>NC_139149.1:115595723-116808223 GCF_964270905.1 Leucopleurus acutus | reverse complement strand
AAGGGTGAGGAATAAGGGCAGAGAGAGAGGATCACCGATGTGAAATGTCTCCTGGTCAGATACAGCACACGCACGCACACATGTGCACACCTGAGGCTTTGCCGGTGGAGACTGGGGGGCAGAAGGCGAGGGTCAGGAGACCAGGAACTGTTCACAGCAGCCCGGCGGCGTGGCCATGGTCCCCAGCACAGAGCAGACATCCAGGGCGTCGTGCCAGCTCTCACTGCCCCTTCAGCATGAAAAGTGGAAGCATCTCTGCCTCCACAGGCCCCTGGCACTGCCCAGCTCACTTGAAGGGGCTCCCCCCGTCAGGCTGCCCTTTCTGCCCCCTCCTCCCGTTCACTACGCCTAAAACAAAGACCCTGGACACCTGGGCTCCCAGGTCCACTGTGCAGGGGCTGGGGTGGGACGTGCCAGGGGTAAATGAGCAGTGATGGACCCAGGCGTGGAGATCTGACAGCTGCCACCTTCCCTGGTGGGTCTCGCCCATTCTGCACGGGCCAGCCCCTCTCCCTCTTGGGCATTTGTCCTGCACTGTTTTTCAACGGGGGCCCTCTGTCCCCTGGCCGAGCTGCCCACGGCCTCCTGACCGTTTGAACACAGCTCCCAAGAGTGTGGTTTGGAGGGACAGAGCCAACTTCGTATCACCAACAAAATGTGCCGTAAACACGAGTAGAAAACAAACGATGATTCGCATCAGACAACTGAGGACCACAGTGGGGAAATTGCCATGCTGAGCACCACACAGACAGCCCAGTGAATGGGGATCCAGCTTTCAAAACAGCAGAAATTATCATCTTGGGAGAAGCCAGAGGAGTGTGTGTGGATAAAATGAGAATGTGCTGCTTTGAAAGAGCATGAACAACCAGGAGACAGGAAAAGGGCTCTTGGAAATCACACAAAGAATATTAGTAGACATTTTTTTAAATAATAGAAACAAAATAGCAAAATAGACACTGATGAAAAACCATTAATGAATTGGAGACTGACTCATGGACTCTCCCGGCATCTGAGCAAAAAGACAAGGTATGTGGAAAGGAGGAAGCGGACGCGGTCACAGGAGAGACACCGACGGAAGAGTCCCCACGCTCAAGGGAGATCGAGGGTTTCAGATTAAAAGGAACACCGAGTTCTGGAAAGGAAACCCAACAAGACAAGCAACAGAGCCACATCACGAAGTTCTGGATTCTAAGACTAGAGAAAACCTCCTACAGGCTCCCAGACATAAAAAGAAACAAAAAGAACCAGACTGGGGTGCCTTCCCCTGTGCTCATACCACCCGCTAACTGGCAATCCCAGGACGCCCAGAGTTTCTGTGGAGAAGAACCGCGTCCCTGGAGCTCTGTTCCCCAAGAATCCATGGACCCCGTGGGGAGGGAAAGAAACACG
This sequence comes from Leucopleurus acutus, assembly GCF_964270905.1. NCBI lineage: Eukaryota > Metazoa > Chordata > Mammalia > Artiodactyla > Delphinidae > Leucopleurus > Leucopleurus acutus. The sequence continues at coordinate 116,806,834 of NC_139149.1, read as the reverse complement.
AGGTATTTAAGACCTCAGGAAGTACACCTATCGGGTCCCGCTTCTGGGAAACACTACTAGGAAACGTCTTCCATCAGATGAAAAGTAGCTCCGGCTCTGTCTCTGCAGGCATGGCAACAAATGATCTAACAATCGCCCCCACCGCAAACCAGGCAAGCAGGTAAGACGCTGTGGTCAACGCTCTTTCTGTCCCAAGAGGGCAGAGGGCGCTATTCTTCCCCAGCTGGGTCCCCAGGGTCTGGAGCAGCGCCTGGCACACAGTAGGTGCTCAATAAACACCTGCTGCAAGAGGGGCTACAATGAGGAGGTCAGACACACAGCAGAGGTGAAGGTCACGCAGGTGACCAGGAGCCCCAGGCTCCCTGTAACACCCGCACTCTGTAACGCACTCGGACTCCCGTGCATTCTAAGCTTCCGCTCCTCGAGACCAGCAGGGTCAGCGACACACGGAAGCCAGTGAGAAATGCAGACGGCAGGTCTGGCCCGGAACTGAGGAATCAGCACCTGCACGCTGGCAAAACCCCAGTTCTCCGGAGATGCTCCCCGAGCAGGAAGAAGTGGGGGATCGTGCACAGCCTACATCATCCACGGCCCTGTTCAGAGACGTGAACTGCGGCTGCGACGGGCTGTGACTGCGGGGCACGTGGCTGGGTGGAGAAACAAGAATTCCAGCTTCATCATGCTCCCTGCCGGGGGCGGGGCCCCCGCGGGCTGCCAGGCCCTGAGGCTGTGCCAGCCGCTACAATCCTGCCTGCGAGCCCCAGACGCGGAGACCCGCCGGGGCGCACCCGGGACACGCAGTGGACACAGCTGAGCAGCCGACCCGTGTCCAGCTCGTCTGGCTGCACCTCGATGGTCACCCACCTGAAGGCGTGGGCAGCAGGGGTGCCAGTGGCAGCCCCTGCAGGGAGTCTTGGAAGGATCACCCGCTCAGCTGGACGGGTTTTCTTCTTCCCTCTGGGTAGGGGATTTGAAGAGACCATGCGGCACTGGGTGCAGGCAGGCGCTGGACGCCTCCCTGCCTGCCGTCTGCTGGCCTGGCCGGGATGGGCAGTGCCAGCGGGTGGCCCGAACAGAGCTCGTTCCCCAGAGCCGCTTGCCCCAAGGCAGTTTCTGTGACTAACGTTTGTCCAGGGACGTGGGGAAAGAGCGGTTTTGCTTTCGTTGGAGAGAATGCGAAGCTCTGAGCAGCGAGCTCCAATCAGGCCTGGATAACAGGAAGGCATGTACCCAGGACCCCCTCCCTTAGCGACCAGCGGCCGAGGCTCACCTGGGCCATCGGAGAGGCGGGGGTCCAGCTGCCCCTGCAGATGGGGGCCCTCTGTCCTCCCAGTTCAGGCCCCCTCCCTGCCTGTGGCCTCTGGGCACCTCTCCTGGCTGTGAGCCAGGCCTGGAAGCCCCAAGGGTCAGAAGGGTAGAGAACTGGCAATGCCAAACGACAAAACGGACCCCGTCCCAATGACTATTTGGGAATCCACCTCTAAACCCTAGAACAGCAGGAGGGAGCCTGGAGCCATCCTCCCATAGGCTGGACTCTATTAACTGCGACTTGATTTTCAAAGGAGCAGTTTAAGGACATATCCCTGTGGGGTGAAGGAGGGACAGACAAAAGGCAAACTGCTCCCAGCAAATGTAAAGCAGAAAGCACTGGGTTTGTGAGGTTGTGACGTTTTTACAAGGTTCCTCTGGACGGCTGTCCCACCTCCCTCCCTCACCCGGTCCTTCCCTCCCCCTGCGAGTCCCTGCCCTTCAAGGGGCTGTAAGCGGTCCCTGAACCAAGCAGCGGCTGGGAAGGCAGGACACTCTGGCCTCTCTTTACAGGCCCCTGGGCCCTTTGTTAGAGTGGGACAGAGGCTGCAGCCGTGTGCGTCTCATTAGGCCAGTGAGCGGCAAGGAGGTGGCAAATGGGGCCAGAGTTGAGACCCGGAGCTGCTCTGCCGGGGGCTGGCCCATCCCTTCTGGACAGCCCTGCTTTCCCGGGGACGGCTGGGTGGGAGGTATCCCACCATGCCACAAAGCTCCCAGGACCCCCGGCGGGGATGCCTGAGGCACCGCCTGCTCCTCTCGGCTCTGCGGGGACGTCAAAAGATTCCAGGACCTGCGCGTTCGGCTCGAGTGTGACATTCAGGACTGCTGCCCGGACACGGGCGCAGGCTGTGGGTTCCAGAGGGACCGTGCCCGTCTGTGCTGGAGCCACCGACGCCCCCTGTGCTCTCTGCCCCCTCTTTGTGTCCCACACAAGCCCCCTGCTTGCAGACGCCACCTGCCAGGGGCCCCTGCCCTGTTCAGGGTCTGGGGTCAGTGGAAGGGTAAGGAGGATGAGGACAGGTGGCCCCTCTCTCCAAGCTCCGCGACACAGACGTCTGACCCCAGCCAGCCCACCGTGCGTGAGAAAGAGGAGTCCTCTTTGGAACGACCGCGTTTACGATGCCAGGACTTTCCTATGGCTCCCTGGTGGCTTGCAGGGGAGCTGGTGGCCTTGCTTCTCCAGGGACCAAGAACCTCACATCCACTTACAAGTGGAAACGGCGCTCTCTCCCCCCCTCCCTCTCTCTCTGTCTCTTCCCCGGCCCCAGCTTGGGCTTGGCTTCAGTGACTCTGGCTATGTCTGCAGTGACCTGTCTGCCGTGGGGAAGTAGCCCTGAGAACAGGCTGGGGAGGGGGCATGCTTGCCTCTGGGCGTCCAGGCAGGTCCCTCCTACTCGGTGCCTCCCAGTGTCACTGCCTGGAGAGACCACCCTGCAGAGCCCACCCCCGGCAGCCCGAGACTCCCCAGGGCCAGCCCTGCTCAGTTCCCAGGGGAGCTATGACAGGAAGGCCAGGGGTCCCCGCGGACCCATCCTCAGCGCTGCCTCGGAGGGAGACCGTCCCATTTCTTCTCCATGAGTCATGCGACGCTGCAAAGGGTCCTCCCACGTTTCAGAGACAGTGAGGGCAAGCAGTCCCGAGTAACCAGAGACGAGGAGGATGCCGCCTCTTCCTGGCCCACAGGCCTCCAAACCCAGCAACCAGTTTAACCGGTGAATTATGATTTCTCCAGATGTCACTACATTCAGCTTCCAAATAAAACTCATGAGTGTTAGAGGGTGGAGTAAACAGTCACACTGCAGGCGCCCCATTTCAGGCTGGAGGTGCACGAAGTAAGTGCCTCTCAGGATGGTCCATCCAATGACATCATTTCGGAGATGGGGGCCTGGGGTTGGGGGTGACGTATCCCAAGTCACCAGGCAGGTGCAGAGTCACCAGCAGAACTCAGGTCAGCTAAGCCCTGGGCTGGAAATCCCTTGTCTCCCACGACCGACTTCATGCCCACACGACTGACTTCATGCCCACAACACCCTTCACTCGGGTCCAAACCTGGGGGCACCGAGTTAATAAATGTCTCTGCACGTTTGACAAATGAGTATCTGAGGATACAAGGGTCCCAGGGACGGCAGCACCAGCTCGAGAGGACATTCACTGAAGGTTTTCTGACATCAGGTGTCCTGCTGGATGTTGGCCTGTAAGTATGCGGAGGACAGGCTCCCCTGTCCTCAACCAGTTCATAGTTCCCTTGGGGACGGACAATAAAATACATTATCACAACAAAAATGTAATGTGTTCTAATGAAGGTATAATACAGGTACGTAAAGGTCTACAATTATTTTACTTTAAAATACAAACAAATATAAATACAATGATTATAGCAAAATATAAGAAATGTTATCATAAAAGTATTAAAAGGCACATAATAAAAGCACAGAGAACGCGACGATTAAGTTTCCAGGGCTTTGGGGAGCTCTTCACAGGATCAGGGGCTGGCGCTGGGTCTTCAAGGAGTGTGGTCCTGGGTGGGAAGGGGGAAGGGCCTCGTGGACAGAGGCGAGGGTGCACGGGCACACGCGAGGTGGGCTGGAGGAAGGTGAGGATTTGGGGTAATGGTGAAGGCAACTTTTGGGGGGGCAGAGATGGGCAGGACCCACAGAGCAGTGGGGAGGCAATGAAAGGGGTACTAAGCAGTGCACAGCACAGTGAGCTGGGCTTTCCCGAGATAATGGTGGGGTGGCCCCAAGGATGCCAGGATGGGGAGGCCCCCCTTGTGGTCCAGGAGGAAAGGGCTGAGGACCCTGGGGAGACGCAGCAGCGCTGGAGAATCAGCAAGAGGTGAGCGGTGACCGAGGGCCCAGCTCGGGCGACAGGAGGGGTCGTGACCCCAGGGACTAAATGGGGGTCACGAGAGAAGGCGCTTTTGTGGGGAAATAAGACTAGTGCTGGTCGGGCTGAGTTGTCAGTGCTTTCACGACACCATGAAGGTTAAGTTCACTCAGCAGGATGTGCGGCTTGGAACCCCAGAAGAGGGTTGGGGGCTTCAGACTTATGAACAAGACCCTCCCCTTGGAAGGAATGAGGGTGCCTGGCTTTGCTACGATTTGGACCCAGGCCTCTGGATCCCAAGCCCGGGCCTCATTCTCCATCTCTGTGCCTCCTGTCGGGGGCAGAACTGGGGGTTGCAGGCCTTCAGGGCCACACTTTCAGGGAAGGTGGGGAGGCTGAGTGTGGACCATCTGAAAGAGGCTGGTGGCGCTGGCCACTAGCGCCCCATGCTGGCGGGAGGACTGCATCGCAGGGGAGAGCTCGGACCTGCACATGGCCATGGGGGCGGTCAGCAGGTGACCTTGGGGAGGGCAGGCCCAGCACAGTGGGGGCGGGGCTGGCTGGGAGCAGCCTTCTGCACGTTTGAAGGGCAGTGAGCATGCCAGGAACTGGCTTCCTATGTGGATTCTGCCCTCATTTCCACATCTTCAACATAAACACACCCAGGCCCGGAGAGGCTGCAAAGCAGTGGGGTCACAGAGCAGAGGAGCGAGAGCTGGGAATGAAACCCAGACTCCCGCTGTCTTCAGAGCATGCCACCCCATCTCTTACGGGGGGGCACAGCCTGGAAAATGCAAAAGAACATTTCCCACGAACAACGAAAAATGGGGGATAGAAACACTGTTTCTAGGAATGCATCAGTGGTGACGATGACCTCTGCCTGACTACTGCCAGCTTTTAGTTCCCCGATTAATCTCAGAAAAGTAGGCAATTTTTAAAATGCAAAATGGTTTACAGAAATAACTGCACCTAAATCTATTTTATTGGGCCCTCCTTTTTCCGACCACCCAGAAAAAAAAAATACGCTACTTTTGAAATATTATGCATATAGGTGTGCACATCCAGAAGAATGCAAAAACCTTACTAAGAATCCTACTATGACCCAATCCCCGGTCCTGCCCATCTCTGGGAACCCTGATTTTGGCAGCCTCTTGAGATATGGGATTGATTTTGACAAAGCAACAGCACTCAGGGGGCCCTGGCGGGAGGATGTCCTTCTAGGCACAGCGATACCCCAGCTTTCCGCAGACCAGCCACGGGCCGGGCTAACCCACCCCTTCAGCAAGACCTTTTGCTTCCCAAGCTCTGGATTCAGTTACTTTTAGCCCATTTCCTATTCTCAAACCTCAGCACCACCTGAGTAAAACTGATCTCTGTTGGGAAACATCGTTCTGAGAAATCGACCAGCCCACACGCAAGCATGGAAGGGCCTCAGGGGTTCGGGTAAAACTAGCTCATAGAAGCAGGACGGGGCGAGTGAGCGACCCCCCGCCGGACAGGCCACGCGGCCGTGAGCGGCCAGGGCTGCAGTGGGAAAGCACTGGCCCTCCCGGCGGAGGCCAGCCCCGGGGTCCCGAGGAAAGGTGTGCGCTGTGGCCTTGGGGTGGGTTCCATGGGGACCAGTCAACACCCCGGCACGTGGTGAAGTAAAACTGAACGTGCGTGTTTAACGGCCGATGAGAGCTGAAGGGGAAGGGGAGTGAATGCACGGTCCACTTAGCAGGTAAATGGCAGAGAGACGGCAAGCGGTCCACGAACAAGCCCGGCTGCTAAACGGCACCTCTCGCGCTTGCAAGAATCCAGTCCCCCCTGCACAGCCCTGCTCCCTGCCCCCCGTGGCCACTACTCCAACCGAAAGACACCTGATGGGCCCCAGGACAGGCGCACAGGTGTCTCAGGGCAAACGCAGAGAGAACTCGGGGTTCCTAGGCCGGCCACCCCTCCAGGCCCTGTCGGCCAGCTCCCGGCCCCAGCGAGAGGGCGACCCCCCGGCCTGTGGCTCCCGTGTGTCTTCTCGCTGGGCTTCCACGCGCTGCTCACAAACATGGCCTCCTGCTGGCGGGTGAAGCCGACACCCTCGCTCGCTCACCCCGTAGGCCTGCCAGGGGAAGGACATCTGATGGACTCTCCTCTTACCCCCAGATGACACCTGGGAGCCCTCAAGCCCCAGGGGCAGCAGACACAGAAACAGAAGTCAAGTTCACGCCAGCCAGCCCCCGAGGTAAGTCTGTGATGAATCTCGTACAGATGCTCCAGCTGCTGGTAGAGGGAGTGGGGTCCCGGGGGCATTAACAGGGGGGTCTGCTGTCAGCCGGAGAGGGTCAACCAGGGGTCCCCATCCACCGGATAAGGTCAGTGTTACCCTGCTGATCTTCAAAGCACCTGGAGTTGGTGTCGCCTCTGGAAAAAGCGTTAGATATTTCCTCCTAAAGAAGGCATCCATCACTCTCCTTCCAACAAAGAGCTGTAATTCCCAACCATTTGCTTTTGAGATTCAAACTTCTAATTTCGCAATACACAAACCTAGGGGCTCCTTTGTCTGCACTGAACCTAAAAGGACCTGTGCATGTGGGCGACAGACTCTGCTCTTTTTAATTGACATACAGTTGATTTACAATGTTCTGTTAGTTTCTGGTACACAGCAAACTGGTGATCCAGTAATACACACATATATATATATTCTTCATATATATCTACTCTTTTTCAGATTCTTTTCCATTATAGGTTATTACAAGATACTGAATATCGTTCCTTGTGCTGTGCAGTAGGTCCTTGTTGATCTATTTTATACATAGTAGTGCGTATCTGTTAATCCCAAACTCCTAATTTATCCCTCCTCCCCGACCCTGCTTCCCCCTTTGGTAACCGTAATTTTGTTTTCTGTGTCTGTGAGTCTGTTTCTGTTTTGTAAATAAGTTCATTTGTCTCATTTGTTTTAGATTCCACATATAAGTGATATCACATAACATCTGCCTTTCTCTGTCTTACTTCACTTAGTATGAGACTCTTATCAGCCCACTGGTAACACCCCCCGTGCCGACTGACCCTGGGGACTGAGCAGCCCAGCCTGGGAAGGGCAGGTCTTGGGGCACAGGTACTCTCAGGGGCCTTCTTGGCCTTGGCTTCCACGCGAGAGTTTTGAGTCACGCCCTCATCGCAGATGGCTCTCGGCCCCCAGGGCCAAGTAAAGAGATACAGAAATACTTTCATTATTGCTCAATTTTTAAAAGTTCAAATTTCCTGGATTGAAATCCCACATTTATAAATTACAGCAGACTCAAATAAATTATAGCAGACTCAAATAAATCTTACGGAATGTATTGTGTTTTCAAAATATTTTTGAGTAGGAAAAAAGAAAACCCTGAATTATTCTGTATTTTCCCACACAGCCACAGAAGATGGCATGAATGAGAAGTGACCGCCCGTGTGTGTACGTTCATTTCTGGAAGCAAACCTCAGTGGGACCCCACGTCCTAGATTGTGCGGTAACACCATGTGCCCCCTCTTTTCTACAGGCTTCGTGGAACCACTGGCTCTTCGGAGACCCCTCCTAAGCTGGGGGCTGCCGGAGCAAAGCATCTGAGAGCCAACAAAGCCCCGCCCTGGATGCCCGGACAGGGAGGCGCTGACCTCTGCCCCAGGGCTGTGACCAGGCCTGACACCGGGACGTCCTGCAAAGGCGGTGCTGCCCAGCATCGCTGAGCCTGCAGACTGGTCCTGTCTCCCCTGTCTATAAAGTGGGCTGGTTCTACCTGCCCCAGGTGAGTGAGCACCTGGCACGTAACGGATGCTCACCTTGCGCTGAGAAATCCACGGGGGGCGTTACAAATGAGGCCGCTGGCGCTCGAGGGACGGAATCCTGTTCCATGTCCCACGCCCTGGCTTCCCTGGGGTTTGGGATGACTGTGCACTGCAGGCTGAGCGACTCACGTAGCCTGACTTTACGTCCAAATACAAACAGAGTTTTCTTTGAAATGCGGCCGCTCAACAACTAGTATCTAGCGCGCGCACAGCGAGCGTGGAGCTCTGCTGTAGACCCGGGCAGGTGTGGTGGACGGGGTGGAGCAGGGCCGACGGGCTTCAGGCCCTTTGCTACTTGGATAGTATGTGTATTTGTGTGTATACACACATGCCATTATATCCCATATACGTGTGTATATACGTACCACATACACACGTACGAATATAACGTACAAACACTCATACGCACGACGCCGCAGCCTCTTCTCTAAGGAGGGTCACCTCTGTCCTGAGTTTGCTGCAGTCGTTAACTACTGAATTCACAGTTTGGGGGTAGAGGTCATGCAGTCACATTGGTCCAAACGGGCCCGTCGCACAGAAGTCGGCGTGAATTCGGGGCAGAGTTCAATCAGACCCTGCTGCTCTCCTGGGCGTGACCGCTCAGTGCAGCTCCACGGCCCCAGGAGTTCTGGGGATGGCTGGGCACTGGAGAGTAGATGCAGAAGAGCCTCTTTGCACCCTGGAACCTGCCCAAGGCGGACAGGACTCCCTCTTCTTAAAAGAACGTTCTCAATCACTCAAGGGCCAAGACTTCCCGTCTCTTCCTTTCTGGAAGAATCAGCCTGACAGTCAGTCGTGCAAATCACAGATGCCCATGTGACGAGCAGAGCTGTGTATCTCCCAAGTATCCCCCTGTATTTCCGCATTGATTGCAACTCCTGAGTTTGAAAGCCGGAAACGACTACTTTAATTAGAAAGATAACAGCGCTAAGACCCAGAGACAGGGGATGAGACCTTGGAGTTACGACCAAAGCAGGGTAGCTGAAGTCTGAATACTTGCTATCACATTTCTGACCAAATCAAAGGCTACGCTCCTTGAGCGGGAATCACCCTTTTGCATAATCTGCCCATTTTTAATGCATTTATTTACCATTTGGACTCTCCAGCTTAGCATCCTATAGTAATTTCTTTTGCCGAGACAGACCCATGAATGTGGAAAGCCGTGTTGATGTCGATGTTTATAGAGGGATCGGTAGCTACTTTAAATCTTAGATCCAGCCATCCACCTTCCCCTCTAGACGCTCTTTAATCAAGCTTCGTCAATAAATAGATGAGATACAGATGTTCTGTGTAGTTTTAAGGAATTCAGGTTGAATCCACTTTAAAATAAAACACAACTCTGGAGGCACACACAGAGGAGGAAAGTTAACAGACAGAAGGAAGCTTTAACAAAACCCCAAGCAGAGGCAGGACTCTGAAAATCAGCAAATACACCTTGAACCAAAGATAAGAATTCGAATAACGCTTAGGGGAGGCACAGAACAACCCAAATGCTTTCAACATCTAACAGGAGTTACTTCAAGGAAATCTGGGGTATAGAGGCTCACGTTCGGTAAACAAATAAATGAAGCCAGGGTTACGCTCTGAAATAGTTTTATATGTTAAAAACTTCAGTGAAAAGTGCCTTTAGAAATTGAGCTTCTCCCCAAATGAATCTGAAACAACTTAGTTTAGACAGTTTTCCCAACGCACACACCCATTTCGCAAAGCGGAGTAACCGTGTCTGAGGCTCCAGGACACGAGAGAGACCTCTGCGGTGTCAGACTGTCTTCCCTCTCATCACAGGGCCGGTCCAGTGGGAGTGACGGTGGCGAGGCTGCAACTGCAGACAAGGTCCCGCCTCTCCCGGGGCGACGGGTGGCCCCTGCTCTGCTGTTTCTGCTCATCCAGGCCGGCTGGGGCCCGGCTCCACAGGGCACTCAGGACTCGGGCTGGCAGGGTCTCCACCGTCTTGTAGCTGCACCTTTGCGGGCATGTGGCCTTCCAGCCACTCGGGCAGTGGAAGACAGACTGAAGTGTCCCCCACTTCCTCCTGGAGATGCTGCTGCCACTTCCTCCTGAAGCTCACTGCTGGCACCCGTCACCCTGCCCAACCACAGGGTCTGGGGAGGGGGAGGGGGAGGGCCAAGCGGTGGTGGTGCCGCTGAGTCGGCCCCAAGGGCCAAGGCAAGGTTTTTGAGCAAAGGTTTGTCCCAAACACAAAAAGTAGGTTGAGATGATCACTCGGGAAGCCATCTGATCATTTGATGACACTACCTTCTCCAAATGTGGGCATCAGAGTCCTGAAGGTTGACAGGCAGCAGAACCACGGCTGGGGAAGCTCGGTATTTTGGGGGAAAAGGTGCAGACAGCCAGATACTGAATGAATGTGCGAAAGAACTTAAAAGAAAACGGTCATTAAGGTCAGCCATAGGGCAAGACACCAAGGTGAGCACAACGACGTGAATCCACGTTAACTTGGTAGCAACGGGCTCTCGCTCACTAGCTCACACCCTGTTTTATTGAGGTGATGTGGCGGCTGCAAGGGTGGTGAGGTGAGTTATTACTCGGCTTCGAGGTGCCGCCCCTGCTGTCCTCTCCTCTCTCCAAGTGACGGGCCACCTGGTTCTCAGGACAGCGGCAGGTGTCCTGGGCATGAAGTTTCCGCTGGGACAGTGACTTCAGGAGGCTCGTCGTGCTGGAGGGACCCGCAGCCCGATGCCCCAGGGTTTTGTGAAGGGTCCTCGCTGAGCTCAGAAGAAAGCTCCCCAGGGCTCGCGTGAGCTGGCCTTTCACTGAAGTCCTCTTGGCACCGCTGCCCTGGGGTGTCGTCCTCGTCCAAGCATGTTCTTGGACATTGCGAATGCGTTTACTCCAAATTTGGTCTTTCAGGGCTGCCTGGACAAATGCCTCTCCTTCTCTTTCCCAGAAGTCACCTTGGTCACTTCACTTCCAGGACCAGAAGGTGTGGCTGGGAGACTGGCCCGGGACATCCCTCAGGGGGAAGCTTCTCCTGCTGGTGGGGCTCTGTGCTGAAAACAGGGTTCCCACTGACCAGACGCATGACTCTTCCACTGCCCCCACCTCGCCTCCCAGCTTGCTCACCCTGTTCAGCTCATGGGCGTCACCCAGAACTGCACACAAAATGGCAGCCTGGGTGCCGTACACACACCCAACATCCCCCTGGCTCCAGAAAACAGCCTAAAAGTTGGCTCTCTCACATTCTGAGCGAGGTGAACTCAGGGCTGGGTGAGGGATTACCGTGTACACTGTGCTCATCTTCAGAGCACCAGCAGCACTATGGCATCTCTGGGAAGGAGCTTGGATTCTCCCTCATACCTTGTACTGTGGACTAGAGAAGCAAAAGCGAAGCTATTTAGTGAACCAGAAAGACGTGGAAGGAAACCACTCTCCCCACCAATATAGTTTAGTTTGAGTTTCAGGAAGTTTAATTGTTGAGTTGAAGGCATGATTAACACTAAGTAAAGCTGTGTCCTTGGATATTCACAGGGGTTCAGGGCTTAATGTCATTTCACTAGAAGCTGGGGACTCAGATCCCAGGTGAGGGTCTAGGCAGGCAGGAAAGCATGGGAGCCGTGCTGCCGGTCTTTAGAATAAAGTTCACAGCACATTTTACATCTTAGCAGGAAAACCATTAGCTTTTATAAGTTAAGACTGCAAATTAAAATTACAAACATACTTTTAAAATGTAAAAACTACCTTGGATCCCTTTAGGAAATGACCCTACAGTGTTCAGTAATATCCCCCACCCCCCACCTCCCCAGGGCTACGCGGCATTTACGAGCTGGTTTGCAGGATTCTCGGAGATCTCAAGGGCGAATTCTCATCATCACCCTCAAGATCATCAAACGCAATCTCACCTGCTGACTGGCGCCAACCCACAGGACATCGGGAAGGTACAGTCCCCAGACCCAGACGTCCTCTGCTGGGCTGTGGGCTGACACAGCAGACACTGAGGACACTGCGTAGCCATAGGGGCAGAGTCATAAATAAAATTCCTGGGCTGTATTCTTTCCTTGGTCAAATGTGCACAATAAACGCATGAGAGGCCAGCTTTTCATTCTCTGCCACTTTGCCTGGATTAAATAAAACTGGCTGAACCAGGCAGCACGTATCAGGGCCTTGGCGGGTCACCCCGTGGGCACTGGGAGGGAGGTCGGGAAGAGTGGACCACGCCCGGAGGAGGGGCCCCTCCAGCGCCAAAGACAGCCTGAGAGTAAGGTGGGGACCCTCAGGACCAGGCAGCAGGGACCCCGAGCAGGAGGCGGCACAGCTCCGCCCCATCTCCCCCGTTTGGGAGGGTCTGAGCACTGAAGGCGCGAGAAGCTGACCCCAAACCCTGAGCATCCCAGGGACGCGTCTGCGTGTGTACTCTACACTCTGCCATGTCTTCTTCCACAGATGACACTCAGTGGGTGACCCCGTGGCCCCTCTGCCTCCTTACCCACCCCGCCCAGGGGAGGTGAAGTGGCGTGACTGGTGGATGGTGGAAGGGGAACTGAGTGTGCTCAGCGCAGGTCCTGGACCCCTCCTCCTGGAGTGGGAGCTGCCTGCAGGGAGGGCGTTTCCCATCCACCCTCCAGCAGCTCCCGCAACCCCCAGGCCCTGCGGGGAGGCCCATCTCGGTCCAGCTCTGCCGACACAGGGTTGAGTCGGTCTGGCCCTGGGACCCTTCACCTCAGCCATCATCTGTAAACAGGCAGCGCAGCCTACCCCAAGAGGAGCTGCAGAGCCGAAGTGTTGGGACTTGCCTCAGGGCTCAGGCTGCTTCGCAAAGGAAGGTCCCATCAGGCCCCGCTAACCCCTCCTGTCTCCCCTTGGCCACCTGCTCTCTGAGTGACCTTGGTCACGTCTTGTCCCCAAGCTGGACCTCACTTCTCCCAGGTGGAAGTGGCTGGAGGTCTCCACGGCCCTGGGGGTCTGGTGATTTTTGAGAATCTTGGGGACAGCTGAGAGCTCACTCGCATGTCCCCGCGGGGGCACAGCTGGCATCTGACAAATCTGTTTTAAGACCTGTTTAAAGCTGTGGAACCCTCACTCTCCCCAGAAGATGCTCAATGCTGTGAGGACACGCACTGCCTTCTTGGGGAGGAGGCTGGTTTAACCGGAATATTTCTGAAGGGAAGGAGGCTAGAAGGAACCCAGATAAACACCGGGGGACCGGAGGGAAGGCGAATCGCACTTAAAGTTGTGGGTCCAGGTGGACTGAAGCCAGACATGCCGCCCACGGACCAACTCTGATCGGCCATCGATTACTGACGTCTTGCAGATGCAAAAGGAGAGAAAAGCCAGTTCCGTACATCTTACAGCTGGGAAACCAGTAAAAACACAGCCCTTCAGCTTTCCATTCCTGACAGCCACCTCCCTCTCCACAAGGCAGAGACAGCACCCCCCCCAAAAAAACCCATCCGGTCCCCTCTGGACACCCCAGGAGCTGGGGTGCATCTGACCCACCTCCCCCCGGGCGTCAGAGTTCCTCTGTGGCCAGGCTTCTAGAAAACTCTTCTGCTCAAGTGCTGAATGTTTTCCCTGATCTGTCTTCAAAATCCCAATCTTTTTCTTTCTGCTGGAATTAAAAGCTGGTGAGCGGTGAAGGATGGGCTGGCCATCACTCCTCCTGTGTCTCCTGTCCCTGCACTTCCGCTTTTCTCTCTCTATTTCTCCTATTTAATGCGAGAAAAGCCAGCCCAGCTCCTCCGAGAGCAGCTGGAGACGGGAGCGTGAGGTGGATTTTACATCCGCAGAGAAGTTAAGATGAGTGACGTGGCAACCCCACCGTCTGCACTCCCATGAGCCTGCCGCCCCACCTGTGCTCACAGGTCCCCGCTTCTGGGTGAGGACAGGCCACAGGGTGACTTCAGTGGTCGGGGGGGACAGTCCCCAGCCCCGTCTTCCCAGTAAGACAGGATTTGCACAAATGCTACACTCTCCTCCAAGGGGACATCAGGCACCACAGGCAGAAAATGGAGCCCCAGAAACGCAACAGCCTTGCTGAGGTCTCTAGAATTAGCAGAAAACATGGATGCTGGAGGGAAAGAATCATCAAAGAAATGTTCACGTCCATCTCGCCCCAAACCGCCCCTTCCCTGAGTCCCCCGGGGCCATGCTGAGCAGAGGGCGTCCAGCCCTGTCTGAACACTCTCGGACTCAAGCTCTGAGGACGGGGCAGCCCTGTAAACGCTGGGCAGCTGCAACCGACGAACGTCTCAGGTCCTGATCCTTGGGCCTCACAGGACAATGCCCTGGGCCCATCGCACAGGAGGTTCCACTGTCAAACCCAGACGCCCTAGGATGTGTGTCCCCTGGGAGCACACCTGGACCAGTCTACCTGTCCCCCCGCGGCCCTGGCTCTCAGCAGCTGGGACTGCCCTGGGTTTCTGCAGAGCCCCTCAGGAAGCATCCTTCCACTTTGTTAAAAGCAGCTCTGTCCTTGGAGAGTGCTTAAGATTGAGTTATCACTTCTCAGTGATCCAAGCAGATTTGTTCCCTAAAAGGTCCCTCACATGGAACAAAATGAATCCGTGAGTTACAGACAAATCCGCTGCTCCCAAGGAGTTCTCCTCATGAATTCAAGTGCTTCTACAGATCATTAACTCCCGGGCCAAGAGGCCAGAGCAGGGAGGAAGCTGAGCTGGGTGTTGGTGGCCGCTGCCCCGAGGCCAATCAGAGCTGGGCCAAGGGGCTCTGAAACGATAATAACAGGAGTCATCGCTCACCCAAATTAAATTTACACATGCTTCTGAGCGCTGTCTGTCTTGTGAGGCCGGGCACCCTGGCACAGGGAGGGACACACGGCTTCTGCATTTCTGTTTGGGCCACAGCACAAAAGTGGAACAAAGCCCTAATCTGTTTTCCAGCCGCCGCCTAATTTCAGGTCCCGGCAGTTTGGAGAAAGCCAGTCAGTGCAGGTGGGCAGCAGTGCTGATGCAGAAGGGCCGGGGCTTCCAGGAGAACACAGAGCTGGCCAGTTTGTCCCACATGGTGCCCTGGGCTCAGAGCAACTGGACTGCTGGGAGAGGAAGGCGAGAGCCCTCGGGAGGAGGAGGAAAGCAGGGCCCGGGGTGTGGACAGGGGCTCAGAGCCAGAGGCGCCTGAACTTAAATCCTGCCTCTGTGTGCCTCTCTGAACAAGACAGTGAGAGAGAGAGAGAGACGAGACAGAGAGACAAGAGAGACAGAGAAGGGCATTACCTGACTCGTGGGGGTGGTGTGAGGCCTGCGGTGCGTGTGGACGGGAAGCCCAAGTGCACTCAGGTGGGCACCGTCTCCTCCCTCCAGCCCTGTGATGCCCAGTGTCCCCATCTGAAGGCTGAGCAGCTCCCCAGAAAGCACCCTTCACACAAACAAGTGCAGACACATAACTCCCGCTGGGACTTGCACAGAACTGCAGGCACAGGTGATGCTGAGAACGGACTTGCTGAATGGAACTGAGTGGAGGCGGGGCAGAGAGCTCGCAGCCAGGGAGGTGAGCCCGTCCCAGCTCGGGGGCAGCGACCCCACGCCAGGTGGGCACATCCTCCAAACCCAGCCCAGGTATGAGCCACCGCACTCCTCCCTGCGGTAGAGGCAGGCTACGGGCACGAGAGAGTGAGTGGGTCAACGGATGAGTGAGGGGCACAGGGGTGAAGGGGCGCTGACTGCTCTCTATGACCCCCATTAGACCATGTGAGTGCACAGGGCTTGCTGGCTGGACGGGTGAGCGCCCACCACTCGCTCAACAGTAGTAATGACAGTAACAGTTACGCCCCTTTGCTTTCCCTGCCTGAATGTGTCAGCGGCCCCAGGGTTCTGTCCGAGGTCCTTCTCTGCCCACCTGGGAGGCTTCCCTCCCTCCCATCCTTGAGTCACTCCCCACCTGGTGGCCTCCCTTCACCCCGTCTGGATTTCCAACATGGAGACCTGCACGGCCATGAGCAGGTGAACCACAAACGAGAGCCCGGAGAAAGATCGCTGCTCCTCCCTTGTGGGGAGTGGCGTGTCCTCTGGTCTTGGGGTGCCTGGTTCAGGGCTGCCAGCCCTAGGAAGCCCTTCCTGACCACCCCCCGCCTCCCCTCCACATGTCCAGCATGCTTCCCACCAGTGCGGTCTGACCAGGGCCCTGGTCTGCACAGCTGTGATGTCCACAGCCCAGGGACCGGGGCTTAACTCAGGATGAGGTCCTGCTAACCCCCGGCTTGACGCCAGGTCCCTGGTTTCGGGGGTTGGAGGCAGCACATCAGGATGGCGGGGGAGTGATTTTCAGCACACGCCTCCCTAGCTGGGCACATTAGAATGGGGAGGGGGCAGCAGGGCAGAGAGAGGACGGAGTATTGTAGAAAAATCTACAAACAATTCTAATGTACATCCCCTTCCCAGCATTGGAGAATGGCTCGGCATCCCCGGCAGGAGGCTGTGTGCATGCGTGCGTGTGTGTGTGTGTGTGTGCGTGCGCACGCATGCACGTGTGTGCGTGCTGGAGAGGACGACCACAAGGCGCATCGGCTAAAGTGAGACACTTTTGAGAATGACAGGGGCACTGTTACTGATCAGGCTTGGAGAACAGGAGTGAACCAAGACGGTCCTGGGGATATGGGCAGGGACGGTCACCCTAGCAACAGGGCATCCACTTCTGACCCCTCCACCTCCACTCAGTCCAGCGGAGCCCTGGTCACTGATCTCACCAGGACGGCACTAACCCCACACCTCTCCCGGTGCTCGGGTCCCCGCAAGACCCCAGGCTCAAAGGGGAGAGAGCCGTGTCCACCCACAGCAGCGACCCCTTCCTGCTCTTTGGCGCCTGCTGGGTTCTTTCTCTGCACAGAGCACACTGTGCCATTTGATATTATCCACTTAGAATTCTTTTCAGAATTATGGTCTCCCTTTCATTACTGGGTGTCCCAGCACTTCTGTGCGCCCTGGCACAGGGAGGGACACACGTGCCCTCACTTGGTATGTTTCACAGACAAATTCTCACCGCAGCCTCCAGAGGTAACGTTGAGTGAAACATAAAAGTGGGCTCCTAAAGGTGGTGGGCACATGGGGTTTCCAGCTGAAAGCGCCGACCCCACCCTGCCCAACCGGCGTCCTGTCCCCTCCATGAGATCTGTCTCCGCGGCCACACACAGCTTTCAGGCCACGATTAAGATGAAACCCACACAGTCCTGGGGAAACGTTTCCATTCTGTGTTATCTCCGGAAGGAACAGACTCCACGTGAAACTGGGGACCTCGACTTCACCTGGAAGACAGATCAACCTGGCGCTGCCACCTGCACTTTCACGAGAGGCGTGGAGAGCAGCGTCCGTGTCCCTCTGGCCGGACCCTGACGATGGCCAGGACCCGGGAGGGCCCTGACGGGAGGGGCTCGGATGCCGGCGGGGCTGGCCCCTCTTTCTTCACGGTGCCCTGGAGTTCACAGTCTTTGGCTGCCATCTGACTCTAGATCAGAACACTGAAGGAGACAGTCAAGTGTAACTGTAACTCCAAAGGCAAGAGTGGGCTGCCTGCAGGGGTTCCAGACGGGCTGCGACAAAAGGCCAGCTGTGGGGTCCAGGGCTCACTGTTGAACCGCTGGCTCATGAACAAGGTGGGGTGCAGCCGGGAGGAGGGCCCCCTCCAGAGCTTGGGGCCACGGCCATTTGCAGAGAGCCTGGGTCTTCACAACCCCTCTGGCTATTCCTGCGAGACCTGGCAACCCCTCTTTTTGGAATTACACTCTGAATAGCCCCCCCACCTGTACCTGGGGATGACAGATACTTGGGGTGTTTCCAAGCTCTCTGCAGCCCGACTTCATGCTTTCTTCTGGTGCCCAGGCTGCCCCTGTGACTTCAGTACCGGAGCTCTGAAATCTCACATCCGGCCACCCCAGCTTTCCTCCTCACGTTTCCTTGACATAAATTTCTTCTTTCTGCTGTCCTCATCTTCCCTGCGTCCCTGACAATAACTTTCTTGAATTAAAAATTACATTAAACATAGGAATTCATCTGAGAAAGAAATGACACCTTCACAGTCGTATGTATTTGCAAACATCCTCACAGTAAGCAGAGCTTCTCATTCAAAAGCACACTGTGCTGGATTCCCCAGCTAAGAGACGTTCCTTCACAAAAGGCCTTCGCTTTTCTTATTAAGGATATAGGAGGTGTTGTTTATTTTTATGAATGGCATCTTTCTGTTTCATCATATAATCGAATTGGTTATTGCTAGCGTATATGAGGACGTTCTTAAAATTTATCTTCACTTAGTAAATGGCCTCTATCCTAAATGGTTTCCTTGGTTCTAATGGTTCTGAAGGGATTTCTTTTTTTGGTGATGGAGAGTGGGAAAAGCTTCCAGGTAGATAACTGCTTTACCTCGGAATAATAACATCGTTGCGGCTCTGCTTTCGAGCCGTTCTGTCTCTATTTCTTTTTCTTGTTTTACAGAATCATTGAAGTGTTCCAGGCAGTGTTACGACACAGAATCTTGGTGAGGATGCTCTTGACTTTCATGCCAAGGCAGTGACTGCCACGTCAGCTTTCAGAAGAGGTACTCTCCGTGAGGGTGAGGACAAATCATTATCGTAGCTTCTGGAGACTTTAAATACCAGAAGAAGAGATTTTAATATCAGAAATGCATTGAATTTTCTCAGCTGCGTTTTCAGCATCTATTCAGATGATTCTATTTATTTTCTTTTTTGACTGTGGATGCGCTGAACGGCGTGACTTGGGAGGATGAGGAACAAGTTTAATGCTTCTGACACGTACTGACTGTGTGTCAACTGGTCTTCTAGTCCAGAAATAAAACCTCCTTGCCATGTGCTTTATTCTCTGGAAACCTTGCTGAATTTATTTTTCTTATACTTTACGTAGAATTTCTTCTAAGTTTCTCA
This sequence comes from Leucopleurus acutus, assembly GCF_964270905.1. Lineage (NCBI taxonomy): Eukaryota > Metazoa > Chordata > Mammalia > Artiodactyla > Delphinidae > Leucopleurus > Leucopleurus acutus. The sequence continues at coordinate 116,788,056 of NC_139149.1, read as the reverse complement.
TGAGACAGGTCTGTGTGTTTGTTTCTTTTATCTTCGACGGGCTTGGGTTTGTCATTATGACAAACACTGAGGTGTTTTCTCTTTTTCTGAACTAGTTTCTGCGTGATGTTCAAGACGGTCTCCAGCGAGGGAGGCTTTTCCTCAGTCCCCAGGGGAGCGGAGGCTACTTCCTGTCCAGGGAGTAGGGCAGGGGTGCTACTTCCTGTCTGAAGGACCCTTGAAAGTAGGAGAGAGTCCCCGGGACAGAGCCCACCTGAAGCCGACGTTCCTGGAGGCGCTTCAAGAAGCATTTGACAACCATTTTTTCCCAGGCTTTGCTCCTCCCGATTTCAAAATTCTTCGGAGGGAGGAAAGTTACAAGCCATCTGGAGAGCCCCTGGTCCCCCTGCAGATCCTGCCTGGGGCCATCTTGGCTTCCCTCCCTCTAGTGAGGGCTCCGCCGCTGCTGCGTCTCCCAAGAGGCCCTGGTCACCTCCACAGGCACCCAGGGGGCCGAGGCAGGGGTGGGCGACAGGGATTTCGTTCTACCAGCCCCCTCGCCCACGGGCAGTGAGTGGATGGGGCCTTGAACCCTGGCCTGTGGGCCTCAGGGCCCCCCCCACCCCCCTAGGCATCCTGGTGCCTCCCTCCAGCCCTGCCAGATGGGGAAGCCCCCCAAGAAACTGGTTCCCTTGTCTTTTATTGACTTTTTTCTCTATTGCATCAGAATCTCCTGAGTAAACTTCCACTTGGGACTGAGAAGTGAGAGTCCAGGGGTCTTTGCCAAGGATCGGTGAGGTAACCCTTCCATCTATTTATTTATTTTTTTGGTACTTGGGGACTGGGTAGAAATGCGCAGACACCCATGATTCCCAGAAACCGGGCCGAGGGAAAACAGGCATCTTGGGAATTGGTCTGGCCTGATTTACGGCATTCCCGTGACCCAGGTCAGGGAGCTGAAGTTCACGGCATTTTCTTGGAACCCACGTACTCCTAAATGTCCAGCTCACTGCAAGCCAGTCCCTCTTTCAAGGTGATGTGCAATTCTGCAGTTTCCTTACAAGCAACAAACACCAGCCATGTGAAAATAAAGCAACCGGGAGGCACCTGTTAGAATGCCTGCCCACCATCACACAGACCTTTTTTTTTTTTTTTAACTCCTGTTTATTATTTTGTGTTTCAAAGCTTAATTCTACCTAAGTTAACCAGCTCCCCAGTATATACCTGCTTACAGAATTAGATTACGATTTACGCAAAGGCTGGGGAATGACAGCTTGGGCCTGGACCAGGTCCCCTGCTGGAGGACAGGCACCACATAGACTTTTACTTTTCTCTTCTTTGATCTGCAGAGCCGATTCATTTTTACCCCACGGAGGAGGCTACTGCAGGAGCGGGAGTCTGTCCCAGCGGGTCACACTGTTGGAGGAGTCTTGGAAGTGGCCTTTTATCCTTGGCTAAGCCCTGCAACTGGGGCTCCCCTCTCCTCTGTCATCAGGGCTCCTTGAAGGGCCAAGTGTCCACCGTGTCTCACCCCGGAATGAAGAGCCAGAGCTGGCTCCACTCTGGCCTGAGACCACGACGGTCTGCAGACGTCCCATCTCCCCAGCCAGAGTTTGCCCACTTGATTCAAGCCATTTAAGAGCTGGGAAAGCCAATGAAAGTATTTCCTATTTTCCGCATTGTTCCCTGAGTCTTCTGGTAGTAAGAAAATAAATCATTTCAAGCTGTGGATGCCCCGCCGTCCTTCATTCATTTTTGCGCTTTCATGCATTCTACACCAAGCCATGGAAAGAGCGTACGTGAGTACTGGCACTCCACAGGGAGGGGCCCAGTGTGGCAGAGAGAGAGGAAATATATCGCAGTAACACAGGTTCACCTGCACCTGGAGGGCTCAGGAGTATGGGAGCGCAGGGCAGGTACCTCTCTACCTGAAGCACAGCAGACATCCAGACAGTGCTCACCTTGGTCTTGTCAGGGAGGAAGCCTCTGTAGGTTCTCCAGGAGAGGAGAAAAGGGCCAGAATGTATGTCTTCATAAAAATACCTGCCGGCACTTGGAAATGGACCGGAGTCGGGGTTGGTGCAGACTGGACCCAGCAGGGAGAGAGTCAGTGGGCCAGTGTCCAACCATAACACACATCATTGCAAAAGTTCAGCCTTTTGTTTAGAAGCATAGGGACGCTGCAATGTCTCATCGGGCTGCATCCTAACATTTTTTCCATTCTTTTGCAAAAGAAGAACATTAAATAACTAAACTGGACTTTTTAAGCCCCAGTAACGTGGGACTGAAGCGGAACACTGCACTTGCAATTAAGATACCACAGGAGGAAAGGCGAGGGCTTTAAGCAAATGAGGTTTCCATTGTACTGGACTCAGTAACGCAGGAGGCGTTAAGGAAAGCGCCTAGAGATACAGCCGTGTCCTCGCACCGTGGCTTCCCTTGAACAGTGGTGGCGGCTAACCACCCCCCATCCACACGGAGTGCCAGCCTTGGTCCGCCATTCCTCAAGAAACCCGTCATTTGGGAAGATGTCCCCACCCATCATCATCTTGCCAGGGGCCCCGCGTCTTCCAGAAGGGCTCCTAACTTCTCCAAGACACAGACCGAGTCCCAGCCTGGTGTAGAACTGCAAGTGAATTATGATTTTTTTCCCTGAAGAAATATGATCAGCAAGGTTAGAGCGAGTTACAAAACAGCTCTGAGACGATACAGAGTCCCAGGGTTTGGGGACGGGGACAGTAGACCAGAGAAGCCCAGGCTTCCAGCCTCTCCCAAGTGAGATCTGACAAAACACACTTCGTTATTTTGTTTCTGGCGTTGAGCTGTTCCAGAACATTCCTTACAGGCTCACTTATCAAACCTTTCAAAGATAAATGTGACTTTTGGTCGGGTTTGGCTTCTGTCTCCCTGGCGGGGTGACTTGGTAACACATAGTTGTGTAGGGGGACACGCAGGTGTGGATTTCTGCTGTCTTCCCAGCCTGCCGCCTACAGCCAGCCCCACCCGTCCCCCACGCACACCCCACCCTCTGGGTGCTCTCAAGCTCCGTTCCCTCCACGTGGGGCTCCTCTGGCCACTCCCTGCCCAGGCCTGCTAACCCTTGATCTTGGCGGGATCCCTCACTCCATTCAGTCATCTGCCCAAGTCGCCTCTTCAGAGAAGCTTTAAGTGACCGCCGTGACACCAGCCTCCTGCCACCCCCCTCCCTGTCCCCGGCTTTATTTTCCTGGACAGCACCTGTGACTACTGACCTGACATCGGCTTCTTAGTGTGTGTTCCTGCCTGCTGTCCCAGGCCAAGCTCCGTGGTGGCGAGGACCATCTTTCTCTTCCCGGAATCCCAGCCTCTAGCTGGGAGGCCAGCACACGGACAGAGCTCGATAAATTTCTGCCGAACGAAGGACCGAGTCCACAAAAGTGCTGCACTTTTGTCTGGCCGCCCCGGGGCGCCCCGGAGACAAATCCACCGCTTCTTAGTTTGCAAACCACTGTCACAGCACGCTGACATCCGGCACCATAACTGGTGGCTTACATATCTGTCTCCCTGACTGCTGGGTGGGGGGCGGCGGGGGGCAACTCCTCCACGGGAGAGACCAAGTCATGATCACCTTTAGTCTCCAGACCCAAATATAGGGGCTGCAAACAGTCAGCGCCCAACAAATGCGTGTGCAGTGTGAAGACAGGGCTCTGAAGAAATAACTCCATCGCATAATACCAGCTATTCTGAACTACCCCACGCAGTGTGTGCTCTGGGCTGTATGTCTGCGACCTCAGATTTGCCACCTGCAGGAGGGGGAGACACGGTCCAGAAGGCGAACTGGCGTCTGCCGGGCCCGACGTGCCCACCTCCCCCACCCCCAAGGCATGTCCTATTTCATAATTCTCCGTTCCAAGAACATCCAAGGCCTGCTGTTTGAATGACCTTAAAGATACATATCTGTATCAAAGTAATAGACATTGAACGCACCAAAAGAAACAGGATCCCACTTCCCTCCATAGGGTTGGCCAAAAAGTTACCAGATCTAAATGCAGATGAATAAAAAAGGCGCCTGAGTCCTGGCCTTACAGCTCAGGCCACTGTCAGCCCAGAATTCCTGCCCCTGGAAGGAAGGTAAAATGAGCAAACCAAATGGCTTTTGCCTGGCCCAGCCTCCAAGTCAAAGGGCCCAAAAGTTGGCTCCAAACAGAACTAACCCAAGACTCCCAGCTAGGGGCCCTGAGGGGGATCTGACACCAGCAGATCGTGGAAGGAGCGGGGAAGGCAGGACCCTCAGTGGGGACCCACTGCCCAACACCTGTTCCTCTTTGCATCAATATGACAGGAACACCTCCTGAAAGTTTTTTTTTTTAATTGTAGTAAAAAACACATAGCATAACACATTACTATAGACAACTAAAAGGGCCTACTGTACAGCACAGGGAATTATACTCAATATTTTGTAATAACCTATAAGGGAAGAGAATCTGAAGAATATATACATATATATTTACAATATCTTGTTAGTTCAGGTGTACGGCAGAGTGATTCAGTTGCACATACGGATATGGAATATATGCTACATACGTATAGAATCAGTGAATCACTGTGCCGTACACCTGAAACTAACAAGATACTGTAAATCAACTATATTTCAGTTATTTTTAAATGTGAAAAAAAATACACGGCCTAAAATGCGCCATCTTTACCATTTTAAGTGTATAGTTCAGTAGCGTTTAGAATATCTACACAGCTGTGAAACCAACCTCTAGAACGTTTTCATCTTGAAAAACTGAAACTCTGTACCCATTAAACAACATCTCCCGTTTTCCTCTCTGCCCAGCCTCTGTCTTAGGAGTCTGACACTCTAGGGACTCCATATAAGTGGAATCAGACAGTATTTGTCTTTCTGCACCTGGCATATTTCACTCAGCCTAATGTCCTCCAGGTTCATCCGTGTTGGAGCCTGGTGAGAATTTGCTTCCTTTTTAAGGCTGAATAATATTCCCCCATATGGATAAACTACACTTTGCTGGTCCGTTCAACCCTCAGTGAATGTTTAGTGAATATTGCTCCCACCTTTTGGCTGCTTTGATGCTGCTGTGAACGTGGTGTACAAACATCTCTTGAAAGACACCCCCCTTTCAACCCTTGTGGGTGTTTACCCAGAAGAGGAGTGGCTGGATCACCTGGTAATCCCATCTCTAAGTTGTTGAAGAACCTCCGTACTGTTTTCCATGGCAGCTGCACCCTTTTACGTTCCCACCCATGGTGCACAAGGGTTCCAGTTTCCCTACCTCCTTGCCAACGCTCGCTGCCATCCTAGCGGGTGTGAGGTGGGACCTTACTGCGGATTTGATTTGCATTTATCTCATGATGAGTGACGTTGAGCTTCTTCTCCTGTACTTGCCGGCCATTTGTATATCATCTTTGGAGAAGCGTCTACTCAGGTATTTTGCCCATTTTTAAATCGATCTTTATCGTCACTGTTGTCAAGTTCAGAAGTGCTTCATACACTCTGGACGTTAACCCTCTCAGATACACAATTTGCACATATTTTCTCCCATCCGTCGCTGCCTTTTCACTCTGTTCATTGTGTCCTTTCACGCACAGAAGAGTTTTAAGTGGACGGAGTCCCGTTTGTCTATTTTTGCTTGCGTTTGCCTGTCTCCTGAAAGTTTTACTGAGAGCGCCCAGATTGTTCTTTTTGGACGGATAAAATTCCATCTCCATGGGGTAAAGAAGCTGCAGCAGCGGCAGCCGGTGCCAGCGCTTCTTGTGAAGTCCCTCACTCTCTTGACTGATTTCCCTTCTGTGCCCTTGCGTCCACGCTGCCCCCTCCTCAAGTGAGCCACACACGCGGTGCTTCCTCTCCGTGGAGTCCTCCCTGGGCTCTGCCTCTGCACAAAACACCTTCACTTTCAGGCACCTGCATCCCCCATGCCCACTCGACACGATCTGATTGCCCACGGACACCACGGTCCACCCGTGCCGACCACACAGTGTCCCCCTGTCACCGGTGTCAGCGCGGGCAGGGCCCACAGTGCAGGGCGTATGGCTGCAGCCGTGCTGAGCCATTGCGTTTGCTCCTTCTTCATCCCCTGCCTCTCCACACCCCCACCCCATCGCCGGACTGTCTTGGGGACTTGGTGGGTACAAGCCCCGGCACTCAGGGCTCCCCCGGTACTCTCTAAGCCATCAGACTACGTCCTGTCCCTGCTGAGCCCGGCTAGCCACGTCTGCGGGGCGGGGGGCGGGGGGGCGGGGACAGAGGAGAGCATGGGGGTCCTGGTCCCAGAGAATCACCCAGCTCAGAACACAGCGTATGTCACAGACAGAGCCACGGCCAGAGCCGCTTTGCTGCCCACCCCACTCCCCAGCATCTTCTGTCTCGTGAGGACCAGCAGCTGTGGTCCAGCCACTGATGGCGTGATGGAGTGACGCTGAGGAGAGGAGACCCCAGTCCGGGCTGACCCTGCGCACAAGTTCTGTGTGACGGAGCACCCTCCCCTCGCTGAGACCCGCTGCCTCACCTCTGAACCAACACCACTGGGCTGGGGTTTTGCCCAGCATGTACCAGCTCCGGGCAGGTGGCAGTTTGGGGGCCTGGAGCCCACCAGCTCTAGACGCCCCCCAGAGAAGGCCCCTGGGGCCTCGGCAGACGATGCCCAAGGGCCCTGGAGTCCTCGGGAGCCTCAGGCGGGTGCAGCCAGAGGAGTCCCAGTGGCTCGGGCTGACATCTGAGGGACGCATGTCTGGGCTATGTTGGTCTGTGTCTGTCAGGAGAGGTGGTCCAGGAGTGCCAGCCGCCTCCCTGGGCTTCCGTTAACTCCATTCCTTCTTTCAACCGTCCTTTCACTCCCTGTGAAGAGCCTCACCTGGCTGAGGGGGAGCCTGCCTGGTGCCTCGGCCCTGCCGGGCGCCATGTCTGGCTCTTCCTCTCTCCGGCCTCCACCTGGCACATCCCTACCCTTTGGTTCCAGGCGTCCTCCTGCTCGCATCATCTAGGCCTTTGGGGATGCACCCAGAGACCTCTGGGAGGGATGCTCTGCCCCCGGCCTCCCAGCCCGCCCATCAGCTTCTTTCTGGTGAGGACGCTACTGCATTTCCGCCTTGGGTTCGAGGCATCTCCCAGGGGTGATGTGAAGCCCACAGCTGGCGGCCAGCCTGTCCACCCAGCCCTTGGTCTCTAGATGCCGTCTGCTGGCAACTAGCCCAGGGCAGGCAGGCCGGGCCTTCCGCAGCCCTGCAGTAACTGCTTTCTTCTGCTTTCTCGCAGGGAACTCAGCCTCGGCGCTCTCCCGTCACAGCCCACCCCACGCCAGAAGCCGGGCTGGGATTCTCCTTACTGCACCTCCACCCTCAAAGCCACTGCATAAAGCCTGGTGAGAAATGAGTATTTTACTGAGTGTGTGCGTGTTTGTGTGTGCTGAGGGCAAAGGAGATAGCACTTAGTGTACAGCACTTCAATCCTCAAATCACAAATCACAATCCCGCCCCCCCGATCCAGATGTATCTCTTCCCGCTATTCTCCCCTCTGCTAGGATGCACTGAAGAAGTTTCTCTCCCTCTCTCTCTCTCCCCCCCCACTTCCCTCTTCACCCCCTCCTTTTGCAGACAGCAGTTCAGGAGCTGTGTTCCTTCCAATGTCACAGCCCCCCCTTCCGGCAAACTGCCACAGGCTTCTAGGATGGAGAACGCTTACAAGGAGAGGCCGACTCTCTGTTCTCAGCAAACTCAAGGCCCCCCAGCTTCCAGGAGCGTTCCCCTCAGAAGGCAGCGAGGGAACTATAAATCACAAATACTTTTTCCTGTCACAAGAGAAAATGTGCTTTTGTATCACAGACACAGCATAATTTCTTTGTGTACTTGGTAGGGAAACAGAAGGTCCTCCTGCAATCCCCTCCCCTGCATTTTTGCATCATACAAACACACGCTGTGTACGAACCACATGCCCGGCCTCGGGCTGGGCCAGGCGGGTGGAAGTATAAGCGAGACGTGGTCTTGGAGGCACTCGAGAGATACTGGGCAGTCAGACGTGCCTGGAGAGAGTTACAGCAACAGGGCCACTGTGAGGGGAGCATGGCGGGGGTCACAACAAATGCCACAGTCCCCCCAGAGAAGGGGACATGGGACGGGGGTACCAGAGGGGCGGAGGCGGGGGCACGCTAGCACAGAGCATGAGGAGATGGGTGTTTTCAGGACACAACACTAGGATTTGCTCATTCACTGCACCTGTTCCAATGGAACACCTGTTCCAGGTAGCTCCCCTGCAGGTGCAGAGCACCGTGTGAAAGGGACAGACCTGCCCCCCTGGTGGAGCTGATCGGGGAGGATGCCCGGGGTTAAAAGTGCGCAGAAGCCGCAGCCACGAGGGAACCTGGAGCAGTGCTGAGGGCAGGGGTGGGGTAGCGGGATGGACAAAGAATCGACGTTCGACGGGGCCCAGGGGAGGCAGCACTTCGTACGCCATGTTACGGATATTTCTCCATCAACCATGGAGGTGATTAGATGAGATCAGTGACTTGCAGACATGCCCTGGCTGACTAGGTGACGGATGTCCTGAACGACAGGATAACACTACACACCTACCAGGAGGGCCACAACCCAGCATGCTGACATCACCAAAGGCTGGTGAGGTTGTGGAGCAACAGGAACTCCTGGTCAGCGCGGGGGTGGGGTGGGGGTGGGGGCTGCAGGACGGTGCAGCCACTTGGGAAGAGAGTTTTATGCTTTCTTACAAAACTAAACCTATTCTTTCACCCTGTGATCCAGCAAACGCACTCCTTGGTATTTACCCAAAGGAGCTGAAAAGTTACGTCCACACAAAAACCCACACGTGGAGGTTTTTACAAGTTTTATTCACAATTGCCAAAAACTTGGAAGTAACCAAGATGTCCTTCAGGAGGTGAATGGATAAGTAAACCGTGGCACATCAGACAATGGAATGTTATTCAACACTAAAAAGAAATGAGCTATCAAGCCCTGAAAAGACATGGGGGAACCTTAAATACACATCAGCAAGACACAGAAGCCCATCTGAGAAAGCTCCGTACTGTATGATTCCAACTGTGTGACATTCTGGAAGAGATAAAGCTATGGAGACGGTAAAAAGATCAGGGGTTGCCTGGGGTTGGGGGGATGGAGGGATGAAAAGGCAGAGCACAGAGGATTTTTAGGGCAGTGAAACTATTCTGTATGACCCTACAATGGGGGATACACATCATTATACATTTGTCCAAACCCACAGGATGTACCACACCAGTGAGCCCTGATACAGACTCTGGGGGATGATGGCGTGTCCGTGCAGTTTCATCAATTGTGACGAATGCTCCACTCTGGTGGGAGAGGCTGTGTGTGGGGGTGGCGGACGGTATATGGGAAATCTCTGTACTTCCCCCTCAATTTTGCTGTGAAAATTAAACTGCTCTTAAAAAGTAGTTGAATAAAAAGGATAAATGAAATAAACAAAACTTTTTTGTTGTTTATTGTTTATTGTCCTAAGATGGGCCCAGAAAAAGGGCCCCAACCGTCCCCTGCCGGGCAGGGCACTGAGTGACAGGAAATGTTCCCTTATTGGGAAGCACATCTGATCCATGCTGGCACTGTGCAGACAGTGGGGAGTCTTCCCTACTGACAGGGAGCATTACATCTGCTTGTTTATCTACGCCACACATTTAAACAGGTAGCAGGGATTCTCTGGGTTAGAAGGAACATGTTTCTAATACCACAGCAAACAAAACAAGCTCTGGTGACAAGTCTATAGGTTCACCTCGTCCCCGGGCTCTGTAAGTTCAGAGGCTTCACCCCTGCCTAGTGGGTTGATGCCCAGGAGGGTAACCTGGGTTGGGGAGGGTTGAATCCATTTCTGGACCTGGGGCTCCTGTGTTCAGGCTGAATCATGACCAGCCTGCCTTGCTGAATCCTGACAGCACGGAAACAGAAACGCACAGGCGTGGCGACCTGTGGGGGGTGGCTGGAAGCAGAATCAGCCTCCCCCCACCCCCACCCCCACCCTCCTGGCAGAGAGCTGCACGGGCTCCCGCAGGCAGTGGGCAGCGGCGCAGGAAATGCCACCGGTGCGCAGCCAGCATCCAGGCCCAACCCTTGCTCTCTCCCCAGGGAACGGCACGCGGGGGTCCCCATCTCGTCTGAAATAGAGATCCCCAGTGTGACCACCCATCCCAGGAACAGGAGGGGGCGTCTCACGTTTCAGACCACCTGCTGAAGGCACAGACCTCCTGCGTGCACTTCCTGGCTCCGCCCACTGCAGCTAGATGGCCTCAGCTAAGGCCCCTCAGTTTCCCCATCTGGGCATTGGGAGTAAGGGCACACACCTCGCTGGGCCATTTTCAGGATTAAAGTAACTCTACGTGCCAAGTGCTGGGACCCCTAAATACTCCGCATCACAGCCTCAGCGAGCACCCTCACTGGTCTTCCTTTGCTCCCTGAGCTTCTCTGGGGCAGCGTGGCTCCTCCCTCTGTACCAGTCTGCGGGGAGAGAGGAGGCCCCTCACATCACCACGCGGCCAGGCCTGCGGTGGGAGGCACCCCTCCGAGCCACCCCCAAACCTTGGTGCCACCCAGCTGCACCTGGCGGGCTTCACAAACCCCCTTCCTTGGCACACAGGAGCTCAGAGAAGGGGGCTGCTTGAGGGGAGGTGCCCAACGGGCACTTCAGAAGGGGCAGAGCGTGGAACAGGGTCCCTCCTATGCCCGTGCAGGCTGGGCAGGGTGCACCAAGGGGCTGGTGGACCCCAGGCAGGGGGGACCTTGGCTCCGTGTCTCTGCAAAGCAGCCAAGGCCTGCACCCACCTCCCCCAGACCCGTCTCGGCCCGGCTGTGCCCCACGGCACCAGCTTCCCTGCCCCGGTCCCACCTGGTCTAGGCCCCGGCCCGGGTTCCGACCTCCTGCGCCCCTGTTCCCCCGGCCGAGACTGACCATCGGGGGCAGGGCGCCGCCTCCTGCCCTGTGCTCCTGGCGCCCCACTCGGCCTTCCTGCTCTGTTTATTTGCGCAGCTAGAAGACAAAAAGCCATCGCTCTGACTCACTCATGCTCCCCCGTCGGCTCTGATTCATGCAGGAGGCCCACGGCGGGGACTAACCCGGCCGTTAACCTCCTGGTTTCTTTATGTCTCTACAGCAAAGGCAACTGTGGTTTCGGATTGAGAATTCAAGCACAGCTCGCTGCCTCCGTGTGCTCACGGGTGTACTGCAGAGGACAGACAGCCTGGAGGAAAGTGTCTGCCCGGGGCTTTCCCTCCTGGAGACTCAGCGCCACTCCACCCGGCACTGATGGAAACCTACAAACATTTCAGCCATCCTTCTGAAAAGGATTTGGCCATCTGGCAAGGGTGGTCCCAGAATGTGCCAGAAGCCTGCATCCGACGCAGCCCAGGGTGTGAAAGAAGACAGCCTCAGAGCAAATCAGATTATGGTTCAGAACTGGAAAGGAAACGTGAGACTCAGAGCTGGGGGCTCAGCCCAGGGACACTAGGTTGGGAGGTGCACGTGTGATTCAGATAGTAGGTGAGGCTGCAAACCACCGGGGTCCAGGCTTCTAGAGAACCTGACTTGTTAGGATGGGAGGGGGCGTCAACCCACTGGCACCGCCAGCTTCTGCTTCAGTCCTGAACGTGTGCCGTTCATCCCCGAAGGCCAGGAGCAGGGGGTGACTGATTTGAGCCTTGGATTCCAGTGACTGGTGAGCACAAGCGCCTCCAGAAGGTAAGGAGGCTTCTCTCTTGGGGTTCCTCTCAGTCTGGATTTGGGGACAGTAGTTCACTGTATTTTCTCCACTTGCTTCCACAAATCTGAAGTGGTTTATGATTAAGAGCATATATCCCCAAATACAGAGAAGAAAAGAAAGACGAATGAGGATGCTGAAACCAAACCGAGGGCGGGGTGACCACAGGGGAAGAGGATGAGCTAATTCCTGTAATTAACGCTTACGTCGATCTGCCCGGGAGATAAGGGCAGAAAGCAGAAAGGTACATGGTCCCCCCTGCCCCGCCCCCACCAGAAGAAGCCGGCCTGGGTCCCGGTAGGGAGCCCAGCTGGGCCAAGTTGATGGGTTCTGGAAGAAGACATCAAATGGTCCCAGCATTAAAGGCCCTCTGAGAAAACGGTGGACAGGGGACAGGGTAGTGACGGTGGATTACAGAAGATAACAAAAAATATATATTTCACATGTTACTTCAGTAGGAACCAAAGTTGTGACATGGAGTGACAGTTCCAGCGAGGGCGGATCTGCAGGAGGGCAGAAGGCTGTCTTGCAGGAGCCCTGCTTTACCAGCGTGGGCCTGGGGGTCGGAGGGTTAACCAGAGTCCAGAGGAAGGGATGCTTGGGAAGAGCCTTCCACTCTCCCTCTCAAGCGTCCTGGTTGGTTTTCTCAAATTGCGTAAGCGATACATGGCATTTGCGGAAAATTTGGAAAATAAAGAAAAGCAATAAAAATAAGAAGGAAAGGAAGATTTTCCACTAACATTCTGGTCTAGAGACACGTGTCCTTACCTTTCTCTCTCTCTCTGGACGAACATACCCACGCAAGCACACTCTGAATTTTCAACCTGGGATCATATGTTCTGTTCCATTGTATAACCGTTTCCCTCACATTATTAAATATTTGCTTACGATACCAAATCTGCTGACGGTATAGTGTTCCAGAACATGGCTAAACCGCACAGCTTATTCAAGCGATTCATTCAGGACATTTTAAACATTTCCCTCATATTAACAAAGCTGATATGAACGTGTCTGCTGCTGGGCAGGGCCACCGTGATTCACTCAAAGATAACTCCTAGAAGTGCATTGGCTCCATCCAAGCCTATTTCCAATTCTTCCATCTTTTTTTTACCTACTGTCAAAACCTCTTTAGAAAGATTTCACAATGTATCTTCTCCCTGGCAGGGACAAGAGGACCTGGTTCCTCACCGTTTCCTCAATAATGGGAATTATCATTATCTCTATGTATTTTCCTCCTGTTTTATTTTGAATTTCTTGGCTACTGTTGAAGTTCAACACTTTTATATGTGCATCGACCAACTGAATTTCGTCTTTTGTAAGTGCATATATTTTGCCCTTATTTTCTACTGGGTGATCGTCTTTCCTCTTACGGATTTTTAAGGGCTCTTTGTCTCATAAGAATATTGACCCATTATAAAACACTGTAAATATTTCCTGCGCAGTTCACTGGAAAATTCTGGATACCCTAGTTTTCTGGTATTTGGAAGTTTCGTTTTTAACTGAGTTGCAGTTATTCCTTTTCTTCGTGACTTGTGTCTGCTGTTCCTCAGATGACCAGCCGCAGGGGCCAGGACAGTGAAGGCTTCACATCAGCACCGTCATTTCCGCCCCCTCCGTGTCCACTGTCAGGCTCTGCGGCACTCCTGCGGCGCTCCTGCGGCGCCCCAGCCGGTGGGCTGGGGGTGGACACACGTGTCAGTGATCCCCGCCGGACAGAGCCATGGACCTTGACGGGACAAAACGACATTCATTTTGTCCGCCAGGATTCACCAGGAGGCCTGATTTTCTATTAGCTTTGACGGCGATGTTTTCATGGAGAGGTTGGGTGGGTGGACATTGTGACACCCGACTGGCTGCAGGGACAGTGAGAAGGACGGGGTAGGTGGGAGGGGGCACCCTGTGTGTGTGCGCCCAAGGGTGCCGACTTAGTTCCCGTCACCCGGACGGTTATATGAAAACCAGCTGCAGGAAGGATGGAGCCCACCCGCCCAACATGACACTGCCCTACCCCGGGTGCTGGCCCAGTGTCCACAGTGTGTGGCACCCAGGGGGATATGGTGAGCCCCCGGTTCAGTTACTCGGAGCAGAGGTGGCCGGAGAGTGGAGCAGTGTCCCCAGGTACAGTAGCGCTGAGCTGCACTCGTGAATCAGAGACCATCCCCTCTGCACCTGGGCTCCGTCCTCACAGCTGCAGGAGGAAGCACGTGGCGTTGATGCCTCGGGGCCCCAGGACAAGACGCGTCTGGCTTGCGGGGGTGACCCGGGTTCTTGTCAGGCGGCGACACAACTTAACTAGGGGGCCGGCAGGCAACCTGTCCTGTCCTCCTGCCTCAATCTGAGTTCTCTCTCTCAGCAGCTTGAGGGAAACTGTCTGCCTCTCTTCTTCCCTCCCTGGTGGTTTTCTTTTGGGGGGAGGGGTGCACAGAGGACCAGGAAGGGGGTAACTGCAGCAGCAAATTTGCTTTCAGCCACTCACCCCTCCTGGTGAGATTCTTTCGGACCTGCTTCGTGTTCTCCTGAGCCCTCCAGTCTGATTCTCAAAACACAGTCCACGAGCCCAACACTATCTCTGGGGTTTCTGCAAGTGTCTCAAAGTGCTGACTGCACGACACCATGAAGGTGATGGCGTCTTTAGAAGTGGAACTGAATCACGGCGGAGGAAGCACTCTCCCACCCGTCTCCCTTGGTGGGTCTCTGGGGCACAGTGGCTCAGGAAGCAGGTGAGGAGTTAACTCAGCAGTGGGGGAAGGAGAGAAAAAAGATCAAAGGAGAAAAAAACCACCCAACTGGCCCCGAATGATGGCGTGCCACCCCCTTCCCCATGTCCCTCTCTCTGAGGGCAGGCCCCACCATGCTGGTCACATGCCCACTCTGCACTGGGCTAGGGTCCCAGCCCTTAGAAGGTGGCACTGGAGGAAGAGAGGGATTTACCCAAAAGAGCAGCGCAGGGCCAGAGGCCCCCGTTCTCAGGAATCACCAGCTCGGGGTGGCCACAGCATCCCCTTCGAGGGTCTCTGAGCCTGCGAACCAGACTGAGATAGGCACACTCGTGGGCAGGCCCTGGGCTTTAGGGAGCCCATTGCTGGACGCGATGGGTCCAAATGCTCCTGGGCCACCCCTGCAGCAGGTGTGAAGATGCTCCCCGTTCTTGTCTGTTGGGTCGATGGCTGGCAGTGCAGAACCTTGGGGCCACTCCCGCCCCTGCGCCCCTCCCCCCTGGAACCCCAGTCCACCGTGGAGAGGCTTCCAGAGACACAATCAACAGGCCGCTAAGTGTGTTAGCAGAATTGTCTGAGGGACTTTTTTTATGAACACATTAGGAAAGAGATTTCAAAAGGAAAATGCTTTTAGGCAACACAACTTGACTAGATGAGAAGCATCTGATAAGCGCTGAATCCAGTGGATAAGCGGGATTACGTCTCCGGAAAGTGGAGAAAAGGTAAAGGTGTAGCACACCTCCACCCCCAAATCCCAGCAAGTCACCAGAGAGGGCCACAGTCTGACTCAGGACTTTTTTTCTTTTTTGCTGGCAGAATACACAATTCATCATTTTAACCATTTTAAAGTATACAATTCAGGAGAATTTTACACTGTTGTGCAAACATCATCGATATCTCGTTCCAGACCTTTTTCATCACCCCACACAGAAATCCCACACCCATTAAGCAATTGCGTCCCGTGCTCCCTCCCCGCCAGTCCCTGGCAACCACGAATCTACTCTCGCCTGTTCCGGATATTTCATGTCAATGGAATCGATGCTATTTGGTGTTTTGCGTCTGACTTCTTTAACTCAGCGTAATGTTTTCAAGATTCACCCACGCTGGAGCATGAGCCAGTACATCACGCCCTCTGGCTGAGCAGTTCTCCACTGTACGGAGAGACCGCACGGTACTGACCCCTTCCTCAGCTGATGGACACCTGTACTGTTTTCACCTTTAACTACTGTACACAGCACTGTTATGAACGCGAGTGTGCACTTCTGTATGAACAGCTGCTTTCAATTCTTTGGTGTACATACCCAGGAGGGAATGGCTGGGTGCTACTGGCTCTTGGAATTTTGATAACTGCAGGACTGTGAGAAACTTACGCCATCATTTTGCAAGGCAGGAAAACTGAGTCCCAGCGAAGCTATGACACACCTCAGCCCAAAAATGCAGGGCTGAGAGCAGGAAATTGATGTCCACTGCATGTTCAAATTCAGGAAAAGTCCTGTTTGGATTCTCAATCCCCTGGACCCAAGACAATGGGTTTTTCCCAACAGATTCACTTGGGGACCTGGCCCGCCCCTACTAGAGCAACTGCCTTTGCTTTCTGTCTGATTAAAATTTCCCCAAATAGAAAAATACCATGTCAGAGAAATTCACTAAGGGAAAGAACTGCATATGATTTCTTCTGGAAACGGTGATTTCACTGAAGAGCAAAATCCATTGGGGAGAGGCTCGTTGACCACATGTAGTCGTGAACATTTAAAACCTCCAGAATTCACATTGTGAAGAGTCACGCAGGAGGGAGCACGGTGGGTGCCAGGAGCCAGAAACACACCAGCTTTGCTCTTTGTGTCCTCACTTCCCCTTTGCCTCTTTCTGGTTAGCAAAAGTGAAATTATGTAATTAACATTGAATGATACTCGCTGTAACTTTCAAAAAATACACAACACAAGCTGACTGTCCAAGAGCTTGCTTCATAAAATCTGCACATTGACACGCTTCTGAGGAACGAGCCAGGAGGATGAACTCTGTCGTCCGTGCAAAGAACGCTTTATCACCATTCAGAGAACTCGGCGGCTCCAGCAGAAGGATGCTTCCCAAGATGGCCAGCGTGGTGAGTTGGCTTCTCTCAGCAAAGCCAGGGGCGTTCTGTTTCCCCTGTGAACCTCAGTGGTGGGCGGGTGTCATCTCCTGGAAGTCTGCTGTCTTTGGGCAAGCGAAAGCTTCAAAGTGAAATTTGACAGTGGGGTTATCTACAGGAGGAGGAAACCAGTGCTGAGTTCCCACGTCTTCTCGTTAACCCTGGCAAAGGCTGAGCCACGCTGGCTGACGCTCAGCCGTTCGTCCGCGTGACCTGAGGGCAGATCAGCAGCAGCTCCGAGGCCAGTCCGGCCGAGCTGAGCGCCCGCCTCCTGGGCTCCCCTCGCCTATGCAGGGACCTCTGCTTTCTCTGGTACCTGGGGCACCCGCTGCCTCTGGCAGGATCCTGCAAGTCGGGCGCCACCTCTGGGACGTCTGGGATGGCCCTCCCGGGGTGACGCTGATGCCCCGGGGCAGGTGGCAGGTGAAGGCTCTGCAGGTCCTTGTTAGGTCATGAGGCCCCGTGGCCTCCCGCCTGGGGCATCATCACAGCAGCGTTGAGGCAGCCCTACCGGATTTTACAAAGTGTCCCTTTTCTGGGAAGGCCGGGAGGGTGTTTGTTCTGATAAACCCCTGTCTTCTAGGTTTCTCAGGGATCCCTGGGGAGACACGATGGGTCTCCAGGGACCAGCAGAGGGAGGTCCGCGCCCGCACACACACCTGATCCTTCCGTTTCCTTATTCAGGGGCCCCGATCCCCTCAATCGCCCTATTCCGTGTGAAATTCTCCACACATCACTTTTCCTGTTCAGATCTTCACTTTCTCTTTTACTTTGCCATTCCTGAAAAAGTTACCTTTGTCATATATAAATCATAAATGATCGATTCATGTTTCCAGAATCGCTGGAGACGCGTAAGAAGATTAAATTTACTCAACAGTGAAATTATGTGAAATCGTTCATTTTTGAAATGTAATAAAACAAAAGTGGATGTCGCATAATAGTGATCTTTGAAACGAGCAGATGAATATATCACAGTCCACGCTTTTTGCTTATTGTTTAATTAAAAGAAAATCTCTATCCTCAAAAAATCGTCTAAAAGAGAGTTCCGGAAGCGGCAATAATTTAATATCCGGAAAAATAGCCTTGAGTTAATTCTGCCCTTAAAATACTTGACTGTGCGGACTCTTTCCACAAGAGGGGTGTGCGTGGAGATCCCGTGCAGCCCCAGCACGGACACCGCGAACGATCCGCCCGGAAGCGCCCGCCGGCGGGTCACCACATGGTTTCATGCAGTTCTAGGTGGTTGAAGCAGGTCATTTTGCACAAGAAAACTCAACAAAACGGGACACACCAGGCTTTCTAGGGTACAGATATCCATTAGGGGCACTTTTGTTCTAGTATCAGTGGAACAGTTTTTTTAGAGAAGAGTCACGATCGCCAGCTAAGGAGAGGGCGTCACCCAGCGCACAGTTTGGGGGGGCGGGGGGTCTGGCTGCACATCTATTACTGAGCTGCACTGAATTTCCAGAACACCCGGGCCTGCTCTACTCAGGGAACCTGAGACGGGGTGTTTATTCCCCACGCCTGTTTGTGCTGCTGTCGCGGCCTGAGGACGGGCTTTTTGTTCATCCTTTATCACTTACTACGATATGAAAGCTTTCGTGGACTTCCGTTATTAATCATGCTACATCTCAGCTAAAGGATAAGCGCCAGAGAGGATGCGGGGTTGTAGGGTCCGGGCGGGGAAGGAGCTGAGGAAGAAAGGCTCACCAGACAGAAAAAATGCACGAAGGATCAAATCTTCTTTCTTAGGTCCCCGCCGACGCATACAGATATCATGAAAAAGGACAACAAGGTGGCCACGTGTATTCTGAAGACTTTCATTAGTTACGACCCGATGTATACGTAGTAGGCAATTTGGGATGATTTAAACTCGGGAAAATTAATCTTCAGTGACGATGTTGTTCATCAGTCAAACCCAATTATATGAATAGAGACGTGGCGATGCTCTCAACTCGAGAAAGAAAATAAAGCCCTTTCCCCGCTCCTTTCCTCTCCAATTTGCAGTAATTTTAGGCATTTCCCAAAGAAATGTGTATTGATCAAGGCAATCTCATTAGGAATGGGATTTTCAATGTACACAGCCTTCCGGAAGTGACCCAGTAAGTACAGGTCTTCCCAACCCTGCAGGCTAGCTTTCCCTGTTACTCTTCCCGAGTTAAAAGTCTGAGTTACGGAAGCAGACGACTAGGTAGCAGGCACTTTCGCGCCCACAGGGCCAGAAAGTCAAACAAGGCAAATGGCTTTTGACTTCTGATCCCACTACACTCCCTGCAAACAAATCTACTTAAAGAGCTGAGATTAATGAGAGGAAATAGCAGCTCAATGTTCATTTCTAGATCTCGTGATTGAAAGAACGTGCTGCCTGCTTGCATTCTGACTTCCAGAATGTTAAATCAAAGTCGAACACACACAGAAATCCACCGCGGCCGCAGAGGCAGAGACTAGAAACTACTGGCCTGTGTTTTCTTTCAGGGAGTTTGTTTATTTTACAAGCTGTTCCTCAAGGAGCCCTCACTTGTCTCTGGAGCAAAAATCTCTTGACTCTCTAAGAAGAGGGACACACTCAGAGAGAACTGAACAGAAAGGCCAGTGTGGTGTTTCATTTGTGCAGCAATAGAAAACCAGCGCGAACAACAAAACTTGGGGCATTTGTTCTCCATGGGGAGTCGGACAAAGGATCCCCACACCTCCCTCCCAGGCACAAGGCTGAACACCCACCACCGGTTTCCCTTCTGAGCTGCTCTCCCTGACGCTCCGGAGAGGCCCTGGCTGTGACCCCAGCACAGACCTCAGCCCTGGGCTTGGGGTTGGTTGTTTGGTCTCTATCGCAGTGTTAATAAAATTAGGGTCTTTGCCCAAATCTTTCCCATCAGTCACACACCAGATCTGCACGTCCGGAAGAACAAATGTGAACCCTCTGTCACAAACAGCAAGGAAAAGGAATCTAATGGCAGACAACATAATTTACCATTTCTCCCCAAAGATGCAGGTGGCTATTTTTAAGGTCGAATATGAGCTAAAAAGAAAGGAGGAGTATTTTTCAGAATAACTGATTTTGATAACTTAAAGCTCGTTGGGCTCAACCCTGTCCTTCATTCAATCGATGGGGAAATTCTGCTCTAAAGAAAGGAGGGATGTGGCCAATTTTAGAGGCATTGCTCTTTGGATGTGAGAAGTAAAATTACCATTCTACAGGAGACATCACGAGAAGCTGGGTCATCTAAATCTTCCCCTGATCAAATAAAAGAGGAAAACGATATTATGGGAAGAAATTGAACAATAACAGCCTCCACAGACACCATGCCTCGCTCTCTCAATCATGTTGCCTCTTACACATAATCACAGGATCATGTTATTCTAAACAAGAGAGCTGCAGATAAAATAATACAGATTTCAAAGCACGGAAGACATTGTTTTGACTCAAAATGACTCTATTTTCAAGTAACCACGAAACATTTCTCAGGTCGGAATAAAGTTACGTGCTGGCTTTTCCAGTTTCTGATCGAGTCTCCTTTTAGCATGACAACTGTTAGCAATCACTGAAGAAAAATCCCACCATGCCTTAGCTGACATCAGCATGGAAATTGCAGCGTTAATGTCACTGTATCTCACTCCAAAATAAACATTAAATTAAGGCACATTTAATATAACTAAATTGCGGTCAAAGACTTACCCAAACACAAAATACGTTCCTATTAAAGACAAACAAATATTAATTTAAAATAACCATGCCTCAGTTTACGATTTGATATCTCTCTGTCAGTCTCTCTCTCTCTCTCTCTCTGTGTCTCTCTGTCTCTCTCTCTCCCCATCCCCCAACTGTGTAGTAAGACTTCAATCTCTACACTTCTTGGATGAATAATTTTGATAAATCATCGGCTTCAGAACAGTGTGTGTGGGGGGGATATGTAAGTCAATATAGACTTAGTATCTTAAAAGCAAATGTTGTATCAGTTTCAGGTGAATATTTCCCGAAATTCCTTTGAAAAATATATTCGTTATTAGCAAAGGGATAACTGTATTGATTGGTATTTCTCCTCTAGATTTCTGGGATTCTACTCTTTGTTTTAGAATTAAGAGGAACCACTTCTAATTCATTATATATTGCAAAAATGAGAAATTCCTAATATTCTGAAAAGTGCAATAATGCAAATGATATCAGGGAAAAACATGGATTTTGGCTCAAAGCACATTTTTTTGGGCTTATTACTCTGAGATAGGCATAATCATTCCTTATATAATTTGCTCATTTGAATACAGAAATTTTTAAAATTCCTGTGGAATATCTTTTCTTTCAAACTTTTTATTTTGAGATAATGGCCGAGTCACAGGAAGTTGTAAGGAACAAGTACACAGAGATTCCCTTACACTCTTCACTTGGTTTCCCCCAGTGGTAACACCTCAAAAAACTATAATACAATATCACAGCCAGGAAACTCACATTGATACACTCTCCAGACCTTATTCAGATGTCGCCAGTTTTACACGCACCCGTGTGTGTGTGTGTGTGTGGGTGTGTGTGAGTGTTTCATTCTATACAGTTTTATCACACGTGTAGACGCAGGTGACCATGTGAAATCTGTTTTTAAGCATCTTCTGCTTTTAGTGTTTCATCTCAGCTTTACCTTTCAATGCATCCATGTCTGTAGCTCTTAGATTCTATGTCTTCTTTATGGCTTTGCTTCTTGGCTACACCAACGCATTCATCTCTTCTTTGAATTTTATTGCCTCGTCCGTGAATTCTTTGCTAGCAGAAAGCTTTGTATTTGGTTTGCTTTTTGCAGCACATTTATCCTTTCCCAGGACAAGACACAAACATAAACAGACTTTCCAGCATACATTCACAGGGTTTTTAAAGACACCAATGAGAATAGATTAATATAAATACTAAGCTTAAAAACTGTCATAAAAGTTCAGCCTTTAAAACTGGCTTATTAAAATATTTGTTTTTTTTTTAAAGCCCAGATTTAAACTACAGTTATGAGTTATAGTGATCTGCTCAGAAAGCGTTTACTTTATGATCTTTTCACCAGGCGAAAGGAATCTGGCATCTGTGCCGTCTATCCAAAATACAGTGAAGCAAGGAGGATGAAAACTCAATTCTTTCAGGTTCAAGACTTGTCCGAAAATAGTACAGCTTTCAGAAAACCTCAGTAAAGTACTACATTTCAGATGACCTCAAACAGCCACCCTCCAAGTCCCAAGCCTCCAGCTCCCACTCTGGCCAGATGGGTAGCAAGACCTGCTTCCTGCAAGATTTAGAGTAACTACAAATATTTAAGGAAACAATACCCACATAACAGAGGTCAGCCTCTACATCAGATCTTTTCAGTGGGCATCTTATAACAAAACATTATTTATATTTCAAGTAGCTGGGCCATTCATTCTACTTCTTCCCCTGACCAACCAAAAACTCTCCTAGGATTCTGCATTTCCATTCACCATAAGGGATTCATTTTCTTTCACGACCAGCAAGCATTCTGAATTTAGCCATTAACGAACACCTCCAAAAAGTCGATTTTCAGGAGAGAGGAAAAGGCTTACACACATCAGATGGTTACAGGGTCCTACTCTGTTCTCCAAAGTAACTACAAGTGCTTAGGGGAAAGTAAGTAGTATTTTGAGGGTGGGAACCTACTGAAAATCTATGCAGATTGCAGAAGTTAGATATCTTCTTTAACCACAAAGCAGAGAACACGAAAAATATCTGATAAGTAATCATCACCTCCCCACACCCTCCCAGCCAGGTGCCCCGCCAACCCTGCACCGGAGACTCAGGCATTTAACAAGAAAACTGAAAACTCCTTTGGAGATGTTCAGATTAGATGAACCCTGCTGACTGTCCAAAGACACCTGATTTATTGTGTATTTGTATTTTTAAATACCAGGCCAAAGGAAAGAGTCAGGATACACATTAGCGCCAGCAGTGCTCTGATCCTTCCTGTGTTTCTCTTTATATAAAGGGGCGATTTCGGCATCTCATGTGGCTGCTGCTCAACTAGACACAGCTTTTCTCATATCGCTCAATAGACACTAAAATCACATGCAATTTATGGAAAGATCTAGAAATCCCTTACTAATACATAGACCCAATGCGTCTTAAAAATGTTACAAATAAATAACAAATGCCATGGAGCAACATTTTCAGGAAATCAAACCAATTATGACTGTATTTATACTCATACAGACTAGCAGCTTCAAAACAGAAAGAACGCAAAAGCGCGTCGAACATGCCTGATAAGTAAAAACAAGGTGCGTCCAGGATCATCAGGGGGTCAAAGATTTTCACATTTCCCTCCTCCTCTGTACAGAGTGGGTATCTACCCACCTAAGGAAACTGGTTTATCAGACCTAGTCAGTTATATTCAAGTACAGAAAAATATAAATAAATGGGCCCCGTGGAGATCATTTGCTCTCCAGCTGAATGTGTTTATCTCTTACATGTCAGGGACTTTTTTCCCAAGAAAACTCTTAAACTCTTAATGCTTTTCATTTATTCATTATAAGTAATACCTTTTATTTTTGTATAATGTGAACTGTGCTCTGTGTCTGATTCTCTGTTTTAGGAATGCGATTCTTTTCAAATGAATTTCAAAAGATCCTACGAAATTCCTGCATTAAGGTAATACCTCTTGCTTTTGTTTTCAATAATTTTCTGGAGGGAAGTCTTAATGATAATTCTGTTGACTTTTTCCTTGAACAAAGCTATATATGTGTACGTTTTAAAAAGACGGTGTTCCTCATCTGTTTGTTCTTATTTCAGATGTGCTATAAACTATGGTGGTAGAAAGGGTAAATGGAATTAACTAATGGAAGCTCATAATTTAGGCAGTAAAAACCAGAATTAATGTATTATCCCACTGTAGCATTTTAGTACTCGGCCAATCCAAACTTTCTTTCCTAGGGAAATATGTGATTGAGACACTTTCCATCTGCTTTTGACAAAGATAGAAGAAGATCCCCGTAAGTTATTCTCTGCTAAAAATTCTTTTTAAAAAGCCTATAAAATGATTATTGTCTTAGGGGCCTATTTCACCCAAAGAATTTTCAGTGGCACAGAAATAAAAACTAAAAAAATAAAATAAAATCCACCTGTGCTAGGTCAGCCTTTCGGAGCCACAGCTAAAACATTTGCAGATATTATAAAACACACAGGAAAGAAATGGATATGCTTGGGAGAATGGGCGGCTGCACGCTCTTGATTAATCTAAATTCCTTCTGTGTGAAGTGGAGACGTGAATAAAAACACTGCACGATGAGCGAGAAACTAAAACATACCAAGTACGAAGGATTTTTAACCCGGCTCTCTCTCCACCAAAAATCCTGCACCCTTCACTCCATCGTCTGAGAGAGGTATGGTCACAGAGCCTTCTGGAAAGGACAGGACAGCATCTCCGCAGTTAGACATTGTCTAAGGGGCTTCTAAGGTGTCTGGTGAAAAGGGGCCGGTGCAGGACGCCCTGAGCGCTCTACTAGAGGAATCCAGAACTTCCAGTGCTCTCGGCAGCCGTGTCCCTTGCCTTCTCCGGCGCCGGGCCCTGTCGCACCGCCTCCCTTTCCCTGCAAACCTGTTTCCCAGCCTGGACCCCTCGCGCTCTCCTGCAGGGCCGAACGCTCGGTCGCAGCGCGGCTAGAGCCCCCTCCCAGACTCTCGAGGTTCAAGGCTGGGGCCAGAGGCTCCCAGCTCCGAGGTCCACTCCACCTGCCTGCGGGCAGCCGGGGTTCCCAGCGGCGGTGTCCGCGCTCCGGTCTCCGCGCCTCAGCCTCGGCCCTGTCCTCCGCGCTCGGGGCGCGGATGGTCCCCGGCTTTCGGGCTGCACTGGCCCCCGGAGCCGCCAGCAAAGGGCAGCGTCCTCCCGCCTTCCCCAGGCGAACCCAGGCGCCGCCGGTCCACACCTCTGCGCCCACCGGGCGGGCCAGGGCGCCGACGGCCGGGTCCCCGAGGCGCGGGCCGGGACACCCTGCAAGAGCAGTCGAGGAGAACTGGGTGTCCGCACGACGAGCGCGCTCTGCCACTCCCCGGGAACGGGGCGAAGCCACAGCCTGGCACGGCACGGCCCGGCCCAGGCAGCTTCCCGGGCGGCCTCCGCTCCGAGGGACGCAGTGGGTAAGCTGGTCCCCAGACCTCTGTCCCGGCCGGCTCCGGGCAGTTCTTCTGATGCCCACTCCCCCGACACTCACCCACAGGCCCCCACCTCCACAGAAGCAAGGACGGAAAATACCACTGTCACCAGTCGGCACGTTCCCGACTGACACCCTGCCTGGGAGCTTGAACAAAACCACAAGGGTGCCCCGGCACCTGGAAGCTTCCCGATGGACCCCCATCTGTCGCTAGGAGGAAAAGCGCACCCCATCCTCGCCGCCGCGGCCCGCCCGCTGAGGAGGGCGCCCGTCGCGCGCGCAGCACCTACCCTGGCGCGCCGGTCCGGACGTGGGTGGCGCGGCGCTAGTGGGAGGCGGACATGGACCACGCGCCCTCCATGCGCCACACGGAGAAAGCGTAGCTGAGGCGCTCGTGGGCCACGTAGCTGCAGCTGGTCATCTTATTGTCCATCTCGTCGCTCTGCAGGACCTGGTAGAGGAAGTCTATGTACCTGGCGGCCAGCTTGAGCGTCTGGATCTTGCTGAGCTTGTCCGAGGGCAGCGTGGGGATGATCTTGCGCAGCGCAGCGAAGGCCTCGTTGAGCGACTGGGTGCGTTGGCGCTCGCGCACGTTGGCCAGGATGCGCTGGCTCTGCAGCTCCTCGAAGGACTGCGCGCTCGGGCTGCCCTTCTTGCCGCGCTTGCCGGGGGTCGGGCTGCCATCTTCGCTCGACTTCTTGCTGTAGCGCCGTTTCCGGCCGAAGCGCTTGGGCTGCCGCTCGAGCTCCTCCTCGCTGGTGCCCAGGCTGTCCACGGGGGACACGGGCGAGCTGGAGCCCTCCTCCATGGCGCCCGCCCGGCGCGCGTGGGGCTGGGGGCGCCGGGCGCCGAGCGCGCGCCGCTGGCCAAGCCCGCGGTCGCCGAGCACACGCTCTCCGAGCTGCTCGAAAGGCTCTGATTTCAAGGCCGGCTTGTGCAAAACCGAGGTCTCCGGGAGAGGAAGTTATTCTAACTTTTTTGGAAACCCTAGCCGGGCTGAGTTGCTAAATAGTTGTCAGGAGCGAGGGCGGCGCGCTGATTGGCCGCCGCGCCCGGGGGCAGGGCAAGTTCTGGGGCCTTTGCTGGCCGCCCCCGCCCCCCGGCGCGGCACTTTCAGTTTTGCCTCCCCCTTAGGCCCCGGCCGCGGCGGGCACCCGCGAGTGCCGGGCCCTCGCGCGCCGCCCGCGCCTCCATCCCGGGCTCTGACCGCTCTCCGGCCGCGCCGCGCCCTGGGCTCAGCCGACCCGGCTTTGTCTGCTCCTTAACTGGAGATCGAAACCCGCCGGGCTGCGGGGTCTCTCCCGCGCCGCGAGGGGTGCGGGTGGCGAGTCCTACCCTGGATGCGCTCCCAGGAGGTGAGGACGCGGCGGGGAGACCCCGGGGGCGCCCGGGCCAGTGTGCGCCTTGCTTGCTCCGGGGCGCACAGCGAGTTCGCGCCGTGGCCCGCACGTTCGGCCAGGGGTGGGGGACGTGCGGGGCCGGTAGCCCCGGCGCCCAGACAGCGGGCGTGCGGACACGCGGGTGCCCTTGGAGACGCCGCTCTCCACGCACGCGACGCGGGGATCCGTGGAGACCAGGCCTGCTCTGCCCAGCAGTTGTATGGGGGAGTTTCTCACCCCAACTTGCTGGGGAGCCCCGGTCCCGACGGCCTCAGCAGGCCGTCCTTCTAAGTGCGTTAAAACCTCAGCGCCACCGCGAGCCTCCGCGGGAGCGCCCGGCGCCCACCGCACCCACCTGCCTGGCCCCCGCCGGGGGTGCGGGAGCGGGGCGGGGGCGCCCGCTAGGCCGCGGTGCAGGGCCCCAGCCTCGGGGCCCACTCTCTCCTTCGCAAATCGGCTGTTGACAGAGGGCGGTCTGGGGAGCCGCGCGGCCTCCCCTGCGCTGGGCGCCCGCGGGGCAGCCCGGGCGGCCGCAGAGCGGGGGCTCGGCCTCGGCGGGCGACACCGGGGACGTCGGCCCCGCGCCATCTGGACGCCGAGCGCGGGCGCGTTTGAAGTGGTTCGGGGGCTCTTTGTTCGCCAGGCCGTTCTGGCTCGGGGCCTGGAGGTGGTTTACGGCCTGGATGCCTTTGAACCTATTCCCAGGTGACCCGGGCTCAATTAGACCCGGGCCTGAGCGGGGCTGTCAGGCGAGCCGCGTGATCAAGGGCGGGCTGGGCCCTTTTACTGCAGTTGAACTCGGGGCCGGCGTGGCTGGGCCTCGGCTGCTCCGCGGGGCCGGCCGCGCCCACCGCGTTAGGAAACCCGAGGGCGAGCGGCTGCGTGTGCGGCCCGGGCGGCCCAGGGGGACGTTTCCCACCCCCGCAGTTAGCGATGGGAGACAGAGCTGGGGGGGAGAGGCCCGCGCACAATGTGGCTGCGTCAGAGCGCTGCTGCTTTGCAGTTTCTTCCCCACCCGCGGGCTTCACGATCTGAAAACTACAGGATCCTAAGACTACGGGGTCCTGGGAGTCGCCGCGCCCAGCCCGCCGCGCCTGACCACCTCCTTCTCCATCTCTGGTATGGCGCTCAGACTATCCAGCGCAGCAAAATAGCTTTCCGTGTCTCTTTAAAAATCTAAAATTAAAACTTAAGGAACAAAAGAGAGAGTGAGAGGGGCGTGGGGAGCGTCCTGGCCTCGCTGGGGCCCAGCCTTCCCGAGGCTTTGCGCGTCTAAAGGGCCTGCGCCGTATGGGAACCGCAGCGACTTGCTGCTCTTCAACTCCGTGCGTCGCTCAGTTCGCGGAGACCGAGGGCCCAGACCCCCGTTTCCCGCCCAGCTTACATAAGCCCAGAGACGTCCCTCCCCCCTCCCCCTGCCCATGAGCCCAGAGAGCGAGCGTGTAAGGAGGAGAGGAGCCTGCCTTGTAGGGTGCACCACCCCACTCTGTCTGCCCTGCTGCCCACGGGCATGAGAACAATTTCTGGGAGTCCCGTCTAAGAGCCGATCACCTCCCTAAGCCACAGCAATAGGGTGGAGTTGGGCTTACAAGGGGCTAACACCTGATGTCCAAGGCACAGATCACCTACAGGTACGATTCTCCTGTAGGAAAATCCCTTTTAGAAATTTCCCTTTGAAAAATCGCTCAAGAGGGCATAGGACAAGCCCTCGTTATAACAGTTAGACCCTTGCCTCGCGCGTCCAATGTTACCACGACAAGGCTTGAAAGGATGGTTCCTCCGGTGTGTGCAGTTGTACGTGGTGGACGGGTGCTCCACGGTCCTTTCCGTCCTTCTCCTACAGATCCTTCCGGCATTGCAGGAGTTGAAAAGCTACAAAGGACCTCCCTCCAACTCTGGCAGCCCTGGTCTGCAAGATGCAGTCCTGGGGTGGAGATGTTCCGCTGCTCCTGGAAGTGCAGTGTCTGCTCACATCTAGAGGCAGGGGGAAAAGCAACCCTTTTCTGGAGTGGAACCCAGCACGCTGGGAGTGTGGCAGTAGCAGTAGCTCCTGGACTCCAGGCTGGTTCTGGAATCACTGTTTTCCTGGTACGGTGAGGCAGTGGCTCCAGGTCTGCAGTGTGGTTTGCAAGCCGGTCCCCAAAGCCCTGTCTAGAGTCTGTTTATCAGCTCCACTGCAATTCTGTCATATTCCCTAATAAGTTGTTTCCTGCATAAACTAGCCAGTGTGGGCCCTGTTCTCTGCAAAAGAACTCTGCGACACCCCGACTGTGGACCGTAGCGTAGAAGATGAACACTAGGGCTCTTCCCAGGGTGCCTTGTTTTCTTGACATCTCTCACTTGTAATGTGGGAATAACGTGGGCCTTGGCCGCACATTTATTAATGCCTTTAAGATCAAATCAGCAACAAACTCATGCTATGATTTTTTTTCACATGGAATGTATACCTAATTTCAGTTTAAAAACAACACCAGAGGGCTTCCCTGGTGGCACAGTGGTTAAGAATCCTCCTGCCAATGCAGGGGACACAGGTTCGAGCCCTGGGCTGGGAAGATCCCACATGCCATGGAGCAACTAAGCCCATGCGCCACAACTACTGAGCCTGCGCTCTAGAGCCCGTGAGCCACAACTACTGAAGCCTGCGCACGTCTAGAGCCCGAGCTCCGCAGCAAGAGAAGCCACCGCAACAAGAAGCCCACGTACCTCAACAAAGAGTAGCCCCTGCTCGCCGCAACGAGAGAAAGCCTGCGCGCAGCAATGAAGACCCAGCACAGCCAAAAATAAATAAATAAATTTTTAAAAATAAGAATGAAAAATAAATAAAAACAACACCAGAAAGATCAACCCTGGCCTAAAAAGAATGGGAGAGAGAGAACAAGGTGTAGGGGTCTGGGACAGAAGCCGGCTCCTCTGCATAAAACTTGTTATGTAGATTTGACTTTGAAACCATATAAATGTTTCTCATAATTATTTAAAAATTAAACCAAAATGAGAAAAAAGTAGAAAACCCTAAAAAGTCAAAAGCAAAATCAGGCAGATGTACCTAATTTTGTATCATCTTTGTGGCTTAACCATGCAGACAGAAATAATTTAAGATCACTTTAAACGCTGTGATTTGACTCTATCCATCCCTAGAGGGGTAGACTGTAAAGGAGAGAGAAAAGAACCGCATAAAGGCTTAATCTGTTTTCAGTATTCATATTTCTAGTAACAGTATTGCTGCTGTCATTCTGAAACTGTGAGCTAAAGCAAGTTATTATGTTTACATCTTTGGGAATCGAGATTTCCACCCTAAAAGAAAAGAGATACAAATATAAAATGAAAGAAGTTAGGTAAGAGCATGGCTTTCTAAATTTGTTGGAAATATCAGTATGAGCTCATAATGTATTTCCTCTTAAACAATGTATTTCTTGACCCTGACCGTCGGAAAAGCACAGACGCCTTGAGTGACCCAGTGGCAGTGAGCACCCCTGGTGTCCATATGGTGGCCTCTCCTTGAAGAAATGGCTGACTTAAGGTCTGGGGCAAGACGTGTACAAGATAAACGCGGTGCATCGTTTTACGCCAGAGAGCAAGGAAGCTTTCAGGGACTCCTGGTCCTGTTGGGATCGTATTACTGCCCGGGAGCTTCCCACCACGGTGGACTGGGAGAGGCTGCCGTCCACTGTGGTTCTAGGCGTAGCTGGATTTAACTTAGCCTGACTTGAATTCATGACTCAGGAAGGCTTGTTTTCTCTCCCCGGCCCCCCACCCCTTTCAGATAGTTCCTTTAAGTTCTCACCGTCCTGTCGTGTTTGTTTTTAATCTTAAAATCTGTCACATCTTCTGCCCTCTCCTTCCCTCCCCCACGGCTCTTCAAACTTTGCAGTTTCCAGTGGAGCCCAGCAGATCCTGTTGACTCTGATGGGTGGAGAGATAAGAGGACTTACGGTTACACTCTGATAAAAACACGCATTTTATTGTACACTGGAGGGAGGAATTGATGGAAGACAGAAGAGTATTAGCGCAGGCCGTTTCATTATCACTGACTGTGCGGTTCATGCCACGCTAAGAAGTGGGGTAGGAGCCAGGCAGCAGAGACTTCGCAATGCAGCACGTTGAGGGGTGTAGTGGAGTGTGCTGGACCCGGGCTGAGGTCTGGGGTGCTGGGGAAGACACCAGCAAAGGGGGAGCAAGTCTACCAGGAGAGATGAGAATGTGTCAAGCTCCACGGGGTGAAAGAGTCGTGGGTGTCCCCACAATGGGTGGTCCCTGCACCTGGGAGCTCAGGGGGTCCGTGGCCAGCACTCTCTTGGTTACTGATGATACAAACACAATCTGTACGTGTTTAACAGAAAAGGAATTTCTTCACTACTTCGGAAGCTCAGGCTCTGGCTGGCTTCAGGCTTAGCTGGATCCAGGAGTTTCAGTGATACTGTGTCTCTCTTTTCCCGTCCACCCTGCAGCTCTGCTTCCCTCTGTGTGTGAGCCTCGCTCTGTCTTAGTACAAGCCCCCCCGCCTTGTGCCTGAGGATGACCGGCGTAACACTTCAGTGTCATATTATCCTGGGATGGCAGCACTAATTAAACAAGTTTTCTCCCGTTGCTCCAGCAGAGAAGGTAAGCATGGAACCCTGACTGGCTGGACTTCCACCATGTGGCTGGAGGCCTGGGGGGCCCTGAGATTGGGGAGGTCCCGCCTGGAAGAGGGGCTGGGCCCATGAGCAAGGCGTGTACGTTGCGGTGGCACCTGGGAGGAATGTTGGAGCCAGGCTCTCACAGGACCAATTACAGGGTTTGGATTTCCTTCTGAAGGCAATGGGAACCGAAGGAGAGTGCTAAGGAAAGATGTGATGACCCACTTTTACTTTGAGAGAAGTTGGAAAGTGACAGCCAGCTGGGGAGGTTGCATTCATCCATTTTTCCTCTTGCTGTATCTAGTTATATTTTCACTTTTAGGTTTACCAGTTGGGAACAGGAAGACATGCAATTTAAACACTGCTCCATCTCGTAAGAAAAAAAGGTAAAACCCAACCACATCCAGTCTGTGCAGGAGCAGAGAAAAAACAGGAAATGAGGAGGAATCAGGATTCAGTGCTCCGTCGCCGACCAGAGGATGAGCTTGGGTTAGTCCTTTCGTCTCAGCGGGACTCAGTTTCCCCTCTGTGAAAGAATGGCTTGGAGTGAAAGTTTCGTGAGGTTCCCTTAACACGACAAGGTCTAGGTTCTGTTTTCAGAAACTGATATCCGGGTTGGGGAACTTAAGCTTCGTGTCACACTTAGACACGTTGTGGCGTTTTGGAAAGACCAGGGCCGGGGTGGGTACTTCCAGAACCTGGGGACTGGGTTTTTCTTTAATCTGTCTAAGTAATGTGCAGGGGAGCCTTGGTGACCACACGTGCCCTGACCCCTCATAAAGCCCCTGTCCTGTTGTGGCCTGGTCATAAACTTTCCTGGAAAGGTCATGTGAATGTATCGTTCCCCAATACTTTATAATTAGAAATTATGGTCTCTCTTCCACGTGACACTTTTGAGCTTTAGCAGATCTTAAATTAAAACTGTATAGATGTTTTAAAATGTTCTTCAGAAAACTTTAATTGCACAAGTTGAAAATTCGACTGAAAAAGTCCCGAACGCTTATCTAAATAAACATACAGATCTGACCTCAAATGTTTCAAAGAATAAATTTGGAATTAAACGTGCATGTGTTAAAACTCTGGTTATGTCTTAAGTATAAAAGCTCATCAAGGAAGTCTTCTGGGGGAAACACTTCAGGGTGTGTGGCAAGTTTCTCTTTTATAGAGGTCACCAGAGCGGTGGGGAAGTGGGCGCAGAGCTCTCCCAAGTGACCGGGACACAGAACAATTGGCTGTCCTTGTTTAAAGAAGAAAATGTGTGTGTGTGTGTGTGTGTGAGTGTGTGAGTGTGTGTGTTGTGTGTGTGTGTGAGTGAGTGAGTGTGTGTGTGAGTGTGTGTGAGTGAGTGTGTGTGCGTGTGTGTTGTGTGTGAGTGTGTGTGTTGTGTGTGTGAGTGTGTATGTGTGAGTGTGTGTGTCTGTGTGTGTGTGTGTGTTTACGTAGGGGTAAGGGGTGAGATGTAACTTCTCCAGGCTACACGTTTTTTAGAAGGTTTTTTATTATTTTGCTTGACTCCATTTTCCTACTTCATTTCTTCATCTCCTACTTTAGGGAAGATGGATAAGTAACAACCCAGGTGCACCTCAGTTTCCCCTCCTCACGGGTGAAAGTGCTGGGGAGGACGCTGGGCTCCCTCGAGCTGGAAGCCGGTGGGGGGCGTGAGGCCTGCTGGCTCCAGGCTTCTCCCTCCGATTCTGCTTTTCCCTCTTCAGCCCTGCTGACTTTTCCTTACCCCTCTTCAAAAAGGGCCTCACACCCAGCTCCGAGGAGACGCTATCTGAACTCTGAATATAAAGGGAAACGAGCTTTATTTTAGTTTTTTGATGGATACTTTTTTCCCCCCGGAGGAAAAGTTAATGAACACTAGTATCAAAGGATGAACGTGTCACCTTTATTTCCCTGGGTCACACAGGAAATATTTTGTTGGTATGTGGTACATCTTTTGGGTGGGACTCCTATACCCTGGATCCATTCTGACACCCGTGGCCTCTGCTAACTCGTGGCTGAGCAGCTGGGATCACACCCCCTCATATTTTGGCTGTACAGAGGTTTGCAATTTAAGAGGAAGAAAATGTTTTTACTCATTTTCCATTTTTAAAGTCGTGTAAAAAATCTGGAATATTGTTATTTTTTAAATTCCGCAAGTAAAATTCTGGTATATAATCAATAACAATGCACATGATGGGAACCTTCACGTAACTAAATGTTTTCTTTGTGCTCAAAGTGAAGGAAAATGGTCAATGCAATGGAGGGGAAGGTGAAGGAGGAGGAGAGAAGGTGATGGAGGAGCTGATTACACCAAGTAACAAACCCAAGAAACAGAAAACAGTCTTGTGCTTGCTTCTGGGGTGGGTGGAGAAGTGGCCCAGCTTCCCTCACCACCACGCCACCCTCTTGACTCCCTTGTTGTATGTCTTGAGACACTGAGATCCCCAGCCAGCAAGCAAGTATATTCCATATACAAAGGTAGGAAAGCGGATCTAAGTATGGGATGGAGAACTGGGTCCCTATCTCCTTTTTTGAAGGTATAACATACCTGCAAATAAACTCCACCCATTTTAAGTTTAAAATGTGATACCTTTTGACAACTGTGCAAAACATTTCCATCACTCCATAAAGTTCCCCTGTGCCTTTTGCAGTCAGTCACCTCCCCCTCCCCAGCCACTGGCACCCACAGATCTAATTTATGTTCCTGTTTTGCCTTCTTCAGAAAGTCATAAAAACGAAGTTGTACAGGACATAGCCCTTTGTGTCTGGCTTTTTACACTTAGAATAATGCTTTTTAGATTCGTCCACACTGTTGCATGCATCTATAGTTTGTTTCTTTCTATTGCTGATTATTCCGTTGTATGGAGACACTATAATTTGTTTATCCATCTATCAGTTGATGGACATTGGGGTTGTTTCCAGCTTTCAGTGATTATGAATAAAGCTGCATTCAAATCATTGTTTAGACATGCTTTCGTCTCTCTCAGGTAAATACCTAGGAGTGGGGTTGTTGAGTCCTATGTAAGTGTATGCTTAACTTAAGAAGAAACTGCCCGACTATTTTACAATGGCTGGACCATTTTGCATCCCCACCAACAATGTATAAAAGACCAGCTGCAGATGGCTATAATAATAAAAAACAAAACAAACAAACAAACTAAAAACTAGCAAGTATTGGTAAGGATGTGGAGAAATTTGGTGATGTCTTAATAAGTTAATTATAGAATGATCACGTGACCCAGCAATGCCACCTTTGGGTATATACTCCAAAGAATTGAAAACAGGTGTTCAAACAAAACTTGTACACACATGTTCATAACAGAGTTATCCACAATTGCCAAAATATGGAAACAACACAAATGTCCATCGATGGATGAATGGATAAACAAAACATGGTATAGCCAGACAATGGAATATTATTTAGTCTTAAAGAAGAATGAAGTACTTATTTGATATCACTTATATACGGAATCTAAAAAATACAACAAACTAGTGAATATAACAAAAAAGAAGCAGACTACAGGAATATAGGCATGGGAGAGTGGGAGGTACAAGCTACTGGGTGTAAGAGAGGCTCAAGGATGCATCGTACAACCTGAGGAATGTAGCTAATATTTGGTAATAACGGTAAACAGAAAGTAACCTTTGAAAATTGTATAAAAATTTTTTTTAAAATAAGGAATGAGGGCTTCCCTGGTGGCGCAGTGGTTGAGAGTCCGCCTGCCGATGCAGGGGACACGGGTTCGTGCCCCGGTCCGGGAGGATCCCACATGCCGCAGAGCGGCTGGGCCCGTGAGCCATGGCCGCTGAGCCTGCGCGTCTGGAGCCTGTGCTCCGCAACGGGAGAGGCCACAGCAGTAACAGACCCACGTACCGCAAATAAATAAATAAATAAATAAATAAAATAAAATAAGGAATGAAATACTGATGTGTGCTACAACATGGATGGACCTTGACAACATTATGCAGAACAAAAGAAGCCAGAAAAAGGGTCACATATTGTTTGGTTCCATTTATATGAAATATCCAGAAGACGCAAATCCATAGAGACAGAGATCAGATTGGTAGCTGCCAAGCGTTAGGAGGAGGGCGTGTACTAACTATGTGCTCTATTTTCTGTATCTTATGATGCTTTGACGTCTTGGGGCCTTGTGGACCCAGAGAGGGATTGCGCCTCCTAGACTCAGTGGATTCTTGGAGATAGCAAACATCTTGCCTGAGGACATCCCTTTGATATGCAAACCAACCAGTCCTGAGTGCAAACCCCAACCCTACTCATTTTATCAGTCTGGAACACAGTCCCTGCCCTACATCACCCCAGAACCAGTTGCCAACAACTAGTGACCACCCCTGCAGCCCCGGCTGCTCAAAGGGTTTCACTCTCTAACCTGAAGTCGGCTCAGCTTGCTTACCCTGCCCTGCCTAGCCTGCCACACACAAACCACAATAAAGGCTCCCGTCCACATGTCCCCCTCTCTTCTGCCTCTTAACCACCCCTGATACTTCCCCGTGTGGCCCTGCCTCCTGTTTCTATGGATCTGTGGGTATAAAAACGTCATCCTTCACGACAGTCGTATCTATTTCTGTGTGTCTTCCCATACCTAATTAAAACAAATCCCAGGTACATTTTAAAACAGAGGAGAATAGGAAGCGTTTAATGTGTATACAGGTGCCCTTTGGGATGATAAAAATATTCTGGAATTAGGTTGTGGTAATGGCTACAAAACATTGTGAATATACCGATTGTCTCTAATGGTAAATTTTATTCTGTATTTCTGTATTTTGCATTTCTGCATAGACAATCATGTCTATGAATAAAAAGTTTTCATTCATTCTTTTCTATTATGTGCCTTTTATTGCTTTTTCTTGCCTTATTGTGCTGGGTAGGACCTCTATACAATGCCAAAAAGAAAACAAAATGCTGAGAGCAGAACTCCTTGCCTTTTTCCCAATTGGAGGAAAGCATTCAGATTCTTGCAATTAAGTATGATGTTAGATGTAAGTTTTCAATAGATTCTCTTTATCACATTGAGGAAATGTCCTTCTATTTTCAGTTTAGAGTTTTTATAATGAATAGGTGTTGAATTTTGCCAAATCCTTTCTCTACATCACTGAGTTGATCATATTGTTTTCTCTTTTTTAGTCTGTTAATATGGCAAACTACATTCACTAATTTTTAGATGTTGAACCAACTTTGCAACTCTGGAGTGAATCCTACTTAAACACATCCTTTATATGTATTGCTGGATTTAATTTGCTAATATTTTAAGAGTTTTTAATGTCTAATGTGTTTTTTTTTTCTTTGTAACATCTTTCCTTGGTTTGGGTATCAAGATAAAATTGGCCTCATAAAATAAGTTGGCAAGTGTTCCCTCCACTTGTATTTTCTAGAAGACATTGTATAGAATTGATATTATTTCTTTCTTAAATGTTTGATAATAGAAGCCTATGAAGCCATCCGTGTCTGTACTTTTCTGTGTAGAATCCAAAGAAATTCAATTCACTGTAAGTTCAATGTCTCTAATAGAGGTAGGGTATTCAGGTGGTCTGTTTCTTCTTGGGAGAATTTTGACAGCCTGTGTCTTTAAAGGAATTGTTCCATTTCATCTACCTTGTAAACGTGATTGCTGTGAAATTGTTAATAACATTCTCTAACTGTCCCTTTAATTCCTGTAGTATCTGCTTTATTCTTTTTTGTAACTAATTAATTTATCTATCTTTGCCTGCGTTGGGTCTTCGTTGCTGTGCACGGGCTTCCTCCAGTTGCGGCGAGCAGGGGCTGCTCTTCGTTGCGGTGCGCGGGCTCCTCACTGCGGTGGCTTCTTGTTGTGGAGCGCGGGCTCTAGGCGCTCAGGCTTCAGTAGTTGTGGCGCGCGGCCTTATTGGTTCTTTGTATGTTTGTGGTGTCAGCTGCGGAGAGAGGCGTGTTGGAATCTCCTGCTGTCATCGTGGGTTTGTCCGTTTCTCGTTTTAGTTCTCTCGGCTTTTGCTTGATGTACGTTGAGGCTTCGTTAGTGGGGACAAACACGGTAAGATTGTTACGCCTTCTTGATGAATTGGCTAATGTATCAATTTATGAGGTCCCTCTTTCTCTTTGTAATATTCCTTGTTCTAAATTTTCGTCTTTCTGATACTAATACAGCCACTTCAGCTTTCTTTTGACTAGTGTTTGCATGATATATTTTTTTCCTATCTCTTTACTGTTTTTGTTTTTTGTTTGTTTTTTTGCGGTACGCGGGCCTCTCACTGCTGTGGCCTCTCCCGTTGCGGAGCACAGGCTCCGGACGCGCAGGCTCAGCGGCCATGGCTCACGAGCCCAGCCGCTCCGCGGCACGTGGGATCATCCCGGACCGGGGCACGAACCCGTGTCCCCTGCATCGGCAGGCGGACCCTCAACCACTGCGCCACCAGGGAAACCCTATCTCTTTATTTTTAATCTTTCTATGTCAATATACTTAAAGGTTTTTTTTTAAGTACATAGTTGAGTCTTGCTTTCTTTCTAATTTTATAATCAATCTCTGTCTTTTAAAAGGAGAATTTACATTGAAAATAACCATTTACATAGCTGAATTTAAATCTGTGTCTTGCTTGTTGTTTTCGATTTATTCTGTCTGTACTTTGCTCCTATTTTTGTCTTCTTTCCGATTAATTAAATGATCTTGTGTATTCAGTTCTACCTTAAATTGGCTTATTTCTTCTTCTCCCACCCCTTTCTCTCTGTTGTTGTCCTAGGCTTTACAATATGCATCTTTAACTTATCACAGTCTATCTTCAAATACTATTTTTCACTTCACATACTACTGCATGAAACTTAAAATAGTATATTTTCATTTTTTCCTCTTATTCATTGTACTTTTGTTATCATACCTTTTGATTCCACATATGTTTTAAGTCCTACCATATCATTACT
The DNA here is from genome assembly GCF_964270905.1 of Leucopleurus acutus. Lineage (NCBI taxonomy): Eukaryota > Metazoa > Chordata > Mammalia > Artiodactyla > Delphinidae > Leucopleurus > Leucopleurus acutus. The sequence continues at coordinate 116,750,489 of NC_139149.1, read as the reverse complement.
TTTTTTTGTTTTAGGCTGTTGATTATGTTTGAAAGAGATTCAAATATAATTTTACATTTACTCATTTTTACCTGTTCTGGTATTCTTCATTCATTTGTGTAGACTCAGATATACACCTGGCGTCATTGTATCATATTTTTTCTGCCTGAAGAACTTTCTTTAATATTTTTTGTAGTGAAAGCAGATGAGGAAAGAATTAACTCAGTTGTTATTGGTCTTAAAAAGTCTCTGTTTTGCTTTCTCTTTCGAAAGACATTTCCACTGTTTATAGAATTCTGGTTGGACAGCAACTTTTGCCTTCAATCTTTCAAAAAAATGTCTCTCTGTTTTCATTTGGCTTACAAGGTCTCTGACAAGGAGTCTTCTGTAATCTTACCTTTGTTCCTCTGTATACAATGTATATTTTTTTCTCCAGTTTCTTTCAAGAGCTTATCTTTATCTCTGGTTTTTAAATATTTGACTGTGATGTATCTTGATGTGTCATTACTTGTTTTTATTCTGCTTGAGATACTTTGAGCGTCTTTGATTTTTAGTTTGTTGTTTTTCTTTAATTTTGTCTATTATCAACTACTGACATACAAATCTTTCTCCTACCCAATTCTCTCGCTCCCTCCCTTCTCATTTTGGGACTAAAATTACATATGTTATTTGCTTCCTATTTCCCCACAGTTCATGGATGTTCAGTTCTGTTTTTTGAGGGTTTCTTTTTCCTGCTTTTTCTTTTTTTTCTTTGTGTCTCAGCTTGGATGATTTCTATTGACCTAACTTCAAGTTCAGTGACAGTTTTTTTAATCTGCTGTATCCACATTTCTGATAAGTTTGTTGAAGGAATTCTTCATCTCTGATATGGTAGGTTAAAAAAATTTTTTTCTTGCATTTCCATTTGACTCCTTTTTATGGTTTTATTTCTCTGCTGAAATTTCTCGTGTTCTGACACATTGTTTACCTTCTCCTCTATCTTATTTATTATATCAAATAAGTTACTTATTATATTAACTACAGTTATTTTAAATCCCTGTCTGATCATCTAGATCATCTCTGGGTCTGGTTTTTCTGATTATTTATCTCTTGACAATGAGTCATCTCTTATAGTCTTTCTGTGTATCTCCAAAAAAAAAAAATTTTTTTTAAATTTGGGACACTGTATGTGAAAGAACAGCAGAGACTGAGGCAAATAGCATTTATGCCTGGAAATGGGCATATATGCATCTTCTGACAGACTGCTGTTGTGGGATTTGAGTCATTCTGTAGTTGAGTTGGGTGTGGAGTTTTTGTTGCTAGGGTTCCCATTAGTGACTATGGACTTTGAATTTCTTCCTTGGAGGGGTGCTTCTTCCCTGTCTTTACTTTGGGCCTGGAGTGCTGTAGGCTTTTCCTCCATGTTCCCGCTTCACCCTCAGCTCTGTTTTCCCTGTACTTCTACACCATAAAGAGGAGATTTCCCCACATTCTTGACCCTCTGCCAGTGGTTGTCTGTGATGCACACACCGTGGCAGGGTCCAGAGAATTTTCTCAGTTCTCTTGCTCTAGTCTCAGCCTTGGGTGTGCATCTAGGTCTCAGGAATGAGGCTTTCTCAACGTTCCTGCCCTTCCCTCATGACAACCAAACCCTGCTTTCTTAGTGTGTGGGAGGGTCTCAGGTGGGAGAGAGTTTCCTGATCCTCCTCCTGCACTGAGAAGCAGACTTCTGCCTGATGTGCAGCATCAGCTCCTCCTACAAGGGAGATAGCCTTTGCTTCTTTCTTTCCTCAGAGGTAGAGCATCTTTTCTGGGCCCCGGGGGCTGGCCCTCCCCCAGCTTGGCTCTGGTTCCATAATAAAGCAGGAAGCAGGCAGGGTCTCATGCCTGTGCGCCACTGAGACAGACCCTCGAGGTCTCCTTCCCTGCCCTCCGTCTTTCTTGAAAGTACTTGGTGAAGGCCCATGGGAAAACATTGAGTGCAGACTCCCCTTGTGTCTAGAATTGCCAGGGATGCTGAGCTGTCATGTGAGCCCTTGGTATTAGTTGATTAGGGCTGCCATAACAAACTACCACACACTTGGTGGTTTAGAACAACAGAAATGTATTCTCTCACAGTTCTGGAGGACAGAAGTCCTCCGTAGAGAGGCCCTAGGGGAGATTTTGTTTCTTTGCCTCTTCCAGCTTCTGCAGTTGCTGGCATCCTTGGCTTGTGGCTGCCTCACATCACTTCTGCCTCCGTGTCTGTCTTCTCTGTGTGTCTCTTATAGGAAAACCTGTCATTAGATTTAGGACTCACTTGAATAACCTGGGATGATTTCATGTCCAGATACTTAACTTACCTCTGCAGAAACCCCTTTTCTGAGTAAGGTAACAGGTTCCTGGGATCGGGACCTGGACATAGCTTTTGAGGGTCACCATTCAATCTAACACACCCATATTCAGCATTTGAGAAATCATTAACTTTCAGCTGTTTCTTTTTGCCTGCTTGTGTGGTAACTACCCCTTTTTATGCTCCACCAAACATGGGGTAATTCATGTGGTCCCCCTCTCCTCAGAGGGCTTGTCACACTTGGAATCTAGTTTCTCTGTGGCCTTGTGGCTTCAGTTCTTTAGGAACTAAAGGAACATTATGATCTTGTAGATTTTCCAGCTCCTTCTCATGGTCAGAAGAGGAGCAATGGTCTCCGGCAGCGTTTTGCAACCTAAGCAGCAGCAGAACTCCCCTCAAAGCCCGTCCCAGTGATGTCTCATTGCTGCTGTTGCCCTGCTGGTCACTGCTCTACTCGTATAAAGACACGCAGCGTGGTGGCCTCGCCAGTTCCTGGCTGTCTGTGGTCAGGAGAAGTGTCTAGCTTGGCCTTTACGTCACTTATGACCAGAGCTTTTACTCAACTTGCATCTCATGAATCTCTTTGTCAGAATAATTTTGATAGTCTTCCAAGGCTTAGGGGAAACTAATTTGTAAATTCTCAAAGGTAGGACTCCTGGGGTTTTCCAAGTGAAAATTCTTTCCCATGTGGAATCTAACATCATCATATTTGTGCGCCCTTCGTCCTATCCAGGACCCATACGGACAAGTCGTGTCTCTCTCTGCCTGTGTGGTAGGTGAGACAGGCACATCCAGAGAGGTCCCCAGTGCTGACCGTGACCTCCCCTTCCACCCACAGCACGCATCACAGGGGGTACGAATCGCACATCCCAGTGTGCCTATTAGAGCACTCCCTTTCACTCTCAATAGTGTCACTTTTTGGACAGTCAGTTAAACAGGCACCTTTCTCCTAGGGGATCAGGTGACCCAGCTCAGCCCCAACTTCTTGGTGTACCATGCATCTTGCCCCCTGCACTGCTCCTGTGTTCTCCAAACCCCCCACTGCTTGCTTGGTCCCATCCTCACCCTGAGCAATGACTGCTCAGCACTGACCCTCACCCTCTTTGGCCGTGACGCTTTTCTGGGGAGCAGTCTTGAGGAAGGGTCCTACTTGGTCCACCCTGTCTCAAGGTACCTTCCTGGGGGCCTGGCTCAAGTGGCCCGGCTTCTCCTGGACCTGAGCATGGGCTAGCTCCGCACTGCCACGATGAAGCCAGAGCCCCGAGAAGCAGAGCTTTCACATGTAGAGTCTGCATCGAATGGGACAGCTGGCCCACACATTTGAGGATTTATCCTGAAATCCACACTTGTTGGATGTCGAGGGTGGCTCTGAGCTGGGGCTCTGTACAGACCCAGGAGCCATGGAGCATCTTTACTTCTTTCCAGATGAACAGAGAGGGGTGCTTAGTGCTGGTCACGTGACAACTCACGCTTATCCTTTGGCTCGTTCCTTCTCTTCGTTCCGGCATTCCTTATCTTTTTGGATCGTAAAAATGTTTCATACGATGTACATTTTCCTTCGACTCTTTTGTTCAGTGGAGTTGTGTTCCCCCCTCCTCTTCTCTGTAGGGAAGGGAGCCCCAGAGCCCTGAACTTTTGGAAGGACATCCTACCATGTTAGAGCACGCACACACACAACCTCTGATCCTTTCTCTGACACATGGCACATTAATCATACTTTACAGACTTGCATTGTCTGGGGCTTACATCATGAAGCATGGTCCTGTGAAGAGACTGGATCTGAAGAACACATGAAACAGAAAATGCGTGTTGTCAAACTGATTTAAACTTAGAGGAATCAGCAGGAAATTGTTGGCATCATGAATCATGGGCGAAAGATCTTTGCATCACAGGCAAAGTGCTTCATTCCAGCATCTGAGGGTCTGAACCTGAAGACTCCTTCCAGTAAGGACTTTCCATTGGAAAGCAATACTGAAAAATGAAAGGATGCTTTCACAATTCTTTTATTTTTGTTTTTTTATTTTATTTTTTTTTTGCGGTACGCGGGCCTCTCACTGCTGTGGCCTCTCCCGCTGCGGAGCACAGGCTCCAGACGCACAGGCCCAGCAGCCATGGATCACGGGCCCAGCCGCTCCATGGCACGTGGGATCCTCCCGGACCAGGGCACGAGCCCGCGTCCCCTGCACCGGCAGGCAGACTCTCAACCACTGCGCCACCAGGGAAGCCCCCACAATTCTTTTATTTTTTAAGTTTATTTTTTAGAGCAGTTTTAGGTTCACAACAAAATTGAGAGGAAGAGAATTACCATATACCTTCTGCCCACCACATGCACAGCCTCCCCCATTATCCACATTCCCCACCAGAGTGGTACACGTGCTACAACTGATGGACCTACAGGGGCACATCATAATTACCCAAAGGTCCACACTTTACATAAGGTTCACTTTCGGTGCTGTGAATTCCATGGGTTTGGACAAGAGTATAATGACATGTATCCATCATTATAGTATCATACAGAGTATTTTCACTGCCCTAAAGATCATCTGTGTTCCTTCTACTCACCCCTCCCCCACCCCCAGCAGCCATTCATCCTTTCATTGTCTCCATAGTTTTGCTTTTTTTCCAGAATAACATACGTTGGAATCATACAGTATGTAGTCTTCTCAGATTCGCTTCTTTTGTTTAGTAATACACATTTAAGTTTCCTCCATGTCGTTTCATTGCTTGAAAGCTCATCTCTTTTTAGCACTGAATAATATTTCCCTGTCTGGATACACCACAGTTTATTTGTCCACTCACGTACTGAAGGACTTTTTGGCAATTATGAATAAAGCTGCTATAAACATCTGTGTGCAGGTTTTTGTGTGAACATGTTTTCAGCCCCTTTGAGTAAATGCCAAGGAGTGTGCTTGCTGGATCCTACGGTGAGAGTATGCTTAGTTTTTAAAGAAACTGTCAAACTGTCTTCACAAGCGGCTGCAACGTGTTGCATTCCCACCAGCAACGAATGAGCGTTCCTGTTGCTCCACATCCTCGCCAGCATTTGGTGTTGTCAGAGTTCCGGACTTTGGCCATAGGTGTGTACTGGTACTTCATTGTTGTTTAAATTTGCATTTCCCAGGTGACCTATGTAGGGAGCATCTCTACTTATTTGTCACCAGTACATGTTTAGTGAGGTGTCTGTTAAGATCTTGGTCCATTTTTTAATCAGGTTGACTGTTTTCTTAGTGTTGAATTTTAAGAGTTCTTTGGACATTTTGGATAACAGTCCTTTATCAGATGTTTCTTTTGCAAATATTTTCTCCAAGTCTGTGGTTTGTCTTCTCATTCTTTTAGCATTGTCTTTTGCAGGACAGAAGTTTTTAATTTCAATTAAGTCCAGCATGTCAATTCTTTTTTTCATGGATGGTGCTTTTGGTGTTGTACCTAAAAAGTCATCACCATACATAAGGTCATCTAGGTTTTATCCTATTTTACCTCCTAGGAGTTTCAAAGTTTTACAGTTTACATTTAGGTCTATGGTCTACTTCGAGTTAATTTTTGTGAAGGGTATAAGCCCTGTGCCTATAGGTCCAGCTTTTTTTGCACGTGGATGTTCAATTGTTCTAGCACCGTTTACTGAAAGGACTATCTTTGCTCCATCGTATTGGTATTGCCTTTACCCCTTTATCAAAGGTCAGTTCACTGTATTTATGGAGCCTCTCTGTGCTCCCCCTTCTATTCCATTGATCTGTCTATCCTTTTGCCAGTAAGACACTTTCTTGATTCCTATAGCCTTATAGTAAATCTTGAAATTGAGTAATGTCAGTCCTCCAACTTTGTCCTTCTTCAGTATTGTACTGGCTATTCTGGGTTTTTTGTCTCTGCATATAAACTTTAAAATCAGTCGTTAATAACCACCAAATAACTTGCTGAGATTTTCATTAGGATTGCTTTGAATCCATAGATCAACTTGGGAAGAATTGACATCATCACCATATTGAGTCTTCCTATTTATAAACATGGACTATCTCTCCATTTATTTAGTTCTTAGATTTCTGTTATCAAAGTTTTCTTCATATAGATCTTGTACATATTTTGTTAGATTTATACCTAAGTATTTCATATTTGGGGGGTGCTAATGTAAATGGTATTGTATTTTCATTTTAAAATTCCACTTGTTCAATGGTGGGTGTATAGGAAAGTGATTGACTTCTTTGTATCCTACAACCTCATTTTAATTAATCAATGATTGGTTCCAAGAGGGTCTTTTTTTTTTTTTTTTTGTAGATTCTTTTGGATTTTCTACATTGACATTCATGTCTTTTGCAAACAAAGACAGACTTCTCTCTTGCCTCCCATACTATATACTTTTAATTTCATTTTCTTGTCTTATTGCATTAGATAGGACTTCTGCTTTCATGATTCCAAAATATTTAAAGTCACCATAAAAGAGGAAAATGAGCATTCAGGCCTCAATTTGTATTCAGACTCCACCAGTTATGACAGATGTACACAGAGTTGTGATCTTGGGCAAGTAACTTAACATTTTTTAGCCTCAATTTCCTTTTCTGTAAATTGGGATGATAATGGTATATACTCCAATAAGCTGTTGTAATGATTAAGAAGAATAATGCAAAAGAGTGAAGCATGATGTAGGTGTTAGATATTGTTCCATTTTCATTCTCACATGTGCTACCTTGAGATTTCCAGGCTGTTCCATTAACGACCTTGTTCCCTCTCCACAAGTGATCCCAGGTGGGCCCCGTGACTAACACAGAACTTCACTTCCCATGATTCCACTCCCGGAAGGAATGTCACCCCATCCTCTGGCTTAGAACACGGTTCCTACGGAAGCAGAACAATGGCCCCCTAACACATCCATGTTGTAATCCCCAGAACCAGTGAACACTTGACCTTCCGTGGCAAAAGGGACTTTGCAGATGGGATTAAGCCAACGGTCTTGTGATGGGGAAGTTAACCTGGATTATTTTGGTGGGTCCAGTATAATCACAGAGCTGCTTATAACAGGGAGGCAGGATGGTCTGAGTCAGAGAGACGGAAATGGGAGAACAGAAGCCGAGGCTGGGTGATGCAATGTGGCCATGAGCCAAGGAACACAGGCAGCCTCTAGAAGCTGGAAAAGACAAAGAAATGGATTCTCCCCTGGAGTCTCCAGAAGGAAGAGCGCCCTGCTGACACCTTGACTTTAGCCACATGAGACCCGTTTCAGACTTCCTGCCTCTAGAGCTATAAGGTAATAAAACGGTGCTATTTAAAGCCTGTACACTTGTGGTCACTGGTTACTGCAGCCATGGGAAACTACTCCAGCTCCCTTCTGGATTAATCACCTAGGATAAGTCTAAAGTTCTGGGGCTGAATGGCTTGGTGTTTGCACCTTCATTAATGGTGTTTGCTTTTCTGGTTGAAGTCTGGCCTGGAGAGCCCCTGTCCCACCAGGCAATTGGATTTTCTTAATCACTGTATTTGCTTCATTTTCCTTCTAAGAGTCACCCTAGCCAGGCCCCCATGGAAGGCCTCTGACCAAATATGACAATGGTTTTGATGGACGGTCGTAAAGCCTCATTAAGATCAATACTTACTCTTTCACTATCAAAATCTACTCCAAAAAGATCTGGTTGGGCTTGTCCTTGATGCCCTGGATCTATACCAGCAGTGGTTCTACAAGGCACGAGGGGTGCAGAGAAGCTCCTTTCCACATCCTTCCGATGCTGTTTACGTATTTGCCCTAGAGCCATTTCTTCAATATACCAACCTCCAGGCACATTAAAGAAATAATTTAGGAAGTAGTTACTAGGACATTGTAGGACCTGGGGTAAAGGAAGCTGTGACGTTTCTTGCCACAGAGAAATCTAACTGGTTTATTGTTCATTTAAAAATTACTCTGTCTTGCTCTAGCTTTGTCATTCAGAGCTGCTGTCTGCTGTGTAAAATGGAGGAATATGACGAAATAAACCTTGCTAACTTTAGGAGGAGTTGACAGTTCATTTAGAATAATAACAGAGGTGAACTGGGTATGAAAACCTGTCTCACTTGGGGTCTTGGTGCAAGAGAGACGGGTCTTGCCAAAACCTGACATGAGTCGGTGGCTGCTGGCCAGTGATTCTCAAGCTGCATGGGCCTCTAGGAGGCTCAGGTGCACTCCTGTCACCGTGCAGCACCGTATGACCTCCCAGCAGGCGGTCAGCCCTCTTTAAGCTGCAAAGGCAGATGCGGGCCAAGCGAGGCAGAGTCTGAGACAAGAGCGCTGAGTCAGGCAACCTCAGGCCCAGTGCTGGAGCTGCTTCCAGGCTCCGGATGACGTTCGAGGTCTTTTCAGTCACTGTCAGGTCAGGACTGGCCCCTTCCGAGGGCCCTGCACGCAAGCGAAGTCTCTCGGATGGTAATTCACATTAGCTGGTTGAGTCCTGAGTGCCAGGCATTGCGTGAGCCTGGGAAAATGCCTCGGACAGAAACTGGGATGCAGTTCGTGTCCAATCAGTGTAGGCTACTGTTATGATTAAGATCATCACGATTACTGCTGATACTCAGATGTGAGGTGGTCTTGTCTCTGAAACGAGGTGGGCGCTCCCTAAAGAGGGAAAGCGTTTTACACAGGTACCACACATGCTCCACACCCCCTACAATATGCCCCAAACGCTCGCCCTCCATAGATGCTCACTAAACTGTCCTTGACTTGAAATGACGCCCGATGTACATTCTTTTCTAAAGTCTAACGATACGGAACCGAAAGTGTTTTTGTAGAATTAAATGACAGAGGTTCTGCCAACGTCCACTGGCTATTAGAGAACATGTGTGTGTTTCACGGGCTTTGTTACCAAGGAGCTAGTTTATCCTCCCCTGAACCTAAAGTGAAATCACAGCTCTGGCCTAAATGAGATCATTTTTTTCTATTTTGGGCAAATAAAGATGTTCAAAAAAATGTTCTCTTCAAAGTCTGCTTTGAAGAGCCAGTGAGAGAGTTTGATAGCCAAGCAGGAGGGAATCAGAAGTAAGTTGTGACTTCCTGCTTTCCTTTTTAAAGTTCTCATGAGCCTTCTTTTGTGGGAGTCTTGGTTCTTAATACGACACCTTGTAGATAGAAACACTGGATCCCTGGAGATGAAAGAGTGTCAGAGGCCAGGGTGGGCACGCTGCCCGCATTCCCTCTCACTCTATCCCTTCCCCAAGTCACCATTCAGCATCATAACATTTAAGAGCAGATGGGCTGGTCTAGATGCTTTCATTGAAAAGTCTCGAGAGATCCAGCTATTTTCCCAAGCTCACGAAGCCAGTAAGAGCTGGAATCAGTTTGTACCGAGGGCTCCCAACTACCAAGTTTCTCCTGCAATTTTGAATTAAAAAATATATATGCCCGGATCAATCTCTGGAGCTCTTGAATAAGAAAACTTTGGACCCGAGAGTTACAAATCACCCTGTCCCTTGTCCCCTCAGTAGAGCATCTGCCCTCAGCTTCTCTCCCTGGGTCACCATTTCTCCCTGGAGGGTATGTCACATGGCTAGAACAGTTCTCATGCCTTGAACCCGGTGGCCTCACCGTGGCATCAGGACAGGGTGCCTGGAGCTTGTGGGAAACACCAAGACTCCCAGCTGGTCTGACCTGAGAAAGATGTGTTTGCTATGAATTGGGGAAAGTCGGGACATGGGTACACTTTGGTGGTGGCTCTTGCATGAAACTCTAGTTAATATGAATAGAACCACATCACAGCACTAATTGTACTCAGTATAATTAATCCCAACTTAGCCATATTAATTCCCAGCCACTGTAACTCAATTCAGTTTATCACTTAAGCCTAGATCAGCTACATATAGACTGGAAATAAGTCCATTATCTCCAGTATAAACCAGTAAAATTTGTTTAGTAGATACCGTTATGTGTAGAATACAAAACTAACTAAGACCCAGATTTTAAATGTAGCCTTTTTACATGGAAGATCAAGAGATGGGGTAGAGAGGAGAAAGCGTGTAAAATGCCAAGTCAAGTATGAACTCTAGCGCAAGACAACCAGAAGAAATGGAAACAATCTAGGGCACAGCCATAACCTAAAAAAATAACTTGTGTCTTCAGAATGAGGAGATGCTTTTATCTTTGAAACAAGACAAGATGATTTGAAAAAGGAACAGGGAATGAAAGTGAGCCCTTAAACTCTTTTTAAAAATGTATTGTACAGCATGGGGAATATAGCCAGTATTCTGTAATAACTGTAAATGGAAAGTAAGCTTTAGGAATTGTATAAAAATAAAATTATTTTTTAGATTTTAAAAAATAAAATAATGGAAAATAAAAATTAAAAAATACTGCAAAAAATAAATGTATGAATGATTAAATTAAAAAACTAGTAACAACACGTGATTACTGAAATAAACATTTCAACAGAATGTTTGGAAGATAAAAGTCAAGAAAATCTCAAAGAAAAATAGAACAATATGACAAAGAAACAAGTAGATGAGAGCCCAGATTCTTCCAGGTTGTCCTGGACTAGTTCCACCTGAGTGAGGGCTCCACCAGCCTCAGCCGGCCTTGCCGACCTCAGCCCCATTCTCGGGAACACTTCTCTGATGGATAAGTGCTCAACACCACAAGTATCAGTTAAACCCCAAACTGATGCAGTCATCTTTTTTCATGGTGGTTGGCTCACTTTGCCAGTGAGTTTTATCTGAAGTCTGAGTCTTTTTCCTTAAACCCCAAGAACGATCCACTGTTTACACACATAATCTCATTCAGCCCACCCCGTACTTCCATCTCTAACTGTATCTCACTTCATGTCATCAGATTCCCAGCTGACCCTGGTGCCAAGAGCATGCGGGATCTCTCTGATTCACCTCTTTGGAAGAGAAACCTACATCTACCTGGGGACAATGGTGGTCCAGACGATGGCCTAGCAGGAGCTGGAGAGATGGGTCAGGAGGAAGCACCCCGATTCCAGCGCTGCGTCAGCAGATCTGCACGATCAAAGATGAGCGTGTGGCCTCCGGGGCTGCCTGAGCTTATGTGCGGTGCCCGTGCCAGCTGGGCATCACCAGGCACAGAGCAAGAACCCAGCAGTCACTCGCTCTACTCTCACAAGGTCGCACCACCGTGAAGTGTCCCCAGCGAGAGTGGCTGGTCCTATTTCCCCCAGAGGAAGGAAGGATGCTGACCTGGCCTGCAGCTCGCTCAGGACTCTTGCCCAGGATGTGCCGTAACTCCAAGCGACTGTGAACTCTGAGAATAGGAGGGAGGCAAGAACCAAGGCCAGCCCCCACGGGCTTGTCCTTCCCATGAAGCTCCAGCTCGCTGTGCTCTGCTTCCTTCCACTCTCACTGCAGCCTTCAAGGCAGGGCTGATATTCCCTCTGTTTGCAGGCGAGGAAAGGGAAGTGACGGTGTAGCTGCATTGGTTACCCAAGGACCACGCAGAGAGTAAGAGGCAGGGCCAGTGTTTGAACCAGGCATCTTCCCAGAGAGGTTAGTAAGTGCTCAGTAAATAGAGTGGAAAAGACTTCCTGCTCTGTTGGACATAGGGTGCTGGGGGTGGAGGTGCAGACGCCCTCATATGAGCCCTATCCCTCCAGCTCAGGGAAACCCAGAGAACATAGAAGCCTCTGGAACACAGTTTAGAGTCTCCAGGATAGGCAGAAGGAAGGGTGAGCATCCTAGAAAGTGGTCCCCATACATCAGGAAGGACACCAACGGAGGGCAGCAAGGCTGAGCTCTGTTGCTAAGGACCCCGAGGGCAGAATGGTAAGAGATGGGTCTAAGTATTCAAAGAACACGCTGAGAAATGGCTCTGGGGAGACAGAGAAGGCGGGCACACGCCCTGGCCTCAGCAAGGCCCAGACTAAGTGGCGATAAAGACAGAGCGCCACACAGGACCCCTGACGTGGCACAGGAGTGACGGGGGGGTGGGTGCCGGGAGCCCCTCGTGTCCCGGAGCGCTGGGGGAGACACCTCCAGAGGTGTGCACGCACTGATTCTCCGGGGACGGGCAGGATGGGGGTGGGAGGAGGGCACACGGGAAAGCCCTCCAGGAGTGGGGCGGGTAGTGGTTTCTCATTTCGGACCAGACGCGTGATGGAAGGGGCAGGAGAGTTCTCCGAGGGATAAAGAGTAGACTGGTCTCTTTAGGAAAGAAGGTTGGTTTGGGGAGCTGAAGGGAAGAAGCCAGGATGTGGGAAGGGGTCAGACTGAGGAGGGATGGGGGGCTGGGTCAAGGCTTTGAGATTGATTGCTTAAAGATCTCGAGAAGGGATCGCTTCTGGTGACGACGGATGGAGGGTTTAGACTAGGAAAACTGGAAACTGGGGTATTGGCCATAAAGGTACAAGGATAGCCTGGGGGAGAGGGAGGTTGTGTGAGCCTGAATGAGACCAGGATGCAGGGGCAGAGGAAAGAAAGAGAGGAATGAGTGGGAGAGGAAAGAGAGGAAGGCTTGGTCCCAACCCTGGTCATTATCAACTTTCCAACACAAACTGCCTAGCTGCTGTGAGCCTCCTCATCTTTCAGATGTGGCTCTCGTCCTCCTCGTCGCCCTCCCTCTCATCCTCTCCCTCATCCCTTCTCCCCATCATCATTCTGTCCTGCGGAAGTGTGTGTGTCAAGGGCTTTATGAGAAGCTGTAGGTAAAGGGCCCAGCACAATAGCTGGCACACGGCACTGAATGAAACGGCAGAGATGGCCACTGGTGTCTGTAGCCAGGAGGCCGCGGTGTGACCAGTGACTCGTTGGCTGTGAGGCTGAAAGAAGGGGTCACGATGGATGCATATATGCCATGTTTACAGGAGCCAAGGATGGGACAAGGACAAACCTAGGGGTGGTTTGTACTCACCCAGGTAAGTCCCCGGAGGTGTGACTTCCTGCCACCGCCTGAAGGGGGAGAGAGTCTGCTGAGCACCGGTGTAAGCTCCCTCCCACCCGTTTCATCTCCCAGATGTCCAGTTCTCCCCAACTGCTCTGACATCTCTCTAAAGGAAAGAACTTGGAGAGCTGGTCCACACGCCACACACCCACGGCTGCCCCTCCTGAGAGCTGTCTCCTTTTGGAGGTTTCTTATTCAGCCTTTCAAACATGAAGAAACACGTTACAAGCAAGAACCCTCTGTCTGGGACTGTTTACTCGCAGCCCCTGGCCTCCGGAAAGGTGGTTCCTGGTACAAGAATGAGGAACAGAGAAACTGCTAGCACTCTCAGGTCTGTGGTACTTTCTACCTGTACTCAGACAGGCGTGGCTGAGATCAAGACACAAGAAAGGCCTCAGAAAGGGCAATGCTGTCTAAGACGCCAAAGAGCTGAAATGGGAAGTGAAAACAATACCTTCGTTGGCTTCTTTGGCCATATGGAATCACCACTTGCATTGTTTCCATTAAAAACCTTACAAAAATTGTATTCAGCAAGACCATTTACATATTTAGGTTTAACCTGGGATTAACTTAATCTGAATTGTTGCGTGTCCATCTGTTTCCTTTTCTGTTTGATCCTTAGACATTCTAATGTAATCAACATTGTTTTGGAGTTAATTTTGAAGTTGAGGATGGAGGGGAGGAAAAAGTATATTTAAAAGTGAACGTGGGCCAGGATAACGCTGATTTAGTCCTGACAAAAGGTGGAAGAGTGAGCACAAGGCCCGGGTCTGCACTGGAGGCTGCAGAGCTGAAATGGACACGTCCGTTGCCGGGGCTTTGACCGCCTGCCATCAGCTTGTCTACGTTTCCTCTGTGTCTGTGCGTCACACTCCTGGTGTCTCATGTTTTCCTTCTACCCCATGTTCAGAAATACTTGAGAAGAGTCAACAGATGTGGTTCTATCTCTATGGTTCTTTGTTATTCAAATCAGGGAGGAAAGCAAAATTTTAGGGAACCGGTTTTAATTAGCAAATGAAATAACAAACGTCTTCCAGCAGGGCGGACCAGTGTATCTGAAGTTGATTTGCAAATAGGAGTTCTGTTAATCCTTTCAATGTTTCCCAAGATATGGTTGTGGAAAATGTTGTTCTGCTTTTACACAGAGAAGCTGGGCTCTGTGAGAAGCAAGTGGCCGTATATTAAAGAGAAGCCTTTGAGAGGCAGCCGGTTTAAACTGCTTGTAAACATCACTTGAAATGAAAACCAGAACTAGGCTGCTTCTTCATGAATCACTCGCACCCAGATGTGGCAGAGTTAAGTTGAGAACGTTCTTGTTCTGATTTCCAGATGACTTAAAAAAAAAAAAAAAAAACGTTTTTATCATTGGGGTGTATCATATCAGCCTTAGGAGATGGTGGAAACTTCCTGCTACACAGGGGGACTGTCAGGATGAAACAGGCCATCGTGCCTGCCTGTGGGTCTTTTGCTGTTGTTCTTGGAGGGGGCCTGGAACAAACTAAACCGTGAACATGTAATTCCAGAGAAGAGAGGACCGTCCTGGGAGGCGCTGCTTCAGAGCTGATGTTCCGGTTCCGGAGGTCGAGTTGGAGCAGATTCCGCCCTTCTGCATGATTGGGCCTTGGAGTAGGGGGGATGGTGGTCCCCATGTCCTAACCCCTGGAACCTGTGAATGTGACCTTACTTTGCAGATTAAGATAAAGATTTCGAGATGAGGCCACCCTGGATTATTCAGGTGGACCCTAAATCCAATGACAAGTGTCCTTATAAGAAACAGAAGAGAGAAACGGAGAGAGGAGAGGCCGTGTGAAGACAGAGATAGAGGCTGGAGCGATTCAGCCAAAGTCTCAGAACACTTGGAGCCGCTGGAAGCTGGAAGAGGCGGGAAGAAGCCTCCCCTGGAGCCTTCACAGGGAGCGTGGCCCCGCTGACACATTGGCTTCGGCGTTTTGGCCTCTAGAACCGTGAGTGAATACAGTTCTTGTGGACCGACCCATTCCTGACCTCTACCCTGAAGTCCTTTAGGGGTGTGTCGAAGGTCCGCGACTGCAGTGGCCAAGAATGAGTGGCTTCATTCTTGTAGAGGCAGATGGCATGTGCCAATTTTTAGTTGGCATTTGAAACTACCAAGTTTGTGACACTTAGTTATGGCAGCCCTAGGAAACTTATTACAGGCCCTGACACAGAGAGCACAGATGAGCTGGGCAAAGAAACCAGTGGGGTCACCTTCCAGTCCCTTAGACCCACTGGAGGGGAAGAGGGAGGGGCTGGGGCATAGAGTAGGTGGAGGTGGCCAGAGCTCTGATACAGCAGAGAGGTGGAGAGGACTCTTCTGACCGCCTGCCTGCTGGTCCAGACGGAGAGGACCAGCAAGTTCATCAGTGGGGCTCTGCAGAGGCCTAGTTCACAGCCCAGACCAGGCGGGCCAGGAGCCTCAGCCTCCCCAGAGAGCGGACCCCAGACGTGTCAGAAGTTGGGGTCTGGACCCCTGGCCAGTGTGGCTGAACCTCCGGGGTTGTCCCCAGGCACACATGACCTACAGACCCTTTAAAAATTCACAGCTCGACATCAATCACACTCTAGTTCAAATTTAGGTATTTGAGCTTGAATTCAAGCTCCTGCATTTACGTCAAGATGCATCAGCCACTTTTACGTTGAGACCCACAGGCTTCAGCCGAAGTAGGGAGACTGGCAACTGAAGGAAGCTTGTCTTGTTTGTTGCGGGAGGGAGGCACCCAGACCCTAAAATGGGTTTTCCCAGGACCCCAGGCTCTACCTATAGAATCTTTAAATTAGAATCAACCCTAGTGATAGGGAGGAAGACTTCAGGGCTGATCTGATCGCCAGGCAGACCTCAAGCCCTGCAGCAGGAGGATTCGTGTCTGAGCAGAAGCCCCCAAAGCCTCACTGCATGGAAGTCATGGATGGAGTGAGCTCTGGATGTGGGGCCCCCCTCTCTACAGGGTGGGCCACCCAATTTGAATTTATGGTATTTCTGGAGGTCTGGTTTTGTAGCTTTAAAAGTGCACAGTGTTCACTGAAAGGCATTTCTCCCTTAGGTAAGGTTTGCAATATGGGCTAGAAGGACATGGAGAGAAATACACCGGTTTAAAAGTCATATGTAACCTATTTAAAATAAAGATATGACCCAAGACAATGGATGCTTGAAAAATACAGCAACTGAAAGAGTAAAATTAGAAACTCTGTGGATGGACTCAAGAGCAGAATGGAGATGAAGAAGAGAGAGTCAGTGAACTTGAAGAGAGAACAATAGAAATTACCCCAGTCTGAACAACGGAGAAAAAAATAGACCAAAAAAAAAAAAAAAAAAAGTGCCTCAGGACCTGCAAGATTACAACAGAAGATCAAAATTTATGTCCCTGAACTCCCAGGAAGAGAGAAGAGAGAGGAGAGCCCTAAAAGTATTCCAAGAAATAATGGCTGAATAATTCCCCAAATTTGGCAAAAGACATAAACCTTCAGATTCAAGACGTTGAGAAAACCCCAAACAAGAAAATTCAAAGAACCCCATGCCAACACTCATTACAACCAAACTTTAGAAAACTAAAGACAAAGCAAAAATCTTGAAATCAGTGAGAGAGAAATGATGCTTTACCCAGGGAAAAAGAGTTTGAATGCCGTTGGGTATCTGGACAGAATTCACGGAAGCCAGAGTGACATGGCACAATGTTTTTCAAGGGCTGAAATAAAAGAACTGTCAACCCCGAATTCCATATCTGGCAAAATTACCCTTTAGGAATGAAGGGGAAAAAGACATGCTCAGACAAAGGAGCACTAAAGGGATTTACTGCCAGCAGCCCTGCTCTGAAAGAAAGGCTAAAGGAAGTCCTCTAAACAGAAAGAGCTGAAGGACTCCTGGAGCATCAGGAAGGGAGAGAGAACAACTGAAGAAGCAAAAATACGGATCATGGTGTTTTGGAGCCCTGAGCCAGCAAGTAAGAATCTGAAACTGCTGTGCAGAGAGACTCATGGAGATGGAACGCTGAAGTAGGGAAACTCTGGTATGGCCTCCGTGCTTGTGTTGTCCCCGTCTCCTGCAAACGGGCGAGGCCATTCTCCTGGATGGCCTGACCTAATCAGGTGGTCCCTGTAAACGATGTTCCAGAGGTCAGGGATGTTCCTGCTGACCTTGGAGGAGCTCTTGTGAACTGCTGGGTGCTGAGCGCTCAGTCCCACCACTGCAAGGAGCTGAATTCCGCCAGCAACTTGGAGGAGCTGGGAAGAGGACTCTGCACCCCCACTGGGAATGCAGCTCAACCAAGAGAGCCCAGCTAAGCTGTGCCTGGGTTCCTGACCCACGGGAACTAGGAGGTAACCAATGGGTGCTGGTTTAAACCACAAAAGCCATATCTCGCCTATTGAACATAGAGAGATGATTCAAGTCAATGGTATTAGGTATCTGTAATCGTTTTTCATCAATAAAAACAAAAGGTTTACTTGAATATCAAAAGTTTTATAAAAGGCAACATATTCAGTGATATAAACTCAGTGGAAATCTTATATTTATCAGCTCTTCCACAAGGAATTAGAATTTGCAATTACATGTATATTAACAGCAAAACAGTTTAGTTATATCAACGCCCTTGTCATTGCTCCAGTCTGGTACCTACTCAAATGCCCATTAATGTCTATATTGAGAACACTACGCAGCCATGATGAAATTAATGTCTATACTGTGATATATTCACACAAGAGAGTACTACACAGCCATGAGAAAGAACAGTCTACCCCTACACGTTGACAAATCCCACAAACACAATGTTAGGTGAATAGAGCCAGACACTAAAGCATACATGCTCCATGATTTCACTTATACAAAGAACAAAAACAAAACTGTGGCCACACTAGCCTATGTGATTAACTGTTATGATCGTGGACTTTGGGGGCAGGGGGTAACGCCTGGAAGGGGGCACCATGGGGGACTTCTGGGTGCTGGTAATCCTGGTGGCTGGTTTCCTAGGTGTGTTTAGCTTGTAAATGTTTACCTGTGTACTCTTCTCTATGTACACTGTGTTTCATTAAAGTTTTAAATGACAAAGAAAGGTCTTTCAATTATAAAAAAATAAGTGAATTTTGTTTTTCTGGGGAATCTCATTGCTCTGCCCAGACTGAAGATTCGCCTTCTAAGAAGTGTGGCGTGGCACCAACTACATCTTTAAAACGGAATGCCACACGATCCGTAGAGTGTGAATGGGGCTGTAACATCAATGGTACATGAGAGGTCACGTCGTCACTCTATGGGGGGCACGATGGCAACAGCTGGGGTTTAAACGTGCAGATAAATCATCTTCTTGGTTTAGAACCACCAGTGAATGCCTACTTCTACCTCCAGATGAATTGCTCAATAACTCCCCAGAGTAGCTGGCTTTAACTCAGCAAATGCCCTATGTGGCCCTTTGGGTGTCAGGTACGACCCCCAGCCCCGGCACGGTGTGGAAAGGCGACTGTGGAAGCATCAGCTGAGTCACTCCAGGGAAGAAGCAAAGAGGGGCCGGGGGTGCCAGTGCCTTTCCTTGGCTCTGAGTGGGGTCCTGCCATGCCTCCGCCCGGCTCTGAGCAGCACCCCGGGAGCTTCACCGCCCTGCCTGCTCCGGGTCACTGGCTGGAGGCTGGGGGAGTGGGAGGGAGGGAGGAGCCAGAGCCGTCCCACAGCAGCAGCTGTGTCGGCCCCCAGAGATCTCTCGGCATCAGTGAACTCTGGTGCACTTACTCGAATCTAAAAGCTTGGGGGCATGGCTCAAACTCGGGCTGCGTAGCTGCAACACTGTTGCCCTTCCGCTTATTCCCTGGACCTGACCGGGTGTCAACTTTGTGCCATGGCCTTGAGACCTACGAGGCTGTCCCACCCGCAAAGGCTGGTGTCATCCCTAATGTGGACCCTTGCTCCTTCATCCGTGTAAGTGCATCAGACTTGGAGTTTTGGAAAATGTTTACTGGGGTGTGGGATGGAGGTGTCTTATATGCTACGAAAGTATTAACTCAGAACGTGTGTCATGTACAAATCTGTTTAAGTTGGAGTCTCCCAGGTTGCCTTTCTGTCCAGGGCTCAGAAGAGAGCTCAGGGCTCCAGAACGCTCCAGCCCCGGGCAGGTTAAGACGTCAGGCCCCACAGATGCCAACGGCCCTCTCCGCCGCTGAACAGCTCGCCTGACCCTGCCTGGGCACTCCAGGAAAGCCCACCTTCAGGGACCTCGACGGTCTGTTCAAAGAGTCCACGCCACGCTCCGCGGGTCTGCAGAATCACAGCCACGGGGTGGGCGAGGCTTCAACGGGCCACGCCCCCAGAGCACCTGCCACTCCCAGGACAGGTAGCTCAAAGGTCATTCTTCCTCCCCTAAATGAATAGAGAACCCAAGGGGGATTGCTTTCGGCCAAGGTGACTCTTCATTACAAAATATTCACAACCAAGTTTTCAAGCAGCTGTTTCTTTTAATTCCTTCCTCATTTTTTAGATAAGATTCTGCTTATAATAATAACCACCACAAAATGATTAGCAACTGCTCAGAGACATAGCTAATACAGAAAATGAATTAGACATGCATGTGCATTTTGGAAGGCAGGTGAGCAAAAGTAAAAGACGAAGGGTCTCTCCTGCGTATGGGCTTTATTTGGCTTGGGGGTGAAATGCACCAATACAAGAGCAGATTATCCTTTTTCAATCACCTAAGCTAATGGACTTGTTTCCCTGAAAACTGAGGTTAAATATCTACTGGCTTACCATCCTTGTTCATTCTTTCAGGCTTTTAGATTTTTCTAGTCTGTTTCAAATCACGAGGCTACTCTATGTTTGAAGCCCCTTTTATTTTATTTTTTAATGCAACAAAGGTCACACAAACCAGCTTTTAGGGGACTTTGTAGGGGACTCGCCATATTTATTTTCTCAAGTTATTGGTTCTGATCCCATGCCCTGAGAGATACAGCAGAGAACGAGTCTGTTCCATGAGGCATGTTTGCATCAGTATTAAAGTCCTCGCTGTGGAGCTGATTAATAGAGTATGTTTGAATTAACTAATCATTTCGTGCTTCCTCTAAATACGTTTTAATTGAAGAGGCAATACCATTGTTGGTATGAGGGAACTTCTGAAAACATCTAGGGGAAGCTGATATGTGATTGAGCAGGAAAAAATACCCTTCTAAATTCTTAAAATAACAAAGTTAACTTTAAATCTCAAAACATGTCAGCTAATCTATTTCTCTCTCTGGTACTTTAATTTCAGGATTGAGGAGGCAGTCGTTATTTCTGGGGGCGGAAAACAGACCATTCTCTTTTCAATTAGCTCAGAAATACTTTATTTTATAATGGCTTGTTTCATCAGCTGCTACCCCACTGGTTTTTAAGGTATGAGTTTGGGTTTGTTTTTTGTTTTTTTTTTTAATATTTACCTTAATGCTAATAATGGCAGATCCAGTGACAGGTGAGGAAATATTGTGAGACCAAATCATTGTACATTTTCAAACTCCCAATTGTCCCCCAAAGTGATGGGGTGGCCCATCTGTTCCGTGCAGGGGTGTGTTGGAAAGTTCTAAGAACACTCTTAAAGGGACACACATTCGTTGGAGAGGTTGCGTGCGAGTACCGTCGGGGAGGTGGGTTTCTCACTATGAACTCTTCATGATCTCTGGGACAGCCACATTCAGGAAAGTGGGTGGTGACTCAGATGTGGTGGGGTAGAGATTCAGGAGAGCTTTGGTGCTGCAGCAGAGAGGATGAGGAGAGCTAGGGCAAATGATGGCGGCCGTAAGCTTTTAAGAGGAAAATACATCACTCCGGCCTTATTTTTCCTTTCAAAAGTGCTTCCCATAAATGATGGAAATCCTGTAAACATCCCCTTCTCAGATCCGTCGCAGGAGACGCAGCGGCGAGGAGTCAGTGTAGTCTGTGGTGGAGCGAATTCTTTGACCTAATTCAGAACGAGACTCTTCGGGATCCTTCTGCTTTAAAGCGGTCCCGGCACGGGGCTCCTGAAGCATCCGCGGCCAGTGCCAAGCCGATTATCTCTGCTTTTTATCTGCAGACGGAAATGGGAGCAATACATGCAAAATTAGCTCCATAAATAAATGCTGAGGTCTAATTGCCCAGTCGGCCCCAGCCCAGGAGGCTGTGGGACGTTCTCTTGTCTCTTTCATCTCTGGTTGTGGCTGCCCAGGGCGTACAAAACCGTGTGTTTTCTGCCTTCGGAGGAGAGCTCTGGTGGCCTCCATCCATTTTCCTAGTGGAGGAATGTTTACTTTGCACTAATTGGTCTCCCGCCTGGCAGCCTCCCGCAATAGCCACGATTCTTTGAGCGGAGCGTGAGTCTTGTGTGGAAAAGAGAGAAGGTGACAGGAGGCAAAGGTCAAGGGCAGAGACCTAACGGATAACGGCGCTTAACTATTCTAGAACCTTCTCACCAAAAGGTGGGTTCCAGAATGAGGATTGTCCTCAAAGTCACACGGCATCCTTTCTCCCCAGAGAAAGGTTTCTGACACCAGCGACCCGGGGTCCTAGGCCACATTCCTAGCCATTTTTCTTTCTATCAGAGGCTTTAATTTTCTTAAACATTCATTATTTTGCTGTGCTTATAAAGCAGCCATATGGTAGGAAACGTGGAAAATGCAGAAAAGTGTAATAAGGAGAAAAGAAGTCTTCAACAATTTACCGCTCAGAGATAACCACCAAAACTAAACATCGTGTAGCCGCACGCTCTTTAAAAGATGCTGTGATCGTTTTTTATGTGCAGTAACATAACCTGCTTTTTTTCACTTAGTATTGCCCCATGTACATTTTCTGTTATTAAAAACTCTTAGGAAACAGTTTATACTGTGTCATGTTTCATCACTTAATTTTCCATGATTTATTTGAAGGCATATCTCTGATGATGGACACTGTGGTTATTTTCAGACTTCATTATTATAAATGAGGTGGTGACGAACATCTTCGTGCATAAATCATTGTCTCCATTTTTGATTATTTTTTTTAAAGTAAATGACTCAGCATGGCATTATGGGGTCAAAGACAATGGACATTTGATCATTGTTAATAGGTACTTCCAAATCCCTTTCCAAAAGTGTTCTATCAGTTTGAAACCCCACCCCTGCCAAAACCTAGGAAAATACCTAGGCATTCCACCCACCCTGCCCGCAGCACTGGACATTAACATTTTTTTTAAATCTTTGAGTATGATAACTTATTGCTTTGATCTGCATTTCTTTGACCATCAGCAAAGTTAAACACATTTTTAATTGATTCATACCACATTTTGTACTGTTGCTATTTTTAAAATTAACTCCTTAATCTTAATGATGGTGACCGTGTAAGGCAGACATACAGCGTGTTTTTCTACATAGCTCACTAGTTATATGAACAACAATTATTCACTAATCCTCCCAGTCTTCAGTGCTTTGTGATGCCTTCTTTGTCAAATACTCACGTCTCTTCTCGCTTTCTGGGTTATCTATTCTGTTCCTTCGTCTGTCTGTCCTGGATCAGTTGACCAACATAACGATCGGGGGTATTATTTCACTGTGTTCTGACATCTGGTCTACTAATGAGATAGGCACAACTGTCTCACTGTTATTCCTTCATTGAGTGTCTGTCTTTTTATCCCTGGTAGCTTTTCAGATTTTTTCCTTCTCCTTGATATTTGAGTTTACTATGTTCTGTCCTCATGTGAATTTGCTTTTATTTATCCTGTCTAGGACTTGAGGATATTCTTAAATTGCAGCACTCATGTCTTCCTTCTATTCTGGAAAAATTCAGGCATGATCTCTACAGATATCACCTGTGCCCACGTTTCAACATTCTCTCTTTCTAGAAGTCTTATTGGATGCATTTAAGCATCTTATTTTATTCTCTACATCTGTCAGTTTCTCATTTATATGTCGACTTATCTTTCTGTGCTGTGTACCCATGAGTTTTCATACATTTTTCCAGTTCATTATTTCTCTCTTCAACTACATCATGTCTGCTACTGGAGCTTTTTATAGATATGCACTAACCTAAGGTTTCTACTTAATTGTATTTCACATTTGCTTATTTTTGTTTCATAATGCCTACTCTTGTTTTAAACATTCTTAGCTTCCTTCGATTCTTTGAATATTTAAAATATTTTTAGTTTAGAGTTTCATTCAGATTATTCTGTTAAGTCTAATCTTTAGGTGTGAATTCTTCCATTTGGGGGAGTGGATTCTGTGATCCATCTCAGTTGACACTGGACTTACCTGTAGTCAGTTCTCACCTGTGACTCGGTTTTCAGCATGGCGTTTCATACCCCAAGAGAAGACATGTGAATTTGGGTTTCACACCTGTGCACAGCACAGGCTGAGTTTCTTCTCAATTCACAGCTTGTTAAAGGAAGTTTTCTTCCAGGCCATGACCTGGGGCCAGAACACAGAGATTTTTCTGCTCTCTGTTCATGCATGGTGAAGAACTTTCCAACTTCTCATCTCTTAGATTCAGATAAGAAGAGCAATTCCAGATTCTTGGGTCTCAGGGTCACATGTAGCCTCTGTTGCTGTAGAAACTCCAGCCCACACCGGCTTTGGAGCCAAAACTCCTGCTCTAGCTGAGACTGTCCTCTTTATTTCTGGGAACTGGAAATTTGCCTTTCTTGCTTTTATCTTGGCTCAATATTTTAAGTTTGAATCAGCAGTTCTAAGTGTCTGGAACAGGCATGAACATATCTCATGACTGCTGGGTCCTTTGTAATGACCAGAAATCTACTTAATTATCGTAGATTGAAAATTGCTATAAGATCTTCTTTCTTCCCTTCCCTTCCCATTCTTAACTTTCTTTTTCCTTCTTTACCCATTTTCACATGACTTTTTCCAGAGGCACCTATTTTTGTGAAGTTAGAGAGATCCTGTAGGAATTTGAATTAATTTAGGAGGAATTTTTATTTATCTGATATTTAGTCTTCTTATTTAGAAACATGGTATAATCAATTCTAAGTTTCATGTTCATTATTTTGTTGTTTACTATTACACTTTCTTTTTTCTTCAAAATGTCCATTTGAGTATAAGCAACATTCTTGGTAATGAGTTGATGAATCTTCTTGATTTGCATATTCAGGTATTTTCAAATAGCCTAGGAAAGTTTTCTTCTCTTATAACTTTGATTTGCTTTGTATTTTCTCTTTATTTACATGCGTTTCATGGATCTTCATTCTCTCTCTTCTTTGTCTATCATTTTCTCTCTCCTAATTTTCTTATTTTTATCTGCATTTTGAGATGACATTTCAAAAGCTTATGTTCTTCACTGCAAATCCACCTTTCCGCAGGTGAGCTCGGTCTCCGCTGCCTCCACTGCAGCTTTCGTGCAGCCTCCTCTCCTCTCCCTGTGCTTGGGAGCTGGTCCTTGTCTTGTCACCCCAGCACCTCCTCCCTGAGGCTCCACTTCCACACGATTGGTGCAGACCCAGAGCTACGCATAAGCGGGCCAACCGTGTGGACGGATGACTTTCCACCCTCTTACTCCATCACGCCTACTCTCTTCTGAGAGAAAGCATGCTTTGATCATCCTTTTTGTTTCTCAGTCCACCTTCCCTGTCACCATAGTTGTTAGAGGTTCCACCTTATTCCGACATACCCTGTCCATCACACCCGTACCACCATTGCTTTGGACCAGATCTGAGGACCCAGGCAGGACTGGGCAGGGCCCTGCTGGGACTCTTTCTCTGATCCTTATTTCTCCTGGTGCATGAGTTCCATCTCCCTCACCTGTATCTTGTCTCCTGTCACCTGGCAAGGGCTTTGGCCACCAAGACTTTGCTGGTTCACAGCTGTGGCTGCACCCTCCCGGAAGACCAGCCCCCTGCACCTCCAGGGGAAACATTTTTTTTTCCTTGTTGGTTATTTATTTTAAATATAGCAGTGTGTACTTGTCAATCCCTAACTCCCTAACTAACTCCCCACCACCCTTCTCCAGGGGAAACATTTTGACTGGCTCTGCAGGGTCTTATGCCCAACCCCATGGCCTGAGGGCAGACTGCTCTGATGGTCAGCCCCTCTAGAACCACTGGTTCACATAGGGAAGGATAAGCTCCCCAGAAGGAGGGAGTATGGACCCCAGAAGAGGAAGGAGAACTGAGAAGACAAAAAGAGTGTGCGCCCCCAGCCTGGTCTGTATTTAGAATTGGACATAGGTCCTTTCCAAGGTTTCAGAATAACCACTGAGTCAGTTAATGAAATGAAAAAACGTTGCCAATAGATTGTTGATGTCCTGTGGCTGAAATATCTGTCAAATCCATTGAATTCTTCATTTTGTAACCTATTGTTTTTTCTGTTTTTTTTATTAAGGCATAGTTTACTCAGTAAAATTAATCCCTTTTGATTGTGACAAATGTAACCACCAGCACAATCAAGATATGAAACAATTCCATCACCTTCCAAAATTCCTAACCTATTTTTGAATCAAGAAGATATAACCAGTGGTGCATCAGAAAATGAGATTTCATTTTAAAATATTTAATATGTAAAGATATATTCACGGTTACTCTCCATCACATTTATATTGAACTTGTTTAAATCTGGGGCTGGTAGAATGAATGTGTGTGTGTGTTTGTGTGCATGTGCGCATGTGTTTAATGCCAGCAATACTAATTCAACAAAATTGCCTTCAAAAGCCACCCAAGTATTCCCTCTCCTGCCAACATGCATTTCACAGCCCCACGTCCTTGAAATGCCCACCCAGGTTGAGTTGCAAGTCCCTTTCCAGAAATTAGAGCAGAGTGGGAGTTATGCTCAGAGGGAAACAGACACGGCGTCCGGAGGATGGGAGGCGAGAATTCTACTGTTGAACCACCAATGCCTTAAGCATCCGGAGAAAGGTTACAGAGAGATGGGAGAAGAGCAGGAGCGGCTTGGTGAGAAGCGGGCACAGGGCAGGGCTGGGGCAGACCAGAAGCGGTTCAGGGACACAGAGAGAGGGCAGAAGATGCCACGGAGCTGAGCAGGCATGGGACTGGGCTGAGGGCACCAGCAGATCCTGCGATGTGGTGGGAGCAGTGACCAGCTATCCGCCCACTGCCTGGGCAGAGCCGGCCAGCGTGGGGGTCTGAGTAAAGCGTTCCAGAGATGAAGACAGGGCCACCGGGAGAGCTCTTTGCCAACTTGTTTCTGTCTCTCTCCAACACACATGCGTGATCACACAGGTGGCTCTCCTCTGCAAAGGTCCTTCCCGTAAAGCAAGGGTGCGATTACAAAGGCTTCCAGAACATAACTGCAGCACCAGAGACCCCTCAGGTTAAGTTAGTTTGAACTGAGCCAGAGTCAGATGATACTTTTTTAATCTCAAAGAAAGGTAGTATTTAGAGGTAGAAGAGATGAGCCTCTGAGTTCAGTGACAGTGCTCGGAATTAAGGCCAGCGGGAGGATGCAGCCTCCCAGCTCTCTGGCAGGTGTTTGCCCCAAGTCAGGCTTGCAGAGTTAGCTCCTCGGACCCAGGAAAGCCCAGCCTGGAATCTCTGCCACCAGCACGTGGACTCCTCAACAGGCTCATGCCTTCCCAGGAACGGCGATGCTGGTTGGGTACGTGCTGACATTGCCACATCTCCAAGGTGGAGGTCTCTTACCAAGCAAACAGCACAATAAACGTCATTAAATGCATTCAAACTAAAACAAACCCAAAAAAGTTCCTGCAAATTCAGGGAAATTGTGTAACCTATTTTCCCTATTTTTTTATTAAAGCACAGTTTGCATTCAGTAAAAGTCATCCTTTTTAATTTTGACAAATATATAGTAATGTAACCACCACCACAATCGAGATATAAATTCTGGTTTGTCACGGAGTGCAATTCAAGGTCAGGACAAGCTATTACCCCCGCAGGGCTGCGTAAGGATATGGCTCTGATATCCTGCGGCTCTTAGTTTCACATCCTGGTCAGGCCCCCTGAAGCCGAGTGACTTTGGATAAGTAACTATATCTTCCTAACGTTTCCCAGCTACAGATGGAGAGGACAGCATTGCCCACCCAACAGGGGGTCATGTAAGGATGGGACGAGTTGCTGGGAAATGTGTAGGCAGCTCTGGGCATGTGCCGCTGTGAGCACCTGTCAACGATGGAGGTGGGAGTCAGAGGTTCTCAGCTGTCAGCACACCCAGGAGTCTGCCTTCTGCCTGAGATTCTGGTTTGTCTTTCAACTAAAACTGAGACCCACTGTGCAGAATGAGGAAAAACAGCAACAGACAAACGGCAAGCAGCACAGGTAACTCTCCCACGGCATTTCCTGTGCATTTCCAAGTAGGGCTCTGAGTAGTTCACATACACTGACTTATTTAATCCACACGACGTATGTGGTGAGCATACAGAATCTCCAGTCTACACATGAGGAAACTGATGTAGAGAGAAGGCCATTTGCTCAGGAATTCATTCACAGCTGGTAAGGCGTGGGGCGGGGTCTGTGTTTTTAACCACTACGCAACCCACTGTTTCCAGAGCGAGGGCACAGTGGGGAAGCAGAAGAACAGGTTGGACACTATGAACATAGATGCTCATTTATCTACAAGGAAAGATATTCCCCATATATAAGGTGAGAAGAGCCCTCTATAAATCTAGGTACATCGAAAAACAAAGAATTCAATTTAAAATGAGCAAAAGACTTAAACAGATGTTTCTCCAAAGAAGATATACAAATGGCCAGAAACACATGAAAAGAAGCTCAAAATCACTGATCATTCGGGAAATGCAAATCTTCATATCTTTCAATTAGGACGGCTGTTATCAACAAACACACACGCGTTGTCCAGAAAGTGGAACCCTTGTGCATTCCTGGTGAGAATGTAGAATGGTGCAGCCCCTGTGGAAAACAATATGGCAGTTCCTCAAAAAATTAAATAGAGAATCGCCATGAGATCCAGCAATTCCACTTATAAACCAAAAGTATTTAAAACAGGGATTTAAAGAGATATGTGTGCCCCCATGTTCATAGAAGCATTATTCACTCTAGCCAAGAGGTGGAAGCAATCCAAACTCCATTAACAGAGGAATGGATGGATAAATAGAATGTGGTCTATCCACACAATAGAATATCATTCAGCATTAAAAAGGAAGGAAATTTTGACGCGGGCTGCAACATGGATAAACCTTGAGGACATTATGCTGAGTGAAAGAAGCCAGTCACAAAAGGACTAATACTGTCTGATTCCGCTTCTACGGAGTACATAAAATAGTCAGATTCACGGAGACAGAAAGTAGAATGGTGGTGGGCAGCGGCCAGGGAAAGGGGGAGGGATGGGGAGTTAGGGTTTAATGCGAGCAGAGTTTCAGTTTGGGAAGATGAGAAAGTTCTGGAGACAGATGGTGGTGACGGCTGCACAACAATGTGAACGTACTCAATGCCACTGAATATAGGGAGAGGTAAGGAAGGAGAGGGATTAGCAAATGCTATCTCTGGTGTTCGCTCAGTTTAGGAGTTACCTTTCTTTTCTCCTTTACACTTCTCCATACTTTTGACAGTACTTTGAGGACAGCCATAAGGCATTTACTGAAATCCCCTACTTCCCTCATCCCCTCCCTCCCCCCACCCGAACCTGCCTTTGTGCTGCTCCTTGAAGGCTCCTCCCTGGAGGTGGCAACATACAATTAGACCCATTTTGCAGACAACAAAGTGAAGACTCTGAGAGGCAACATGAGTCACCAAGGTCACCAGGTAGGTGGGGAAGTCTGGAATCCAGTCGGCCCTGCGGGGGACACAAGAACACCCCCGTCTGCCTTCCTGCAAGAGGCTGGTCCCTGAAGCCCCGGCCATCATCTCTACGGGGAATATGTTTGTTTTCAGAGGCTGGAGCCTGTGCCTGTCAGAGGCCTGGTGAAATAAAGGCGGTGGCAGTTGGGTCTGGGCTGTGGCCGGGTGCGCGCTCGGCGCCACAGGGGAAAGCGTCGAGAACAGCGACACTCTCTGACTTTGTTATCCAGAGAACTGGAAGCCGACACCTCGCTTCCCACGTGGGTTGACTTGGCTGGGACCAGAGGTGGGGGACCGGCCGCTGTGGTTTTCCCCGGAGGCCTCGGTGCCTTTTCCCCCACTGTGGCCGCCCCTCATCCTTCCCCTGTGACCCTGCAGAGGCCCCAGGCCGGGCGTCGGGCTCCCACCTCGGGGCGGGGCCCGGGCTGTCCTCATGGCCCTCTGATGCCAGCACCCGCTGATTCAGACTACTGGCTACCACTGGACTCTTACTTTTCGCTTTCAGAATGGTCTTCGGGAGGGGGTGGCGATTATAAAGTTCAATTTCTACTGTGTTTGAATTAGCCCCATTTATAAATCTGTTATCTTTTTTTTTCTCCCTTTGATCCTACAACCACATATCGCATTGGCTTACAGTCTTTTTTTTTTTTTTTTTTTTTTTTGTGGTACGCAGGCCTCTCACTGTTGTGGTCTCTCCCGTTGCGGAGCACACGCTCCGGACGCGCAGGCTCAGCGGCCACGGCTCACGGGCCCAGCCGCTCCGCGGCATGTGGGATCTTCCCGGACCGGGGCACGAACCCGCGTCCCCTGTATCGGCAGGCGGACTCTCAACCACTGCGCCACCAGGGAAGCCCTTTACAGTCATTTTTATGCTGCGCTCACTTGTTTATTATTTGGATCCTAGGAGATTTCTGTGCTAATAGAAGCTGTTTCTACAGATTCAGCGTCAGGAGCCACGAACCGACCGCTGGCTGCCCTTGGCCAGGCTCTGCGTGACTCTGAGACGTGCACGGGCCAGGACGCCAGGGACCTCAGCCCCGGTCTCCAGGCGGCCTTCGGAGATGCTGCGCAGTCCAGCTGGGAGACGTGGGAGCCTGGGTGGGCAGGAGGGGACAGGCGGGGCAGCCCCCAGCCGAGGACACTTCCTGACTAGTCACTGGCCTCTTTCCCAAGCTCTGCCCCTTCTTGGAGGTTAGGCAGTCACGGCGGCTCCGTCTTCGATGGAAAAGGCCAGGATCTGCACTTTTTTTTTAGCAACTGTTCTTTCCAGCTCGCATCGTGCAGGCTCAGGCTGTGTTTATTTGGATCTTTCCGAGGAACCCTCTAACCGTATCCATTTCTGTAGACAGAGCTGGCAGAGTGATGGAGCTTCCCTATTCTTCTTTTTTTTTAAGTTGCAAATGCTTAAAATTCTGCTGGCCCTTAAGCTCCCAAGGGGACCCCCAGCCTCAGCCCCCTGTGCCGTTACCATGGCGATCTCCCCTTCCCTTTAAAGTCTGGAATGCCACATTCCAAAAGATTTGCACAGAAAGTCGCTTGATCATACGCAAAGTCCTGGCTGTCGATCTCGAACATTCTGTATCAATAAACACGCTCGAGACCCTCTCTCTGCCTTGCTGTAAGAAATCAAACTTGGAGACTCATTTAGGAGACTCTGGAGGAGTCCAGGATAATAGACGCCCCAGCCCGGGTATAGCACGAATTACCTCCGATTCTGTCCCTCAGCAGGCTAGCGTTTTAAACTATTATTACACAAACAATAGCCTGCATTACAGAGCAGTGGTAAAATTATACGTGTCGTCGAACCCAACACCGACCGGGCTCAAAATACTGAATTTTACACAGACACTGGGCCATTTAAAATGTTAAAGCAAATTTAAATCCTTAAATAAATAACTTTAATTACATAAAGAACTAGATTTCAAGGAAATTACGGTTATTTGCTAGCGGAAAATAGACTCCAAGTTGTCTTTACGACTTAATGGTTAGTAATTTCTGAAGGAGTATTCTCTTCTCTAAGCCTATGTGTTCAACCATTTTGTGAAATAGGAACAGGACTAATTGCTCTTGATTAAAAGATTGTCCCTGGGCTTCCCTGGTGGCGCAGTGGTTGAGAGTCCGCCTGCCGATGCAGGGGACACGGGTTCGTGCCCCGGTCCGGGAAGATCCCACATGCCGCGGAGCGCCTGGGCCCCTGAGCCATGGCCGCTGAGCCTGCGCGTCCGGAGCCTGTGCTCCACAGCGGGAGAGGCCACGACAGTGAGAGGCCCGCGTACGGCAAAAAAAAAAAAAAAAAAAAGATTGTCCCTATTTTGTGTTAGATCAGAGGGACGAAAATAAACAAAAGATACAATGTTTCTTTGTACAGAGAAATTGCTTTGTCAAAACGGAGAATTTCCACCATCAAAAATAAAGCATCAGGAATAGAATTGCTATTTTGTTACAATAAGACAGAATTCCTCTGTAGTGACTAATGATGGATTTTATGTTTGTTACTAAGCAGCGGGGTTTTTAAAAATTATAATTTCAGGAGTGTGTCCTTCCTTGTTTGCAATTGCGCTTGCGGTGATATTAAACAGCAAGGTGTTAGCAACTGATTAAAGCAGCAAAAGAAAGCCCTGCCAATCATATGGAGACCTGGGAATCGGTTTCTCTAGCTGGACTAGATGACAGTCAACACACCTGCAGAGTTTTACAAGCAGGAGCAGTGCTGGGACTGAACTCAGGCAGTCAACTATTGTAATGAATCCAGAAAAAAAGTACACAACTTGTTTTCCCTCAAAGATAGAGGCGATGTGGCAGCGTTTTCAGATGTGCTTGGTAAGGCGGGGGGTGGGGTGGGGTGGGGGGTGGGGAGCAGTCTCTGCAGGTGTGTCCACTGCCATAAATCTGTTAGGAGCGCTTGCATGATAAAATAAGAGAGTGGATCGCCTGCTTCAAGAAGACACCTCAGGAAATTGCAAAGACAGAATAATGCATGTGAATCTGAGCCGGCAGGCTCGCTTCCTTGTGCTTGGACAAAGGGGCAAATCAATTCTTCTCCAAACATCTAGGACCACTTAAATGCAGAGTCTAGGCTGGATGGGGTTGGATCTGCATTTTACCCTAAACAGGGAATACCCATTGGAATATTGCATCAAATTAGCTTCAGTAAACTTGCCACTCCTGTTATATTGTTTTCTCATTATAAGATATACTTTGTACGGCAAGGCTCAATAGAGAACCAGTAATCTGAAGCCCAGTTTTTTTTAATAAAGTCTTTACTATATAACAAGTCAATGAGCCCAAAGCATTCATGTTTAAACACTGTGGGCACAAGCTTTAGAAAAATGTTCTCCTCTGCAATGATTGCGTTTGTGTAAATGTGGGCACACATGTTGTAAACGAATTATATGTTCCAGAATTACAGAAATGAAATAATTCTCAATTTTAGAAATGTTTGGAGACAGGGAATGTGATTTCCATTGCTAATTTAATGCAGGTTTTTAAAAATGCCTTTTATAACATCAAAATATTACAGATGGAATATATTTTTGTCCTTCTCTTTTATCTAGACAAATTCAGGAAAACCCAGAGGTTTGGTATGACATTTTCATCAAAAAAAAAAATATCACCGTGCTGTGTCAGAAACACTCCTGTGAAAATAGGAAGAGAGAATTTAAAGCCTTTTTCCTTCGAGGAAACCCCTTCAGGGAGATACACTCAGAATTACCAACATTTCTACCAAAATATAAAGTGTAAAGAAAGCCTTCAATTAAACCAGGGTTTTTTTTTTTTAAAGAAAGCTGTATGATTTAAATGCTATCTTTTCCTGCATAATTTAAAATTACTTTTTATTTTTAATTAGATGTGACATTGTTTGCTAAGGTCTTGGTACCTTCTGAACTGTTATAAAAAAGAAATTCATTTAAGCTTCAATTTAGCAATCTGCAGTTTTCCAAGAGCTCAAATAAGCGAAAATTAAAGGGTAATATTCAAAAGAATCCACTAACTACAAAAGGGGTCTATATTGAGTTTATTACAAATTAATGAATTGCTATGAGAACACGTTTCCGGTTTTAAAAATTAGTTTTAAAAGACTTAAGCAGAATATCATGTAGGTAGTAAAACTGGAAGTTTGTTTTTTAAAAAAATATCCTGTCAGCATTAACTGAGGCTGTAGCTTCAAACGTCTTCAAAACTTGAAGTCACAGAAACAGCTTCTTCCTCCGGAAGGTTTCTAAGTGACCATTTCACACAGAACACCCTTAGCTTTCCATGGAAGTATGTCTCTTACGGTACTTTCATTTTCCGAAGCGATTTGCTGGAGCTCATAAAGAGAAGAACAGCTTTATGGTTCCCTGTGAGGATTGCACTTCACTTTACATAACTTTACCTCATTGCACTTTTTTGCTATTTGAGCAGCTCATCTGAGCTTTAGGTCACCCCCTAATGCTTTGCCTGTTAGTTTCTGGGGACCTGAAATCACCAGTGCCTGCAGCCCGAGGGGAGGGGGCCGAGGGAGCCTGGGGGCTGCTGTCAGGGTTGCCTGGGCCGTCCCCGTGCTTGGACACAAGCACTCGGCCAGTGCGGGTCTGCTGGGGCCTCTACCCTTTTCCGGACCAAGGATGTTCAGTAGAAACAAAGGAAAGCCGACCTTGACCTATCTCTCCTGAGCTTTTAACGATCTGGAAGGAATAGTAGGTCTGTTTTCATAGAAAAGGGTGAGCCTGTTGCAGGATTTTAAAAGAGAAGTTTGCTAAGAGCCAGGAAGTGTGGAAGAATTGCAGCAAGGGCGACACCGTATTTAATTTGGCCTCGTGCGGTAATTCTGATCTGGGGAGGCGGCCTGGCTTTGGCATGAAGCCTGCTGCGGAGAGCAGCCCTTGGGTGTCAGTGGAGGTGCAGAAGCAGGGTGGCCACAGATGCACACAGAAAGCAAACGATTAACGTGAGAGATTTGTGACCGTCCCTTCCCTGCTTTGCGTTTACATTCAGGAAGAATGGGCAGTGAGAGGTAAGAGAAAGCACACGTTCAGGAGGGTTTTCGTCGGAAGGAGAGGTACAAGGCCGTGGTGAGAGCACCCGGAATGTGCCACACGCCCTGGCGAGCTTCTGGGCTGGGCAGGAACAGAGCCACCGCCCCCCCCCGCCCCCCCTCCCCGCACCTACCCCCTTTGCTGGCCTCTGATGCATCTGGTAATTAACTGCTCACTGGAGAACTACCTTTTCAGCAAACCAACATGTTTTCCGTGTTTTCAGATCAAATGAAAGGACGTTTCTTTTCAGGTTCTGAATCCAATCCCAAATTTCAAACAGCATGTGATCCCGGGCTGCAGCCGGAGGCGGGCCAGGGGTCGGGAGAGCTCCCTGGCAGGAAGGAAGGAATCCAGGCTGCCTGGGACACCTGTAACCTTGGGGGAGGGCCTCCTGGACACCCAGCTGGGAGGGGACGCACACCCCTTCGTGGAGGAAGATGTGTCCTGTCACTGTGAGTCCATGTGATGGTGGCTCTCCTGCCAGGCGTCAATAAAACCGCATGAACTGTGGAAACAGCCCACATGTCCATCAGCAGATGAATGGAAAAGCAAAATGTGGTCCATCCATACAGTGGAATACTATGCAGCCTTAAAAAGGAAGGGCATTTGGACACAGGCTATGACTCAGAACCTTGAACCTTGAGGACATTATGCTCAGCAAAATAAAACCGTTGCAAAAGGACAAATACCGCACGATTCTGAGCAGTTCCCTACAGTACGCAGTCAAATTCACAGAGACGGAAAGTAAAATGAGGGTTAGGAGGGAGAGTAGGCGGTTGGTGTTCAATGGGGACAGAGTCTCAGTTTGGGAAATGAAAGGTGCTCTAGAGAAGGATGGTGGTGACGATTGTACAACAGGTGAATATGCTTGATGCCGTCGGACCGTGCGCTTAAAGATGGTTGAGGATATATTTTACGGTACTTATATTTTGCTACAACTTAAAAAAATATATTTTTAAACACCAAGCTAAAAAAAGCCACCAAAACTCATGAACCGCTGCTTCATGAGGCCACAGAGTAGCCACCACTGGCCCCGTCTGATCGGGGAGAATTGGTCAGAGAAGCTAAGAGAAAACACCATAAGCAAGACCAGGGTCCTGGGTCCTGGCGTCCTTTGTCAGGGCACGCCTCCCACAAGCCTCTCCTGTCTGGTCCTGGCACACAGGCTCTGAGTTAGGCTGGGGGAAGAGATGGTCCCAGCTCAGGAAAGGGCTGGACACAGATGAGAGAATTGACCCACCTGCCCACGGGACCACTCAGAGCTGAGGTGGCATCAGAGCCCCGCCCTCAGTGCCCTCTGCCTGGCCCTCATCTCTGGACCTCACTGCCCTTGCATCTCCTGCCGCGGCAAATGAAAGCACCAGGCTGTCTGGTTGCTGGAACCACTCTCGGGCTCCTATCCCCAAAACGTCAGCAATTCACTGTGTGATCGTAGGCAAGACACTCACATCTCTGGACTTTAAACTCCCTAATTTTTACAAAGGAAGGATTTGAACAAGATCTTCTCAGAAATTCCTCCTAGCCTGGATTTTGGACAGCCAGAGTGATGATCTACAGCTCTGAAATTAAAAATTCTTATGTTCATGCTATTTCTTTTTGACAGAGAAAGGTAATACTGATGTAACATCTCTCTCGCTTACACTTGTGTGTGTGTAAACAACATGAAAAAAAAGGGTGCCCGGTGATGCTTTCCCTAACAGAGAACATATTTCCATTGTGCAAAACCGTAGCCACCTCCTAACTTGCCTTTTATTTTTATTTTTTTAACATCTTTATTGGAGTATAATTGCTTTACAATGGTGTGTTAGTTTCTGCTTTATAACAAAGTGAATCAGTTATACATATGCATATGTTCCCATATCTCTTCCCTCTTGCGTCTCCCTCCCTATCCCACCCCTCTAGGTGGTCACAAAGCACTGAGCTGATCTCCCTGTGCTATGCGGCTGCTTCCCACTAGCTGTCTATTTTACGTTTGGTAGTGTATATATGTGAAACTTAAAAGCTTTTGCACAGCAAAGGAAACCATAAACAAGACCAAAAGACAACCCTCAGAATGGAAGAAAATATTTGCAAATGAAGCAACTGACAAAGGATTAATCTCCAAAATTTATAAGCAGCTCATGCAGCTCAATAACAAAAAAACAAACAACCCAATCCAAAAATGGGCAGAAGACCTAAATAGACATTTCTCCAAAGAAGACATACAGATGGCCAAGAAGCACATGAAAAGCTGCTCAACATCACTATTTATTAGAGAAATGCAAATCAAAACTACAATGAGGTATCACCTCACACCAGTCAGAATGGCCATCATCAAAAAATCTACAAACAATAAATGCTGGAGAGGGTGTGGAGAAAAGGGAACCCTCTTGCACTGTTGGTGGGCATGTAAATTGATACAGCCACTACGGAGAACAGTATGGAGGTTCCTTAAAAAACTAAAAATAGAACTACCATATGACCCAGCAATCCCACTACTGGGCATATACCCTGAGAAAACCATAATTCAAAAAGAGTCATGCACCAAAATGTTTATTGCAGCTCTATTTACAATAGCCCAGACATGGAAGCAACCTAAGTGTCCATCAACAGATGAATGGATAAAGAAGGTGTGGCACATATATACAATGGAATATTACTCAGCCATAAAAAGAAACGAAATTGAGTTATTTGTAGTGAGGTGGATGGACCTAGAGTCTGTCATACAGAGTGAAGTAAGTCAGAAAGAGAAAAAGAAATACCGTATGCTAACACATATATATGGAATCTAAGGGAAAAAAAAAAAGGTCTAGGGGCAAGAGGGGAATAAAGACACAGACCTACTAGAGAATGGACTTGAGGGTATGGGGAGGGGGAAGGGTAAGCTATGACAAAGTGAGAGAGTGGCAAGGACATATATACACTAACTTGCCTTTGAAGTTTTTCATCTGCTGCGTGACCACAAGAGGGCGATGAGGGCAGTGGATTCTGTCAGCACACGTGGGAGCCAGGGTTGCTGTCTGTTCTCTCCTGGATCCTTTCAGCGTCTCTCTGGGGCTCAGTGCCTGCCACAGCTTCTTCAAGGGAGTGAGAACAGATATGAAGGCAGCGAAAGAGCTGAGACCGTTTAAAAATAGAATATCTCATAATCACCAAATAGAATTCATTCAACAATTAAACTAGCTAAAAAATATTTTAGCGTCAGGTATTGGTTTCATTGCAAAGTAATCTAGGAAGCGTCCAGAGCTTAAAACTCAAATGTCATCCACCCGCCCCCCCCACCCCCACCCCTACCCCCACCCCCGGCTTGCAGGCTCCGGGGTGATGTTTCCAAACCTCGGAGGCGGTCAGGCTGGGTGGCCAGGTGCTTCCTGCTCACCATGCTGCCATGAGCTTGGCTTTGTCCCAGTGTGACCTAAGGACCATCTGAGACACAGTGCTAGTGAACTGATTCTGGTACCAGACTGGGAACGGGCAAAACTAGTCCATAAGAGGAGATACATTGAAAAGTTCCCTCCCCAAGCAGGCCACTCTCCTGTCTTTGTGGTTTCCTTGTTGGTCCAGCCAGAGCGATTATTTGCATCCCGTGTCCCAGGCTACCATCCACTGACTGAAAGGTGGTTGGGAATGTGTACCGTGTCCTGCTGGTAAATTATGACCACGCCCTTCGAGGCTGACACCTCCTCCTGGACCCAA
Source organism: Leucopleurus acutus (assembly GCF_964270905.1). Classification (NCBI taxonomy): domain Eukaryota; kingdom Metazoa; phylum Chordata; class Mammalia; order Artiodactyla; family Delphinidae; genus Leucopleurus; species Leucopleurus acutus. Next base: position 116,712,986 of record NC_139149.1, on the reverse strand, counting down.
GCTACTCTGAAGCCCCTGCTTTCAGCCTGGTCGTGTACCCTGCATGAAAGAATGTCCCTGAGATGAGTGAGTTCCTTCTAAAAGGCTGCGCCTGTAGTAACTGATTGTTTTCTTTTTTTATTGGAGTCTAGTTGATGTACAATGTTGTGTTGGTTTCAGGTGTACAGCAAAGTGAATCAGTTATACATACACATATAACCACTCCTTTTTAGATTCTTTCCCATATATGTCATTACAGAGTACTGAGTAGAGTTCCCTGTGCTACACAGTAGGTCCTTATTAGTTATCTATTTTATATATAGTAGTGTGTATATGTCAATGCTAGTCTCCCAATTCAGGGTGATTTCATGAGCAGCGACTACCTGGCCAGGCACTGTCCTAGGTTTCCCATTTGTGGAGACTCACCTCTGTTTTCCAATAGACTTGCATTATAATTTTATTTGTGACTGATTTCCAATGGCAGCTAGCATTTCTGCTTTCACTTTCTCTAGTCCTGGCTCTTTCCATCCCCAAAGAATCTGAGAACCTTGAAAAGCCTAAGACATCACATATGAAAGTTACTGCTGCAGTGGACCGCTGCACCTTTCAAGTGACCCTTTTGTCACAGATGGATGCAGACTGGTATTGTGATGGCACAGTGCCAGGCCGAGAATACAGACACAGTGCTGGGTCTTCCCTAGTGGTCCAGTGGTTAAGAGTTCACCTTCCAATGTAGGGGGTGCAGGTTCGATCCCTAGTCAGGGAGTTAAGTTCCTGCATGCCTCACAGCCAAACAACAAAACATAAAACAGAAGCAATATTGTAACAAATTCAGTAAAGACTATAAAAATGGTCCACATCAAAACAAATCTTCAAAAAGAAAGACACAATGCTGTCAGGCTTAAGTACAAATTTGTGGTACCTGTACCTCAACCTAAATTTGTTTACACACATGTGTAAATGTCTCCTGTTTGTTTTTTCATTGACCAAATATTTATTCAAAGCCTAAGGTACACAAGACAAAGTTGTTCAGCTCTAAGGATAAGAATAAATTCAACAGGGCCCTTGGCTTCAAGATTTGCATCAAGAAGAAACAAGACTCATACACACAAAAGTGTACATGGTAGCGTTTGCCCGCCTTACACTTGTGAAAAATGCCTTCTACTTGCTTTGTTCCTCTCTGGTTACGTTCACATATTCACGTATTCATGTACTCAACATGCATTCAGTCCCCACCGAGTGCTGGGCACTGATGCAGACCCCGGGGTGCTAAAGATGAAATCATGGGGATAGAGAGAGCCTAAATACAGTAGAAGACCTTGCCATTTCCTTCCACCTGAAATAAAAATAAACAAAAACTAGACAAAATATAGGAAACAACCTTGGGCTTTTAGGCCACAGCACAGGAAGGGGGCACCAGCCAGGGCCCAGCAGACTCCCTGAGCGGAGAAGATAGGGTTGAGAGTTTGGGGAAACCCATGTAACTACGTTTTGCAGGGCGTAGTACCAGAGAGGAGAACACTGGAGGTCTGCAGAAGCTCACCCGGAAGTGTTAAGCTGATCTCTGATCAGCAGATGTGTGTGAGAAAATCTATCCAAGGCCAGGAGAAAATGGGTTAGAGGGACAGTGCCCAGGATGCACACATGTCTGAGAATAGTTCTTGTTCCAGCCAGCCAGACTGGAAAACCTCCAGGGGCTCTGGATACCAGCACTTGCCTTAGTAACGGAGAATAAGTACCCTGGATTAAATGAAGCTCTGGTCCCACCAACACCAAGACTCAAGGAGATCAAACTGTTTTCAAGAAATTCAATTGCATCCCAGAATAAAGTTCAGGAATATTTACAGGAATACAAAACACCCAGCACCCAAGATGAAATTCACAATATCTGACATCCAGTCAAAGATTAGCAGGCAGGCCAAGACCAACTAGAATCTATAATGAAGAGAAAAATCAATAAACTGTCATAGGCCCAGGACTGACACAAATGTTAGAATTAGCAGACAAAGAAATTAGAACATTGATCATAACTGCATTCCATATGTTTCAGAAGTTAAGAAAAGACATGAAAGATAAATATATTTGAAGAAAGATGGAAATAATAATCCAAAAATTTCCAAATTTGATGTGAAAACCATAAACTCAAAGACCCAAGAAACTCAGTGAGCCTCAGTCATGAGGAATACATGAAGAAAGTTACACCAGGTTAATCAAATTGCTCAATGTCAGTAAAGGAGAGGAAGATCTAAAAAATGGCCAAAGATAGATGGCATTTTATATAGAGAAACAAAGATAAGACAAGAACAGATTTCTCTCATCAGAAACAACGTGAGTGGGAAGATGGTAAAGCAACGTATTTAAATTACAAAAACAAAAAAGCTGTCGGCCTGAAGTTTCATACTATAATATATCCCCAAAATGAAAGTAAAACAAAGCCTTTTATTAAAAACAAAAACAGAAAGAAAGAAAAAGGTAAAAGAAGTGGAGACTTGAAGGTGCACTGCTGTAGGGTTCATCTACTCTGCCTGGTATGGCTTAGCACCCCTGGAAAACAGACCGCGATAACTTAAAGTTGTACAGTATAAACCCTGAGGCAACCACTCAAATAACAAAACAAGGAACTATGGTTAAGAAGCCTTATAAGGGGATAAAATGGAATCATAGAAACTACTCAGTTAACCCCAAAGAAGGCAAAATGGGAGAATAAAGAACAGATGGGACAAATAGAAAATGAATATTAAGAAAATAGCCTTCAATTGAACCATGTCAGTCATCGCGTTAAATGTAAATTGCCTAAATGCCTCAACTAAAAGGCAGGTGTTGCCATATTGGATAAGCAAGGCCCACACTCTATGCTGCTTACAAAAAATCCACTTTCGGGCTCCCCTGGTGGCACAGTGGTTGAGAATCCACCTGCCAATGCAGGGACACGGGTTCAGGCCCTGGTCTGGGAGGATCCCACATGCCGCGGAGCAACTAGGCCCGTGAGCCACAACTACTGAGCCTGTGCGTCTGGAGCCTGTGCTCCGCAGCAGGAGAGGCCGCAACAGTGAGAGGCCTGCGCACCGCGATGAAGAGTGGCCCCCACTCGCCACAACTAGAGAAAGCCCACGCACAGAAACGAAGACCCAACACAGCAAAAATAAATAAATAAACAAATAAAAATTTTTTTAAAATCCACTTTAAATATAAAGACACAAATAGGTTAAAGGTAAAAGGATAGGAAAAAGATATACCATGCTATGCTCATGCTAATTCCCATAAAGTTAGGATGGCGATACTGCTATCTGACAAAGGAGATTTCAAAGCAAAGAACATCACCAGAGATAAAGTTATTTCCTAATGATAAAGCCATCAATTCATCAAGAGGACTTAAATATCCTAGATATTAAAGATATTAAAAGAATAAAGGATTTTATGAAACTTTATGCCAACAAATTCATGGTCTTTGATGAAATGGACCATTGCTTGAAAGACACAGGCTATCAAAGCTCACTCAATTCTTTTCCAACAATAAACACAGCTGGTGTTGAAGGAAAAAGACCCCTGTATCTGAAGAAATGAATTCTGTGCCCGTAGAGAAGGACCCTGCTTGCCTGCAGCTGGAGTTTGAAGTTTTCATTCGCTACTTCTGGAAAAGGAACCACAGATAATGTGAGCTCGAATCTGGATTAAGGACAGATGAAACCCTTTGGCCAAAGTCAGAGAACCAGGCTGCAGAAACAGGAAGTCCCCACTCAACTCAGAAACTCTGCGAGGTCAAGGCCTCCTGGGACCCAGGATTTCTGGAAAGGGCTGCAGCACATCCACCAGCCCTGAACTTCAGATTCCAGAGGACCAACTGACGGAAAACGACCAGGGCTTCGTAATCATGGAGGTTCAGAAAAGACCGGCCGGCAGAACAGAAGGAGAAAAAAGCAAGATGTGAAGCAAAAACGTGCTTCTGGAAACAATTTACTCTAGGAAGCATCAGTTAACGTCAGGAAGTGTCCTCTGCAGGCTCAACATAAGCCAGGAAAATACAGTCTCCATTAACAAGGGACGAAGAAGTCGGTACCAGACAAGTGCTACCCCTGCCTGTGGCTCCTCCCCAGACCCAGCCAACACCCACCCCATTGCCTGTTCCATCCAACCTTGAACTCTGACCTCGGCTTTCTCTTCTCCAGTTTCACTGCTGTTCTGCCCAACCAGACCATGGTGCTGTCTGCTTCCGGCTCAACCTATGGCCACCAAAGACCTGTGGCTGGACCACCCGCCTCTGGGTTCATTGTTCACAGCGGATGGGTGTACTTCCCCTTCCTTGGTCTTGTTCAGGCCATTTCTTCTGCCTACAGCAGCCTCCTGACTCGTCCCTGGAGTTCAAAGGCCCAACGAGCCTGCCTTGAGTCACAGCAATGTCCCCCCTCCTCTCAGCCCATGGTCAGGTCTTCATCTGACAGGTGCCTAGATCAGGCCATCATCTGACACGTGCCTAGATCAGGCCATCCGGCTGCACCCAGGCTCAGGGGCATCTGCCAGCCCAAGTCTGAAGCCTGACCTCTCACCCTCAGCTCCAGGGGTCCTTTCACCAAAAGGGTGTCTGTGGGAGGGTCAGAACCCATCTTCAGCCCCCATAACTCTGAGACCCGCTCCCTTGCCCTCCCGCCCAGGCAGGGCTCCGGGGCAGGTACCGGATCACAAGCGAATGAGGCCCTAGCTCTGAGCCAGGCTGGACTGGACGTGAAGTCACACCTGGGCTCTTTCAGGGGTTGGGTTTGAGAAGCATGACTGAGCCAAGCCTCAGCAGCCCCCGAGCGGCCGTGCGGGTTACTCCTAAAGGGCCGGCCCGGGCTGCTGCTTGAGGCCCGGCCCCATGGAGACACGTGGGACTTGCCGGGCTAAACAGACCCCTGGTCCTGCTCTCCACCGCGAGTGCGGCAGGGGCGCAGCTCAGGCCCGTCTAAGGCACAGAAGAACAAGAGGGGTCAAGGACATTGGGTCTCAGGTGAAGCGGGAAGCTGGGGACAGCCGTTCTGTGTCACGCTGTGTCTTCCGTGGGGCTCCCTCGGGTGGGTTGTGCTAACGAACAGCGCCCTTCTCTCTTGGACCCTCCTCGGCCAGCGCTTCCGGTGTGTTGGGGGCACCAGGCCTGGGCCCGCTCCCCTCCATGCAGCAAAACCCTTTGTTAATTATTAAAGGACGCCCCTTCCTCCTCAGGCTCACAGGAGACCCCAGGGCGGCCCCGGGCCCCAGGGAGGTGGGAACCACTTGGGCTGATTTGTCTTGGCAGGAAACCAAGTTAGCCGGAAACACCGGGTGTGTTTCTCATTAACCAGGTGGTGCCGGCCGGACGCCCAAGGTGGGCTCTGGAACCAGAGCCCTGTCCTCTCCCACATGGGGGCTGCCCTCTCCCTCCTCTCTTCTGCGAAACTGGCTGGTGAAAGGGACACATTTCCTAAAAACAAAGCAACCTGCTGACATGTAACTGCGAAAAGCAAAAGCTCTTCTCATGGCTGAGAGGCCAGAGAAAGGGTGACAAGTGTGCCCGACCCTCTGGAATGTTTACACCACCTCAGGCTTGGATTGATCCCGGATCCTAGCATGGCCAGGGGCTGGAAAGCAGGCGTCAGGTTCAAGGCTCAGAGGCTCCAAGTGTGCGGGGCTGTCTCTGGAGGCTGCAGAGACCAAGGGAAGTTGGCCCTCTCGGACAACAGCAGAGCAGGAGAATCATGACCGTGACTGCACACGTGGATATGCATTTCACAGCTCACGTGCAGCTTCAGGGTCAAATGACATCTCTGCCAGACTCTCTTCCTCTGTCGTCTGAGGGGCTGAACCCACCCCCGCCCAGGGATCCAAGCATCAGAAGCAAAGCTGGACTTGGGTCCTGGCTCCTGGGGAGGAAAAGCCGGCTTTGGGGGTGTCACTCTCGGTGGACCCTGGGCTCACCCCACCCCAGACAACAGGCCAGTCTGCAGCCAGATTGGGGCGCTGTGACATCAACAATCCTTCCGGTCACGCCGGCCACTCCCCAGCTTCCCTCCACCTCTGGTGGCTCTTCCTCTGAGCACCCACTGCCCCGGGGTGGTCCCAGCCCCCAGCTCCAGTCTCACGCGTCCCTCTGTCGGTTCGGCTTCTCCGCTCACATAGACCAGATGCATCTCAAGTCAAGTGCCCGTGACTCCGTCGCTTTAAGTGGTCCTCTGTCCAGCCAGCCGCTTGTCACAGAACCAAAGGGACCTCGATTTCTCCTTCTCCCTCCCACCACGTCCAGACAGTACCAACCCTGTCAGTTCCTCACCACAGTAGCTCCTGGATCTCTTTGCTTCTCTCCACACCCTGCCTCTGAGCCTCAGACAACAGCAGTTTCCGACTGTGCTTCCGCTGGTCTCGGGCCACATCCACGGTGGCCAGGGCAACTTAAACACACAGACGGCATCCATCGCTCGTGTGTTTCAGACGGCCCGGCGACACCCTGCACACTTAGAATGAAGCCCGAAATCTCCTCACTGGCAGGAGCTGACCCCCATCCCTTCCCTCCCCAGCTCCCTGGGACACCCACACCTCCCAAACTCCAGGTCTCTGCTCCTCCCATCTCAGGAGCAGCTCTCCCCAATTTTTCCTTGTCACAAGGCCATTTGTTTCTACTAGTTACTTCCGTAATAACTGGGCTTGGTCTCTTCTTACAAAACCATGACCCCCACAAGATCAGGGCTGGTCTACTTCCTCTACCCCAGCTGTGGCAATCTGCCCTCATGCAGTCAACACAACAAAGACTTACTGATCAAGTGAATTAGTCATGTTTATGCAAATCTCTTCCCATGATTTTCTGCCCATTGGAATTCTTAAAGATCGCCCCCCGCCAGAGGTCTTCCAGGATGTCCCCTGATCTTCAGTTGAGCACAGGACACGGGAATCCTTGTCCTGTTGAGTTCTCACTGGACACGCAGCACCTGAGTTGGTGGATCCAGCGACACGTCTGTCTGGGGCCTGGGCTGCCTTCAGCTGAGAAGCTGGCTCTTTGCTGACACCTGTTGCATGGAAAAGACTGTCTCTGGATTTCCCGGACCCTGAGGCTGTGACTGCCTCAGTCACTGGGTCATGGAACTGTGCTGAGGAAGCAGACTGGACCTTGCTGTCCTGAGCGGTGGCAGAGTCATGCCAACACCGTCCAAGTCTTGAAAACATGTGCCCACTGAGGCCTGGGTGGGGGGTTTGGATATGCAGGACACAAAGGCAAGAGCTAGGGAAGCAGGGAAGTGGCAGCATGCCACACCCCACCGGGCTGCAGTGTCCCAGGACCGGAGCTCGCTGGTAGACTGGGCGGTTGGGATCATTCGCATGTGATGTTTTTAACCCAAAGGCTCTCCATCTGGCTTCTTGATTGGCTGTGATTTCTTCTGAAAACATTTACGGTCCTTTGAAGTATTTATAATTGTGTGGGGGGCAGGGTGAGGGATCCCTTTTGGCAGTGTTTAGCAGTTTCCGTGGCTGAAAATAGAATTTGGCCTAATAGCCCGGTGGGCGGGGTTGAGGGCCAGAGGTCAAATTCCACTTGTTCCGTAATGAGCACTAATGAAGTGATGGGTTGGGGGAGCTCTGTGTTACAGGAGGGAGCAGCGGGCTTGGTGGGGGGAGGTCGCTGGGCTGTGTGGAAAGAGGCTGAGTGAGAAGTGCTGTGTGCCCACAGGTGACCCCCAACTCCTTGGGGTCCAGCGCCCGAGAAAGGTGTGAGGCTGTGAGTCATACTGTCTTCATTTGCTCAGAAGAGGTAGGTGACCTGTGGAAATCATGGAGCGAATGGGGTCTATTTTTAAAGCATGGGAAAATCTTCCAGTCCCTTCATCGTTTCTTTAAAGAGATTAAGTGATGGAAGGAGCTCTCGAGGCAGTAATATCCCGTGACAGAGCTTGTCTTCCAGAGGGAGCTGGTGCGGAGGCAGGTTCAGTGGGTGTGTCCTGGTGCCCTGACACCTGCCCCCTGGCCTGGTACCTGCAGCCTTTGTCCCAGCCTGCTTCGTGGGGAGCTGGTGGGGGGATGGGAAAGAAGGAAACCCCAGGGCAGCTTGTTCTTGGGCCACAAACAACACTTGTTCTGGATTGAACTGTATCCCCTCAAAATTCACATGTTGAAGCCCAAACTGCCAGGACGTCAGAATGTGACCTCGTTTGGAAGTAGGGTCATTGCAGATGTAATTAGTTAATATGAAGTCACACCGGTGTAAGGTGGGCCCCCATCTAATGTGACGGGTGTAAAGGGAAATTTGGACCCAGACATGCCCACAGGGAGAACACCATGTGAAGATGGAGACAGGGCCTGGGGTGACACACACACACAAGCCAAGGGACGCCAGAGGTTACAGCAGCTGCCAGAAGTACGGGAGAGATCCTGGGACACAGCCTCCCTCACGGCCTCAGAAGGATCCAGCCCTGCTGACACCTTGAACTTGGGCTCTGGCCTCCAGACTGGGAGACCGTATATCTCTGCTGTTTAAGCTGCCCAGGGCATGGCACTTTGTTATTGCAGCCCCAGGACACCAACCCACCCCCTAAAAGGCCATTGTCTGAGAGAAAACTGCTCTCTCATGGTCTCCCCAGCTGACAAGGAGGACGGTCCAGTCCCAGGGCTGCTCAGGTGGGCTCGTGTGGAGAACAGCTGCCCCAGAAGTGGCATGTTTATAAACATGGAATACATATTGATTTACAATTTATTGTTCCTGCAAGTTTTATATCTAAATTTTTAAAATAAGTGTCCCAGATGTTCAGGCAAAAGGAAAATTATAACAAGTCGAGATCAAAATATTCAGAAGGAAATGGGGAGTGTCAAAAATAGCACTATGTGGGTAAATACACAATAGTCTTTTTTCTTGTTATTTTAACATCTTTAAAAAGGTTTAATGTTGTTAAATGTTTTCCTGTTTAATGCTTTAAATGTTTTAATGTCATTGAAATCAATGAACTACATTGTGGGTTTGTAATAAATGTAGAAGTAAAATGAATGACAACAATAGCACCAAGGCTGGGGAAGGAGGAATGCATGTCAGCTTATGCTGTACGTGAGGATGAGGAATAGTATCGCCTAAAGGTAGAGTCTGATAAAACCATCTGTACCATAAATAGCAACATAGATTTACAGCAAATAAGCCATCAAGGCAGATAAGAGGGAACTGTGTTCAATACAGAAGGAGAGAAGTCAGGTACAGTTCCATGGCAGTTGGGGTGCTGGGGCATGTGGACGTTCTCATCTGGTTGCTTCTCTTTTCTCAAGAAATAGAAGCCAAGGTCATCAGTGGAGAATGAACATTCATTCATTCGTCCATCACATAAATGCTATGACTACCTACTCATGCCCAGGACTGGTCTAAGAACTGGGGGAACAGCAACGAATAAAATGCCCTCGTTGAGTGTGCATTCTAGGGGTGTAGACCGACAAACGATCGCAAGTCTTTGGTGCTATGAAGGCACATGAAGGTGGGCACAGTGACAGGGAGTCCTGGGGCCCATGCCTCGCTCCTTGAGGACTGGGGAGCAGAGTCAGGGCTGCAGGTGGCCTGGACTCCTGGGTTCCTCAAGTGGCTGAGGAAGCAGGCGAGCAGAGCATCCTGGGGCTAATCCTGGTCGCCTGCTAGATGGAGGTGGTCAAAGCTGTGGCAGAGGTAGGAGGTGGGAGAAGATGGAGGAAGAGGCGAGGGGTGGGCCTGGCCGGGGTCTCGCAGGGCTCTGGACCCCTCCTCACTCCTGCCAATCACGTGTGGAGGCCTTCAGGAGTCTTCTCTGGACCCGTGGAGCTTCTGGGCTGTCTGGACTCCTGCTGTGGAGAGGGTTGGGGCTGGGAGGGGTGGTGACATCTGAGAAAGCAGAGGAGGAACAGGTGAGTTCAGGGAGCAGGTGAGCGACTAGAGCCCCGGGGCCCACTTAGCGTTGGTGGGGACCCATGTAGAGGGACACGTCAGCATGTCATGCCTTTTTCTTGGATACGTGCTTCTGCGGCCAGGCCAGGTGAGGGGGTGAGGACAGTTGGCCTGGAAAGTGAGGACAGTGGCAGGAGTTTTATCTGGAGCAGAATTAGGACTATAGCCCAGGAGACGGCATTTCAGAGAGCTCCTCAGAGCTGCTCCGGGTGGTGGGGGGGAGTCAGTATATATGTGATGTTAGTGAAGGGGGATATGCAGTGAGGCACACATTTTGGCAGAGACTTGCTGCTCGTCATATCACCGTGAAGGATTTTAGTGCTTTTCTAGATATGAAAAGATGCAAGAGTTGGACTCATAAAATCTTCTCCTGAAAATCTCTAACCATCTGAAGCCTGTTCTGTAAGTTTTTCCCAGAGCGCAGAGGGCCTCATTCCTGATCTCCACCCTGAACTCCTTTCATGGGGGTGTTGAAAGTCAGCAGCTGCAGCGGCTCATGATTTAATCCTCGTCGAGGCAGATGGCCATTGCCAATTTGTAGGTGACAGTGGTGACGGACAGAGAAAGCGAGGCTGGGGGAGGGGGGGAGGGCAGTGAGGACAGGGGAGAGCGAGGGACCAGGAAAAGTTCTCCTAAAGGCACCTGACTGCGGGTATGATGAGAACTTGAGTTACTCAATCTCCCCAACTGCCATCCAATAAAAGTCTTATTATCTGTCTCTCGGGAGTGCTAGGAGGAAGTTCAAGTTAAAAAAACACCAGTGACATTGTTTTAGATATGAAAGAAACGTACAACTACAAAGAGAAGATGCTGCACTGTGAGCTTATGGAAATGAGGCCCATCCAGAGAGCGAGAGAGGAAAGGAAACTGAAAAGTGAAGAAGCCAATTGTGTCTCCTCCAAATCTGGATGCTTTTGCAGCTGCCCAGAGCCTCGGCCCCGCCCTGGGTCAGGGCGCTCCCGAGAGCAGGGAGCATCTGACAGCTCTGCTCCCACACAGCATCTTGTTGCTTCAGTTTCTTTAATCCCATCTTATCCAGGACAGACAGGTGGGGTTGTCAGATCTACAGGATGAAAGGATTTGGAGAAAAACAAATAGGAACTTGACTAAACAGAGCAAAGATACATAAATGTACGATCTTAAATGACACAAAAATGGAGGCTTAGTTGTGTAGAAACACAAACGAAAACTAGAAGGACCCGTCAAACTGTAAACTGCTCGTGATTACGGATGACTTTGTCGTTTGCTTCTTGTGTTTTTCGGTTTCCTATTAGGGACATGTTAACTTTTCAGAAATAAACGTTATTGCAAAAATCTTTAAAAAATGGCTTCATGGAAATGTTTTCAACGATAATTTAACAAGTCAACCGAGCACTGCTGTGAAAAGCACTAGCCCAAAGAATTTAATGCATTACTTTAATCTCCATGCAAACGGACCACAAACAATCATGTAACTCATGTCTAGCTGGAAAGAGACATCCTCACTTTTTTTGTTCTTCTGAAAACCATTTATTTACAAAACCAATTGGTATGGGCAGCTGAGATCTTAGAAAGTGGAATAACGAATCACAAACTGTCAGCATCTTCAAACATTCCACTGTGCTTTGCTGGTTACTGTTCTCTGCTAACAAATCTAAATAGCCAGTTAATTTGTGTACATTGTTGCTTTTCCTAAAGCAAGTTATCTCATCTCTCTTAAGAGATCTCTAAAACCTCCCAACCTTTGCTCTCTTATTTTTCTTTTCTCTCTCCTTTTTTAATCATTTAATGAATGAATTATAACTTTGTGTGGCTCCATATAGTGTTCATGAGAATAATCATTGGGGCTTCCCTGGTGGTGCAGTGGTTGAGAGTCCGCCTGCCGATGCAGGGGACACGGGTTCGTGCCCCGGTCTGGGAAGATCCCACATGCCGCGGAGCGGCTGGGCCCGTGAGCCATGGCCACTGAGCCTGCGTGTCCGGAGCCTGTGCTCCGCAACGGGAGAGGCCACAACAGTGAGAGACCCGCGTACCGCAAAAAAAAAAAAAATAGTAATAATCATCGGACAACTTCTCCTATAAGTAGAATTTTCATCTCTTAACACAGCTCAAAATTTCCAATGCCAACTGTAATACGTCTTTGGTAGATGAATGTAACTCACTTTGACAGCATTAAAACTGATGAAAATTCAAAGAAGAAAGCCACAAGACCATCTACACTGAAATATATACTGTGTTTGAATTGTAAACGTCTTTCAAATCCAAATTTATAAAGTCCATAAAAAAGATAAATATCAGTTATTTTTCATAGCCCTCTAAATTAATGACTTACAATTGTCTTCTAATAATTTATAAAATACATTGATTTAAATGTTCATTTAATACCATTTATTAGTACACCCCTCCGTGGGATATTATTTTGAAATAATAACTAACTAACTCCGTCGTTAGTGTGAAGGGTTAAATTTCTGCATCGCAGTATCTATTTACATGATGTTGGCTGACATTTATGGACCCACATCTCCCTTTCATCTTCCAGATGGCATTCTTCTGAAACTTGCAATCATTTTTCACACGCTCATCTGTGTGTGATCTGGGGTCGGAGCCTGAGATAAGAATGTCACTAAGGCAACACAGGCAGTGGAGGAGCAGAAAGATGGTGTGGATTTTCATATGGAAATGTTGGAACGTGACATCTCAGCTCACAGAGGGCGGAGATGACGCTGAGCACAGCTTCCTCTCCTTGAGGTTGGCACCTTGGCAGGGAGGAAGGCACCACCTTCTGCAGCCGGCTGGGGGGCTGCCATTCTGCAAAGGGGCCCACGGGGAGCTGTCCTCTTCAGCACTACTCTCCAGCAGCAAGACCTGGGCACCCAGACCTGGACGGCAACTTGACTCTCAGAAGAGGTGGGCAGACAAGGGTGTGCCAAGGGTCCCATCCATCCACCCCAGATGGGCAGCCAAAGGGAAAGCTGTCCCCCTAATATGGTCCCGCAGAGGTTCAAGACTGTCTGGCCCCAGAAATCAAACTTAAAGAGGTCTTGCTCAGAGTCATAGGTGGATGATCCATGACTTGTTGCCTAAATGACCTCAACTGCCTGCCTCGTTGGAGAGAGTCTGTCACTGGTTGGCATCAGCAAGACTGCCCAGAGCAGCCTGTGAAACGAAGAGATGCACGGCCCGGGCTCTGAGAGTGACGGGCTCAGCAGACGGGGGCCACTGCCTTCACATGGCATCAGGGCACCTGCTCCTTGCTTTGCCAGTGGTGACCCCCAAAGAAGGGCAGAGGATAGAATGAAAGGATTGATTTTAATCAGCTTGCAATCGAAAGGTGTATGGAAGTCATTCTAAAGCAGGTTTAACTTCCAGCTCAAATTCACAGGTGGAACATCATGAAGATGCTCATAGGCTTCAGTGTTTGGGGGTGAAGGGAGGGAGGAGTGAGAAAGAATAATGCCATGGGATGATGAAAGATACAGTTTGCTGTAGACTGGGAAACAGCATGCCGTTAACACACTGCCAGAACCACGTGATGGGCAGTCAGATTTCTTCTGATTCTACTCCCCTTGACAATAAGGGTACAGCTTTGAAAAACAGCATAGGCGTGCCCACTCCATGCAGGACCTGAGAACACCCAGTGCCTCTCCCCACACAGCCTCTGCCCATCGTGGAAGCACCAGGAAAATCTGTAATGTCAAGGGACCCCCGTGAGCACAGATTCTAACAAGTTCTCTGAACCATATCCCATAGTCAAGGGTGGTTTAGATCCTACGATAGGGTCACTCTGAACTACTGCCAACTACTCTCTCCCCTACCACCCTGTCTTAATCTCAGAAAAAGAATTGAAAATTTTATTATATTTCAAGAAGTGTCAGTACAGCCCCCTGTCAACTATATAGGTAACTGGGAACTCTTAAGATATAAAATGTCTTATAGTTCAAGTGGCACACACACACACACACACACACACACACACACACACACACCATCCAGTCTAGGCCTCCTTGAGTCTTTCTCAACACAGCAGCCAGAAGGAGCCTTTCAAAACTAAGTCAGATCACATCACTTGTCTCTTCAAAACCATGTTATCTGAGAGTAAGTGTTGCCTGGCACCCATGGTCCCTCTGCCTGCATCCGCAGCTGCTCTGTGCCTGGTCCCCTTCCTGCAGCCCCACCGGCCCCCTCGCCAGTCCTCAGACACACACGTCTCCTCCCAGCTCAGAACCCTCGAGCTTACCATCCTTCTGGAATAATCTTCTCTCAGATATCCACGTGGCTCCCTCAAGTCATGGTTCAGTGTTTGTGTGCTTTTCCTGAGAATCCTACTTAAAAGTTCCCCTGGGGAAGGACCTTCAAGATGGCGGAGGAGTAAGACGCGGAGATCACCTTCCTCCCCACAGATACATCAGAAATACATCTACACGTGGAACAACTCCTACAGAACACCTACTGAACGCTGGCAGAAGAACTCAGACCTCCCAAAAGGCAAGAAATTCCCACGTACCTGGGTAGGGCAAAAGAAAAAAGAATAAACAGAGACAAAAGAATAGGGACGGGACCTGCACCAGTGGGAGGGACCCTTGAAGGAGGAAAGGTTTCCACACACTAGAAGCCCCTTCGTGGGCAGAGACTGCGGGGGCGGAGGGGGTGGAGCTTCGGAGCCGCGGAGGAGAGCGCAGCCACAGGGGTGCGGAGGGCAAAGTGGAGAGATTCCCGCACAGAGGATCAGGGCCGGCCGGCACTCACCAGCCTGAGAGGCTTGTCTGCTCGCCCGCAGGGGCGGACGGGGCTGGGAGCTGAGGCTCCGGCTTTTGTCGGAGCGCCGGGAGAGGACTGAGGTTGGCGGCGTGAACACAGCCTGCAGGGGGTTAGTGCACCACAGGCTAGCCAGGAGGGAGTCCGGGAAAGGTCTGGAGCTGCCGAAGAGGCAGGAGACTTTTTCTTCCCTCTTTGTTTCCTGGTGCACGAGGAGAGGGGATTAAGAGCGCTGCTTAAAGGAGCTCCGGAGACGGGTGCGAGCCGCGGCTAACAGCATGGACCCCAGAGACGGGCAGGAGACGCTAAGGCTGCTGCTGCCGCCCCCAAGAAGCCTGTGTGCGAGCACAGGTCACTATCCACACCCCCCTTCCGGGGAGCCTGTGCAGCCCGCCACTGCCAGGGTCCCGGGATCCAGGGACAACTTCCCCGGGAGAACGCACGGCGCGCCTCAGGCTGGTGCAACGTCACGCCGACCTCTGCTGCCGCAGGCCCGCCCCACATCCATGCCCCTCCCTCCCCGTGGCCTGAGTGAGCCAGAGACCCCGAATCAGCGGCTCCTTTAACCCCGTTTTGTCTGAGCAAAGAACAGACGCCCTCCAGCGACCTACACGCAGAGGTGGGGCCAAATCCAAAGCTGAGCCCCGGCAGCTGTGCGAACAAAGAAGAGAAAGGGAAATCTCTCCATGCAGCCTTGGGAGCTGTGGACTAAATCCCCACAATCAACTTGATGTACCTGCATTTGTGGAATACCTGAATAGACAACAAATCATCCCAAAATTGAGGCGGTGGGCTTTGGGAGCAACTGCAGACTTGGGGTTTGCTGTGACTGATTAGTTTCTGATTTTTATGTTTATCTTAGTATACTTTTTAGCGCTTGTTATCATTGGTGGATTTGTTTATTGGTTTGGTTGCTCTCTTTTTTTATTACTTTAAAAATTTTTAAATTTTAATAATTTTTTATTTGTTATTTTCATAACTTTCTTTTTTTTCTCCCTTTTCTTCTGAGCCATGTGGCTCACAGGGTCTTGGTGCTTCAGCCAGGTGTCAGGCCTGAGCCTCTGAGGTGGGAGAGCAAAGTTCAGGACGTTGGACCACCAGAGACCTCCCAGCCCCATGTAATATGAACTGGTGAGAGCTCTCCCAGAGATCTCCATCTCAACGCGAAGACCCAGCTCCACCCAACGGCCAGCAAACTCCAGTGCTGGATGCCCCACGCCAAACAACTAGCAAGACAGGAACACAACCCCACCCATTAGCAGAGAGGCTGCCTAAAATCATAATAAGTTCACAGACACCCCAAAACACACCAGTAGACGTGCTCCTGCCCACCAGAAAGACAAGATCCAGCCTCATCCACAGGCACCAGTCCCCTCCACCAGGAAGACTACACAACCCACTGAACCAACCTTACCCACTGGGGGCAGACACCCAAAACAATGGGAACTATGAACCTGCAGCTGCAAAAAGGAGACCCCAAACACAGTTAGATAAGCAAAATGAGAAGACAGAGAAAAACGCAGCAGATGAAGGAGCAAAGTAAAAATCCACCAGACGAAACAAATGAAGAGGAAATAGGCAGTCTACCTGAAAGAGAATTCAGAGTAATGATAGTAAAGATGATCCAAAAGCTTGGAAACAGAATGGAAAAAATACAAGAAACGTTTAACAAAGACCTAGAAGAATTAAAGAACAAACAAACAGAGATGAACAATACAATAACTGAAATGAAAAATACACTAGAAAGAATCAATAGCAGAATAACTGAGGCAGAAGAATGCACAAGTGACCTGGAAGACAGAATGGTGGAATTCACTACCATGGAACAGAATAAAGAAAAAAGAATGAAAAGAAATGAAGACAGCCAAAGAGACCTCTGGGACAACATTAAACACACCAACATTTGCATTATAGGGTTCCCAGAAGGAGAAGAGAGAGAGAAAGGACCCGAGAAAATATTAGAAGAGATTATAGTTGAAAACTTCCTTAATATGGGAAAGGAAATAGTCAATCAAGTCCAGGAAGCACAGAGAGTCCTATACAGGAAAAATCCAAGGAGAAACATTTCAAGACACATATTAATCAAACTATCAAAAAATAAATACAAAGAAAAATATTAAAAGCAGCAAGGGAAAAGCAACAAATAACATACAAGGGAATCCCCATAAGGCTAATAGCTGATCTTTCAGCAGAAACTCTGCAAGCCAAAAGGGAGTGGCAGGACATATTCAAAGTGATGAAAGGGCAAAACCTACAGCCAAGATTACTCTACCCTGCAAGGATCTCATTCGGATTCAACAGAGAGATTAAAACCTTTACAGACAAGCAAAAGCTAAGAGAATTCAGCACCACTAAACCAGCTTCACAACAAATACTAAAGGAACTTCTCTAGGCAGGAAACACAAGAGAAGGAAAAGACCTACAATAACAAACCCAAAACAATTAAGAAAATGGGAATAGGAACATACATATTGATAATTACCCCAAATGTAAATGGATTAAATGCTCCAATCAAAAGACACAGACTGGCTGAATGGATACAAAAACAAGACCCATATATATGCTGTCTACAAGAGACCCACTTCAGTCCTAGGGACACATACAGACTGAAAGTGAGGGGATGGAAAAAGATATTCCATGCAAATGGAAATCAAAAGAAAGCTGGAGTAGCAATTCTCATATCAGACAAAACAGACTTTAAAATAAAGACTAGTACAAGAGACAAAGAAGGACACTACATAATGATCAAGGGATCGATTCAAGAAGAAGATATAACAATTGTAAATATTTATGAACCCACCATAGGAGTACCTCAATACATAAAGCAAATACTAACAGCCATAAAAGGGGAAATCAACAGTAACACAAAAATAATAGGGGACTTTAACACCCCACTTTCACCAATGGACAGGTCATCCAAAATGAAAATAACAAGGAAACACAAGCTTTAAATGACACATTAAACAAGGTGGAATTAATTGATATTTATAGGACATTCCATCCAAAAACAATAGAATATACTTTCTTTTCAAGTGCTCATGGAACATTCTCCAGGATAGATCATATCTTGGGTCACAAATGAAGCCTTGGTAATTTAAGAAAACTAAAATCATATCAAGTATCTTTTCTGACCACAACACTATGAGAATAGATATCAATTACAGGAAAAAATCGGTAAAAAATACAAACACATGGAGTCTAAATAATACCACTACTTAATAACCAAGATATCACTGAAGAAATCAAAGAGGAAATCAGAAAATACCTAGAAAGAAATGACAATGAAAACATGACCACCCAAAACTTATGGGATGCAGCAAAAGCAGTTCTAAGAGGGAAGTTTATATCAATACAATCCTACTTCAAGAAACAAGAAACATCTCAAATAAACAACCTAACCTTACACCTAAAGCAATTAGAGATAGAAGAACAAAATAACCCCAAAGTTAGCAGAAGGAAAGAAATCATAAACATCAGATCAGAAATAAATGAAAAAGAAATGAAGGAAATGATAGCAAAGATCAATAAAACTAAAAGCTGGTTCTTTGAGAAGATAAACAAAATTGATAAACCATTAGCCAGACTCATCAAGAAAAAGAGGGAGAAGACTCAAATCAACAGAATTAGAAATGAAAAAGGAGAAGTAACAACTGACACTGCAGAAATACAAAGGATCATGAGACATTACTACAAATAACTCTATGCCAATAAAATGGACAACCTGGAAGAAATGGACACATTCTTAGAAAAGCACAACCTTCTGAGACGGAACCAGGAAGAAATAGAAAACGTAAACAGACCAATCACAAGCACTGAAATTGAAACTGTGATTAAAAATCTTCCAACAAACAAAAGCCCAGGACCAGATGGCTTCACGGGTGAATTCCATCAAAGATGTAGAGAAGAGCTAACACCTTTCCTTCTCAAACTCTTCCAAAATATAGCACAGGGAGGAACACTTCCAAACTCACTCTACGAGGCCACCATCACTCTGATACCAAAAGCAGACAAAGTGGTCACAGAAAAAGAAAACTACAGGCCAATATCACTGATGAACATAGATGCAAAAATCCTCAACAAAATACTAGCAAACAGAATCCAACAGCACATTAAAAGGATCATACACCATGATCAAGTGGGGTTTATCCCAGGAATGCAAGGATTCTTCAATACATGCAAATCAATTGATGTGATACACTGTATTAACAAATTGAAGGATAAAAAACATATGATATTCTCAATAGACGCAGAAAAAGCTTTCGACAAAATTCAACACCCACTTATGCTAAAAACCCTCCAGAAAGTAGGCAGAGAGGGAACTTACCTCAATATAATAAAGGCCATATATGACAAACCCACAACCAACATCATTCTTAATGGTGAAAAACTGAAACCAATTCCTCTAAGATCAGGAATAAGACAAGGCTGCCCACCACTATTATTCAACAAAGTTTTGGATGTTTTAGCCACAGCAATCAGAGACAAAAAAGAAATAAAAGGAATCCAAATCTGAAAAGAAGTAAAATTGTCACTGTTTGCAGATGACATGATACTATACGTAGAGAATCCTAAAGATGCTACCAGAAAACTACTAAAGCTAATCAATGAATTTGGTAAAGTAGCAGAATACAAAATTAATCCACAGAAATCTATTGCATTGTTATACACTAATGATGAAAAATCTGAAAAAGAAATTAAGGAAAAACTCCAATTTACCATTGCAACAAAAAGAATAAAATACCTAGGAAAACCTACCTAAGGAGACAAAAGAACTGTATGCAGAAAACTATAAGACACTGATGAAAGAAATAAAAAATGACACAAACAGATGGAGACATCTACCATGGTCTTGGGTTGGAAGAATCAATATTGTGAAAATGACTATACTACCCAAAGCAATCTACAGATTCATTGCAATCCCTATCAAATTACCAATGGCATTTTTTACAGAACTAGAACAAAAAATTTCACAATTTGTATGGAAACACAAAGGACCCCTAATAGCCAAAGCAATCTTGAGAAAGAAAAATGGAGCTGGAGGAATCAGGCTCCCTCACTTCAGACAATACTACAAAGCTACAGTGATCAAGACAGTATGGTACTGGCACAAAAACAGAAATACAGATCAATGGAACAGGATAGAAAGCCCAGAGATAAACCCACGCACCCATGGTTAACTAATCTATGACAAAGGAGGCAAGAATATACAATGGAGAAAAGACAGCCTCTCAATAAGTGGTGCTGGGAAAATTGGACAGCCATATGTAAAAGAATGAAATTAGAACACTCCCTAACACCAAACACAAACATAAACTCAAAATGGATTAAAGACCTAAGTGTAAGGCCAGACACTATAAAACTCTTAGAGGAAAACATAGGCAGAACACTCTATGACATATATCACAGCAAGATCCTTTTTGACCCACCTCCTAGAGAAATGGAAATAAACACAAAAATAAACAAATGGGATCTAATGAAACTTAAAAGCTTTTGCCCAGCAAAGGAAACCATAAACAAGATGAAAAGACAACCCTCAGAATGGGAGAAAATATCTTCAAATGAAGCAACTGACAAAGGATTAATCTCCAAAATATACAAGTAGCTCAAGCAGCTCAATATCATAAAAACAAACAGTTGATTCAAAAAATGGGCAGAAGACCTAAATAGACATTTCTCCAAAGAAGACATACAGATTGCCAACGAACACATGAAAGGA
The DNA here is from genome assembly GCF_964270905.1 of Leucopleurus acutus. Lineage (NCBI taxonomy): Eukaryota > Metazoa > Chordata > Mammalia > Artiodactyla > Delphinidae > Leucopleurus > Leucopleurus acutus. The sequence continues at coordinate 116,692,668 of NC_139149.1, read as the reverse complement.
TGCTCAACATCACTAATCATTAGAGAAATGCAAATGAAAAGTACAATGAGGTATCACCTCACACCGGTCAGAATGGCCATCATCAAAAAATCTACAAACAGGGCTTCCCTGGTGGCACAGTGGTTGAGAGTCCGCCTGCCGATGCAGGGGACACGGGTTCGTGCCCCGGTCCGGGAAGATCCCACATGCCGCGGAGCAGCTGGGCCTGTGAGCCATGGCCACTGAGCCTGTGCGTCTGGAGCCTGTGCTCGGAAGCGGGAGAGGCCACAACAGTGAGAGGCCCGCATACCGCAAAAAAAAAACAACTACAAACAATAAATGTTGGAGAGGGTGTGGAGAAAAGGGAACCCTCTTGCACTGTTGGTGGGAATGTAAATTGATACAGCCACTATGGAGAACAGTATGGAGGTTCCTTAAAAAACTAAAAATAGAACTACCATACAGCCCAGCAATCCCACTCACTACTGGGCATATACCCTGAGAAAACCATAATTCAAAAAGAGTCATGTACCACAATGTTCATTGCAGCACTGTTTACAATAGCCAGGACATGGAAGCAACCTAAGGGTCCATCGACAGATGAATGGATAAAGAAGATGTGACACATATATACAATGGAATATTACTCAGCCATAAAAAGAAACTTGTAGTGAGGTAGATGGACCTAGAGTCTGCCATACAGAGTGAAGTAAGTCAGAAAGAGAACAACAAATACCGTATTTTAACACATATATATGGAATCTAAAAAAGAAAAAGAAAAGTTCTGAAGAACCTAGGGGCAGGACAGGAATAAAGACGCAGATGTAGAGAATGGACTTGAGGACATGGTGGGGGGAAGGGTAAGCTGGGATGAAGTTAGAGAGTGGCATTGACATATATAAACTACCAAATGAAAAATAGATAGCTAGTGGGAAGCAGCCACATAGCACAGGGAGATCAGCTCGGTGCTTTGTGACCACCTAGAGGGGTTGGATAGGGAAGGTGGGAGGGAGACTCAAGAAGAAGGGGATATGGGGATATATGTATACGTATAGCTGATTCACTTTGTTATACAGCAGAAACTAACACAACATTGTAAAGCAATTATAGTCCAATAAAGATGTTTTTAAAAAGTAAAATAAAGACAATGGCAAAAAAAAAGTTCCCCTGGGAACTACTTACATCCCTTCCCTGTCTTGTTTTTATCCGTTGTACTTGTTGCCTAATTAAATATGCAAGCATTTACTATCTTTCTATCTCTCTACTCTGTCTTGAATATAAATTCTATGAGGACATGACTTGTTTGATGTATACGTACACACACAGAGAAACATGGAGCTAGCACCTAGGACAGTAATACTTAGCAATAATGAGCATGAATAAACATCTATTGAATGAATGAATGAAAAGATATAATTTGTAAGGAAAGGCAAGATCATCCTTGTGTATCTTTCTATCTTCATTTAATACCACATCAGGAGAATGTTCTCACATTGTTCAATATTCTTCAAAATTAAAATTTTCAGTTCCATCATACAGATGTAGGTAATTAACCATTTCCCTACTTTGGAGAATTTGGATTGCTTCACACTCACAAGTTATTCTGCAAACAGTACGCACCCATTCATTTACTATGTATTGATTGAGTGTTGAATATATGCTATGTGCTGTGCTTCGTCTTGAGGCTGCGAGAGCAGCTAGGATCCGGTCCTTAGGCAGGTAGAAGAGAAGAGTGTGGTTTACGTGTGGTGAGAACTGGGAATGTGCACTGGAAACAGCTGTTCAGGGATTTATTACACCCACAGGTCACTGAGCTCTGTTCACTCTTCTGTATTTTTTCTCTTTACTCTTTAGATGGAATCATTTCTGTTTACCTATCTTCAAGTTCATGAACCTTTATTCTGCTGACTCCAACCTGCTGGTAAGACCATCCAGGGAAGTTTTTATTTCAGATGCTGTACTTTTCAGTTCTCAGAGTTGTGTTGTTTTATATACTGTCTTGCCGATTGGATCAAACCTAGCTACTGCTGTAATGAAAACCTGAATACATTACTGATTACTTGGCCGGTAGGCATGAAAAGCAGAAGAAAAGAGTGAAATTGTTCAGACACTCCCCATCTTCCACTGAATAATAAAAAAGAGGAGGATAAGATGGAGATAAATGTAAAGACGGTACTGTGCTGCTGGGTCACGGGACTGTTTCACTCTGCAGAGCGTCCTATCTGATATGGAAGGCTGGCAGAAACCATAATGAAATCTAGCTAAAAACTGGGATTGCAATCTATGGGTTAAGTGGAGGTCATTGCCTGGTAAATCTCCATAGCGCGATTGATCAACAATAAGACTTTCATCAATAAGTTTCAATCCAGGGCAGGAATCTCATCCTGGGGCTATTCTGATAATGGGCCTAAAATGCAATGCTTCTTGTTTTTTTTTTTTTTTTTTTTGTTTTTTTTTTAAACATCTTTATTGGAGTATAATTGCTTTACAATGGTATGTTAGTTTCAGCTTCACAACAAAATGAATCATTTATGTATATACATATGTTCCCATATCTCTTCCCGCTTGCGTCTCCCTCCCTCCCACCCTCCCTATCCCACCCCTCCAGGCGGTCACAAAGCACCGAGCTGATCTCCCTGTGCTATGTGGCTAATTCCCACTAGCTATCTACCTTACGTTTGGTAGTATATATATGTCCATGCCTCTTTATCGCTTTGTCACCGTTTACCCTTCCCCCTCCCCATAGCCTCAAGTCCATTCTCTAGTAACTCTGTGTCTTTATTCCTGTTTCACCCCTAGGTTTTTCATGACATTTTTTTTTCTTAAATTCCATATATATGTGTTAGCATACGGTATTTGTCTCTCTCTTTCTGACTTACTTCACTCTGTATGACAGACTCTAGGTCTATCCACCTCATTACAAATAGCTCAATTTCGTCTCTTTTTATGGCTGAGTAATATTCCATTGTATATATGTGCCACATCTTCTTCATCCATTCATCCGATGATGGACACTTAGGTTGTTTCCATCTCTGGGCTATTGTAAATAGAGCTGCAATGAACATTTTCGTACATGTCTCTTTTTGAATTATGGTTTTCTCAGGGTATATGCCCAGTAGTGGGATTGCTGGGTCATATGGTAGTTCTATTTGTAGCTTTTTAAGGAACCTCCATACTATTCTCCACAGTGGCTGTATCAATTTACATTCCCACCAACAGTGTAAGAGGGTTCCCTTTTCTCCACACCCTCTCCAGCATTTATTGTTTCTAGATTTTTTGATGATGGCCATTCTGACTGGTGTGAGATGATATCTCATTGTAGTTTTGATTTGCATTTCTCTAATGATTAGTGATGTTGAGCATTCTTTCATGTGTTTGTTGGCACTCTGTATATCTTCTTTGGAGAAATGTCTATTTAGGTCTTCTGCCCATTTTTGGATTGGGTTGTTTGTTTTTTTGTTATTAAGCTGCATGAGCTGCTTATAAATTTTGGAGATTAATCCTTTGTCAGTTGCTTCATTTGCAAATATTTTCTCCCATTCTGAGGGTTGTCTTTTGGTCTTCTTTATGGTTTCCTTTGCTGCGCAAAAGCTTTTAAGTTTCATTAGGTCCCATTTGTTTACTTTTGTTTTTATTTCCATTTCTCTAGGAGGTGGGTCAAAAAGGACCTTGCTGTGATTTATGTTATAGAGTGTTCTGCCTATGTTTTCCTCTAAGAGTTTGATAGTTTCTGGCCTTACATTTAGGTCTTTAATCCATTTTGAGCTTATTTTTGTGTATGGTGTTAGGGAGTGATCTAATCTCATACTTTTACATGTAGCTGTCCAGTTTTCCCAGCACCACTTATTGAATAGGCTGTCCTTTCTCCACTGTACATTTCTGCCTCCTTTGTCAAAGATAAGGTGACCATATGTGCGTGGGTTTATCTCTGGGCTTTCTATCCTGTTCCATTGATCTATATTTCTGTTTTTGTGCCAGTACCATACTGTCTTGATTACTGTAGCTTTGTAGTATAGTCTGAAGTCAGGAAGCCTGATTCCTCCAGCACCGTTTTTCGTTCTCAAGATTGCTTTGGCTATTTGGGGTCTTTTGTGTTTCCATACAAATTGTGAGATTTTTTGTTCTAGTCTGTGAAAAATGCCAGTGGTAGTTTCATAGGGATTGCATTGAATCTGTAGATTGCTTTGGGTAGTAGAGTCATTTTCACAATGTTGATTCTTCCAATCCAAGAACATGGTATATCTCTGCATCTATTTGTATCATTTTAAATTTCTTTCATCAGTGTCTTATAATTTTCTGCATACAGGTCTTTTGTCTCCTTAGGTAGGTTTATTCCTAGGTATTTTATTCTTTTTGTTGCAATGGTAAATGGGAGTGTTTTCTTGATTTCACTTTCAGATTTTTCATCCTTAGTGTATAGGAATGCCAGAGATTTCTGTGCATTAATTTTGTATCCTGCTACTTTACCAAATTCATTGATTAGCTCTAGTAGTTTTCTGGTAGCATCTTTAGGATTCTATATGTATAGTATCATGTCATCTGCAAACAGTGACAGCTTTACTTCTTCTTTTCCGATTTGGATTCCTTTTATTTCCTTTTCTTCTCTGATTGCTGTGGCTAAAACTTCCAAAACTATGTTGAATAAGAGTGGTGAGAGTGGGCAACCTTGTCTTCTTCCTGATCTTAGTGGAAATGCTTTCAGTTTTTCACCATTGAGGACGATGTTGGCTGTGGGTTTGTCATATATGGCCTTTATTATGTTGAGGAAAGTTCCCTCTATGCCTACTTTCTGCAGGGTTTTTATCATAAATGGGTGTTGAATTTTGTCAAAAGCTTTCTCTGCATCTATTGAGATGATCATATGGTTTTTCTCCTTCAATTTGTTAATATGGTGTATCACGTTGATTGATTTGCGTATATTGAAGAATCCTTGCATTCCTGGAATAAACCCCACTTGATCATGGTGTATGATCCGTTTAATGTGCTGTTGGATTCTGTTTGCTAGTATTTTGTTGAGGATCTTTGCATCTATGTTCATCAGTGATATTGGCCTGTAGTTTTCTTTCTTTGTGACGTCCTTGTCTGGTTTTGGTATCAGGGTGATGGTGGCCTCGTAGAATGAGTTGGGGAGTGTTCCTCCCTGTGCTATATTTTGGAAGAGTCTGAGAAGGATAGGTGTTAGCTCTTCTCTAAATGTTTGATAGAATTCGCCTGTGAAGCCATCTGGTCCTGGGCTTTTGCTTGTTGGAAGATTTTTAATCACAGTTTCAATTTCAGTGCTTGTGATTGGTCTGTTCATATTTTCTATTTCTTCCTGATTCAGTCTTGGCAGGTTGTGCCTTTCTAAGAATTTGTCCATTTCTTCCAGGTTGTCCATTTTATTGGCATAGAGTTGCTTGTAGTAATCTCTCATGATCTTTTGTATTTCTGCAGTGTCAGTTGTTACTTCTCCTTTTTCATTTCTAATTCTATTGATTTGAGTCTTCTCCCTTTTTTTCTTGATGAGTCTGGCTAATGGTTTATCAATTTTGTTTATCCTTTCAAAGAACCAGCTTTTAGTTTTATTGATCTTTGCTATCGTTTCCTTCATTTCTTTTTCATTTATTTCTGATCTGATTTTTATGATTTCTTTCCTCCTGCTAACTTTGGGGTTTTTTTGTTCTTCTTTCTCTAATTGCTTTAGGTTCAAGGTTAGGTTGTTTATTCGAGATGTTTCCTGTTTCTTAAGGTAAGATTGTATTGCTATAAACTTCCCTCTTAGAACTGCTTTTGCTGCATCCCATAGATTTTTGAGTCATCGTGTCTCCATTGTCATTTGTTTCTAGGTATTTTTTGATTTCCCCTTTGATTTCTTCAGTGATCACTTCGTTATTAAGTAGTGTATTGTTTAGCCTCCATGTGTTTGTATTTTTTACAGATCTTCTTCTGTAGTTGATATCGAGTCTCATAGCGTTGTGGTCGGAAAAGATACTTGATACAATTTCAATTTTCTTAAATTTACCAAGGCTTGATTTGTGACCCAAGATATGATCTATCCTGGAGAATGTTCCATGAGCACTTGAGAAAAATGTGTATTCTGTTGTTTTTGGATGGAATGTCCTATAAATATCAATTAACTCCATCTCGTTTAATGTATCATTTAAAGCTTGTGTTTCCTTATTTATTTTCATTTTGGATGATCTGTCCATTGGTGAAAGTGGGGTGTTAAATTCCCCTACTATGAATGTGTTACTGTCGATTTCCCCTTTTATGGTTGTCAGTATTTGCCTTATGTATTGAGGTGCACCTATGTTGGGTGCATAAATATTTACAATTGTTATATCTTCCTCTTGGATTGATCCCTTGATCATTATGTAGTGTCCTTCTTTGTCTCTTCTAATAGTCTTGTTTTAAAGTCTATTTTGTCTGATATGAGAATTGCTACTCCAGCTTTCTTTTGGTTTCCATTTGCATGAAATACCTTTTTCCATCCCCTTACTTTCAGTCTGTATGTGTCTCTAGGTCTGAAGTGGGTCTCTTGTAGACAGCAAATATATGGGTCTTGTTTTTGTATCCATTCAGCCAATCTGTGTCTTTTGGTGGGAGCATTTAGTCCATTTACATTTAAGGTAATTATCGGTATGTGTGTTCCCATTCCCATTTTCTTAATTGTTTTGGGTTTGTTATTGTAGGTCTTTTCCTTCTTTTGTGTTTCTTGCCTAGAGAAGTTCCTTTAGCAGTTGTTGTAGAGCTGGTTTGGTGGTGCTGAACTCTCTCAGCTTTTGCTTGTCTGTAAAGGTTTTAATTTCTCCATCAAATCTGAATGAGATCCTTGCTGGGTAGAGTAATCTTGGTTGCAGGTTTTTCTCCTTCAACACTTTCAATATGTCCTGCCACTCCCTTCTGGCTTGCAGAGTTTCTGCTGAAAGATCAGCTGTTAACCTTATGGGGATTCCCTTGTGTGTTATTTGTTGTTTTTCCCTTGCTGCTTTTAATACGTTTTCTTTGTATTTAATTTTTGACAGTTTGATTAATATGTGTCTTGGCGTATTTCTCCTTGGATTTATCCTGTATGGGACTCTCTGTGCTTCCTGGACTTGATTAACTATTTCCTTTCCCATATTAGGGAAGTTTTCAAATATAATCTCTTCAAATATTTTCTCAGTCCCTTTCTTTTTCTCTTCTTCTTCTGGAACCCCTATAATTCGAATGTTGGTGCGTTTAATGTTGTCCCAGAGGTCTCTGAGACTGTCCTCAGTTCTTTTCATTCTTTTTTCTTTATTCTGCTCTGCCGTAGTTATTTCCACTATTTTATCTTCCAGGTCACTTATCTGTTCTTCTGCCTCAGTTATTCTGCTATTGATCCCATCTAGAGTACTTTTAATTTCATTTATTGTGTTGTTCATCATTGCTTGTTTCATCTTTAGTTCTTCTAGGTCCTTGTTAACTGATTCTTGCATTTTGTCCATTCTATTGTCCATTCTATCTCCAAGATTTCAGATCAACCTTACTATCATTATTCTGAATTCTTTTTCAGGTAGACTGCCTATTTCCTCTTCATTTGTTAGGTCTGGTGGGTTTTTATCTTGCTCCTTCATCTGCGGTGTGTTTTTCTGTCTTTTCATTTTGCTTATCTTACTGTGTTTGGGGTCTCCTTTTTTGCAGGCTGAAGGTTCGTAGTTCCTGTTGTTTTTTGTGTCTGTCCCCAGTGGCTAAGGTTGGATCAGTGGGTTGTGTAGGCTTCCTGGTGGAGGGTACTAGTGCCTGTGTTCTGGTGGATGAGGCTGGATCTTGTCTTTCTGGTGGGCAGGTCCACGTCTGGTGGTGTGTTTTGGGGTGTCTGTAGACTTATTATGATTTTGGGCAGCCTCTCTGCTAATGGGTGGGGTTGTGTTCCTGTCTTGCTAGTTGTTTGGCATAGGATGTCCAGCACTGTAGCTTGCTGGTCGTTGAGTGAAGCTGGGTGCTGGCGTTGAGATGGAGATCTCTCGGAGATTTTTGCTGTTTGATATTATGTGCAGCTGGGAGGCCTCTTGTGGACCAGTGTCCTGAAGTTGGCTCTCCCACCTCAGAGGCACAGCACTGACTCCTGGCTGCAGCACCAAGAGCCTTTCATCCACAGGGCTCCTTAATTTGGGATGATTCCTTGTCTATTCAGGTATTCCACAGATGCAGGGTATATCAAGTTGATTGTGGAGCTTTAATCCGCTGCTTCTGAGGCTGCTGGGAGAGATTTCCCTTTCTCTTCTTTGTTCTCACAGCTCCCAAGGGCTCAGCTTTGGATTTGGCCCCGCCTGTGCGTGTAGGTCGCTGGAGGGCGTCTGTTCTTTGCTCAGACAGGACGGGGTTAAAGGTGCCGCTGATTCGGAGGCTCTGGCTCACTCAGGCCGGGGGAGGGAGGGTCACGGAGTGCGGGGCGGGCCTGCGGCGGCAGAGGCCAGCGTGACGTTGCACCAGCCTGAGGCGCGCCGTGCGTTCTCCCGGGGGAGTTGTCCCTGGATCCCGGGGCCCTGGCAGTGGCGGCTGCACAGGCTCCCCGGAAGGGCGTGTGGCTAGTGACCTGTGTTCGCACACAGGCCTCCTGGTAGCGGCAGCAGCGGCCTTAGCGTCTCTTGTCTGTCTCTGGGCTCTGCACTTTTAGCCACGGCTCGCGCCCGTCCCTGGAGCTCTCTCAAGCAGCGTTCTTAATCCCCTCTCCTCGTGCACCAGGAAACAAAGAGGGACGTAAAAGTCTCTTGCCTCTTCGGCAGGTCCAGACTTTTCCCCGGACTCTCTCCCGGCCAGCCGCGGTGCACTAACGCCCTGCAGGCTGTGTTTACGCCGCCAACCTCAGTCCTCTCCCGGCGCTCCGACAAAAGCCGGAGCCTCAGCTCCCAGCCCCGTCCGCCCCTGCGGGCGAGCAGACAAGCCTCTCGGCTGGTGAGTGCCGGTCGGCCGGATCCTCTGCGCTGGAATCTGTCCGCTTTGCCCTCCGCACCCCTGTTGCTGTGCTCTCCTCCGCGGCTCCCAAGCTCCCCCCTCCGCCTCCCGAAGTCTCCACCCGCGAAGGGGCTTCCTAGTGTGTGGACACTTTTCCTCCTTCACAGCTCTCTCCCGCTGGTGCAGGACCCGTCCCTATCCTTTTGTCTCTGTTTAGTTTTTTCTTTTGCCCTAACCAGGTACGTGGGGGGTTCCTTGCCTTTTGGGAGGTCTGAGGTCTTCTGCCAGCGTTCAGTAGGTGCTCCGTAGGAGTTATTCCACGCGTAGATGTATTTCTGGTGTATCTGTGGGGAGGAAGGTGATCTCCGCGTCTTACTCTTCTGCCATCTTCCCGGAAGTCCGCTTCTTGTTTTAATGAAACTGACAGAATCTCTCAAAAACAACTTATGACATATTTTTATGTATTTTATAGTAAACAATAGACTAAGGAAGAGAATACATTGATAACGGCTTAGCTTGCACTTTGGATGTTCAGTACAAATATTTCTAGACTCTACAGTTGCAATGCAAAGCATGATCAGAAGACATAAAATGTACAGAAACCTGCATATGTAAAAGCAAAAAAGAGTGTTACTTCCAGTAAAACACTGACTTAAGAATAATATTAAATCAGCTACTCTTCTTCACTCTGAGTGAGATTTTTTCTGAGATTTCCTTCTTCTCCGAGATGTTCTCTGAGATTTCCATTCAAAACCAGTTTTCTAATCCAAAAAGTTCTTGCTTATTCTTATAACAATAATCAAGACCCCACGCTGAAGGCTTCAGGATTGACTTTTACCTCAAAGCCAAAACAGAATGAAGCTTCCTCCCTGTGTATCCCACAGACCCACAATAGCCCTTCAGGGCTGGCTGGTAAATTGAGGAGTAGTCATGAGGGCCAGACCTTCTCAGTTCCAGGTTAGACTATTGTCACATATTTTCTCCTTCCAGATAATTCGACACAAAACTATCTCAACATTCCTTGCCTGTGTCCATTTGGATCCCAACCTCTTAAATGGTATCTGTATCTTTATTAAGATAAAACGAAAAGAGTATGGGTGGTTTTGAAGATACAGGAAGGAACACACTTATTCTATTTCCAAGGGGCTAATACTAATTGGCCATCAAATCTCCCCCAAAGAATAAAAATGCCTTTGAGGATATGAATGTGTTAGAATTCCCTCAAAAGAAAGACGGGTGAGAGCGACATTTCCCTTTCCTATTGTTTAAAGAACAGAATATGTTTCTTTTTATCCTAATATAAAAGTTAATGCAATAGCATAATAAAAAGCAGAGATGGAATTTCTTCTGTAAGGGAATTTCAAAGAGATACAATCTCCTTTTGAAAAGCTGAAACGACTTCTAAGTGAAATCTGCTCGATACATACATAGGGTGAGCTGGTTGTTACCCACACCCGGCACAAGTTATCATTCACCTGACAGCTACGTGATTTGTCCATATTGGAGAGTATGCTGTGGATCTGTGAGATCGCTCTTGCCAGTATGAGAACTATGAGAAAAATTCGTCTTTAAGAGTTTTCGTTTTACTACTTAAAAAAGAACATGCCAGTTCAGTCCCCCTTCTTCTACGTTCAGGGCTCCATAAATTAATTCCAGTCTTTTTTCGAGGTGAAAGAAATTTCTCTGATAAAAAGTCATTGATGTTTTTACATTTTTCATCATCTTTTTTAAAAACTGTACCACAACATTTTATAAAGCCTAATTTAATGGAATGTCATGTTCTTTGTTTTACAGTGTGGATCTGAGAACAGCCCGGCTTTTTTTGATAATGAAAAGCAGAGTTTTAAACATGGAAAAAAAAATAAGAAAAAAGCACTATGTTATGGAATATTAGTGTTATGGTATATTGATGCAATTATTTTTAAAAAGAAAAATAAAGTGATCAGGGTTTTTCAAACGAAGAATATATGGATTCATTTAAGGAAAAACCATTTTTATGGATGCCCAGCATTTTATATTATTTTTATTACAATGACACTTGAATAGGCATTAACATAAGCCAAAGTATTGACCCTTTATAATAGCTTTTATGCAACAAATAATGGAAAGAAATATGCATAATAAGAACAGATAAAATGAAACCATTGAGATCCTTATTTACAGCATCAACTTAATGAACGGATGATGTTATTTTGCTGAGATCTGTCTGTCTCTTAAAGATGATGTTATCCTAGGTGACAAGGGCCTGTTCCTGTGGCTCTGCACACCCCCAGGTCCACATGCTCTGTGAAAAGCTGCTTTTCTCACAACCATTTACTCCCTGAGCCTGGAATCCTCGGGCTCTCAGCTGGTGTGAATGCATCACTTAGTCACAGACCGCCTTTGTTCTTTCTCTCTAACTTTGAGCAATTACACGCCTACTCCTCTCCACCATGAACACAGTGCAGACTTGGTGCCGAAATCACGTGGCTTGGTTGGTTCTAAGCTGGCTGTCTAGTCGATCCAGAAAATGAAGGCAGCATTTTAAAATTCTACTAGAGAGGGGATTCTCTGGCGGTCCCGTAGTTAGCACTAGGCGCTCTCACTGCTGGGGCCCTGGGTTCGATCCCTGGTCGGGGAAACAAGATCCCGCAAGCCAAAAAAATAAAATAAAATAAATATAAAATAAAACAAAATTCTGCTAGAGAATACTTCTGCAGACCCCAGCTGGATTGTCACCGATGCCCTTGCTAGCCCCTGGCTGAGGAATAAACAGTTTAAACACGTATCGTTGTGAAATCAGTTTTTCATCTTTCTCCTTGGTTCTTCCTTCTTTGCAACAAGTTCTTCTCATTTGTGGCCTAGAAAACTGCTAGTCACCATGCAGTACCACCCTCCCCACGAATGTCACTCTTCTGCAAAGTCTGTAACAGCATAGGTGTGTGTACACACACACACCACAGGTGAGGTCAACCTTCATAGTCTGCACGTCCACAGCCCTTTGTACCAGGCCCTGGGACAGCACTTCTCATTCCTGACCATCCCTGTTTCTATCTCCCCCAACCCCTCAGTCTGACCATAAACTCAAGAAGAAGTAGCCCCGTTTCTCCATCTTCATCTTACTAGAGCCAGGATTTGACAGGCCCTCAGGAAATGCTAAATGAATGAACTGTCATGGGATGGTTAATTTTATGCATCAATTTAGCTAACGGAAGCCCAGATAGATGGTCAGACATCATTTCTGGGTGTGTCTGGGAGGGTATTTCTGGAAGAGATTAGCATTTGAATCTGTAGACTGAGTAAAGAAGATCCACCCCACCGGTGTGGGTGGTCATCATCTAATCCGCTGAGGGATCGAATAGAACAAAAAGGCAGAGGAAAGGCAAATTCTTGTTTTCTTCTTGAGTTGGTACATCCATCTTCTGCCCTAGAACATGGGAACTCCTGGTTCTCTGGCCTTCAGACTCTGGGACTTACAACAGTGGCCACTGCAATTCTCAGGCCTTTGCACTCCGACTGAGTTGCAACAACAGCTCTTCTGGTTCTCGAGCCTGCAGCTGGCAGATCACATGACTTCCCTGCCTCCATAATCACATGACGCCTATTCTCCTAATAAATCTCCTCTTATACATCTGTATATCCTACTGGTCTCTTTCTCTAGAGAACCCTAACACACATCAGAATACACACCTGCTTGTAAAACTCGAAATGCAGCCAGTAAATAATCAAAAGTCAAAGGAACCAGGGGATGCATGCTGTGTATTTGTGGTCCCTCCCCATCCCTGCATAGACCGGGAAGATGTGGTCTACAGCCATGGCAGGGGATGTGGAAATATTTTCTTCTGTTTTCAACAGATGTTTCAGGGTGGTTATTGCAGTCATGCACTTTGCTGTCGGGCAGAAGCTCACACCACGCATCTCCAATAAATCACTTGTAAACTGTAGCTTGGGAGCAGGAAAGCTTGCCTTGCAGTTGTTTTGCCTCCAGGCCTGGGGTGAAGATGGGCTGTGCTGGTTCCCTGAGGGGAGCAGGCGGCACAGCTGCTCCACATCCGCTGCCTCGGGACGGCCTGCTGAGACCTCCAACCCTGGGGAGGGGGGCCTGAAAGGAAACAGGGGGCGGGCTGATTGCTCCCGGGCTCCAGGGTGGCTTCAAGTCTGAGCGCTAATGCCCAGGGAGACCTGCCTGGGAACCACAGAAGAGCAAGAAGGTAACATGGCCACATTTTTAGTTTCAGAAACGTTGATTGACATTTGTTGAATGAATATATGGCATTCGTGGAGAAGACGTCTCTAAGCAGGGTGATGGTGGGGAGGCGTTCTAGGACAAGAAGCCTGCAGAACACCCAGTCCAGCCTGGTGCCCCAAGTCACCTCTAGTCCATCAGTAGACGTGATGGTTACACCTGGTCTCCTCAGCCTGCCAGGTCAACCGGCAAGTCTGGGCTGGGCTTACTCTTGTTTCACAAACTGTTTCCTCAGGAATCTCAGACCTTTCTTCTGGAACTCTTCTCCTTCCTAAAGCATATCCCTTAGAAGTTCCTTCCAAAGAGTCTGTCTGTTGTGAATTCTCTCCATTTTTGTTAACCTGAGGAATATTTATTTCACCCGCATTTTTGGAAGATAGACATTCTGAGCATAGAATTTTAGATTGTTAATTGTTTTCTCAAAACATTTCAAAGATATTCTTCTACTGTCTTCCGGGTTGTCTTGCTGTTGAAATGTCAGTGCTCAGACTGTTCTCCATCATCAGGGGACCTGTTTTCTCTCTGTTTTTAAGTGTTCTCTTTGTGTTTGGTGTCCCTCAATTCACTATGCTTCTAGAGTGATTTTCTTTTTATTTATTCTTCTTTGTGTTCATGAGTTTCTTAATCTGAACATTAGAGCCTTTCAACAGTTGTGGAAAATTCTCTCTATTTATCTTTTCAAATATTGTCTTTTTCCCATTTTCTCCACCTCCGTCTTTTTATCTTTCATAACTTCCATCTCTTTCACATTTTACATTCTATGTAAATTATTCAGATTTACTTTCTAATTGACTTCATCTCTCTTCAGCTATATTTAATCTGTTGTTTACCCCATCTATTGAGTTTCTGATTTTAGCTATATCTTTCATATTTTGCAGTTTTATTGGTTCTGTTTTATATCTACTTTTTCATTTCATTGATAGTTTCTTGTTATAATACTTTCAAAATCTTTTATTTCTTGAAATAGATAAAAGAAGTGTATTTTAGGGACTTCCCTGGCTGTCCAGTGGTTAAGACTCCTCACTTCCAATGCAGGGGGCACAGGTTTGACCCCTGGTCAGGGAACTAAGATCCCGCATGCCATGTGGCATGGCCAAAAAAATAAAAATAAATAAAAATAAAAAATAAGGAAGTGTATTTTATATTCTAGCCTCTGATAAGGATGACATCATCTTTGTGGGTCACATTCTGCAATTTGTAGTTTCCTCTGACTCTCACTCTTGGTGGCTTGTTTCTTTGTGTAAATTGGCTTTTTGATAGTGAATTCTATAGCCCATAGGATTTTATTTGTTGAGGCCCAAGTTTAAAGTTTATTCCGCCAAATTTGCGTCTTCTAGGTGCCTGGGGAATTGACCCACTTGCGACTTCTTTAAACTAAATTTTCAGCTCCTTTTCCCAAATACAAAGAGTGATAGAGTGTGAATCCCAGTCCCAACCTTCTGTGAATATGGGCTTTATGTTATGAATTATTTGAGCATTCTTTTCCTTTATTCAGATCCACCCAGAGTAAGACCATCGCTTTCAGCAGGGCAAGTTGTTTTGTTTTTCCCCCAAATTTTGCCTACTGAAGAGGCACACTTTAGGGGATCTGGATTTATTTAAGGTTCTCTGCTTTGACTCCCAGCCAGGCTCAAGCCCCCAGGTTTGTGCTCTGTCCCTGAATCAAGTGGCTTATTAAATCCAGGCTGTAAGTCACAAGGGATGGGCAGATACACCCAGGAAAGTACCATCTCCAGAGACTAGACTATTTCTCCAGATTCATGCTTGTTTCAAGCTCTGACAATTTCTTCTCCTTCTCCACTAACCCAGTCATGCATATTAAAAGCAGTTTTCTCTTTATACTCTATCCAAAGTTTTGGGCATTCCATAGTGAGGATTTCTCCAGTCGTAGTAGGGAACAGAAGAATCACTGCTTTTGCATTTCAATATTTTTTAAAACCTTACTGCTAGGTAGAGATTAGCACCATAAACTATTTTTCCATTCTGAAGTTTTCTCCTTCTTTGGTTTCTGTGACAATATTCTCTTGCCTTCTTTTTCTGTCTCTTCAAGAAAGATCACTCTGTATTCAGTTCATCAAGCAAGCTAGAAACCTGGGAGCCATCCTCAACTTCTCCTCGCCCCGCATATACAGTTGGAGCTGAAATCAAACTGCACTTTCCTCCTTATCTACCTGTCCCCACAGCTCCTCCATCTCACCTGTTGCTAGATGTGTTTCAACGGCTTCTGAGCCATCCTCACACCTCCAGCTTTTCATCCCCTATGGTCTTCAGGTGAAGTATTTCTGCATCCTTCTTCTTGCAGACAGTGGCTTCAATATATTGCCTGCATATCAGGCTGTTAGAGGGTGGCTCCTCCCCGTGTACAGATAGGTGAGTCCCTGACCCTTGTGGGCCAGCCTCAGGGGTGCTGGATGGCACTGAGCCACTGCTCCACAGGTGGTGATGGCCAGAATGATGGTCCTTCATCTCACACACTAGTTCATTTCTAACAACCCTGAATTTGACAAATTACTCCCGCCTGTTCAACCATAAAATTGAGAAAAATTCATTTCACTCAGTGATGCCTTCCTCTTGTTCCTTTCTGACAAGACCCTGGCTGTACAGCCCTGGCTTGGAGCCTGAGAAGACTCCTGAAGGGGGCGTGGCCAGTTTCAGGGCTATAAGCTAGAAAGATTGGAGAGGCTGAATGGATTTCAGGAATTGACAGCACCTCCAAGTAAAATAATAACTTGCAAAGGGAAGGAGTTTAAAGAGTCGTACTGTTTCATACATCACTCTTACCCTCAGTTAATGCTGATTAAGTGTTGAAGGGGTTTGTTAGGCTGTAGCCATATTGTGAAATCTGCCTGATAACCACAAGCCACCTGCAGGGGGTGCATTAGAATAGCTTGCCCTGCCACTGTCCTTTTATGTCAATTTGGACACTTAGTTAAACCTCATTTTCTTCTCTTGGATAATGTGGAATCGATGCCTCTTTCAAAGAGCAGCTGTGAGTATTAAATGAGGTGACACTGGTAAGCAATGGTGGAGGCTGTGGAGCTCTGGCACATAGTAGGTACTCAGACAAAACAACTTCCTCTCATTTCCCTCTGCCTTCCTTCTATGAACACTATCTAATAGGTGTTTCCTAAAAACACCTATTCAATGCCTAAATATCTAATATAAAATTCCAAACTGGAGAAAACCATGTCTTAATGGCATCTCATTCATGCCGATGTCTGGATTTCCCAGTCACATGTCCCACTTTTTAATTTTCTATTCGAGTATCGGGTAGATGCAGGTCATGAAGGAAATTCTGGAAGGGAATGCATTCACTGTCCCTGGAGTAATCTGGCAAGGCCTGTAATACCATGTGTGTTTGTATGTGTGTGTGTGTGCATGCACGTGATGTGTGTTCATGCCTGTGTGTGTGCATGCCTGTCTGTGCACATGTGAGTGTGTGTGCATGTGTGTGTTGTGTGTGCATGCCCACATGTGTGTGCATGTGTGCATGTATACGTGTGAGTGTGTATGCACATGTGAGTGTGTGTGCGTGCATTCTCACTGATGTTTGTTCTCTGGTCGTTCCTCCCTCACCCCTCCCTGCTCCCTCCGGCACAGCCCCTGGCCCCATCAATCACAGAGATGGCACCTCGTAAACCTGCCAGCCTCTCCCAACTCACTGGATTGTCGTGCAGATTTACGGAGTGACTCTGGGTGACCAGCGACAGCTGCTTTGCAGGCAGCAGATGTTCACACGAGAGCCAGAGTGGCAGCCTGGCAGCAGTCTGCACCAGCATTCGGGGCTGTGCCATTATGTGGAACAAACTCTTCGTTCCAGGAAGGCAGGGAGGCAGGATGCTTTGTGCTTCACCTCCTTGGTCCTGTGGCTCTTGTACTTTGTCTGCAGAATTGTTGGTAAGAATTAACCAAAAGAGGAGAGATTGGTTCAAGATGGCAGAGTAGAAGGACGTGTGCTCACTCCCTCTTGCAAGACACTGGAATCACAAGTTACTGCTGAACAGTCATCGACAGGAAGACACTGGAACTCACCAAAAGAGATGCCCCACATCCAAAGACAAAGGAGAAGGCACAATGAGATGGTAGGAGGGGCACAATCAAAATAAATCAAATCCCATAACTGCTGGGTGAGTGATGCACAAACTGGAAAACAATTACACCACAGAAGTCCACCCACTGGAGTGAAGGTTCTGAGCCTCCTGTCAGGTTTCCCAACCTGGGGGTCCGGAAACCGGAGGAGGAATTCTGAGAGAATCAGATTTTGAAGGCTAGAGGAACTTGACTGCAGGACTTTAACAGGACTGGAGGAAACAGAGACTCCACTCTTGGATGGCACACACAAAGTGGTCTGTACCTCAGGACACAGGAGGAAGGAGAGTGACACCATATGAGACTGAACCAGACCTACCTGCTAGTGTTGGTGGGTCTCCTGCAGAGGCAGGGAGTGGCTCTGGCTCACCAAGGGACAAGGACACTGGCAGAAGAAGTTCTGGGAAGTACTCCTTGGTGTGAGACTTCCTGAAGTCCACCAATAGCCCCATCAAAGAGCCAGGTAGGCTCCAGTGTTGGGTCACCTCAGGCCAAACAACCAACGGGAGGGAACTCAGCCCCACCCATCAGCAGACAAGCAGATTAAAGTTTTACTGAGCTCTGCCCACCAGAACAACACCCAGCTCTACCCACCACCAGTCCCTCCCATCAGGAAATTTGCAGAAGCCTCTTAGATAGCCTCATCCACCAGAGGGCAGACAGCAGAAGCAAGAAGAACTAAAAGCCTGCAGCCTGTGGAATGAAAAGCACAATCACAGAAAGAAAGACAAAATGAAAAGGCAGAGGACTAGGTACCAGAAGAAGGAACAAGATAAAACCCCAGAAAAACAACTAAATGAAGTGGAGATAGGCAACCTGCCAGAAAAAGAATTCAGAATAATGATAGTGAAGATGATCCAGGACCTCAGAAAAAGAATGGAGGCAAAGATCAAGAAGATGTAAGAAATGTTTAACAAAGACCTAGAAGAATGAAAGAACAAACAAACAGAGATGAACAATACAATAACTGAGATGAAGACTACACTAGAAAGAATCAATAGCAGAATAACTGAGGCAGAAGAACAGACAAGTGACCTGGAAGACAGAATGGTGGAATTCACTCCTGTGGAACAGAATAAAGAAAGAAGAATGAAAAGAAATTAAGACAGCCTAAGAGACCTCTGGGACAACATTAAATGTACCAACATTTGTATTATAGGGGTCCCAGAAGAAGAAGAGAGAGAGAAAGGACCTGAGAAAATATTAGAAGACATTATATTTGAAAACTTCCCTAATATGGGAAAGGAAATAACCACCCAAGACCAGGAAGCACAGAGAGTCCCAGGCAGGATAAACCCAAAGGGAAACATCCTGAGACACATAATAATCAAATTGACAAAAATTAAAGACAAAGAAAAATTATTTAAAGCAACAAAGGAAAAAAGACAAATAACATACAAGGGAACTCCCATAAGGTTAACAGCTGATTTCTCAGCAGAAACCCTACAAGCCAGAAGGGAGTGGTATGATATATTTAAAGTGATGAAAGGGAAGAACCTACAACCAATATTACTCTACCTGGCAAGGATCTCATTCAGATTCAATGGAGAAATTAAAAGCTTTACAGACAAGCAAAAGCTAAGAGAATTCAGCACCACTAAACCAGCTTTACGACAAATGCTAAAGGAACTTCTCTAAGTGGGAAACATAAGAGAAGAAAAGGGCCCACAAAAACAAACCCAAAACAATTAAGAAAATGGTAATAGAAACATACATATCGATAATTATCTTAAATGTGAATGGATTAAATGCTCCAACCAAAAGATACAGGTTCACTGAATGGATACAAAAACAAGACCCATATATATGCTGTCTACAAGAGACCCACTTCAGACTTAGGGACACATACAGACTGAAAGTGAGGGGGTGGAAAAAGATACTCCATGCAAATGGAAATCAAAAGAAAGCTGGAGTAGCAATTCTCATATCAGATAAAGTAGACTTTAAGATAAAGAATGTTACAACAGACAAGGAAGGACAATACACAATGATCAAGGGATCAATCCAAGAGGAAGATATAACAATTATAAATATATATGCACCCAACATAGGAGCACCTCAATACATAAGGAAAGGGCAGAGGGGAAGATGGCAGAAGAGTAAGACGTGAAGATCACCTTCCTCCCCACAGATACACCAGAAATACATCTACACGTGGATCAACTCCTACAGAACACCTACTGAATGCTGGCAGAAGACCTCAGACCTCCCAAAAGGCATAAGGAAAATGCTAACAGCTATAAAACAGGAAATCAACAGTAACACAGTAGTAGTGGGGGACTATAACACCTCACTTATGCCAATGGACAGATCATCCAGACAGAAAATTAAAAAGGAAACACAAGCTTTTAATGCAAAATAGACCAGATAGATTTAATTGATATTTATAGGACATTCCATCCGAAAACAGCAGATTACATCTTCTTCTCAAGTGCACACGGAATATTCTCCAGGATAGATCACATCTTGGGTCACAAATCAAGCCTCAGTAAATTAAAGAAAACTGAAATTATATCAAACATTTTTTCTGACCACAATGCTATGAGATTAGAAATCAATTACAGGGGAACAATGTAAAAAACACTAACACTTGGAGGCTAAACAATGCGTTACTAAATAACCAAGAGATCACTAAAGAAATCAAAGAGGAAATCAAAAAATACCTAGAGACAAATGACAAAGAAAACAAGACAATCCAAAACCTATGGGATGCAGCAAAAGCAGTTCTAAGAGGGAAGTTTATAGCAATACAATCCTACCTCAAAAAACAAGGAAAATCCCAAATAAACAATCTAACCTTACACCTAAAGGAAGTAGAGAAAGAAGAACAAAGCCCAAAGTTAGTAGAAGGAAAGAAATTATAAAGATCAGAGCAGAGATAAATGAAATAGAAACAAAGAAAATGATAGCAAAGATCAATAAAACTAAAAGTTGGTTCTTTGAGAAGATAAACAAAATTGATAAACCTTTAGTCAGACTCATCAAGAAAAAGAGGGAGAGGACTCAAATCAATAAAATTAGAAATGAAAAAGGACAAGTTACAATGGACACTGCAGAAATACAAAGCATCCTAAGAGACTACTACAAGCAACTCTATGTCAATAAAATGGACAACCTGGAAGAAATGGACAACTTCTTAGAAAGGTATGACTTTCCAAGACTGAACCAGGAAGAAATAGAAAATATGAACAGACCAATCACAAGTAATGAAATTGAAACTGTGATTAAAAATCTTCCAACAAACAAAAGTCCAGGACCAGATGGCTTCACAGGTGAATTCTATCAAACATTTAGAGAAAAGCTAACACTCATCCTTCTCAAACTCTTCCAAAAAATTACAGAGGAAGGAACACTCCCAAACTCATTCGAGGAGGCCACCATCACCCTGATACCAAAACCAGGCAAAGATACTACAAAAAAAGAATATCACTGATGAATAGAGATGCAAAAATCCTCAACAGAATACTAGCAAACTGAATCCAACAACACATTAAAAGGATCATACACCATGATCAAGTGGGATTTATCCCAGGCATGCAAGGATTCTTCAATATGTGCAAATCAATCAATGTGATACACCATATTAACAAATTGAAGAATAAAAACCATATGATCATCTCAATAGATGCAGACAAAGCTTTTGACAAAGTTCAACACCCATTTATGATTAAAAAAAAAAACTCTCCAGAAAGTAGGTATAGAGGGAACCTACCCCAACATGATAAAGGCCATATACGACAAGCTCACAGCAAACATCATTCTAATGGTGAAAAACTGAAAGCATTTCCTCTAAGATCAGGAAAAAGACAAGGATGTCCACTCTCACCACTATTATTCAACATAGTTTTGGAAGTCCTAGCCATGGCAATCAGAGAATAAAAAGAAATAAAAGGGGACTTCTATGGTGATGCAATGGTTGAGAATCCGCCTACAAATGCAGGAGACATGGGTTCGAGCCCTCGTCCAGGAAGATTCCATATGCTTCAGAGCAACAAACCCCATGCACAACAACTAGTAAGCCTGCACTCTAAAGCCCGCATGCCACAACTACTGAAGCCTGCACACCTAGAGCCCATGCTCTGCAACAAGAGAAACCACAACAGTGAGAAGCCAACACCACAATGAAGAGTAGCCCCTGCTCACCACAACTAGAGAAAGCCCACGCACAGCAATGAAGAACCAATGCCACCAAAAATAAATAAATAAATAGAAAAAAAAGGAATACAAATTGGAAGAGAAGAAGTAAAACTGTCACTGTTTGCAGATGACATGATACTCTACATAGATAGTCTTAAAGATGCCACCAGAAAACTACTAGAGCTAATCAATGAATTTGGTAAAGTTGCAGGATACAAAATTAATGCACAGAAATCCCTTGCATTCCTATACACTAACAATGAAAGACCAGAAAGAGAGATTAAGGACACAGTCGCATTCACCATTGCAACAACAACAACAACAACAAAATACCTAGGAATAAACCTACCTAAGGAGGTAAAAGACCTGTACTCAGAAAACTGTAAGTCACTGATAAAAGAAATCAAAAATGACACAAACAGATGGAGGGATCTACCATGGTCTTGGATTGGAAGAATCAATATTGTGAAAATGACTATACTACCCAAAGCAATCTACAGATTCAGTGCAATCCCTATCAAATTACCAATGGCATTTTTTACAGAACTAGAACAAAAAATCTTAAAATATGTATGGAGACACAAAAGACCCTGAATAGTCAAAGCAATCTTGAGAGAAATAAATGGAGCTGGAGGAATCAGACTCCCTGACTTCAGACTATACCACAAAGCTACAGTAACCAAGACAATATGGTACTGGCACAGAAACAGAAATACAGTTCAATGGAACAGGATAGAAAGCCCAGAGATAAACCCACACACCCATGGTTAACTAATCTATGACAAAGGAGGCAAGGATATACAATGGAGAAAAGACAGCCTCTCAATAAGTGGTGCTGAGAAAACTGGACAACTACATGTAAAAGAATGAAATTAGAACAATCCCTAACACCATACACAAAAATAAACTCAAAATGGATTAAAGACCAAAATGTAAGGCCAGACACTATAAAACTCTTAGAGGAAAACATAGGCTGAACACTCTGACATAAATCACAGCAAGATCTTTTTTGACCCACCTCCTAGAGTAATGGAAATAAAAGCAAAAATAAACAAATGGGACCTAATGAAATTTAAAAGCTTTTGCACAGAAAAGGAAAGTACAAACAAGACCAAAGACAACCCTCAGAATGGGAGAAAACATTTGCAAATGAATCAACGGACAAAGGATTAATCTCCAAAATATATAAACAGCTCATGCAGCTTAATATTAAAAAAACAAACAACCCAATCCAAAAATGGGCAGAAGACCTAAATAGACATTTCTCCAAAGAAGATATACAGACTGCCAACAAACACATGAAAGAATGCTCAACATCACTATTTATTAGAGAAATGCAAATCAAAACTACAATGAGGTATCACCTCACACCGGTTAGAATGGGCATCATCAGAAAATCTACAAACAACAAATGCTGGAGAGGGTGAGGAGAAAAGGGAACCCTCTTGCACTTTTGGTGGGAATGTAAATTGATACAGCCACTATGGAGAACAGTATGGAGGTTCCTTAAAAAACTAAAAATAGAATTACTATATGACCCAGCAATCCCACTACTGGGCATATACCCAGAGAAAACCATAATTCATAAAAACACATGCACCCTAATGTTCATTGCAGCACTATTTACTATAGCCAAATCATGGAAGCAACCTAAATGCCCATCAACAGACAATTGGATTAAGAAGATATGGTACATACATACAATGGAATATTACTCAGCCAAAGAAAGGAACGAAATCGGGTCATTTGTAGACACGTGGGTGGATCTAGACACTGTCATACAGAGTGAAGTATGTCAGAAAGAGAAAAACAAATATCGTGTATTAATGCATATATGTGGAATCTAGAAAAATGGTACAGATGAACCAGTTTGCAGGGCAGAAACTGAGACACAGATGTAGAGAACAAACGTATGGACACCAAGGGGGGAAAGCAGTGGGGGGTCGTGGTGGTGTGATGAATTGGGGGATTGGGATTGACATATATACACTAATATGTATAAAATGGATGACTAATAAGGACCTGCTGTATAAAAATAAAATTAAATTAAATTCAAAAAAAGAGAGAAACAATTAACCGAAAGACAGTCAATGGAAGTGGTATATATTTAAGAGGTAAAAAGCACGACAGTCACGCTTGGAGAGGTCATGAACGGAAGCCAGGACGGCATCATGGGATATCACCCCCAGAACCTGGGTTACCCTCTGGGTACAACGTTACCCAGCTCCAGACCTCCTGGGGCTGCATGGTCCCTGCTCCTGCCCTTGGCCGTTCCATCCTTGGCCTCCAGGTTCCTCCTGACCCTGATGCTCCCAGGATGCTGCCCCACCAGCATTTCTGGTGTTGGGGGATCCTCAAACCACCTGTGTGGGACAGAGCCTGGATTACCATCCCTGTCTGCAAATGGAGAGACTGAGGCACAGGGAGAAGGAAATAGACCTGTAAAGGGGAAGAATCAGGATGGAATCTTGCTTTTTGGCTCGTGGCTTAGCACCCTTTGCCCCACTCTGCTGTGGCTCAGAGACACCTGCGGAAGATGAACAGCTTCACACATTGATTTACCACCCACCTTGTCCTGCAGACCCCACCAGCCAACCAAGCAGAGCAGAACCTGGTTGAGACCTCCCGTGGCCTCGCAGCATGGCCTTCGGGGAGCTCTCAGGGGACAGTGGCAGCATCAGAAGTCCCGAGGAGGGTGCCTGCCAGCTCCGTGGTGTAGGTCATGTCCTGGACGCCCATCCGTTTGCCCATCGGGGCTCAGCTCCCTGCTTCTGGGGTCAGAGAGGGCCCTGACCTGCACCTGCGCGGCTCCAAGCTCAGTTCCTTTGTGGCTGGTGCACAGTCTGCTGCTCGTGGAGCTGCGACAGGAAAGCCAGCAGGAGAAGGCGGAGGTCCCGTGTGTGCACCAGGCCCTCACCCTGGGGTGGGGGGCGCACAAGCTGCCTCTGCCGGCGTGCAGACCCCTCCAAAGACAGGCTCCTCCTGCCCTGGGAGCCCAGGGTCCAGCGGGGGACACGCAGGGGACACGTGGGGGACACGTACTACATAAGCACAGTGGCTGTTGTGCGCTGTGGCGGGAGGGCGGGGCACTGTGTGGGGGGGACAAGCAGGGACCTCAGCCAATTGTTGGGGGTGAGGGAGGTTCCAGAAGGAGCGACAGCCAACCTGAGATCTGAGGGCCAGGGAGAGCTGCCCACAGAAGAAGGAGCAGAGCCAGGAGAGTGCTGGCTCGGATGTGGGTGCAGGAGCCAGGGCCATGTTGGGGGAAGTGAGGCTGGGAGCAGGGCCAAGCGGGGGCTGTGGGGGAGGAGGCCGCCCCCGCCAGGGGTACGGGAAGGGGTGGGGGAGCAGGGAGGGCCTATCTCGTGTTCAGAAGAATCATCGGGGCACAGTGAGGGGTATGGATTGGAGGGCAGGGCAGGGCTTCAGGCCAGCAAGGACACTGCTGGGACAGTGCAGGCAAGATGGGCCGGCTCAGAGGCGAGTGAGCTGTTCGAGGGAAATTTCGGAGGGGGCTCGACAGCCGTGGAGGGGGGCTTGGAGTGGGAGAGGCACAGGCTCCCACACACCTGGCCACAGCAATGGTGGAAGGGATATCCCAAAGACAGGGTCTGCAGAGTCTGAGCCCCAAGCCCTGACCCCACGGGTGCGTCTCAGCCCACTCAGCACAAGCGTGGTGGCCATGAGCATGGGCCCTGGCGACTGGCTGCAGGGTCTCCATCCTATGGCCAGCACAGGTCACCTACAATCCCTGTGACTCAGTTTGACCGTTTGTACAGTGAGGACCAGTCCCTCCCTCCTCAGGATGCTGTATCACGTGAGGACACATAACAGCTCTGGACCAGCCCTGGGACCTGAGGAGCTCCCCTTGTCTCGGCTCATTTAGAATGTTGGAAGCAGGCGCGCTCCCCTTCCTTCCCCCTGAGAAAGATCACCGCGGAACTGGACCCTCGTCCAGTGAGTCCCTCGACTGCAGCTGTAGGATCTGAACGCAGGGACCAGTGTGTTTTGGCTCCTGTCTCCCCCCTCAGGGCTGGTGCACAGTCTGTTCCCAGGGCTGCCGTCTGAGAGCTCTTGCTGGCAGCCCTGGCCCTGCCTTAACCAAGCTCAGCCGGGGCTGCAATGAGACGAGCATCTGAGGAGGAGGCGGTCCTTGAGCAGAGTCCTAAGGAGGCCGAGGCTTGTGGCGGAGGAGGTGTTGAGTGCAGCAGCCCCCATGGTGGTGGGGATGGCAGGCAGCGCAGGGAGAGCCCCAGGGGAGTGCCAAGCACTGGGGAAGCAGCTGAGTTCAGGTGGGCTCAGGGTCTGTGCAGGGAGGGTGGAGGGTGGGCAGTGCCCAGCGGTGGGCCTCAGAGGCCAGGCGCCAGGGAGCCACACAGCACCACTGAGTGGGGCATGGAGTGAGCACCCTGCACTCGGGGAAGCTCTGGGGGCAGGGAGGCCACGGGGCTATTTCCCTGTCACAGCGCGAGGAGACCAGGGCCCACAGTGGGCGGTGGCAGAAGGGGACAGGAGATCAAGTGTGAGGAATGGGCAGAAGGAGAAAGGCCGAGGCCTTGCAGCGGACGGGGCTGTGAGTGGCGGCTCAGGGCCCAAGCGGCTCGAAGCTCAGGGCCCTGGGAGCTGGGAGCGGGCCGTAGGCTGCGGATCCATGGACACCCGGCTGGAGGGAAGGACGAGGCTGGCAACGGCCCTTGGTTCCCCTATCAGGACCTTCTGGAAATGCACCGGCCAGCTGCACACGGGGTTGTGCTGGTCTCTGAAATCCTTTGACATCCCCAGAAAAAGCACTTTGTAATCACAAGGTGGTTTTGTCAGTGTTTTCAGTTTTGAGTTCACCAGTCTATGAACTTCTTCTAGAAGTCCAGGACAAGTGGATGCCCACCAAAGTCGTGGGTGCCCACCAAAGTCCTCTCGAACAAGCAGCACCGATGGCTTTCCTCACACTCACGTCGAAGGGGGGCTCTTATCAGTACGTGCAAGACTCTCCTGTCTGCTCCTTGTTTTATCCCTTGATGTCCACTGTTGCCCTATGGCCCCCAACCCGCCAGCGGCCACCTGCACATTGCATTAGCCGGTGTCACTCTCCTCCGGCCTATTAATCAGTCTTAAATACAGGACTTAACACCACACCAAGCCATTTATCTGTGAGGCCCCGGCTTCGGGCTCCCCCGTTTCCCCCTCGGCCGTTGAGGAAATCGTTAACACGTACCAGCACGCGGCCCAGCTCAGTCTTCTGCTTTGCATGTTAGTCAGAGAGCCCGGGCCCAGTGTCTGCTCCCCCAACGCCCACCTTCCCACTGCAGACATGGAGGGACCCACTCACACACCTGAGGCTTCGAAGGCGCGTCTTCCTTGGTCATCAGCAACTGTCTGGCAGCGCGGCCCGGTGCCCTCCTCCATCCCCACTCACGTCCGTGCCTTGGAAGACACCTCTGAGGCCCATCCAGAGAGCTGGCAGCCGTGTGTGCACGAGCAATGAACCCCCTGACCGGGGCGCACCCACTGAACGTCCCCAGAGGGGTCTCCATTTGGTCCTGTCCCCAATTTCAGATGATTATCGGAAGCCCCGGGAGAATAAGCGGCTGGGCAAGTGTCACAGCTCTCAGCCGGTCTCCCGACCCCACATGCAGGCATCTCCACAGCAGCCTCCCTGGGCGTGGGCTGTGGCTTGTCCCCTCCTGGGCAGTAGGTGGGGCTTCTCAGCTTTCCCATAGGGTTCAGCCCCAGGCTCCATTTGATTCTACTCCAGCTGCATCTCCCCAGTAAGAACTGCGCAGCTCAGCACCCCTCGGATCACGAGAGATCGTGCCAGCTTGCCCTTTAAGTCACTGTGTTTCCGGGTGGCTTGTGTCACAGGAATAGATACCCAGGGCTGTGCCAGCAACTGTAGCCACGTCGTGAGGATCCTGGGAGCCTCGTGTAGATGAGGCCAAGCTGAGCCGGAACTCGTTCTGGCCTGGCTCTGCCACCGGCCAGCTGCGTGACCCTGAATGAGTCACTTTTCCCGAGTCCCAGTGTCCTCATCTGTCCAGTGGGAATTTCCACTCCTTCTGTATTGTTTCTGCCTGACTATGGTCATTTGTTTATATCAGCTGATAGAACCCAGGTTAGTGACGTAATTCTGAGGTTGGCTAATTTTGCTGTGTCCTGTGGCCTCATCTGTATTCTCAGCCCAGTTGTGATTATGGGTTTCTGGAATTCCTCCTTTCTGGGCTCCTGGTACCAGCATCTGGTACAAAAGGTGCTCAGATCTTGTGATGGTCAAAGATTCCCTTCCTTTTGCTTCCAGTTCCTCCAGAAGGATGCTCTTCTGGTTGGGCAGAACTCTCATTTCAGTCCCCTTCGCTGGAGAGGCAGCAGCAAGAGAGAGAGAGAGAGACATCCATGGAAGAGGGTCCAGAGACAGAGGTCTCTTCCTGGCTCTGTCCTCAGTGCTCAGAGGAACTTGATCTATAAAGTGAGGGGCTGCAGGGAGTCTGAGGACCTGAGATGTTCCACACACCCATTAGTTCATCCACTCAGCAAATATTTATCAAGCACTGACTGCCTTTGTGCCAAGTCCTCTGCTGGAAGCTGAGGATTCAGTGGTGGGAAAGAAAGATGCCATCCCCGCCCACCTGGAGCCTTACAGTCTAGAGGAAGACCAGCATTAAATAACTTCTTACACGTGTAATCAGTCTACAAAGGGGTGGGGGAAGGAGCTAAGGGAGCAATAAGAGATTGTCCTGACCCAGTAGGAAGGGTGCTGACCCAAGAACACAAGGTGATCTATAGAATGGGCAAGTCTGGGCGCATTCTACCGAATAGGGTAGGAAAGGCAATCCAGGGAAAAGAAGCGGCATACGCAAAGGTCCTGAGGTCTGGAGTGACTGGAGAACGAGAGAAAGAGAGACGCAGGTGAGGTGGACAGGAAGAGTCACCCCACTTAGGATCTGGTGTGGCCAAGCAGCCGATTTGGGATTTTATTCCGAGACCAACTTGAAGCCCTGGAGGTTATTCCCAGACGAGGTTAGATAAACACATTATCCTAGACAAGGTGTGGACTGGATTAAGAGGAGGTAAGAGTCTAGAGCAGTTCAGAGGCCTTGGCAAATGTCCAGGAGAGAGGATCAGTGTGCAGGTAAAAGAAAGAGATGGAGGGACTTCCCTAGTGGCACAGTGGTTAAGAATATGCCTGCCAATGCAGGGGACAGGGGTTCGATCCCTGGTCCAGGAAGATCCCACATGCCGTGGAGCAACTAAGCCCAAGCACCACAACTACTGAGCCCGCCTGCCACAACTACTGAAGCCCGTGCACCTAGAACCCGTGCTCTGCAACAAGAGAAGCCACTGCAATGAGAAGCATGTACACTGCAAAGAACAGTAGCCCCCACTCACTGCAACTAAAAAGAAAGCCCACGTGCAGCAATGAAGACCCAACGCAGCCAAAAATAAATAAATAAATAATTTGTATTTTTTAAAAAAGAAAGAGATGGAGCAGTGAGACCAGAGCTTTCAGCTCCGCCATCCACCTGCTCACCATATAGTTTTGAGCAGATCTCACTCGTTATGGTCCCTTTCTTGGTAGCACGGCAATAACCACCATACCACTGAGCTCACTGGGGCGCTGGCTTAAGGCAGACAGAGTGAGGATGCTGTCAAGGTTCGCCCTGATGAGGATAGACCATGATGGACCAGAGAGAGGGATGAAGGGGGCAGTGGCAGGGAAGGTGCCCAGGCTTCGGCTGGGTTAGCTAGGCGGCGGTACCAACAGTCTCCGAGATGCAGACTAGAGGGGTTGGGACTTGAGCTCAGTTACAGGCGTGTCGAGTCCACACCACTTGTGAGGTCCCCAGACGGGGATGAAGTTTCGACCAGCCCGGGCAGGAACCCCTGATGATGGATGGAGAGGGTGGTCACTGCTGTGCTGCCAGCATCCCCTGCACAGGAACCTGCACTTTCCACGAACGCAACACCTGCTAAGCCCCTGGAAGATTCATCCGTTGCTGAAAGCAGGACACACGTTCACAGAAGACAGTAACACTGGTGTGCTCACACACGGGAAGTCTCCGCGGAATCCTGCTTCCCCGAGAGACTTGAGAACCGTGGACCTCTCTGCCGACTAAAGCACAGCAGGGATGCTGGGGTCTTTTCTCAGTGCAGGGAAGATGGCATCTCTGTAGAAGATCAACTCTGTTTTTGTTTCATTTATTCTATGTGTTAATGGGTAGAATATGGTGTATGAGATAAAAGAAAAAAGAAGTAGACCTCCATGTCCCTTCCTGTGAAAAAGAAAATAGGTCTTTCCTTTTTCATCCATCAGATGAGGTGCTGTAACCAGAGTCCGTGGGGCTCACAGAGATGACCTGGTTACATGAGAGCTCAGAGCTCTGCCCGACCTTCCTCCTCCAGGTCCACCTGCAGGAGGTGGTGCCACCCGGCCCGCTTTCCACCTGCTTCAGGAGGACACCTGCTCTGTCGTCCATTTCAATGAAGCTTTTCCAAATGGAGTGCTGAACTGCAAACAGGGAGACCCGGGCCCCACCCCAAGTCCCCCTGGAACTCACTGCTTGGCCTTGGACCCACCCAGTCTCTGCATCTCAGCTCCACGGAGTAGGGGGGTGGGGGTGGGGGGCGATGGCTGTGGATTCAACGGAAAGTGAAGGGAGGTCCAGGAGGAGGGTTGGAAGGTGGGGCCTTATGTAATCTTAGATGTCACACAGAGTTATGAACTTTTATGTGTCTCTAATTCTTTCGTATTTTTTAAATAACCTTTTAATTAAAGAATAACATAGATACAAAAAGGCAGACACGTTATAGGAGTGCCCTTTACTGGATCACAGAGCAAACACAGCCATGTTACTGGCACACAGAACAAAAAGCAGACAGACACAGAAGGGACCCAGGAGCCCTGCTGTGCCTCTCGCAGCCCCCCACCCAGGGTGACAACATAATCCTGACCTCTGACCCCACAGCTGGATTTTCATATACATGTGTATACGTGTATATTTAATATTTGTATTTAACGTACTATAAAATTCACCCTTTGGAGCATACAAGTCCATGTGTTTTGACACGTGCAGAGAGTCAGGTACCCCTGTGAGTCAAGGTAGAACAGTTCCATCACTCCAAAAATGTCCTCCCCTACCCCTAACTGCCGCTAACCACTAAATTGTTCTCTGCCCTCTAGCTTTGCCATTTCTAGAAGGTGGAATGAAGAGAATCACACAGTATGTAGCCTTCTGGGTCTGGCTTCTTTCCCCCAGCATAATGCGTTTGAGATGCACCCATGTTGTCACATGAGTCAATATTTCATTCCTTTTTATAGCTGAGCGGTTTCTGTTGTTTGGATGGATCATAGCTTGTTATCCGCTCACCAGCTGAAGGATGTTTCGGTTGTATCTAGTTCTTGGCTGTCATGATTAAAGCTGCTATGTCCATTCACATACAGGGTTTTGTGTGCTCATCGATTTACCTGTCTCTTGGGTGAATATCTTGGAGTGAGACAGCAGGGTCACAGGGCAAGTGTATATCTCACTTCGCGAGAAGTTGCCACCGTTTTCCGAAGTGGCCGTGCCATTTGCATTCCCACCAGGAGCGTACGAGTGTTCGGTTGCTTCACATCCCTGCCCACACTTTATATGGTTGGTCTTTTTAATTTTTGCCATTCTAGTGCAGGGACCCAGGCAGAGCTCATAGTGGGGCCGGACTGTCCACACGCACGTGCTCAAGGCCCTCAGGGTGCAAGACAGACCTTGGCAGGCAGGGCCAGAGGCAGATCTGGCCTGCCAGGTCATGAAGAAGGCCTATTTGCCCAGAGGAGATGCAGGTGAGGGGACAGGACATATTCTATTTAGTAGTTAATTCACTTGATTTAATGAACTGTGGTTTGAGGGCTTCTGTTGAACACTTGCCCTAGTTCCCCAAAACAATGGGGACAGGCCTGATTTTTATTTCAGGGAGAGGTTAATGCAGACGTGGTTGGTTTAGGGAAGACAGAAATCTAGGAAAGAGGGAGAGAACGTTCCAAGGCTGCTTTGGCTTCGTTCCGCTTATTCTGAAATGTTTAGAAACTTCCCGTCCCACTCCCCACCCCCACCCCGGGGGGATCCATCATCCCAAGTCACTTCCTGTTGGTGACCCTTTCTTCTCCAGCCCATCCAGGGGCGCTTGGGGGACACACAGAGCAGACTCTCACCCCTGATTTCTAGAAAGCCCATCCTTGCCCCAGGGACTTTAAACACACTCTTGGAACCAGAGTGAATAAAAATTTAGCGTTCACAAACATGAAATTTGGCTGCAAGACTCTGTGCTCCAATCCCATCGTTCTGGGTCTCATACCATGAGGAGATTAAAGCCAGAAGACACGAGCCTCCCCCCAGCTCCAAGCTCCTTAGCTTGAACTTGACTGGGATTGGCTGATAAGACCATACATGTAATGTCCCCCACAATACACACTGCCCAGCATGACCTGATATGTTCTAGAAGTTCCTGTAGGCAGTGTAGATGACCTCATATATTTAAAAGAAGATAGTCCTGCAGAAAGGAAGAAATGGCAGGTGTCGCTTACTTAGATTTTGAACAGTGATTCCTTTCACAGTTCTCGAGCTGTCCTCCAAATCACCCCTGCTGTCACTGAGAAACCGACACTTCCAGTAAATCTCCAACAAAAACGGCCGGGACTACAAAACAAGAGGTCTGATTTTCAGTTACCTCTGACTGCCAAGTGACACTTGAGCAGGTCTTATCTGCAGGGGGTGAGGCCAGGAGTGGGTCCTGCTCTCAGGCCGGGGCTCCCCTTCCTGAGAGGCCCCATTGGATGAAAGGGACTGGGGAAAATGCCACTTGACAAGCACGGGGTGTTTTGGAGTCACACACAGCATTTCAGTTGTGCTTCCGATTTTTCAACTCCAATGATAAGGCAAAGTAACACAGGTCAGGAAGACGGCCTGCTCTTCCAAATGCCGCCATATGGGGTAACTCCAGAGAGCTGCCCACACACCTGCTGTTTCATCTTATTCCATGCTGCTCAAGTCATCTTCTTTATGAAAAGAATGAAAAAATATACAGGAAGAAAGAACACCTTGAGAAGTTCAGAGAAATAGAGACCTGAAAGGTCTTGTCTTTAAGCCTAAAGCAATCAGAAGAAAAGAAATTGTAACAACTAGAGAGAAAGCAGTAAAATTAAAAACAGAAAAATCAATAGAGAAAAATCAACAGAACCAAAAATCTGGTTCTTTAAAAAGACCAATAAATTTGATAACCCTCTAGCCAGGCTAACCGAGAAAAAAGAGACACAACTTAGTAATATTAGAAATGAAAGAAGGATCGCCTCTCTGATCTCATCCACATTAAAAGGATAATAAAGGAATATTATGGACAACTCTGTGCTCACACACTTGATACCTGGAATGAAGGGGATCACTTACCTGAAAGACACAAACTACCAAAACTGACAAGATATAGATAATCTGATAAGACCTATAACTATTTTTTAAAAGAATCAATCAATAATCATCTTCCAAAAAACACCACCAGACCCAGATGGTTTCACTGGTGAATTCTAACAAATATGTAAGGAAAAAATATTGTCAATTCTCTACAAAATCTTCCAGAAAATAGAAGCAGAGGGAACACTTCCTAATTCAGCCTATGAGGTCAATATTACCCTCCTCCAAAAGCAGATAAAGAATTACAAGGGAAGAAAACAACTACAGAGCAATATCTCTTGTGCATAGATACAAAAATCCTTAACCAAATATCGGCAAATCAAACCCCACAATGTGTAAAAAGAATTACACACCACAGCCAAGTGGGATTTGCTCCTTGTATACAAACTGGTTCCATCTTTCAAAAATCAACTCATGTCATATACCACGTCAATAGGCAAAAGAAGAATGATCATAATGTCACATCAATTAATTAAGAAAAAAAACTTTAGGCAAAATCAACATCCATTTGTGTAAAAGCTCTTAGTAGACTAGAAATGTAAGGAATGTCCTCAACTTGATAAAGAACATCTACAAAAACCCAACAGCTAATACAACACTTAATGATGAGAAAGTGGGGGCTTTACCCCAAGACTGGGAACAAGGCAAGGGTGTCCCCTCTCACCACTCCTAGTCAACATTGTATTCAAGTCCTAGATAGTGCAGTAAGACAATAAATAGAAATAAAAAGTATACAGATTGAGAAGGAAGAAATAAAATTTTATCCACAGATGACATGATAACCTATGTCAAATATCCCAAAATATCAACAAAAACAACCTTCCGGAAGTGATTATACGGAGGTCACAGGATACAAGGTTAATATATAAAAGTCAATTGTTTTCCTATACACCAGCAGTGAACAAGTGGAATTTGAAATTAATGTAATGTAAATTACCACATACATTTTTGTATAAAAATGAAATACTTAAGTATCAATGTAACAAAACATGTATAAGATCTATATGGGGGAAACTACAAAACTCTGATGAAAAAAATCAAAGAAGATCCAAATAAATGGAGAGATACTCCATGTTCATGAATTGGAAGACTCAATATTGTTAAAACATCAATTCTTATCAACTTGATCTATAGATTCAATGCAATCGCAATCAAATTCCCAGCAAGTTATTTTGTGGATATTAGCAAACTGATTCTAAAGTTTATACAAAAGACCCAGAATAGCCAACACAGTACTGAAGAAGAGGAACAGAGTTGGAGGACTGACATTACCTGTCCTCAAGATTTACTATAAAGCTAAAGTAAACAAGACAGTGTGGTGCTGTTAAAAGAATATACAAATAGATCAGTGGAATAGAATAGAGAGCCCAGAAATAGACCCACACAAATATATCAACTGATCCTTGACAAAGAAGTAAAGGCAATTCAACGGAGAAAGCATATTCTTTTCAACAAATAGTTCTGGAACAACTGGATACCTATATGACCAAAATATGTATAGATACAGATATGTATACATATGCATGCATATATATATATATATATATACACATATATACACACACACAAACATATATATATGCAGAGAGAGAAAAAGACAGACCTAACACATTTTACAAAAATTAACTCAAAATGGATCAAAGAGCTATATGTAAAGTGCAAAGCTACAAAATCTTTAGAATGTTACATAGAATAACCTAGGTGATCTAGGGTTTGGTGATGAGTTTTTTATATATACCACCAAAATCACAATTCATAATAGAAAAATTGATGTTAGGCTTTATTAAAATTTAAAGACTTCTGCTTTGCCAAACATACCGTTAATAGAATGAAAAGGTAAACAACAGACTGGGAGAAAAATATTTGCAAAACACATATCTGATGAAGGACTTGTATGCATAATAGACAAGAATGCTTAAAACTCAAAAATAAGAAAACAAAAAACTCAATTTGAAAGAAGACAAAAATATCTGAAAAGACCCCTAATGAAATAAGATGTACAAATGGAAAATCAGCATATAAAAAGATGTTCACATCATCTGTCATTAGAGAATTTTAAATTAAAATGACAATGAGGTACTATGACGCACCTGTTAGAATGGCTAAAATCCAAAAATCTGACAATTCCAAATGCTGATCAGAATACAGAACAACAGGAACTTACTTTCCTTATTGGTGAGAATGAAAAATGGTACAGCCACCTTGGAAGACAGTTTAGTAGTTTCTCACAAAGCTAAACATAGACTTACCATATGATCCAACAATTGTGCTCCTTGGTATTTACACAATTGAATTGAAAACTTATGTCCACACAAAAACTAAATACAAATGTTTATAGAAACTTTATTTATAATTGCCCAAAACTGGAATCAACCAGGCTGTTCCTCAATAAGTAAATGTATAAACAAACTACCATATGACCCAGCAATCCCACTACGGGGCATATACCCTGAGAAAACCATAATTCAAAAAGAGTCATGTACCACAATGTTCACTGCAGCTCTATTTACAATAGCCAGGACATGGAAGCAACCTAAGTGTCTCTCAACAGGTGAATGGATAAAGAAGATGTGGCACATATATGCAATGGAATATTACTCAGCCATAAAAAGAAATGAAATTGAGTTATTTGTAGTGAGGTAGATGGACCTAGAATCTGTCATACAGGGTGAAGTAAGTCAGAAAGAGAAAAACAAATACCATATGCTAACACATATATATGGAATCTAAAAAAAAAAAAATAGTTCTGAGGACTCTAGGGGCAGGAGAGGAATAAAGATGCAGATGCAGAGAATGGGCTTGAGGACACAGAGAGGAGGAAGGGTAAGCTGGGACAAAGTGAGAGAGTAGCATGGACATATATACACTACCAAATGTAAAACAGATAGCTATTGGGAAGCAGCCACATAGCACAGGGAGATCAGCTCAGTGCTTTGTGACCACCTAGAGGGGTGGGATATGGAGTGTGGGAGGGAGACGCAAGAGGGAGGGGATATGGGAATATATGTATATGTATAGCTGATTCACTTTGTTATACAGCAGCAACTAACACACCAATGTAAAGCAATTATACCTTTTTTTTTTTAACATCTTTACTGGAGTATAATTGCTTTACAATGGTGTGTTAGTTGCTGCTTTATAACAAAGTGAATCAGTTATACATATACATGTATCTCTTCCCTCTTGCATCTCCCTACCTTAATAAAGATATTTTAAAAAAAAACTGGTACATCCGTACAATGGGATATTATTCAGCAATAAAAAGAATGAGCTATCAAGACATGGAAAGACAGGGAGGAACTTTAAATGGATATTACTAGATCAAAGAAGCCAGTCTGGAAAGCCTGCATACTGTATGATTCCAACTACATAACATTCCAGAAAAGGCAAAACCACGTGGCAGTATAAAGCTCAGTGGTGGCCAGGAGTTTGGAACGAGGCAGGAAAGGATGAGCAGGTGAAAGGCAGGGGATTTTTAGGGCAGTTCAGCTGTCCTGCATGATACTATAATGTCAGATACGTGACATTACGCATTTGTCAAAATCTATAAAACTTTACAACACAGAGTGAACTGCATTGTATGCTAATTTAAAAAAAATTGTTGAGGAACTGGAGGAATCCCAGGAAAAAAATGCAGACTTTGATAAGAGAATAGAAATATATTACAAATATATGAAACAACCTCACTGAAGGGGTGGTGGGAACGGGCTGACTTAAGGTTGGAAATAAATGGAGTCTGTAAGACTAAACCAACAGGAACTGTGTATAAGTACCGTATCCCCATGAGGATATGGTTAACAGTTCTGATACTCTTTACTCAATCTGCTGGAACTGAAAGATGGAGTAAAGAGACGGTGGATGGTGGGAGCCACGTTCTCACTGTTGGCGGTGAAACTTATAGCTCAGCAAGGAGAGGAGGGTAGAATGACCCGTGAGGTACTGGATCACAGTTAGAGAATCAGTAGAACTCATGTTTAACCTAATGTACATACAGATGTATGTATGTACACAGAGAAATATTTGTACACATGTATATATACCTGGGTTTGTATATACACATATATTTCCTTGCTCTGTCGATTAAGAGGGCCTAAAAGACAAGACTCCTTCATGCAAAAAACAAACCCAGCACCCAGACCTTGGTTTCTAATACCATTCTTCAATGAAAGGGAACAGGACACCTTAGAGAAATGGCTGATTCTAGGACTGGGGCAAGAAATATACACGATAAGCCTGGAGAAGAAAGAGAAAGAGAGGAAAAAAGAAAGAAAGCAGGAAAGAATGGGGGGGGGGCATCTAAAGGAGTTGAAAATTTAGGTCCACACAAAAACCTGCACACAGGTGTTTATAAAATCTTATTCATGATTGCCCAAACTTGGAAACAACCAAGATGTCCTTCAGTAGGTGGATGGATAAATAAACTGTGGTACATCTAGACAGTGGAATATTATTCAGCACTAGAAAGAAATGAACCTTCAAGCCATGAAAAGACATAAAGAAACTTTAAATGCATATTACTAAGTGAAAGAAGCCAAATCTGAAAAAGGCTTCTTTTCATATATGCTGTATGATTCCAACTATATGACATTCTGGAAAAGGACAAACTACAGAGACAGTAAAAAGATCAGGGGTTGTTAGGAGCTGTGGGGATGAAGGGATGACTAGGCAGAACACAGAGGATTCTTAGGGCAATGAAATTACTTGGTATGATAGTACAATGCTAGATGCATGTCCTTATACATGTGTCCAAACCTATACAATGTACAACACAGAAAGTGAACAGGAGAGTAAACCGTAAACCCTGGGTGGGTGATGGTGAGGTGTCAGTGTAGGTTCATCAGTTATAACAAATGTACCCTCTGGCGGGAGATGTTGCCAACAGGGAGGGTCTGCCTGCCTGTGAGGGGAAAGCACGGGGTATGTGGGAAGTCTCTGTGCTTTCCTCTCACCATTGCTGTGAACTTAAAACAGTTCTAAAAAAAATAAAAGTTTTAAAACTATCCTAAAAATAAAAATAAAATTTTAAAAGTTAATCAACTAAAAATTAAAATTTGAAAAGGAAGGAAGGAAGGGAGGGAGGGAGGGAGGGAGGGAGGGAGGGAGGGAGGGTACATTGATGCGGATATGTACGTCAAAGGGGCATATGAGTCAAATGAAATAGCCCCAGTGGCCAAAGCAGGAACAATTTGAACAACAAAAAAAGTACTATTGAATTAAAACGCAAAGTATAAAATAAATATCCATGAGTCCACATTGATATGATTGATAAAATTAATAAAAAGGTAAGAAGAGATAAATGTACAGCATGGCAACTATAGTTAATAATACTGTATTGTACATTTGAAAGTTGCTGAGAGTAAATCTTAAAAGTTCTCATCACAAGAAAAAAAAATTCTGTAACTACGTATGATGTTAACTAGACAGATGTTAACTAGACTTACTGTGGTGATTATTTCCCAATATATACAAATATCGAATCACTGCGTTGTACACCTGAAACAAACATGATGTTGTATGTCAATTATACTCAATAAGGAGTAAAGAAATGGGTAAGAAGAGACAAATCACCAGTGCAGAAGAATTCCAAATAAAGCTTGCAGATACCCCACCCTACAGGAGGGGGGAGCATAACTCCTCCCTGATACTGAAAGGGTCAGTGTGGGAAGGAGAGAAAAGGGGGAAACTTCACGGCGGAAAAACCGGA
Organism: Leucopleurus acutus; assembly: GCF_964270905.1. Classification (NCBI taxonomy): domain Eukaryota; kingdom Metazoa; phylum Chordata; class Mammalia; order Artiodactyla; family Delphinidae; genus Leucopleurus; species Leucopleurus acutus. Next base: position 116,654,204 of record NC_139149.1, on the reverse strand, counting down.
TAGACGCTGCTTCAGCCAGGAGGTCAAGGTCAACACCAGGGGTCATAACTCATGTTGGTAATAGGTAGTCTTGAGGAAAATAGCCCTTTACCTCCTCCAAACCGTAACTTAAGTCTAATCATGAGAAAAACGTCAGATGGATTTCTCTGGAGGGGCACTTGCAATGCACCTGTCCAGTTCTCCTCAAGATTTTGTCAGGATCGTCAAAGACGAGGCAGGTCAGAAGCTGTCCCAGCCAAGAGCAGCCTAAGGAGGCATGATGAATAAATGAAGTGTGATCTGAGAACAGAAGAAGAGTGCTGGGTGAAAACTAAGGAAATCTGAATAGGGGATATGGACTTCTGTTAATAATGATGTACCACAATTGTACAAAACGTAGCAATGTACTGGTGTCAATCACTAATAAGCTCGGGAAACTGTGGAGGTGGGGTATAGAGAACTCTGTGTACTACGAGTTCAACTTTTCTATAAACCCAAAACTGTTCTAAAAAGTAATGTTGGGGCTTCCCTAGTGGCGCAGTGGTTAGGAATCTGCCTGCCAACGCAGGGGACAAGGGTTCGAGCCCCGGTCCGGGAGGATCCCACATGCTGCAGAGCAGCTGGGCCCGTGCTCCACAGCTGCTGAGCCTGCGTGTCTGGAGCCTGTGCTCCGCAACGAGGGAGGCCACCGCCATGGGAGGCCCACGCACCGCGGCAAAGAGTGACCCCCGCTCGCCTCGACTAGAGAGAGCCCACACGCAGCAACGAAGACCCAATGCAGCCAAAAATAAATAAATAAATAAATTTATAAAAATAATAATAATAATAATGTCTATCAGGGTTTTAAGTTTAAGAAAGAGAAAAAACAGACAAACTTTACCAGGAAGTTGTGGATTGCTGAGGAAACGCCGGGCTGTTCTCGGGCTCAGAATGGGCATTGAGTTGACTTGATTCAGCCCCACACATTTACCGCAAACTTACCTCAACTGGGAGCTGCTTTAATGCCCCAGCTATAAGGAAAAGTCTAGATACCTCCCTCCATTTCTCCAAAAGCACAGTGAGCTTGGTCTATGGCATTCATGCCAAGAGTTCTGCTGATCTCCTTTCTTCGACCTTCTCAAACTTAGGGCCGTGTCACTATTGTCGATGGGTCAACCCCGTTCATACCTTGTTCTTGCCTTGCACATAGACCTAAACCCTAATTACTGGTCAGGTGGCCTCAGACAGTGCTTCCTAAGGTCCCTGTTGGTACACCGAGCTCCTGCAGGTCTGTTGTCTCCTTGCTGTTCTATCAAAGAGTCATTTATCAGTTTCTCTGTAAACTCTAAAAGCGTTAAAGCATGACATACTGTAAAGTACACAGACATTTTTGTCAATGTTCATAAAAATATAGAGGGGTAATTTATATTCAATAAAATGCATAGATCTTAAGTTCATTCATTCATCTCAATGAATTTTTGCAAATGAATAAACTCCTGGAACTATCACCAAGTTCAAGACATACAGCACTACAGGCATTCTGAGTGTGTGTGCGTGTGTGTGTGTGTGTAACTTACCAGATGGAGATGAAATACATTTTTCTAATCCCTGCTGTTCTGAGCTGCAGGCACATTTCTGCTCTTTCCAGCTGAGCTTCACCGTTTCCAGGACTCCTGTGCTTTGCCTCACTGGAGTCTCTTTTAAACGTTTCCTGGCCGCTTTTTATTCAGAAAGAGAGCTACAATGACCTTCTGGAACTGGCGTCCTTCAGATAAGGAGGCTGATCTCAGTTTTCTGCTCGTGACTGACCCATGGCTCATCTTTAAAACCATTCTGTGCTTCTTGCAGAGAGAGCTGGAGCTCTGGGAGTTTGAGGTGAATTCACGGAGGAGATGGCAGAAGCCGGGATGAGCGGGCTCCCGGGGACCCTCCCGCCCTCGGCTGAGCGCTGCTAATAGCTGCGCTGGAACTTGGCTGCCCACACCAGGGTCTTGTGTCCCAGGGGAAGGAGTGGTTCTTCAGCGGCATCACCATTCCCCCAGGGGGCTTGTCAGTCACAGACCCTTGGCCCCAGCCCCAGGGTTTCTGAATCAGAAGGTCTGGGGTGGGGGGCAAGGTTTTTCATCTTTATCAGGTCCCCAGGTGATGCTGCCCCTGCTGCCTTTGGGGACCACACCCTGAACCGCCGTGTTCCGGGCCGGGCTGGCTCCTGCCCGATCAGGACTTTGAGCTGAGAGCTGCAGCACCAAGGGGACCAGGTGTGCTCGACTCCCAGCTCTCAGGACTGTCCAGTGTTTCTTCATCTGAGTTCTTCACGGAGGAAGGAAGGAACTCTGTCCAAGACTTGCGAGCTGGGCTCTGGGTGTCCTTTCCCTGACCCGTGGCTCTGGAAGACGTCCTGGTCAGCAGGGCCTGGGGCTCCTTTACAGAGATGCTCTTGGTATCACAGCTAAGCCACAGGCTTTGGGGGCAGAAAGACGAGGACGGGAGTCCCAGGTTGGCCCCTCACTAGCTGTCAACTGGGGCATTTCCTGCAGGGCTTCTGCAGGTTTAAACGACTCCGTGGAGACAGGGTGGAGCTTGGGGTCGGGCACTTTAAACGCACGCGGGCCGGTGAATGTTTCTTGGATGGTGACGTTGGGGGGGCAGGCAAGTCCTTGTTTGAGCTGAGCGGGGTTCAGACCCATCTGGGCACTCCTGACAAATGGGTGGGGACTGAGGGCCTCGTGGGGGTCACAGTAAGTTTGACCCAATAACTAAGCCTCAGAGTAAACAAGGGGAGGGTCCCTCGGCACCCTGGGTTCTCCCCGTTACTGAAACCCTCATCACGCCGAACTTCAAAGGCTCTTCGACTCATCCTGGGTTTCTCAACCTCAGCTGGATGGCCACTTGGGGTCAGATAATTCTTGGTTGTGGGGCTGGAGTGTGTGTTGTAGGTAGGACTCTAGCAGCATCCCTGGCCTCCACCTACTGGAGACCAGTACCAACCCCTCCGCTTCAGGTCAGGACAGCCCAAAATGTCTCCAGACGCCATCCAGTGTCCCCTGGAGGCAGAATAGCCCCCAGCTGAGAACTGCAGTTAGTCTGTGAGCTCCTGGCTGAGAGGGACCATTCCTTCTGTCTCTGTGTCTCCAGGGCCCAGCACACAGTAGGTGCTCACTAAAAGGAAACACCCCACCTGCCTGCATCGGGCGCTGTGTGCAGCATCTCACCCTCATTAGGCCACTGGACCTTCACAACCGCCTGTGAGGAAGACTCGTGTGAGACAGGAGGAAACCAAGACACAGCAGGTGAAGCCACTTGCCCAGGATTCCTGGTCAGTTCGCAACAGAGTCCGCACTTAAACTCCATACTCTGCTCCCACCTGACAGGCTCAGCTGAGGCCGGCACCACTTCCTGTCCCACAGGAAGTAAACTCTGCTTTTTAAGGCATGACCTTGGCACGAAACCATGCTTCCCGTGGAAGGTCAGGCAGCTCTTGTTACACCAGGAGCTTTGAGATATCCAGCCCTTCTCGGGAAGGATAGAAAGACCGACTTGAACGTTAGGGAAGAATGATTGCTGATGACCATACAAAAATCAAGTGCCGAAGGAAGACATTGACAAGGGGAAAGCCAAGATGGGACAGGACTTGGGCTCTGGAATAATGGATACGGGAGTCACAGTAAGTTTAAAAAATAAAAAAGTGAGCTTGCTTTTCCCCTTTCATCAAAGCACTGATGATCAGAAGATAAATCATGTTTGGAGAAGAATCAAAGCGATCGGATTAAGCTTTCCTGCAGCGCTTCTGACTAATCTTGGACCTGGGGAATTTAACTGAAAACTTACCTCCGCAGAACACTTGAACTCTCCAGCTTTCAGAGGGACACTCTTGTCGATTCTGCAGAATCCCAGCGAGACAGTTCCTTTTACAGAAATGCAACATACCTGAGATACAGATACAAGTGCTCTGTTCTCCCAGCATTTGTGCTGGGTTCATGGATTATACTTCAAGTAATGGTCCATGATGAGATCACCCCGTTGCCTAACAAGCTGAAATCAAAATAGTCCCCGTTCCAAACAAGCATTCCTTTCTCCTCAATGAGAGGGAAGAGGCGTGACGTTACATGACCTCTCGGTTCTAGAGATTTCCCCGGCTGATGGCGCAGTGAAATGATCTGCCCATCGCTGAGATTTCAGTGAGCTCAAAAGTTTTCCTGGGTTCCCTCCTGGGAGCAATTTCATTCTTCATCTGCCCGCAGTGCTCCAGAAATACCCTGCACTTGTGAGCAAATCCCTAACAAGATTTCCAACTAGACCCTTGGTGGTGGAATTTGCCAAAGAAGGGACGCGAAAAATAGATGAGCTGTTCTCCTAACTGGGTGTCCCCAGACCCGGGAATCAGGGTGAGGGTCCCAGGCCCACTGGTTCCCGTGACATGGTGACTCTCCAGCTGGAAGGCGGCCCTCGCTGACCACATGCTCCGAGGGACGCACCTGGTGCTGAGCTCCGAGTCACTCCAGGGTCCCTCCCGCCCGCTCGGGGGACCTAGGCCATCCCCAGGGGGCAGCCTTCCCTCCACGGTCTCGAGCCTCGTGAAGATGGGGAGGTCAGGACGGTGGGTGTGCAGAGAGGTGGAGAGAAGGTAAGACCGGAAAACATTCAGAAACTATGACGACTGTGTCGGGAGCCCGAGTCCCACGGAGCCGGGCAGGAGCTCTGGTGCTCGTCTTTCCCAGCTGTGACGTCGTGGCAGGTCACTGAAGTTATGCAACCTCCAGGTTTCTGACCTAAGAATCCGAGGACAGGCTGCTCTTTGTAAATTAAACATCAACTACTCACACCCCCAGGAAGGAGCACATTAGGACGTGGTGAGAGCTGAATCGTGTGGCTGTGTGTGAGTATATTATCAGACTCATGACTGTCACGCGTTGTCTCTCTCCTGCTAGGATTTACACTCCACAAGGGCAAACCATCCTCGCTGGTGTGTCTTTTGTGCTGACTGTCACGCAGACGCCTAGGCGCTCAGGAAACGTTGGTTAAGAGAAGGAAGAGTGTGGCACACACTCCCCGGCCCCCAGCATCACCCACGGCGCCCCTTCCCACACCTCGCATGGCCGCGTTTCCCACCACCTGCATATGGCATATCTTCCCCCAAAGTGTGGGGAGGACACAGAGGTTCTGCTCGAAGGACCAGCAACCTGGGTCAGTATCGACCCCATCACTAACCGCTCACGTGGTTTTGGGCGGGTCCCTTCCCTGCTCAGGGCCTCCTTTGCACAAAGATGGGGTTGCCTCAGGCTAGTGGCTTTTGGTCTGGCTCCACAAACACTTGAGGTGGTTTTCCCACCAAGACCTCTGGCGTCCTCATCCCTGGGCCCTGACCCGCACCTCACCTGAGTCATTCTACTTGTGCATTTCCATGTGCGCAGCTTCTGAGAAAGATGTTGCTGGAACTAAACGAAGTTTCATCCCAAGTCCCTTCTCCGTTCTAACTATGATGCATGGGCATGACACAGACACGGCTGGGAGAGAGACGTGATGTCCTCGTGGACACCACGCTGCCTCTTGCAGGACATCTGAAATTCCGCAGTGGACAGCTCTGTGTTTCGCGAGGGGCTCTCATGGCATCTGCAAGACAGGCAGGCCCGAGTCACCCTGGGCAGTGGGCCCTCCCAGGAGGATGAATCTCCCCAACAGGACACAGACATCCCCACCACCTACCACTGAGGCAGCGCCTGTCAGCTCCGTCTCCAACGTTCCACAGTTTCCATCATAAACTTGCATCATCCCAAGCCTTGGCCTCTATCACTGTCCCCAGAAAACCTTCCCTGAAAGATGGGAGCCACGCCCTGCCCCAAACGTTTCTGCTTCCGCACAGAACTTCCCGTCCAGCTGTCCAGCTGTCCCTGAGCAGCAGTGCTGCGGCTTCATCATAGTTTGAGGTACTGCACTGCGTAGATCCCACCAGTGAGGAGACGGCTCTAGGTAGTTTATTACTCACACAAGAGGCACGAGCAAGATCATCTTGGTATCAGATTCCTGCATCCCTAGTCTCAGATGATGACACTGAACTGGAGGAACCAGGTGACAGCCATGAGCAGAGGAAGTCTGTCACAGGAGAGACGATTCTAAAATACACCCACGTGTCCTGACAGCTGCAGCTGTGCCCTAAGGGGGACCAGGGGCGAGTCCCGGATCTCACCAGAACAAGGAAGTGGATGAGACACTATGACAGCCTCTCACGAGACAGGGAACCTCCTGCGAGACAGGGAGTGGGGGAGACATGGCCTCAAGGCGAGCTACCCCAGGACCGCCCAGTTTGCCGTGTTTCTGGAAGGAGCAGCAGGTGTTCTGCGTGGGACGTGCAAGGGCCCTGTGGTACGGTCCCTCCCCCACACTACCTCCTTCCCCTTCTCTAAGGAAAGGGTGTGTCCCCTTGTCGAAGCATAAACTCACTCTCAGCTCTCTGGATGTTACTGCAACTCTCCTCGGAAACCCGTTTCGTCAATGATCCCTTCTCTTTTCTGAATCTTCATCCTACCCGGCCTGCTGGGTGTTTAGACACAGTATAAAAACACACTGCACACACTTAACTTAAAAAGAAAAGAAAATACTAAAAAACATACTTCTGAATCTCCCCTAAATCGTCACTCTCTCTGCCTCTCTTTTCTCTTTCCCTCTCTCTGGACGCATCCATCTACACGCCAGACTTCGGCTGTTACCTCTGTGTTGAATATGCCTCGATCTGACGCCCAGCCCATCCTCTGGAGCTGCTTCCACAGAGCTGGGCGTTGACTGAGTATCTCCACCTGACTGTCAGAAGAGCATCTCACATTTAACATGGTTATGAAACAACTGCTCATCCCCCCTCAAACCTGCTGCTCTTCCCCATGTGCACCTCCAAGAGCCCACTTACAGAACCCAGAAATGTGGCAGACAGCCTAGACTTCCCTTTCTCGTATCCCTAACTTCCAATATCCATTTGGAGACTAAGTCTTGTTTATTTTTAAACGTTTCTTTCCTTTTTAAAGAAAAATACTTCCTTTTATTATCACCAGTTTTTGCATCTAGATACATAGCCTCAATAGCAGTTAGCTTTTGAAAGCTTAGTGATAAATATTAACTATATTTTCTCATTTTAATTTTATTCCACTCTGCCAAGGAAAATTAACATTCGTTATGTGTAATCTGGGCCCACTTCCATGATTAGCGTGTATGGCTATACAAACGGCTTAGTTTCTCCTGCTGATTATTCAGAACCAAGACCCCAGAAAGATGGGGCCGGGAAAGAATGATTTTATAAAGTGTACTACACAAAATGATGACGCATTTTAAGCTGAATTCTAAAGTAAGGATGAGAGGAAATGAGGGATGTGTTCTTCTAGAAACAATTGATCAAGAGTTCTAATTCATGATTTTTGTTTACAAACTGGTTGTAGGAAGAGGCAGAATCTCAACCTGACACTCAGAATATTGTGAAGGGAGTTCCGCTTCCGGGTGTGGTGTCGTGTCTGGAAAGAGACAAATAGATAAAAACTAAAACACCTTTTTTGAGACATTGGACTCAGGAATGTAAACTCTGAAAGAAAGGGAAGACATGTGAGCGGTGAACCTTATCATTACTCTAAAATGACAGCTGAAGGCACTTTCTGGACCACAGTACAGGGACAGCCTGGCAGCCTTGCAGCATCGAGGAGAAAGAGATCAACGTTCCAGAAGGCTGGGTGAGCAGAATCTGCACCGCAGAGAACCAGAGAGAAAGGAGCTACACAGAGAAAGAGCTACACACCCCAGAGGCGTCTGTTTGCTCTACATTGAGCTTCTTATGTGTAGAGTAAAGCTACCTGTGGTAGGCAAAGGTATTCCGGGGAGTTACAAGCAGAGCAATGCCCAGAACTCACACAGGGCTGGGAACATTTGAGTTCTGACCAACCACAGTGGATAGAACGTGTTGAATATCTTTGGAGTAAAGGCTAATTGAGATCTTCCCCAGCAAAGCTTATAAACAAGCCTTGAAATGACTACATGGATCCACAAACAGCTCAAATGACTGGCAAAACACTCTTCATTCTTTAAAGGGAGAGACCACAATCTGGTACTCAACAATGTATTATGACAATGCCCAGTAACTGGTCAAAAATTACTAGACATGTTAAGAAGCAGAGATATGTGATCCACAGCCAGGAGAGAAAACCACTCAATAGAAATAGACAGAGAAATGACAGAGATTATGGAATTAGAAGACAAGTAGCTATCACAAATATTCCCAACCTGCTCAAGGATTTAAAGGAACACATGAGAAGAGAGATGGAAGAATTTTTTTTTAAATCCAAATGGAATTTATAGCTATGAAAAATACAACATTTAAAAGGAAAACTTGACTCAGTAAGATTATCAGTAGATTAAACATTGCAGAAATTTGGTTCATAAACTTGAAGACGTAGCCATAGAAATTATCCAATTGGAGCATCAAGGGAAATAAGATTCAGAGCTAATGAACAGAGCCTCAGAAACTCGAGTGTAATATCAATCCGTCTAGCATATGACTATTAGAAGTTTCCTTCTAATAGAAAGAGGAGGAAAACTAATATTCAAACAAATAATGGTCAAACTTTTTCCAGTTCATTATAAATTATGAACATAATTTCTAAAGTATAAATCTATAGATAAAAATAAACCAGCAGCAAACTCCTATAAGGAAAAAACAAACGTATAATGACATATACACATCATTATAGTATTATGCAGAGTATTATCACTGCCCTTCCAATCCTCTGTGCTCCACCTGTTCATCCCTTCCTTCCCCCAACCCCAGGCAACTACTGATATTTTTGCTGTGTCCATAGTTTAGCCTTTTTCAGAATGTCATCTAGCTAGAACACAGTATGTAGCCTTTTCAGACTGGCTTCTTTCACTTGGTAATTAGCATTTAAGGTTCCTCTGTGTCTTTTCATGGCTTCATAGCTCACTCCTTTTTATGTGTTGAAAAGTATTCCATTGTCTGTATGTACCACATTTTATTTATCCATTCACCTACTGAAGGATATCTTGGTTGCTTTCAATTTGGGGCAATTATGAATAAAGCTGCTATAAACATCCGTGTGCAGCTTTTTGTGTGGACAGAAGTTTTCAACTCCTTTGGATAAATACCCGGGAGAGAAATTTCTGGATCCTGTGGTAAGAGTAGGTTTAGTTTTGTAAGAAAATTCCAACCTGTCTTCTACAGTGGCTGCACTGCTTTGTATTCCCACCAGCAGTGAATGGAGTTCCTGTTGCTCCACTTCCTGAGCAGCATTAGATGTTGTCAGTGTTCCAGATTTGGGCCATTCTAATAGGGGTGTAGGGATATCTCGTTGTTGTTTTAATTTTCCTTTCCCAGATGATACATGAAGTGGAACATCTTTTCATATACGTATTTACTATCTGCATGCCTTCTTTGGTGAGATGTCTGTTGAGGCTTTTGTCTTGGTTTTTAACCAGGTTGTTTATTTTCTTTTTGAGTTTTAAGAGTTCCTTGTGTATTTTGGATAACATCCCTTTATCAGATATGTCTTCGGCAAATATTTTCTTTCAATCTGTGGTTTGTCTTCTCATTCTCTTGACATTATCTTTTAGAAAGTAGAAGTTTTAATTTTCACAAACTCCAGCTTAGCAAGTATTTCTTTCATGGATCATGCTTTTGCGTTCTGTCTAAAAACTCACTGCCGTTCCCAAGGTCATCTAGGTTTTGTCTTTGTTTCCCTTTTATCTTTTTGGAGTTTATAGTTTTGAGTTTTATATTTAAATGCAAGGTCTGTGATGCACTCTGAGGTAATTTGGGGCAAGGGTGTAAGGTCTGTGTCTAGATTCTTTTTTTTTTTTTTAACATGTGGCTGTTTGGTTGTTCCAGTACCACTTGTTGAAAACACTATCTTGTCCCATCCTATCGCCTTTATTCCTTTGTCAAAGATCAGTTGACTATATCTATGGGGTTATATTTCTGGCCTCTTTATGATGTTCCAGAAATATATTTGTCTGTTCTTTTGCCAATCCCATGACATCTTGATTCTGTAACTTTGCAGTAAGTCTTGAAATCAGGTACAGTCAGTACTCTGACTTTGTTCTTCTCTGTGAATGTTGTGTTGGCTATTCTGGGTCTCTTGCACTCCCTATAAACTTTAGAATCCATTTGTCAATGTCCACTAAATAATTTGCTGGGATTTTGATTGGGATTGCATTGAATCTATTGATCAAGCTGGGGAGAACTGATTCTTTTTTTTTTAAATTACTTTATTTATTTATTATTATTTTTGGATGCATTGGGTCTTCGTTGCTGTGCACAGGCTTTCTCTAGTTGCGGCGAGCGGAGGCTACTCTTCGTTGAGGTGCACGGGCTTCTCTTTGCGGTGGCTTCTCTTGTTGGGAGCACGGGCTCTAGGCGCACGGGCTTCAGTAGTTGTGGCATGCGGGCTCATTAGTTGTGGCTTTCAGGCTCTAGAGCACAGGCTCAGTAGTTGTGGCACACGGGCATGTGGGATCTTCCCAGACCAGGGCTCGAACCAGTGTCTCCTGCATTGGCAGGCAGATCCTTAACCACTGCACCACCAGGGAAGTCCAACTGATTCTTGATAATATTGAATCTTTCTGTCCATGAATGTGGAATATCTCTCCATTTATTCAGTTCTTTGAATTCCTTTATCAGACTTTTGTAGTTTCCCTCCTATAGATCTCACACATATTTTGTTAAGTTTATACCTAAGCATTGCACTTGGAGGGTGGGGAGTGCTAATGTAAGTGATATTGTGTTTTTAATTTCAAATTCCTCTTGTTCACCACTGGTCTATAGGAAACAATTAGCTTAACTTTTGTATATTAATTTGCATCCTGCAACCTTGCTATAGTCACTTAGTTCTAACAGTTTTGGTAAATTCTTTTGAATTTTCCACATTGACTATCATATCATCTGTGAACAAAGACAGTTTTATTTTTTCCTTTCCAATCTGTATACGTTTCATTTCCTTGTGAGTGAGTGAGTGTGTGTGTGTGTGTGTGTGTGTGTGTGTGTGTGTGTGTATGTGTGTGATTGCATTTGCTCGGACTTCCAGTACAATTTTTTTTTCTATTTTTATTTTTATTTATTTATTTTGGAACATCTTTATCGGAGTATAATTGCTTTACAGTGGTGTGTTAGTTTCTGCTTGGAAAACTTCCTGTTCCTCACCATGAAGTATGTTAGATGTAGGCTTTGTGTAGATATTCTTTATCAAGTTGAGGAAGTTCTCCTCTCTTCCTAGTTCACTGAGAGTTTTTATCATGAATATGTGTTGGATTTTGTCAAATGTTTTTTCTGCATCTATTGATAATGATCATGTGACTTTAGGCTGTTGATGTGATGAGTTACATTAATCAAATTTTGGGTGTTCGTTATTCAATCTTGTAACCAAATTTGCTTCTTTTTTTCCTGTTCATCTCTAATTCTTAATGATCAATATCTACCTGCAGTTCTATATTAGGACTTTACATTTGGGGGCTTTTAATCTTGATTTATCTCCTGGTAGTCTAGAGTAGGTTTAGGGGTGAGCTTTAGGGGTGTATTGTCTGTGCTTCTGCCTTCTTGCACTTTTTTAACAGTTGCTTTCATGCACAAAGTTTGCAATGCCCAGCCCTGAGCAGTTCCAATATTTGAGAGGCATTTATCTGCTCTCACAGACTGAGATGGGGGCAGGGTGTCATCAGGGTATCTAAACGCACTGCCGAACCCGGTGCGTTCTGTAGGTATTTTGTGGGTTGGTTGATCCAGACGTAGGACGTGCTATCCTGCACCTCCTCGCTGGCCTTATGCCCTCTCCTTCTGAGCTTCATGCCTGCAGGAGGAGACCCCTGCCCTCTGAGGTTGGGGAGACACCACCTGCCAGCTCTCTTCTCTTCGTGAGACATGTTGTATGGTAGGAGGTGTTGTCTCCTTCACTGAACTGGGAGGAGGGGATAAACGTGGACAATAGGGTGGTGACTCACCTACTCTTCCGCTCACCCTGCTTGGAGCCCACAGGTGGGCTAGGGCGGTGGGGCTGAATCAGTCACGCACCCCGCCTTCTCCACTGGAATGTAACCCTCCACTGCAGAGGGCAGGGAATGCACCACCTAGGGCTGAGATTCTCGACCCTCCCCTCCTCTGTGATGGGCTTTATCAGCAGCTATTTCTGGACACGTCTAGCATTCATTGGTTTTCTCCTACTTTATTTTCTGGTCCTATTTATGGGATGGGGTGGGGAGGCACACACTCACCGGTAACTTGGAAGCATTCCTGTTTGCTTTCTACTTAGAAACATTTGCAAGGTGGCCACAGAGGCCGGCTGTCATGGACTTTGCAGAACTTATTCTCTTCCCAGACTCGCCTCGAGCTGAAATAGTCTCGTCTGGCTCATCCCTCTCACACTTTTGTTGAGGAGACCAAACCTGAATTGCCAAGGAATCTTGCCCAAGGCGCCCTAAGTTTTCAGACCAAAACTCAAACCACCTTTTCATGTTTCTTTTTCCTTTACGATACAACCAGCTCTGAACAATGTGAATTATTTCTGCCACTTAGGCATGGTATGGCATCTGAGAAAAAAACCTTCCTTCCTGAAGGGATTATGATTCCAAATGTTCGGAAATATGCAGCAAATTGGCATCTTCTGCACATAATGGTCACCTCCAGTATGCAGGCCAGGCTCATCCGGATGTGTGAGGATGCGGCCCGCTGACCTCGTTTGCACAGCATCTGTCTGCCCCCTGTGGGCCTCCAGCCAAAGCCCTCCACCTCTGCTTTTTCTCAGACACGCACATGGACCCCTGGAGGATGGAGGCGGGCAGCCCAGGCAAACATCAGACTAAAGATGCTTAATTTCTTTGTGCCAAAAAGAAAGGGAAAAAATTGCTCACTTAGAAAATTCAATCTATCTTACACATTAGATGTTTGATACTTTTAGCTCTTCTCTAGTTTTACTAAATTTTTAGCATGATTGAGCCAAACCCACACAGCTCAGCAATTTAAAATTGGAGCTATAAAAATGAGAGCCTTGGTGTTTCCACTTTTCCAGGAACTGGAGAGTTTCAAAGCCTCAGACAATAAGCCATATACTGTAAAAAAAAAAAAAAAATGTAGCTACGTGTACAAAGCAATTTGTAAATTAGATAGTGTTTGGGAGTAGCAACTTTTCAGAAAATTTTGAGGCTAGTGGGAAAAAATTTTGTGTGTATGTGTTGGCGGTATGGATTTGGGAAGTTTTTCAAAATGAAAATAAATGTAACACTTAGAGGTCAAGAATGTCTTCATTGGTCTGAGAACACTAAAAGTTATACAATTGAATTTGCTTTTAAATGGTCATATCAGATATGTTTAGAAAATATAAACTCCTCCTCCAAAATATTTCTGGCCAATTTTAAAAAATAGTTTTGGGATAAAACTAAGTTTTAAGGGACCCCCTCCTAAAATATTCTTGACCTTCATGAGTCTAGCTGCATTTATCCCTAAGCATAGCTGCAAAGAATTATTTCTTCCCCAGCTCTAAAGGATAGCTGGCTTTCAGAGAAAGACAAATAGCATATGATATCGCTTATACGTGGAATCTAAAATAAATGATACAAATGAACTTATTTGCAAAACAGAAATGGACTCACAGACATAGGAAACAAACTTATGGTTACCAAAGGGGAAACGGGGGGAGGTATAAATTAGGAATATGGGATTAATAGATACTACTATGTATAAAATAGATAAATAACAAGGACCTACTGTATAGCACAGGGAACTATATTCAGTATCTTGTAATAACCTATAAAAGAAAAGAATCTAAAGAATAATATATATATATATGTATGTATAACTGAATCACTTTGCTGTACACCTGAAACATTGTACATCAACTATACTCAATAAAAAAATAAAATTAAAAAAACAAAATAGTTGGCTTTCCGCATGTGCTGTGTCTTCTCCTGGGAATCCTGTCCCCTCGGCATGTCACCTACCCCACCGTTCCCATCCAGTGGCAGCCCCACCCCTTCAGGGGCCGGGTGAGGAGCCCGCCTGTGCGCTGACTACCCAAAGTTAGTCTCATGCTGCACTGAAATCACAGCTCAGATGTCATCCTCCCCACTGAGCCTGGCCACCGGGAACACAGCGGTACACCTGCTCCGTCCACCTCCTTCCCCCAGGCGCAGCCAGGTTTGGACAGGGAGGTGGTTAAGGCTATGCTGAGTCCACGGAGGCGGAGAAACCAAGGAAGGGGAGGGGCAGCGGGAGAGGGAGAGGGAGGAAACTCCAACGGAAAAGGACCTGAGAAAGAGAAGAGGTTTGCATTCCCGAGGGAAGCGCTGCTCCTCTATCTTAGGAAAAGTGTCCTTTCGCAGCATCTTACACTGAGAGCTCTCTGATCTCCTGACGCTCTTCTTCCGCCCAGGGCTGCCACATCCGTGCTGCTTCTCGCCCCAGACGTCTTGCACTGCCCGTTTCTCACCTGCTTCCTCTCCCCATCATTCTCATGGAGATGAGCACAATGCAGGCGATCACGTCTACGACCCACTGCGGCATTATTCACACAAGCCAAGACAGGAAACAAACTAATGGTCCATCGAGGGATAAATGGGTAAAGATGTGGTATGCCTATCCAGTGGAATACTATTCAGCCATTAAAAATGAAGGAAATCTCCTGCCATTTGCAACAGAGATGACCTTGAGGGCCTTATGCTAAGTGACATAAGTCAGACAAAGACAGATACCACACGATCTCTCTTATAAGTGGAATCTAAAAAAACCAAACTCATAGAAACAGAGAAGAGATTGGTGGCTACCAGAGGTGGGGAAGGTGGTCAAAAGGTACAAACTTCCAGTTATAAGATGAATAAGTCCTGGAGGTGTAAGGACAGCATGGTGACCATGGTTAATAGTACTGTTCTATGTAGTTGAAGGTTACTTAGAGAGCAGATCTTAGAAGTCTTCATCACAAGAAAAAGATTATAATTACGTGAGGTCATGGATGTTAGCTAAACTTATTGTGGTGATCATTTCACAATATTAACATATATTGAATCATTATGTTATACATCTTTTTTTTTTTAAAGAAGATGTTGGGGGTACGAGTTTATTAATTAGTTTATTTATTTTTGCTGTGTTGGGTCTTCATTTCTGTGTGAGGGCTTTCTCTAGTTGTGGCAAGCGGGGGCCACTCTTCATCACGGTGCGCGGGCCTCTCACTATCGCGGCCTCTCTTTTTGCAGAGCACAGGCTTCAGGCGCGCAGGCTCAGTAGTTGTGGCTCACGGGCCTAGTTGCTCCGCGGCATGTGCGATCCTCCCAGACCAGGGCTCGAACCCATGTCCCCTGCATTAGCAGGCAGATTCTCAATCACTGCGCCACCAGGGAAGCCCTATGTTATACATCTTAACCTAATACAATGCTATATGTCAATTATATCAATAAAATTAGGAAAAAAAAAAAGGCTTGAAAACTTAAGTGGAAAAAAAGAGAGTTAATGAAACTAGTACTTACTCACAAGTGCTTCCCAATAATACAATGACTTCTGAATCAGTCAAAAAAACAAAAACAAAAAAACCCACACACACGCATACATATATCTTGGAGGCTTCTATAAGCCAGACAATGAACTAAGTTTATTATTATGTATTACCTTATTTAACTCCTTAAACAACTCTGTTGTGTAGATACTAGATACTAGTACAGATGAAGCTCAGGGAGGCTAGTTACCTGTGTAAATCATCCCATTAACACCGGGCCCACCACCTCCATGCTATTCTGTATGACCCTGTCCCTCTAGCTAGGTTGCAAGAACCACACAGTATTCCAGTTTTATAGCCTCTAGAGGACCCAGCACTGGAATGAACATACAATAGGTGTCCAATAACTTGTTACAGAGGTCACTGGTGACCCCGGTGGACAGAAGGCAGAGTAGGTGGGCATGCTATCAGTGGTTATTTGGGCATCCTACAGGCAAACCGCCTCCTTGAAAATTAAATTGATGATAAATTTAAAACTCAAGATTATCAGTTTAATTTTGCACATTAGATTATGCAGATTAAGTCCTATCATAATAGAGATGTGTTATAAGTAAGTTATTTGGAAGCCCAAGAGAATGACTAATATCGCTGGAGGAATAGTCAATATAAAAAAATTCCAGTACAGCCAAAGGACCTGCCTGCTCCCACAGGAGAGGTTTGGCCTCTTCTTGCTTGTTCAGACATACCAAATCATGTGCTCAACATGCAAGCTAAAAATCCATCTATAATTAGATCTGCCTAGAAATGAATAAAAGGCATTCCAAAAACAGTTCTTCAACAATATAACAGTAAAATGGCCATATGTTTAACTTGGCTTCAAGTCGCAAAATATCACAATGTTATATGCTATTAATGTTGTAAATTTATATGGGCTTTTCAACTGATCCAAAAGCTGAAGAGAAGAAAGTAAGTTAAATAAAAAGGAGGTGAAAGCTCAAGATACATGGAAAGAAATACACAAAATATTTACTTTTAAAAACAATGCAGGTGACTCCACTGTCCATGTTGTAGCTTTCCTGTTTACAAATATTGGACTGATTTTCACAAAGTCACTGGGTTTCTGATATATTTTAGGGCAAGTACAGACATCTGGTTAACAGAGCATCCAAGTACACATTCCTTCAATGTTTTTAGTCTCTCAGTCATTTGTTTTCTTCCTGCAAAACTAATTGATGGAGAGCCCCATGGAGTGGAGAACAGAAAGCTCCCCCACACATCCACAACTTCATTTCTTTAATGAAATGCATAGAGCAATGGTCAGGGATTCTCATCCACCGTCCTTTGATCGATTCCTCTACATCTATCTGTTATTTTAAATACCTAATTGTCTATAATAATAAAATAAATACATGTTTACTAAGGAAAATTTGGAAAATGCCTAGTACTATGAAAATATCCAAAAGTTCCACTTCCAGGAATGATAGGATAGGTAATTCCTGCCAACACTTCAGCTGAGAAAAACTAGAAAAGCTGGACCAAAAAAAAAAAACAAACAAAAAAAACGTTTGGAAGACATCGGACTGCTAACAAAGCAAAGAAACATTATAAGGCAAAGATCCAGGAAAATAAAAAAAAAAAAAACCTCAGAGAGCCCAGCTTTTCCCCAAGAGCCATGTCTCCATTCCAGAAAAAAAAAAAATGGTGAGAAGCTAAGCAGCACTTTAGATTCACAGGAATAAGAGGAAAATTAAAGTCTGCCAAAGAGAGAGTTCTTGGGATATCTGAAGATTATAGAGCATGAGTGAACCAGAAATAGATCATTCTTGCAAGGACAGCACCCAGCTTCCTGTCAAATCCTGATCAGATTAAGGTCATCTGGGATTACCAATGCCTGTAGCCACCTTGTAGAAACAAATGTCAATTCCCTCTGTAGAAATATAATATCATCCCATAGCTCAATTATCTCTACAATTCTTCATACACCATATCTGGCATTCAGTGAAAAAATAATCAGCCTTATGAGAAGACAAGGGACAAAAATCAAAACCAAGGAAAACAACAGACAAAAGAAATGAACCCAAAGGGGATTCAGATAATGGAGTAATCAGACATATACTTTAAAATAATTACCACTAGTATTTATATTTAAGTGAATAAAAGACAAGATGGAAATTTTTCACAAAGAACTTGAAATTTTCAAATGTGGAGATTATAGAAGTGATAAAATACAATCAACACAAGAACACAGTGGATGAATATAATGGATTAGACACAGCTGAAGAGAGAATTAGAGAATTTAAGAGCAGAAGAAAATATCCTAACTGAAATACAGAAAGGCAAAAGGAGGAAGAGAGAGAGAAGCATATAGCACTTGGTAACAGATTTAAGATGTAACTGGTTCCTAGGGAGAAAAGAGAAAATGTGCCAGAACTTCAGTAAGTACAGGATGTACTGAATTGCACAAGATTTCTGTAAAGTTTGGAAACACAGACAAATGTAGACAATGTTTTCAGGAACATATTCAGCCTGCAAAAACAAAAGTATATTAGCTCCATTTCCAGACTTGAGGATACCCTGTAGACTTAAGACCATCAAAAAAAAAAAAACCCACAAAAAAAAAAAACAGTGGAGATGTGAGTGAAAACTTGTATGTAAAACCTACATGCTTTGACAAGGGAGGAAATTTAGGAGGATAAAGAGAAAAATAGAGTAAGCTCATGAGTTGATTTATAGGTAATAAGTAGCAATGGATGAGGGTCAAAAGATATAATTAAGACTGACAAACCAAATAGTAGAAGCCTAAACAAATAAAGGAGGGGAGGACTAAGGACATTATATGAAGGGATATAATGTATAAATACAAACATTATAAATATTTAAATATAAAGCTACCCACAAAATTATACAAAAAGTACAAACCTTCCCAAATACCAAATAAATAACAAAATACAAAAAGGAAAAGTAAAACAGACAGTATAGTAAAAGAACTCAATTAAATATATTTAATGTGGTAAATATACATTAAGTAATGTGACAGAGTTGGAGAGTTCAGAGTTTGGTCATAGCAATAAGTTAAAAGGACATAACACACTAATTGGAAGGAAAACATGTTAAGACTAACTCAAAAGGCCAAGTCCAATTCAATGCTGTATGTAAGAGACAGTCCTAAAATGAAGTGATTTAGAAAAGTTAAAAATGAAAGAGAACAGGCAAACAGACAGAAAGCAGGTGTTGTGCTCTTGACAGATGACAAGGTAGGATTTGAGGGGAAAAGCACTACATGAGACAAGAATGACAGTGTATAGTGCTGAAAGCTATAATTCAGGATGAAAATTAAATTTTAATATCTATGTTCCAAATGATGCAACAGTGCTGATAAACAGACACTGTAGCAGAGGCAGGAGAAAGGGATAGAAACAGCCCAGTAGTCAGTGGCATTAACCTGCTGTTCTCATAAAAAGATGGGTCCGGGGAGCAGCAGCAACAGATCAATGAGGAGGTAGAAAACCTGAACAGGGGCTTCCCTGGCGGCGCAGTGGTTGAGAGTCCGCCTGCCGATGCAGGGGACACGGGTTCCTGCCCCGGTCCGGGAAGATCCCACGTGCCGCAGAGTGGCTGGGCCCGTGAGCTGTGGCCGCTGAGCCTGCGCGTCCGGAGCCTGTGCTCCGCAACGGGAGAGGCCACAACAGTGAGAGGCCCTCGTACCGCAAAAACAAACAAACAAACAAAAAACCTGAACAGAAGACCCAATAAGAACTCTTAAAACCCTGATCTCAATGCCAGAGGAAGCCTGTGCACACAAAACATTCTTGAAAATTAACTGTATTTCAGGCCACAAAGGGAAACTCAGGAAATCCCAGAAAGTAGAGTTAATACAAACAATATTTTCTGTTCATAATGAAACAAGACTCAAAATCAATAACAAAAAGTCCCTTCTATCAGACAATTAGAAAAACCTGTCAGTTAAAAACTCTAGGGTGAAAAGGTAAAAGCAAATCTAAATTATAGAATTTCTTTTAAAAAAGATGATAATGGAAAAGCTACAGACAAATCAATAGGATAAAGTTAAAGCAATGATCAGAAGAAAGTTCGCAATGTAATGCCTAAATTGCTAAAAAATGAAACAATGAAAAGAAATAGATTAAATATTCTACCCAGCAAACCAGAAAAAGAATGTAATCTAAAAGTAAGCAGAAAGAAGGAAATAATAAAGATAAAAGCTGAAATTAATTAGTTGGAAAAATAAAAACAGTGGAACTAATAACTAAATTGAAACACCAGTTATTTCAGAAAAAGAAAAACCACAAGTGAAACTAGTCATGAAAAGGGGGGAAACGCAAACACACAAAATAAGACATGACAAGGGTGGAATAACCATTGAAATAAAAGAATTTTTTAAAACATGAAACTACTTTGCAAAACTCCATACAGATACATTTGAAGGTATCAATGTATTGATAACTTCCTAGGAAATGTATGATTTATCAAAATTAACCCCTATAGAGATAGAAAGTTTAAATCAATCATTCCATAGAATGTTATCAAAGAACGAAACCCCAAAGAACACCAGGCCTACGCAGATGGTTTCGCAGGGAATTCTACCAGACTTTCAAAGGCTGGATAATTCCCACTCTACTTAGATTGTTTCAGACACAGAAAAAGAAAAAGAACATTAAAATGATTTTTATGAAATACAGTGTTGATACTCACCAATGAAGTAAGTATGACCAGCCCCCAAATCGGGCAATCTGCTTAATGGACAAAGGCTGAATGTGTCCCTGGAGTCAGCCCCCAGCACCATGACAACCTGGCAGGGCGTTGAAGGTGGTATGCAATATAATGAGACCAAAAAAGAAGCTTAAGAAATAGAAAAGGAGTAATAAAGCCATCTCTATTTATAGACAGTGAGAACTAACCTGGAAAACTCCAGGGCATCGATGATAAAACCAACACAAATAACAAAAGAAGATTCATCGATGTATCAGGCAAGAGTAATACACTTCTTACCCACAGACAATAATCAGAAAATATAATGTGAGAAAAGATTGCAATAATAATAAAAAAGATAAAATAACAGAAAAGATTAAAAAATAAAAACGCAAGAGATCACAATAAAAATTTAAAAGATAAAATACTGAGGAAAATGTAACAAAAATGTTCAAAATCTATATGAGGGAAACTTAAAAATTCTCCTTAAAGACACAAAGTAGACTGGGAACAAATGGAAAGATCAATTGTTCTTGAGATAAACCCTAAGGACAAAAAGAACTGCCAAACCCTTCAGGTCTTTTCAGTCATTTTACTGCTGCTGTCAGTATTGGTATGGCTATCAAAGAATCTAGATATGTATTATGAAATGAAACAAAGGCTTGGTATTGGTGGGCACTAGGATTTTCACCATGAAGAATTAAAAGGTCAGGTGGAAGATCAATAAGATTAATAAGAGTCCTATGGATTTGAATTTAAGTTAGAACTATTGGGACTGAGCAGTATGTATTTTAGCCTAGCTCCCTCCTAGTCACCAGACTAAGGATGTCAGAACTTGCCCCACCGGGAATGAGCTGGACCTCCTGCAAGAAAAAAGGGACCACATCCCGAAGGAGGTGCAGAACTCGGCCACTATGAACCAGCGAGGTCAGCAGAGGACTTACAGGACCAGGTCCTGAGGGTGCTGGACCCAGGGTGTGGAACGTGGATTGGCCAAGTTTGCCCATGTGGAGCGTTTTCCTTGAGCCAGTAGTTAGCATCCTGCTAGGTCCCAGGAGACGGTGCTAACATGAGGTTATGCTGGCTCTTGGGAGCTCGGAGAAAGTGATGACCTACACTAAATGAAGTAGAAATCTAGAACCACAGCAGCAGAGGATGGAAGAAGGGATGAAAAGACAGAGAAACAGGCATGCCAGAGGGGGTCTGCTACATGAGGCCAGAAATCCACTAGGTGACCATGTTCTGTAGGAAGGTCCATAGGACATGACATTTGGCAAAGCAATTCAGGATGCAGTGATGAAAGGGTGTCAGCTTCATTGAGAAGCTCAGGGTAGCCTGGGGTGGATGGCGGGAGATGGCATCACAGAATGGGACTCAGAAAGCAAAGAGGAAAACAGGCGCGGAAAAAGATAGAGGTGAGGCAGAGGCACCTAACCATCAAAGCCAAGCAGGGAAGAGGAATACCCAAATGTTGGGCGCTGTGTTGATTGACCTCGATACCTGGGACCTGAAGCACCTTCACCTGGGGTAAAGTGGGGGCTCATGGGGCCATGTAATAATAAAGGTAGTCCTGACCTCAGTACGGATCGTGGGGGTCACTAGGTCCACTGTCACTGTCCTCATCCTCAATTGTATAATTGCAATGGACAGACTTGGTAATGGCCGGAAACCCACACAGGCTCATTGGCCAGAGGATAATAGCTACCATAGTGTAGGCGAAGTAGGTCGAGACCTCTGAAATGTTCCCCCCTCCCAAGCCAAGACAGTCAGTCAAAAATAATATCACATCCCAGGGGCATGGATAGAAATTGGCCTCACTGTCAAATACCTAAAAGATCTAGACTGGTGGCCCTCATCCTATCCCCACTGGATTCGTAGATCTGGGCCCTATATACAAGCCAGCATGCCCCAGAGGATGGCAATGAACTACCACAAACCCAAGCAAGTGGCAGCAACAACTGCAGCCTCTGGGTCAGAATTGGGATCTCTGCTAGAGCAGCTGGAGGTAGCTAGAACACACTGTTTGACCTGGTGAGTGCATCCTTTCCCACCTCTCTCAGAAAGGAGGACCTGAGACAGTGTGCGTTCACGTGGATGGACAGCAGCGTTGAAGCTTTTGCCCCTGGCTGGGTTAACTCTCCCATCCTCCATCATAACACAGCCCCAGGTGGCAGGATCATCTGGTCATTCTGCAGAACATCACAATGGTCTACTATCGCCCACAGACCTCCATCACCATCACTTTTTGGGGCTTAAAGAATGTTGGATCTATTGACACGGATCCTGCATCACCTCACCTCAGACTCAGGAATCCATTTCATAGCGCAGGAGGTGTGAAAACAGGTGTGTGGTCCAGGGATGTACTGGTCCTGTCACATGTTGCACCACCCAGGAGCTGCCAGCCCGAGCGAGTGATGCAAGGGCCCATCGGAGGTTCAGCTGAGAGACTGGCTTGGCAACCTCCAGAACCCAGTGTTCATCCTAAACCACAACCATTACATGGAAGGGTGGAAGAGAGGGAGGAAAGGAAGGAGAGAGATTGGACAGGAGTGTAAATTCCTGAATGCAGGCTAGGGCGCAGGTTGTTCACTATCTCATTCGTCCAATCTTCCTGTAGACCTGAGAAAATTTTCAGAGGAAGACATTGAGAATCAAAAGCAATGAGAAAGCACAAAGATGATTAGATTGGCATCTTGGAGAGAAAGGTCTGGCTGCCAGTAGAGAGGGGGTCCGTCAGGGACCAGCGTGGTGGGTGATGGTTGTGATGACGGAGGAGAAGATGCATTCTGTACATATCTAGACCCAGAGGTTTGTACCTATCTAGACCCACTAGGGCTTGTTGGCCCTTGCTGGGCTGGAGACCAGGGTCAGGGCACAGCAGGGGCGTGATGCCTGGCACCACCGCTTCCTACCAGGTCCCCTGAAGATCCAGGCCACCTCAGCCTGAGTCCCAGCCATCGTGATTGCACTAAAGGTCCCACAGTATCTGGCCTCAGAACTGGATGCTACCAATGCCTGTGACCCCGGCCCTGCCCCTTCCTGGTTTGCTGAATTTTTCCCGTGGCCAGCTGAGGGCTCAGATGCTCCAGTCTGAGTCCTCTGGGTTTGTCCCGTGTGACTGTTTAGGGGGAGGGTGTCAGCTGCCCGTGGGCACATGGAAGGCTAAAAAACAGGCCAGATCATGGAGATCTTGAAGGTCGGGCTACCCACGTGGCCTCTGTCCTGACAGCAGTGGGAAGTTTCCAGAATGTTTCAACAGAATGGAAGTTGCCAGGTGTTTCCTTGAAAGGTTAGTTTGGAAGGAGGACCGTAGAGGCTGCCGGGCCCCCAGCGATGGGTGATGGGATGAGGTGGGCTGTGCAGGGTGACCAGAGAATGGGTGACAAACGGGGGTGCCACCCACGATGCAGGATGTGAAGGGCTCTGGGGGCAGTGAAGGGGGCAGGTGGGGGAAGAGAGGCAGGACTCACCCTCCAAGATGGAGAGGAGTTTTGTCAGAGAAGATGATGAGCTGGGGGTGAGCAGCCAGCCAGGAGGAGCCCTGGGGACCCTCAGGGAGAGGCACCAGCAGGTCGCTGGTCACCGAGTCTGGATCCCAGAGAAATGGTCGGGGCTAGAGGACCATCTCTCCGGGGCTGCTGCCTTCGATGGGGGAGCAGCCTCTGTCCGGACAGTCAATCCCCTCCACCCCTCCAACCAGCTTAGTCTTCCCTGGGCTGAGCTGCAGCTGGGGGCACATCTGTCTCCCCAGCTGCTTCTTTCCTGGGAGCTTTGCTCTTTTTTTCTCCCCTGAGCTGTTTTTCATGCAGACCCAGTGGAAGATTTTTTTTTTTTTTTTTTTTGCTGAATTATTATGAATTTCTTTTCTTTTTATAGGAACAGGATCCAACGGAAACCAGACTTTGGAAAAAATGTATAGGAGGTCTGCTCCAGCTCCCTCTCACCCTCCCCAGAAGCTAATTCTCCCAGTCCTTCCAGGCTGTGCACGGTCAGTCCCCGGGTTTCCCTCACCTCCAGCCCCACAGCCAAGCGTAGCAGCACTTCACATACGATGAACCGTCGGGGGGTGCACATCACTCAGCTAAGCACCACGAGCTGCTCTCATGGCTTTTTGTGAAATCCTCCAAGAGTCCCTCTCCCTCCAGGGTCCGTGAGCCCGTGATGATTCATGTCATTCTGGAAAAGGAGCAGGAAATGGACTTAGGGCACATAATTGCCAGGCGTGAGAGTCACCTGTTGCCCATGTGTTGCAATATTGCCAGTGTTGGTACAGCCAGCAGGGCTCCAGGACACTAATGCTCTGGACCCAGAAGCACATCCGGGTGAGTAAAGCAGGGACCACGTGGTGAAAACGGCGGAGTGATGATAGGACTTCAATCCTGTCACTTTTCCCTGCGTCGTCCCCCACCCAGCTGCCCCAGTGTGGCTCACTTAAGATGCAGACACAGCTTAAGGTACAGTATGAAGAGTTGAAGGTGCTTGTAAAGCTTTAAAAAGTTTTCTCCTCTAGGACACATGTGCTGAAAACCCCCCGGGAGCCATGTTCACAGTTCAAGGGAAATGGCGGTGAGCCTGGGGACCGTCTGGGAAGGCACGTGGCGCACTTCCTCCTGCAGGGCCGGAGCAGCGGGACAGCCACAGGAGGGATGCTGCGTGGACCACAGGCTGGGGCGGCTCGGCAGGGGGCGTGGTCAGGGCGGGGCGTCCAACCTGACGGAGGAGAGCATGTGGCCCCCCAGGGGGCTCTCTCCAGCGGGTTTCCCTTAGGTCTTGGCCAGATGTACCCTGAGGCTGAATTCCTGTCAGGGCTTCATTGAGAAACATCTCTTGAGAGACAGTGGGGGGAGCAGGCCGGGGAGAAGGGAAGCCGTGAGGCTGCAGTTTCCGCAGGTGCAGCCCAGCGCAGTCCCAGCAGAGATCACCCTCCTTACAGCTTCCGTGTCAGGCTTGTCCCGCGAGGCAAGGGAGCTGGGACTTCGGCCCCTGCATGTACAGCCACGGCAGTGTGGGGCATGTCAACCTCAGGCACTTTGGTCCCCAAAGTTCAAGGGCTTCTCCAAGAAGGAGAAGCAGGTGCCAGCAGGTGGAGGCAATGGCTACAGAGGGTCTGAGGGCATCTGTGCAGAGCACACTGTGTCTGCTGCATGAGTCTACATGCATACAGACAAGCGTGTTCCATTTGTCTACATGCATACATGAACATACCATGTGTCCCTACATGTCCACATACATATGCCACGTGTCTACACATGCATGCTGCCTGCACCTACATGTGCAGTGCATGGTGGGTGTGTCTGCATGTACGTATGCATGTTACATGTCTACATGTGCACCTGCTACATGTGTTTGCACATATATATGTGTTTCATTGTCTTCATGAACACATATATGGTTTATGTGTCTGTGTATACATGCATGTTACATTGGTGCATGCACACTACATGTACTGTATTGCATATGTCTCTGTGTACACATACAAATTATGTACATGTGCACATACATGCTACATGTGCCTGACATGTGGCAGAGCTGCACTCTGAGGGGAGGGAGACTGGGAGAGCAGGGCAGGCAGGTCCCCTGCCAATTCTCCCAGCCTCACTGTTGGGGCAAGGCTAGCCCCCTTCTTGGGTTGTGTCCACCAGCCTGAGACGGCTCCTCACTGCTGGGTTTCCTGACGCGCAGACCTCTGCCTGGGCCCTGGGTACCTTTGGCGTTACACCTGTTACCAAGCAGGATGGATGAGAAGCTGAGCCCTGCTCTCATCACAGCGATGACACAGCCATGAGGCCTCCCCACCCTGCTGCCAGGCTCAGGCCTGAGGGTGAGCCAGGTGACCCTGCCTCGACCACAGGGCCCCCAAGACAAAGGCCTGCTAGATTTGAAGTGCTGGGCAGAGGGGGACACTCAGCCTGCCCCCACAATCCAGGTCTGAGAGGCACATGTCAGGTCCATGCAGCTCACCCAGCACACACCACATGTAACTGCATAAAGATCTTCTCTTTGGATGTGACCACGATGGTACAGATTCGTGGGAACATTTTATCCCCAGAAGGGTAGCCATCGGCAGAAATACAAAGCTGCTGTTTGACCCTCGAGGACGAAAGCAAGCAATGCATGCACCCTATAAAGAGAGAGGAAAACAAAGGAACAGCAAAGAAACAAAAGAAAAAGGACAAAACATGGAAAATGGAGAGCACGACGGCAGACATGGGACCAGCTGTGATAAGAATTACAGTTGAAAATGTCTTAATTATCAGGCAGAGCCTCTCATATCGGGTGAAAAGTAACATCCACCTGTCACAGGCACAAAATAGTCCTGAAATGCTGAAAGCAAGAGGAGGGGCAGCAGGCCTGGTTGCTCCTTGGTCCAAAGGCCGAAGGCAGCAGGGCAAGACGTGTGGATCTCCAGCAGGGCGTACGAGGCAGACTTTGGACGTGGACGCGGTGCTTTTCTCCAGGAGACAGTCGAGACTGGGGGCGCCGTGAGTCCTGGGACAGTGATCCCCGCTTCTTGGGTGGACCACACCCTGAGAAGCCCACTTGCCAGTTTTCAAGGAGGAGACCCACCCAAGGACCAGGAGGACGTCCTCAGGATGCTGACATGAACCTCAGAGTCAAGCCGAGGCCCTGTGGAGGGTTTCCTGGGACGGCAGCTGTGTAAGGTTTCTAATTCACCCACACATTTGCAGCCCCCACCCCATGGCTTTGGATGGTTGACTGAATGCTGATGTGCAGGGAGACCAGCTGAAACACAGCATTACTGAAACCCCGCAACACCAGTGTTCACGGAGCCCTGGACCGGGCAGCAGGGCCACTTGGGAGAGAGAGCTGGAAGCCATGGGGTCCGTTGGCTCCTGGGGGGCCCACATGGAGGTGGGGGTCGCTGGCTGAGCCAGAGCCTTAGGGAAAGCATAAACGTGGCTTTGAACTTTATGTAACTGACGTCCCCGAGGGATTCTCAGCCTCAGATGGCGGGCAGGGCACGATGACGGGGATGGAGCTGGTTGGATCTGGACGGCCCAGGTGGAGGAGGCCGTGTTGGGAGGAGAAACCCAGGCTCGGGGGACAGCAGGGGAGTCCGTTCAGCTGGAACAGAAGTTACACACATCGGCCAGGTAAGAAAACAGAGGGACCCTCCAGCCAGGACCACCATGGGGTGGCAGGCGGTGGTGGAGCCCAGGGGCTTATGAAAATGCTGAGAGAACTTTTGGAGTCAGAGGCAGAAAGAAAGAAGCTGTAAAAAGCAAGACTAATTGCGAGAAGTGACTATAAAGACACGTCCCCGTACTTGTAATATGCACACATTCACACTGCCTAATGCTTCACACTGTGCTCCGTGCCCACCTGTAACTCTGTGAGCTCTTTCTGGTCTTGATAAAGTAGTACAGCCCTGCAAGGAGTCCCCAGTGGGGGAGGCCGGGGGAGGGGTCCGTGGAACCCCTCTGTGCTATTTTGGCAACTCCTCGTAAGTCTATAATTAGTCCAAAATAAAATTTTTGACAAAATTTACTAATTTAGGGGCTTCCCTGGTGGCACAGTGGTTGAGAGTCCGCCTGCCGATGCAGGGGACACGGGTTCATGCCCCGGTGTGGGAAGATCCCACATGCCGCGGAGCGGCTGGGCCCATGAGCCGTGGCCGCTGAGCCTGCGTGTCCGGAGCCTGTGCTCCGCAACGGGAGAGGCCACAGCAGTGAGAGGCCCGCGTACTGCAAAAAAAAAAAAAAAAAAAATTACTAATTTAGCAAAACATCTCATTTAACAATGCAAATGTGATTGTTAGGGCTCTATTAGTCATTTACACCCCAGTATGAATTGATTTAAAGATGATTTCCTCTAAGCATCTGTGTGTCATTTGACCAGGATCAGACAGATGTGGAGGTATAGTCTCTCGGTGAAGCAGGTACCTTGGGGGCTGAGAAGTGAGGGTCATTCTCCTCCTCCGCCACTTCCACGCAGCCCGTGACCCTGGGCGGAAACCTCATAGTGAGTCGCACGCATCTCCCCAGTCCATCTGGAGCAACTGCACAAAAACACTCTTCCACCAGCTTGGACTACAGGCGGCAAGATGTTACTCAAGCCGAACGACTGCTGCCCAGTCCACCCAGTCCTTGGCGAACGCGGGAAGGTTTCTAGTCTGGATTTCTTTGCCCAGAGGTGGGGCAGCTGTGGGGCCTCGGCCTCGTGACATTTCAGGGCCTGATGAGACAGACAGTTCTCTGCGAAAAGAGGCTTGTTTTTAGATTTATTTCAAATGCATCTAATAGAAGAGTTAAGCAATTTTTATTTTCCAGCTTTAGAATAATCCTTAAAGTTCGAACTGTATTTGTCTG
Source organism: Leucopleurus acutus (assembly GCF_964270905.1). Classification (NCBI taxonomy): domain Eukaryota; kingdom Metazoa; phylum Chordata; class Mammalia; order Artiodactyla; family Delphinidae; genus Leucopleurus; species Leucopleurus acutus. The sequence goes on along the minus strand of NC_139149.1, from coordinate 116,625,757 downwards.
CGTGAAGAATATATATTTTTGTGATCCACTGAACATCTAAGAAAAAAAGCCAGGGCTTCCCTGGTGGTGCAGTGGTTAAGAATCTGCCTGCCAATGCAGGGGACACAGGGTTCGAGCCCTGACCCGGGAAGATCCCACAGGCCGTGGAGCAAGTAAGCCCATGCGCCACAACTACTGAGCCTGTGCTCTAGAGCCCTCAAGCTGCAACTACTGAGCCCAAGTGCCACAACTACTGAAGCCCGTGGGCCTGGAGCCCGTGCTCCACAAGAGAAGCCACCGCAATGAGAAGCCCGCGCACCACAACGAAGAGTAACCCCTGCTTGCCGCAACTAGAGAAAGCCCGCGCGCACCAAAGAAGACCCAATGCAGCCAAAAATAAATAAATACACACATAAAATTTTTTTAAAAGAAAAGAAAAAAAGCCAATAGACAAAGTTCCAAATGTTTACCCTCCAAAGGGACAGACGCTCTACCGTGTGCTTCCGGGGGCCACTCACTTTCTAGCGGAGTGACCGTCGAAGGAGACGTGATGTAACAGACTTGCTCTGCTGTGGTTACACACACGGCAACTTAGTAGACATCAGTTTGTTTGAAGTCAGATCCAGTAAAGCAAGCACTTCGGCTAATGTGGACGTTCAGCTGGTTCGGCATGTGGAGGAGTCTGCGGGGCAGCTCCCGAGGGGCTGGACTCATCGCAAAATTGAGCCGAGCCCAGTCCTCTCCAGGTGCTTTCCAGGTTCCAACAGACCACAGAGATCGCGTAGCGTGTGTCCAAGAGGAGAAGTATCCTTCCTCCTAGAATTCCGTTTCTGAGCTGCAGGCCAACATTTTAATGTAAATACCTTGGACGGTAGGATTTATGAGCTCTGTAAAGCAGGAGAGGTCCGACCTCATCCGAGACATTGACAAGGGCTTTAAAAGCATCCTGCAGCCCGTCAAGGCAGACCCGCCAGAAGCCACTCCTGTGGTCAGCCTCCAAGGCGTCCCTGTCTTGCGGATTTCTCTCCGCAGCTACTGCTCTGACCCTAACACACTCGGGCCCCCTTGGGTGAGGGCTTGACTGCCACGCCTGGAGGCTCCTTTGGGGGTGTGAGGTACTAAGTATTAGGGGTGTGACGGCGTGGGTTCAAGCAAGCACCTGGCCTTAAGCATCAGGACGTTAGTATTTCTTAACCAGGACGTCTCATAAAATGAAAGGCAGCCACAAATAAGCCATCCTGACAATGTCAGTGGGGCGTGGAGGGGACAGAAAGTGTGTGGAGGATGGAAACGTGGGGTCAGGGAGATGAGGGTGAGAGGTCACCAGCAGCTGAGACCCCTTCCCTTCCCCAGAAGCAAACACCACTTAACCAACCAGGGGAAGGAGGCTCTTCTAATAGAAAGAGAAGCCGGTGGCTTAGACCCTGAAAAATTCACAATGTGGACGGACCTGTGAGAATTGGGGAGAAGTCAGGAGAGAGTTAAGGTGTAAAATAAGTGGCCAAAAACCTCTTGACAAATACAAATTAAAGAGGCACATGAGGGCCCAAGGGCCCCAAGACAGGGAGCAGAGGACTTTGGATGGAGCTCATGCCAAGTGCTGTGTGCTGTGTGCAGCTGTGTGCAGTGTGCAGTGTTCAGAGTGCAGTGTGCTGTGTGTGGGTGCAGTGCACAGTGTTCAGACTGCGGTGTGCAGAGTGCAGTGTGCAGTGTTCAGAGTGCGGTGTGCAGAGTGCAGTGTGCTGTGTGTGGGTGCAGTGTGCTGTGTGCAGTGTGCTGTGTGTGGGTGCAGTGTGCAGTGTTCAGAGTGCAGTGTGCAGAGTGCAGTGTATTGTGTGTGGGTGCACTGTGCTGTGTGCAGTGTGTGGGTGCAGTGTGCAGTGTGCTGTGTGTGGGTGCAGTGTGCAGTGTTCAGAGTGCAGTGTGCTGTGTGCAGTGTTCAGAGCGCAGTGTGCTGTGTGTGGGTGCAGTGTGCAGAGTACAGTGTGCTGTGTGCTGCGTGTGGGTGCACTGTGCTGTGTGCAGTGTGCTGTGTGTGGGTGCAGTGTGGAGTGTTCAGAGTGCAGTGTGCTGTGTGTGGGTGCAGTGCGCAGTGTTCAGAATGCAGTGTGCAGAGTGCAGTGTGCTGTGTGTGGGTGCAGTGTGCTATGTGCTATGCTCAGTGTGCAGTGTGCTGTGCACAGTGTGCAGTGTGCTGTGTGCAGAGCAGGGAGGGCTCAGCTCTTTGGCTGGGGGTAAGTGGCTTGGGGACAGGGTGGGCGGTGCTATGGCCAGGCCAACAGGGGGATCCCTCACCCCAGTTCTCTCTGCACAGACATATAACAGACTAACATACAGAGGCATCAAAAAGATGCCTCCTCTGTCCTCAGGAAAGTGTGAGAGGAACCCCCTCTGACCACAACGAGAGCAGGGGAGCCTCGGCCCCTGGGCTCGCCCTCCAAAGAAATACACGCAGTTAGCTTCGCTACAAAGCGCTCCCGGATGAAACGCTGGAAACACAGCAAATAAAAGCAGTGAGGACTGGAATTGCCTTGAAAGCTGACATTGGTACCTCTGACTCTGCCCCCCTTTTGCTCTCTCTCCTGTCTCCGTCTCTGTCTCTGTCTCTCTGTTCCTCAGACACATCTGTTGAAGGTCATAATGGCTACATGGAAACCGAACCATGGGCCTGTTCTCCAGAGCAGGGGGCAGAGCACAGGAGGTGAGGTCTTTGGATGTCGAGCTTTGAGCCGTTAACGGGATCAAACACAGACTCCCCGGGGCTTTGAAGCCACAGCTGTAAGACCCCAGGTGTCCTGAGGGTCCTCCTTACATACTTTTCAATGTCCTCCCCCGATGGCCCCTGAAGTCTGGCTGTCACCCCTGCCAGAGGTGGGATAGGTGGGGGGGGGACGTGAGGGGCCCAAACAAGATCGCCGCCGCTGGCCGCTCCTGGGCCCAGCGACCGGCCGCCTCTTCCTAACAAGCCCACGGTGGGGGCCGGCACCCACAATGTCACCTTCGCCCCGCCCTGTCCATGGTGCCCTGGGTGACATGGCGCATCCTGTTCTGCGCTATTTGTCATGCGTGCTTGTTTCTGTGGGAGTGGCCAGCGGCACAGAGGAGCGACAGGCACGAGCAGGAAAGGCATAAATGGGAGAAACGTGCCGAGCATCTCCAGACCAACAGCCGGGGCCTTACTGTGCGTCCCCCACCTGCCCCTCCTCCCACTGAATCCTTTCCCCATTGCGACGCGTCTCCCTCTTGGAAGCACAAGCCCCTTGACTGCGTGTGAGGGCACCGCGAGGTGGAACCACAGAGGTTTTTTCTTTGTGGGGAAGCCCATCCCTCTGTCCCTCTGTCCCCAGCAGGCCTGTTCCTCCCCCCTCGGGGTCCTCTCTCTGCTCCTGAGTCCCCACCACTGTGCTTCTCCCAGGGATGCGTTTGTCCACAAGCAAACTCGGAACCTTGTCCGAGAGGGAAGGCGGGAGGGCTGGGCCTGGAGGGGATCACAGCCAGCCCCGCACTGGAGGTGGTGTTTCTGAACTGGAAGGTGAGAAATGGGACAGGTTCCGTGACCTTGGGTGGGATCCTCGACCTCTCTGTACCTCCGCTCGCTTGTCTGTAAAACAGGGAAACGGGACGGCCGTCATGGCTGCTTGGCAGCAGGAGCAAGGCCTGATCGACAGGCCCCGCCTCCTGAACACCCATGAGCTCGGCTGTGTATTCCTTCAGATGCAGGAATTCGTTTATAAGTTTTGAAAAAAGTTTTAATCCACCTTACAGGCGACATGGGGCCTGTATTGGTGTCTTGCTGCTGCTGTAACAAATACCACAAACTTAACAGCTGAACAATCGAAGTCTGTTCTCTTACAGTCCTGAAGTCAGAAATCTGAGCAGTTTTATGGGGATAAATCAGGTGTGTGTGTGGCGGGGGCGGGATTGGCCAGGACTGAGGCTACTGCATCCCGGGGCTCGCGGCCCCGTCCCACGTCCTTCTCTCCCCGTTTCCACCATCACGTGGCTTTCACTCCCGCCCCCCTCCTGGACGGCGAGCCTGTGCTGATACGGGGCCGACACTGAGAGTCCAGGATGATCTCCCGTCTCCTCCAGACCCTTCGCCTGGTCACACCAGCAAAGCCCCCTTCTCCACGGAAGGTAACATTGTCAGGTTCCAGGGACAAGGATGGGGACATCTTTGCAGGGTTGTTATTTAGCCTACAAAGGGGACTCCTTCTGGGACAGAAATTCATCCTGCAGTGACCTTGTACTGACCTGGCTGCGTGCCACAGTCTGACCCGGGCGTTGGGTTTCAGAAGGGATGGAACGGCTCAGAGTCCCCGCCCCCGACAAGGGAGAGTCATCCATCCCTGAAGGAGGCAGCCACGTGATGGGCACAGACGGCAAGACCCAGAACAGCCCCTGCACGGTCCCACCAATGCTGACAGATTCTGTCTCTCAGTGTAGCACAACCCCCAGGGCAGCCCAGTTCCTTAGACCTGCCAAGGTGGCCGCCTAGGCCTGGGAGTGGCCCTTGGTCCCCGTGAGTGTGCCCTTCAGTGCTTCTCTGCCCTCCCCCCTCATTCCTGGGCTGTGCTCGCCCCAGTGCCCACCTGTGATGTGCTTCCCCTCGCTCCAGGCCTGGAGAGCTGCACGCGCCTCACGAGTGCTTATAAGAACATAACATCAGAAATGTTAACAGAAGAGCTGCACAAAAGAGCCCGTCAGCAATGGGCCATCCGCATGGCCACCCCCAGACAGGTGTGCCTTCTGCTAGACAGAAGCCACCAAAGCCTCGGGGTGAGCAAAAGGGAGACCGAATTCTCTCAATACTATCTTTATGATTTTCGGTAAATCTACAACTGCTCTTAAAAAATAATTATTTTTTAAACCTCCGTCTTGTCCAACCACCCCCTCTTCTGTCTGGACGTGTAGACTTTAAATGGCGCTGAGGCACCCCTGGGCTGTTGGCACTGGATTCCTGGGTCAAAGGAGCATAACTAATTCCAGAACCCCAAATTCCCCTAATTTCTCCATCTGCAGAGTCATCCTGGAAGCGCCAGGACGTTTCAACTTGGGCCCAACCACTTCCGTGTGGGAGCCAAATACCTGATACCCGTGGGACGTGCAGGACAGCATGTCTCTCCGAGGCCTGACACAGCCCCGCCTTGCCCACTCTCTAGCTTGTCTGGGTCAGGACACATGAGTTTTAGGACCATAAGATCCTTAGTTGACCCAGAGCTAAGATGCTAGGGCTGAGAATCCCTTGGAGAAGGAATTTCATTCATAGACTCATGCAACTTCGCTCTAAGAGCCTTGGAGGAATTCCCTGCAGTTCAGTGGTTAAGACTCCGCACTTCCACTGCAGGGGGTGCGGGTTCAATCCCTCGTCGGGGAGCTAAGATCCCACAAACTGTGTGGTGCTGCAGAAAATCAATCAGTTTTTTGTAAAGGCTGTGGGGCCAGGCACCCCCCAGACGTCCCCCGACTCTGCTGGTGTCCACTCCACCACGTTAGGAATCACCTCCATGCCTCCGGGCATCCCCAGAACCTCCTCCCAGCGTCTCAGCTGAGGCTTTTCTCTCCAGCTCCCACCCGCCGGCTCCTCGGCAATCTGAGCTTTCACCCTCGCGACGTGGCCACAGCGGGGTTTGCGCCCAGGCCACCCCGTTGCCTTCACTGGCCCTTCTCCTCCTCCCCCACTTGGCGCACTGGTGCCCCTTTCATATCCCCAAACCCTCACCTGTGACCTCAGGGTCATGAGGAAAGGTGGGCTGGAGGAGCAAAGAAGACATCAAATCGGTGGACAGAGGCCACATGGGGGGGTGTGGGGCACTCTGAGACCTCAGACGTCCTCACCCCAAATCTAGGCTGGCCCCCAGGAGAGAGGTGGGAGGGCCCCCTGTCACTGAACTAGGGGGACCGGTGAAGATCTCGGACACGTGAGTTTGGGAAACCTTGCCCTGTGAGGCCGGCGGGTTCCCGTAGGTGTAGCTAGTTTATCTCGCTCTCTCTTTGCACTGAGGTATCTTCCAGTTAGAGGAATTCAGGGTCCACTTTAGGGGCTGGGATGGCAGCAGCAGACAGGAGACTGGGGAGGGAGGGGTGGTCTGCCCCAGCCTCCAGCCTCGAGGAGGAAGGTGGATGGGTGGAGGGAGGTTTTCTATGAGAAAGACAACCAGTGTTCAGGGCAGGAATACGGGGTTCACCCATAGCCCCAGCTTTCTCAGGGCCCCATCTCTCGGGACACAGAGGGTGAAAGGTGATCAAACCCAGCAGCTCTAAAAGCACAGCTCGAGAAGGAACCGGATGCTTTGGTGAGGGTCTGACTTGTCCCCGATGGATGGGGATTCTGCCCCCCATCACTGCAGACACTCTGCTTCTATTAATGCTTCATTTCTCAATCACATTTGGGCAGCCTCAGTCCATGGTGCGGTCATCGAACTTACCAAAACCTCTGGAACAAAAGCCACGAGCGCACTGATGCCCAGCTTACGGTGTACAGTCAACTGCAACTACCTGCAGAAACGATGCTGGGTGCAAAGTTAGTGGAAGAAGGAGGGGGGCCTTTGGGGAGGGTGTCATCCAACTAGGCGTTCAGGAAGGGACATCTCTTACGTACCACGTCCAGACCACTCTGCCCCACCTCTCCCGCCAGCCACTGCTGCTGTGACCACGTCCCCACAGGCGCTGGCCAGCTTCACACCGGCGCACCCAGCATCACCCAGCCTGGAGCCTGTATCCAGAGTGAGGGGCGGGGAGCTGACGCCAGCGGCCACCCTTGTCCAAGGGGGGATGAGCACTTCCCCAGGGGTGTCAGTGTGGTCAACACCCGCCCCACAGAAATGAAGTGTCTCTGTATTGACTCTCCCTCCTCCTTTCTGTCCTCACCTCTGCCCTCCCAGGCTTGCCAACACCCTCAGGAATCTAGGGAGCCCTCTGCCCAGCCTCTGCTCTCTGCGGGGTGACCCAGGATAGGAGTCTGGCAAGGAAAGCTAGGGTCACGATGATGGAGGCAACAGCACAGCCCAAGGAGAGGAGGTGGGGCTGGGGGTCCTCGGCCTGCGCCCACGAGCCAGCGGAAGGCAGACAGGCTGGTGCGCCCACCATGATGGCCAGCGGGCAGGACTGGTGCCCGCAGGAGGCCTGGGGCAGCTGCACTGTGGGGGCAGAGTTGGCAGATCTGACTTGAGAACACGTGGAAGGAAAAGCCGGAGGCGTGAGAGTGGGGCTGGTGAAGACACAGAAGAAAGAGACATCTGGGCGGCCAGGGCTGCCGCTCCCTCAGTCTGGTGGGCGCCCAGCCCCTCCTGGCTATGTCCTGCTCACACGCAGAGGTTGTGGAGGAGCCGGGAGGGCCCAGAGGCCCATCTCGACACGACAGGGCTGTTCACAGATCAGCCTGCCCCCAAGGGACATCACACCATCGTCCCATCACACCAGGAGCCAGAGCTGCCGCTCCCACCACCTCTCCCCACTCCTTCCCGTCTCTCCCCACTTCTTCCTTCTTTCTGTCCATTAAAGAGATAAGAGGCTTCCTCAGACCCCCAACAGAGCAGAAGAAAGAATTTCAGCGGGTATTGGAGGTTTGCTCCATTTCCAAGGCCCCAAGATGGACGTGATGCCCGATGACTGCGTCACTGGTGTTAGAAGAACCCCTGTAGGGAATTGTGATGTTTCCCAGGATGGGCTCCAAGAGTTTCCCATTTCCTGCTGATGCATGGGCTCCCGAGAAAAGGCCAGCGACTGGGATATTGAGGGCCTAGTGCTGATATATTTGACTATATTTACACATGGTCCCTATGCTTCCATGCCAGGCACCTGAAGTAATCATAAAAGCCTCACAGTCACGAAATGGTGATGGCATCATTGTTCCCACTTTACAGATGCGGAGACTGAGGCCAAGAGATGAAGCAACTTACCCAGTTGTGACTGAAGCTGCCTGGCTACTCCGCCCACTTTGCCATCCGGCCTCCTCGGGGCCCCTCGGGCAGCCCTGGCCCCGCCCGTCAGCACTTCCTGTCTTCTCACAATCGGTGAGATACCTGACTGCTTTCTCCACGTCCAGTTCTTTGACACACAGTGCATTTGAATCATTTTCCCCCTCGGATTAATTCATTTTTACTTCTGCTGTAAACGGCTGATTCTTCTATGATGATGTTTGTCCTTTCCCACACTGATTTCTGTGAGCTCTCGGGGCCGGTGTCCCATCTGTGACACAATCCCAGTCCACCGCATTCAGCAGGTGACCCTGTGAAGGCTGATGACAGCTCTGGGCTCTAGGTGAGGCCATGTTGTCGTAACGCGCACGGAGCAAGCCTTTGTCTCTGGATGCCCACGGTGACGTCACTGCTTCATTTGCCTTCCGCCTCCCATATGTCAGTTTCACATGTTTAGAAAGAGTAATAAAACTTTTCCATTCTCTTTCGTAACTTCAGTTTTATGCTTAGAAAAGCCTGTTCACCCCCAGAGTGCAAAGTATGCACCCATATTTCCCTCCAATTCCGTTACCATTTCATTTGCACTATGCTTATCTCTTCGAACCATCTGGAATTCATTTTATCGTGAGGTAAGAATCCAGCTTCAATTTTTTTTTCAAAAATTGTAGCCACCTATGCCAGTAACACTTACTGCAGAGTTCATCTTGACTACATGGACTTAATTCCCCCTTTTCATGTAAGAAATGCTAAAATGTCTTGAGTCATTTCTGGATTGTCTATTGACTGCCGTTATTCTATTTCTGTCCACACGAGTACTGGGCTACTTTAGTCATTATCTTAAGGTAGTTTGCTATTTGGTTCTCTGGGTCATTTCACATGGTTATTTTTCAGAGTATTCTTGGTTATTCTTGCACATTTTTTCCAAGTGACCTTAATATCATTTTGTTCCCCAATAGACTTTGGGGATTTTAACAAGAATTTCATCCCCAAGGCATCAAGGCACCTTCCCGGGAGAACGGGCACATTTAAACGCGAAATCTTCCCGTGTGGGAACACAGGTGTCATTCTGAAGAGACTCTCACCAGCATTGTCACATTTCTCATGATTTCTAGAGCTCTATTCTTGATCGTTCTTTTACTCTTGAAAATGAAAAGCAATTTTCCATTGAGCCACATTTCATTAACTCGAAGATGCCATTGATTTGAAGATGTCACCTTTTCAGGAAAAGAAAGTAGAAAATATTTACTATATACAACGGACATGAAAACATCCCCATTTCTGGAAAATTATTCAGTGAATAAGTGAGAATATCTATATTCCTCAATCTGGCATATGTAGATGGAGAGAGAAACATGCTTGGTTTTGCTAATCAATACACAGAACATGTAGACACACCATGAACTCCTGGACTTTCATTGTGTCACCAGCTACCTCTGAACTCACGCTTGTTATTGCTTTTCAATAAATCAGATCGTCTTCCAATGATGGAGGAAAAAAGGTCTCTTTGATGGTAGCTTGTTTTCACTTGTCTTGTGAATGGTGACTTTGTCATCAGTCTCATTCATGGGTCGCTGGCTACCAGTCTTTTCCCACTGAGCCTTTCCAACGAGTAGATGTCAGGATGGCAGTGGCGTACCTGCACCAACACCTGCACGTGTGCACCAGCACCTGCGTGTCCACACCAACACCTGCACATCTGCACCACCACCGGCACGTCCCCACCAACACCTACACGTCTGACATATCTTCCCGTTGCCTCCCACAGGTCAGCAGTTTACCGTCCATTTGGAGCTGAGGGAAGGCCTCGGGCCATCCCTCTCTGTCCTATTGCTTTTTTTTTATTAACATCTTTATTGGAGTATAATTGCCTTACAGTGGTGTGTTAGTTTCTGCTTTATAACAAGTGAATCAGCTATACATACACATATATCCCCATATCCCCTCCTACTTACGTCTCCCTCCCTCCCACCCTCCCTATCCCACCCTTCTAGGTGGTCACAAAGCACTGAGCTGATCTCCCTGTGCTATGTGGCTGCTTCTCACTAGCTATCTATTTTACATTTGGTAGTGTGTATATGTCCATGCCACTCTCTCACTTCGTCCCAGCTTACACTTCCCTGCCCCGCATGTCTTCAAGTCCATTCTCTACATCTGCATCTTTATTCCTGTCCTGCCCCTAGGTTCTTCAGAACCATTAATTTTTTTTTATATTCCATATATATATGTGTTAACATCAGTATTTGTTTTTCTCTTTCTGACTTACTTCACTCTGTATGACAGTCTCTAGGTCCATCCACCTCACTACAAATAACTCAATTTTGTTTCTTTTATGGCTGAGTAATATTCCATTGTATATATGTGCCACATCTTCTTTATCTATTCATCTGTCAATGGACACTTAGGTTGCTTCCATGTCCTGGCTATTGTAAATAGAGCTGCAATGAACATTTTGGTACATGACTCTTTTTGAATTATGGTTTTCTCTGGGTATATGCCCAGTAGTGGGATTGCTGGGCAGTATGGTAGTTCTATTTTTAGTTTTCTAAGGAACCTCCATACTGTTCTCATAGTGGCTGTATCAATTTACATTCCCGCCAACAGTGCAGGAGGTTCCCTTTCTCCACACCCTCTCCAGCATTTGTTGTTTGTAGACTTTCTGATGAAGCCCATTCTGACTGGCGTGAGGTGGCGCCTCACTGTGCTTTTGATTTGCATTTTCTCTAGTGATTAGTGATGTAGAGCATCATCCTTTGTCAGTTGCTTCGTTTGCGAATATTTTCTCCCCTTCTGAGGGTTGTCTTTTTGTCTTGTTTATGTTTTACTTTGTTGTGCAAAAGCTTTTAAGTTTCATTAGGTCCCATGTGTTTATTTTTGCTTTTATTTCCATTTCTCTAGGAGGTGGGTCAAAAGGACCTTGCTGTGATTTATGTCATAGTGTTCTGCCTATGTTTCCCTCTAAGAGTTTTATAGTGTCTGGCCTTACATTTAGGTCTTTAATCCATTTTGAGTTTATTTTTGTGTATGGTGTTAGAGAGTATTCTAATTTCATTCTTATTTACCATTGCAACAAAAAGAATAAAACATCTAGGAATAAACCTACCTAAGGAGACAAAAGGACTGTATGCAGAAAACTATAAGACACTGATGAAAGAAATTTAAAATGATACAAACAGATAGATATACCATGTTCTTGGATTGGAAGAATCAACATTGTGAAAATGACTATACTACCCAAAGCAATCTACAGATCCAGTGCAATCCCTATCAAACTACCAATGGCATTTTTCACAGAACTAGAACAAAAAAGTTCACAATTTGTATGGAAACACAAAAGACCCCAAATAGCCAAAGCAATCTTGAGAAGGAAAAACGGAGTTGGAGGAATCAGGCTCTCTGGCTTCAGACTATACTACAAAGCTACAGTAATCAAGAAGTTATGGTACTGGCACAAAAACAGAAATATAGATCAATGGAACAGGATAGAAAGCCCAGAGATAAACCCACACACATATGATCACCTTATTTTTGATAAAGAAGGCAAAAATATACAATGAAGAAAAGACAGCCTCTTTAATAAGTGGTGCTGGGAAAACTGGACAGCTACGTGTAAAAGAATGTCCTATTGCTTTTTGACCTAAGTATTCATAGGATCCCTTCTTCTTCCTGGAAGTTCAACTGTTTATCAGTATGTGTCAGGGTATGTCTCCCTTTCTGAACGTAGCGGGTCCTGGGGAGCCCGTTTCTGCTGTGCAGTAGCCGTTCTCAGGCTATTTTTCTTCCCGCTTGTCTGAATACTGTTTTGTGCCATTTATTCCAGCTCCTCTTCAGGGCCACTGCCCCCTCAGCTGCTGGGCCTGTTCTCCTCCCACCCCCAGGATCTCCACCTTTCCTTCTTTCCAAATCACTTGCCTTTTCCAGGCCCATTTTGGTGCTTTCTCAGGCTCATCCTCCACGTCACCGAGTGGACGTTCTAAGTGCCAGTGTTGCCCTTCACGGAACTGTCGTTCTGAAATGACCTCTTTGACTTCACAACTGTATTCCCTCCTCACACCAAGCTTCCTCTCCATCTCTCGCCAGCTCTTTTCACCTTTGTTGTCTCACTTATTCTTTCATCTCCAGTTTCACACAAAAAATTTTTTCTTGATTTTTGAAGTTAGAAAACAGTTTACTATTTACAATTGAGTTTTACTTCCTGTAGTACACCCTTTACAAAGTGTGTTTCTCTCTTTTCTTACCCACATAATTTTTATGCTATTGCACATTTGTATTTTCTGTTCATATGTATTTTCTGAGCACATGGACACCAGGTAAAAGTGACCTAACCTAGAGTTAGGGATCCTGGGGCTGACTTCCTAGTCTCTTCCACCAGGTGGGACACCCCTTGAGATAGAGCAGACCCCGCAAACACTCCCTCCCCCAGTGGTGACTGGGAGGACCAGAGTGGGAGGCTCCAAGACCCTTCAGGACACCATGACAAATGGCATCCCCTGGGCTTCCCTGGGCCAGCCGACTGGGGTGTCGGGAAGCTGGGCAGAGCATGGGTGCGGTGAGAGGAGATGTGCTGTGGCCATTCTGGGTTCACCTGGAGGCAAAGGCGAGACCAGCTGGACCAGAGAAGATGGTCCATCCCTGCTCCAGGAAGACCACGCCTTCAGGCTGGGTGATGCTCCACAGTGTGAGGTGTGCACGGTAGGGGAAAGCCTGGGCAGATGGGCCCTCCCGAGCCCTCCAGCTTGAGGCCTAAGATGAGGTGCCAACAGCCAACAAACAATCCCATTCACCTTGTTTCTGAGGAGACACAGGTGGCACCCCTCACCTGTGATGGCCTAATTTTCACCTCAGTGTTTACACCCTCAGTTATAATAGCTAATATCTTTCCAATAATAAGCCCCTAACTCTGTGACAAGTACCCAGGCTGAAGCTCTTCTGGGTCAATGACACAAGGCCAGTGTAACCACAGCTGATAAGACACCATGACGAGATCCTTCCTTCGGTGAGAACGGTGAGGTTGTGTGGGTCCAAGATGCATGAAGTGTGCCCACAAGACACCTGTACCTCCTGCCAAACAGCAGTCTCAGCAGAGGCATCATCACTCTGTACTGCTCAGGTATAGACACCAGGAGACCCCAAAGGGGACAGCGGAGGAAAGCAGGCAGGACAGGAGGGGCCACGTGTAGAGAAAGGCGGGAGGTGACACTGCAGGGGGCACTGCACAAGGACAGGGAGGTGCCAGGAGAGGACGTGACCCCAAGTAAGCCTGTCCCCCAACCTGCTACTCTACGACCTTGAGCCTCCTCAGTAGTAAAATGAGTCACGCATTTCTGCCTTACCTGCTGCACAGGTAAGGATGAAGGTTGACAATGAATTTGCAAGCAGTTTGTGACTCTAAGGCATCCTCATTCATACAAGTGGTTATCTAGCATCATCCAATTTGTCTTCTTAAATTTGGTTGAGTGTCTAGTCTCAGCCAGTCCCTACACTGAGATCTTTGATCGCTACCATCATGGCCATCATGGTGTCATCATTCCCATTTATTGAGCCTTAGCTATGTGTCAAGCAGTACAGAGAATTTTGTCCACATTATTTTATTTATTCCTCACAGATGAGATATATAACTACATATCCCCTTTTATAATGTGTGTTCCCTCTGCTCAGGGGAAGAACCAAGGCTCAGGTACAAGTAAGATGGCTTGTCTGGATTCATAAAGCAGTGAAGGGCAGAACCCAGGTTTGAATCTGATCTCTGGGTCTCCTCCCACAACATGTCACCTTGCAGAAGCCCTGGAAGTTGGCTGGAACACAATGGAAAGTCTTCATCAGGAACCATGGAACCATGGCTGGTAGAAAGGGTGGCCAGAGCAGAAGAGAAGGAGGGACAAGGAACCACAAAAACTGCTCATCCTTGGCAGCCAGCATCAAGGTGGGATTTGAGGTTAACCCAGGCTGACAATCTCCTTTAAATCTCAGGCTGTGTGACAGCAAGTCCAGCCATCAGTGTGTGTCAGGCGGTGGGCGTAGTGGGATGAGGAGGGAACACTGCTAATTGGTAAGGGCTGTTAAGAGCGTCTGGCTTCCACTTTGTTGGAAAATAGAGTACATTTATGCATGCTTTGAAATTAAACATCTGTCCCCAATATTATGTGGCAATGGACATTTTCCCCCAGTTTTTATTAGTTAATGAAATTTCTGTTCTTTTAATGTAAAAATAGATAATGAATGAGTCTGACAACACCAAGGAAAAGTCTCAGTTCTCTGAAAGGAAATGAGCTTGGCAGAACCCACCATGTGGAAAATTTTGGGAAAAGCCCCACCAGGGAATCCACGTGCTGCTGTCCTGCCCAGGGACTCAAGTGTCCTTTTACCCCCAGGGACCGTCCAGGCAGGTAAGAATCATAGTGACTTAATGGGCCAAAGAGGAAATCAGGGATGGCTCTAAGGACCGTGTTTGACCAGAGATGATGTAATGGCCTAGCCCCAGAGAGAACTAAGGGCCCCCCATACTCAAGTCTCTTTCTCTTTCACACACTCTCCCGGTGCCCACCCCAGGGAGGGCACTGCAGCAAATGCCACTGATCACCTCCATTTTAAACCCATTCCTTGCCTGATGAAATGTCAACCAAATTTGCAGAAACATATATTCCCATACCCTACAGATTATTGATTATATTTATAAATATCTACTTGTTCCTGAGTGTATTTCTAGGTCATTGATGTTCTGTGCTCTCTGGATCTCTATTCAAAAGATTTCTGAGTCAGCCTAGTACTGTGGGCGTAGAGCACCTTTCCCCCTCAGCCTCCTAAAATCTTAAATGTTCATCTTGACCTCTGTCTCCCCAACACCAAAGCCATGGTTAAAAACTGGTCATGAGCTAAAAGAGCAGCTTCTGAAGTTGTTCAATGTGTCCCAAGATGCCTTGGCCCTGCGCCATCTTGCTACATTGCTGAGGATGGACCAGGCCTCCTACCTCAATCTTCACTAACTGAACAGAAGCAGGGATGGCCTGGACCAGAGCACAAGCACTAAATCTTTGTTCTTTGCCAGGACCAGCATCTTCCCATGATGGAGAGCCTCTTCTGAGTCTCTGCTGCCTCAGGAGCCCAAGAAAGACTGGGCCGGAGCCAGAGGCCAATCTCAGCAATGGCTCCCAAAGTTATTGGGCACCTCTGGGGCTCTTCCAGAGGTGGAGCTCCCTGCTCAGCCCGCAGGCTTGGAGATCCAGCCAGGAGAGCAGTGCCCAGCTCTGGGGTGAGGGCAAGTCAGGGGCTCAGGGAGGAGGTGACCCTTGGGAACACATGCTCTGTGGGCTGGGGTTTGGGTACACACTACCAACGAGGGTGGAATTGCCTTTGTAAATGAGAACTTCCCTTTGCAGATTTGCACAGCCCAGCCTCTGACTTCTGGGTCAGAAATTAATTCCTAATCCCACAGACTCAGTTCTCCCAGCTGACCTGGGAATATGAGCCAGCTGAAATGATAGAAACAAGAGTCTTCCTGGCACCCTCGAACATCTTACAAAATGACCTTCAATGTATGAATCTGAGGGCTGCTTCTAGCCCATATTCTCTGTAATTAATCCCAGTTAACAATTGTAAAGTGATGACAATAGAGTTTAGTTTATGATCTCATTTATCACTCTCCCCGTCATTAAAATATGAGATGCAAGTGCCCCACCCAAATACTTGAAGAAAAGCCAGTGAATGCAAAGTATAAATTCCTTCCCCAGTGTCTCTGGCTTGTGGACTTGTCGTTATGGGGTGGCCGCAAGCACTGGCCTCCTTTCATGTCATCTGGGATTTACTTATGGAGCAAGAAATGAAATAGACTAAAATCAGATTTTGTCTGGGGAATCCATCTTCTTCTAAGCCAAATGAAATGCATGTATTCCATTAGTATGTGGTAGGAGAGTAAGATGATGATAGAATTGGCCAATCTACCCTCTTTTAGGACAGAAATGGCGATTGTTTGCTTGTGGGAAAGAAGCATTTGTGAGTTCAAAAAAATCTGAAAATGAGCATAAACATTCCATGACTCATGAATTAGTCATTCAATGGTACATTTTTCCCCAACTCCCTGGAGCAGCTGACCTAATCAAGGTGCATGATGGCTGAGTGGACTTTATTCCATCCCTCCCCACTGACACACACATGGAGTTGCCTTCCCCTCAGCTACACCCACATGAGCATCCTGCCGGCTGTTCTAAGAAATGACAATAGATAAATAAGGAGGATGGGGCAAACTCCTAGTTATGCAACTTAGGGCTGTACCCTAGTGTGTGCAAGAGGGAAGACTCTGGTTTCTGGGTCATTGTTCAAACTCCTCTGGAAAATATGTTTTGATCCTTTTTTTTTCTTCCAGGAGGCAGAACTAGAACAAAATGTGGAAGTTTGAAGGAGAGCTATTTGGGCTCAATGCAGAGAAGGATTTTCTCACCAGAGCTGCCCCACCATGGTGCAGTCCACCCTGAATTCTCCCATTGTGTAAGTATTTTCAGTAGCACCTGGACTACCATCAGTTGGGGACACTTTCAGGGGGTGGACCTGAGCAGTCACAGTTGGTGTTCTTCCCTTATTCCACCCACCCCAGCGTAAAACTGATGATACCTGCAGCTCTGTCCCAAGCCTTCTTCTACAGCAGGAGCAGGCCAGAATGCCAGGGAGTTAAGGGCCCCTAGGATCAGCTCTCCACCAATGACGGACAAAAAGTGGTGGATAAATACTCCAGCTCTCACACCCCTCAGGTGGGCTGACTCAGACGTGATCCACAGTGGGCCAGAGACCCCCAGGAGGATGGGTCCCAGCTGTCCCCCCCCAGTCATTGACGCTCCTCCTATCAACTTCCTCCCATGTTCCACTCTGTATTCACCTGCCAGTGCTTCCTAGAAGCCCCTCCAAGATAAATTACTTGTGCTCAAGTCCTTACCTCAGCATCTGCTGTTGGAGAAGCCCACCTAACTACGTAGCTTTGTGCACTGGGGTGGTCACATTGTGGGGGAAGAAAACCTCTCTGACTCTCTGGAACCTTGAAATCAAAACCTGGGAAGAAGATAAAGGGAGAGAGTTGATGATGGTTTGGAGATGAAGAGGCTGAAGCCAGGATAAATCCAGGGACCACTGACCATGCCCTGAGAACCAGAAAGAACCAGCTTAGGTGTGCTGGGATGCTCACTCTGCACATCCCCAGAGGAGATGGCAGCCCAGTTGGAATAAGCATCCTAAGTCTCAGAGACAATTGTATGTGAAAACCTCACAGACACTTATTAGCCCTCTGACCCAAGTTGGTTCCATAATCTTCAGGGGGTTTTATATCATATATATTTGTAAATATACACTAAATACACAATAATGATGGCATTTCAAATCAATGGGGGAAACAGGGTAACTAACATTTATAAAGTTAAACATTGCTTTGTCTTAAACTAAAATAATTTCAATTGTGATTAAAATATTAAACATGAAAGAAAAACAAAATTATGGAAGTCCAAAAAGACATGATAGTTGAATATTTACATAACCATAAAAAGGCATGGGAAATTTTAAGCGTAACCCCGAAGCAAAAACTATAAAGAGAAAAGTAAGTGAATCGGTCTACACAGACATCTAAAACTTCTTTATATCAACAATAAAATGAAAAAGAAGATACAAAATGGACAATACACCAGACAAGTTGTTAATGGTCTTGATATAGAGAGAGCATTTGAAAAGAAACAATGGAATAGAAGTGGGCTAAGAATGTGAATATAAATGCTACATAAATTAGGGGGAAGTTTAATCTCACTAGTAGCTAAAGAAAATTGCCATCATTTCCTATGGAAAAGAAGAGGTCTATTAGATATCTATGTCCCATGTGGATGGAAATGTGAGAAGACAGAGAAATACTATCCTGAAGTCTAGGAAGAAGTGGAAATTTATCTGAACTGGAAATTGGCAATACGCACAGGCAATTTAGAAGCTCCAAAAATAGGTAGGCGCTCGTACTCGTGAATTTTACGTCTAGAAATTTAATGCTCCTCCTCTCCAAATGTAAACTATGTCCAAAAACAATATTAAAAACATTCATTACAAAACAGTGCTGCTAAGCAGGAACTGTTAGAATAGGAACGACTTAGCCACCTAAAAATATGAATGTGATTATATAAACTACAGTACATCTACTCAATAAGACACTAAAACGGCCATTAAAATTATGCTGAAGCAATGCATATATTGACATAGAAAATGTTCATAAAATGTTAGATGAAATCAGAAGTTATGAAATTTTGGGGGGAAGTGTACATAAACATAAAAACAATCTGAAAGCCACTAACAGTTGTTTCTTAGTGAGTGGGAGGATCATGGGTTTGTCCCACAGGATGTTCTGACTTTAATAAAAATTGATGCAGCCACTATGGAGAACAGTATGGAGGTTCCTTAAAAAACTACAAATAGAACTACCATACGACCCAGCAATCCCACTACTGGGCATATACCCTGAGAAAACCAGAATTCAAAAAGAGTCATGTAGGGCTTCCCTGGTGGCGCAGTGGTTGAGAGTCTGCCTGCCGATGCAGGGGACACGGGTTCGTGCCCCGGTCCAGGAAGATCCCACATGCCGCAGAGAGGCTGGGCCCGTGAGCCATGGCCGCTGGGCCTGCGTGTCCGGAGCCTGTGCCCCACAGCGGGAGAGGCCACAACAGTGAGAGGCCCGCGTACTGCAAAAAACAACAACAACAAAAGAGTCATGTACCAAAATGTTCACTGCAGCTCTATTTACAATAGCCAGGACATGGAAGCAACCTAAGTGTCCATCGACAGATGAATGGATAAAGAAGATGTGGCACATATATACAATGGAATATTACTCAGCCATAAAAAGAAAGGAAATTGAGTTATTTGTGGTGAGGTGGATGGACCTAGAGTCTGTCATACAGAGTGAAGTAAGTCAGAAAGAGAAAAACAAATACCGTATGCTAACACATATATATGGAATCTAAGAAAAAAAAAAAAGGTCATGAAGTACCTAGGGGTAAGACAGGAATGAAGACACAGACCTACTAGAGCATGGACTTGAGGTTATGGGGAGGGGGAAGGGTAAGCTGGGACCAAGTGAGAGAGTGGCATGGACATATATACACTACCAAACGTAAAATAGATAGCTAGTGGGAAGCAACTGCATAGAGCAGGGAGATCAGCTCGGTGCTTTGTGACCACCTAGAGGGGTGGGATAGGGAGGGTGGGAGGGAGGGAGACGCAAGAGGAAAGAGATATGGGAACATATGTATACGTATAACTGATTCACTTTGTTATAAAGCAGAAACTAACACACCATTGTAAAGCAATTATACTCCAATAAAGATGTTAAAAAATTGTATAAAGTATAAAAAAAAAGAGTTACAGGAAAAAGAAATCTATTATCTTGGGGGTAAGAAAAAAATCAACATCTGAAATTTCATTTTGAATAAAAATAATAAATGTAAATCATCTATATGTTTAAGTAAAACAACTAGGAAGGGGACAAAATATTTTTAATTAAACAATATAAGAGGAAGGAAATCATAAGGAATAAAAGATAAATTAAGACATTATGAAAGAGAATAGTGCCATTGACAAATAAAACCATGTGTTTGAAAAAGCAATAAATAGTCCAAAAAAGCAGAATAAAAATGTGCATATGCACTATGATCTCAATCATGTTTTTTTAAAATAAATTTATTTATTTAATTTTTTTTTTTTTTTTTTTTTGCGGTACGCAGGCCTCTCACTGTTGTGGCCTCTCCCGTTGCGGAGCACAGGCTCAGGACGCGCAGGCTCAGCGGCCATGGCTCACGGGCCCAGCCGCTCCGCAGCATGTGGGATCTTCCCGGACCGGGGCACGAACCCGTGTCCCCTGCATTGGCAGGTGGACTCCCAACCACTGCGCCACCAGGCAAGCCCTATTTAATTGTTTCTTTTTGGCTGCATTTGGTCTTCACTGTTGCGCGCGGGCTTTCTCTAGTTGCGGCGAGTGGGGACTGCTCTTTGTTGCGGTGCGTGGGCTTCCCTTGTTGCAGAGCACAGAGCACAAAAAAGAAAAAATGTGAAATCAGAAAATCCTTTAGACAATGTCAAAACGGAATGTGTTCATACATTTGTGGTAGATCAATATTTCTTACGCAGCACAGAGTGTACTAACCTTAAAAGGAAAGCCTGATTGATTGAACCATGTTAAAATTGAGAACTTTTGCTCATCCAAAAAAAACATTAAGAATAAATGCCAAACCGCACAATATGGGGGAAAATATTTTAAACACAAATAATTATATCCAGGAAACATTTTTTTAAGCTCCTATAAATCAGTAAGAAAAAGACAACCCAATTTTTTAAGTGGGCAAGAGACTTGAAGAGACCCAGAACAAAAGAGGATAGCCAAGAGTCCAGCGACCATAAGAGCATGTGATCATTCCCTTCAGTTATCAGGGAAATGGACATTTATATCACAATAAGCTCACACAAAATAGTCATCACAATACCTAAATCTAAAAGAAGGATAAGACCAAGTGTTGGTGAGGATGGGGAAAGACTGGAAGGGGCATAAATGGAACGGCACTGTTGAAACACTATTCGGCAGTATCTACAAAAGCTGACTTTTCTATACCTAGCGATCCCACTCCTCAGTATACACCCCACAGAAATGAGTGCATGGCCACAAAGAACGTGTATAAAAATATTTATAGCAGATTTATTCAGAATAGCCCCAAACTGGAAGCAAACCAAACTCCATCACAGCATAGAATCAGTCAATAAGTGGAGATATTTTTATATGGTGGAATAAGTGGAGATATTTTTATATGGTGGAATAAGTGGAGATATTTTTATATGGTGGAATAAGTGGAGATATTTTTATGTGGTGGAATAAGTGGAGATATTTTTATATGGTGGAATACCTACTACACAGCAAGAGGAGCGGCTGAACCACTGTTTCCTGCAACAACAGGCACAGAGCTCACAATGTTGGGCAAAGAAGCCAGGCATGAGGAGTAGGGATCATGATTCCATTCATATAACATCAAACATGGGTGTAACTAGGAGTGGCCTTAGCAGTCAGGATGGCAGTTACCTTTGGGGAGGGAGATGGGGAAAATGAGTGGGAGGTGCACAAGGGGGTTTCTTGGGTGCTGGTGTGTTCTGTGTCCTTGTCTGGGGGGTGTCGCATGGATAATTTCACTTTGAAAACAATTTTTGAATTGTATACAGAAGAATTGTGCACTCCGTAAAAAATGTTTTATTAAAACGAAAAGGAGGGGGACTTCCCTGGCGGTCCAGTGGTTAAGACTTTGCCTTCCAATGCGGGAGGTGTGGGTTCGATCCCTGGTCGGGGAGCTAAGATCCCACATGCCTCACAGCCAAAACACCAAACTATGAAAACAGAAGCAATATTGCAGCAAATTCAATGAGGACTTTAAAAATGGTCCACATCGGGGCTTCCCTGGTGGCGCAGTGGTTGAGAGTCCACCTGCTGATGCAGGGGATGCGGGTTTGTGCCCCGGTCCAGGAGGATCCCACATGCCGCGGAGCGGCTGGGCCCGTGAGCCATGGCCGCTGAGCCTGCGCGTCTGGAGCCTGTGCTCCACAACGGGAGAGGCTGCAACAGTGAGAGGCCCGCGTACCACAAAAAAAAAAAAAAGGTCCACATCAAAAAAATCTTCAAAACAAACAAGCAAACAACAAACAAAAAGGAGCACACCCATGCTTATAGCAGCGTTATTCACAGTAGGCAAAACATGGAAGCAACCCAAGCTGATAAGCAAAATGTGGTCCATCCATACCGTGGAATATTATTCAGTCTTGAAAAGGAAGGAAATTCTGACACATGCTGCACCTTGGATGAACCTTGAGGACATGATGCTAAGTGAAAGAAGCCAGTCACAAAAAGACAAATTCTGTATTGTTTTAAATACTTCCATGTGGTCCCCAGAGTCATCAAATTTATAGAAACAGAAGGTAGAACGGTGGTTGCCAGGGGCTGGGGGAGGGAAAAGGGGAGCTGTTGTTTAATGGGGACGGACTTTCAGTTTTCTAAGGTGAAGAGAGTTCGAGGGATGGATGGTGGTGATGGTCATACAACAGTAAGACTGTACTTAATATCACTGAACTCTACACTTAAATGATTAAGACGGTAAATGTTATGTTCGTGTATTTTACCACAATAAAAAGATTGAAAGAAAAGCAACAATAACATAAAGGAAACCACCCATATGTCTAGCAATAACGGAAGCGTTTGGTGACTCTAGTCGTATCTGATCCACTTCTGCTTGGCCAGGAAGGATTCCTATGCAGAGCGCACCTGGAGGGGGCGGGCAGGGGGCAGGTCACACAGCTTCCGCTCTTTTCTCCACTGCAGAATGAGCACCTCCTGAGGAACAGCTGAAAGGATTCACAGGCCCAGTTTAAATGATTTTATCTGATTCTTCAGTACATGCTATTTCAGATCCTGCTCTTTTCACCTAGCATAACTTAAGCATGTCCTCAAAATGCTATTTTGAGGATTTCATAATATCTAGGACAACAACTGGCTTATGCTCAATACCTGGCCAGCACACGTGGAGGGAGCTGCCAATACCTTTGCTCCAGGTGCTCAGGCACAGACTTACCAGCCACCTGGGGAGGGGCGACTGAGCGATCACAAAGCCACAGCAGATCCTACCAGCCTCTTAGAGGGTAGGTAGCCTCTAATTCAATTGCTTTTACACAGATCATTGAACTACGGTCCCAGAGGAAAATGACTTTGTCAAATACCATCAAGCAAGTGCAAAGCAGAGAACAGAAGAATCCATGGCCTCCGATCTCTAATTCAGGGCTGTCTCCCACTTTACAAGGCAGAGTGGATTCAAACCACGCTGGGGAGGATGGAATACAGCTGTGAGATGCTGCTGGCCCTAAAGACGCTAAGATGCCTGTAAGGGTATGAGGTTTGTATGCGGAGATGGCGTCTCCCTCCATCTCTAATGCCACCACTTGTATTCATTCAGCATGGGTGTGTGGCTACCCTTTTCGTTTTTATTGCTGCATAGAAAATTACTGCAAACCTATCAGCTTAGAACATTCCCGTTTACCAGCTCACAGTTCTGCAGATGAGAGGTCCAGGCACAGCATGGCGGGGTTCTCTTCACAGGGTCTCAAAGGCTGGAATCCAGGCATCGGATTCTGTGTTCTCATCTGGGGGCTCGAGTAGGGAAGAATCCACTTCTGAGTCCGTTCAGGTTGTTGGCAGGATTCAGCTCCTCGTGGCTGTAGGGTCGAGGCCCCTGCTTTCTCGCTGGTGGTAGGCCAGGAGCAGCTCTCCCCGCAAGGAGGCAGCCCACATGCTGTGCCACGCGGTCCTCTCCAGCACATGTGAGATCTCACTCATGATTTGATGCTCTGACTTCCTGTCTCTGATGTCTAGAAACTTCGAGGGTCGTGTGCTTAGGTTAGGCCCACACAGGAATCTCTCCAGTGCCTTTAACAACCTGATCATGGGAGTGAAATCCTTTGTATTCTCATATTACACAGGGTGTCTACACCAGGGTGGGATTGGGGGCTATCTTAGAATTCTGCCTCTGGCACTGTCCTGAAGCAGCCCCAGAGAGCCTAAACACTGGTCCACGGATGTCACACCACAGCATTAGAGCCGTGGTTCATGTTGGGAAGGACCTCAGAAGACAGGAAAGCCGGTTCCTCAGATCTCCAGGTCATGGTGAGTTTGACCTTGATTCTAGCTGGGGGAAGGCAGCTCTAGTTCAGTCAAAGCACAACCAATTCCCTGCTCTGCCTTCTTGGTTGGACTCAATTTTTTAGCATTTCCAGCTTTTTCCTCCACCTGCAAGAACCCTGTGGAAATTATTCCTAATGGTCCATGAAAAGATCAAGGACCAACCACACTCAAATGTCTTCAGTCACCATGTTCTAATTTATTGGCAATATGTTCACTAATGCTTTTCCTGATTATTTCCTAGTTAGGTTGCTTTACCAGATGAAAATGGTCAAAGACAGTTATTAATTAAATGAAAATGCAGCGACCAAATGTGAAGATCTCAAACTCTTTTATTTTAAAGTATCTTTTTTTTTTTTTAAAGAAACACTGGGCAGGAGAAAAAATTGTCATACCTTTTTAGCTTATAAATTTATTCTCAACATCCATATGCAACTAACTTCTGGCTTCATTTCCTATCAAACGAGTCTTTGAACTTGTTTTCCTTCTAAAATCATCCCAAATAAATTTGAATTAACTCATGAGTCAGGCTGCTTTTGTTAAAGAAACACTGTGGAAAGAAAATTGAGTCCATTTCCAAAGTTGAAGAGGAAACAGTGGTGAAAGAATAATTTATAAAGTGTAACTTCACTGCTAAATTTCTGATGCTTGTCTTGTCTTTTTGAGACAATGCCTTAAAATCCTAGCATTTTAGAGGCATAAAGAGACAAAAGGTGCTCTGATATGACTTCTTTGTCTTACAGATAAAGGAACTGAGACAGAGAGGTGAAGTGGCTTAAAGTCACACAGCTGGTTAGTGACTAGCCCCAAGAGTCCAGATTCTCAGAGGCTCTTCATGTGGCCAGGTCATCTCCCTGACCCCTGGAACAGGGCCAAGGAGCCACCCTAAGATGTCTCCAACCCACTTATGGTTTCATGCAGAGGGTGTTGCTAATGGAAATGTAAAATGACGTAAATTAGGCCGATTCTCATGTGTTACTGTTTTGAACAAAGACAGAACATCTGTCTTCACTTTGCCCCTTGCAGGAGAATCTTCTGCATGAGCTGCCTTGGATGCAACGTGATGATCCTTTGCAGGGAAGGCCAAGAAGGGAGAGTGAGGGATGAAGCTACAGATCTCAGGGTTGGCATTGGGCTCCTAGAGTCTTCACTCCAGAATCTGATGACCATTATTTTGGGGAAGGTCTGATGAGTATCCAAAATGACTTCCCAGGCATGCCATTTCATTCCTCTTGTCCTTAAAACCTATAATCTTTCTTATCAAAGAGTCAATAGTAGTTTAATAAGTTATTCAATGCTATTTTTTCTTATTAATAAGGGACATTTTGAAGCTTAAGAATGACTTGCAAAAAATCAATTCAAGTGTGATGTGTTGGCATAAAGCATTGATAGTACTTTTGTGTACAAAAAAATGAAAATAATTTTAAAAGTCTATGAGTTTTGGAATCAAGAACTTTTTTATTGAAATACAGTTAATTTACAATGTTGTGTTAGTTTCAAGTGTACAACAAAGTGATTCCTTTATACATATATATATATATATATATATATATATATATTCTTTTTCAGATTATTTTCCATTATAGATTATTACAGGATACTGAGTATAGTTCCCTGTGCTATACAGTAGGTTCTTGTTGGAAAAAAAGAACTTTTAAATACAGGGCCTGTCAACTTTGGCACCATTAACATTTGGTAGTTTTGTGTGTGTCTGTCCATCTTATGCACTGGAAGAAGTTTGGCATCATCCCTGGCCTCCACCCACTAGAGGCCAGTAGCATCCTCTCTCACCCTAGTTGTGACAAACAACGATGTTTCCAAACATTGCCAAATATCCCCTGGGAGCCAAAATGGCATTGGTCAGCATCTAACAGAATACTGGCAGCGCATTTCAGATTTGAACGGGCATAGCACCTGCTGCTATCCAGACCCAGGGAGCCCTCAAAGGCAGTTTTACAATAAAATCAATATCTAATATCACCAAATAGCTTTCTAAAGTTGAATTTAAAGAACTTCCTAACAGGCAGAGCTGCCCAAGGAAATAGAAGCTTGTTTATCAATAGATGTATCAGCAAGGGAGGAGTGTCAGGAAACTCTCTGGTCCAGACTGATGTGGAGAGAGGCTCCTGACAGCAGGTAGAAGCAGGACAAGAGGGCATTTAGCCATCTCAGTTCAAGAGACTGGCATCAGCAAGTTAAAAAAAGTTACTTATCTGTAAAATATTTACTACTTAAAGCCCAGCTTTCTATCTCTTAATGTTTTTAGATTGATTAAAGTAATAATATCATATTGTAGAAATTTTGGAAAGCACATAAAAAGTACAAAGAGACATAAAGCAATCACCCTCAATCTGACCAAAAGGAATTGCTCTTTGACATACATGTATATTTCTGTTCATATGATGTTCTATACATATTTTCTCATTGTTGAGCTCACTTGTTTTGCTTTAAAATTCTGTATTCAGGAGTGTTCCTCCTATCAAGAAAATTCTTTGGAGGAAAAATGTATCATAATTTAATTAACTATCCTCCTATTGCTGTGTTTATAAAAGTCACCAAAAAAAGCAATTTTTGTTCCTGATTGGTGTGTCTCATGCTTGTAATATACTTAGCTCAGTACTTAGCTCAATGTATACTAGGTGCTCAGGGAATGAGTAAGTCCTTGTTATTGTGTTGTTAGGTTGCTTCCTTGAAAAGTAAAACTCTCACCAGCAGTGAAAGAGTTTCTGTCTCATAAAACCTTCACCAGCATTAAGTACTACCATCTCTTCATTTTTTGTAATTTAATGGGTGAACATAAAACTCATCATTATCTTAATTTAATTTGTATTTCTTTTTTTTTTTTTTTTTTTTTTTTTGCTGTACGTGGGCCTCTCACTGTTGTGGCCTCTCCCGTTGCGGAGCACAGGCTCCGGACGTGCAGGCTCAGTGGCCATGGCTCACGGGTCCAGCCGCTCCGCGGCATGTGGGATCTTCCCGGACCGGGGCATGAACCCGTGTCCCCTGCATCGGCAGGCAGACTCTCAACCACTAGCGCCACCAGGGAAGCCCTAATTTGTATTTCTTGACTACCGGTGAGGTTGAATACTTAAGTTGTTTATTAAACATTTTCTGTCATAGATGATCTGCTTATGACCTTGTTTTGAATTTCTTGGAGACTTAGTTCTTATTTACTTGCATGAATCCTTCTCTTAATAAGGATTTTAAACATTAACCATTGTCTCTCACTGATGTTTATTTCCTTATTCTTTAATTATACAATTACACACAAATTTGCATGAGGGAAAACTCCCAGGCAAGGTGAAGTTTCAAATAAAAAACATAAAACACATGACAAAATCTATTGCTGTAAGGCACATTAATAGAACCAAATCATGGGAGAATTCATACCTAATGAAATAAGAAGGAAATAAAGTAATTTGAAAAAGACTTTAAAATTAAATTGTTAAAATTTTTTAATTGTTATAATTTACAGAAATAGAAGGAATAACAACTATTAGAGGGAATAGAAACTTCAGGATTAAGAAGGATTCATTTGGGAATCATGGAACTTAAAAACATTGAAATAAACAAAAAATCAATAAATGGCTTACATTACAATACATTAATAGATAGAACAAAAAAGAGGATCAATGAATTAGAAGACAGAACTAAGGATATCACTCAGAATGCAGCACAGAGAGATGAAAAGTCAGCTCAGAGACATGAAGGATTGGTTGAATCCAAGCTACATCTAATAGGAGTTCCAGAAGAAGAAAATGGGCTAGTGCAAACACTTCAGCAGATAACAGCACAGAATTATCCATAATTGGAGAAATATATAGGTCCTCAAATTGAAATTCACTGAGACATGAGAAGGATTTTTAAATTTTTAAATATTTAAAAAGGAATCCAAACATAGACATATGATGAGAAACATCAAGGGAAAACTAAAATATTTAAAACGTCAGAAAGAAATGACAGATGAGCAGCAGAGTTTTCATCAATACAAATAGATTCCAAAGCTTTGAAGTAACAAATGCTAAGGGAAAATAACCACCAACATAGAATTCTATGCTCAAGGATATATTTAGACACACTCATAGACACATATAGATATATTTAGACACACAACGATTAAGAGAGTTTCTATGCTTATACCAGTGGTTTCCAAATTTGTTTGCATATTGGAATCACCTTAGAAGTTCCATGATAGATGATCTCCATGTCCCACCCCCAGAGATTATGATTTAGTTGAGCTAGAGTTTGGCCTGGGGATTGGAATTTTTATATTATGCAGACAAGTCTAGCAATCACTGGCACAGACCCTTGAATTAACTACTGAAGAATGAACTTTAACAAAAAATGAACCCCCCAAAACAATAAAGGAGTATAATAAGATATAGTGAGCAAAGAAATCAGCAAAATGTTAGTCAATTAAACATTGAATTTTAAATAATACAGTGAACAATCCAAATTGTATCTTCATTACAAAATATAATAATAATAGTGAAAAACATATTTCATTATAGTGAAAAATGCCAAGAACTAAAATTCTAAATAATAATGTGGACAATAGGAAGTAGGAAGTCAGAGGGAAATTAATGTGTTCCTAGATTCTTATCTTCTTTGTGAAGAGGGTTTAGAATTAATTATCAAATTAATTTGAAAATATAAAGTTAAATCATTTGTTTAAAAGTTACAGGTGACCATTTGGGCTTCCCTGGTGGCGCAGTGGTTGAGAGTCCGCCTGCCGATGCAGGGGACACGGGTTCGTGCCCCGGTCCGGGAAGATCCCACATGCCGCAGAGCAGCTGGGCCCATGAGCCATGGCCGCTGGGCCTGCGCGTCCAGAGCCTGTGCTCCACAACGGGAGAGGCCACAACAGTGAGAGGCCCACATACCGCAAAAAAAAAAAAAAAAAGTTATAGGTGACTATGAAAAGAACAGATACGAAACATCTAACTTTCAAGTGGCAGAGAAGGCGACAGGAAAATAAAGGAAATGTTCTATCTACCAAAGTCATTAAAGAGAAAAAGAAACAAGGAAATTAATGTTGACTAGAAAACAGAACTACAATGCTGGCAATAATTTCAAATGAATCAGTAACCACAATAAGTGTAAATGAATTATAAATCACCTTTCTAAAGACAGATTTTTTTTAACCAGACAGACCCTAAAATTGAACTTTTGATTAGACACCAAGATAAACAGATGTGAAAATCCTATCAAGTGTCAGATTCACAAAGGAAATGTTTGGGGAACAGTCCACTGCCTCTGAGCTCACACACACTCAAGAATATCATGGGAACTGGACAATGGAGGGATCATGGATTTGTGGAGTACAGCTTTTGTGAAAGTGGTGCTTACAGCTCAAGCCTTCCTGACCCAAGAGAATGGGCTCAACTGTAGCCCCTAGAGAGCCTGATGTACGTAGTGCAGACTGCCTCCTTCCTCCTGCCTGCTGACCAGAATAGAGGTTCTGGTCAGCTTCTTTAGCAGGTGTGTGAAGAGAGGGCTGCTACATGGGGAAGACTTATACAACCAGATGTTGTTAGGACAAGATATTCTCCTGTACCAGCTGTGGGCCATGCAAAAGAGAGGGGATGGAAGAGGGGGAGACAGACTGGAAACTGAAACAAGAGACACGTGTGTGCATGCACACACACACACACACACACACACACACACACACAGGTTCAGGTTCTTCCCCAGAGGACCACCTGAAGTGTCTGAGGACCTTGAGCAGCAGACCTCTGAGGTCCAGCACAGGAGCAGCAATGATGGCATGAATGACCCTGAAGAACCCCAAAAAGGTCCCACCAGAACCAGGGTAAAACCTCTGCTAGACCCACAAGGCAGAAACACTCCCCCACTCCTCTCCTTTCTCCGTATGCTCCAACTGGGCCAAGGGTAGTGCCTCCCTGAGGGCTATCAACTCACCAACTACGAGATTTCACTGGGGTGTGTGGTGGTAAGTGAATATGAAAGTTTTGATTAACAGTTCAGCCACATTTATTGATTTTTGAATTGAGATGTGTTTGAGGACTTGGTGGCAACCTAGAAGTCAGAGGTGACTCAGGACGTGCCCAAGCCCATGACTGTGTAAGATGACAGCCAATTAACAAGTTTTAAAGAGACAGAGAACAAAAATAAAGTCCTTCTTTAATTACAGCATGAACTGTGTCTTTTCCACATACTAGTCACACAATATTCAGCTACATACGCACCATGAGAGAAACACCCAAGCTCACGGAAACTGAGAGGTTGAAAGTGAAGAGATGGGAAATGACAAGCAATTGCTAAACAAAAGAAAGCTTGAATGGCTTTATGAATATTAGGCAAAAGAGCTTAAGAAAAAAGTATTATCAGGGACAAAAAGATCATTTTTAGTGATAAAAGCAATAACTCTATAAGATTGGTAATCATCGATACGCACACACATCAAATAACATAGCCTCAACATACACAAAGCAAAAATTGACAGAAATATAAGAAGTCAACAAATCTATAACTGAAGTAAAACATTTTAGCACACTTCTCTTACTAACAGATAAATCAAGCTTTCAAAATATCAGTAAGGATAGAAAAGATTGAAATACCGTAATTGATCTATGGGATATAGTAGATAAGAGGTGGAGATGGAGAGAGAGAGAGACAGAGAGAGCTCTCAGACTCCCACAAATACAGACTACACATTCTTTTCAAACACATAAAATATGTTTTTAAAATTTGAATACATACATAATGGATCACAAAGGAAGTCTTGAAAAATACCAAAGATCTGAAAACATGTGGTCCACAATGAATTTAGAAATAAAATTTTAAAGTCAGTTAAAATGCACCCATACATTTGGAAATAAATAACGCTTTCAAATAATTCATGGGTCTGGAAGAAATTGTAATGGAGATTATAAATACCAAGAACTGAATGATGACAAAAGAACTTATACGCAAAAATCTGTGTAAAGTAGATGAAAGGGGATGTTATAAAGAATTTATAATATTAAACATATATTTTAGAAAACAAGAGAGATTTTTAATTAATGAGCTAAGAATGCAATGTAAAAATTTAGATAATACAAATCAATGCAAAAACCAAAAGAAAAAATAATAAAGGTCAAAATTATGGAAATAGTAAATAAAGAAGCAATAGGGAGAAACAAAAGAATCAAAATATGATTCTTTATAAAGGACTAATAAAAATTCAAATTTTTCTTGATTAATCAAGAAAAATGCATGAATAAATATTAGAAATGAAAAATAAGAATGATTCTGAGAAGTTGTGATTAAGATATAAAAATAAATGAAAATTTTCAGGCTAATATATTTGAAATGTTATATGTAGTGGACAATTTTCTTTAAAAATTAAATTACTGAGGCTTCTATTTTGACTAATAGTTAGTCCAGTCCAAAGTCTAGAAAAGGAGGAAAGACTATCTTCTTTTACAAGGCAAGCATCCCCATGGTACAAAACAAGATAAGGCAGGAAAAAAGAGAAAATTATGAAAAATCCTCTGCACAGCAAAGAAAACAGTCAACAAAATGAAAAGGCAACCTATAGAATGAAAGAAAATATTTGCAAACCACATATCTGATAAGGGGTTAATATCCCCCCCAAAAAATGTATTAGGAACTCAAACTATTCAATAGAAAAAAATCCAACTGACAAATGGACAGAGAAGCTCAATAAACATTTTTCCAAAGAAGACATACAAATGGCTAACAGGTACATGAAAAGGTGTTCAATGTCACTAACCATCAGAGAAACATAAATCAAAACCACAATGAGATATCACCTCATACCTGTTGGGATGGCTTTTATCAAAAAGACAAGAGATAACAAGTGTTGGCAAAGATGTGGAGAAAAGGGAACACTTGTGCACTGTAAGTGCGAAAGTAAATTGGTGCAGCCACTATGGAAACTATATGAAGGTTCCTCAAAAAATTAAAAATAAAACCACTGTATGATCCAGGTATTTCACTCCTGGGTATATCCAAAGGAAACCAAATCCGTATCTCAAAGAGATATATGCATTCCCATGTTTATTGCAGCATTATTTGCAATAGCCAAGATACAGAAACAACCTAAGTCTTAAGTGTGCATCGATGGATTAATGGATAAAGAAGATGTGATAGAAGATGATAGATAGATAGATAGATAGATAGATAGATAGATAGATAGATAGATAGATAGATTGTTATTCATCCATGAGAAGAAAATCCTGCCATTTGTGACAACATGAATGGACTTTGAAGACACTATGGTAAGTGAAATAAGCCAGAGAAAGACAAACACTGTATGATCTCACTTATATGTGGAATCTAAAAACAAACAAAATAATATAGAACTCATAGAAACAGAGGGTAGAATAGTGGTTACCAAGGGCTAGAGGTGGGGGAAATGAAGAGATGTTCATCAAAGGGTACAAGAATTGTCGAAAGATGAATAAGTTCTAGGAATCTAACATTCAGCCTAGTGACTATTGTTAATATCACATTTTATACTTGGATTTTCTAAGAGCATAGATCTTAAGCATTCTCACCGCAAAAAAAGTAACTGTGCAGTGATGGATGTGTTAATTAGCCTAATTGTGGTAATCATTTCACATTGTGTAAATATATCAAATCATCACATTGTACACTTTAAATATATACAGTTTTATTTGTCAATTATACCTCAATAAAACTGGGGAAATTAATTAATTTTTAAAGGAAAATTATGAACACAGACTCACAGACTCAAAAATTCTAAACAAAATACTAGCAAATAGAATCCTAAAATGCATGAGAAACAAATATAAATCATGACCAAGTTAGTCGTATCCCAGGAATGCAAAGATGGCTTAACATTAGAAAATCTAGTAATGCAATTTGCCATAAAAACTGATCTAAGAAGAAAAAAATTATCATCTAATTAAATGCAAAAGAAGGCATTTGATAATACTAAACATCCATTCACAATTAAGGGAAAGAATCCTTGCAAAGTAGGAATAGAAGTTATCTCTTCATCTATTAATAGATATCTACCAAAAACTTTCAAGAGATATTCTAATGGGAACATATTAAAATGTTCTCTTTAAAAAATCCAAATTGAGGGACATGTCACAAAAATAACTGGTCTGAATTCTTCAAACAGGTCACAAAAGACTAAAAAGGGAGTGAAGGGACTGGGAACTGTTCTCAGTTGACGATTAAAGAGTGACAACTAGGGCTTCCCTGGTAGCGCAGTGGTTGAGAGTCTGCCTGCTGATGCAGGGGACACGGGTTCGTGCCCCGGTCTGGGAAGATCCCACATGCCGTGGAGCGGCTGGGCCCGTGAGGCATGGCCGCTGAGCCTGCGTGTCCGGAGCCTGCGCTCTGCAACGGGAGAGGCCACAACAGTGAGAGGCCCGCGTACCGCAAAAAATAAATAAATAAATAAATAAAATAAAGACTGACAACTAAATACAATGTGTGATCCTTAATCGGATCCTGGATCGAGGAAAAAAAAAAAAAGTTGTAGCGAACCTTACTGGGACAGTTGATGAAATTTTAAATACATATAGTGTAATAGATAATAATAGCACTTTTAGCTATGTTAAATTTCCCAACTCTCATTATGTAAAAGAACACCCAGTTCTTAAGCTATTTCTACTACAGCCATTTAGGGTGAAATATTATGATGTCTGATACCCAAATGGTTTAGAAAAAAATAATAGAGGAGAAAAACAGACACATGTTAATAACTAGTGGATCTAGGTGAAGGGTTTGCAGGTATTAGTTCTTTTGTCTTTTCTGAGGTTTTAAAACGGTTCAAAATGAAAAGTAGGGAGATGTTTTGTTCTTTTCAAAGGATCAAGACAAGGATGTGCTTATCATGCATCTATTTAACATTGTTCTAGAGGTATGGACAATGCAAGAAGACAAGAAAGATAAATGAGGATTTTGCAAAAAAATAAAATAAAATGTTTTTCACATACAACACAATTTTATACATAGAAAAATCTAAAAACAGAAGACAAATACAAGTAAATAGCTTCTTATACATGCCAGCAACCAATTAAAAACTATAAAAATCAAAACATATCATTCAAAACAGCAATAAAAATGTAAGAAATAAATCAAAACAATTGGAGCAAGATCTATGTGAAGAAAAGTATAACATTTTATTAAAGGACATAAAAATGAAAAAAATGAGCATCATGATCACGAATGGGAAGACAATATCATAAAGATAACAAATTAATGTACACATGAAATGCGCTTCCCATCAAAATCCCAAAGAATGTTTTTCCCCTGGAAATTTTCAGGTTGTTCCTCAAATTCACAACTATGACTGTTTAGAAGAATAATAGAGAAGAGATATGCCCTAGCAGGCATCAAGACTTATTTTAAAGCTGAGAGAATGTCATATTGTACAGGGGTAGTTGAACTGACCATAGGGCAGAAAAGAGAACCAGAAACAGACCTCTCTGTATGGGGAAACATGTAACATGTGACCAAGATGTCATTGACCATTAGTGGTGCTTGGAATACTGAAGGAAAAAAGTAGAGCTGGAGCTAGGCAATGACCCGGCCTGCAGTCTGGCCTGATGGAGGGTCAGAGTCTTCCTGCCAAGGGCTACTTGAAAGAGACCTAAAACTCTAAGGTGTAACAACAGAGGTGCTTTAGCAACGGTGCCACACAAAGGGGAGGTCACTGAAGTGAGGACCCTGCCTCGCGTATAGCCCACCAAGCCCCGGTGCCTGGGCCCTCTCCCGGAAGGGGATTTGTTAACATGCTGGGGGCCTGTGCTCACAGTGGGAAGAATCCTACACAACAAGGAATTCAGAAAGTGGAAATTTCAGAGGCCCAGAGAAGACGGCCTAGAGATTTGGCAAATACAAGGGAGGTTTCAGCTGAGCTGGCTGAAGGCTGGAAGATGGAAGGACACATTTGTTTATTCCAAATTATTGAGACCAAAGAGCTTTATTCTCCAGCAACAAAATCCTTCCAGGGAAAGCCCCAGTTCTCCACAGCACGCACGGGATTCCTATTCGCATTCATAATCATCTTCGGCACCAGTCTGATGAGATGGTTCCTTTTAAATTTTAATCTCCTGCATGTGGCCTCCTACTTGGCCAACTTTTCAACTAAAAATAAAATCTGCCTATCAACAAATATTTTAATATTGACTTTGCTGCCTGAGTCCATGCTGGTTACCAGATTAGGTAACCATGTATAACAGAACACCATTTATAATCAAGTATTAAATCAAATGACACTCAGTAACATTCGCATTTCTGGAGCCCTTTTCTTTTTTTAATGTGTAAAACATAACGGACATTCCACTGTGAAGCATTTGCGTTGTGAGTGGAGGCCAGGGCCATCCTGAGCTGGAACTGACAGACCTCCTTGCTTCTCCACTCCCATCTGGGACCTCACCCAGACCACACAGCTGAATGGTACCTCCCAGTACCCACCCCTCCCAGGGAACTCCAGATGCAGTAGTCACACCATGACTTGATCTACCGAGTCGCCTGTGTGACTGGCTACAGAAATGGCTCAGTGCCAGGGATGGAGAGTACAGCACACTCAGCAGGGACACACCGGGGATGGTGACCTGCCTCTCCCGACGGTGCAGTCACCCCACCCTGTGTTCTTCTCTAAGCTGCTCTGCTTCTTGAGATTCCCGTTGGGGCCACATTTGGGCGCATCAGGTGCTTCCTTGGCAGCATGAGCTGTGCATCTCAGCGTATTACAGCCGAGGCTACATCAATTTCTACCCGATTTCTCTGGAGACTCAGTCGTGCTTACGCTTTTGAGTTACTCCTTAGTAAAATAACTAGGTGGGCTTCCCTGGTGACGCAGTGGTTGAGAGTCCGCCTGCCGATGCAGGGGACGCGGGTTCGTGCCCCGGTCCGGGAGGATCCCACGTGCCGCGGAGCGGCTGGGCCCGTGAGCCATGGCCGCTGAGCCTGCGCGTCCGGAGCCTGTGCTCCGCAACGGGAGAGGCCACAGCAGTGAGAGGCCCGCGTACCACAAAAAAAAAAACAGGTGAGGAAACTCTTTCCAAGAAATGGTTTTCCCTCAAAAGACCTTTTGATAGCCAAAATCAAACTCAAAATCGGCATTCACTTGCTCATGTGATTTGTCAACTCCAGAGGAGAGGAGTTGAAGCGCTTCCCCTCTGCTGGGGGCGGCCAAGTCCACCACAAATGAATGGGGGTTCCTCCTAAAACTGTCAGCGAACTAGCTCCCAGCATTGGATGGGGAGATAACCTGAATGTTCACGTCCTTGCTCATTCAGTTAAACGGTAGGCACCGGGTTGAGGTTCAAGAGGGTGTGGAAGGGGTTGGTCAGGACGCCAAGGCTGGGGCAGTTTTATTTGGCTGTCCGAGGTTTTAATAAAGTACCTTTTGATTACTTTAGACCAAAAGACTGAAATGAAGGAGGTAAGAGGAGAAATAAAGACGTTGAATGCAGTCGTACAGCGACACAGACGGGGGAAGACATTCAGAATTTCCCCACCACCCTCCGTCCCTCTGCCTGAGCGGTCGCCACACCACACAGCTGTGTGTCATCCCAGTGGACACCCACGCTGTTCTGGGGCCACCTGCCCTCACCATCTGGCAGAGCTCGGGGCAGAGAGAGAGGTTGGAGACCCTGTCGGGACCAGGCAGCCTCCCTCGTCAGAGGACGGGCTCCTCAGCTCAGGAGGCGTCCTCTGGGCTCACGGAGGTGCAGGGGGTCTCTTGGGAAAGTCGTCATCTGCAGCGTGTCACCTGAGCAGACATAGGCTGGCTTTGGAGGTGTCTGACGCCTGTGCCCTCAGAGGCATCTGGGCAGCACAAGTGCGCTGGTTCCCTACTGCCGGAGCAAATCACCATTATCTTACAAATGACCTCACACTTCTGGAGGTCAGAAGTCTGACACTGTCTCCTTGGGCTACAGTCAAGGTGTTGGCAGGCTGCACTCCTGGAGGCTCTGGGGGCCAATCTGCTTCCTGTTGGTAGAACTCGGAGCCGTATGGCTGTGGGGCTGAGGTCTCCGTCTCCCTGCTGGCTGTCAGTCCCCAGCCCCGCTGATCCCAGAAGGGGCAACATCGCACTGAATCCTTCTCAGGTCACCTCTCTCTCCACTTTTAAGGACCCTCATGATGGCCCTGGGTCCACCTGTGCCATCCAGGACACGCTTCCCATCTCAAGATCCTTAACACGATCACATTTGCACAGTCTCCTTGCCGTGTGAGACCAGGCATCACAGGCCCTGGGAGGAGGGCAAGGGTGCACCATCGAGAGGAACACCAGTGTCCAGACTCCTCGCTCCAGCTGCCACCTCACCTGTGGATCAGCCAGGTGCGGGGACACACCACAGTCACAGCAGCAGCCCGTGGGGGTG
Organism: Leucopleurus acutus; assembly: GCF_964270905.1. Lineage (NCBI taxonomy): Eukaryota > Metazoa > Chordata > Mammalia > Artiodactyla > Delphinidae > Leucopleurus > Leucopleurus acutus. The sequence goes on along the minus strand of NC_139149.1, from coordinate 116,588,810 downwards.
TGGGTAACACAACCAGACCCCCCATCCCCAGCAGGGTGCTCTTCTGTCAGGAACCACAGGGACCTGAAATGTGTAAAAGTGCCCCAAACTGACTCAGGAGCCCCCTCCCCCAGTGACCCACCCTGTGTGCTCCTCTGCCCTCCCTCCACCCTGGGCACCTGGCCTCCCTATGAAGCACTTCTCTGAGCCCACGGCTCACCTCCACTTCCACCAGGTGAGAATCCCCACACTGCCACTGCTGGCTCTGTGTCCTGTGAGACCATACAATTTATTGCCTAAATGGGACACTTTTGAAAACTAAAAGGGCACTGTGAACAATGACACCAATACATCCAGCAGAAGCCAGGACGGCCCTGAGCAAACCAGGTGACTCTACCTTGACCTTCTGAGCCTGAGCTTCCCGTCTATTAAAGGGGGCTAGGATGACACCTTCACCAACACAGGTGCAGATCCTGGATCATGGCCAAGGCCCAGTAACAGTGATCCTCACTGATTTGTGGATCACAACTTCCTGACTGCCTACAGCCGTGATCCTGTCTCTCTCTGGCTTCAAGATCCTCAATGCTCCCTCTGCCCATGAGAGGAAGCAGGAATTCCTCCCCATGGCGGCTGTGCTGGCTTCCCCACCCGCCTCCTGTCCCACTGCTGTCCTTCCCTGTCCAGTCTGTTCCCTGGAGGGTGACTCCACAGGCCTGCAGCTCCTGGCATCAGAAAGCTTCCCCCAATCCCACCTCAGCCCTTCAACCCGGGGGTGCTGATAACTTCTACCACCGCCAGGCTCGGGGTGCCACCCACCCCCTGTCCCTTCATCAGAGTCTCCTCATTTGAACCCTTGGCGATGACTTTTGATTTCTTCTGGGAACCTGGCTAGAGCGCCCAGGAAGAGACCCTCGGAATAGGATGTGGGACCAGGGGGCTCACATAACTGACAAATGCATAGATGACCCTTCACCCGAAAAAAAATGGGATCCAGGGAAACCGCCATGGCCAACGGGGGCCACAGTTGGCCAGATTGTCATTGGAGGTGGCAGGAGATGTGTGCTGGATGAAAGCAAGGCTGCCGCGTCACTGTGATGACAGTGGGTGCCGAACTCTGGGTTGCTTTGCTCCTGGACGTCAGGTGAGCACAGGTTGGTGGAGGATGGGGCAGGGACCGAGGGAGTCGTCTGCTCTGGAGGCAGCCAGTAGGGGGTGCTCTGCTGGTGGAGGATTTTAAGCTGGTTACTTCACCATCTAAGTCCATCTGCTTTGGTGATCGCTCTGCACCTGCCGTTCTAAATAAGTCAGGGAAGCAGCACTCCTCCCTCAGAGCCGAGCTCCCTGCCCACCTGGCCACAGCACAAATGCCAGCCGTGGGCTGCAGGGACAGAGGCAGGGCTCTGCGCTCAGAGGTCTGGGGCCGGGAGTCTGGGGCCCAGGCTCCGGGGACAAGTGGGAACAGAAAGTTAGGATTATGACCAGCTGCAGAGCAGGAACCAGGGCAGCTATGCATGGCCTCTGTTATTTTTTTTTTTCTCTTTCATCCTCTGCCTCAGCTACAGCTCATATGAAGGGCACCGTGGTGTCAGGTGTCAGGTACAGGCAAGGGGATGACCGAGCGACCTCATCCTGCAATGACACGGCGGCTGGTGAGACTTGTCCCCCGGGGGGGGGGGGTTCTTCATCTGGACAAAAAGCATGGATGGATGCTGGGTGGTAAAGGGCACACGGGACATTGGCCACTCTCCAGCTGACACCCCCGCCCCGTCCGTCTCCCCAGCACCTCTGCTGACTGCACCTCCCAGATCCCTGGGGGCTTCTCCCCCTCCCCAGGTTTAGCCAGTGGGACGAGGGGCAAGAATCAGGGCGTTTGCGCCCTGCTCCCTCCCCACTTCGGCGACACATCTGCCTCCATCCACAGGCCAGTCAGCCCTGGGGGTGCTGCGGCTCCCTGCTGGGGTTCCTGGCCACGAGTCTTCCCTGCGGGCTCCCTCACCCCACCCTTCCCACCGCGGTCCTCACTGGGTTGAGTCCTGTTTCCTGCCAGGCCCCTGATTGACACTGTGCCTCCCGAAGGCCCGCCCCACGGCATCTCCTGGAGCCCCCCAGCCGAGGTGATGCTCGCAGGCACACATCTGGGCTCTGCACCTCACCCAGGCTGCACCCGCCTCCTCTCGGAAGCCCGCGCTGCCTGCCCCTCGCCACCCCCAGGCATGAGCTTGGTCTCGCCACACCTGTGCCATTCCTCCCTGTCAGGGGGTCACCCTGGACACCTGTGTCTCCATGACTAGAGTGGGGTCTCTAGGTCGGGGCCAAAGTGCAGTGTAGACCACACACCAAGCTGGATCTGCAGGCTCTGGGAAATCCTCCGTCCTTCCCCATCAGAATTTCTGCTGGAGGAGCCTGGGACCTCTTGTTGAGCAAGACGCCCTGTTACTTTCTACCCACACCCACATCTGAGGAACACCATCCTGGGGGCCAGTTTTCAGTTATGTCTGTATTTCCGGAGCCGCGTGATGCCTTGACGTGCACTTATTTTCAGCTGAAGTTTTGAATTAGCTGGGAGCAGAGTTCTACACGCTGAATGGTGAGGCCCCCACAGTCTCCTTGGTCGTGAAGTTCCGAGAACGTGGATAGGACATCAGAGGGGTCCCCTCGTCAGAAAGTGGTTGGCTCAAGAGAAAAGACGCACTTATACGGACATAGCGGAGAATCGGCTCCCTCCCCATGACCCCACAGTGAGACCCGCTGGCCCACGCCCTCCACACGCAGCATCTGATGTGAACGGACAGCCAAGGTTCACCATTCATTTGAGTGAAGCATTTAACATGAAAGGCGGAAACCAAAACCAGTAGAGAGATTTAAAAAAAAAAAAAAAAAGGATCTCAGAAAAGAAATACATAAAGGAAAAAGGCTGAATGAAATTTAAAGAAATAGAACTAATACCCTCCGAGAGATAAGAAAAGACCCAGCACCCATGAAACAAAAGCACGATGCTATAAAAAAGGAACTTTTCAAAGTTCCTTAGTGAATCGCGATGATTGTGCTTCACTTTTTTGAGGCAAATAAAAAGCAAAGCGGGAGTCCCCATGAGGTCCCCACGAGTCACGCCTACCGATGATACAAGACAGATGAGCGGCCAGGCTAAGCCTGAGCAGTTTGTCATCTTCTTTTCCTTCTCTTTTTGACACTCCTCTTACTCTCCTTTGGAAAACTGAATGAAAAATCTACCACACACACTTTGTCCTCAACAGCAACTCAGTCCTGCTGGTGGCCTTGGGGTGGCCTACGTAGGGAGGGAAAAAATGGGGGAAAGGAGCACTTGATAGACAATGTATTCAAGTTTGGCTTCAGAAAGCATTTTGAAATTGTCAATCAAGGTCTTGTCAAGGATCGATGAGCTGGAAATCTGAGCATGGGGTGCATTCGAAACCAGGATTCACCGCTTACTAAGCAGGTTACCTTGGAGCTTGGGAGAGAGCACCATGGAACCTCTCCAAGACTTGGTGTCTAATCCCTAAAACAGAGACGGTACGGTCCTCGCCCACCTCCTGGCGATGTTGTAAGGCGGCAATGACGTAACAGACACGTGGGCGGAACCCTCGGCACTCCCCACGCGCCAGCCCGGGAGGCTGTCAAGCTTAATGACTTGCACCTGGGCCTCCAGTCACCCGGCCTCCACCTGTCTCTTCCTTTCCCATCACCTTCACTCCCTGACTCCCTCCTCCCCTCTGCCTCAGTTGCCAGGAAGAGGTAGTTACACTTTCTTCCTTCCAAAGGCAGTGGCAAACTTTAAGGTCTCATCATTTTAAATTATTGAAGATGCTCATGGCTGAAGTGGAAGTTCAAGCCTGTCGGGAAATTTCACCTTCAAAGTCCGTGAGCTGCTTCAAAAGTCCCTCACATGCAGAGTTTCCTTGATGGGGTTTCCAAGCCCCTCTGAGCCTGTCTGAAGTGAAACGGTCCACACTGGGGCCCTTCTGCAGGGATATGACAGAGCCCTAGAAACTGTCGGCCTCCTCGGTTTGAACCAAGGAAATCACACACCCTGGTCTGAAACATATGCGCGCTTTCTGAGGAGTCAGTCTTAATGCTGACCTCACCAGTTAACACCGGAAAGTCAAGAAGCCAGGGGTTTTCTGCAAGAGTGAATAGCAGGCAGGGTGGCCTCCTGGAGAGGCTCATGCTTACCCTAGAGTGGCTGGCGGGCACACCGTGGCCTTTCCGGGGCTCTGGGCCTCTGCCCTTCAGGCTCTGACAGCCAGAAATCCAGCCAACACCAGGGGAACTGCACCCGGAGAAGGTTGCCCAGAAATCCCATGACTCTTGGACAACAGCAAAATATTTGCCTCTACAGAGGTTGAAATGGAGTCATGATTAGTTTCCAAAATTTCTTTACAAAAGGAAAGTTAAATTTTTCACGTAAAAAAAAATCATATCAACTGAATGCAGGTTGGTGGTTGCCAGGGGCTGTAGGGCGGGGGGAGGGGAGAAACTGTTTACTAGGTCATGGGTTTTACTTTGGAAAGATGGAAATGTCTTGGAACTAGACAGGGGTGGTAGGGACCCAACGCTGTAAAAACACTCAATGCCTCTAAGTTGCTCACTTTAAAAATGGCTAATTTTATGTTGTGCAAATTTCACCTCAGTAGGACTATTTTTAACATTATTTCAAAGTTCTCTCCCCTCTGGCTTGCAAGGCTCATCCACTCTGGGTGAGGGTGGTAGGAACGTCTTGTGTGTGATCCAGCAAGCAGAGCCCGGCATCTTCCAGACTGGGGTCCCCTTCCCGGCTCTGCTCTGAGGTCGCTGGATGACCCGGGCAGGCCTACCAATGCCCCTCAGTCTGATGAGGCCAGAGAATGTCTTTTAATTACACATAAATTTTTCTGGTTAATAAAATCATATATTGTAAATATGTCATACATATATTAAAGAAAATTAAAATCATCCGTAATTTCACTACTTAGAGATGACATTTTATATTTTGAGGTAAAGCCTTCTAACCCTTTCACGGTTTATACACGTTTTTAAGGTGCTTTTGGAACTCCGTACTTTTTTCACAAATCCCTTGTTTTTGGACTCGTGTGCGATGTTGTGCAGAAGCTTCTGGATGCCTCTTTCCTTCACTCTTAAGATGTGCGTCCCCAGGTGGGAGTGGGGAATTGGAAGGATCCTCGAGTTGCCTGCCATTGAGGTTTGCTCTTTCAAATCTCTACTTTTTTCCGTTCCTTCCCTTGTCTTCACGGTTTTGATTGAAACAATACCAGTGTTTCATCCCTTCTGAGGCATCTGTTTATTTTCTCTCCTTTGACTTTCAGAAAAGTTAACGTATGACTCATTTGTATGTGGTGTGTGTGCGTGTGTATATGTGACTCATTTATATGTGTGTGGGGGGTGTGTGTGTGTGTGAAGCAAAGAAGAATAAAAAGGAAGTGAAGCCTGGGATAATTATTTGAACTTGGTTTTCCTGCAAATATTTCAGTAAGAAATAAATCTTGTTTCCCTTGACCGGAATTTGCATGTTTTCTGAGAGCCAAGACTGTGAATCTGGTGAGAGCAACTTCCAGAGAAATTCGCAGCCCCTGGCAGCTGTGGCGTCCACCCTGAGGGCTCCCGGGCCTTCAGAACCTGACCCAGACCCAGGCCCCCTCACACATGCGTGCAGAGTGGGTCAGCCCTGCCAGCCTGTGCAGAGGGACACTCCCCAGGCCCATTTCTCCTGTGGGGCCTGTTTCCTCTCTTCAAGCCCCTCCCTCCAACTCGCTGGTGCCTCATGACCCACCCCTGACCCGAGTGAGGCCATTCATTGTCCACTGTCACCAAGACGCAGCTGATGGGGTCAGTCCCGCCCAGTGAGCGACTAAGCCCCCCTGCAGGTCTACTCTCTAACGCTGGACAACAGAATGACTAAAACAAATCGATCTCCAACAGCGGAGCCTAAGGGTCCAAGGAGAGGTGCTGGGCTGGCAGCGTGGAAACTGCTCGCTCCCCACGTAGGATGAGGGAGGGGCTGCTAAGCAGACGCCGTAGGAAACCCTCACCAGGAAGGGAGTCCTCTTCAGAGAGACCTAGAAGCTCCATTTGCTGAGCTGACGTGGACTGTCCCGTATTTGCCCTGGGTGTCTTCATCTGTGGCTCCGCATCACTTTCGAGTTTACTGAAAAGTCTCAACGAGCAAATAAGCATCTTCACTGTTTTCTGAGAGCTTCCCCCAGATCCCGGTGTTGTTTTTCCTTCTGCTTGGAATAAAACCTCTGCTCTGAAAGGCAGAGTTCATCTGACTTGCTGCACTTCCCCCGCCTCCCTCATGGTGGCGCTCCACCTGAGCGGGATCCCACCGTGCACCTGAGAGGGTTCTGCTCAGACAGACCCACAAGGAACAAGAGCAGATGGCAACGAGGTCCCGCCTGGTATCAGCAGGGCTTTAGTAAAGTTGTGTTGCAGCAGGTGGCTCAGATGGAGGCTTCAGAAGAGGGGCTGCCTATCCTTCTAAACCCAAGTCTAAGCCTTGGTCTTCAACCGTCCCCTGCACAGGATGAGGTCATCTGGGTGACACCTGCATGCCCATCACAGGGCAACAACCCTCTCCGGGAGGAGAGTAATCATGTCTGGAACCCAGGATACTCTTCAGGGTGCCTCTCAGCACCTCCATGCCCAACAGCAAAGGTCAATGTAAAATTACAGCAACCAAAGAAAAGAAAATATAATCAAGGATTCAGACATTTCCTGGATGAAAGTTTGGGTCACTCCACTAGCTAAGGAACCCCCACCAGCTGAGGTCCTAGCTACGGGTGGGGAAATTCTGAATGGATCATTGGAGAAGGAAGCTATAGATATCAACTCACGACCAATTACAGAAATGAGGACTCTAGTGGTTTTGCATATTTTCTGTTTGCATGTTGTGTGTGCGCCTTATTTAGAAGTGCTGACCATTTCCTTTTTCTCTCTTCTTGTTACCACTATTATTTTACAGACAAGCTGCCGCAGGTTAATTTTACAATTTGGTCTTTAGGGAACATAACATCCGTTGGGACTGTGCCACATCCTTTCCAAGAAGGTCTTAAGGGAGACAGTACTTTCTCTCCAACGTTTTACTTCCTCTGTTGCTCTGCCTCAGCCCAAGGTAGTGCTTGCTCCCTATACCTACTGTATTTTTTGCAGAATCCTCTTTACCCCTTTGTAGTTAAGCCCTCTTAGTAGTTAGAATTCTTTATATTAAATGTTCCCTGATCAAATTACTGGTGTGTTTCTGTCTCCTGATTGGACCCTTAATTACACAAATGGTATTACATGAATGTCTTAGCCTAAAGCGAAACTTGAAAAAAATACAAAACTCCCCAAATCCAAAAATATATACCAAAACATAGAAAGAGGATGAATACAATAGACTTCATGGGGAAAAACAATTTATAGAGAGAATCTGGTTTAACAATAATGTTAAATGAGTGTAAATTGGGTTAACTCATCCATAAAATGGAAAGATTTTGAGCTTGAACAATAAAGCAAAATCCAACACTGTGTATACAAGAGACACATCTAAACCAAAGAAATTCAGAAAAAGTAAAAGTAAAAATGTGGACAAAAACAAACAAACAAAAAAATGTGGACAAAGATGTACCAAAGGCCAAAAGAAATTAAGGATAGTAATCTTGGTAGCTGACAAGATAGAATTCAGACAAAACAAGATCAAAAGTGACAATGCAGCATAACTTATAAAAGTAAAGTCTACAACTGGCAGTGAAGATATACGGGCATACCTCGTTTTATTATGCCTCATTTTTATTGCATTTCATAGACATTGGGTTTTTTGCAAATTGAAGGTTGTGGCAACCATGTGTTGAACAAGTCTATTGGTGCCATTTTTCCAACAGCATTTGCTCACTTCGTGTCTCTGTATCACATTTTGGTAATTCTTGGCAGACATTTTCCCTATTACTATATTTGTTGCGATGATATGTGATCTTTGTTGCTACAATGACTTGCTGAAGGCTCAGATAATGGTTAATATTTTTAGCAATAAAATATTTTTTAATTAAGGTATGTACTTTTTTCAGACATAATGCTATTGTACACCAAATAGACTACAGTATCATGTAAACATAACTTTTATAGGCACTGAGAAACCAAAAAAATTTGTGCAACTCACTTTATTGTGATATTTGCTTTATTGCAGTGGTCTGGAACCAAACCTACAATATTTCCAAAGTATGCCTGTACACACCAACTTAAGTACAAACTTAATGAGAGGTAAGAAGAGATAAACTGAAATACATTTACAGAAGAATTTAATGCACACCTCTCAACAAGTGATAGGCTAAGGAGAAAAAAAGTACAGATATAGATGACCTAAACAACATAACCAATAAATAATAAGTAGATTTTATACATATATAGAACCTTGAACTCCAATATTGCAGAATATACATGGTTTTCAAGCGTACATAGAATGTTACAAACAAAAACCTCAATACACTTTAGGACCTGCGTGGAAGGGGAGAGACAGCATGTCCAAAGTGGGGCCTCTGGAGTGTGGGGTTCCAGAGTGTGGTGATACATCAGAAATACATCTACACGTGGAACTGCTCCTATAGAACACCTACTGATCCCTGGCAGAAGACCTCGGACCTCCCAAAAGGAACAGATGCCCTCAGGCGACCTACACGCAGAGGTGGGGCCAAATCCAAAGCTGAACCCCAGGAGCTATGCAAACAAAGAAGAGAAAGGGAAATTTCTCCCAGCAGCCTCAGAAGCAGTGGATTAAAGCTCCACAATCAACTTGATGTACCTGCATCTGTGGAATACCTGAATAGACAACGAATCATCCCAAATTGAGGGGGTGGACTTTGGGAGCAAGATATATTATTTTTTCCCCTTTTCCACTTTTTGTGAGTGTGTATGCATATGCTTCTGTGTGAGATTTTGTCTGTATAGCTTTGCTTTCCACCATTTGTCCTAGGGTTCTGACAGTCCGTTTTTTTTTTTTTTGTTTTGTTTTTTTTACTTAAAATTTTTTTTTCTTAATAATTATTTTTATTTTTTATTATAACAACTTTAGTTTATCTTACTTTATTTTATTTTATCCTCTTTCTTCCTTCCTTTCTTCCTTCCTTCCTTTCTTTCTTTCTTTCATTTTTTCTCCCTTTTATGCTGAGCCACGTGGAGGACAGGCTCTTGGTGCTCCAGTCAGGCATGAGGGCTGCGCCACTGAGGTTGGAGAGCCAAGTTCAGGACACTGGTCCACCAGAGACCTCCCAGCTCCACGTAATATCAAATGGCAAAAATCTCCCAGAGATCTCCATCTCAACACCAACACCCAGCTTCACTCAAAGACCAGCAAGCTCCAGTGCTGCACACCCAATGCAAACAACTAGCAAGACAGGAACACAACCCCGCCCATTAGCAGAGAGGCTGCCTAAAATCATAATAAGTCCACAGACACCCCAAAACACACCACCAGACGTGGACCTGCCCACCAGAAAGACAAGATCCAGCCTCATCCACAAGAACACAGGCCCTAGTCCCCTCCACCAGGAAACCTACAAAACCCACTGAACCAACCTTAGCCACTGGGGACAGACACCAAAAACAACAGGAACAACGAACCTGCAGCCTGCGAAAAGGAGACCCCAAACACAGTAAGATAAGCAAAATGAAAAGACAGAAAAACACACAGCAGATGAAGGAGCAAGGTAAAAACCCACCAAACCTAATGAATGAAGAGGAAATAGGCAGTCTACCTGAAAAAGAATTCAGAATAATGATAGTAAAGATGATCCAAAATCTTGGAAATAGAATAGACAAAATGCAAGAAACAGTTAACAAGGACCTAGAAGAACTAAAGAGGACACAAACAATGATGAACAACACAATAAATGAAATGAAAAATACTCTAGATGGGATCGATAGCAGAATAACTGAGGCAGAAGAACGGATAAGTGACCTGGAAGATAAAATAGTGGAAATAATAACTGCAGAGCAGAATAAAGAAAAAAGAATGAAAAGAACTGAGGACAGTCACAGAGACCTCTGGGACAACATTAAATGCACCAACATTCGAATTATAGGGGTCCCAGAAGAAGAAGAGAGAAAGAAAGGGACTGAGAAAATATTTGAAGAGATTATAGTAGAAAACTTCCCTAATATGAGAAAGGATATAGTTAATCAAGTCCAGGAAGCGCAGAGAGTCCCATACAGGATACATTCAAGGAGAAACATGCCAAGACACATACTAATCCAACTCTCAAAAATTAAATACAAAGAAAACATATTAAAAGCAGCAAGGGAAAAATAACACACAAGGGAAACCCCATAAGTTTAACAGCTGATCTTTCAGCAGAAACTCTGCAAGCCAGAAGGGAGTGGCAGGACATAGTTAAAGAGATGAAGGAGAAAAACCTACAACCAAGATTACCCTACCCATCAAGGATCTCATTCAGTTTTGATGGAGAAATTAAAAGCTTTACAGACAAGCAAAAGCTGAGAGAGTTCAGCACCACCAAACCAGCCATACAACAAATGCTAAAGGATCTTCTCTAGGCAAGAAACACAAGAGAAGGAAAAGACCCACAATAACAAACCCAAAACAATTAAGAAAATGGGAATAGGAACATACATATCAATAATTACCTTAAATGTAAATGAATTAAATGCTCCCACCAAAAGACACAGACTGGCTGAATGGATACAAAAACAAGACCCGTATATATGCCGTCTACAAGAGACCCACTTCAGACCTAGGGACACATACAGACTGAAAGTGAGGGGATGGAAAAATATATTCCATCCAAAGGGAAATTAGAAGAAAGCTGGAGTAGGAATTCTCATATCAGACAAAATAGACTTTAAAATAAAGACTATTACAAGAGACAAAGAAGGACACTACATAATGATCAAGGGATCGATCCAAGAAGAAGATATAAAAATTGTAAATATTTATGCACCCAACATAGGAGCACCTCAATACATAAGGCAAATACTAACAGCCATAAAAGGGGAAATAGACAGTAACACAATCATAGTAGGGGACTTTAACACCCCACTTTCACCAATGGACAGATCATCCAAAATGAAAAAAAATAAGGAAGCACAAGCATTAAATGACACAATAAATAAGATGAACTTAATTGATATTTATAGGACATTCCATCCAAAAACAACAGAATACACATTTTTCTCAAGTGCTCATGGAACATTCTCCAGGATAGATCATATCTTGGGTCACAAATCAAGCCTTGGTAAATTTAAGAAAATTGAAATCGTATCAAGTATCTTTTGAAACCACAACACTATGAGACTAGATATCAATTACAGGAAAAGATCTGTTAAAAATACAAACACATGGAGGCTAAACAGTACACTACTTAATAACAAAGTGATCACTGAAGAAATCAAAGAGAAAATCAAAAATTACCTAGAAACAAATGACAAAGGAGACACGATGACTCCAAACCTAGGGGATGCAGCACAAGCAGTTCTAAGAGGGAAGTTTATAGCAATATAATCCTTCCTTAAGAAACAGGAAACATCTCGAATAAACAACCTAACCTTGCACCTAAAGCAATTAGAGAAAGAAGAACAAAAAAACCACAAAGTTAGCAGAAGGAAAGAAATCATAAAGATCAGATCAGAAATAAATGAAAAAGAAATGAAGGAAACGGTAGCAAAGATCAATAAAACTAAAAGCTGGTTCTTTGAGAAGATGAACAAAATTGACAAACCATTAGCCAGACTCATCAAGAAAAAAAGGGAGAAGACTCAAATCAACAGAATTAGAAATGAAAAAGGAGAAGTAACAACTGACACTGCAGAAATACAAAAGATCATGAGAGATTACTATAAGCAACTCTTGCCAATAAAAGGGACAACCTGGAAGAAATGGACAAATTCTTAGAAAAGTACAACCTTCTGAGACTGAACCAGGAAGAAACAGAAAACATGAACAGATCAATCACAAGCACTGAAATTGAAACTGTGATTAAAAATCTTCCAACAAACCAAAGCCCAAGACCAGATGGCTTCACAGGCAAATTCTATCAAACATTTAGAGAAGAGTTAACACCTATCCTCCTGAAACTCTTCCAAAATATAGCAGAGGGAGGAACACTCCCAAACTCATTCTATGAGGCCACCATCACCCTGATACCAAAACCAGGCAAAGATGTCACAAAGAAAGAAAACTATAGGCCAATATCACTGATGAACATAGATGCAAAAATCCTCAACAGAATACTAGCAAACAGAATCCAGCAGCACATTAAAAGGATCATGCACCATGATCGAGTGGGGTTTATTCCAGGAATGCAAGGATTCTTCAATATACGCAAATCAATCAACGTGATACACCATATTAACAAAATGAAGGAGAAAAACCATATGATCATCTCAATAGATGCAGAGAAAGCTTTTGACAAAATTCAAGACCCATTTATGATAAAAACCCTGTAGAAAGTAGGCATAGAGGGAACTTTCCTCAACATAATAAAGGGCATATATGACAAACCCAAACAGCCAACATCATCCTCAATGATGAAAAACTGAAACCATTTCCACTAAGATCAGGAACAAGACAAGTTTGCCCACTCTCAGCACTCTTATTCAACATAGTTTTGGAAGTTCTAGCCACAACAATCAGAGAAGAAAAAGAAATAAAAGGAATCCAAATCAGAAAAGAAGAAGTAAAGCTGTCTCTGTTTGCAGATGACATGATACTATACTTACAGAATCCTAAAGATGCTACCAGAAAACTACTAGAGCTAATCAATGAATTTGGTAAAGTAGCAGGATACAAAATTAATGCACAGAAATCTCTGGCATTCTTATACACTAATGATGAAAAATCTGAAAGTGAAATTAAGAAAACACTCCCATTTACCATTGCAACAAAAAGAATAAAATATTTAGGAATAAACCTACCTAAGGAGACAAAAGGCCCATATGCAGAAAATTACAAGACACTGATGAAAGAAATTAAAGATGATACAAATAGATGGAGAGATATACCATGTTCTTGGATTGGAAGGATCAACATTGTGAAAATGACTATACTACCCAAAGCAATCTACAGATTCAACACAATCCCTATCAAACTACCACTGGCATTTTTCACAGAACTACTATAAAAAATTTCACAATTTGTATGGAAACACAAAAGACCCCAAATAGCCAAAGCAATCTTGAGAAAGAAAAATGGAGCTGGAGGAATAAGCCTCTCGGACTTCAGACTATACTACAAAGCTACAGTAATCAAGACAGTATCGTACTGGCACAAAAACAGAAACATAGATCAATGGAACAGGATAGAAAGCCCAGAGATAAACCCAGGCACATATGATCACCTTATCTTTGATAAAGGAGGTGAGAATATACAGTGGAGAAAAGACAGCCTCTTCAATAAGTGATGTTGTGAAAACTGGACAGGTACATGTAAAAGTATGAAATTAGAACACTCCCTAACACCATACACAAAAATAGACTCAAAATGGATTAAAGACCTAAATGTAAGGCCAGACACTATCAAACTCTTAGAGGAAAACATAGGCAGAACACTCTATAACATAAATCACAGCAAGATCATTTTTGACCCACCTCGTAGAGAAATGGAAATAAAAACAAAAATAAACAAATGGGATCTAATGAAATTTAAAAGCTTTTGCACAGTGAAGGAAACCATAAACAAGACCAAAAGACAACCCTCAGAATAGGAGAAAATATTTGCAAATGAAGCAACTGACAAAGGATTATCTCCAAAATTTACAAGCAGTTTCATGCAGTTCAATAACAAAATAACAAACAACCCAATCCAAAAATGGGCAGAAGACCTAAATACACATTTCTCCAAAGAAGATATACAGACTGCCAACAAACATATGAAAGAATGCTCAACATCATTAATCATTAGAGAAATGCAAATCAAAACTACAATGAGATATCATCTCACACCGGTCAGAATGGCCATCATCAAAAAATCTAGAAACAATAAATGCTGGAGAGGGTGTGGAGAAAAGGGAACACTCTTGCACTGTTGGTGGGAATGTAAATTGATACAGCCACTATGGAGAACAGTATGGAGGTTCCTTAAAAAACTACAAATAGAATTACCATATGATCCAGCAATCCCACTGCTGGGCATATACCCTGAGAAAACCATAATTCAAAAAGAGTCATGTACCAAAATGTTCATTGCAGCTCTATTTACGATAGCCAGGACACGGAAGCAACCTAAGTGTCCAACAACAGATGAATGGATAAAGAAGATGTGGCACATATATACAATGGAATATTACTCAGCCATAAAAAGAAACGAAATTGAGTTATTTGTGGTGAGGTGGATGGACCTAGAGTCTATCATACAAAGGGAAGTAACTCAGAAAGAGAAAAACAAATACCATATGCTAACACATATATATGGAATCTAAGAAAAAAAAAAGAAAAAAGTTCATGAAGAACCTAGGGGTAAGACGGGAATAAAGACACAGACCTACTAGAGCATGGACTTGAGGATATGGGGAGGGGAGGGGGTAGGCTGTGTTGAGGTGAGAGAGTGGCATGGACATATACCAAGTGTAAAGTGGATAGCTAGTGGGAAGCAGCCACGTAGCACAGGGAGATCACCTAGGTGGTTTGTGACCACCTAGAGGGGTGGGATAGGGAGGGTGGGAGGGAGGGAGACACAGGAGGGAAGAGATATGGAAACATGTGTATATGTATAACTGATTCAGTTTGTTATAAAGCAGAAACTAACACACCATTGTAAAGCAATTATACTCCAATAAAGATGTTTAAAAAAAAAAAACCTCAATACATCCCAAAGAATAAAAACATATAAACAGGTATTTTCTGACCAGCATCAGTAAAAGTATAAATTAATAACAAAATCAAAAAATAAAAAGGCCCCTCTATCTAGAAAAGAATTTAAATGCTATTTAAAGTTCTTGGATCAAATAGAAAACACAGATCATACTTCAGGTTTTCTGGAGAATAATAATGAAAACATGACATATCTGAATCTATGGTATATAGGTAAAACAATTGTCAAAGGAAAACTTATAGTAGTAAATACATATGTGTGTGTGTGTGTGTGTGTGTGTGTGTGTGTGTGTGTGTGTGTGTATATATATATAGAGAGAGAGAGAGAGAGAGAATAGTAAATGAAGTAAAGGCCCAATTCAAAAAGTTAGAAAGTGAAAAAGAAGCATAAAATAACCCTAAAAAGGCAGAAGGAAGAAATTAATGATGATGAAAGAGAAATTAATAAGTTGGGGGTGGGGGGAGCAGTGGGACTAATGAATAAACCTGAAAGCTAGTTCTTCTAAAAAATCAACAAAATAGAGAACTCACAAGTGATTGTAATTAAGAAAAAAATTAGAGAGACAAAGCACAAATTTTCAGTTCCATGCAGATATATTTGAAAATCCAGATGAAATTTTCTGGAAAAATACAATATAGCAGAAATGACTCTGGTAGAGCCAGAAGCTTAACTAAGTCAATTCCCATAGAAGAAACAGAAGTAGAGTGTTCCCCTCAAAAAGTACTGTAAAAAGATGGTTTCAGAGGGAAATTCTATCAAACCTTTAAAGACTAGATAATCCCACTGCTAAATAAACTATTCTACATCCTCAAAAGTGAAGAAACCTCCCAAAGTCTTTCTATTAAGCAAGCATAGCATTAATTCCCAAACCTGATATAGAATACATGAAAACAAAGAGCAAACTATAGACCAAGCTCATTTGTGAATATCAACACAAATGTCCTAAATATGTTCGCAAAGAGAAACCTAAGCTCAATCTGTAAACCTAAATCTGTCTTAAATTTAAACTGGAAATAATAGAATAAACTCATGATTCATTTTATCTTTTAAAAAAATTTTTTAATTACTAGCTCTGGGACTTCCCTGGTGGCACTGTGGTTGGGAATCCGCCTGCCAATGCAGGAGACACAGGTTCGAGCCCTGGTCTGGGAAGATCCCACATGCCACCGAGCAACTAAGCCCGTGCGCCACAACTACTGAGCCTGAGCTCTAGAGCCCATGAGCCACAGCTACTGAGCCTGTGCACCACAACTACTGAAGCCCATGCACCTAGACCCCATGCTTCCCAACGAGTGAAGCCACCGCGATGCGAAGCCTGCACACCGCAAAGAAGAATAGCCCCCGCTCACCACAACTAGAGAAAGCCTTCGTGCAGTTACGAAGACCAAGTACAGCCATAAATAAATAAATAAATAAATAAATAAATAAATAAAACATGAAAAATTACTAGCTCTGTCTGCTGAAAGTCCCAAAGACCCAAAGATTGTCCAGGGGCCCTGAGTACTCCAAGGGTGCATTGATCTCTAAATACTATTCCCACTAAAAGAAATCAGGGTTACTCAGAAAAACGGCTGATTCCAGGTCTGGAGCCAGGAAATTTATAGGATGAGCCTAGAACATCTAATAGCCAGAAGCAAGGAAGCTATCTAGACCCCTGGGGTCCAGAGCAGTCAGGAGAGCCTCTCATCATGCAAAGATGAAGCAGAGAGTCAATAAAGGGAAAGCTGCAGTGATCTGAACCCACCAAGAATATTTGCACTTATGAGTTTATAATGATACTTTCAAAAACAGTCATTGGGAGTTGGGGTGTTTTTGAGCAAAAGCCACCTGTTCTCCTTGCTTGGCCCTGTAATCAACTTTTCTCTGCTTAAAAAAAATTTTTAAATAAATAAATTTAACATTTTAAAAACACTCATTGGTCAGCTTGGCAGGATGCTAGCAAATCAAGGCATTACTTTGCAAACTGAAAAAAGAAAGAATCTAGCGTCCGTCCTGCTTTTCCTATACACACCCTCCCTCAGAGTAACTGGAGGGAAGTTTCTCTCTCTGGAGATACTCCAACTAATTAAGTAAAGGAATGATAGAATATGATCATTTTACAATGAAAAACGGATCCAGCAGTGATCACCCATGCCTGCTACCATCACAGACAGGCAAGCAGATAGTACGGACCTGTAATGGAAAAATACACACCCATCTACAAAGGATTCCTGTCGAAAGGTCACATTTGAAACCCAATAGCTGGTCTGTATCTTTCAGTGCTACGCATATTGGTTATTGGCCATTGACCATACTGGACGCAGGGAGAAGGGTAATCTTTTATTTTCCTTCTTCTTCTTTACTTTCTTGTTCAGAGAGAGTTTAGGGTACTGTAGGATCCTGGATGTGGTGTGGCCACAGTTGAAAGAAATAAGTTGCATGGTTGGATTTCAGAGTGCAATAACCCAGGAGACAGGGATTCCTTTTAAGCCTTTTATAGATGAAGAAAATGACTTCCCTAAAGTCTATAGCTAGTTAGCTGCAGACCCAGGATTCAAAACTAAAACTTTTTTTTAATTCAAATATTGGAGCTTGCCCCAAACCTTAAGTTTCCTCAGTAAAGAGGCTTGCTTAGGATTTCTGAGCTCACCATAAATGTCATAGTCTCGTGTGTTCTTTTCATTGTAATGGGAATAATCATGAAATCAGAAAGAATGTATCTTCAAAAAATGTTTGTGAGTTTGGCATTTTATTTATAGATTTTCTTAATCCCGTCTCTAACGGATAAGCCGTGTTTGTCTTGCAAAGCCTGGCTTTGTAGAAAAAACAAACAAAACAAAATCTTTGAAACATGTGTGTTGTCCTTAAAAACAAACAGCAATCATTGTTGCTATAGTCATGGAAATTCTGAATGTTTTCACCAATGCATAATTCCATCGCATCTGAATACACTTTATTTCAAAGCTTCTCCCAAAGTTGTCTTCTACTGATTGATATCTTCAACATGTCCATTTGTTTGATTTTTAGCAATTGGCTCTCAGTATTATATAAAAATGGGAGGGGGAGGATTTGAGGTGATTCATGAATTCTCTGAGCTGTTCCATGTGTCCTTGTTTTCTGATAATTTTTTCAAGTGGTATACGTGTTGACAAACTGTTTACTTTTATTCTTGATTCTTAGCATGACGTCATGAAAAATAAGGCATGCTTCTCGGCTCTCCAGAAATGTCCACCTTCATGGTGTTTTGTCAGAATGGCATAATCTGAAAGGCAGTTTGATGGGGTTGGTCCTAGGAGTCCACTGTGCCCTTCCTCTGCATCCCATTCCAGTAAGAGTTCTAAGGATGGACTTGACTGTCAGTCATAAGCACCAAAGTTGACCAGTTCAGTAAGAAAACCAAAAGCATTCTGTTCCTTCCTTAGACTCACTGCCATGAACTGACCACAAAAGCGTGGAAGTCAGCCCAGACTTCACTATACCAGAAATCACAATGCACAGGGACAGGTAGGTGATGGCTTGTTCTGGATTGATAGAATCTTCTGGAAAAGTGGAGCTACCCAGAAAACTCTTCTTTTCAACTTTATCATTTAAAATATTTTAGTTCACTTCTCTGCCTTAATTTGTACACGAAAGAAAGGCCACTGAGACTTTATGTGATAATCACATATCATGAGTGAGCCCACGGGAATAGGGAAATGGACATTCCCTGGCACCAGGCAGGCAGCCGCAGAAACAGCAGATACCGGGCTGAGTGCACTGGAGTTTCTTTTCAATGAATCCTCAAGATGAGTTCTATTCCTAGTTCTTTTCCTCTTTCTCCTGAAAACTAAAATGTACTAAATTTTTTTCCACCTCTTTGAAGGCTTCCAACATTGGAATTCAAATAGTTTCAAGATCTCTTGCCTATAGACTGAATTCTAAATGTTGGATAAGTTGAATCTTTCCACAAGCATCAGCTTCAAGGTGGAGATGGACCAGGAAATTCTATTTCAGCCAGCACTGAAACGTTGGGAGAAGTTCGTATTCAGAACCCAAGCTGCCAAGAGATGTCTGGGGCAAATCTTCCGCTGATGAAAAGACCCTTCGTTTTTCTTCTCAATAACATCTAACAGCTGAGCGCATCTCATTCAGACTCCCCAGAAAATTGAAGAAAATTCACCTTTCAGGGAGATCAAGCAGAGAAAATTTGAATCTCAAAGGGGAGATTTGCTAAAGGCCTGGGCAAGGACAACCAGGTAGTTCAAACGCAATTCTGAATTGTTCCGAAGTTCAGCATTTCCCTAAAAAGAGGCTGAGGAAACTGTCCTGCCCATGGGGACAGACATGTCATTTTCCCTGCCCCAGCCACCTGGCGATACAGCTCTCCCCAGGCCTCTCTTCCTTGACTGTAAAGAGAGTGTTTTGGTGACTCTGTCCTCGAGTCGGAGCCCATTGAGCTGTGTGCGACTGAGGCCCAAGGCGGTGAAATACCTTCCTCAGGTGTGAGAAACTGCGTCTACACCTGGGTAGCCGTGAACCTGTCGGCTGCACTACTTGGATGCAGGTAGTGATGAACCTGCATCTCATGATGGGCGTCGTCTCCTTGGTCTCTTGACAGCAAATCCCATTTCTCAAATGCATGCATTTCAAGCCAAAGGGAAGACAGCGTGTGGAATAGGTGCTCTGGCCCTTCCCTTGCATCTGCCCAACAGTCCTGTCCCACAGGCAAAAGTGAGTCCTATAAGGCCTCATGGGCTGAGTTAGAAACTCCTGAGAAACTGTCCTTTGCTCAACTGAGTGATGTATCGTGTGCCTAACAGCACACGAGCTACTCCAGAAGAAGGTGTCATCATCCCCAGCTCCACTTGGAGGCTCAGCTCCCTGGGGACATGGGACATTCCGTCACCTGATGTCTCACAGGGGCTCCACGTCCTTGGGAAGTCAGCCCTCTGAGGGCGGAAAACTTTCAAAGGCACCGACGCAGGGAGTACCAGCTGCAGACAATTTAGCCCATCAATCAAGTGCGGGCCTGGATCACATTCACTTACATCCAGACGCGACTGTTACATGTCCAAATGACAGCTGTCAGGACAAAAGAAAGGGCACAGGGGACAGGTTCCTGAAGCCCTTGAAAGTCGGATGACACCTTTGTGCCATGTGCATGGGATGCCCAGTGGATGGGTACTTTCACCCATGGCTCCACCAGAAAGCAGCGCGCAGGTCCATGGCACAGAGCTCCAGCCGTGGATTCGGATCAGCCCTGGATTTGCCACGTCCCACCTCTGAGGCCCTGGGAGGGTCACTGCTCTGAGCCCCCAGCTTCCTATCTCCCAGGGAAATGCCAGTTGCACCCCAAAAGATCAGTTTTGGGAATTTCCTTGGTGGTGCAGTGGTTAAGAATCTGCCTACCAATGCAGGGAACACGGGTTCAAGCCTTGGTTTGGCAGGATCCCACATGCCGCGGAGCAACTAAGCCCTTGCGCCTCAACTACTGAGCCTGCGCTCTAGAGTCCACATGCCACAACTACTGAGCCCACATGCTGCAACTACTGAAGCCTGCCCACCTAGGGCCCGTGCTCCGCAGCAAGAGACACCACCACGATGAGAAGCCTGCACACCGCAACAAAGAGTAGCCCCCGCTCGCCACAACTAGAGAAAGCCCAGGTGCAGCAACAAAGACCCAACACAGCCAAAATATTGAAAAAAGAAAAAAAAGAAAATTTAATTTAAAAAAAAAAAAAGATCAGCTTTGGTTTCTTTTCTTTTTCTTTTGGCCACGCCACGCAACATGTGGGATCTTAGTTCCCCGACCAGGGATCGATCCCATACCCCCTGTATTGGAAGGGCAGAGTCTTAACCACTGGACCACCAGGGAAGTGCCTTTACTTCTTTTTTCTTTTTATATTCATCAACACCCAACATTTAGGCGCTTGACAGAAGAACAAATGCCAACCGTGAAGGCTTTGTCTTCCTTAGAATGCTGGTGAAGCAGGGCCAGGCCCACCCAAAACAACCCTCAGGCATTGCTGGGCCACCAGGTCAAAGCCCCAACAGAAGACGCAATTCCATGAGTCACAGCACCAACACACCCAGGACCCTCATGGTCAGAACCTTCGAGGGGAAGGTGGAATTCTGAAACCCAGACCTTCCCAAGGTAGATGTGTTCCTGCATATGAATAATTTGCATATGAAAATAAAAGCGCCCCGCTGCCCCACACACACATACCCATCTCACAAGTAAGCACCCCCAGGAGACCACTGTGTCCTGGAAAGAGGGCCCTTAGGGAAGCTGCTTGTTACCTATGCGCTCGTGCAAACAGCAGGGCCCCAGAGGCACAGCGGCCCACGGCTGCTGCATGTTTTTCCAGTCCATCCTCAACTGGATTTCAGCTTGACGAAGTGTGTGTCGGGTTATACGTTCCTCCTGCCCCAGCGGACACGACTGTGCCTGGGCTCTTACTGGCAGGACTCGGGTCACCCATCTGCAGACACCCATCCTCACCCCTGGCAGGAGATGCCCCACGGCCCTGGGCCCTCCCTTGTATGAAGGCCGCTCCACTGGCCAACCTGCCCGCCAAGTGTCCACTCTGGCTCCAGGCCACTCCATCTTCTCGCCTGAGACCCTCACTCTCGCTGCCCCACGATGTTCCTACTCCCGGGCCCACCCTGTCCACACGCTGGGCGGCTCTGACACACAGCTCGTCTCAAAGCCCATCCTGGTCCCCACTTCTGATGGACACAATTACCAGGCCTCTGGGTAAGGGCCCTGTTAGAATTGTCAATCTTTTGCCGCAGTTTCCATCCTTTATCTACAAACTGGCAGAAGCTTGGGTAACATCCTTTTATCTCTGAATGGCATGAGCCAACCTGACAGTGAACCTGGGGACAGGAGAGGGGCTCTTCTGCACAGGCACGGGCCCCCATAGTAGGGGAGAGGCCACCATGGGAGAGACCAGGGTATCCATTTTATCAGTGTTGTTTCTCGAGTGACAAAATGCCACAACCTTAGAGCCTTTAAACGGCACATCCTTATGAGCTCACAGTTCCTCTGGGTTAGGAGTCCGGGCACAGCTTAACTGGGTTCTCTGTTTCAGGATCTGACCAAACTGTAATCCCAGACTGAGGAAAGATCCTCTTCCAGGCTCCCTACCATTGTGGGCAGGATTCCTCTCCTGGGGTGCAGGGCTGAGGTTCATTTTCTTGCTTGTCACCAGGCAGGGTCACCCCAGTGCCTGGAGGCTGACCTTCCACACAGCCGTGTCCCTGGACCATCTCACGGCGTGGCAGCCTCCTCCTTCGTGGCTGGTCTGCTGTGATAGCTTCACACAGTGTGACAGAGGGAGGGGCCGTTGTCTGTGGTTTAGAGGCAAAGCTGCAGGTGGTCCCCACACCCAAGTGGGGATGCCAGGAGGCAAGGGGCCACAGTCACCACCACACTGTCCTCCCTGAATCCAGTGTTCTTGGCAGCCTCACTGGTGTTGGGTCTGTTTCCTTGTTTGGGGTGTTTCGGAATGAACGCCACCCCAGGCCACAGGATTGTAACATTAAAGCTGGAGGGACCTGGGGTTGGCAGGGTCCAGCCCCCTAATTTAGACCTGGGCACTGAAGCTCCAGAGAGCAAAAGCGCCCACAAGACTGGTAGGTCCCCCTGGAGTCTAGGCTGCGATGAAATCCAGGACTCCCTTTCTACCGTGCCCACAAGGATGCCGCGCCTCTGCCATCTCTAAGTGTCACCTGCCTCTGGCCACCTGAGACAAGCTGACAGTAGCCAGCATTTCAAATTAGCAGCATACTTGGTCCTTCCCTTGCCACAGAAAATGGCTAGCCTTGAGGTCCTGGTACTTGGCTTCCAGAAAGAGCTACACAGTTATAGACCTTCTCAAGGACTGTATTGGTGTCACCCCTTCTCTGGTTTTGTCCACATGGGTAGTAACCAGCACGGGGTCCTCAGACGGAGCTCCCAGGGGGAGTCGATTTACAAGGGAGCAATGCAAGATGGGGAAATTTTTTAAAGGAAATGGCAATCTCCTTTGGGATCCTATAATAATTTAACCATTCTTCTGAGACATCTGAGGTTTGTATGAAGGAGGAGGAAAGTTGCTAACACATGAAGAATGCGAGCAATAAAACGGGGTCCGGAATGCCACGCTCGGCCTCCGTGGGGAGCAGACGTCTGCAGCTCGGGGGCCTTTCTAGGTGTCCCCACCTTGGGGTCTGCTGTGTGCGCTGCTCACAGGACAGCAGCTACACCTGAGGGCCCCAAACAAAATAAGGGCAAATACAAACATGCAGGAATAAGCAGGGGATGGCAGCTCAGGATGGAGATGTTATCTGTGCAAAACGGCAGCAGGGACTCCATACACAAGGCCGGAGAGTTCTGTGAGCAGACAGCCTGACCCCCCATTCAAGCCGGCCAGGGTCGGACAGCGATCCCTTTCTACTTCCTTCTGGTCTTTTCAGGAAAGCAGGTTGAGAAGCCCAAGGAAGCAGATGGGAAACAGAAACTCCGCCTTCGGATGGGGATGCAAAAAAATCTTTTTAGATACCTAGCTCAAGCACCCAAATTAGGTGCGTTCCAATTAAAGTAAACCCTGGCCATTCCACTCCCCGTCACACAAAGCAAGAACCTCATAAAGAACCTTCTGGCAACTTCTAACCCATGTTCAGTGCTACCCTCCACCTCCTGGGACATCTGTTTGTGAAAGCAGATTGCATTCAGCTGATGTATTCACCAGATGAGTGGGACGTGCCCCTCGGCTTAAAATTGTTGAGTGTGTGCTTTTGGGGTCGGGGGGGAGGGTGGTGAGACGCAGATGTCAGGCAAGCTTTTTTAGCACACAGAACCTCTGACGCACGAGTGTCCGCTGATGTTAATTCGGGCCGGCATCTCTCTCCATGACTCACCGGTGGGTGGACGGGGAGCCGCCTGCTGACCTCTGGAGCCATCTGGGCCCTTCAGAGTGTGAAATTTCAATTTCTACATCAGAGCTTTGCTGGTCAGGCCCAAAAAGACAGTTCATGTGAGAGCAACATTGATGCTTGCCAGGCCGGCGTTCCGGCTACGGAGAGCAGGAGAGAAGAAAGGGGAATAATTTCTGCCAGGCACACATCAAGTTTGCAACTGTGCTTAGTAAACACAGCAGCCTCCCAGCTCCCCACTTCAGGAAGGACCCAGCTCCCCAAACCCGTATGAGGTCGCCGGGCTGCATCCACGTGCTGGGGTTTCACCCAACTCCAGCCCACGGGCCCCCGTTCTACCCTGTCTGCACCCAGACATGAGAGGGGCCCCTGCTCGAAGGCAGAGCAGAGCCCACGAAAGCTGTGTGGTCCTTCCTGGCCCGCACAGAGGTAGGGCTGTGCTGGAGGGCTCACCTGGGTCCCAGCCCCTCAGGCCCCCACAAGCCACGTCTCCCCGCAGGTCACATCCACTAATTTCCAAGGGCCCCTTCCTGCTCGGAACTCCGTGGTGCCAACTCTGATGGCCTTGGGGTCCTCTGTGTGTCCCAGAAAGTGGAGTCTGGGGACCTCCCTGCCTCCCAACGGCTCCCAGTCTTCTCTCCGCTGGGAGAGAGGACCCAGTCATGATGTGTCTAATCCTGAGGGAGCACTTTGTAAACCAGCCCACTAGGTCCTCGCTGGAGGATTCCAGGCATTGGGAGCTGCAGGTGTCTGAAACTAAGGTGTGACAGTGGCAGTGGAGCAAATGGAGTAAATTCACCAGGTCTCGGTGGCTAACTGGACAGAGCGAATGAGGAAGGAGAAAGACCCGGGGTCACTCTAGATGTGGGCCTTGGGCACCTGGGACCACGATGGCCTCGTTCACGCAGGAGGAAGCCTGGCGGGCGGGAGGAGGTGGTGATGGTAACCCTCACGGGAGCTCTAGGTGCCTCCGTGACAGCCAACTCCCTAACAGCTGGGAGACCGGGTCAGAGCGAAAGATCTCAATTCATAAGCCATCAGAGTAAGAAGGTGCTGCTGGGATTTTTACACTAAGTCTTATGACATGAGGTGTCTGGACTGAGATATGTATTAGTATTTTACTCATCTGTCTTTACTGCTGCCTCAGAGGTGACAATTCAATGCACATGGAGCTAAGGGGACATGATCCAAGCCACAGCATGGGACAAGTTGAGTCTCTGGGTCCATGGTCCCCAAATAAGGTGACTCTCTGGGGTTTGGGGAAAATATTGGATTTTTAAAACAAGAAATTAAGCTTTACTGATGTCTAAAATACAGATCAGGTGGTATATATGTAAAATACATACCAAAAAATGAGTAAAAACTGTGGTGATGAAGATCCACTGTCATAATAGTTTAAAGGGAGGAATAGCTGGTTTGGAAAAGACAAGCCCCCAGCAGTGGCCACAGCACAGGTGTCTCGCACCCTGAGCCTGAGGGAGTGAGAGGGGGAGGGGGAGGGGGAGAGTGGGGAGCTCAGGAAGCCAGAGAGGTTCTCCTCTGTGTGAGCACTGCAAGGTTTTTCTTTGAATAACTCTAAAAAAATTAATCTTGGATAAGAATCATTGCACAGAGTCTCAGGTCAGAAGCTTCCATGGCCCTCAGCACATCAGACTATGGCTACTCCTTGGGGCCTAAGGGAGTCGCTACACATCACACACATTACACACAGAGATACACACCAAACACACACACACCACACACATACACACACACATGCACACCAAACACACACACACCATGTGACTCACACATTCAACACACCACACACACACACACACACACCACACACACACACACATACATACACACATACACACCAAACCACACACACACCTGGTCAGTGAGTGAAGCGCTGGCCTAGGTAGATGGTGTTCCAGAGCCACTCTTCACACTTCAGGTAGGAAGAAAGGGCTTCTACGTCAGATCCCACCTGAAAAGGTGGCCTTTGGCCACATAAAGTGGGAACCTCTGGTCTGGCGAGAGTGTCCCTCAGAGCTGGACCAAGACCCCCTGCCCACCCCATGGGCCCAGCCCCTCCCCACGCCATTGACTTCCCCAGGAGAGCACCCATGTCAGGTGTGCACGGGGTCCAGGAAGGCCCGCCTCCTCCCCACCGCGTGTTTTAGGGCGGGGCCTGGGCTGCAGCGAAGGCCCCACACACCCCGTCCCTAGGGACCAGGGATGGGACACTGGCTGGCTCCTCCCGGACTCCCCCCTGTAAGATGGGGCCCCTAACTGGCACAAGAGCTGTGTTAACGAAGGACATCACGCCCCAGACCAAAAACAGCAGCCGTCTCAATCCTACTGATACTTGTAAATCTCACCCAAACCTGGGCAGTTTCAAAACAATTAGAAACCGGCTAAAAATGAAATCGTGCCCTGGACCTTTCCTAAGGAGCTGGCCGACCTTGGCCTGGTCCCCAGGGCAGCAGCACAGCAGCAGACCCACAGAAGAGGCCAGGCTCCAACCAGCTTTCCTGCCTTTTTTCAAGTCGTTGCTGTGCCCTAGGCTCTGCTGAATCTCGCTCACATCTGTCTGAGTCGTGCTCCTTGCCGGCTCTAATCAGGTCCAGTAGCCCTTTCCCCAGCTGGAGGAAGAGGTACGGACCCATGGTGAGACAGCAAGCGTCTCCTCTGGGCCACAGGACCCATATTTGATCAATTAACTGAGGGGTGGGAGTAGGGAATGAAGACGTGAGGGCAAGGCCAGGGGGTGCCTGGCGTGAGTGGGCGGGTGTTTGTGGGACACGCCCCCTTTCCCTGCAGCTGCAGCAGCATCAGGATGCGGTGTTGACCCCAGGTCCATCTGCTCAGGGTGGCAGTGTGCTGCCATCTCCTCCTCCCAGCAGGAATTACTGTCACCATGTTGCATCTGCAGGAACTCACAGCCTCGCTCACGTCTCACTGTGGGAATTCCCTGTTCAAACCCAGGTCTGTCTGGCTTTAAAAGTTACGTTCTGAACCACAGTGAGGTGCTGATGACTTGCACTGTAATTCAACCAGTGCCTGGCAGGCTCACGCAGAGATGTTGGGGGAGCAGAGAGGACAGTGGGCAGCCTGCTGAGCGCTAACCCTGAGGCCGGCCCGGGTGGGGGCAGGGGTAAGGAACACTGCCATCCCCTGTCCCCATCAACGGCCCCTTACTGCAGACTCCCGCTGAACACCAGGTCCTGTCTAATCAGCCCCAGGCGGCCTGTCAGCCACTATTCCGCATTCCGGGATTCCACCGTGCAAGGGAGCCCCAGACCTCAGCTTGAAAGGACCAGACCAGAATCGGCCCCATTTTGAGTTCGTGCCACTGAGGGAGGCTCAAAGCCTCTGCCTGGAGAGGAACCAAGATGGCAGAGCAGAAGGACGTGCTCTCACCCCCTCTTGCGAGAACACCAGAATCACAACTAGCTGCTGGACAATCATCGACAGGAAGACACTGGAACTCACCAAAAAAGATACCCAAAGACAAAGGAGAAGCCACAGTGAGATGGTAGGAGGGGCACAATCACAGTAAAATCAAATCCCATAACTGCTGGGTGGGTGACTCACAGACTGGAGAACACGTATACTCCAGAAGTCCACACACTGGACTGAAGTCTGAGCCCCACATCAGGCTTCCCAACCTAGGGGTCCAGCAATGGGAGGAGGAATTCCCAGAGAATCAGACTTTGAAGGCTAGAGGAACTTGACTGAAGAACTTTGACAGGACTGGAGGAAACAGAGACTCCACTCTTGGAGGGCACACACAAAGTAGTGTGTGCAGGCTTTTCTGGTGGCACAGTGGTTGAGAGTCTGCCTGCCAATGCAGGGGACACGGGTTTGTGCCCCAGTCTGGGAAGATCCCACATGCCACGGAGTGGCTGGGCCCGTGAGCCATGGCCACTGAGCCTGTGCATCCGGAGCCTGTGCTCCACAATGGGAGAGGCCACAACAGTGACAGGCCCACGTACCAGAAAAAAAAAAAAAGTAGTGTGTGCACTGGGACCCAGGAGAAGGAGCAGTGACCCCAGGGGAGACTGAACCCTGTTAGTGTTGGAGGGTCTCCTACAGAGGCAGGGTGTGGGGGTGGGGTGGCTGTGGCTTGTCATGGGGACAAGGACACTGACAGCAGAAGTTCTGGGAAGAGCTCCTTGTTGTGAGCCCTCCCAGAGTCTGTCATTAGCCCCACCAAAGAGCCCAGGTAGGCTCCAGTGTTGGGTTGCCTCAGGAAAAACAACCAACAGGGAGAAAACCCAGCCCCACCCATCAACAGTCAAGTGGATTAAAGTTTTATTGAGCTCTGCCCACCAGAGCAACAGTCAGCTCTACCCACCACCAGTCCCTCCCATCAAGCCTCTTAGATAGCCTCATGCACCAGAGGGCAGAGAGCAGAAGCAAGAAGAGCTACAATCCTGCAGCCTGTGGAACAAAAACCACATTCACAGAAAGATAGACAGGATGAAAAGGCAGAGGCTACGTACCAGATAAAGGACCAAGATAAAACCCTAGAAAAACAACTAAATGAAGTGGACATAGGCAACCTTCCAGAAAAAGAATTCAGAATAATGATAGTGAAGATGATCCAGTACCTCAGAAAAAGAATGGAGGCAAAGATCGAGAAGATGTAAGAAATATTTAACAAAGACCTAGAAGAATGAAAGAACAAACAAACAGAGATGAACAATACAATAACTGAAATGAAAACTACACTAGAAGGAATCAATAGCAGAATAACTGAGGCAGAAGAATGGATAAGTGATCTGGAAGACAGAATGGTGGAATTCACTGCTGCAGAACAGAATAAAGAAAAAAGAATGAAAAGAAATGAAGACAGCCTAAGAGACCTCTGGGACAACATTAAACACAACAACATTCTCATTATAGGGGTCCCAGAAAGAGAAGAGAGAGAGAAAGGACCTGAGAAAATATTAGAAGAGATTATATTTGAAAACTTCCCTATCATGGGAAAGGAAATAGCCACCCAAGTCCAGGAAGTGCAGCAAGTCCCATACAGGATAAACCCAAGGAGAAACACGCCAAGACACATAGTAATCAAATTGGCAAAAATTAAAGACAAAGGAAAATTATTGAAAGCAGCAAGGGAAAAACAACAAATAACATACAAGGGAACTCACATAAGGTTAATAGCTGATTTCTCAGCAGAAACTCTACAAGCCAGAAGGGAGTGGCATGATACACTTAAAGTGATGAAAGGGAAGAACCTACAACCCAGATTACTATACCCTGCAAGGATCTCATTCAGATTCGATGGAGAAATCAAAAGCTTTACGGACAAGCAAACACTTAGAGAATTCAGCACCACCAAACCAGCTCTACAACAAATGTTAAAGGAACTTCTCTAAGTGGGAAACACAAGAGAAGAAAAGGATCTACAAAAACAAACACAAAACAATTAAGAAAATGGTCATAGGAACATACATATCAATAATTACTTTAAACGTGAATGGACTAAATGCTCCAACCAAAAGACACAGACTTGTGGAATGGATA
Source organism: Leucopleurus acutus (assembly GCF_964270905.1). Taxonomy (NCBI): domain Eukaryota; kingdom Metazoa; phylum Chordata; class Mammalia; order Artiodactyla; family Delphinidae; genus Leucopleurus; species Leucopleurus acutus. The sequence goes on along the minus strand of NC_139149.1, from coordinate 116,559,622 downwards.
CAGAAACAAGTCCCATATATATGCTGTCTACAAGAGATCCACTTCAGACCTAGGGACACATAAGACTGAAAGTGAGGGCATGGAAAAAGATATTCCATGCAAATGGAAATCAATAGAAAGCTGGAGTAGCAATTCTCATATCAGATAAAGTAGACTTTAAAATAAAGAATGTTACAACAGACAAGGAAGGACAACACACAATGATCAAGGGATCAACCCAAGAAGAAGATATAACATTTATAACTATATATGCACCCAACATAGGAGCACCTCAATACATAAGGCAACTGCTAACAGCTATAAAAGAGGAAATCAACAGTAACACAATAATAGTAGGAGACTTTAACACCTCACTTACACAAATGGACAGATCGTCCAGAATGAAAATAAATAAGGAAACAGAAGCTTTAAATGACACAATAGACCAGATAGATTTTTTTGATATTTATAGGACATTCCATCCAAAAACAGCAGGTTACACTTTCTTTTCAAGTGCACACAGAACATTCTCCAGGATAGATCACATCTTGGGTCATAAATCAAGCCTCAGTAAATTTAAGAAAATTGAAATCATATCAAGCATCTTTACTGACCACAACTGTATGAGATTAGAAATGAATTACAGGGGAAAAAACGTAACAAACACAAACACATGGAGGCTAAACAATAAATTACTAAATAACCAAAAGATCACTGAAGAAATCAAAGAGGAAATCAAAAAATGCCTAGAGACAAATGACAATGAAAATACGACAATCCAAAACCTGTGGGATGCAGCAAAAGCAGTCCTAAGAGGGGAGTTTATAGCTATACAAGCCTACCTCAAGAAACAAGAAAAATCTCAAGTAAACAATTTAACACTACACCTAAAGGAACTAGAGAAAGAAGAACAAACAAAACCCAAAATTAGCAGAAGGAAAGAAATCATAAAGATCAAAGCAGAAATTAATGAAATAGAAACAAAGAAAACAATAGCAAAGATCAATAAAACTAAAAGCTGGTTCTTTGAGAAGATAAACAAAATTGATAAACCATTAGCCAGACTCCTCAAGACAAAGACGGAGAGGACTCAAATCAATAAAATTAGAAATGAAAAAGAAGAAGTTACAACAGACACCACAGAAATACAAAGCATCCTAAGAGACTACTGCAAGCAACTCTATGCCAATAAAATGGACAACCTGGAAGAAATGGACAAATTCTTAGAAAGGTATAACCTTCCAAGACTGAACCAGGAAGAAACAGAAAATAGGAACAGACCAATCACAAGTAATGAAATTGAAACTGTGATTAAAAATCTTCCAACAAACAAAAGTCCAGGACCAGATGGCTTCACAGGTGAATTCTATCGAACATTTAGAGAAGAGCTAACACCCATCCTTCTCAAACTCTTCCAAAAAATTGCAGAGGAAGGAACACTCCCAAACTCATTCTATGAAGCCACCATCACCCTGATAACAAAACCAGACAAAGATACTACAAAAAAAGAAAATTACAGACCAATATCACTGATTAATATAAGTGCAAAAATCCTCAACAAAATACTAGCAAACTGAATCCAACAACACATTAAAAGGATCATACACCATGATCAAGTAGGATTTATCCCAGGGATGCAAGGATTCTTCAATATACACAAATCAACCAATGTGGTACACAATATTAACAAATTGAAGAATAAAAACCATATGATCAACTCAATAGATGCAGAAAAAGCTTTTGACAAAATTCAACACCCATTTATGATAAAAACTCTCCAGAAAGTGGGCATAGAGGGAACCTACCTCAACATAATAAAGGCCATGTACGACAAACCCATAGCAAATACCATTCTCAATGGTGAAAAACTGAAAGCATTTCCTCTAAAATCAGGAATGAGACAAGGATGTCCACTCTCACCACTATTATTCAACACAGTTTTGGAAGTCCTAGCCATGGCAATCAGAGAAGAAAAAGAAATAAAAGGAATACAAATTGGAAAAGAAGAAGTAAAACTGTCACTGTTTGCAGATGACATGATACTATACATAGAGAATCCTAAAAATGCCACCAGAAAACTACTACAGCTAATCAATGAATTTGGTAAAGTTGCAGGATACAAAATCAATGCATAGAAATCTCTTGCGTTCCTATACATTAATGATGAAAAATATGAAAGAGAAATTATGGAAACACCCCCATTTACCATTGCAACAAAAAGGATAACATACCTAGGAATAAACCTACCTAGGGAGACAAAAGACCTATATGCAGAAAACTATAAGACTATTGAGAGAAACTAAAGATGATACCAACAGATGGAGAGATATACCATGTTCTTGGATTGGAAGAATCAGTATTGTGAAAATGACTATGCTACCCAAAGCAATCTACAGACTCAATGCAATCCCTATCAAATTACCAATGGCATTTTTTACAGAGCTAGAAGAAAAAATCTTAAAATTTGTATGGAGACACAAAAGACCCCGAATAGCCAAAGCAGTCTTGAGGGAAAGAAGCAGAGCTGGAGGAATTAGACTCCCTGACTTCAGACTATACTACAAAGCTACAGTAATCAAGACAATATGGTACTGGCACAAAAATAGAAATATAGATCAATGAAACAGGATAGAAAGCCCAGAGATAAATGCACGCACCTATGGTCAACTAATCTATGACAGAGGAGGCAAGGATATACAATGGAGAAAAGACAGTCTCTTCAATAAGTGGTGCTGGGAAAACTGGACAGTTACATGTAAAAGAATGAAATTAGAACACTCCCTAACACCATACACAAACATAAACTTAAAATGGATTCGAGACCTAAATGTAAGACCGGACACTGTAAAACTCTTAGAGGAAAACATAGACAGAACACTCTTTCACATAAATCACAGCAAGATCTTTTTTGATCCACCTCCTAGAGTAATGGAAATAAAAACAAAAATAAACAAATGGGACCTAATGAAACTTCAAAGCTTTTGCACAACAAAGGAAACCATAAACAAGACAAAAAGACAACCCTCAGAATGGAAGAAAATATTCGCAAACGAATCAATGGACAAAGGATTAATCTCCAAAATACACAAACAGCTCATGCAGCTCAATATAAAAGAAACAAACAATCCAGTCCAAAAATGGGCAGAAGACCTAAATAGACATTTCTCCAAAGAAGACATACAGATAGCCAAGAAGTACATGAAAAGCTGCTCAACATCACTAATTATTAGAGAAATGCAAATCAAAACTAGAATGAGGTATCACCTCACACCAGTTAGAATGGGCATCATCAGAAAATCTACAAACAACAAATGCTGGAGAGGGTGTGGAGAAAAGGGAACCCTCTTGCACTGTTGGCGGGAATGTAAATTGATACAGCCACTATGGAGAACAGTATGGAGGTTCCTTAAAAAACTACAAATAGAATTACCATATGATCCAGCAATCCCACTACTGGGCATATACCCAGAGAAAACCATAATTCAAAAAGACACATGCACCCCATGTTCATTGCAGTACAATTTACAATAGCCAGGTCATGGAAGCAACCTAAATGCCCATCAACAGACGAATGGATAAAGAAGATGTGGTACATATATACAATGGAATATTACTCAGCCATAAAATGGAATAAAATTGAGTCATTTGTTGAGACATGGAATGACCTAGAGACTGTCATACAGAGTGAGGTAAGTCAGAAAGAGAAAAACAAATATCGCATATTAACGCATGTATGTGGAACCTAGAAAAATGGTACAGATGAACTGGTTTGCAGAGCAGAAGTTGAGACACAGATGTAGAGAACAAACGTATGGACACCAAGGGGGGAAATCTGTGGTGGGGTGGGGATGGTGGTGTGACGAAATGGACGATTGGGATTGACATGTATACACTGATGTGTGTAAAACTGATGACTAATAAGAACCTGCAGTATAAAAAAACAAACAAACAAAAACTAATACTAAACTTTCTTTGGGTTATTTGTATGGAAATATGTTAATATAAATGTTTCAGATATTACATGAAATTTCTAAAAATCTTATATGTTCTGGTATAATGTTATAAGTCATAATTCTAGTTATTACTTTAAAATGTATATCTCAGAAATAACTAAATTTCCTTGTCAATTGCATTATTATGAACTTTCATCAAATCTTTAACTGTGGTCATTTTTAAATCTTTTGTCATTTACAGATAGTTCTGGGTGTACTCTGATGCTTATGCAAAAATGTTCCTATAAAAGTGTTTCATCTTCAAGGAATTCATGGCAAAGACTCTGACAAGTACAGGTTTCTGGTAACTGACTATACTGCTGAACTGAATGAAAAAGCATTTTCAGAACTCTAATGGAAAACTGATGAATTCATAAAAGTGCTAACAAAAGATCAAGATGAAAAAAAAAATTAATTACATGGAACTGAGTGAACTGATGAGGATGATTATAATTTTTGTGACTTTCTGTTTGAATAAAAAAAAATCCCACAAGGACTCAGAGGCAAAAAATTTACAAATCAATTTTCACTGCAAAGTAAAGGAGCTGTTACAGTGGAGGGTTCCTGGACTGAATGTCAATATTATGACACATTGTGAGTGTGTTTCGTGTTTGGTAATTGCAATCATTGCTGCTTCTGTTGTGGTCATCCATTTACAATGCTTGGTATCATTTTATTTATCTCTTGTAAAAATAAAATACAGTGTGTGTGGGAAAAAAAAAAGCCTCTGCCTAACAAAAGCCTTCCACAAGCCCTTCCTCTGGAGATCCCTCCATGAAGTTTCCGAACGACAGAATTATTATGATCTGGGCGCTAGTTTGGGATAGATTAAAGGATGAGTTTATTTCATTAAGGAATAAAATCAATATTGCCTGCTTCCCTGTGAAATAGCAAGGGTACCTTTTATTTCTTCAAAAATAAATAAGGAGCATTAAAAAGTAAGGAACATGTTATTTGAAGAAAAACAGTGAACAAATTTTTAAATTGTGAAACGTCAAGTACTTTCAACCTGTCTTCTGATGGGACCTAATGTCACCTGACAAAGAGAGAGACTGGATTCCCTGGAAGAAACGACTATTTTTATGACACAGGAGTTGAGTGTGGATTCTTTTCCAATAGTGTTTCCCAAACTGAAGTCTTCAGAAAAGCAGATGCTCATAGCGATACTAAGGGAAAAAAAAAAAACTCTGGCTCTGCTAAGTTTGAGAAATCTTGTTTAACCCAGAGTTAAGCACCGTTCTTTTCTCTGCGGGACTTAACAGAGGCTTTGTTGTGCTAATAAGCATGGTAAAGCTCCAGGAGGGAACTGTGTTTTCAGACATTCGACCCCCAGGATCCTTTGGGTGTGAGTGGTGGTGGTGGATCCCAGGAGACCGTTCATTCAACAGAACAAAGTTTAGGAAATTCCACAGTTCTGCATTTGGCTACCGCCAGTTCCAGAGGGTATCCAAACAAAGCTGTCTCCCAGAATCGGTGGGCATGCTCTGCCCAAGTTTGCTAGAATATTCCAACTCTGCTGCATCTCCTAGGACTCGTGGCTGCACCTGTTCAGGGGTCTCCTGGTAGACCATGGAATCGGGACTGTAGTTACATCACCAAATAGCTCACCTTAAGGGACACAGATTAGGATGCTTTGCTCACTCTATGGCTCTTCAATTAAAAATAAGAAAAAAATTAAAGGCCATCCTGCCATTAGTTACTTGTGCAGCCATTCACGAGCCACTTAAATTCTCTGAGTCTCAGTACCCTACTCCCACCAGTGCTCTCTACAATCCCAATATAACATCCCACATTTTCACAACTTCTTGAGCACAAAGGATAGATCATAATCAAAAGAAATATAAATATCTAGGTACAATTGGATATATCTCAATTCTTTAACAGCTTCCAGGCAGCTTTTCCACTGCCATAAGGACATCCATCATTTACTGAGCTGTTCCTAAGATCCAGACATGGGGCTAAACACTTGAAATCCTTACTGAGTGTCCTCAACGACGCTACCACTCTGGCCACAACAGCCTCAGAGTGTTTATTCCAACACAGCCGGTTACCAGCGAGGCGTTGTGTGCATTGCATTCTGCTTACTTGTAAGGAACAGAATTGCAGTGCCCTGTTGGGTGCACACTGGGCTGAGTCACCTCATCTCCATGCCCCTAGATCCCAGATGCCGGGGGTCCATAGACTGTGAAATTAGCAAAGGGTCACACACTTGTGAGGGGACAATAACGGACACGTCACCCAGAGCAGCACCGTGCCAGAGGGCAGAAAGGTGTTAGGATTTGCAGACATTTAAAAACTACACAATTGAAATCATCTGCAATGAGTGTGTTTTAAATAAGTCATGTATTCACTGTAAATTTTTTCCTAAATACAAAACAGATTCTGGTATATTGTGTGTCACTGGTCTGAGAGCCCACGTGTAGAACCGTTGGTGAAGTCCCAGTGGGCCTTCCAGTTGGTATCCCCCATCCCCCATGATCAGAACTCCCTCTGGCTTCCTGGCCCCAGGGGATCTGTTTCCAGAAAAGCTTTAGCTGCTGAGCCCAGTGTTGGCCATGTCTGCTCACCCAGCTGGACAACTGAATGGAAACTGATTACCTACTTCTTCAGAGCTTATGCACGACATAAGTTCAGACAGAATATGCACGACGCATATGCAACAGGGGAATTTCGTATTTAGAGCTTCCTTATGATGTTCATGTCACGCCATCACATTCTCATGAGATGGAGTCAGAGCAGGGCCAAGCTTTCCATTAGCTTGGAATCACAGCGTCCGGGCTTTAGAGCTGGAAGTGACAGCAGAGCTCCACCTCTCAGAAGGGTCATTTTACAGATGGGGAGACAGAAGCCACATGGGAGATTCATCTTATCTACAGCTACAGGGGCTGGTTCAGTTAGCGGATTGTGACTCCAGGCCCTCAGATTTCAAGCCCAGTTCCCATATCCGGAGATCACATAAACATGGTCTTCAAGCCACATGGGAATCAGATCACAAAACGAGGTTTAAAAATGCTCCAATATGTCTTCTATTTCTTTACAAAGGCAGCGTGTTCATGGAAAATCACCTCCTCAAAAACTGTTTTTTTAACCATCCTCATCTGTTTGTGGAAAAACATAGCTCGATGATAAACAATGGAATAAAAACTCTGGAGCAAACCAGAGTTCTTTGTTTGGGTTTCTTTTGCTGTACACAGAGCATTTTCATTCTTGCCACCCTTGTTTACTGTGTAGTTTAAAACTTTATCCCAATCTGCATGGCTCTGAGCTAAAGATAACTATCGTTTCACACTGAGCGTAGAGCAAACGTGAGAAACTTTCTCTGTCAAGCACCAGATAGGAAATAACCTGGGCTTGAGGACCATCTGGTCTCTGCTGCATCTACTCAACTCTGACCTTCTAGAATGAAAGCAGACAATGAACAAATGGGAATGGCTGTGTGCTAATAAAACTTTATTTAGAAAAGCAGGCAGAGGGCCAAATTTGGCCTACACGTCCGAGTTTCCCAACCTGTTTTATATGATGCCAATGTATTTGAATGGAAAGTTCAGTGAATCTTTGTAGTATCAATGGATGTAATTTGGAATTTTACAAGCATTAATTAAGCACTTTAACAATTTACCGACCTTTTAACATCTTGCCTGAGCTTGCTGTCCCTGTGTGTCATAATCAGTGTCACATTTGAGGAAGTTTTTCAAGGTACACTGTCATGAAGAGTTGTAGAGATGCCACCATTCAGGACATTCAAGGTGAAGGGCCAGGAATGAGTGAGCCATGAGTATTTTTTCTAGATGTTCTACAAAGTTAATAAGCATGTACAAACACATCAATAACTATAAAGGTCTAGGGCCAGGAATTTCTTTCTCTCTCATGACCACTTTGTGAAATAATCCTAAGCACTCTTTTTCCACATTAAGAATATTTCCAGTGATCTCTAGAAAGCTCTAGAAAGCTTTGCCCCTGGACTTCTGCAGCGTGGATTTTGAGACATTCATGTAACAGCACAGCACAAGACCAGCCATCTGATGCAGACTGCATGTTGGGAAAGATCTCGTCAAAACTTTCTTAAGAAAATTTACCTTCCTGAAACACATGCCACCCTGAACCTGGCTGTTCCTTATAGATCTGGTGGCATCAGTGCAAGGCTTTGTTCCCCTGGGTGCCCTGGGAAGAGCACGAGGGAAAGCCCAGGGGATGAAAGAGCTGCAGACCCTCATGGGCATCTAGCCTCTGTCAAATCGGGTAGTTCACTCACCTTTCTGCATCTCCATTCCCTCCTCTACATGCGGGGGTGAGAACCTTCGCCCCACCTCGTCTCCCAGGGTCGTAGGGCAGATGAGACGAGGGAGTGCAGTGAAGGTACATGTAAATGTCTCTTCTTCCTACAGAGAATTCTGTATCTAAATGACAGAAAGATCGAGACAACAGGAAACTCTCACAATGAGCCAGATTTCACACGTCAAAAAATAAGAAGTTCATTGACAGCCTGGATACACAAATGGCCCGCGTCCAGGTCATCTGCGACACTAGAACTCCTACCCACAAGCCCTGCAGTGAAGCCCAGGAAGCCAGACGGCCAGGATTGGCCAACGATTACCCATTTTTTTGCCCTCATTTTTGCTTCCACTGACAATTCAGGACTGGCCAGCAAAAGCCAAATCTGCTCCCCAGTCACCTGGGATGCCCCAGCCATAGTGAGCCCGCCTCTAGCCTCCCCACACCAACACCTCCCTTCAGGGCACACCTGGAGCCATCCTTTTGTCCCCTCCCCCTGCCAGCCTGCGAGTCTCTGCAAGCACAGCGGGCAGGATGTGACCATCCCATCTCGTTGGGGTGGTCTCCATCAATTTCCCCATTATTAAATTCCTCTTCTCAGCTCCTCTTTGGTCACTAGCCAGCCTTTCACAGATGCCAAAGGCTCGAGTCCTCATGCCGCAATCACCAAGACCTGGCCCCAGGCCCCATCTGCGTCACCAGAGGATCCCTGTGCAGCTTTCCAGCAGCCTGACCTCCAAAGCCCAGACCTGATGCCCAAGGGCCCACCTCCCGTGTCCCCGCGCTCATGGCTTTCAGTGCGCCCTTGCTTGACCTCACCTGCTCCCCAACCAGCAAGAGCCTTCCCTGCCCACCCTGAGAGCCCAGAGTCATCGAGAATCAGCCCTGCCAACCTCACCCAATCACACCTCCACGATGCCGGTAACTCAGACACAGGCTCCCCTGTGCCTGTCTCAGCAACTACGCACGCCGTGGCATGGACTTAATTAACCCCAACTGAAACTAAAAGTTCTGTCCTTTCACTCCAGTATTTTTTAATCCACTTACGTGTCTCCATCCACGGCCCCTCTCCCAGCTCTGCCATCTCTAGCGCCTGACTAAAGAAGCCTTCCTAACCAGACTGACATCCGGGGGGGGAGTGGCTTGAGCTGAAGGAAGTCTGCGCGGTGATTAACCAGGTGGAGAGGCAGGGGACAACGTTCTAAGCACAGAACACCAGGGCAGAGTTCCCACGCAGGCTGAGCATGGGTGCATGGGGACCAGAGGGAGCCTGGAAGGGGACACCCCAGGCAAATACAGTCCCAAAGAAGCCAAGAGAGCCGTGGTCACATCACAGAAAGTTGACTGAGACCAAAACCATCATCACAGACAGAGATTATCACAACAGAACGACAAAATGTCTGAGTCACCACAAAGATAACAATTGTAAACTTGTATAAACCTGAAAAAATGACTTCAAAATCTGAAACAAATTTTGACAAATCCAATTATTGTGGAGGTAATACTATCATCTCAATAATAGGTCAAGCACAAAGAAATGTTAATCAACACATAGACGAGAACATAGTTAACAAGCTTAATTTAATGGACTTATGTAGAAGTCAGGCTACAGCAGTTAGGAGGATACACTTATTCTAAAATAAGTGTACAGGACTGCCCTGATGGCCCGGTGGTAAAGAATCCACCTTGCAATGCAGGGGATGTGAGTTCGATCCCTGGTCAGGGAACTGAGATCCCACATGCCATGGAACAACTAAGCCCACGTGCCACAACTACTGAGCTCTCGTGCCTCAACTAGAGCCCACGCGCCACAAACTACAGAGCCCATGTGCTCTGGACCCGCACGCCACACCTAGAGAAGAGAACACCTGCATGCCGCAACGAAGATCCCACGTGCCGCAACTAAGACCTGATGCAGCCAAAAATAAATAATAAATAAATCTTTTAAAAAATTAAAATAAATAAAATAAGTGTACATTAAACTTTTACAAAAAACTTTTTATGATCCCATTGTAGGCCACAAGCAAGCTTCAGCAAATTTCAAGAACTATCATTATGCAGACCATATTAGTGGAATACAGTGAGACTGAGTGAGAAACGGGAATTTCTTTACAGCCCATACGTTGAGAAAATTTTTTAAAAACTCATGTAAAATCACAAATCATTTTGGAAGCTTATATACTTAGAATTAAACAATAATGAAAATGCAATTAGCTGGGATGCAGCTAAAGTTGTTCTCTGTCGGAAATTTATAGAAATGACAGATTGAAAATTAATGAGCTAGGTGTCCAACTGAGGTTAGATTTTTTTAATAGAATAAATTCAGAGGAAGTAAAGAGAAGGCAATATACAAGATAAAGATGATATACAAATGTAAAGAGAAGATAAATATACCATAGAAAGGACAAATAAAAGCAGAGTTATAAAATAAACAAAAATGTCCAGCTAGATGAGAGAGAAAACAGAAATAAGAGGAATATATAAAGAAACATAGGGAATTCCCTGATGGTCCAGTGGTTAAGTCTCCATGCTTCCACTGCACAGGGAGCCTGGGTTCGATCCCTGGTTGGGGAACTAAGATCCTGCAAGCCATGCTGTGCAGCCAAGAAAAAGAAAAGAAAAGGAAAAAAAGAAAAGGAACATAATTAAATTATGCATACAGCATAACAACTATGAACAACTTATGTAAATAATTTTAGTTAGGAAGAGTTTCTTCTTTATTAATCTCTGAAAAATAATGTTTTTCTATCCATCAATTTCATCTATTTTTTATCTTATAAGGCCAATATAACTTTGATATTAAAACTCAGACAAGGACAATATGAGAAATGAATACTGGAGTTTACAGAATCTGCATTTATGAACACAATAGAAGAAACGTATAAAAAATAGCAACAAGCCAAAGGCAGCAATGCTTAAAAAGGATAAAACATCACGACTAGGTGTGCCTATTATAAGTATATACATAAATAGTTGCATTTTATCATTTAACTCAACACATTTTGAAGAGAATTTTAAGTTGTTTACATTTCTTGTAATCAAGATGACTAATAATTTTCTACACTTTGTATTATGTCTCCTTTTTTGTGTTTTCTAGTTCTTCCCTTTGTTTTCTCACCGTGTGGATTAGTGTTGTATTATTTTTGTCACCTGTAGTTACTTTGAAGAATATGCACCCTATTTTAAAATCTGTTAAATTGAATATCTATTTACACATTTACTTCTTTAGCAGCAAAAAAAAGGCCTTTACTCTCTTCTGTATGCACGATACGGAACTCGGCATATTTGCTATTCCTTCTGCCCACAGCTTTAGCTGTTATTCTAGAGCTATGTTTATCCCACAAATCTGGAATTTTTTGTTTCCTAACTCACTTTTCTGTGTGTACTACAATGATATAACCTAAACTCTAAATGTGTAACTCGTGGTATTGCTCGCTGCTAGTCTTTTTTGTGTTAGGTCTACTACTTCTTGATCCTTCTCCTAGTTAGTTGAAGTGTGTCTTTGAGAAATGTTTTTGGGAAGGTGTTTCACGTTTAATCTTGTGAGCCCTTGTCCACCTGAGCCTCCTTCTGTTGCCCTCACCTTGAACAAAATGGCTGCTGTGGGATTCTGAGTGAACCATCCCCTCCCCTCTCCCCAGCACTCAGGGCTGACACCCAGTGCCTGTCTGGCCTCCCAGCTCTATTGACTTCTGTCAGCAGGATGTCTGAACTTATGTAGAGGAGCAGAAACAGATGTGAAGGTTCTGAGATCCAGTGGGAGCCTCCTAAGGAGGTGATCACCTCCCCGCTTTTCAGACCAGAAAAGCTCTCAACCCCAAGTTAGATCCTGGAAGAGGAGTAAGTGAGCCCAGATGGTCCCTGGCCAACCCTGTGGTCACCCCTGTGCTATGCTTCAGAGAAAGGAGAGATGCTCTAAAGAACAAGCTGTGTGGGAAAGTATGTGCTTAAGGTGAAATTCAGTAACCAAAAAAAAAAGCATGAACCAAAATCAAGATGACCAAAAACGGAGAGTCCATGTATAACGTAGAATATTAGGCTGCATTAAAAATCATGTTGTAGAAAAAGACTTAACCCAAAATCTTAATGTTGATTGGGAGTTGTTTTCACTGGGAATTAATTTAGCTTTAATTTAAGAGCTAAGGTACATAATTCTTTACACATTTAATGAAAAACAAAGAATACAAAACCATGTTACTGTGAAATTTTATTCTTACATATAAAAATGTATATCATAAAGACATGGAAAACTTCAAGAAAAAAATAACATAGAGTTAATAGTGGTTTGAGGGACTATGGGTGAATTATATTTCCTTCTTTTCGATTAATTGTACTTTCTTATTTCTACAATAAACATGTTTTCCTTTATAAAAAAAAGTTTTCTTCTGTTGATTAGTAACTTTAATTATATCTGCAAAGTCTTTCCACAACAGTACCTAAATTACTGTTTAATTAGGTTATCTTTATGATGAGAATAAGAATTTTAGGGAGACTTCATTAGAATTCTACCTAACACATACATACATGAAAAAAATTCACTCGATTTCACTCATAAGGGAAATACAAATTAAGCATATACTGAGATACCATTTTTTGCCACTACATAAGCAAAGATCAAATAGTATAACATACTGATAAAGAAGAGGGGTAACAGGAACTTGTATATAGTGCCAGAAGGAGAAAAATGAGTTATTTTTAAAATGAGATTATGAAATAGAATTACCATGTAATTTCTAGGTATATAGATGAATTATAAGTAGAGTCATAAAAATATAATCAGATGTCAGAGGAAGAACCAAATATCATACATGATTATAACTTATGAATGTTAGAATGCAAAATAAAGATAACTATGCTATCTCAGTGCCAAATAACATAACATTAAAATATTTAAAGTGTAAGCTCTTCATAGCACAAGGAGAAACTGACAAAACATGATTGTAGTGGAAGACATTAATAAGGATCTTACAAGTCAAAATCAAATCTTCAATAAGGGTATTGAGGATATAAATGATACAAATAAGAAGGCTGTTTTAATAGATGTATTAAGATTTGCATCTTTTAAGCATGAAATACATATTATTTTTTGCAAACTCATTAAGCATTCACAAAAATATATCATATATCAAACAATGAATAATACCTTGATGGATTTAAAAGGGATACAGGAAGCCCATTACCCTGATACAAAATTCAGACAAAACCACTACAAGAAAAGAGAACAAGAAAAGGATATATACTAATATCCATTATGAACATTGATGTCAAATCCTCAATAAAATACCAGCAAATTGAAATCAGCAGCATATTAAAAGAACTATATGCCATGACTAAGTGGGATTTATTCCTGAAAGGCAAGGATGGTTGCATTGATCAAAGTATTGCATTGATCAATATAATACTCCATATTACCAGGATGAAGGGGAAAAAACACATGATCACTTCAACTTGACACGGAAAAAGAATTTGACAAAATTCAACACACTTTTATGATAAAAACACTCAACAAACTAGGAATAAAAGGAAATTCTACCTCAACATGATAAAGGAAACATACAAAACCCAAAATAAACAACATACTCAATGGTAAAAGACTGAAAGTTTTTCCTCTAAGATCAGTAACCAGGCAAGGATACCCGCTTTCACCACTTCTATTCAACATAGTACTGGAAGTTCTAACAAGAGCAATTAGGCAAGAAAAAGAAATAAAAGACATCCAACTTAAAAAGGAAGAAGTAAAAGTATCTCTTTTCACAGATGATATAATCTTAAAGGTAGAAAACTCTAAAGATTACACACCAAATAAATTGTTAGAACTAATAAATGAGTTCAGCAAAGTGGCGGGTACAAAGTCAACAAACAAATCAACTGCATTTCTACACGCTAAGAATGAACAATCTGAAAAAGAAATTAAGAAAATAATTCTGTTTACAATAGCATCCAAAAGAATAAAATACTTAAGAATTAACTAAACCTGGGTGACAACAGACTTTATATATACAATGAAAACTGCAAAACATTGTTGAAAGAAATTAAAGAAGATATAAATAAATGAAAACACAGCCCATGTTCATAGATTGGAAGAGTTAATATTGTTAAGATATCAACACTACCCAAAGCAATCTAGAGATTCAATGCAATCCCCATCAAAATCCCAATGACATTTTTTTGCAGATATAGAAAAACCCATCCAAAAATTTATATGAAATCTCAAGGGATCCCAGATAACCAAAACAATCTTGAAAAAGAAGAACACAGCTGGAGGACTCACACTTGCGATTTCAAACTTACTATAAGACTGCAGTAATCAAAACAATGTGGCACTAGCACAAAGACAGAATAAAGACAAATGGAATAGAATGCGGAATCCAGAAATTAACTCTCACATATGCAATCAAATAATTTGTGACAAGAATGCTAAGACCAGTCAATGAGGAAGGACAGTATTTTCAACAAATGGTGTTGAGAAAACTGAATATCCACATGCAAAAGAATGAAGTTGGACCCTTACCTAACACCATGTAAAAAATTAACTCAAAGACATAAATGTAAGACTAAAACTATAAAACTCATAGAAGAAAACAGGGAAAAAGCTTCATGACACTGAATTTGGCAATGATTTCTTGACTATGATACCAAGGCCAAAGGCAACAAAAGGAAAAAAAATAGACAAATTGGACTTCATGGAAATTTTTAAATTTTACGCATCAAAAACACTGTCAAGAGAGTAAAAATGTAGCCCACAGAGTGGGAGAAAATATTTGCAGATCATATATCTGACAAGGGATTGATATCCAAAAAATTTATAGAACTCCTGAAACTCAACAAAAAAAACCAAAAACCTGACTCAACAATGGCAAAGGACTTGAACAGACATTTTTTTAAAGAAGATATACAAACGGCCAGTAAGCACATGAAAAGTTCAACATCAATAATCATTAGGGAAATGCAAATCAAAACTACAATGACATATCACTTCACACCCATTAGGATGGCTATTACCACAAAAAACAGAAAATAACAAGTGTTGATAAGGATGTAGAGAAATTGGAACACTTGTGCACTATTGGTAGGCATGTAAAATGATGCAGCCACTGTGGAAAACAGTATGGTGCTTCCTCAAAAAATTAAAAATAGAATTACCTTATGATCCAGCAATTATACTTTTGAGTATATACCCAAAAGAATTGAAAGCAGGATTCCAAAGAGATATTTGTACATCCATGTTCAGAGCAGCATTACTCACAATAGCTAAAACGTGGAAGAAACTCAAGTGTCCGTCAATGGAAGAATAAACCAAATGTGGTCCATACATACAATGGGCTATTATTCAGCCTTAAAAAGAAAGGAAACTGACACATGTTACAGCATAAATGAACCCTGAGGACCTTGTGCTAAGTGAAATAAGCCAGTCACAAAAAGACAAATACTGTACGATTGCACTTACATAAGGTATTTAGAGTAAACAGAACCATAGAGACAGAAGCAGAATCATGGTTGCCAGGGGCTGGAGGGAAGGGGGGAATGGGGAGTTATTGTTTAGTGAGAACAGAGTTTCAATTTTAAAAGATGAAGAGTGTTCTGGAGATGAATGGTGGCGATGGTTGCACAACATTATGAATGCATTTAATACCGCTGAACTGTACACTTAAATACAGTTAAGACAGTAAATTTTACATTATGTGTATTTTACCACAATAAAAAAAGTTGGAGGAAACAGGAGATGACACAGGTTATATTATTAAACAGTGACTTGTAGAATTACAAATAAATAAAAATTTGTAACATAGAATCACAAATAAATAGAAATTTACAAAATTAAACCACTTGAAAATAATATATACATACATATAACACATGGTTGATTAATAAATAAAATAATTAAATATTTGACTAAAGAAGAAATAGCCATCACAAATGCAGAGTATTATTTTTTTATAAATTTTATTTATTTATTTATTTATTGGCTGCTTTGGGTCTTTGTTGCTGTGTGCAGGCTTTTCTCTCATTGTGGCAAGCAGGGGCTACTCTTCGTTATGGAGCATGGGCTATAGGCGCACGGGCTTCAGTAGTTGTGGCTCACGGGCTCTAGAGCACAGGCTCAGTAGTTGTGGCGCACGGGCTTAGTTGCTCCACAGCATGTGGGATCTTCCTGGACCAGGGCTTGAACCAGTGTCCCCTGCATTGACAGGCGGATTCTTAACCACTGCACCACCAGGGAAGCCCCCCAGACTATTTTAAAAAGTAATTATAATTACAATACTACATATCAGAGTGTATGGCATGTGCCCAAAACTGTACTCACAAAACAATCCAAGTCTTAAAATATTTTGTTTGTTCTTATTGTCATTTTTATTAATGGCTACCATCTATAGAATGTTTATGTTCCAAGTACAGTGATAAGCATTATGTGTGCATTATCTGATTTAATTATTTCCCAAATCTTACCAGATGTTAACATACTAGCATGAAGGTGAAAGGAGGAAGTCTCCAAATCAAGGAGCTAGTAAAAGGGTATCAAAATATCCTTAAGGAATACATACAGAACATATGAAGGGACTTCCCAGGTGGTCCAGTGGTTAAGACTCCATGCTCCCAATGCAGGGGGCCCAGGTTCAATCCCTGGTCAGGGAACTAGATCCCACATGCTGCAACTAAAGATCCCGCATGCCTCAGCGAAGATCCCACATGCAGCAACTAAGAACCAGCACAGCCAAATAAATAAATAAATAAATAAAACATATGAAAAGAAACAACTAAGATGGAAAACAGGAAATAATGAATGAGTAAAGAAAAAAACTGAACTTGATTAATAAATCCAACAGTTGGTTCTCTGAAAAGATGAAAAAATAAATAAACCAAAGAGAATCCTATTTATTCAGAAAGAATACACACCACTGGGATTTATCAAACGGATATAAAGGATATAGTGGAAATTTTAAAATATTAACAAGTGTTATAATACCGTATTAGGAAACAAGAATGTCAAACAGAAACTTCTCTAAAATAACAAATTGCTGACACTGGTTCTATAAAAGAGAGATAATTTGTAAGATTTAGGGGCCTAATAAATACACTATTGTTTCCCCCTAGGGTTCAGAACCGATTAAAAGATAGATAGAGGGGAAAGACAGGCAGATGTCAAACACAACATCAGTGTCAACACTGATATACCAGCGAGGACAGTTAGCTTCACAGCCCAAAGGACTTCCTGACACCCCTTCACACGCCCTCCCCCACGTCTTCCCTCAGGCAGCCCAGCTGAGGGTGTTTTCACCAGGATTGTCACCCTGCCCTCATCTGGAGGAGACAGGGAATGAACACCAGTGCTTGGAGCCCCATCGTAGACTAGAATAGGGTTGGACTGGTAGGGGTCCACCTCCCCGCCCCAGCCTGAAAGCCCTCCTCCCCTCAGGGAATGTGAGCGAGGGAGGAATGGGAGTTGCCCGGACTCCTCCACCTGGGCAGGGAGCCTGTGAAAGGAAGGTGCCCTCTCTCCCTCTCTCCGGCAGTTTGGGCAGAACAATGAAGAACAAAGAAACTGAGAAGAAAAAACAGGTCAAAATCCTACCTCCAAAAGTACCTCGTGAAGATGGTCTTACTGGAAAATTATTTCAAGTTTCAAATCACACATAACTCCCGTGTTAAATAGTCATTCAGAATATAGTAAAAAAATTAAAATTAAAGTAATAGAAATGTTTACAATTCATTTCAGAAGCAAACATAATTCTTTCTCCAGATTTCTCTTAGAAACATACATGCCAAATTCCTATATAAAGAACTAGGAAATGAAGGCCAGTAGTCTAGACCAGACAAAGAATACACTATCACCAAGTAGAGATTATTCCAGGAATGCAATATAAGAAATCTATGAATATAACTCATGTCAATTGATAAAAGGATAAAAACCATATGATCATCTTAATAGATGCCAAAAAGGCTTTGGATAAAATGTAATATGCATTCCTCATTTTATGTGCGCGTGCACATACACACACACACACACACACTCCAAGACTGGGGTTACCTGCAAGCAGGAAAGATTGCATTTTATCCCCTGGTTAGACTACTCTTAGAATATGAGGCTCTGGTCTCTTCATATCTGTTCGTTTCAGAGAGCTGGCCGTGAGAAACAGGGGTAGAGAGGAGCAGTGCAGCAAGAACGTGAACCCCCAAGTCAAGAGCTGCCTTACCAGGACTCACCCAGAGGGAAGCCTGCTGGTAAGAGGAGGTGAAAGAGGTGGGGTTTGCCAGAGAAAATACAGGGCACCCAGTTAAATTTGAATTTTAGGTAAACAACAGTAAGTGTTTACTGTAAGTATGTCCCAAACATTCCATGGGATATACTTACACTAAAAAAATTTTTTTTGTCTGAAATTCAAATTTAACTGGGTATTTTGTATTTTCATTTGCTAAATCTAGCAATCCTACTAAGAGCCAGAACTGCACTCCCATGTCAGAAAACGATGCAGCACAGCAGGCCAGAGAGTGCCCAAGAACACAAAAATACTCAGCAAGGTGAGAAAAGCCAGCATCTGTTCACAGTCAAAAGGGATATCAATGACTAATGTAAGCCAATGAGGCAGCCATAGGCTAAAGGATAGATCGCAATCAGATCTCTGTGTAGGGAAGCAACACCTGTACCTTGCTGTCCCTTCCCCCACACTCCTGAAAGCATAGAGTCCAAGCTGCTCCATGGATACTCCGGGCTTGGGACACAGAGTAGAAGGTCGTGCCAGGTCCTCTCCTCACTTCTAGGCCTTCAGGTCACAGAATGAGGGATGGGGGAGCTTTATATAGGACTTGAGCTTGGTTGGAGTTTAATAACCAAAACTGACCAGGAAGTTGTAGAATCTGCCCAAGGTGTCATTGAGATATAGGCTGCCATTCAACTTGAGTAGAGAAAAATAAAGTCTTTTCTAATTTAACCCAACAGCCAATATCTTGATTAATGATGAAATACTAGAGCTATTCCCATTGTAATAAAAAAGAAGCTACATCCACTGTTTTATTAAATAAGAAGTAAATATTAAATATAGAACTGCTAGCCAATGCAGTTAGAAAGGAAAAAGAAATAGGAAATAGTATATTGGAAAGGAGGTAGCAATTATGATTTTCAAATGATACATTTTTCTAACTGAAAAATTATAAAAATGAGAGTTCAGTAAGGTGCCAAAATAAATATGTAAAATCAACAAGTTTCTTCTCTACACTGACGTCTGTGGACCACTAGGGGGCAACCAAATGTATTTTCAAGAGTCAAAGTTTCATCTACAAGTGTCAGAGGGATGAAATATTTGGAAATGTATTTGCGTGCATTCTTCTCTTGCATGTCTAGGTATCTCATCTCTTCCTTAGTCAAGAGCATTCCCTGACCTGGAAAAGAAGGGATAGGGCTTAGGATTATTATAGTAGGAAAGCAAATTTTTTAATAAAGATATAACATTCATCTTCTACTTGAAAAATAGGAATTTGGTATCTCAGCAGGAAAGCAAGACTTTGTTGAGACAGAAAAAGCATTTCCTGAATAGATCTCCCACTTCAGGTACTCAAGAGGCAATCTATCCAGTTTCATAATAGTTCTATATAAAGGAGACCCTACCCCACTGGGAGAAAGGAGAACTCCCTCCCTCCTGACAGGAGGAGAATTGCAGGTTGGAGAATGAAGAGAAAAGGAGAGGAAATGGGTGGGCAACAGATGGACAGGAACTCCAGCATGAAGAGGAGTATGTCTGGAGCTGAGGGAAATGCCAGCAGCAAGGAGCTTCTGCCTGCCTTCCTGCTTGGAACCCCAGAAGAAGAAGCCCCGCACACTGGCCATCATAAGTGGCCATGTCTTTGTAAGTCAAGCATGATGACTGTGCCACCAAAGACACCCAGAACCCCTGCATGCCTTGCGGAGGCCAACGGGAGAGTACTGCATTCAGAGCCAGTGGCTGCCACTGCGGGGGTGGGCCGGGGATGCCTGACCCTGCAGCAAAGTTTACAAAGGAGTCCAGGGCAGTTGTATGAGGGGCCAATGCAGAGGGTGTCTAAGATGCAGCAGCCAGGGTGGGTCACGTAGCAAAGGGCAATGGCAGCGACCACCAGGAACACGGCCCGGCCCAAGAAGCAGACCAGCACTGATCCCCACCACAGTGGCTAGAAAAACACGCCAGCAATGCCTCATGGGGACCAATCCAGGAAGCAGAGGGGCCACTCTGTAGAAGAGGCCAGCAAGGCTCCGGGGATCCCCAAGGACCAGCCACACACCTGCCCCCAATCCCTGATGCCAACTCAAGGCAAGCAGGGCAAGGGTGAGGATGCTCTAAGATGCGGCGTCTGCCTGAGTCATCCAAGGAGAAGCTGGGAAATTGTTGGAATTATTGCAGAATGCTCTATTGCTCTCCCCTGCAACCCAGTGTTGTTGTGCGGGAGTGGTGAAAGAAGAAATAAACGTTTTGTTTGCACGTTAGTGTGTTATATGAGTGGATTCACAACTCTATTCAAAAGAATGTTTTGTGTTGTTCATTTGAATTATACTCCAGGCAAAGGTTAATACAAGCATATCCGGAGTCACAAGGATAGCTTCATTTGAACCAAGCAATGCCATGTGATCTCAGGGCCTACATTTGTTTGGGTGTGAAAACCACATTGGCACTAAGAACTTTAATGTTTTTAATTGAGGTATAGTTGACATAGACTAGTACATTAGTTTCAGGTATACTTTAATCATTTTAGGTAACAGAAAATAAGAGAGGGAAATTAATACTTATACATGTATTCTCGCAACAAATATTTGGCAAACACATGCCAGGCACTGTACTAAGTGCTTGGGATCCAACAATAGTGAGGGAGATGGGTGGGCAGGATAGATATATAGGCACATACATACAGAGCTTAGGTGGATGGGTGATAGATGTTAGATGATAGCTAGATAGATGATAGATGATAGATAGATAGGTGATAGATAGATAGGTGATGGATAGATTGATAGATAGGTGATAGATAGATAGATGATAGATAGATAGATGATAGATAGATTGATAGATAGATGATAGATAGATACATGATAGATTGATAGATAGATGATAGATAGATAGATAGATGATAGATAGATAGATGATAGATAGATAGATGGATGATAGATAGATGATAGATATATAGATAGGTTGATAGATAGATAGATGATAGGTAGATAGATGATAGATAGATAGATAGATTGATAGATAGACGACAGAATAAATAGGGACCAAGGAATATAGATACATAGTTAGACACATAAAGTATATAGAAACTTCTATACATATATTCTATGCTCAGTTTTGATAAGCGTATGTAAAAATCCGGGTGGAATCACCCTACTAAGGATTTCCAGTGCAGGAATTGGAGAAAGTTGGGTTTCTTCATTTTACCTCAGATATTTTACACTAGGTGGTCAGGGCAGTGCACTGGGATAAAGTGACGTTTGAGCAGGGTTGGTGAGGAAAGGAGGGCATGAGCTGAGCGGATCTACCTGGCGTTGTGGGCAAGCCGCACTCACCAGTCCTGCTGGAGCACATTTCACTGGGCAAACCCCAAAGACAGGGAGACCTGCAGGTGTGCAGGTCCCTGCACAGGAATCTGGCAACGATAGGGATCTGGAAGTGCCAGGCGTGAGGATCAGGGAGAGGGAGCCTGACAGGTGGACTACATGAATTTTCCTGATAACAAAGTGGCAGCCCACCTTGGTGGGATCAAGGGCAAGGATACAGCAGCAATGTGATGGCCCAGCACTGATCATGAGGGTGGGGGGCAGCGTTCCTTGAAGAAATGTTCATATTATCTTATTTAGGAGGAAAAGGTTGAAAAATATATGTTCATACAATTCTAATTTTAACAAATATCTCTATATATTTATAGATATGCACAAATATTTATGTATAGAGAGAATAAGCAAAATGTACAATATTATATGTATTTTAAAACATAAAGAATAAACACAGACTAACTTTTATAATATGATGTGTGTGTGCATGTGGAGAGGGCAGTTATAACAACCACTATTAGTGGTTACCTCTCTGATTGGATGAAAGGGAGGTTTTATTTTCTTCCTTATTTTCCAACATTTCTGCACTGAACATAATGAACATGAATTCTGTAATAAGAAAAATGGAATAATTATTTTGCTTATTTTTTAAATGAAGATAAAAGCGGGGATCCAGACATGACCTGAAGTTTTTGCCAAGTTGGAGCTGGCGAGCTCAGGTGTGTTCAGGCAGACCCCTGGCAGGCCAGGTAAGCTGGTGGGAGCTGGATAAGGGCAGACCAGACTGGAAGCTGGGTGGGTGTGTCAGAACCCAGGGGGCTTTGCAGCTCCCATTTCCGCCTTCCTGATGCTGAGAAAACCTTGACTCCTCAACCTGGAAACGCTTACTCTGGGCAGATTGCTGGCATTTGTCCCTGTTAATCCTCTAGCTGTGAGGCTACCCAGTTGTTCTGGCAGTGGTTAAACATGGCTTTGTGGTGAATTATGCCACAGAAACTGGGCTCTTTTACGAAAGGCTACAGATTCAGGTCGGTAAGTGACTAATCCAACTTTGTCTTGATCTATGTTCTATATATTCATTGCTAGGCCCCATGTGTTGCTACTTTGTTTAAACTTTTTGCATCTACCATCATGAGTGCCTTTAGCCAACAATCTGATTTTCTCGTGTTGCCCTCAGTCTGGTTTGGGCACCAAGTTTATACACAGATACAAAATGAAGCAGCAAGTGTTATACAAACCATTCTGTCGAACAGTTTGTATAGATTGAGATTATGTTTCTTGAATATTTGGTAAAACCTATCTAAATTGTCTGGGCCTGGTAGGAATTTTGTGAATAGATCTTTAACTATCGATTCCATTTTACAATAGGTGCGTGCAGGGTTTCCACTTCTTAAGTCAGTTTTGGTAATTCACATTTTTCTAGGGGATTGACAAGTTTGTTACACAGTTTCATGATTATCCACAGTATCATCTTATTCTTTTTTAAAAAGCTCAACTTTATCTGTGTGTCTGTGCCCTTTTTTATCCCTATAATTGTAGTTGTTTATTTGCTTTTCTCTCTCAATATCTCTGTCTCTCATTCTCTGTCTCTCATCCTCTCTCTCTCCCTCTCTCTCCCCACCCCTCTTTCTCGAGGAATGTAGCCAGAAAATTTTCTAAACTGCTAGTCTTTTCAATTAACCATCTTCCTGCTCCTATATGTATTATTTCCTTTCTTCTCTTTTTTAAACTTTTCTGTGTTGTTTTTTAATTTCTATTATATGAACAATTTCAAGTCTTTCTTTTTTCTCGTAAATGTATTTATTTACTGCTGTTAATTTTGCTTTAAATACTACCTTAACAGCATTGCAGAAGTCTGGATATATGATATTTTCATTATCACTCAGGTCTTAATACATTCTTATTTCTATTATAATTTCTTCTTTGAATCATGACTTATTTATAAAAATGTGCTTTAAGGGGCTTCCCTGGTGGCGCAGTGGTTGAGAGTCCGCCTGCTGATGCAGGGGTCACGAGTTCGTGCCCCGGTCCGGGAGGATCCCACGTGCCATGGAACGGCTGGGCCCGTGAGCCATGACCACTGAGCCTGCGCGTCCGGAGCCTGTGCTCTGCAACGGGAGAGGCTCCAACAGTGAGAGGCCCGCGTACCGCAAAAAAAACAAAAAAAAAATGTGCTTTAAAATATCCAAATGTATCACTTTATTAAATTGATCAACTTTTAACACTTGCATTGAGCAGAGAAAACATGACCTGCATGATCCCAGTTTTTTAATATTTGTTGAATCTTATTTTATGACCTAATATGTGATCACTACAGTGGTTCCATGTGTGTCTGAAGAAAATATGCGTTCTTCATTTTTAGGTGCAACATTATATCATTAGATCAAACTTCTTAATTTGTCTTTTAAAAGTCCATACCCTTACTTTGTCATACTGCAAGGGTGAATTATAAACGTCTCCTTATAATTCTGTCAAATCTTGCTTTATACATTTTGAGGCTATGTTTTGGGGGTAATCTTCTGGAGAAATCTTCCTTTTGCCATTTTATAATGACTCTCTTTGTCATGATTAATGCTTTATTACCTTAAAGTCTATTTTGTGTGCTAATGGAGTTAATAGCTTTTCTTTTCATTTGTATTTGCCTGGGATATCCATTTCTCCACTTTTATTTTCCACCTTTCTATTTTACTTACGGTTTAAGTATTTGTCTTACAAAAGCATAAAGTCATATGTTTTTTAATTTATTTAATCTATCCGTCTCTGTCTTTATCCAGCAAATTTAATTAATTTACTTTTCTTGCAGCTACCAATCTATTTGAATTGTTTTGGCCACCTTTGTTTATGCTGTCTCTCTTCCTAGATTTTATTTCCTTTCCATTCTTCTAGAGCAGGGGTTGATGCACTATAACCTACAGCCCAAGTCCAGTCTGAGGTCTGTTTTGTAAATAAAGTTCTGTTGGAACACAGCCATGCCCATTTGGTTAAGTCTTCTCAGCCATCTGCTTTCACACTGTAATGCTGTTGAATAGTTGCAACAAAGACCATCTGTCCACAAAATCAAAAACATTTACTATCTGTCCCTCTACAGACAAGTTTGCTGACCCTTGTCCTGTAGGATTAAAGGGTTCTTTTTTTTTCATTTTTTCTTTACTGTTTTGAAAGTTACAAATTCTACTTCTGCTCTCTTAATATCATGATTAAAACTGTAACTTGCGCACTTCACCTGACAGAGTCTACACTTCCTCCATTTGTTCCTGGGGTCCTTCGAGGATTTTAGAATCCTTGGATTCTTCTCCTCCCACCTTACAGACTGCTTAATCTAGTATTTCAGATCCTGCATATTTTTATACATTTACAGTAAGTCATGAATATTACTACTGTTTACACTGTCAATCTTGGGTAGGGTTTTACCCACGTTTCCTAAGTTATTTGCTCACCACTCTGCTTATTGTTCTCTCCCTCCTTCTGGGTTCAATGATCTACTTGCTAAAGTACACCCCTAGAAGTTCTTTTAGTGAGACTCTGTTAGTGATAACTTCTCTAAGGCTTTGTTTTTCATCCTTTCTTCCTAATTCTTGTATGACAGCTTGGTTAAGTAGAGATTTCAATTTTCCTTCAACACTTTGAAGATCTAATTTCACTGTCCTCTGGTTACTGTTGAGAAGTGGCAGCCAAATTAATTTCCATTCTTTTTTAGGTAATCTTTTATTTCTAGCGTTTGTCTTTGGTGTTCTTGCATAGCTCACTGTTATATATCCAGATGTAAATTTCTTTCATTTACTCTTCTTAGAGTTATTTTTTTCCCTGAATCAGAGAGCTCAGGAATATCCCCACGTTTGGAAAAATTTCAGTCATCATCTCTTTGAACATAGACTCACTCCCCTTCTCTCTATTCGCTCCATGTGGAATCCCTTTTGTGGTTTTCTTGGACCTTCTTAGCTGTTCTCCATGCCTCTTAATCTCTTTACCTCCACGTGCTCAGAGTGATCTTCCACTTTACTAATTCTCTGTTTAGTTGTGTCTAATCTGCTTTTTAACCTAACCATTCTGGATTTGTTAAATTTCATTCTCTATTTTTTTTATTCCTAGAAGTTCTCTCTTGTCTTTTAAATCTTCCTTGTCTTTCGTTTTCCTTTGTTGGTGGCTTGTTTTTTTCTCATTTTTAAAAATTTTTCACTGTGTCTTTAATCTTAACTACTTTATAATCTCTGTCTGATACTATTGTTTCCCGGAGCCCTCAGGGATTTAATCCTACTGTTTGTTACATCTATGAAACTATTCAGAGTTTATTTTTCTCCTCAGATTGGCACTACATCTTCATTGGGGTTTATCTGTGAGAATTTTTTTTTTGAATTTTATTTTTTTATACAGCAGGTTCTTATTAGTTATCCATTTATATATATTAGTGTATATATGTCAATCCCAATCTCCCAATTCATCACCCCACCACCACTTTCCCCCCCTTGGTGTCCATACCTTTGTTCTCTACATCTGTGTCTCTATTTCTGCCCTGAAAACAAGAATTCTTTGTGCACATCCACAGAGGTTGTATGTTTCCTCCTGCCAGGTACTCCAGAGGTACCAGTCCAGGGTTAATTTTAACCTAATCTCTCAGACTGGGGCTCCATGTCACTCAGATAGTATAAATTCAAACCCCAGATACTCTTGAGGACAGCTACTGACTACAAATCCCCAAGGCAACCATTTTCCCTCTTCAGAATCAGACCATGGTTGACAGGGTCATCTCCCTGTGACAACAGGTGGATTTTTTATTCTGCTTCACCTTTTCACTGAAAGTATAGCTCTTCAGGGGAGCAGGATGGCTCCTGTGTAGGAATCTCAGTTCTAACCTCCAGCCTCTTATGAGCTCAAAGCCTCATCTCCTGTTTCTGTACAGCCATTAAAACAAACAAAAAAATCAGTAATTAAAAAGACCCACGAAGTAACCTCTATTCCCATCTTTGCCACGCTCATGCCTACCCCCAGCACAGCCCAGCAGCAATTCCCATATATTTCTGGTTTTCATTCCCTTTTGGATTGGGGTCCTTATAAAAGATACCTTCAGTGAGTGGTGTCTATCTGTTATACTTTAGCCAACATTCCCAGACATTTTGTAACAAGATGGTGTTCATGTTCTCTGATTCATCAGATTTCATCAGAGATATAAAATATATATTAAAACTAAACTATTTTAAACATTATAAAGCAAACTCTAACATCCAGATTAATTTAACCTTAGTTTAATCATGAAAAAACCAACATGGATGGACCTAGAGATTATCATACTGAGTGAAGTAAGTCAGACAGAGAAAGACAAATATTATATGATATCGCTTATATGTGGAATCTTAAAAAATGGTACAAATGAACCTATTTACAAAACAGAAATTGAGTCACAGATGTAGAAAACAAGCTTATGGTTACCAAAGGGGAAAAGGGGGGAAGGATAAATCGGGAGACTGGGATTCACATACACACACTACTATATATAAAATAGATAACCAATAACAACCTACTGTATAGCACAGGGAACTCTACTCAATACTCTGTATGACCTATATGGGAACAAAATCTAAAAAA
This sequence comes from Leucopleurus acutus, assembly GCF_964270905.1. Lineage (NCBI taxonomy): Eukaryota > Metazoa > Chordata > Mammalia > Artiodactyla > Delphinidae > Leucopleurus > Leucopleurus acutus. The sequence goes on along the minus strand of NC_139149.1, from coordinate 116,532,292 downwards.
GAGTGAATATGTGTATTTATATAACTGACTCACTTTGTTGTATACCTGAAACTAACACAACATTGTAAATCAACTATACTCCAATTTTAAAAATTAAGTAAAAAAGAAAAGAAAAGAAAACTACCTCAAAACTAAAAAAATAATCATGGGAAAAAAATGTGTGACTTAGGGAAAAGGGTCTCCCACATTATGAGGAAACTTCTTCATCCGTTCCTAGGCCCCTTCCCCACAATCCTGCCAGTGAGATTTTTCTATCATTGTAATTTCTGAAAGCGAGATGGGGGACATGGAGAAAGAATCTATTATGTCCGTGAACATCTGAGGTGCCAAAAATAATACTTGGAGAAAATAGAACTGCTAATAAGGTAGCAAATCTCTCAAGTCTTTCACAATATGTAGAATTTGCTCTTTTTGGTGTTTCCAAAACACCAGAGGGTTCCTGTTGAAACCCTGCCTCCAAACAAAAGCTCTCTCCAATACCCTGGTCATAACAACGGTGTTTAGTCAGCAGTATTTTTACAGCTTAAAGAGCCCTGCCACACACCTTACCCAATGGACATCTCCTCCTTAGGAATGAAGAGATGAGGCTCGGGGGTTAAACGAGTGAGTGCCCTGCCGCAGCGCCAGGAGTTTACTATGTTTAGAAGAAAGAAAATTGTGTTCGTATACCCTTGTAAGAAAGAACAGGAGGCAGAATCTGTTCTCCCACTGTCACACCATCACAGACACCACCTATAGGAACTCCAGCAACATTGAAAGTTAAATCAAACAGCCTTTAAAATCCTGTCCTAAAATGGAAACAGTGCGATTTCTAGCCAAGTGATGCTAGACCAAGGACAGACCCTCTGGAGCTTGGGAGGAAACAAGAAGAGGGAGAAAGTTCCAGACGTTGAGATGTGGGTCCTAGAAGGTGAGGTTGGAGGAACAAGATGTTGCATCATCTCAAGGGGATGGGCTGGGGTCCAGAGCTGCCTGTGGCTGGCACCTGTGTCAAGGGCTGTTTGGGTGCAGGGAGACGAGTCTCACTTTTACCGGGGATGTGGGGAGCTGGTGGAAGTCACCCCGCCTTCCATCTGCATTCCCTTCTTGGCAGGAAGGATTTTCATTGTGCCATACCTCAGCATGACCCAATCCGTTTGGGGGGATGCATTGACTGAATTGCTCCTCAAAGAGGAAGAGCTCACAGCTTCCAATCAGAGGTTTTACTGCTTCAGTCATGGCTTCCTGGCTTTGCCCCATGATGAACTGGAAGTCTTAGTGCACAGACGGGAAGTTAGCCATAAGAGACTGACCACCACCAGCCTCTTCAGACCAGTGGGCCACGGGACAGGGGCTGACCCAAGCAGGAGACTCCTCTCCAGGGACCAGCCGTGACGGAGTAGCAGAGCAAGAACCAGTGGAGGAACAGAAGCCCAGCACTGTCAGACCAAGGGGCTGGCAGAGATGGACACACTGAGGACAGACGCACCAGTCGGCAGACAAGTGAGGCAGGAACCTGCAGGGGGGTCTAGGAGGTTCCCTAAAACTGGCACGGTGGTTGCTGGCTGGTTTTCCTTGGATACTGGGACACAAAGCAGGAGTGGTGGATCTAAGTACAACGTGTCAAGGATGGGCAGGCAGCCACTAGGCCAGCGGCACGGGAGGGGCCGGAATGAGCTACTGGTGGTGCGTGTATGTGCCTTCCTCTCGAGGAATTCTGTGCCCATCTTCCCAGCTTGATCTCATGCTCCCCTAAAGGGGGCCAGGGTGGTGGCACGGAGACCCTGCAGGCTCCCATCCAGCCCAGGCTCTTTGCTGATCATGACCCCTCCATACTCATCCAAACGTTAATTCCCCCCATCCATCCACCCTTCCTGCAGTAAAAGCCCAGAGTATCAAGCCAAGGACAGGGGTACATTTGTGGGCTGACCTAGGGCCTGAGCTTGGACTAGCTGGTTGTCCCCAGCCTCCCTGCCCCGGTCATGTTCACCCAGCTCAGCCATCCCCTCCCACCTCTCCCCAAATCTGCAACCACCAATAAAATAAAGGGAGGCTCTGTGAAATAGACAAGGCACAGGCGCCACCGCTGAGGCGCTCAAAACAGGAAAAACAAAAAGTGGCACTGGGGGTGAGAAGACCAGGTTCCCATCCCTCCGTGACCATCAAGATCCCACAGACTCAGGAGAGTCATTGAACCTCCACGAGCCTCTTGCGCGGCGATCAAAGTCATTTTCTGGAGTTACTACGGGATCAGATGGAAGTGAATATAACGTGTTAAAAGGTTGTGCATTTCTAATGCAATTTCACAAGAAACCCAAGAGGAACAGGCAGAGGACGGACAGCCCGAGGTCGGATGTGGGCTTTCTGTGGCGTCCCAGGGAGACGGGGGCCTCTGCCCCCCCATGGGAAGAGCACCTCAGGTGTCTTGGAGCTTGGGAGATGGAGCTGGGGAGACCAAGCCTGACTTCAGTCAGGCCCAAGTGAGACCACCAGGCTGGGACCACTCCCCAACCCAGGCGGGCGCCGCGCAGCGTGCGTCTTCGCCACCCCCTCCTGTCACCTCCTGCTTGTCCCTGCGCCACTTCGCAGCATCTGGCAGCCATGGCAGACCCTCCGCTCCGAGGGGGCCTCCCCCGGCGTTTCCAGGCGGGAGGAGATGCTGCTTTCCCCGTGGGTCACGCAGAGCTCCCTCCAACGGCTTCCCCCGCGCCCAGGGCGGCTTCCCAGCGCATTCTTGGCAGGCTGGGCCTGTCTCATCCTGCCTGGCTGCACATGTGGGCCCCATTTGCAGGGGGGCACCGCGCTGGGGTGGGGAAATCAGAGGGGTGGCTGTTGGGACTGGGTTTAAACGTTTCCACCTGAGAATGTGAGGGAGTACCCCCCAAAGTGATGAAAGGGACCAGAGACCACGGCGCGGAGCCTGCCAAGAGGAAGGGGGCGGGGCCCCCGATGTGGGAAGGCAGGAGGGTCCTCAGGACACAGCACACAGTGCTGAGCTCAGAGACCCCCCAACGAGAGGCTGGCAGCAGGGACGGCGGGTGACAGCAGCGTCTGGGCAGCAGCTTCACCCTCCACCGCAGGCACAAGGCTGGCTGCGGTGCATTCGCGACTGCTCGGGGTTCACAGATAGGAGGGGACCAGGTTTCCGGACCCTCAGACCCGCTGGGTTACTGTCACGGCCGCCGCCACCTCCGTGGCAGCACGTCAGTTGTGGAGTTCGTGAGGGCAGCAGGCTCTGCGGTGGGCGTGGAGCCCTGCGCAGAATGTGCCCGGGACCAGCCGGTGCAGCCACAGCTCCCCGACAGCAAGCTGAAAGGCAGGAGGGCAGGCGGATGCCTCACATCCGGGCAGTTAGGTGCCCACCAGCCTAAGTCAGTGACTACCCCCTGCAGCTGTTCCTTCTCAAGCACCAGAGGCTCCGCAAGTGTTTATAACCGACCAGGGCCTTCTGTCCTATTGCTAATATTTGAAAACAAAATGAACAAGTGGCAGGAAGGGGCCAAACCCTCCCAGTTCTGGCGGAACCTGGCACCTGCGGTCAGGTCTCGCTTCACCAAGGCCACTGTCCCCAGAACCAAAGCGTCCTCCCCCAGCAGCAAGCACCTGCAGGATTCCCAGCCACAGGGGCGGGACCCATGGCTTCTCTGGGCGCCAGGCAGGTCCCAACCTCACGCACCGTCCCCCGCCCTTCCTGGAGGACCCTCTGTGAGTCTCTGCATTCCCCCAATTCTTCCAAGCAAAATGGACCCATTAACCTTTTCCCATCAACCCCCGCCCCTCTTTCTCAGTTCCATCAAAAATTCTAGCTTTCAGGCTTCCCTGGTGGCACAGTGGTTGAGAGTCCGCCTGCCGATGCAGGGGACACGGGTTCGCGCCCCGGTCCAGGAAGATCCCACATGCCGCGGGACGGCTGGGCCCGTGAGCCATGGCCACTGAGCCTGCGCGTCCGGAGCCTGTGCTCCGCAGCGGGAGAGGCTACGACAGTGAGAGGCCCGCGTACAGCAAAAAACAACAACAACAACAACAACAAATTCTAGCTTTCAGTCCATCTGGGTTCAAGAGTTTATAGGCATACCAAGACGGAAAGGCTTTGGCGTACTTTGATGCCATTGTCAAAGCTAAAACAAGCCAAAAAAAAAATGGATTGGCCTGTCACTAGGGGTTCACGAAGTGCTGGTCACCCCCAGCAAGGTGGGAACTAGTACCTTCCCAGTTTACAGTCAAGGCTCGAAGACAATCTGCAAGGCCAAAAAAGATCCAGAAGGGACGTGAGGAGGACCTGAGACCGGCTGCGGGGAGGGGGGAGGGGGAGGGGAATAAGAGGCCGGGAGGGGTCTGGGAAGACTCCAGCTTGGGTGGGGTCAGTGGGACTTTATTTAAAGGAGAAATGAGTTCTGTTGGGGGACTGACAACGACGGGGCATTTGCAGGCCTCAGGGGGAGCTGTCCTGCGGAAGACACTATATGTAGGTCTGGGGCTCAAGGGACTCGGGAGCAGGGACACCCAGGCTGCCCCTGCAGGGAGAGTGTAGGGTGGGGAAGGGGCCATGGGAGACCCCACATGGCTGGGTCCTCCTCCAGACGGCTCCGTGAGCCTGAGGAACCTGCCCCAGAATTCGTGTTTCGCAGCTGAGGGAACAGAGGTGGGGGAGGGGGCACGACTCAACCTCAGCCCTCCCCCGGCCCCCCACCCGGCCTGTCCACCGGCAGGTCCAGCAGGCCCGCCCAGAGCGGAATCCACACGAGGAATACAGCCTCAGAGGCTCCCGATTCTGCTCCTGTGGGTGCACTGGGGAGAGACACTTGGCCAGAGGAAATCTGCTCGGGAAGGAGCCCCCAGAGAGCAGCCCGGGCAGGACAGGGGAGTCTGGAGGGCCCCCGAAACCCTGAGGAGCCTCAGAGAGGAAGGGACCCTCCGCACTTCCAGTACTGATTTTCCCTTTTAAAAAGAAAAGAAGAAAAGAAGAAGTTTAAAAGGGAAGAAAGAGGAAAGCATGTCCTGTTTAACCTCCAGGCACACTGTCCGGGGGGGCCAGGCTTGGGGCGGGGGGCGATGTGGCGAGGGATGTGGGAAAGCAAGGCGGGGCGCGGGATGCGGGGACCAGGAGGCTGGGGCGCGTGCACGGGATGAGGGAAGGCGAGGACGGGGATGCGCGGGCGCGCGGGATGCCGGGAAGGGGAGGCTGGGTGGAGGACCGCGCGGGATGCAGGGCCCTGGACCCCCAGCGCAAGAAGCTGCCTGGCGCTGGCACGGGGCCGCCTGCTGACTGGGGCTTTGAAAAACAACTTCCTTTCAATAAATGTGAACAAAAGTTTGGACCCATCTTCAAAGTGATGAGTTATGCTGAAAATATGTTCCTGCGAACCGGGGGAACGGGTCCTTCCTGGCATTTGGCATTCGGGAGAGTTTATAAATAACTGCTCAGGTCGGCTTGGGTTACGCCTGCCATGGGAATGCACGCCGTGCCAGCGAGGGGGACATGGGGCCCCGGAGCCAGATGTGGTCCATCACGAGGTAGAATTAGCCCGCCTGCCATTCCCAGCCTCCCCTGGCAGGGCAGGCAAGAGGGCGCCTGGAGAAGGCCAGTCCTCATGCCGGCGAAGGAGGCCGAGGGGCTCCCCAGCCTCTGTTCAGCGCTGAGCAATGAGGAGGACACCCGGACCAGCACCCCCTTTGCATTTTGGAGGGAAAGAAGGAAGAGCTCTCTTCTACATGTGGTTTCCATTGCAGAGAAAAGTAAAAACATGTGCTGGCATTTCTAGCTGACATGGTCCTTGTTATTTTAATGAGAAAGCCCATAATTAGGGACAAAAGTGAAAAAGAAGCAACACCAGCCTTTCTGCTGGTGCCCGGTGCCCACACCTGGCCCCCCAGGGAAACCAACGGCCCCTGATGCCCGTTCCTCTGCACGCGTCGACCTGCCCATCAGTGCAGAAGAAGGAAGGACAGCAGGAAGAGAGCAGACCTTCCAGCCCTAACAGTTCCCGCCTCGGTGTCGAAGGTGCAGCCGAAGCAGTTCATTTGTCAGCGTTTGAACAGCATTACGGCATTAGCGGCCTCTGTCCATGCCAAAGGGCTGGCTTTGCACGCCTGTAACTTAGAGTATATCAAACCGGAGTTGACTGAGTCGCAGCCAATCAGAAGTAAAGCTTCCATAACTTTTTACAATTCTCTGCCTTCTTCCAATCATATTAAAATATTTATTTGTACCTTGCATGATACATATAAACGTTTTATTAAGAACATTTGAAAGCTGCTTCTTTAAACAGAAGAAATACATACTACATGCTGGTGGAGACGGCCAGTGTGCCGTCTGTGCAGTCGGTTTCATGTAGGGAAACGGCTCGGCTGGCTTTGCAGGGTTATCAGCAAGAACACACAGCTGGTCTCTCGGCCGCTATTTACGGCTGCTCACCTTCCCCAGCAACTTCCCTCCGGAGCAGGTCCCTGTTTGTCTCCCCTGGTCCGGTTCTGGGTTCTGGGACTTTACTCCAGGGCGGCAGGGCACCTTCTTCCCCCGGGAGCTGCCCGCATGCTGCCGCTCACCCGGAGAGCAGGACGCCGAGGGGAGTAGGAAGCTCCACCAGCCATCATCTTAGGAGAAGGACGTAGGAACGAGCTGGGTATAGAACCCCAACCCGCCACCTTCGCCCTGCCGTTTCCTGGCTGTGTGACGCTGGCCCCTGAACTTCCCCTCTCTGAATCTCAGCCACCATTCGTCCTTGCCCACAAGTCATAGATGGTGACTGCCTGGTGTCTCCTTCCATGTCATCTCCATGCCGTCAGTACCTCCCCCAAAGGTCCCTCTGCTGATGACGTGACAGGCCAAGTTCTCAGGGATGGACCACATCCCAGCAGAAGGATGCTGAGGCCTCCGTGAGCCTCTGTCTCTAGGTTTAATAATAACGCCACCACCAAGAATGCCTCCCATTTATGGCACGCTTACAAGGTGCTGAGCCCTGAACAAGCGCCGTCCCTGTGGCCCCCACCCCAGCCCCCCAGGGAGGACCTCCAGCTGTGATGAGGTGTCAGGTGGCTGAAGGGCTTGGCCAAGGTGGCATGGTGTGCCAGGCAGGCCAGTGCCAGGGCCTGGCAGGGGACCACAGCTCTCTACTGCCGAGCATTGCAGCAACTACTGGGCAGCAGAGCAGACTGGCCGGCCTGGGGGTGGTGAGGCCACAGGCAGGATCACCAGCCAGGCCAGGCCAGGAACGACCAAGTGGGGTTTGACGAGAGCAACAGGGAAGGGATTCTGCCCCCATGGAAGCCCCTGCCTGCAGAGACTGCCCTGGCGTGGAAACACAGAGCTCATTTTTGTTAACATGTCCCCAACCACGAGAAAAAACCTCACGGGGCATAATGGCTCCAGCACGATAGAAACTGACTTGTTTTTGCAACGTCTCAGGCAGGTGTTTCTGGTCAGCAGACGTTCTGGTCCTCCAGTAATTCAGGGACCAGCTGTCCTCCTCCCCCTTGGGCCTCACCATAATAGGCACCCCCAGGAGGGAAAGGAGAAAGAGGCTGGAAGGCACCTCGGGGGCGTCCGGGGGCCAGGCTTGGGAGTGGCGCACGTCCCTGTGCTGGTGTTCCATTGGCTAGAAGCCATTCCCACACTCACACCTAACTGCGGCGGCAGATGGAAATGTAGTCCAGCCGCGTGTCCGAGAAGAAGGGGGAAAGATTTCGGTGACTAAGTCACCATCACGGCCACAGGGACTTTCCCACATAGGAAGAACTCAGGGGGCAGGTTTGACTGCTCAGTGATGCCTTCACAGACTAAGGTTCTGTCTGTTATGTCCAGCCTCCATCCCAGCAAATTAGCTGTTGCCCTCATGCTTGTTTCTTTGTGTTTGCAAGTGGCTGCTGAAGAACCAGACATCACATTTGCATTCCAGCCAGGAAGAAAGGAGACGGGATGGGGAATGGCACCAACTGCATCTCTCCCCTTTTATAGGAAAGTGCACGAACTGTCCCAGAAACCCCTTCAGCACATAAAGTTTCACTGGGTCACATGGCCTCCCCTACCTGAAAGCGAAGCTGGGAAACCAGGGACAAGGACTGGTTTCCCAGGCTGATGGTGTTCCCTGCCTGGGATGAAGGGAAATGGGCGTGGGGTAGGCAGCCAACGAGGTCTGCTACCACTGGGAAGACAGATCTCTGCAAATGCAGCTGTGGTTGAATAGTGTGCCTCGAAACTCACGTCCACTCAGAATCTCAGAACACGACTTCCTTCAGATATAGGGTTTTGCAGATGTACTTAGTTAAAAATCTCGAGATTTAATTAGTTAAGAGGTTGGACCCAATGCAGGCTGAGTTGCCATGGACAAGAGGAAGCAGTGGGGCTTCCCTGGTGGCGCAGGGGTTGAGAGTCCGCCTGCCGGTGCAGGGGACACGGGTTCGTGCCCCAGTCCGGGAGGATCCCACATGCCGTGGAGCGGCTGAGCCCGTGAGCCATGGCCGCTGAGCCTGCGCGTCCGGAGCCTGTGCTCCGCAACGGGAGAGGCCACAACGGTGAGAGGCCTGCGTACCACAAAAAAAAAAAAAAAAAGAGGAAACAGTGGAGCAGAGTGGAAGCTAGTACTACACGGGTCAGAAGTTCTATGGGGCTGAACAACAGGTAAAGCCTTGCTGTGAGTCTTCAACCAAACAAGGATACATTTTGATAATACAGGCAAACGCATGGAGTCCAGTCTCCTCATCTGCAGGAGGTATGTCCTAGAGTCACGCCCTGGCCCCAACATTTTCATCCGCTGACCAATACGTGACCTTGTTTTACGTGTGTTTCTAGTTCGACACCTTATTGAATATATGCAGTTGGCCCATTAGCATTGAACAATCACAGCCAACCACACTGTAACTCAAGCCTGAACAAAGCTTCTCTAACATATATTTTCCCCACAAGGCACATCGCAGCTTTGTCCTTAGGAACACAGAAAGCTCTTCAGCACTAGGTCGGGGGCGATTTTAAAGAGTAAAGTCACCAACAAAAGAAAAACAGCACAAAACCTGCAAAAAATGGGGCACTAAATAGGCCAAGAAAAGGACACGTAATGACAGGGTCAGAGCCAGACCAAGAAGGCAGAGTGTCTCCTGGTTCAGCCTCACCTGAGCGGGAGTTGCAAAGAGCAGCTCAAAGTTTATACTGCGCTGCACATGTCCACAAATGACCCGAAAGCACCATGGGCATCGCTTTGGGGGTTACAAATACATTTTAGCAAGTGGGCCAGACTGCAAATATGGAGTCCGCAGATAACGAGCAACCATGGCACTATAAAGATTTTGAACAAGCTTCTGCTCCACACGGGGGCCTGAGAGCCCTCCCCACCGGTGGGAAGCGGGGAATCCTGGGAGGGGCGGGGAATCCAGCAGGATCCGTCCAATGACCACAAGCTCAGAGTCAACCGACCCGGCTCTAACGGAAGCCAGGAGAAAAGCCATCAGTAAATGTCTGGTCTGCATAGCCACTTGCGTATTTTTCATCTACTTAACCTCCTTTTATCTTAATTAGCCACTCACTCCCACATCGCGTGAAGATAGCCGCCAGTTCCCAGAGCTCAGCAATGCGATCAGAACGGCAACAGGAACTCCATTTGGGGTCAAGAGCACGGACGTGATCCAGTGACAGACAGACCAAGTGCTGGACTTCACTTTTTTGAGCAGATTTGTGGGGAAGGGAGGGTTTGGGGCGTAGGAGAGGGCTCTCTATCTTGTTACGCAACACTGTGTACTGCTTAGTTTTAAGTGGTGAAGGTTTTGGAGATTTGGGGAATCAGAGCCCTGCAATCACAACTCAAATTATAAAATGAAACAGAAGAAAAGCAATCAATTGATCAGTCTTGTGGTCCCCTCGAAGGCTAAATAACTAACACCAGATTTCCGGTGGGACATAGGTTTCTTTCCTGGGACTGGTCAGCTTACTTCGTGGCCCTTCGAGGAGCTTCTCTTGCCTCTTGTAAAGGTTTTGGCGTGCGCATCAGAAAGAAGACTTTGAAGACAAAATTCATGGAGCTGAAACAGGATTTTTACTCTAGAGAGGGTCGACCGGCTGGGGTACGGTCTCAGCCGGGTAGGCCTTTCTCTTGGGCAGGCAGGCACAGTCCTCCAGGCCCATCTTGTCATGCCCACACTTCCTTTGCAAATGCCCATCAAAAAATTAGCAAAGATGCTCTGCCTTCATGAGGATGGTGAAAACAGTTGCTTTATCCGTTGTTGGTAAGAGTGCAAAGTATTACTTTTCTGCTGAATAGCTTGGCAATTAATTTCAAAGCCTTGAAAGTATGCACATCCTCCCTCATACTCCTCAGGATGGCTACTATGAAAAAATCAGAAAAATAACAAGTGTTGACAAGGATGTGGAGAAATTGGAACATTTGTGTGCTGTTGATAGGAATGTAAAATGGTGCGATCACTACGGAAAATAGTATGGCAGTTTCTCAAAAGGTTAATAATGGAACTACCAGATGATCCAGCAATTCCACTTCTGAGTATATACACCAAAGAATTAAAACCATGAATTCAAAGAGATATTTGCACACCCATGTTCAGAGCAGCATTGTTCACAGTAGCCAAAAGGTGGAAGCTACCCAGGGTCCATTGACTGAGTAATGAATAAGCAAGATGTAGTCTATGCATACAATAGAATACTGTTCAGTTTTAAAAAGGAAGCAAATTCCAATACATAGTACACTGTGGATGAACCTCGAGGACATTATGCTAAGTGAAATATGCCAGTCACAAAAGGATAGATATTGTGTGATTCCACTTCTACGAGGTCCCTGGAGTAGCCAAATTCATACAGACAGAAACGTAGATGGTGGTTGCGAGGGGGAGGGAGGAGGGGTGTGGGGAGCTAGTGTTTAATGGGGGGTTTAGTTTTGCAAGGTGAAAAGACTTCTGGAGACGGTGGTGATGGCTGTGGGACAATGTGAATGTACTTTGTTCCACTGCACTGCACATTTAAGAATGGTGAACATGGGCTTCCCTGGTGGCACGGTGGTTAAGAATCCACCTGCCAATGCAGGGGACATGGTTTCGAGCCCTGATCTGGGAAGATCCCACATGCCGCAGAGCAACTAAGCCCGTGAGCCACAACTACTGAGCCTGCGTGCCACAACTACTGAAGCCCGTGCACCTAGAGACTGTGCTCTGCAACAAGAGAGGTCACCTCAATGAGAAGCCCGCACGCCTCAACGAAGAGTAACCCCCACTCACTGCAACTAGAGAAAGCCTGCACACAGCAACAAAGACCCAACGCAGCCAAAAAAAAAGAAGAAGAATTGTGAACATGGTAAATTTTATAGTATTTTACCACAACTTTAAAAATATATATGTGAGTGAGTTGACCTCATAGTTCCACTTCCAGTTTGTTCTTTACCTGATTAACCTTCAATTATAAGGATTTAGTTACAAGCATGTTCTTATCAGCATTATTATTGCAAAAAAAGAAAAAATCAAACCTCAATGTTCAATAATAAAGAGTTAATTAGAATTCTGCATAAGCATTAAAAATAATGGTACGAAAATATATTTGTTGATCCAGTTTTTAGAAAAATATTATATATTCATATACAGGGAAAAATATGAAAAGATCTATAAAAATGTTAATTAAGATTCCTCTGATTAAGGTAATTTTTTTCTTAATTTTGCTTAATCTGTATTCTCTGCTTTTACTCATGTAACTGTGTAATAGCTAAAACTTTACAAGTCAAAACATTATCCTGGAGAGGTAACATGGTTCTTGAAGCATTATTATTATAACTTATATTGCTTGAGCACCAGCAATATGTCAACTGTTATTACACAAATTATCCTATTTAATCATCAAAGAATTAGGTAATATAAAGTCTTCCCATTGTACAGTTGAAAAGCCTAAGTTGGTCTCTAATTAGATAATGGTTTTTAGCACCTTACCATTTCCAAAATACTTTAACACATGATTTTATTGCATCCCTGACCATAGATGAAAGGCATAAGGCAGAAATTATTCCCATTTCACAGATGGGAAAAATGAGGTGCAAAGAGGTTTAGAGATGCATTTGGTCAAGTTCACAAGTCTCGCAAATGCTATAGCTGGGGCTTCGGATCTTGCTTCTTTACTTCACTATATTGCCCGTCCATTTGACAACTGGGAGAAAAAGAAGAAGATAGAAAGTCTGGTGTCGAGTGTGGAGATGGAGGAAATGGGTCGAGATTGCCGGAGTTGAGTCAGCAGCACAGAAAGGCGGGCTCTGAGGCTGTCCTTGCCAGCTCCATGCCTCTGAGTTTGCACCTGGGGCTGCCTTGAGACCATCTTCATATTAACTGGTTAAAAATTAGAAGATTTTTTAATTTCTCAGTCCCCAAAGCAAGCTGCAGTGGATTGAATGGTGGCCCCCAAAAGATATGCCCGCCCATCACCTGTAAATGTGACCTTATTTGACCAAAGGGTCTTTGCAGTTGCAATTAAGTCAAGGATCTCAAGATGAGATCACCCATGAGATCAATTAGGGCGGGCCCTAAATCCAACGACAGGTGTTTTTATAAGGGAAGAGAAGGGGAGAAGACACAAAGCAGAGAAGGTGATGTGAAGGCAGAGATTGGATGGATGCATCTATGCGCCATGGAGCACCAAGGATTGCCGGCAACACCTGGGAGAGGGAGAGAGGCCCGGAACGTGTTCTGCCCTGGAAGCTTCAAAGAGAGTTATACATGTGCCACATCTTCTTTTTCCATTCATCTGTCGATGGACACTTAGGTTGCTTCCATCTCCTGGCTTTTGTAAATAGAGCTACAATGAACATTGTGGTACATGACTCTTTTTGAATTATGGTTTTCTCAGGGTATATGCCCAGTAGTGGGATTGCTGGGTCATATGGTAGTTCTATGTTTAGTTTTTTAAGGAACCTCCATGGAATATTACTCAGCCATAAAAAGAAACGAAACTGAGTTATTTGTAGTGAGGTGGATGGACCTAGAGTCTGTCATACAGAGTGAAGTAAGTCAGAAAGAGAAAAACAAATACCGTATGCTAACACATATATATGGAATCTAAAGGGGGAAAAAACAGTTCTGAAGAACCTAGGGGCAGGATAGGAATAAAGACGCAGACATAGAGAATGGACTTGAGGACACAGGGAGGGGAAAGGGTAAGCTGGGACGAAGTGAGGGAGTGGCATGGACATATATACACGACCAAATGTAAAATAGATAGCTAGTGGGAAGCAGCCGCATAGCACAGGGAGATCAGCTCGGTGCTTTGTGACCACCTAGAGGGGTGGGATAGGGAGGGTGGGAGGGAGACACAAGAGGGAGGGGATATGGGGATATATGTACAGGTATAGCTGATTCACTTTGTTATAAAGCAGAAACTAACACACCATTGTAAGGCAATTATACTCTAATAAAGGTGTTAATAAAAATGATTTAGACAAGGCAGATGACTTGATTGATTGATTGCAGACTTCTGGCCTCCAGACCCGTGAAGGGTTCCATTTCTGTTGTTTTCAGCCACCACGTTTGTAATAATGTTATAGAGACCCTAAAAACTGGTCCACAGGCACATTCCCATTGGGAAGGAAACTGCTCTAATTAACTTACCAGTGGTACCTGCCCACACTGCACTGTTTCCCTCCAGCTCTCAGTCATGATGAGGCTTCCAGAAAAGGGCAAATGAGGACTGAGTCTGTGAGGAGGGCGCGTGACCCACTGAAACAGGGAAGATGTTGGCGTTTACTCCACGGGCCAAGTCCAGGGTGGGTCACCTGGGCCAAGAGACCCTGGCTGCTGGCCCCACATGAGCAGTCAGCTGCTCCTGACCGGCAGTCCTGTGATGGGGCCAGGATACGGAGCTTCCCAGGGTGCACCACTCTGGAGGCATCCTCGTGGTCAATGGCCCCAGCCCACACGGCCCCCAGGTCTGCCTGTGATGAAAGCTTCAAGTGTCGGCTTAGAGGACCCGTTTGCAGTGCCCCTGACCCCTCACCCACCCCTACCCCTAACCTAACCCTCCCCTCGCGCCACACTCACATCCGCTCCAGCTTGGTCTTTTGGACGCCCTCCCCACCACTTCCCATCCCACATGGCTACATCCATGGGAGCTCCAAGACGGTGAGGTCTCTTTTGCCCCCTGCCATTCCCAGGCCCCAGGACACTGCCCAACACACAGCTGGCGCTCCAGTACTGCATTGACGGACTGAGTTTAAGGCAAAGTATCATCTAAAATTCAGATGCCGGATGCATCTCAGGGGTCTCATTGCTTCTGAGGGAAGAGGGGTGTCAGGTATGCCTCACACACACTCCCCCCCCCAGCAGGGACAGTCCCCATGCATGTCCTCTTTGTGCCCTGTCTCTCTGCGTCTTTGCCTGGGGCCTTTCCAGCCATGGGCACTTGCTTGGTCCTAGGTAGGGCAGCCCAGAAGCACCGGGGACTTACAGCCTGGGTGGTGAAAGATGGGAGTCAGTGAACGGACACCCCAGATTTCTAGTCTCCCAAGCTCCTCAGAGGACCCGGGGGCTGAGGCCCAAAGTCCACACAGGACCCTGCTCACCCGCCACCCCTCACCAGCTTTCCTCCCTCCCCAACTCCTCACCTGGGATCCCTCCCAAATCAACCATGTGCATCCGTCTTCCTCATGGGGTCAGTTTTCAGGGGTGCCCACACTAACACGAGGCAAGGGCACCGCATCAGCCCACTCCCACCCAACAAGAACACGTGCTCTTTGTAGCTCGGGAAGTCATGTGGGCCTCAGTTTAGTCTGGAAAGGTTTCCTTCCCAAATCACCAGACGCTTTACACTCTCTGGCAGTAATCTAGATCCTGAATCTGCAAAGCACTAGTCCCTGCCACGCAAAACAGCCATTCGGCATACGTTCTTGGCGGGTGAGTTGCTAATTCAAAAGTTCAAGACACAAGCCAGAGGCCAGTGTACCTCCTTTTCATGTTTGACGGTTTTCACATGGGCAGCTCGTGGGCTCCGTGATCTGCCTGGGAACAGGCTTGTTCAGCTGCTGCTGCACGTGGGCAGAGAACAGGCAGAGGCAGAGATTTTTAGGGATTGACTTCCTTCCAACTGGGAAACATGTCCTCAAAGCAGGAATGCTGCCGTGGAATGCCTTGGACCCACGCGTGGGAGGGGACCGTGCCCGCTGGGGGACAGAGCCTCTCCAGCCAGCTGTGCCCCCCCGCCCAAGCCCACCAACACGACCTGCTCCCGTTCTCCAGGGACCACCACACCGCCACCTGCTGGCACTCCACCTGGACACCCATGCCTGGCCCTGCCGTCCAAACCACCCCAAGGCTGAGATCTCCATCAGCCTTTTTGTCTTGGCCCAGAGATCCTCATGACTTTTCAGTCATTCTAAAAACCAGCCCATGGCTGTCTTCAGTTTCTTGTTGGAAGAATGTAAAAGCCACGCATCAGCTGGGCTGATAGCATGGTGACAGGATACAAGGAAATTTATTCAACTGAACAGTGGAAACTGGCAGTTAGACTCAACAACCACAGAAACCAATTTTCTCCAAGGAGATGGACTGGACCAAAAAGTCAGCTGCCAGCTCCACACGGCTCAGCTGGTAGTGGATGAAAGTGCACCTCCCAGGGGAGTCAGGCGAGCTGAGGCCTCCAGGCAGGGGGGCCTGGCCACAGTAAGGCAGCCCAGGGCAGGCGGGGGGTGCGGAGACAGCCCTAGGAGGGCCATCCAAGGAGTGACATTTTAGAACATTTTTTCTGAATATAAATTAACAAGTATTTATATTATGGAAAACTTGGAATCTCGAAAACTTTTAAAACACTGGTTGAATTTACAATCTCAGGTCACGCCTTTTCATGCTGCTTTAAAACTCTTTTTAAACCTACTTTTCATATTTGCATGCCATCATTCCATTATAACATAATTTATGCAAGCATTCTCCTAGTAGTAGACAATTATGCTATTTCCAGATGATTGTGGACAATCGCCATGGACATCTTTGTTTATAAATCTTGTCTTCCTTTACGCAAAAGCGTAAGTACTGAGTCAAAAGTATGACCCCTCCTTTTAATATTTAAAATAACAATTTTGTTATAGAAATGACACATACTCATCAAAGAAAAAACATGTTTAAATAAAAAAGTAGTGTTGGGAATAAAGACACAGACGTAGAGAATGGACTTGAGGACACGGGGAGGGGGAAGCGTAAGCTGGAATGAAGTGAGAGAGTGGCATGGACATATATACACTACCAAACGTAAAATAGCTAGCTAGTGGGAAGCAGCTGCATAGCACAGGGAGATCAGCTCGGTGCTTTATGACCACCTAGAAGGGTGGGATAGGGAGGATGGGAGGGAGACGCAAGAGGGAGGGGATATGGAGATATATATATACGTATAGCTGATTCACTTTGTTATACAGCAGAAACTAACACACCTTTGTAAAGCAATTATATTCCAATAAAGATGTTAAAAAAAAAAAAAAAGTAGTGTTGGAGTTCCAGTCTCTACTCCAGCACGTAGGAGCTTGGAAGTCATAACTCTGTCCTAACCAGAAGTAAAAACCTGAACAAACTGAAAAATTAACAATTCTTCTTGGATCCATCAGAGAAGTGTGGTCACAGGGAAAACCACTGCTCCCAAAACTGGAGAGATGGCCAGGTAGACACTGAGACTCACTACTTACCAGAACAGAAACCTACCAGGAGAAATGTCCACAGGAACCAGTGCCTGGGCAGAAAAGCCTGAACTGTAATTGGTGAATTGCTGGAGGCTCAGTGCAGATAAGTCTGAGAGGTAAAAACTCCAGGGGGATCCAGTCATCAGGGACCCCGCACTTCTGTGAGTGACACCACCAGGGCCTCAACCAGGTTCTCTCAGTGAATATTGGAGAAAAATCCCCTCATGCTCCTGGCATGGGGAGGGGAAAAGAAGCATTTTGGAATAGGTGAGACATCTGTCCTGGGGAGAAACTAGTTAACCAGAGCCTAACCTTCTGGGTTTTATCAGACCCTAACTGTCCTGGAGGAAGGAAAACCCCCAAGTCCCACCCATGCTAGCCCTCCTCTCCCACCTAAGGGAGGAGGAAAAAACTGAGAAACACTCATGAAGTTCACAGTCCAGAGGCACAGGCTCATAAAAAGAATGAGAGCTAATCATAGGACCATAGTACCTTCCCTCCACCACAACTCACCACCACATCACTAAGGGCCTATTTACAGCAGATCCTCTAACCCAGAACATCAGCTCTGGCTATCAGGAAAAAAATTACAAGACATACTAAAAGCCAAAAGCCACAGTTTGAAGAGACAGAGCAAGCACAGAACCAGATTCAGAGATGGCAGGGATGTTGGAATTACCAGACGGGGAATTTAAAATAACTATGATTAACATGCTAAGGGCTCTAGTGGATAGAGTAGATAGCACACAAGAGCAGATGAGCCATGTAAGCAGAGAGATGGAAATCCTAAGAAAGAACCAAAAAGAAATGCTGGAGATCAAAAACACCGTAACAGAAATGAAAAAATGCCTTTGATGTGCTTATTAGTAGACTAGACACAGCAGAAGAAAGAATCACTGAGCTTGCAGATAAATCAATTGAAACTTCCAAAACAGAAAAGTAAAGAGAAAAAAAAAAAAAGTCTGAAACTGAAAACAGAGCAGAATGTCCAAATATGGGATATTCACCAATTAAAAGAGATTGTCAGAATGGATCATAAAACAAGACCCAACTATATGTTGGCTACAAGAAACCCACCTTACATATAAAGACTTATGCTTCTTCCATTCTAATTTGGAAGCCTTTTACTTTTTTCTTGCCTGATTGCTCTGGCGAAGACCTCCAGTACTATGCTGAATAGGAGTGGTGAGGGTGGACATCCTTGTGTTCTTGATCTTGGAGGAAAAGCTTTCAACATTGCAGCGTTTAGTACGATGTTAGCTGTGGGCTTGTCATATATGACCTTGAATCATGTTGAGGTATGTTCCTTCTATACCCACTTTGTTGAAAGTTTTTATCATGAAAGGATGTTGAATTTTGTCTATTTTTTTCTGCAACAATTCAGATGATTATATCATTTTTATCTTTCATTCTATTAATGTGGTGTATCACATTTATTGATTTGTGTATGTTGAACCATTCTTGCATTCCAGGGATAAATCTCACTTGATTATGGTGTATGATTGATCATTTTAATGTGCTGTGGAATTCAATTTACTAGTATTTTGTTGAGAACTTTGCATCTATATTCATCAGGGGTAATGGTCTGTAGTTTGTTTTTTTTTTTTTCCTGCAGTGTGCCTGTCTGGCTTTGGTATCAGAGTAATTCTTGCCTTGTAAAATGGGTTTGGAAGTGTTCCCTCCTCTTCAATTTTGTGAAAAATTTTGAGAAGGATTGTCATCAAGTCTACTTTAATGTTTGGTAGAATTCACCATGAAGCCATCTGGTCCTGGGCTTTTATTTGTTGGCACATTATTCATTACTGATTCAATTTCTTTGTTATTGGTCTGTTTAGGTTTTCTATTTCTTCATAATTCAGTCTTGGTAGATTGTATTTATCTAGGATTTATCAGTTTCTTCTAGGTTGTCCAATTTGTTGGAAAAAGTAAAATGCTTCTGTTTGCAGATGACATTATCTTATACATAGAAAATCTTAATTCTCCCCAAAATCTGTTAGAACTAATAAAACTATTTCAGTAAAGTTGCAGGATACAAAGTCAGCATACAAAAATCAGTTGTGTTTCTATACACTAACAATGAACTATCTGAAAAAGAAAACAATCCCATTTACAACAGCAGCATAAGCAATAATACTTAGGAGTAAATTTCACCAAGGAGGTGAAAGATCTATACACTGACAAGTATAAGACATAGAGGAAAGAAATTGAACATGACACAAATAAATGGAAAAGTATTCCATGTTCAGAAATTGGAAGAATTAATACTGGTAAAATGTCCATACTACCCAAGGCCATTTACAGATTCAACGCAAATGCTATCAAAATTCCAGTGGCAATTTTCACAGAAATAGAAAAAACAATTCTAAAACTCATGGAACCACAAAAGGCTCTGAATAGCCAAAGTGATCTTAAAGGCATCACACTTCCTGATTTCAAACCATATTACAAAGCTATAGTAATCAAAACAATGTAGTATTAGTATAAAAACAGACACATAAAGAGCCCAGAAATGAAACCATGGAACAAAATGGAACAGAAATAAACCCAGAAAGCCCAAAAATAAACCCATGCATATAGAGTCAACTAATATTTGACAAGGGAGCTGAGAATACTCAATGAGGAAAGGATAGTCTCTTCAATAAATGGTGTTGGGAAAACTGGACAGCCACATGCAAAAGAATAATACTGAACCCTTCTGTTACTGCTTCCTCTGGAAAAGACAAAACTATGGAGGCAGTTAATGTATCAGTGGTTGCCAGGGAGGGATGACTAGGCAGAGAACAGAGGATTTTTAGGGAAGTGAAACTATTCTGTTTATGCTATAATGGTGAATATATGTCATTGTACATTTGTCAAAACCCACAGAACAGACAACACCAAGAGTGAACTCTAGTGTAAACTATGTACTTTGAGTGATGATGATGTGTCAATGCAAGTTCATCAACTGTAGCAAATGTGCCCCTCTGGTGCAGGATGTCCCTGCCCACACTTTGATTTCAGACCTCTGACCTCCAGAACTGTTACAGTAGCCACAGGAAACCAATACACAGTGAGTGGCCAGAGAGTCACAATCTGGGTTTCACCCCTCACATCTTACTGCATCCCATCACTTCTCCATTCATCTATCCACTTCTCCATCCATCCATTAATCTATATTGTTTTTTTTTTACAGAACACAAGTTAAATTGCAAATACTAATACATTTCCCCCTAAACGCCTCAGCATGCTTATAATTAACTAGAACTCAGTAATAGTTTTTTTCTTTTGATGTAAAATTTATATACAATGCACAAATCTTAAGTGTATATTTGTCAAGTTTTGACAAATCCAAACTCCTTTCAAAATATAGAATATCACTGTCTCCCTTCCCAGCCAATCTTCTGCATTCCACAAAGGCAACCTGGTCCAATTTTTCCTTCCATAGAATAGTTTTGGCTATTCTAGAATTTTATATAAATGGAACCATAATTATGTATTCTTATGAGTAAGGCTTCTTTCAGAAATGCAGCATAATTTTTTTATTTTCACCCATGTTGTTATATGTATCAATAGTTTCTTCCTTTTTCTGCCAAGGAGGCAACCATTGTGTGAATTAACCCAGTCTCTTATTGAGGCACACCTGGGCTGCTTCCAATTTGGGGGTATTATCTGCAAAATGACTGTGGACATGTTTGTACAAGTCTTTTTAGGAGCACACGTTGTTATTTCTCTGGGATAAACACCTAGAAGAGAATTGTTGGGTCATAGGGTAAGAAACTACCAAGGACTGGGTTTTCCAAAGTTATTATACCATGTACATTCCCACATATATTCTGGTTGCTCCCTGACCTTGACACCATTTGGTGTCATCAGTCTTTTTCATTTTAGCCCTTAAGGTAAGTGTATACTGGTATAGAAGTAGCCACACTTTTATTAACACTTTTCCACATAATCAGACTTTTCTTATTCTGCTAAATATTTTAAGGCATGATTTTAACTGGCTGCATATTATTATTGGTATAAATAGACCATAATCCAGTTAATTGCTTCCCCGTCGTCCGCTCACTCTTTTAAAATGTAAGTATTGCTTCCTCCTATATTGCAGCCACAGACACAGTCCCTGGCCCTGGAGGCCGTGATCTAGTGAGGGACACACATGTGTCCACAGGCAATGACAGTGCATGAAATATTGACCCAAGTACAGGGTCTTGGGGGAACCCTTAGAGGAGACACCTGGCTCTTGGAGATTAGCAAATGTTTCCAGAAATGACAACCAAGCTAAGTCTCAAAGAATGAGCACAAATCCCACAGGACAAGGTGGGTGTGTAAGGATGAGGCACACGATACAGATGGAGTAGGGCTTCCTCCCTCCAGTGGTTGCCCTAGACTCCTGCTGTGTCCAGCCAGGGAAGGGGAGGACACAGAGCGACCTGGGAAGGTCTTCCCTGGCTGGTCCCATCCTGCTGACCTAAGCCCAGCTCAGTGCTCCTGGGGCTTAAAGTAGACTCTTCACATTGGGTGAGCTCTCTGGAGACACCCTCCAATCCCATCACTGGACTTCTCCCCTCAGTCCTCTTGGCAAAAGCAAGTGTTACTCGTCCTCCCCCACCCTAAGTGACGGTGCCACCTCTAGCTCCTTTCTGCCGAGGACTTCCCACCCGTTCAGGTGACCCTCATGGACAGGATCTAGGTTGACCCCGGCCCAGCTCTCCATGGTAGACCCCAGGCCAGCCCTCTATGGTTGACCCCTGTGCCAACTCTCTACTGTTGACCCAGGGCTGGCCATTTATGGTTGACCTCCGAGTGGTCTCTCTGTGGTTGACCCCTGGCCATCTCTCTGTGGTTGACCCCTGGCCATCTCTCTGTGGTTGACCCCAGGCCAGCTGTCTGTGGTGTGGGGCCCACACGAGGTCTCTGGGAGTCCAGACAAAAGCGCCAACTGTGCTGCTACAGCCCTGGCATACAGTCTCTCACCCCAAGGGAGTCGGGGTCTCCCAAGTGCAGAGCACCCATATCAAGTCTCCCCAGAAACATCCTGGAAGCAGCTCTCACTAAGCCCAGGGTCAGAATGAGACACCCCTCACCCCATGCCCTTCCAGGGCAGGGCTCCCTAAACAGCTCTGTCCAAAGGAGCCCCCTCTAGTTTCCAGGGATCCTCTTCTTGGCCTCTCCCCCTCTCCTGTTGGCTGGAACCACTGGTCCACTCAGGATTTAAAGCTGGCTTCCTTCCACCACCTTTGCAAGCCCACCGCCGTGGCCTCGCAGCTCCTCTGGACAATGGCGTCTGTCTCCGCGGCCTCATAAGGGAGCGTCCCATCTTCACATCCTGGTTCATTCGCTTTTCCACGCTCTCCCCCCTCCCCCCAGCCTCTGGAGTGTTTATCAACTGAGGGTGGAAAAACTGTTTCTCATTCATTCTGCATTCTTCCCAAGTCTGCTGTTTATAACACTGGGTGCACAAAAATTTAACCTTTAAAGACTACAAAGAACTTTTCTCAATGTACAGTCTCATCTGGGAAGTTTCAAATGTTCATTTTGAAACTCAAAACCTGAAAACGCTCTCCTTTGTTCTCTCTTGTTCTGTAGGGGCCTCCCTTCTCTGAGACGAGGATCTTGCACAAGATGCTGGCGGCTGGAGGATCTTGAGGGAAGGGTCATCTGATAAACGTCACTGCCGGGAATGAAGCCTCCGTGCCCCACCCCCCTCAGCGCTGGTCCAGCCACCTCCACCTCTCACCTCATCTCAGCTCTGCCGGGGGCTCCCACCTGCTCTCCCTCCGCCTCCCTCCCCTTCCTCTCACCTAACAGCCGGTCTCTCTCCAGCGGCAGCTAGAGTAGTCTTTCTCAAGCTTCAGCTGGGCTGCACTGAAAGCTTTCCGCAGTCTCCCATGGTACATTCAATGAAACTCAGTCATCTTACAAGGCTTGAAGCCCCCGTGATCCAAGCCAGCACCCCCTCCCAGCCCCTCTCTGCGTCTCCAGCACACATGCACCCAGGTCTTTGCTCCCTCTGGACCTTCTCACACCCAGTGCCCCTCTGCCTCGACTGTTCTCCCCAGTGTTATGTGGAGACAGCACCTTAACTTCTATGAGTTAACTTAAATGTTACTTCCTCAGGGAGGCCTGACTACACAATCTAGGTAATGTCCCCATGGTTTTCTTTGGGTGCGCATAATTTCTTTCACAAATTACGATTAACTAATTGTACAAATTATCACAAATTACAATTATGTACTTTACAATCTGTTTACCCATTTATGAGATATTTCCCTCACTACAAACTGTAACTCCATGAGACTCCAGAATATGGTCCATAGTCAGTGCTCAAAAAGATGCCTTCGGGCTTCCCTGGTGGCACAGTGGTTAAGAATCTGCCTGCCAATGCAGGGGACACGGGTTCGAGCCCTGGTCCAGGAAGATCCCACATGCCGCAGAGCAACTAAGCCCGTGAGCCATGGCCACTGAGCCTGCGAGCCACAACTACTGAGCCCATGAGCCACAACTACTGAGCCTGCACGTCTGGAGCCTGTGCTCTGCAACAAGAGAAGCCACTGCAATGAGAAGCCCACGCACTGCAACGAAGAGCAGCCCCTGCTCGATGCAGCTAGAGAAAACCCATGCGCAGCAATGAAGACCCAACTCAACCAAAAATAAAATAAATTAATTTTTAAAAAATGCCTTCACAGAGCCAATAAATGAATGAATGAACGAATGAATCAATCAATCAAGGAAATCTGGCATGTTGGAAGCTTTCAGTCGGTTGTGCTTTGCAAGAAAGCCCAGGCACACGGAGGAAGAAAAAGGCCAAAGGAAGATTGCAAGGACAAAGAGGCTCCAGACTTCTCCTATTATAAACAGTGCTGCCAAGAACCCACTGGCATGGAAATGTCTGTGTGTCTCTGGTTCTTTTTTAAAACTAACTAACAGGAAATGGAATTACTGGGCCAAATGGTACAAACATTCCCAAGCCTTTACATATACATTGCCTTCCAGAAAACTGTCAGTCAACAAAAGTGTGTATCTGTCCCACTAGCCCTGTGGATACTACTGGGTGAGATTGATATTAGAGGAAGAGAAGGAGTCTAAAAAGAAGAAAATAAATGGAGAGAGAGACGTGCAGACACAGCAATGTATGGTTAACCCAGCACTGACGGACATAATAAAAATGTCTAAACGTGGGTCTGGGGCTGACTGCACTGTCTGTCCACGCTCTTCTCTTCCAGCCCCCCTTCCATGACCCCTCCCATCCCTGCACACCATCCCTCTGTGCTGGGCTTGGCCAATGGGATGTGAGCAGGTGTGATGGAAGCAGAGGCTTTGAACAGTTCTTGCACTTCTGCCCCCTCCGTGAGAGCTGCGTGCCCCGAGGAACCAACGGGTCCAAAACGAGGAAGTGTGTGGAGCAGTCCCCGCGGTCTCAGTGGAGTCCCCGCTGTCCCCAGGTGTGTATGCTCTGCGAGGACCAGGTAAGGTGGCCAGGAGGAGTGGGCAGGACGGTTGGGAGGACACTGCCATGTCTGAGCTAGGGTTGGCGGTGATTGGATTAGGGCAATAGGTGTACACAATAAAAGTAAATAAATAGATTTTTTGGATATGAAACTTAGAGGACTTACTGGCAGATCAGTGCGGTGGATTTAAAGTGACCACAGATTCCTCAGTCAAGAGATGAGGTCTTTTCCCAATAACACGTGACAGAAGTGACACTGAGTAAATTCCAAGGTTGGGCCCTAAGAACTGCAGCTTTCACTCTTGCTTGAGAAGCCCGATCCATCTGGAGAAGCCCCTGCAGGGAAAACCAGGGAACTCTGCTCGGTAGCCTTGCTGAGCTCCCAGCCAAGAGCCAGCACCACTGCCGGCGAGGTAAGTGAACCACACCCAACGTCCAGCCCTGAGGACAAGGGCCCAGCCAAGACCAGGGGAGCAGAAGAGTCAGCCAGCTGAGCACAGTCAACCCAGAAACTCATGAAGGAGAACAAACGGTGTTGCTGTGGTTTCCATACACTAAGCATTACCTTTAGAGTTTACTGCTTTGGAGGAGCTTCCACCAAGGAGCCCCACCCATACCTGGACCTGATTTAGAGATGAAATCCTGGGCCTCAAGCCTGAGTCTGATGCCAGAATGGACCAGGGTAAAAGGATTTTGTTTATCAGGTGAATGTAAATAACTTTGGCCATAGAGAAGACTACAGATTAAAGATGGCCCCGTGTTCTTTGCCGCTCTTCCCATGAAGAAGCCAAGCGGGGCAGAAAGGCCACCTGGAGGACCACCAAGGAACTCTGTCCCCTCCAGCCCCCAGCTGAAAGCCAGCACCAACTGGCAGCCGTAAGGCTGAGCTGTCTGGAGACACCACCTCACTTGATCCTCCACTTGACTGAAGCCCCACCCAGAGCGAGATGGAACCAGAGAACCATCCAGCTGAGCCCAGTCAACCCAAGAATTCAGGAGATAAGAAATGGCTGCTACGCTTTAAGCCACTAGGCTTTGGGTGAGTTTGTTATGCAGCGATGGATTGTTGAAGCTACAGGTGTGAGAGGAAAATAGGAATCAAGAGCAACTCCAGGATCTTTGGCCCAAGCACTAGGTGAATGGTGGTGTGGTTGGACCACAGGGGAAAGAATAGGACTTTATCCAGGGTTGGAAATCAAGGGTTCAGGGTTGGATTTTTTTTTAATTTATTTATTTATCTGGCTGTGTCGGGTCTTAGCTGTGGCACGCGGGACCTTCGTTGTGGCCTGCAGGATCTCTCACTGTGGCATGTGGGCTTCCTTGTTGCAGTGCACGGACTTCTCTCTAGTTGTGGCATGTGGGCTCTAGAGCACTCGGGCTCAGTAGTTGCGACACGTGGGCTCTCTAGTTGTGGAGCACGGGCTCTAGAGCATGTGGGCTCAGTTGCCCTGCGGCATGTGAGATCTTAGTTCCCGCGTCCCCTGCATTGGAAGGCAGATGCTTAACCACTGGACCCCTAGGGAAGTCCCGGGCTTGGATATTTTAAATTTGAGGTGCCAGCTAGACATTGAGTTGGAGGTGGTGAGTAGGCAACTTCGGGTGCAGGGGAGAAGTTTGTAGAAATTCAGAGTCATCGCTGGGTCCAGGTGTACACAGCCAGTGTTGGGATGGAGTCCCCTGGAGATAGGAAGGGGTGGGCTCTGATACACACCAACTCTGAGAGGCTGGGGGGGGTGCCTGCAAAGCCTGGGAGCCGGGGAAGAAGTCGGGGAGAGGCCAGAAAATGAGGGCGGGTATCCTGGGAGCAAAATGAGACAATGTTTCACGGAAAGGTTGTGAGCAAAGGTGCTGAGTCGCTGGGTGAGCCGAGCACCGAGGATTCACCCTTGGAAGGGCCGGGAGATCTTCCGCGACCCTGAGAGCATTTCCATGATGCTGAAAGTGGAAGCCGGTGGGAGAAGGTTGAGAAGGAAAGGGGGGTGGGGGGAGGAACCGGAGAGAGGAGAGAGCAGGTTGGCTACACTTTCAAGAAACTCGGTCTAAGAGCACAGAGACACGACGCAAGGGCTGAAGGGAGATGCGGGGCTGCGAAAGCGTTTGTCAGGATACAAGCTATTCAGCACGTTTCTAAGGGCGAGATCTGGAGAGCAGAAGACTCGGTGGTGACGGCGTGAAGATCCTCAGCAGCTGAGAGGGGTCTGTGAGCAGGGCTGGTCCTGAGAGCAGAGAGACGTCACCCTCTGCCACGTGGGCAGCCAGCCAGGTGCGTGTAGACGCAGGTGAATTTGTATATTGGGTGATGAGGGCTTCTTGCTGATAATGAGGACTTTCAAACAGAGTGAGGACATCAGTTGGGATTGAAGAATGGAGAAAGGGTGTTAGGAATATGAAAAGAAGGACGAAAGGGCGGTAAGGCTGTGAAGGAGCGGGTTACTAAGGAAGTGAGTGGGCATGACCATAGCTTGGAGCAAAGACAGCAGAGGGTGTTCCTACGAGGGAAAGGAGAGAAGGCCTGAGAAGGAATCCCCAGGAAGGAAAATACAATGTGTCTCTGAGATGGAGAATGAGTTTGTGCGCCCTCTGGTCTCTCTGTAGCCAGCAAAGTCCTACTAGAAAGTCACCTGCATCTCGGGATGAGCAGGGGCCTGGTACTATGTCTCCCCTCGGACAACTGGGGCTGTGACCTTGAAGACGATGGGAAGGGGGCTCCACTGCCCAGGAAAAAAAGGTGGAATCAGAACTTCTGTGCTTTGAGGCTGAAAAGAAACATCTGCCCCAAATGCTAGCGACTAGCGACCTGTCTTCATTATCTCTCCCCTTTCTGACGTCCTGCAGGTTTGAAAGTTTTCAAGGTAAAAGTTGGGGGAGGAGGAAAGGAAGTTCTGCTTGAGCTCTTAAGGTGTAAATCTTCAGGTAAGAAAAGGGGACCGACTGGGGCTCTGGGTTCTGGAGCCTAGGCCACACTGCCCCGTCATCCTAAGAGAGCCGGGCTCTGGGGAGATGACGGACTATAGGTTTGGAACATAAGTCGGGGCACAGGAGCAGGAAGTTGTCCACCTCAGCAAGGTGGAGGCCACCTGTCCTCTGAGCCAGACCAGGGAGGCAGCGGGCCTCTGGGTGACCAGCCAGCCTGTTGGACCCTGGACGACCAGCCCTAGACAGTGATGCCACATGGCAGGAAGAGGCGCTACGTGGCTGGGGACTGACTACCCCGCACAGAAATCAGGCACAAGGACCCCAACACCCAGACTGCACAAGACCTGCCGTCTTGTGGGGGATGGGGAGGGAAATATTCAAGAGAGAAAAATCTAGTACTTCCAAAAAAAAAATGTAGGGCACATATTTCAGGGAGCAAAAAGACCTTTCTCAGCCCCTGGAGTTTGGTAGGACAAGGAAGCATCCACTCCCTCCATCAGTGGAGGGAGTGCTCGACCTGCCCACGCTGTGCTAGGCCCCAGCGAGGACCAGCAAACATGTCTCTGTCCTCTTGGGATGCCCAGCGCAGTGTGCAAGCTACCGGTGGGCAGGTCTGACAGCAGAGCTGGGGGACCAGGTAGGGGGGAAGCAGTAGGACTGAATTCAGACTTGGCCGATCAGCAAAGCTCCCCAAGGAATGAGATCCAGTGAGACCGGGTTCTGGAGAAAGTCCTCCTCCTGGTCACGTCCTCACATGGCCTTTCCTTAATGCCCTCATGTACAGGGAGAGGGAGGGCTTCCTCTCTTCCTAAGGGCCTCGATCCCACCGTGGACCTGTTAGGGAACCACTGACTGAAACTACGCACCCTGGCCAGGCCCTACAGTAACCACTTGCGCGAGTTCTCTTACTACAGGAGGTAAGGAAATCGGAACTAACAAACTACCACCAACTGGAAGAATTCAGGAAAGGTCAAAAAGAGAAAGTAGACACCAGTCTATATGTCCTACCAACCTCCCAGAATCCTTCTCGCCAGAATCCACGTTGGCTGAGCCATGCACACACCACCAGGAAGGACCCTGAGTCAGAATGATTGGCCAGAGACCACCCAGAAACTAACCCCATCACCATAAAACCCCAGACTGGGAGCCACGCGGCAGAGCAGTCCTCCTGGGTCCTCTCACCCTCCTGTTCTCCTCCCGGGCGCCCCTTCCCAATAAAGTCCCCTGCTTTGTCAGCACGTGTGTCTCCTCGGACAATTCATTTCCGAGTGTTAGACAAGAGCCCACTCTCGGGCCCTGGAAGAGGTCCCCCTTCCTGCAACAGACCCACACTCATGACCTCATATAACCCTACTCACCTCCCCAAAGCCCCACCTCCTCATATGGGGCCCCCATAATCACATTGGGAATTAGGGTTCCAGCGTAGGAACTTGGGGGGATGCAAACATCCAGCCCATAGCAGAAGCGACAGGACCAGATGCGCGTATCGGAAAGGCAATGTACACAATGAATCAGAAGGGAGACGGGCAAGCAGGAAGACAGGGAGAGGTGAGGGTACCTGCAGGAAGGAGGAGAAAGGCTGCTGGGTCTGAGAGGAGGGGGCAGGTGGGACCCACAGAGCCCCCAGCACAGGGGCCATCACAGTGCAAGGCCTGGCACAGGGGCCATCACAGTGCAAGGCCTAAGTGAGCCCCCAGGCTCAGCCCCTGGTCAGCTGAAGGGCGGGGCCTGGGGCACTAGGTCTTCGGCGCTTCTGGTTCTCCTCCTGCTGGCCGGCCACGTGGTAGATTTGGAAGGCAGGAGGCACGTGACTCACTCTGACCAATTAGATGTGGGCAGAAGCACCCTGAGTCACCTCCACAGGAAGCACTGAAGAGCCAGTGAGTGGGCTATGGTGGCACTTCTTCCCCTCCCGTGCCACCCTAACCCACGGGGTCCAGACAGGGAAGCCTCGAAAGCCTGAGCCCCTCACCAAGTGGCCAGCATGGCGAATGGCAAATGAGTGTCTGTTGCTCAAGCGTGAGATCTTGCTTAAGCCGCTGAGATCTGAGGTGTGTTTGTTACCACACTTGACCTAGCCCATCCCTGACTGATACATCCCCTCTCTCACTCCGTCACAGGATGTGGGCCTCGGGCTGCAGGTCACGTTTCCCTTTTCTCCAGAACAGCACCATTAGCAGGACTGAAGTGCTTGCTTACAACCTTCTGGGCACTGTTTTAAGGGCTTTATTTATATTGACTCATTTCTCACCACAACCCCATGAAGGGGTTGCTATTCTTGTCCTCATTTTAAAGATGGAGAAACTGAGGCACAGAGAGGTGAAGTAACTTGCCCCAGGTCACCCAGCTAGTAAGTGGCACGGCCAGGATTTGAACCTGTGCCCTCTGGCTCCTTGCTTTTGTTCACTGAGCTGTGCTGCACCTCAGGAAGCAAGAAGTGGTGGTAAGAATTTATTGGGAAGGTAACTTCATCCTGGGGAGAGTTCTCCAGGAAACAGTAAAACGTGAATAAAGAGGAGAGCCTTTGGCATGCTGGGCCCAGGCCGGTCCCCAGGACCCACCGTGAGGAAAGCAGGAGGCCTTTCCCGGCCAGTCCAGACCCCGACACCTCCTAGAATGTTGCAGCCACAGCCTGGAGACCATCTCTCTCACCCCTGGCTCAGAGAAGAGAGACTCCCAGGCCTGCCCTGTCCCAGCCCCTCGGCCAAGCGTCCCAGGAGGAACAGCCGCAGGCACGTCTCACGTCACTGCACAGCCATCCGTGGGGCAGAGCTGCTGCCACCAGCGCTGCTCCAACACACCCAGGGCCCCTGGTCTCCAGCCACGACCACTCCACCATCTGCAGCTCGAGCCTACTGTCCGGATGGGCCGTCCCAGATCTGCATCCCTCGCCCTCCATCGCCCCTCCTCCAGGTCCAGTTCCAGCTTTGGCACCAGCTGGACGACGGACCAGATCCAGGTCAGATCTGAGCCGCGCCGGGCAGCCCAGCAAGGTGTGTCCCCAAAGGGCGAGGAGGCGCCGTGTCCCTGAAAACACCTCTGCAGTTCAACCGGGTAGGTCCTGGCAGAGGCCGTGTCGTCTGGGGGCTTGGGGGTCAGGCCGCCAAGGATTCTGGCACTTATATTTGGCCGTGACCAGAGGTGAGTGCCGAGGCTGAGTGCATGGGAATATTATTTCAACTGCCTTTAAGACAACTCGCTCCCCGTCATAAAACTCTTGGCTGGCACCTTAGCTCTCGAGCTTTCAGCCTTAAGTGCCGTTGGTACGTTTCTCAGCAACATTAATTAAAATCCTTTTAAAGACCGGGCTGTTTTCCACACAGGAAGGCTCTCACCTGGGGAGCACTTTCACAGGTGAATTGACTCTTTAAAAGCTTTTAAATTAATGTCATTCCCCACAGCTCTTATTTTTCCAAAGAGAAAGCCTTACAAAGTCACCTCCTTCCTCCCTGGCGGGCAGGCGAGCGAGGTCAAGGTCGGTGGGGAAGCTGGGGCAAGGGTGGCCCTGCAGAGGGCGCTCCATGGGAGGCCACACCGCCTGCCGGCACCTACACATGGGCAGACCTCACCGGGGCTTGGCTTCAATAACACGCTTCTGGAAAGGGAGGTCTCCCTCTTTGGCTTCACACACTGTTTCTGTTCAGAAGAAATTATCCGTAGAGGACTAAATGCCCCCCACATTGTTCTATTCCTCAAAGACCCTGATAGCAGCTCAGTCCGTGCACTTAACCCCCTGCTCCTGGCCAAGCAGGATTCCTGAGCAGATGCCACCCCAGCGTATGGCTGGGGCCTGTGTTCAGTGCTTGGGGCGTGAGATCCAATTTCGTCCTCACAGCTACGCCCTGAGGAAGTGTTATGATCTCCTAAAAAGGCAGAGAGAGGCTCAGAGAGGCCAAGCGAATTGTACCAGGTAACACAGCAAGTGAGTGGGGAAGCAGGGGCTATATTTCAATTCTTCTGGCTCTGAAGTCTGCTCTGGAGAGTGGGCTGGTTTTGTAAATATTTTAATAAAGATGAAAGGTGCAGAGAAGAATCAGGAAGCAAAGAAGCAGAGAAGAATCAGGAAGCAAAGAAGCAGAGGAGAATCAGGAAGCAAAGAGGCAGAGGAGAATCAGGAAGCAAAGAGGCAGAGGAGAATCAGGAAGCAAAGAGGCAGAGGAGAATCAGGAAGCAAAGAGGCAGAGGAGAATCAGGAAGCAAAGAGGCAGAGGAGAATCTGGAAGCAAAGAGGCAGAGGAGAATCAGGAAGCAAAGAAGCAGAGGAGAATCAGGAAGAGCCCAAACGTGCAGCTTGGCCTGTGACTCTGGCACTTCCTACCTCCCCCAACCCGGTGGGCGGCGGAGGGAGGGGCGTTCTTTAGCCCCTCCCCACCTGTTAGGGAGATCAGGGTAGAAGGCAGGGCTGAGGAGGCCCCCAGGGGCTCCCAGAAGAGGCCTTGGAAGCTGGAACAGAACAGGGTGCAGCTGCAGCTCCGGAGGCCCGGGGTGAGCAGATCAGCCCCCCCAGGACCCCCGGGACCTGTGGTACCTGTGGGACAGTGGGGAGCCCAGGGCCAGGGCAGCCTCCAGGCCGTGGACCTGCTGCCCAGTGCCAGCTGATCCAGGGACAAAGCATGACTTAATCCAGGTTAGGTAGAAAGTAGCGCCGGGGGCAGAGCGCTCGTCCAGCTGGCCTGTCCTGGGAAACATGAGCCCCCAACAGCAGCGAGAGTGCAGAGGAGCGGAGATGCGGGTGGGAGGAGGTCCGCAGCGGGTGTCACCCAGCGCCCGGGCAGACTGGGCCACGAACCACCCAGCCTGGGGGAAGCGCGACCCCAACTCCACCCTCAGCCGTGGGCAGCGCTCGGAGTCAGAGCTTCCAGGTGCCCAGAGGGCCCACAGCACGTCAGCAGGACAGCCAGGGCCTGGGACACACAGGAGAATCGGGACAGAAATGGATGTCGAGGACAGAGCCCGTCGGTGGGTTGGGCTGCTGTGAAGGTGCCCCCTCCTCTGTTCTAGGCAGGGCCTGTCCGCTCACACACACGGTGCTGAGCCCATCCGCAGGGGGCCCAGGAGGCCCCCCGGGCTTCCGCGCAGATGACGGGGCTCAGGGAGCAGGGGTGCTGAGTGGAGGGTCTGCAGGGACCCTCGGAATCCTCTCTGGAGGTCACGGGCTGCGCGGTCAGCTGGGGTCTCTGATTCCGGGATCCCGTGGGCAGGGGGCACCCGGCCACATCCATGCGGAGGTGCAGGGGCCACTGGGCCCTGCATGAGCGACAGGGAGGGGGCATCAGAGCTGCTGCACTGTCCTCGCACCCGTGCCGGCGGTTCTCCCTCCCCACCCAACCAGTCCACTCGGGTCTAAATGAAAACCTGAACTTCTCATCCCGTTTAAAGCTTCCCGCCACCCGCAGCTCAGGCCTGACCCTCAGCCGGGCAGAGCAGAGGGGCTGGTCTGCTTCCCCACCTGTCCCTCCTCTGCGCATCCACCCCGACGGTTCTCCAGGCCGGGGAGTACTGGGGAGGAGAGGGTGGTGAGGGGCTGCGGAAACCGCACCGGTGCCCCCCTCTGACGGTTGTCCGCATGCTCTCTGTGGGGACCCCTGGTGTCCCTGTGCCGTGCTGGCCGTCACCGTGGCCCTCAGCTCCACCTGGTCCACCCACCATGTCTTCGCCGCCTTCCCCTCAGCAGGAGCTTCCCAGGCAGCTGGCACTCAGCCGCGTTCCGAGGCTCTCACACCGCACCTTGTCACATCCCAGCCGGGGATGCAGAGACCTGCCGCCCCTGCCCCCAGGCTGGGATTTATTTACAGGTAGTGCCAGGACCCGGGCTGCTGGCAGGATGACAGCCCAGCTGGGATCCACGCCCGATGCCCGCCCGTAGAGGGAGGCCGGCAGAGACACGGAGAGTCCGAGGGACCCCTCTCCCCACCCCGTCCCTGCCAAGCTGAGACCCGGCCTGGGGAGACTCGGGGGGACCCCTGAACTGAAGGTTTAAACACCGGGGTCAATCTGGAAGACATTCGGTTACATTTCAGTTATCCGGCTCCGTGGAGCCTTGATTCCAAAAATACGCTTGGTTACAGAGAAATAATAATTACCTCTGGAAACCTTTTACTAAAGTGCACTATACAGACAGAGAAGGGTGCCGGCTGTAAGTGTGGAGCTCAATGAATCTCTCACAAACTGGAGACACCCAATAAAGTGGTTACTTTTTAAACTTTGCGTGTGTGGCCTGTGAGAACACTGTTCCCGCAGCAGGGGAAATGAGTCTTCCAGCCAACAAGCGTTTTCAGTCCCCTTGCAGAGCCCCTCGCAGACACAGGCCGCCGGGGAGGTCTGGCCGCATGGAGGACAGTGTCCAGCTGGCAGACAGGTCCCGGTCACCCCTGTGGGGACAGCGGGCTCCTGACGGGGAGACCTGGGAACTGGCGCAGAACGCAGGCAACGTCCTCCAGAGCGTCCGCCCTCCACCCGGCCCCGGATGAAACATCAGTCGTGTTTCGCCTGGGAGCTGGTGAAAGCCGGAAGCCCAGGCCGCCCCCCGACCAGCTAATCAAACCTCCAAGGTTCACCCCCAGAGCCTGTTTGTTAGAGGCGTCCAGACAGCTCCAGGGGCTGTGGAGTTCGTGCCACAATCCTTGTACACTGCTGTACACACATTCCCCAGGAACGGGAGGGTTCAGGAAACCTCCGCGAATCCTTTGTACACATTCAGAAAGTTGAGGAACTTCTCGAGGGCTAGTTGACCGGGGCGTTAGTCAGTGCAGGCCGTCTTAACAAAGAACCACAGACCAGGCGGCTTAAACAACAGAAACCTGTCTCCTCACACCTCTGGAGCCTGGAGGCTGAGATCAAGACCGGGGTTCTCGTGAGGGCCCCCTCCTTGCGGTGTACATGGCTGTCCTCCCTCTGTGTGTGTCTGTGTCCTCATCCCCTCTTCTCATAAGGATGCCCACCCTGGTGACCTCATTCTGACTGAACCTATGTAAAGAGCCTCAGGATGCAGCACATTCCAAGGTACTGGGGGTTGGGGCTTCTACATGTGAACTTGGTGCGGTGGGGAGACACAGGTCAGCCCGTGCCAGCCAGGTACCTGCTACCTGACCAGTAGAGATGCCCGGGGCTGGGGCTGGAGCTGGGGGGCACCCTGTACAGAATTCTCTTTCCATGTGGACAGAACACGATGCTGGATGAGCCCTAATCAGAATCAGCTCGGCTCCCGGTACCCAGAGGCCAGCCCCTGGCGAGCAGCCCCTGCTCCGGCTGTCTATCCGCAGCTGATTCTGGCAGTGTCTACACTTCACACGGATTTCAGACAGCGTGTCTGTTGTGTGGGGGAGGACGGATCTGAGCGGGAAGAGGCCGGGGTAGGGGAGGCATCATCCTGGTGATAAGTGATAGGATATAAAAGGGGCGTGGGCCGCGAGGGCGCACATCGCCCATGGAATCACTCACAGATGTCTGTGCACAGGGAGGAGAGCCAGGCTGCGCGAGAAGACTCGCCGTGTCAGTCAGGATTGGGGATGCTGCCCTGACGAGCGAAGGCAGGAGCACCGCTCAGGGACCCCTGGAAATGCATCCCTGTCTGGACTCCATAACTGTAAAGGTGTTTTATTTCCTGCAACATTTAGATCAAAGGGCTTTGTTTTAAGACTTGGGGCTGCTATTTCCATTTCTCTGGGGGATTCATAAGAGGGAAGAGCCAGCTCCTATCAGGGCAGGCTGAAGCGAAGAGAGAGGAAAGGGCTGCTTTCCTTTCAAAAGCAAGACCCCTCAAAGACCCCTGGGCTTGCCGATCTCGTGTTGCCGGAAATGAACTCGGCCCCAATAGCAGATAAAGAATGAAAATTCCTTTGGTGGAAGGAAAAAGGATCGGGCTCTTGTGAACTTGCCCCTCTCTCCAGAAAACACACACATGCTCTCTGAAGCCATCAGAAAAAGAGGATCTGGGCTTCCCTGGTGACACAGTGGTTAAGAATCCGCCTGCCGATGCAGAGGACACGGGTTCGAGCCCTGGTCCGGGAAGATCCCACATGCCGCGGAGCAACTAAGCCCGTGCGCCACAATTACTGAGACTGCACTCTAGAGCCCGCGAGCCACAACTGCTGAAGCCTGCTTGCCTAGAGCCCGTGCTCCGCAACAGGAGAAGCCACTGCAGTGAGAAGCCCACGCACCACAACAAAGAGCAGCCCCCGCGCGCCGCAACTAGAGAAAGCCCGCTCGCAGCATCGAAGATCCAACGCAGCCAAAAATAAATAAATAAAATAAATATTTTAAAAAAGAGGATCTTCTCATTTGCTGCTTCTGCAGAGGTGAAGACACTGCTTCCACCTCCATCGCTGGCAGGGGAGACTCTGGGTGACCTCATGTTGTCCAGACCACCCATCCACCAGAGCTATCCTCACCCTGTTCCTTACCAACAGGAGACTGCTCCACTGGAATGTTCCAGGGGAACAAGAGACACCTCACGATCACTTCCACTTACATCACCCCCACTTCCCTTTCAAAGAGCTCAAGGGCGCTGAGGTTTTATGTGTAAGGGGATCCTAGGGCCACCCACGTGGTAGAAGCCGGGGCTGCCAGAAGAATTTCCAGATTGTACATATCTCCCTTCCTGGATCTGGGGTCTTAATCTCATTACTAAACGTTGAGTCTTTTGCACTAAGGTATGAGATTTCCAATATTTATAAGCAGAGGCATCATTCGTAAAAGGAAATCTTACGCAGCAACCTAATTTATAGAATAAATTACTGCGGAGCTCTGCTGGCTGCGGTGGGCCCAGAGCCTCCCCTCACCCCTGGGTGGGCTCCAGGCAGCCCACAGAGCTCAGGTACGTGCCTCCTGAAAGCCGGGGAAACAAAGGACTGCCTCACCAGGTGGAAACGCCCAGCCTCCCCAGAGGGACAGAGGGACAGTGGGACAGTGGGACAGCTCAGGACACCAGTTTCTAGTATGTGCCTACGTGTGTCCTCAGGGGAGGTTTGTATGAGCCCAGCAACACACCCAGTGTTGTGTTCATTCCTGAGGATAAAAGCATCTTAGACGATCTTGCCTCTGCCCCCAGAGTACTGACGGGTCACCAGTGGGAGAAATGTAGCAGTGAACAACAATCGTGATTCACTTAAGGAAGATGTGAAGGAGAAGGAAAAAATATGGGAAGACACACTGTGCTTCTAAGTGTAAATTAGATTTTTAAATAAGTTAGATTTTCCCAAATTTTCATGAGTTTAATGCCACCCCCAAAATTCAACTGAATGATGCCAAAGATTACCTGAAAGAATAAACTGATAAGAATACCTAAGACTTTGGGGAAAAAGGAGCAGTGAGGGTTACTTGCCATTTGGGATATTAAAACACATGAGAAAGTTACAACAATAAAAACAGTAACTTAAGGGTGCAAAGATCAATAGACCAATGGTGGGTATAAGATACACCTGAAAAAGACCCTATTAGTAAAATTTAATATACGATCAAAGAAGCATTACAGGGCTTCCCTGGTGGTGCAGTGGTTGACAGTCCGCCTGCCGATGCAGGGGACAAGTGTTCGTGCCCCGGTCCGGGAAGATCCCACATGCCGCGGAGCGGCTGGGCCCGTGAGCCATGGCCGCTGAGCCTGCGCGTCCGGAGCCTGTGCTCCGCAACGGGAGAGGCCACAGCAGTGAGAGGCCTGCGTACCGCAAAAAAAAAAAAAAAAGAAGCATTACAGATGGCTAGAGAGGGGATGAAACACTCAACCAATGGTGTTTGAAAAACTGACTTAATGGGAAAAACTTTAAGTTAGAGCCTCACTCCAAGCCATATCCCCAAATAAATTCCAAATAGATGGAAAAGCTAAACATAAAAAGAAACCATGACAATTTTCGAGAAAATATAGTTGAATATTTAACTGACTTCACTGGTAAGTAAGATCTTATCAAGTATGAAAACAAATAGCAGAGGAAAATATTCCCTAAAATGTAAGAGGGTCTGTACCTCAAGTGATAAGATTAAACAAATGTGACAGAAAAGTAACAATGTGCCACATTGTTACTTTTCTGTCACATGTATATGAATTCTCACTTTCAGTTCCAGTCGTACAGTACGTTATTGATCTACTCCTCTGCCAGTACCCGTGTCTGAATTACTTGAGTTTTGCAGGAAGCTTTGATATTCTGTAAGGCAAGTTCTCCTTCCCAGTACTTATGCTTCACAATGACTTGGGTATTTGTGGTTCTTTATTCTGTTATAAGAAGTTTGAGATCAGGTTGTGAATTTTTGAAATAAACACAAAACACCTGCTGAGATTTGATTGAAATTGCTTTGAATGTAACGATTAATTAAAAGAGTATTCTATTTAAAAAAAAAAAAGATTAAGCAAATGACAAATCAAGAAAAAATATGTGATGACAAAGGGTTAGTAGCTTACTCTAGAAAAGGGCGTTTTAACACAGTTTTTAAAAGGCAAGCTTCCAATAGAAAAAAAAGACGCAAAGACCTCACAGGAACTTCACAGAAGAAAAACATGGAAATGGCCAAAAAATTATATTAAAAATATATTAAACCACATTAACCCATGTTTTCTTCTCTATAGTTTACTGCATTTTCTAAATTTCGTCATCAGAAGAGAGTACAGGCAGGACGGATCCATTTATAGAAAGCCCCGAAGCAGGCAGAAACTCATCTGTGAGGCTGGGAACGAGGGCGGAGCTCCCTTCTGGGCGTTAACCTCCGGATGTGGCGAAGGGGGGTGAGGTGTTCTGTACCATTCTAATCCTGCTTCGGTGATGATTACACAGGCCTGTTCACGTTGTCGAAATTCACCAAGCTGAACACTTATAATGTGTATACTTTTCTGTATTTATGTGTACTTTGTTTACTTTTAAAAAATGTATATGGCAAAAGATCCCACAAAAAATAGAAAAGAAGAAATGTACAAAATATATTTTTAACAGAGATGACCTGTAAGGTGTAAGTGCCCAAAATATACAGTGAGGGTGAACTCACAAGAGAGACCCAAATACCCAACAGAAAAACGGACAAGGGCTATAAACAGGCAAAAGAAAGGAATCGGAATAAATGTCCATCACACACCTGAGAAGCTGCTCACGATCACTAGAAGTCAGGGAAAGCCGATTAGAGCAACACCCATCCGCCCACAAAAAACTTAAAAATGAAAACATCCGGAATACATATTCATGGGAGCGATATGGAGAGAGGGGTCTCCGTACACTGCTGGTGGCAACGCGAAGGGTCCTGGCGCTCAGGAAGCAAAGCAGCAGCTGATGATAAAATCAAAATGGAATGCGTGCCCTCCAGGTAGAACCCAAGGCAACAGCAGCTAAAGGAGACACGGTGTTCTCAGAGAGCCTGGTCTTCGAGGCCATAGGAGTTGCCGGTTCCTATCACAGGTCCCCTGCTGGATTTTCCCCCCGTTCGTTCACCCCAGAAGCAGGGATTGACCTGGACTGGTGTTTGCTCCCCTGCGCTGTGTGAGGGCTCTGTGTGCCCCTCTCGGTGTCCCCCAAGCTTTGCGCTGGTGCAGTAGCCTTCTCCTGGGTCTCCTGGCGTCCCA
Source organism: Leucopleurus acutus (assembly GCF_964270905.1). NCBI lineage: Eukaryota > Metazoa > Chordata > Mammalia > Artiodactyla > Delphinidae > Leucopleurus > Leucopleurus acutus. The sequence goes on along the minus strand of NC_139149.1, from coordinate 116,493,810 downwards.
CTCAGCCCACTCCATCCCGCCTGCACACTGCGGCCAGCAGGAGCCTCAGAAAACACGGATGCGATCAGGGCGTCTTCTGTCCATTGTTCTTCATTTTTCATTTCCAAGAAAAAAATGAAACATTCTCACCAGGGCCTTCACACCCTGGCCCCTGCCAGCCACGCCTGTTTCATGTCACCACCCTGAGCCCCTCCCTCACCCACCCCCTGCCACTCTGGCCTTCCGTCACCTCCTGGACCGCACCAGGCGCCTTGTTCCTTGACAGCCTTCCCTCAAGCCCCCTGTGCTTGTCCTCCCCTTCCCCAGGATGCCCTGTCTCCCTGCGGCCAGGCTCCGGGGAGCACCACCACGCGCGCGCTGTCCCTTGGACCCTTCCCAGCTCCTTCACAACCGTGAGTAAATAACTCTGTAAGCCCTTGAGCGATGTCTGCCTCCCTCCGAGACCGAAGCTCCTCGGCACAGGGAGCACGTCCACCCGCCTCACAGCCGCGTCCCCAGCTCCCCGCAGGGTCTGGCACCGGGAGGGCACCCAGTCAGTAACAGCCGAACGCTGCATTAGTGCACTGTCCTCTGAGCCCGGCAGGCGACATCTCCCAGCGCGGTCGTGCGATGGAAGGAGAAGGGACAGTGGGGGAAGCATGCTGGTGTCTCCTGGGGGTGACAGATGCTCAGGCCCCCTATGTTTCCTGAGAATACCCCACCGACCTCAGGGCTGGGGGTGTGGGGAGAGCCCGGGGTCTACTCCACAGTCAGATGCCTGGGTTCCAGGCCCAGCTCTGATACCAACGGCAGTGGGACCAGGACCTCTCCACGCCTGTTTCTTAACCTAAAATCTGGGCAGGTGGGAGGAGGTGGAAGAGGACAGTGACACCAGGTGTGCTACCTGGGCAGCCACGCCGGGCCCCTTGCTCAGAAGGCCTGCGCCTGGTGTAATGCCCTGTTTCCCTGTCATGAGAGCCTGAAGACGTTTTGAACAAAGGGCCCACACTTTGATTTTGCCCTGGGTCCCACAAATTGTGTACCCAGGCCCGATACCATTTATCCCAGTGTGGTAATGCCAGGGGCGCGCCTTCAGCCACCAGGAGCGTGAAGGGCTCTCTAGGTGGCGTCTGCTGCCTCGGGGGCCCCCTGGCTCGTGGGGGATGGCTGGCCTGACACCTCGTAGCCTGAGGGCGCCATCTCTCCAGCCCCAGGAGGATTTCAGGGACCAGGGCGCTGCTACCGGTCGAAGTGGCAAAGGTGCAGCCCACCCGCTCTTGTCCCCCCTTTCCCCTCTTCCAAGGGGCCCCTCCACTGTCAGGAGAAATGCTCGCACGTTCGGGGACCCCGCCCTACCACCTCCTGTGGACACTTTGAGGCTTCTGACCCTCCAGGCTCGCAGGGGGGCTGGAGTCGCCTCGCCCCCGAGCAGGTGGGCCCCGAGCAGCAGAGGTGGGTGAGCCCTCCGCCCTCCGCCCTCGTGAGCCACCACAAAACCACCGTGGCAGCTTTATGACGGGGCAACCGGCCTGGAGGGGAGAGAGCTCTGCTGACTCTCACTATCTTCCACAATTAGCAAAGACATATTTCAGGAATCATATATGCAAGCAGTCGAAAGGCAAATGGCTTTAACAGTGAATTAGTAAAGGGTTTTTTGCCGGACTGAGAGTCCCACAGCATATAAAGCCCGAAGCACTTAGCGTATGGATTTAAGCGCCAGCAGGCGTGTGTGCTCTGCGCGGTCCCCCTGCTGGCGGTGCTGACCCAGGGAGGCGCTCGTTCCCACCCTGGCTTGTTTCCCAGCAGCCGGGGCGCCCAGGGGTGATGCTGGGTGCTGAGTCTCCCTCCCCGCCTCCCAATGCAGCTGGAACCAAACCTCAAAGCCCCTTCTCGCAGGGCGCTGTGGTATCTCTGGAAAGCCGCCACGCGGAGTGGCTTATACAACAGGCCTGGCCCTCACCACCCCTCTGGATAACACCGGAGATTATTTTAATGCCTCCAGTTCTTAATTTGAAAAACAGATGAGAAAAACACTTGAGATCATCTCTAAAAGTACAGCTAAACCCTAAATTAACTTCACCTTATTTCCACCATCCTCAACATTTTTTTTTTCTCTGTAGGTTAATAGTTCTTGAGAAAAATGTGCTTGCCTCACCTGGAGATGGAACAGTTTCTCCCGAGATGACAGGTCACGGCAGGGGAGAGGAAGGGCCCTGGGAAGGATCTCACTCCGTGAGGGGACAAACAGGGAACCGAGGCCAGCCAGGACAAGAGGCAAGAAGGCGGTCAGTTCCGCCGGTTCTTGGACGAGGTGTTGAGGAAGCAGCTTGGACAAAGGGAGGGAGGCAGGTGGGACGGAGGCCAGACAGGCCACCAAGCTGCCCTGTGCCGGGCCCGGCCACAGACCGGAGCCTGGCATGTGTGGGCCCAATGACCCCAGCCGGGGCCAGAGAGGGGACCCAGGCGACAGTCAGAAAGGGCTGCTCTGGATGGCACCTTTGTGTGCAGAATCCAGCCCCACCTTACACAGGAGGAAACTGAGGTCCAGAGAGGTGAACCTGCCCCCCCTTCTCACAGAGGAGGAGGGCAGAGCCGGGCATGTGCCAGGCCCCTGCCCCCAGCACAGAGCCCAGCCCCCAGGCAAGCTGTACAAAGCTGGACGAGCTACGAAATGCCAGAAACAGGACCTTAAAGTGTAACTTTAAATGCACGTCCTTTGCGCTCAAAGTGCCAACTCTACACCAAGCTGAACAGGGCGGCTCTGAACCTTACTCACTTGGAGTCTAACGCGTCAAGTTCGAGCGGGAGCCCTCAGGGACCCACCCTGACCTGTCCTTCCCCTTCTAGAAGCCCAGCCCAGCGCACACCCCACACACACCTGGGGCAGCCACTCCACTGTCACCACCCCACCAGCTCCAGGGTGACCGACTCGTCCCCATGACCTGGGACTGGGGGTCCCCCAAATGCAAGACTTTCAGTTTAAAAAAAAACAAAATTCTGGACACACCAGGACAAGCTGGTGACCCAGCTCCCCTCCCAGGCGTCCCTGTGCCTGAGGGCCACCCCTGCCCCATCAGGAAGCCGCCTCCCTGCCCCCAGACAGAACGCCCTCCCTGGGGTCTCCCTGCTGCTGACCGCCTTCTTCCTGACCCAGAGCCACTGGTGCACATGTGGCAGCTCTGTGGTCAGGGGGGCGCAGATTAAGGGTCCTGTCTCCGCATGGCGGGGTCTCTTACTTTGCAGCTGCTCACAAATCAGCAGTTACCCAGAGCATCACAGAGACACTGTTTGTGAAGCACACATCCATTTGGGCTCTCCTCCCACCCACCATTCTGCTGCCGGCCTCCCCCCGCCACCCCAAAGACCATTTTTAGGAAGTCAGTGTATGATTCAGAGGCGGCCGATGTTCCAAGAGTCCTTCCTGCTCTGTGAGCACCCGGAGCTGAGTTAGCCATTCAGGACTATAGTACGGGAAGAAACTATCTAAGGACATAAACTGCAGCCCCGTCAGAGCTGCTAGACAGTGCTGGGAACGGTTTAAATGGCCACCCTTTCTCCAAATGAACCAGGACTGGTCCTTGTCCAGAGGCCCTTTCTCTCTGCTGTTGCTGCTGCGCGGGGCAGCAGAGGGCTGTGGGTGCTCTGGGCACGGGAGTCCACACCATGTCTTTTCCAAGACACTTGGAGTGACCTTCTCCCTTTCTCCCCTAGGGCCCCTCCCCACCTGCTTCTTTTTAAAAAGGGGGAAGGAAGGAAGGGTGGTGGGGAATAAAAACAGAGACAAGAAGAAAGCGCCAGCCCATGCTTGACTCCTGCCTGGGGGCCTCAGAGCAGAGCCAAGGGCCAACCACCCCCTGAGACCTGCCTGATGTGGGACATTGGGGCCTGTACGCAGTGAGAGGTGCTGACCCTCCTGCTGAGTTTAAGGCTGTCCTGGGTGGCTGTCAGGACACCCCGGGCATTGCAGCCACACATGTGGAGCCAAAGCCTGGCCACAAGCATTAGGGGCCGGGGCCTCTCACCACTCACCGTGCCAGCTTGACATAATGGCCCCAGCCCTGGTGTCACCTCCTCAGCACGCCTTCGCTGTGACTGTCGGTGAGGGGGCTGGGCAGGGATCTTCCTGCTGCTTCTGTCCCACCATCACCCAGTCCCCCTCCCAACACATCCTGGGCCACCAGCCTTCCGCACCCGGGACCCCGAGGTTCAACCGCCTGAATGGACTTGCTTCCTGCCCAGCAGAAACTCAAACTGATACTCTCCCATCTGCTGACCATTCACCACTTATCCGTCCACTTTCCAGGTTCGCAACGTTCTTAACGTCTCTCATGCGCCAATGTCCCTCTTCCTTTCTTCTGTCCTCACCAGTCCTCACTTAGTGGGATTTCAGAAGGGGCAGCGCAGTCCTGCATCTTTAACCACAAGTCCTCTGTCAACAGGGACAGCTCCAGAATTTCTACAGAGGATGGTCTGAGGGCAGCAGTCAGGGCAGGGAAGGAGGTTGCCTAGGGATATGGCCCTAAAGCAGCTTTTGCTCAGCAAGTGCACTTTTCCTTTTTTTTTTTTTTTTTTTTGGTGTATGCTCTATTTAGATTGTATGCCAGACAGGATCCTGGCAGGTAACAGAGGACATCTCCGATTGAGTAACCTGAGGAGCATTTTTTATGGAACGATTTACAAAAATACAAGCAGAACTTTTAAAGGAAGCAGTAGAGGTAGCAGAGTGTTCCACATTATTCTAACGACCACCAGGAGATGCCACCCAAGTCCTGAAAGGGGCGTGGGGATAGCTCATGGGACCTGGAGAGAGGGAGCTGGCTTCCAGGCTGGGATCTGCAGGAGCAGAAGCTGAGATGAAGTTGAGGTGCCAGGTGTTTGTTAAGGAGGCAGATGGCCTCCTTTCAGAGGTGAAATCCAGCTGTTACAGGCCCACTGCAGCCTCAGCCAGCCCTGTGGGGAGCTCAAGAGCAAGGGGTGGCCATGAGACAAGCCTCCATGCCAGCCTCTCAGTCACCAAGAACTTGACCAGACAAGATGGGTCTCCACCAGGGACAGACCCCGAAGGCTGCTGACCACACCCTGCTGCTGGGCCACGGTCTTTCCTGGAAGGGAAAAGCCAAGACTGAGACCATCAGTAGGAGGGTGCATCCAGATGACAGCCGCCCGTGAGGTAGGGAGCCAGGTGGCCTCCCTCACCTTCTGCCCCTTCTACTCTCCCTCCAACTGTCAACCCTGCCCAAAGTCAGACAGCAGGAAGCCCTGGCATCCCACAGGGCAGCCTCCTGCCACACTCCTGCAACACTGCAACCCAGCTCCATCCTGCATGGCAAGGAGGGCAACGGTGGCAGTTAGCCAACTCAGCCACCAGCAAAGCATGGCCATCCCCAAAAGACCTAGGACTTAATCTCCACCACCACCACCACCATCATCATCACCATCATCACCATCACCATCATCTCCACCATCACCATCATCATTATCACCATCATCCTCACCATCACCATCATCACCACATCATCACCATCATCACCATCATCACCATCATCATCACCATCATCACCACCACCATCATCACCATCATCCCCATCACCATCATCACCATCATCACCATCATCACCACCATCACCACCATCAACACCACCATCATCATCATAATCATCACCATCATCATCACCATCACCATCACCATCATCACCATCATCATCACCATCACCATCACCATCACCATCATCACCACCATCATCACCATCATCACCATCACCATCACCATCACCATCACCATCATCATCACCATCACCATCATCACCACCATCACCATCATCAACACCACCATCACCATCATCATCATCACCATCATCATCACCACTATCATCATCACCATAATTACCATCATCATCAACATCACCATCATTTGTACTTGAAGGAGTTAGGAAGCCTGAGGGAGATTACAGGAGGCTAAAGCACCCACACTCATGCCCACCCCCCACACACACTCACACACATACACACACTACACACATACACCTGCACTCACACACACATATATATAGCACACATACACATATATACACTCCACACACAATCACACACACGTACACCACACACACACAAAGCCACACTAAGTTGCTGCAACTCTTCCAACTTTCTCAAGTATTTTGTATGGATGTTGGCACATTTAAATATTCTAGCACTTCTTCGATTAATTTTAATGATATATACTTTTCTAGAAAATTAATCTCTTTGGCCACATTTTCAAACTCTTTCAGCATAGAGTTGTAAGAATTATTCTCTTCAAATACTGGTTTCTCTGAGGCTATTTTCATGCAATATATCCATGTTTTTCTTACATTTTTCGTAATTAACTAGCTAGTAGTTTATTCTCTTTTCTTTTTCTATAGAGTGATCTCTTGACCTCCGTTTATCAATTCTATTGTTTCTGTTTTCTAATGAGTTACTTCTGCTGTCATCTGTAGTCCTTTCTTCTGCTTTCCTTGGGTTTTTTTCTCTTGAAATTTCTTAATTCCCTCTGACAATTTTTAAATTATAAACTTATTTTCTCAGTATATAGTTCCAGCTACATCCAATAAGCTCTAACATAACTTTTTCTCTTCCATTCTTTTCTAAATATTTTGTTATTGCTGCTTTGATTTCTCTCTTTTATCCATCAGATGATTGTTTTAAAGTTTGCAAGAAGTTGGTCTTCTGTCTGTTTCTAATTTGTCCTTTAATTTGTATTTTCATTCTCTGCAGTGGGAGAGCACCGTCTGTGCTATTTCTGTCATTTAGGATTTATCGCTGATCCAAGGACACATAAAACAAGGGTCATTCTACATCTTCAGGGTACAGTTACAATGTAGACTTTTAGATCCATCTTACATTATTCACTTAAATCAATGCAGGGTAGGAGGTGGCAGCAAGAAGGGACTTCTCTCAAGTTAGTAGGGGCACTGCCCATTGCGGGGAAGGGAAACCCAGATATTGCCTTTGTAAATATATCAAGCTCCTTTTGGTGGGTCTGGGTTCTGAGCCTGCCTACCTAGACCACAAAATTCCCACTGGGCTATCATCCCCCCTGAGAAGAGAAGGGAGAGGAAAGAAAGCTTTGCTTTAGAGGGAGAAGGGGCACTGCCACTGCCCACACCCCAAGTTAACACACAGGTCCTCACCGGCACCCAGAAGCAGAGGAACAAAGAAGGGCTGTGGACAGCCTGTGGCACAGTGTACGCAAGGCCTCAGACCCATAGCTGGAGCTGGCAGACTTCAGGTAGACAGACGTGACCTGGGCAGGGCACAGCTGCAGAAGCCAATGGACAGAGGACCAGGGCTCTCTCCCCTGTGACCCAGATTCAAGGGGGTGAGGCTTCAGTTTTTCAAAACTCTCATCTCAGACTTGCCACCCATCTTGGCTGGTGGATGTTTCCATTGAATTTAACTTGATTTGGGGGAAAGAATTTCACGTGTCATCACCTGCACTCTGAATGGTGTGGTGCAGTGAACACCCTTAAGCCCACTTTCCTTTTGTCCACATAATCTATCAAGACCTGAGAGGCAACTGGCAGAGTTTCTCCCACAACTGCATGTGTGAAAAGTTCTCCTTGTATTTCTGATCCTTTTTCAAATAAATATTGATATCGCATTATATATTATATACGGTTTTGTGAAAATGTATAACTTGATTGTGGACTGATCATTTCATCAATGAAAAGAAACCCTCTTCGTGCAGTTTAATATTCCTGCTTTGACGCAATTTTTCTGGAGTAGTGTGAGAGCCCTACTTTATTTCTGTTTTTATTTTCTTTTTCATTTTACTTACAAACATTCTTATTAATCTATGTCCAGCTTTCTGAGAGCTAATACACAACTGGTTTGTTCTACGTGCCACCTTGAGACTCTTTTTCTTAAAGGTTACATTTATAATATAATGGATACATTTGGTCTTACTTTAGGAGATGGGATGTATCTAGATCTCCGGTTTTACATGCTTCCTAGCAGTCTCCTTGCATTGTTTTATTTATTGCTACGTTGTTTACTTTTTCCTATCTTCTGTCTTCTCTTACAGTTTGCAAGAATATAATCTAGCGTGGTTGTTTTAGCTGTCATTGTTTTACACCTTTAAATAGACGACCTCAACCTGTGTTTCTGAGTGTATGATCTTCAGAAACAAAATAATACGAAGAAATTAGTGTAAGCACACTTTCCCCACTTCCCCCATTCACCTATTTTTGGGTGGTGTGCTCTGCGAATTTTATCTGACCATTTGAGTTAAGATGCTATTTTTATCTTCTAAAGATTATTCGTATTTTTCAGCAAACACTTATTGATCACCTACTAAGTGCCAGGCTCTGTTATTGCTGGTGGCACAGCAATAAACAAAACTAAATCAGCCCCATACTCAAGCTCAGAAAGGTTGCAGTCTGGAACAGAAGCGAACTGCTTCGTGACAAGTCCTACAAAGAGACGCGTAGTCCATTTCCATTCTGAAATGCATTTTCTTTCTCAGCATCTCTGAGATCAAGATGTATCTTACACTTGGTGGCCTCTGACAATCTCCATCAGCCATGTGGAGACCTGATTAGATTAGGAGTCCAGACAACATTTATGTTCCAATGTGAAGCACACTACCGTTATTCAGACCTAATGTGATGTTTAAATGGAGTCTGTGCTCGCCACCTGCCTGCCCTCTCCTTCCCCAATCCACATTTCCAGTGGATGCCTTGAGTGTCCTTTGGTTGGTTAGAACAGACCTTCTAGCCCTGGCAATAGCAATGGAATTGTTTCTTTGAGACAGCAGGCACACGGGACACGAGTCCTCCTGTGGGGGGGTAATGTCTTCCGGTGCCGTTACACAAGCTGGGGATGGGCAGGGGAAATATCTTGGTTTCACAGATGCTTACCCTCAAAACCTGTGGATATTGACCAACTATCTTTTGTCATCCGGCCTCGAGAGAACTCTGATGCCAGCCTCCCGGGTTCCCTTTCTAAGTAACTCGTGTTATTCCTGGATCCCTGAGACTCTACTCCTCATCCTGGACAGGTAGGGGCTTCACCTGGCACCAGATGGAATTAATAGTGTTCTCTCGGACACCCTACAATTTGTTAAAATGTAGATTTGTGCCTTCTTCAGTCACAGAAAATGTTCTCCTATTACAGCTTCAAAATATTATTCCCGCTCTTTCGGTCTGGTCTCCTTTTCACACAACCAGTTCTCCTCTCATTGCATCCCATTGCTGGCTGTTCATACCGACCAGCAGCTCTTGATTCCTCAATTTCAGAGCTTTTTGTTTCTGTTTGTTTTGTATTCCCACTGTTTATTTTGTCTAGAGTAGTAATTCCAGTCCTTGTTGCTCTAATAATAACTTAAATTCTGCAACTGCCTATTGGTTTATCATCTTTCCTTTATCAGCTCTCAAGCATCTTTTCATCTTATATTTCATCTCTTTCTTAAAGAAAGTCCATATTTTCTTTATTTGTCTTGTGTGTGCAAGGTATTGAATATCTCTCTAAATTTTTTTTCTGGATAAACTTTAAAACCATGTTCTTTATTTGTTGTATGATATGTTCTATCTTGCTTTTTGTTCTGGAATCTTTTTGCACAGGTCCCATGTCAAATACTTTGTTCAGCACTGTGTTGCCAAAACTACAAGGATTTCAGGAAATTTTTGGATCCCATTCCAGACACAGTAAGTCTGACAACTGATCTCACCAAATTGTGGATTATTCTCTCTGCTGCAACCACAGAATCTGAGATTGGGGGTGTTAGAAGAAACGAGGTGATGGTGGATGCAGGGGGTGCTCTGGTGCACAGTGGTGATGGAGGATGCACGGGGTGCTCTGGTGTACAGTGGTGATGGAGGATGCAGGGGGTGCTCTGCACACAGTGGGGCTCGAGCATGCAGGGAACTCCCTGGTACATGAGGTGTACCTCCCCAGTGTATTGTGAGCAGGTAGGGAAGGTCACCCCAGTTTCAAAGGCCAGGGCTGCCCAGAAGAATAGTCAGTGATGTTGGGGCGATGGGCACTCCAGACAGAGGGGACAGCACAAACAAAGTCACAGTGGCTGAGAGTTCACACTCAGGGTCAGGTGCTGGTGGCTTGGTCAAAAATGACTGGGCAGGACATGTGCTGGGGAGGGAATCTGCCCCAAAATGCCCGAGCAGATTGCTGATTTGTATCTGGAAGATGACAGGGCTTCCTGAATTCCAGTTTAAATTATCCTAAAGCTTCATTTTCCTTTCTACTGCTCGAGAGGAAAGAGAGGTCTTCTTGGACCAATAAGTGCAGGAAACACTGATAAATCTCCCTGCCTCGGGGACTCAAAACTGCACACAAGCGTGACAAGATGAGCTGCCTCCCCAGCACGCTGGCCCCGATCCCTTTCATCAGAGGCCATCCGTGACATCTCCTCAGCCAGGGCTCCACGCCCACCCACACGGCACTGCAGGAAAGAACCTTCCGGACACTCGGCCAGTGCTGTGCTCCACCCAGAGCCCCTCGCTAAATGAGAGAAACACACACAGCACACACCATCTACCACATACACACACACCATATGCATGCTCACACACCACACCACACATACACCACACACACTCACACACCATAAACACACACACCATACACACCACACGCATCACACCACACATCACACACACACATACACCACACACGCTCACACACCAAACCACACACACACCACACACGCTCACACACCACACACACACACACGCACACGCACAGTTTTGCTGGCACTGTCAATCACAGGCCCCTCATCGCATGTGATCTCCCTGGGCCAATCACAGAGCTCCATCTTCCCATGTGCAGTGATTGGTGCAGGGCTGGGCATGTGACCAGGCAGGGCCAGTCAGGTCCTGCCCTGAGGTTAGATCCGTGCGACCAGGAGAGAGTCTCTCAGATTGTGAGCGACGGCACGGATGGGGCTGCCAGGGCTCCTCTGGACCACAGGCGGTGCCAGGAGAAGCGCCCACAGGCGGGCCGAGGGAAGGGCTGTGTGGTGTGTGTGCCTGTGGTGTGTGGAGCGTAGGTATGGGTGTGGATGTAGTATGTGTGTGTGGTGTGTGTGGTGCGTGTGTGTGTATGTGTGGGGTGTGTGTAGTATGTGTGGTTCATGTGTGTGTGTGTGTGATGTGTCATTTGTGGGGGTGGGGCTAAGGCTCCCCTCGTGTGTTGCGCCCCTTTGAGTTGTCACCGGAACCAGGAAGTCTGAGCAACCCCCTGCCTCCAGACCGGATGTGCTTCCCGTGTGACCCTGAGTGGAAGTGTCCTCCGAGCCTCTGTCGTCAGCATGTGAAGTGTGGCAGGACTGGGCCATACTGGGATCCCGTCGCTCCCCACGATTCCCACATGAAATCCTGCACAGCAGCGGCGCAGTTGCACTGGAGAGGGGGGTGGAGGCCGTGGGTTGCGGATCACATCGTGGACTCCTCCAGCTGTGCTTCAAACAAGTGCCTCCCAACGTCTCTGTCTCTGAACTGCTCAGAGGAAGGGCTGATTGACGTCACGCTTCACGTGTCCACCATGAGATCAGGAAGGCCCTCGGAGCTCCTTCAAGCCCGCGGTGGCTGTACCTGCGCCCCATCAGTCACAGATGAGACCGCGGTCGCACTCGGAGGAGACGAGGACATCCTGGAGCTTTGCCACAGAAGAATCACTGGGACTCGAATAAGGAAGAAGACAGGGCCAGGGGACAGAGTGGAAGGGAAAGAGGAGCTGCTTCCAGAAGGAATGCATTTGTGCGTGTACTTTGATCCTGCTGTGATTTTCATTTGTTTTAGCCACATCCTTTTCACTGCATCACTCAGCCAAAGGTGCTTTAAATTAGATGGAGCTAGGAAGCCCTTCCCCCGCCTCCTGTCCTGCCCACAGGCCATGGTCTTCAATCAGTGTGAGATGTATAATCACGCCATGCTCAAATGTAACTGGAATAAATTGAGACAAATAAATAAACTCAAAGGCACCGCATGCATCTGGAATGCTCTTTGCCATGGTTTCCTAACATGCCTGCAGACAGCTAACTCTCAAGGCAAACAAAAAGTGGCAGTATTTACCCAGTTTCAATTTGGGGCATGTTAAGAGCCCCTGACTCATAGATCGCTGCTAGTGGAATGTGCACACAAATCGTGTTCATCATCACCGTGTCCATCATTCCCTTCCCTCTTCTGCATTCCTCTCTTTCCCAGTGATCCAGGCTGAACAGGGGCTTATACTGGATTCACCGGCCTTCCCTTCTACCCGTCTTCAGTGGCACAGTACAGAGGTCGTGGTGTCCTGAGAGCAGGAAGATGGGAAATGGGAAGTGAGCCCAGGACCTTTGATCAAAGAGCAAGCCGGCGCCCAGCCTGGCAGCCTCAGTTTGCTCAGCTGTCGGGGGAGAGCCGTCCATCGACAATTTCCTCTGCTCTGTTCTGGTGAAAGAGGCACATGCCTCCGGGCTATAAGGGAGGCTCTGAAATGAACCTCTGACCTTTCAAAACCTTCTTCTGCAGACCTTGCTCCCATGAACAGCCACGTGGCTCTGGTTCACCAGCACCTGGAATCCTCCCCTCCCCTCTAAAGGAACATCAGGTCCATTTCTACCTTCGGGAGACACACGTGTGGGCTCTGCTCCTGCCCCCGTTGGGCACAGCTGTGACAGCCTCAGGGCCATCGCCCCCAGCGTGGAGATGCAGCTTCAACGGTGCCGAGACGAGCATGATAGCTAAAGACTGAATCGTGTCCATGTCCAAGGATTGACAAAAAGACTCGTAACTTTAAATATATATATTTATAAATAACATCCCTTATTTTCTGTGATTCCAATAGCTTCATACAATGAACTGCAAGCTGGCCACGCCTCTGAGGAGGTTGCTACGTCTGACGCTCCACAAGCGTCCGTCTCTCTTTGCTCTCTTTAGATCTTCTTTGGCTGCGAATACCCGCGCTCCCTGCCTGCAACAGCATTCCAGTTTCCTCGTGGGGAATCACCTCTCCCCTGTTGCCCATGGTCTGTGGGAAGGTGTTCTCCAAGTAGACCATGGTTCTATTGGTCAAGGTTCTCCAGAGAAACAGAACCAACAGGATATACATGAGAGAGATTTATTTAAAGGAATTGGCTCAAGCAGTTGTGAAGGTGCAAGTCCAAACTCTGCAGGGTGGGCCAGCAGGCTGGAGACCCAGGGCAAAGCTACAGTCCGGGTCCCAAAGGCCAGCTGCTGGCGGAATTCCTTCTTGCTTAGGGGAGGTCAGTCTTTGCTCTCTCCAGGCCTTCACCTGATTGGGTGAGGCCCACCCACATTAAGTCCACAGATTTTTTTTTTTTTTTTTTTAATTTTTGGCTGTGTTGGGTCTTCGTTTCTGTGCGAGGGCTTTCTCCGGTTGCGGCGAGCGGGGGCCCCTCTTCATCACGGTGCGCGGGTCTCTCACTGTCGCGGCCTCTCCCGTTGCAGAGCACAGGCTCCAGACGTGCAGGCTCAGTAGTTGTGGCTCAAGGGCTTAGTTGCTCCGCGGCATGTGGGATGTTCCCAGACCAGGGCTCAAACCCGTGTCCCCTGCATTGGCAGGCAGATTCTTAACCACTGCGCCCCCAGGGAAGCCCAAGTCCACAGATTTAAATGTTAATCTCATCCCAAAACACCTTCATGGAAACATCTGACCAAACATCTGGACACTGTGGCCCAGACAAGTGAACACATAAAATGAACCACAACAGGATAATTCCAGGTAATCAGCTTCCGTTTACAGAAGGGGCAGGGCCGGGAGCACGCCCTCACTGGAGCGGCAATAACTGGAGGGCAGGGGTAGGATCCACGCCTTCCCCTAAAGCCATGCTGTGGCACTTCCTGCCTCCTGCTTCCTGGCTTCCAGAGCCACCTGCACTTCTGTTCACGCCACACATGGCGTGCAGCCCCTGGTGGATTCTGGGGGCATCTCTCCTTGGCCCCCCGCCCCCCAGAAACACATTCAATATCCTCCCAATAAAACCACCTGGGATGGGGCGCAGTTCTTGCAGGGAATTCTTAGAATCTTTTTTCCATTTCTTCCTATGCATCTCTTTCAACTTCTTACTTCTTGGATCAACTCTGCTGATGTACACATCCCCCAAAATCATCCATTCCACCTGATGTCTTAATGTATTAGGATAGAGTTTGTGGCAGAACTCTTCAAAAATGTTCAACCTGCTCCACACACCACCCCAGGCCCTTGCGGGGTCACATGACTGGTTCTGACCAATAGGCTTTGAGCAGGTGTGACGCGTGTCACTTCTGGGCCAAAATATAGAATAGCCAGTGTGTGACTCTCCAGTGTTTCTCCCCTGCTATACTATCCCAGACAGTAGCATCTCAGCAGCCTGGGTCCCTGAGTGTCCGGGCGGAGCAGAAACCCTGCTGACCTATGTTGGACGTGGAGCCCGAGGAGGAAATAAACCTCTGTGGCGTTTAACCTCCGAGACACCACTGTTGGTTCTGTCTCATTCCTAATATCCTCTCCTCCCCAAGAATACAAAAACATTCTCCTATATCTCCTTCTGCAGTTTTGCAGTCTTCCTTTCTTACACCTAATCTTTAATCCAGCTGGAATCTATTCGAGGTACGACATGGAAAGGGAGGCCAGTCTTCAGGTAACTTTTTTCCCCTATAGCTATAGCCAATAGTCCAAAATCTTGTATTCAATGTTCCCTACTTATTTGAAACGCCACCCTTATTAAATGATAAATTCCTCCATGTCATGGAATCTATATCTGGAATCGCTGCATTGGTGACCCTGTACTGATGGAAATTGCAGATTGTTGTAGATGTCAGTATGTTTGGGCAAGTTATTTGGCGTGTCACCCATCACCCTGGAGTCAGTATCTCCCCTGGACGCACACACCTAATACCAACGGGCCAGGAGCCTCACTCCAGGGCCACGTGTGCAGGTGTCAGAAACGGATCAGAAGGTATCAGAAACCTTGCAATGAGCAAACACTGGGGGTTAAGACTCACACGGACCGCCAGTTTGCCTGAGGAAGGTCAAGGGGATTTGCCAAACCCACTTGAAGAACAAAAAGTGAGAGCTTCCCAACGGTGGACCCAGAGGGTGGTGACAGGACCTCCCGGGAGCCATCAGCCCCGGCAGGCCTCCAGCTCCCGGAGAAGCAGAGGCTTGGAAGCAGCATTCCTGATGCCAGGACAGCCTTGACATTGAAGCAGAAACGCCAGATCACTGCCCTCCACTCTTGGGCACCTTCCCAGCGCCGGCTGAGGCCCTGACCCTGTCCAGCACTCGGAGCTGGCTGGGGAAGGACAGCCACGGCAGCCAGGGTGGTCCTGTACCCCAGGAGCACCCCATCTGGCAGCTCAAAACGTCGAGGACCGAACACCTGGCTCTTTGCTGCGTCTCCTCTTTCTCAGGCCACAGCTGCTTCTGACGAAAGGGCCAGGAGGCACAGGGAATCAGACCTATACAGTCGGTTCCTATTTCCAAATGCTATTCTGCCCCCAGTAAGCTGAATGGTCTATACGAATCTGCGTTGGTGAGGTTCCTTGGGTTTTATTCTTTTTTCCTGATTTCAAAATCCACTTGAATTTTACTCTGTTCTTTCAGTTCAAAATGGCAGGCTGCAGTATTTACATCTTCCACCGCAAATCCCATTGAAATGACAGACTAAATGTGGAAATAAGAATATACTTCCTGCAGCACTGAAAATAGGGAGCAGTGCCATAATTCTGGAAGCCATAAAGCAGAGAGCATTACTTTGATGCAAACTCCACGCAGAGCCGAGAAGCCCAAAACACAGCTCAGGCCTGGGACTGGGCCCTTGGAGAGGAAGGGCGCTTGGTTTCCCCTGAGGGGCCTCAGAAAATATTCATGTTTGGGGACTTTGAGCAGCAGAGGGGCATGGGACAGCTATGGGGGTCACAGAAGACCTCATAGGTGTAGAATATATACAGAGAGCTCGGCCAAGACACTCCTTCTCCCCGACCAGGCTATGGCCAGTGAGAACAGTTCCCTAAGTGAGGGCGTGACCTGCCTGGGGGCCACAACAAGAGCTTACGGCCACAGAGAGGCCTGAAGCGGTCCCCTACCAGTCCCCAACACGAACAGAGGAAGACAAAGAAACAGAGGCTTGGGAGGGTGGCAAAGTCACCCCGGGATAACGCCTCCCTGGGACCTGCTAGCGTAGGGACGCCCCAATAACTTCGATTAGTAGAAAACAACCCGAGAACTGCAGTCCGAGAACCAGAAGATCCCAGGAGCCAGTCTCTGCTCCTTGGCACGGCGGAGCTGTCGGCCTGACTGTTTCACTAAACCAGCGCCATCCCGGCCCCCGTACTAGGCAAAGGGAACCACCTCCCAGACCTTGGAGCGGCCCGAACATGTACTAAATTGGATTCTCAGTTGCAGATCTAAAAGCTACTTATGGTTGCCAGGGCTCGGAACACAGTCTGCCAATTAGTTTTATACTTCCACGCTCTATAGCACTAGCACGCCACTTCCTCCCTCCTGCTGCCCACCACCCAGCCCCTGCCTTTTCTGCACATGCCATGTCCTGGGGGGCGCTATGCTCGTTCCTACCACGTGACTGACTCGGGAATCCCACCATGCACTGGGGTTTCCACTTCTCTCCCAGTTCCTGGGGAGGATCCTGCTGGGAGGACTGGTCTCCCCCATCTCAACTCAGGCCCTCCCAGAGGGCACTCGGCTCTGCTGAACCCATGGCCGACCCAGCCCAGACAGCCTTGGGTGGTGTTGATGGGATCTGGTTTGGGTCCTCCCACCCTCCCCCTCCCCCTGGCTGCTGCACCTTCTGCTGGCTGGGTTGTCCAGGACAGGACGCCTTGATCATTTGCACCCAACCAATCAAAGTCTGTCCAGTGGCCTGAGCCCCCAGGAGCCGGGTGACTGGCTTCGCTTACCCACTCAGAGCCAGAGGACACGCGCGTCCCACCCATCTGCCTCTCTCTGCCACGTAGCCTTCCCGCCAAGGGCGGGGCCCCTGAGCAGCCTCAGCATCCCGGGTCATCTGTCACTGCAGCCATCCAAGAGGGCCTCCAAGAAAGGGAGCCCCTGCCAGCATTTGAGGTGGGAAGTGATGAGATCCAAACTGTATTTCGGGGAAATCTGCTCTCCGAGACAGAACTTGGACCAGGTCGGGTAATTCATTTGCTTGAGATCTCGGGAGACAAAGGGTTCTGGTAAGTCCAAGCGTTGGTTGTCAGGAAGGTTTGGATTCAAAATTCAGCTCTGACTCTGACAAGCTACGGGCCTGTGAAGAACTCGCCAGCCTTCTCCCGACACCAGCTTCTCCTGGACATGGCGTGAAACCCACCTGGCTGGCCCGACAGGGATGTCTTCTCGAACGCGCCACGCCTGACACGTGGTAGATGCTCATTAGTGGCACCGCACGTGTGGGTGTAAGCTGTGGCTGGCGTGGATGTCTCCTGTGACTCCGTGTTAGCAGGTGCCGTTTTGGTGGCCATTAGTACAGAGTGTAGGACCCAGGAGGCCCCCTCCACCTCCCAGCTTCCCAGGAACCATCGGGGCCCTTCTCACTGCGTTTAAAGAGAAGACTTCAGACCAGAGAATCATGTGCTGTGCGAACTCATCCCGGCCGAGCCCTCCAGGATTGTCCATCTGGGTCAATGGAGAGAGAGAGAGGCCTCCCTTCTCTGAAGTGAGACACCACTGCGCCCCCTTCCTGCTGCCTCAGGCCGTGGGGTGACGTCCCCCAGAAGAAGGCCCATCTCGTCCGCCTGCAAGAAATGTCTGCGGTGCTCTGGAGCTGGCTTTCCTCAGCCTGAAGTAATTACAGACATGTGTCAGCACCCGACCCCGGCCAGACTGCCACGACCCTGCTGCCACAGGCCTCATTACCCCCAGGCCTGTGGGACTTGGCCAGCCCAGAGCTGGACCTGGGGAGGTTTGAGCTGATGGCATCAGAGACAGAAATGCAAGAGCTATGAGGCCAAGAAGCTGCAGTGAGGACCAGGGGGCAGAGGAAGTGAAAGGCGCCACCCTCCCAGGTGACAAAGGAGGGGCTGCCGCCAGGTGGATGCTGCCTAAGGGGTCGGACATAGCATCTCATCTTGGCTGTGGGAAGCCAGAGAGAAGAGTTTGGGAATCGGCGCCCAGGTCCGTTCCCCACCACCACCTCCCTCCCAAGAGGGGCTATTAAAACCCCTTCTGGCCTCCAGATGCGGGCCTGCAAGCTATTTCCCTTTTGTTATTTCAAGCTCGGGGCCTTGATCTTTTGCCACTTTGGAAGAAGCAGAGAAACAAAGAGGTCTGGGGTTGTTGCTTAACAGCGAGGCTGGCTTCCCCGCTCTGGGCCAGCATTTATCCGATCCTCCGAGGCGAGCAGCGAACCATCCCTTTGATGGCGTCAGGCAGGGGATCTGCAGGGAAGTGGGGCATGAGCGCCCCGTCCTCCCAGAGTAGCGCTCAGCAGCGCCCTCTCCTGACGCCTGGCGTCTGCGGCTCACTGGAGGGAGCTGGCCAGCCTCTGATGTCTTCCTTCTTGCAGCGGCCGCCAGAAAGCAAGAGGTAAATAAGGATGGGGCTCCTGCTGCCAGCGACAGGTGGAAGCAGGGTGTGTGCCCTGAGCACCTGGAGCTGCCAGGCCCCGGACCCCACTTCACTCACTCGAACCAAAGGTGCAAAATGCCCTGCAGGGCCGTGCTAGCCCCTGACGCTGCTGCAGCCTGTTGGGAAGAGCACTGAACTGGGAGTCCACAGGCTGCGTCCCGCCTCCAGGTGGGCAGGGCCTGCTTGCCTTGTCGGCCGCTGTGGCCCTGGCTCTGAACACAGGGCTGGGCTCAGCGGGGGACACGGCAGACACTTGCTCAACAGTGGAAATTCCAGTTCTGTCACGGGGAGCCGGCAGGACCCCGGACGTCCCATTCATTCATTCAGTCACTTCCTCATTTATTCCCGCACCCAGCAGGCACACTCCGAGCCTGCCCCGGGCCCCGACATTAGGTACCAAGGGCCGCGACGCTGAGTGTCCTGCTCTCACCCCGACATTAGGTACCAAGGGCCGCGACGCTGAGAGCGTCCTGCTCTCACCCCGACATTAGGTACCAAGGGCCGCGACGCTGAGTGTCCTGCTCTCACCCCGACATTAGGTACCAAGGGCCGCGACGCTGAGAGCGTCCTGCTCTCACCCCGACATTAGGTACCAAGGGCCGCGACGCTGAGAGCGTCCTGCTCTCACCCCGACATTAGGTACCAAGGGCCGCGACGCTGAGAGCGTCCTGCTCTCACCCCGACATTAGGTACCAAGGGCCGCGACGCTGAGAGCGTCCTGCTCTCACCCCGACATTAGGTACCAAGGGCCGCGACGCTGAGAGCGTCCTGCTCTCACCCCGACATTAGGTACCAAGGGCCGCGACGCTGAGAGCGTCCTGCTCTCACCCCGACATTAGGTACCAAGGGCCGCGACGCTGAGAGCGTCCTGCTCTCACCCCGACATTAGGTACCAAGGGCCGCGACGCTGAGAGTGTCCTGCTCTCACCCCGACATTAGGTACCAAGGGCTGCGACGCTGAGAGCGTCCTGCTCTCACCCCGACAGCGGAGAAGCAGGGCACGCTTCTTTCAGGCTGACGCCCAGAGCTGACTGAGCCTGGAGGGTGGAGAGAAGGAAGAAGGAAGACCAGTCCAGGTGGAGGATGGAGCCCGTGGCTACTGGAGACACCAGAGAGTGGGACCCCCTGGGGGCCTCTAGGGATTTAGTCCTGGGCCATTAAAGCAAAAACTGCCAATAGGCAGAAATGAAGAGGTGATGAAGGGCAGGGGAGGCCCAGGCCCCGCGAGGGGGGATGTGCTTTCTCCTGGGAGTAACACAGGGGCTCGGAGCAGGGGGTGTGGCCCGGCTGGAAAGTGTGAGGCGCAGACTAGACTGGGGGCTGCAGGCGAGCAGCCTAACACAGTGGCCGCCACACCCAGGAACAGCAGCGAGGGGCCCCCAGGAGGTGGCAGGAGGAGGCAGCGCTGAGAACTGTTGGGATTAGACAGGGACAAGTGACAACCACGCCACCAGCTTCCTCCAGAGCAAGTCGTGGAGCAGGGGTGGGAGGGGGACTCAGCTTGGCCGTGCTCCAGGTGAAGTGACTGAGCCAGGTGGCAGGACGCCAGGCCAAGGGCAAGCTGCATTGGGAGATCAGGAGGACAGGCTGGGCTAGAGCCTGGGAGGGACCTGAAGCCACGCGAACGTGGGAAAGCAGAGGCTGGGGACGGAGAGAATCCAGGGGAGCATCCCTATCCAAGGGCCAAGGGCCGGGCTAAGAAATGGAAGGTGGGCAGAATGCCAGGAGGGGTCCTGGGGGTGTCTCAGCCTGCCCTAAGGAAACACAGTCACGTGTCCAGGCCCCCTGCTGCTGGAGGAGGGGCAGGTCCTAAGGCCTGTGGGCACAGGCTGCAGCCCTCATAGCAGACTGGTTCCCCCACAGAAACATCCTTTTCCACCTCAGTCCCTGCAGACCTGCCCCTCATCTACATTGTCCCGGTCCTGGGGGTTGGGCTGTGGCCACATTTCTCTGAGCCTACGCATCCACGAAAATACCTTTCTTTCCAGAAGTCTTTGGTTTGAACAAGGTGCCACCACTTTCAGACCGAAGAGGGGCAGAGCACGGGGCTGGGGAGTGAAAGGTCTGAGTCAAGTTCAGCTCTACCTTTGGGTCAGAAGTAACATCTTCTCTTGGCTTCATTCACTCCACCGGGTGATTGATATAGTGCCTGAGTGTCTCCCCAGAGGGTCGGGCAAGTATCAGCTGGGTATGAAAAGGAATGTTGTATGCACTGTCAGCATAACATGAACATAGAAGATGATATCACCATCACCACCACCATCACCACCACCACCACAGTCATCATCATCACCACCATCATTATCATCACCATCATCAACGCCACCATCACTGTCACCACCATCATATCACCATCATCATCGTCACCATCACCACCACCATTATTAGCATAAACATCACCATTGTCATCATCACCATCATCAGTCCCGCTCTTGAAGTCCTGCCACCACCCTATCCCACCAAGTGGTCTTCCTGTGGCAGAGAACACACCACCACCTGAGTCAGCTCAACCTATTTACAGGCAGTTTTGCTAACAGAAAGTCCTTTGCCTTTTTGTTTGTTCGTTTCAGTTGTAAATCAGCTCCCTCATCCTCTTCAGCAAAAAAAAAAAAAAGTCAACATCCCTCTTTCGTGCAACATTTCTTCAAATATTTTAAGACAATCATTGTGTATCCCCAAGTCCTTTTTATTTCAGACCAAACAGTTTCTTCCACCATTCCATTTTATTTTTAACTAACATTTTAATTATGAAGTTAATACATGCTCATAGTCACAAGTTTAGAAAAAAGAGATAAGCTCCCAAAATAAAAACAATTATCAATACCTGTAAATCCCATCACTTAGAGATAATTACTTAGTGTTTTCATTCTTGTATTTTTTCTATATTATATACAATAAATATATACATATTTACCAGCCAAAGTGTAAGATTTATCTTGTGACCTGGCTTTTTCACGCAACACATCAGTAACATGCTCACTAAAAACCTTTCTAGAAAAACATCCTTCTCCTAGGACATGGGAAGAGCAGGGATTGTAGGGAAAGCAGCGCCTGGTGCCTGGGTCACCTCCAGGGACCAGGGTTGCCGGTGGCTGGGCCCCCAGAGGACAGGGCTGCAGATTGAGTGGGAGCTCTGTGAGCACCCAGGGAGAAGCCAAACCTGACCTGGGCAGAGCCCACCCCTGACCCTTCTCCAGGGGCCCAACCAGCTTCACTATGTGTCAAGCCAGGCCTCTTGAAATGGGAGAAGTAAAGACGCATTCAGGAAAACCTGGGCAAAGATTGGGGAGGGCAGGCTCTGGCGTGGAAGTGGGAGGGGGGACAGGGGTTAGGGAGCCAGCTTCCAGTCCAGCCCCATCACTAGTCACCAGGGACTTGTTTATTCACCTGGGCCTGGCTTTCTGGTCTTTAATATCAGGCTGGACCAGACACTGCCCCAAAGACCAGAAGATGTGTGTGTGTGTGTGCACGCACGTACATGTGTGTGGGTATGTGCACACCCCTGGGAAGAGGCCCGGTTATCTTCAACAGATATCCCCTGGGGCCCAGCACTGAAAATTGAATAAGAACCTCTGGATTCAACACAAAACCACTGTGGCTGGTGAAGCCTCCCTGGGTGTGGAGGGGGTCCTCAGAGAGCAGATGCAACCCCAGAGCCAGTGGGGACCCCTGAAGGATGGTGAGAATGCCCTGACTTTTCCTGTGCTCCCTCTAGGTAAGAAAGGCTGCAGGATCCTTGTCCAAAACATGCTGGTTGAAGAGAAGCTAATAGGGGCCTCGGGTGCAGATTAAAGCAATGAGTTCACGTTGCGGGAACATTCCTGATAGGCCAGATCTCAAAGTTGGACATTTAATTGATGAATCCCTCCATGTAAAAATAAACAGAGATGACCCAGCTCTGTTTCGATGCACAGAGAGGGTGGGGAAGGAGACGAAATCTGCCCTACACATGGCGAGGCCAGGAACGTGTGGGTCTGAGTGTGTGCAAGTGCGTGTCTGTGTAAGTAAATACATGGACGTGTGTGTGAAATGTGTTTAAACATCAAGCGCTCGGACTCTCCGTTTGCCTTGGGAGGCGGAAGCCCTCAGAGTGAAAATCAGATGCAGCTCTGTGTCAGATGGGAAGTCCAAGTCTAATTAAAGCAAGGCTCCTGCCACCCGCACCCCGCTGGGGACTGAGGTGACCCCTGCAGATTCGCAGCAGGTTCTGCAGGTTTGGTGCTCTTTTAGAAGAAGCTAACCATCAGGTATGAACCATGAACACTGTATCTTTCCAGTTAAGCCTCCTGAGTCTAAAAGGGTATTCAATTCCATGAAAACCATTGAAACCCTACAGGATTCCGAGGAAACAGTCTCTTGATTCAGGTCAGTCCTTCCTGAACCTCTGACAAGACAGAATTCCTTCCTGATGAGTCTCCTGCTCCAAAGCTGGATGGACATTTCAACAAAGCAAGAGCCTTGATGTGAGAGAATTGCTGTTATTTGGGCTTACAGATGTGCTGCCCCATGAATGGACCAAGATTTTCTGTTCATTAGCGTTGACAAATTCCAGGGCTGAGGCAGTGTTTTGCTCCCTCCGAAATGACAAAAGAAAGAAAATGGCATAATAATGCACGTTTATCATAATACCATACATTTGTCCATAAATCACACCTCAAAACACCCTCTCTTTTAACCAGTGCCACAAAAAATAAAGAAAATGATCAAGGATTCTGAAATCAGGAAAAGCCACAACCTTGCGATGAATGACCTGGAGGAAACCAGCTGGTGATGTGTAGAGAGGGCTCCAGGCAAAACCCCAGGGCTGGGGGCCAGGGAGGGGGATGGGGGCAAGGCACAGGCACCAGGCATACAGGACAAGGACTTTGCTCTTAGGTCCTGTATTGACTTGGGTCTAAGGGAAAACCCATATGAAACTCCCCTCCAAGATGAGTGAACGAAAGAAATCCAACACCTTCACTAATGAAAGAATTCACAATCAAAACATCAAAATATAACAAGAAAGCAGATGAAGAGAACACTACATAACACTTGCTGCAAGAAATTAAAGTTTACAAAAAAAAAACTGCACATCTTCTCAAGCAAATAAAAGAATATATGCAAATATTTATACATCTAGCTATCTTTTTGTCAAACTACCATTTTAAGTGCTCTCTCTCTCTCACTGTGCTAAGTAAGCATAGTACGTATATCATCTTACTTAATCCTTAAGTATTATTTTCATTTTACAGATAAGGAAACTGAAACCCAAAGTTAATTGATAATTATAATAACAATAAATATAAATGGGACAAATTCCTGTTCCCACTTCTATTTGCTATGCAGTGAATCACCCCAAAACTTGGTAGTGTAAAGTCATTTTGTTTTGCTCACAATTCTGCAGGTCAGGAATCACGGCAGGCATAATGAGGAAAGCACATCCCTGCTGTACAATGTCTACAGCCTCATCTATTATGTCTCAAATAGTAGGAGATGGCAGGGATGGCTCAACTAGAGCCATGTGTCTGGGCCTCAATTCTTCATAATGTGGCATCTTCTGGGGCTAGAACTACCAAGATGACTTCTTTTGTCACCTACCTGGAACATGGGATGGGATGGCTGGATCAGCTGGGGACTTGTTATGGACTGAATGTCAGTGTCCCCCCCAAACTCATATATTGGAGCCCTATCCCTCTGTGTGGCTGTATTTGGAGATGGGGCCTCTAAGGAAGTAGTTAGAGCTAACTGAGGTCATAAGGGTGGGGCCCTGATCTGATAGAATTAGTTCCTTCCAAGAATAGACACTAGAGAGCTTGCTCTCTCTCTGCCATGTGAGGACACAGTGAGCAGGGGGCATCTGCAAGCCAGGAAGAGAGCTTGCATCAGAAACTGACCTTGCTGCATCCTGATCACAGAATTCCAGTCTCTAGAACTAGTTTCTCTAGTAAGAAAATAAATTTCTGTTGTTTGAGCTCTCCAATCTGTGGTATCCTGTAATGGCAGCCTGAGCAGACTAGTACAGGGATGGTCAGCACTTCCCACTCCTCAGGTAGCTTCTCCACATGGCTAGCTTGAGCTTCTTATAGTATGGTGGTCTCAGAGTAGTTGGATTTCTTACATGGTAACTATCTACCCTGACCCCCTCCCAAGCAAGTATTCCAAGATACCAAAGCAAAAGCTGCAAAGTTGCTTCCAACCTTGCCTTAGGAGTCATGTAGCCTCAATTCTCCTGCATTCTGTTGGCCAAAACAGTCATAGAGCCTGTCCAGATGTAGGGGAAGGGGAGCTATAGACCCCACCTCTTGATAGGAGAAATATCAAAGAATTTATGGCCATCTTTAATCCACCATACTCACTTTTTAAAGGAAAAAAGTCACTCATGAATCAGGAAACGCTGCAACCTCATACTGCACACACTGGAGGAAACCGCTGAAGAAAATAAACAACACACTCCTAAATAATCAATTGGTCAAAGAAGAAATCACGAGGGAAATTATAAAATACTTTGATATGAATGAAAACAAAAACACAACCTATGAAAATTTATAGGTTGCAGCAAAAGCAGTGCCCAGAGGGAAATTTATAGCTGTAAATGCCTATAGTAAGAAGAAAGATCTCTGGTGGTGGCCATAGGCAGGGGGTGGGGGATAGAAAATTGGGTGAAGATGGTCAAAAAGTACAAACTCCCAGTTATAAGAAAAATAGGTCCTAGGGAAGTAATGTACAACATGGTAACAATAGTTAACAGTACTGTAGTGTGTATTTGAAAGTTGCTAAGGGAACAACTCTTAAAAGTTCTCATCACAAGGGGAAAAATATAACTGTGTGGTGATGGACGCTAACTACACTTATTGCTGTAATCATTTTGCAATATATACATCTATCGACTCGTATTGTTGTACACCCAAAACTAATACAGTGTTACATGTCAATTATACCTCAATTTTTAAAAAGGAAGAAAAATCTCAAATCAATAACCTAACCTTCCACATTAAGACACTGGAAAAAGAAGAGCAAACCTAAAACAAGCAAAAGGGAGGAAATAATGAGATTAGGGCAGAAATGAATGAAATAGAGAATAGAAAAACAATAGAGAAAAATCAGTGAAACTAAAACTCATTCTTTGAAAAGATTAACAAAATTGACAAACTTTTAGCTAGATTAACTTTTTCAAAATGAGAGGGAGAAAGAAGCCTCAGATTGCTAGAATCAGAAATGAAAAAGGAATGCACTACTATGTATAAAATAGATAACTAATGAGAACCTACTGTATAGCACAGGGAAATCTACTCAGTGCTCTGGGGTGACCTAAATGGGAAGGAAATCTAAAAAAGAGTGGATATATGTATATGTTTGACTGATTCACTTTGCTGTACAGCAAGAAACTATACTCCAATAAAAATTAATTTAAAAAAAATGAAAGAGGAGACATTACTACTGACCCTGCAGAAATAAAAAGTATAAAAGAACTATTGTATGCCATGAACTATGGTGTATATATATACATTTATAAATTATGTGCCAATAAGTTATATAACTTAGATGAAATAGACAAATTCCTAGACACAAACTACCAAAACTACTCAAAAAGAAAGACAATCTGAATAGACCTATAGCAAGTGAAGAGCTCAAAGTAGTAATCAAAGAACACCCACAAAGAAAAGCCCAGGCTCAGACCACTTCACTGGTGAATTCTACCAAACATTAAAAGAATAATGAACACCAATTCTTCAGAGGCTATTCCAAAAAACATAAGAGGAGAGAATACCTCATAACTCATCATACAAGGCCACTGTTTTCCTGATACCAAGGCTGGAAGCTATCACAAGAAAAGAAAACCACAGACCAATATCTCATATGAATATATATACAAAAATCATCAATAAAATACTAGCAAACCAAATCTAGAAACATATAAAAGATTTATATACCATGACCAAATGGGATTTGTCCCAGGAATTCAAGGTTGGTTCAACATCTGAAAATCAATTACTATAATACATCATGTCAATAGAATAAAAAGCAAGAATCACATGATCATCTCCATAGATGCAGAAAAAGCATTTGACAAAATCCAATACCATTTTGTGATAAGAACAATCAACAAATGCGGATCAAAAGGGAACTTCTTCAACCTGATAAAATACATCTACAAAAAGCCCACAGCTAAATTTATACCTGATGGTGAAAGACTGAATGCTTTCTCCCTAAGATCAGGAACAAGACGAGGATGTCTGCTCTTACTTCTTTTCAATATTTTATAGTAGAGGTTCTAGCCAGGGCCAACAGGGTGGATTAAAGATGGCCACAAATTCTTTGACATGCATTGAACCATGCCATCTGTATATAGAGATAGTTTTACTTCTTCCTCTACAATCTGGATGCCTCCTATTTATTTATGTCCTGGCTGGCTGTCAACCAGGGGCTGGTTTTTGCTCCTGGAGGCTGCCCACATTCCTCATCATGCTTTCTACGTGGCCCCTTCCACTCCTTACATTTAAAGTTTTCTGACTTCTCCCTGGAAAAGTGCAAGACCTGCCAGGAAACAGGGACTTAAGCCTGACATCCTCAATAACTATATTAGGACACCGATATGAACGAGCTTGGAAGTGGATTTTCCCCAGAAGAGCCCACATTACTTTGTAGCACCTTAGGGTCCTACACCTTAATTTTGGACCCTGAGCATAGAACCCAATTGAGTGAAGTCAGACTTCTGACCTACAGAACTATGAGCACTAGCTTGTACCTTGTGCTGTTTAAGCCACTGAAGTTGTGATGGTTTGTTATGGCAGCAACACAAAACTAATACCCACTCTCCCCTTGTAACTATCCTATAGGATCCTGCCTGTACATCAATGTAGGGTAGGAGAAAAGGTTATTCAGGCCTCAGATGGGGCATTCCTGCTCCTTTAGGAAAACACCTTTCATAGTCTTGTTTGGCCCCAGAACAGGATGGAACAAAGGGTGAAGACAAAGCAAGAAGTTAATCTGATGACAAAGTTACAGAACCAGGATACTAGGATGGGAGCTGGACCCCAGATCATTCGCTTTGAGGGTATTTCTCCCTTGTGGTTCAGTTGCTCTGTGATGCCAAAACCTTCTGTTACTTTTGGGACACACAACAGCCCTGTGTTAGATGTGTTTTGAGGAGAGAAAGTAGAGGAATGGCATCCATTTCAACCGCTGCTTTAAAAGCAGAGCAGTGCAGGAAATGAACCAGTGAGCAAGTCAATCCAAGGGCAAGACTTGCACAGCACAGGGGTCAGAAACTCGGGCCACTTTACTGGGTATCAAAGGAAGGAGTGACCCCAGACACCAGAGGACACTGGGACATGCAGAAGGAAGATATTTGCATTTTTTTTCAGCTTGTTCTTGCTTAACATTGTTCTTATTTTAATAACATTGTAGTCTATGGATGTAATATCTTCTTAATTCTCGCTGAGGATACTAATATAATTCTTTTCTTCTAACTTTAATTTTTAAATTTAATTTAATTTAGATTCTAATTTTTTAACATCTTTATTGGAGTATAATTGCTTTACATTGTTGTGTTAGTTTCTGTTGTATAACAAAGTGAATCAGCTATACGTATACTTGTATCCCCATATAAGTAACCCCTCCCTCTTGCATCTCTCTCCCACCCTCCCTATCCCACCCTTCTAGGTGGTCACAAAGCACCAACCTGATCTCCCTGTGCTATGCGGCTGCTTCCTAATAGCTATCTATTTTATATTTGGTAGTGTATATATGTCAATGCCACTCTCTCACTTCGCCCCAGCTCACCCTTCCCCCTCCTTGTGTCCTCAAGTCCATTCTCTACATCTGCGTCTTTATTCCTGTCCTGCCCCTAGGTTCTTCAGAACCTTTCTTTTATTTTAGATTCCATATATATGTGTTAGCATATGATATTTGTTTTTCTCTTTCTGACTTACTTCACTCTGTATGACAGACTCTAGGTCCAACCACCTCACTACAAATAACTCAATTTTGTTTCTTTTTATGGCTGAGTAATATTCCATTGTATATATGTGCCACATCTTCTTTATCCAATCATCTGTCGATGGACACTTAGGTTGCTTCCGTGTCCTAGCTATTGTAAATAGTGCTGCAATGAACACTGTGGTACATGACTCTTTTTGAATTGTGGTTTTCTCAGGGTATATGCCCAGTAGTGGGATTGCTCAGTCATATGGTAGTTCTATGTTTAGTTTTCTAAGGAACCTCCATACTGTTTCCATAGGGGCTGTATCAATTTACATTCCCACCAACAGTGCAAGAGGGTTCCCTTTTCTCCACACCCTCTCCAGCATTTATTGTTTGTAGATTTTTTGAAGATGGCCATTCTGACCGGTGTGAGGTGACACCTCATTGTAGTTTTGATTTGCATTTCTCTAATGATTAGTGATGTTGAGCATCCTTTCATGTGTTTCTTGGCAATCTGTATATCTTCTTTGGAGAAATATCTGCTTAGGTCTTCTGCCCACTTTTGGATTGGATTTTTTTGGTTTTTGATATTAATATTTTTTGATATTGGGTTTTTTGTTTTTTTTATATTGAATCTGTAGATTGCTTTGGGTAGTATAGTCATTATCACAATGTTGATTCTTCCAATCCAAGAACATGGTATATCTCTCCATCTGTTTGTGTCATCTTTAATTTCTTTCATCAGTGTCTTATAGTTTTCCGCATACAGGTCTTTTGTCTCCTTAGGTAGGTTTATTCCTACGTATTTTATTCTTTTTGTTACAGTGGTAAATGGGAGTGTTTCCTTAATTTCTCTTTCAGATTTTTCATCATTAGTGTATAGGAATGCAAGAGATTTCTGTGCATTCGATTTTTATCCTGCTACTTTACCAAATTCATTGATTAGCTCTAGTAGTTTTCTGGTAGAGTCTTTAGGATTCTCTATTTATAGTATCATGTCATCTGCAAACAGTGACAGCTTTACTTCTTCTTTTCCGATTTGGATTCGTTTTATTTCTTTTTTGTCTCTGATTGCGGTGGCTAAAACTCCCAAAACTAGGTTGGATAACAGTGGTGAGAGCGGGCAACCTTATCTTGTTCCTGATCTTAGTGGAAATGCTTTCAGTTTTTCACCATTGAGAACGATGTTGGTTGTGGGTTTGTCATATATGGCCTTTATTATGTTGAGGTAAGTTCCCTCTATGCCTACTTTCTGGAGAGTTTTTATCATAAATGGGTGTTGAATTTTGTCAAAAGCTTTCTCTGCATCTATTGAGATGATCATATGGTTTTTCTCCTTCAATTTGTTAATATGGTGTATCACGTTGATTGATTTGCGTATACTGAAAAATCCTTGCATTCCTGGGATAAACCCCACTTGATCATGGTGTATGATCCTTTTAATGTGCTGCTGGATTCTGTTCGCTAGTATTTTGTTGAGGATTTTTGCATCTATGTTCATCAGTGATATTGGCCTGTAGTTTTCTTTCTTTGTGACATCTTTGTCTGGTTTTGGTATCAGGGTGATTGTGGCCTCACAGAATGAGTTTGAGAGTGTTCCTCCCTCTGCTATACTTTGGAAAAGTTTGAAAAGGATAGGTATTAGCTCTTCTCTAAATGTCTGATAGAATTCGCCTGTGAATCCATCTGGTCCTGGGTTTTGTTCGTTGGAAGATTTTTAATCACAGTTTCAATTTCAGTGCTTGTGATTGGTCTGTTTATATTTTCTATTTCTTCCTGGTTCAGTCTCAGAAGGTTGTACTTTTCTAAGAATTTGTCCATTTCTTCCCGGTTGTCCATTTTATTGGCATATAGCTGCTGGTAGTAATCTCTCATGATCCTTTGCATTTCTGCAGTGTCAGTTTTTACTTCTTTTTCATTTCTAAGTCTGTCAATTTGAGTCTTCTCCCTTTTTTTCTTAATGAGTCTGGCTAATGGTTTATCAATTTTGTTTGTCTTCTCAAAGAACCATCTTTTACTTTTATTGATCTTTGCTGTTGTTTCCTTCATTTATTTCTGATCTGATCTTTATGATTTCTTTCTTTCTGCTAACTTTGGGGTTTTGGTTGTTGTTCTTCTTCTTTCTCTAATTGCTTTAGGTGTAAGGTTAAGTTCTTTATTTGAGATTTTTCTTGTTTCTTGAGGTAGGATTGTATTACTATAAACTTCCCTCTTAGCACTGCTTTTGCTGCATCCCATAGGTTTTGGGCCATGGTGTTTTCACTGTCAGTTTTTTCTAGGTATTTTTTGATTTCCACTTTGACTTCTTCAGTGATCTTTTGGTTATTTAGCAGTGTATTGTTTAGCCTCCATGTGTTTGGGGTTTTTTTTTTCATTTTAACATCTTTATTGGAGTATAATTGCTTTACAATGGTATGTTAGCTTCAGCTTCACAACGAAATGAATCAGTTATACATATACATATGTTCCCATATCTCTTCCCGCTTGCGTCTCCCTCCCTCCCACCCTCCTTATCCCACCCCTCCAGGCAGTCACAAAGCACCGAGCTGATCTCTCTGTGGTATGCGGCTGCTTCCCACTAGCTATCTACCTTACGTTTGGTAGTGTATATATGTCCATGCCTCTCTCTCGCTTTGTCACAGTTTACCCTTCCCCCTCCCCATACCCTCAAGTCCATTCTCTAGTAAGTCTGTGTCTTTATTCCTGTTTCACCCCTAGGTTTTTCATGACATTTTTTTTTCTTAAATTCCATATATATGTGTTAGCATATGGTATTTGTCTCTATCTTTCTGACTTACTTCACTCTGGATGACAGACTCTAGGTCTATCCACCTCATTACAAATAGCTCAACTTCGTTTCTTTTTATGGCTGAGTAATATTCCATTGTATATATGTGCCACATCTCCTTTATCCATTCATCCGATGATGGACACTTAGGTTGTTTCCATCTCTGGGCTATTGTAAATAGAGCTGCAATGAACATTTTGGTACATGACTCTTTTTGAATTATGGTTTTCTCAGGGTATATGCCCAGTAGTGGGATTGCTGGGTCATATGGTAGTTCTATTTTTAGTTTTCTAAGGAACCTCCATACTGTTCTCCATAGTGGCTATATCAATTTACTATCCCACCAACAGTGCAAGAGGGTTCCCTTTTCTCCACACCCTCTACAGCATTTATTGTTTCTAGATTTTTTGATGATGGCCATTCTGACTGGTGTGAGATGATATCTCATTGTAGTTTTGATTTGCATTTCTCTAATGATTAGTGATGTTGAGCATTCTTTCAAGTGTTTGTTGGCAGTCTGTATATCTTCTTTGGAGAAATGTCTATTTAGGCCTTCTGCCCATTTTTGGATTGGGTTGTTTGTTTTTTTGTTATTAAGCTGCATGAGCTGCTTATAAATTTTGGAGATTAATCCTTTGGCAGTTGCTTCATTTGCAAATATTTTCTCCCATTCTGAGGGTTGTCTTTTGGTCTTCTTTATGGTTTCCTTTGCTGCGCAAAAGCTTTTAAGTTTCATTAGGTCCCATTTGTTTACTTTTGTTTTTATTTCCATTTCTCTAGGAGGTGGGTCAAAAAGGACCTTGCTGTGATTTATGTCATAGAGTGTTCTGCCTATGTTTTCCTCTAAGAGTTTGATAGTTTCTGGCCTTACATTTAGGTCTTTAATCCATTTTGAGCTTATTTTTGTGTATGGTGTTAGGGAGTGATCTAATCTCATACTTTTACATGTACCTGTCCAGTTTTCCCAGCACCACTTATTGAAGAGGCTGTCCTTTCTCCACTGTACATTCCTGCCTCCTTTATCAAAGATAAGGTGACCATATGTGCGTGGGTTTATCTCTGGGCTTTCTATCCTGTTCCATTGATCTATATTTCTGTTTTTGTGCCAGTACCATACTGTCTTGATTACTGTAGCTTTGTAGTATAATCTGAAGTCAGGAAGCCTGAATCCTCCAGCTCCGTTTTTCGTTCTCAAGATTGTTTTGGCTATTCGGGGTCTTTTGTGTTTCCATACAAATTGTGAAATTTTTTGTTCTAGTTCTGTGAAAAATGCCAGTGGTAATTTGATAGGGATTGCATTGAATCTGTAGATTGCTTTGGGTAGTATAGTCATTTTCACAATGTTGATTCTTCCAATCCAAGAACATGGTATATCTCTCCATCTATTTGTATCATCTTAAATTTCTTTCATCAGTGTCTTATAATTTTCTGCATACAGGTCTTTTGTCTCCTTAGGTAGGTTTATACCTAGATATTTTATTCTTTTTGTTGCAGTGGTAAATGGGAGTGTTTTCTTGATTTCACTTTCAGATTTTTCATCCTTAGTGTATAGGAATGCAAGAGATTTCTGTGCATTAATTTTGTATCCTGCTACTTTACCAAATTCATTGATTAGCTCTAGTAGTATTCTGGTAGAGTCTTTAGGATTCTCTATGTATAGTATCATGTCATCTGCAAAGAGTGACAGCTTTACTTCTTCTTTTCTGATTTGGATTCCTTTTATTTCCTTTTCTTCTCTGATTGCTGTGGCTAAAACTTCCAAAACTATGTTGAATAAGAGTGCTGAGAGTGGGCAACCTTGTCTTCTTCCTGATCTTAGTGGAAATGCTTTCAGTTTTTCACCATTGAGGACGAGGTTGGCTGTGGGTTTGTCATATATGGCCTTTATTATGTTGAGGAAAGTTCCTCTATGCCTACTTTCTGCAGGGTTTTTATCATAAATGGGTCTTGAATTTTGTCAAAAGCTTTCTCTGCATCTATTGAGATGATCATATGGTTTTTCTCCTTCAATTTGTTAATATGGTGTATCACGTTGATTGATTTGCGTATATTGAAGAATCCTTGCATTCCTGGAATAAATCCCACTCGATCATGGTGTATGATCCATTTAATTGCTGTTGGATTCTGTTTGCTAGTATTTTGTTGAGGATTTTTGCATCTATGTTCATCAGTGATATTGGCCTGTAGTTTTCTTTCTTTGTGATGTCCTTGTCTGGTTTTGGTATCAGGGTGATGGTGGCCGCGTAGAATGAGTTTGGGAGTGTTTGTCCCTCTGCTATATTTTGGAAGAGTTTGAGAAGGATAGGTGATAGCTCTTCTCTAAATGTTTGATAGAATTCGCCTGTGAAGCCATCTGGTCCTGGGCTTTTGCTTGTTGGAAGATTTTTAATCACAGTTTCAATTTCAGTGCTTGTGATTTATCTGTTCATATTTTCTATTTCTTCCTGATTCAGTCTTGGCAGGTTGTGCCTTTCTAAGAATTTGTCCATTTCTTCCAGGTTGTCCATTTTATTGGCATAGAGTTGCTTGTAGTAATCTCTCATGACCTTTTGTATTTCTGCAGTGTCAGTTGTTACTTCTCCTTTTTCATTTCTAATTCTATGATTTCAGTCTTCTCCCTTTTTTTCTTGATGAGTCTGGCTAATGGTTTATCAATTTTGTTTATCCTTTCAAAGAACCAGCTTTTAGTTTTATTGATCTTTGCTATCATTTCCTTCATTTCTTTTTCATTTATTTCTGATCTGATTTTTATGATTTCTTTCCTTCTGCTAACTTCGGGGTTTTTTTGTTCTTCTTTCTCTAATTGCTTTAGGTGCAAGGTTAGGTTGTTTATTCGAGATGTTTCCTGTTTCTTAAGGTAGGATTGTATTGCTATAAACTTCCCTCTTAGAACTGCTTTTGCTGCATCCCATAGATTTTGAGTCATCATGTCTCCATTGTCATTTGTTTCTAGGTATTTTTTGATTTCCTCTTTGATTTCTTCAGTGATCACTTCGTTATTAAGTAGTGTATTGTTACCCTCCATGTGTTTGTATTTTTTACAGATCTTTTCCTGTAATTGATATCTAGTCTCATAGCGTTGTGGTCGGAAAAGATACTTGATACAATTTCAATTTTCTTAAATTTACCAAGGCTAGATTTGTGACCCAAGATATGATCTATCCTGGAGAATGTTCCATGAGCACTTGAGAAAAATGTGTATTCTGTTGTTTTTGGATGGAATGTCCTATATATATCAATTAAGTCCATCTTGTTTAATGTATCATTTAAAGCTTGTGTTTCCTTACTTATTTTCATTTTGGATGATCTGTCCATTGGTGAAAGTGGGGTGTTAAAGTCCCCTACTATGAATGTGTTACTGTCGATTTCCCCTATTATGGCTGTTAGTATTTGCCTTATGTATTGAGGTGCTCCTATGTTGGGTGCATAAATATTTACAATCTTCTTCTTGGATCGATCCCTTGATCATTATGTAGTGTCCTTCTTCGTCTCTTCTAATAGTCTTTATTTTAAAGTCTATTTTGTCTATTTTGTCTGATGTGAGAGTTGCTACTCCAGCTTTCTTTTGGTTTCCATTTGCATGAAATACCTTTTTCCATCCCCTTACTCTCAGCCTGTAAGTGTCTCTAGGTCTGAAGTGGGTCTCTTGTAGACAGCAAATATATGCGTCTTGTTTTTGTATCCATTCAGCCAATCTGTGTCTTTTGGTGGGAGCATTTAGTCCATTTACATTTAAGGTAATTATCGGTATGTGTGTTCCCATTCCCATTTTCTTAATTGTTTTGGGTTCGTTATTGTAGGTCTTTTCCTTCTTTTGTGTTTCTTGCCTAGAGAAGTTCCTTTAGCAGTTGTTGTAGAGCTGGTTTGGTGGTGCTGAACTCTCTCAGCTTTTGCTTGTCTGTAAAGGTTTTAATTTCTCCATCAAATCTGAATGAGATCCTTGATGGGTAGAGTAATCTTGGTTGCAGGTTTTTCTCCTTCAACACTTTCAATATGTCCTGCCACTCCCTTCTGGCTTGCAGAGTTTCTGCTGAAAGATCAGCTGTTAACCTTATGGGGATTCCCTTGTGTGTTATTTGTCGTTTTTCCCTTGCTGCTTTTAATATGCCTTCTTTGTATTTAAATTTTGACAGTTTGATTAATATGTGTCTTGGCGTATTTCTCCTTGGATTTATCCTGTATGGGACTCTCTGTGCTTCCTGGACTTGATTAACTATTTCCTTTCCCATATTAGGGAAGTTTTCAACTATAATCTCTTCAAATATTTTCTCAGTCCCTTTCTTTTCCTCTTCTTCTTCTGGAACCCCTATAATTCGAATGTTGGTGCGTTTAATGTTGTCCCAGAGGTCTCTGAGACTGTCCTCAGTTCTTTTCATTCTTTTTTCTTTATTCTGCTCTGCCGTAGT
The DNA here is from genome assembly GCF_964270905.1 of Leucopleurus acutus. Taxonomy (NCBI): domain Eukaryota; kingdom Metazoa; phylum Chordata; class Mammalia; order Artiodactyla; family Delphinidae; genus Leucopleurus; species Leucopleurus acutus. The sequence continues at coordinate 116,458,173 of NC_139149.1, read as the reverse complement.
TATTTCCACTATTTTATCTTCCAGGTCACTTATCCGTTCTTCTGTCTCAGTTATTCTGCCTTTGATCCCATCTAGAGTATTTTTCAATTATTGTGTTGTTCATCATTGTTTGTTTCATCTTTAATTCTTCTAGGTCCTTGTTAACTGTTTCTTGCATTTTGTCTATTCTATTTCCAAGATTTTGGATCACCTTTACCATCATTATTCTGAATTCTTTTTCAGGTAGACTGCCTATTTCCTCTTCATTTGTTAGGTCTGGTGGGTTTTTATCTTGCTCCTTCATCTGCTGTGTGTTTTTCTGTCTTTTCATTTTGCTTATCTTACTGTGTTTGGGGTCTCCTTTTCGCAGGCTGCAGGTTCGTAGTTCCTGTTGTTTTTAGTGTCTGTCCCCAGTGGCTAAGGTTGGATCAGTGGGTTGTGTAGGCTTCCTGGTGGAGGGTACTAGTGCCTGTGTTCTGGTGGATGAGGCTGGATCTTGTCTTTCTGGTGGGCAGGTCCACGTCTGGTGGTGTGTTTTGGGGTGTCTGTAGACTTATTATGATTTGGGGCAGCCTCTCTGCTAATGGGTGGGGTTGTGTTCCTGTCTTGCTAGTTGTTTGGCATAGGATGTCCAGCACTGTAGCTTGCTGGTCGTTGCGTGAAGCTGGGTGTTGGCGTTGAGATGGAGATCTCTGGGAGATTTTTGCCATTTGATATTATATGCAGCTGGGAGGCCTCTTGTGGACCAGTGTCCCGAAGTTGCCTCTCCCACCTCAGAGGCACAGCACTAACTCCTGGCTGCAGCACCAAGAGCCTTTCATCCACACGGCTCCTTAATTTGGGATGATTCGTTGTCTAGTCATGTATTCCACAGATGCAGGGTACATCAAGTTGATTGTGGAGCTTTAATCCGCTGCTTCTGAGGCTGCTGGGAGATATTTCCCTTTCTCTTCTTTGTTCTCACAGCTCCCAGGGGCTCGGCTTTGGATTTGGCCCTGCCTCTGCATGTAGGTCACCCTCTGGCATCTGTTCCCCGCCCAGACAGGACGGGGTTAAAGGAGAAGTTGATTGGGGGTATGGCTCACTCAGGCCGGGGAGAGGGAGGGGTATGGAATTCAGGGCAAGCCTGCAGCAGCAGAGGCCGGTGTGACATGGCACCAGCCTGAGGTGCACCGTGTGTTCTCCCGGGGGAGTTGTCCCTGGATCCCGGGACCCTGGCAGTGGCGGGCTGCACAGGCTCCCTGGAAGGGGGGTGTGGATAGTGACCTGTGCTCGCACACAGGCTTCTTGGTGGCGGCAGCAGCAGCCTTAGCATCTCATGCCCATCTCTGGTGTCTGCGCTGATAGCCGCGGCTCGCACCCATCTCTGCAGCTCATTTAGGCGGCGCTCTGAATCCCCTCTCCTCATGCACCCCGAAACAGTGGTCTCTTGCCTCTTAGGCAGGTCCAGAGTTTTCCCTGGACTCCCTCCCGGCTAGCTGTGGTGTACTAGCCCCCTTCAGGCTGTGTTCACGCAGCCAACCCCAGTCCTCTCCCTGGGATCTGACCTCCAAAGGCTGAGCCTCAGCTCCCAGCCCCGCCCGCCCCGGCGGGGGAGCAGACAAGCCTCTCGGGCTGGTGAGTGCTGGTCGGCACCGATCCTCTGTGCGGGAATCTCTCTCCTTTGCCCTCCGCACCCCTGTTGCTGCGCTCTCCTCCGTGGCTCCGAAGCTTCCCCCCTCCGCCACCCGCAGTCTCCACCCGCGAAGGGGCTTCCTAGTGTGTGGAAATCTTTCCTCCTTCACAGCTCCCTCCCAGAGGTGCAGGTCCCATCCCTATGCTTTTGTCTCTGTTTTTTTCTTTTTTCTTTTGCCCTACCCAGGTACGTGGGGGGTTTCTTGCCTTTTGGGAAGTCTGAGGTCTTCTGCCAGCATTCAGTAGATGTTCTATAGGAGTTGTTCCACATGTAGATGGTTTTTGACGTATTTGTGGGGAGGAAGGTGATCCCCATGTCTTACTCCTCCACCTCCTTGAAGGTCCTTCTAAATTCTAATTTTTAATTAAAATTTTTTTTGTTCTTTCACATGTTTGTTTTTCATTGAGGTAAAATTGACATATAACACTATATTAGTTTCAGGTGTACAGTATAATGATTCCATATTTGTATATATTGTGAAATGATCACAAGTCTAGTTAACATCTGTCCCCATAAGTAGCTATAAAAATTTTTTTCCAATTATAATTTAATTTAAACATTGTTTAATGTTCCCTGAGCTGTGTCTACTTTCTGCAGAGCCAATAGTTCTGTTTGCCATCTTCGTCCATGCTAGCAGTCTCCCTCAATGTCAGGCCATCCTTGGCTTTAGCCAAGATGAATGGACAGAGGACCAGATGGGGAAAGACCATGGCCCAGCCGTCACTGGCAGCTGAGTGTTCGGGGAAGCGACCGTGGGCTTCATGGCCACAGATGGCGCCCACTGCCCTTGCTCGGACCCCCGGGTGTGGGTCAGGGCCCAGCCGGGCAGAACTGCCTTCCCTTTGTTGCTTTAGTGTCCGATTGGTGACCTGAGCCACCTCAAGCTTAGCTGTCTCTCCACTGGTCCCAACTCCCACTTTAGGGGCCCCTCATCGAAGACTGACTATGGGATGATGAAAGGGACCATCTTGTCTCCAGATTCGCCCATGATTGAGATCCCTGCATCTCTAACCCTAACGTAACCTCAACCCCAACCTGCACAGGAATCACACAGGCTGTGAGAATCCTGAGCCGCTTGGCCAGCCTCAGATGGAATGAGGCTGAACGGGATTCTATGTGACCTTTTTGGGATCCCAAGTTGTGGCTGAGGATCCCGGAGGTTCAAAGAATGGGGCAGGAGGAAGCCTCCTGGACTGGAGCACCATAGCTGTAGCAAGCTCTGGTGGGTCGTGGTGCTGTGGTCCATCTCCTGCCCCTGAACATCCCGGCTGCAGCCACAGCCACGGCTTCTGAAACCAGGACCCCCGCAGAGGTACCACCCTTCCTGCAAACCTTCCAGACACACAGGAACCTGAATCCCCACTCCCTGCACAGGCATGCATGAGCACAGACACACACACACATGGGCATGGACACACTCACATGCACACACATGCTCACTCATATGTATACACACTCACATGTGCACACATATGCGTGCGTACACACACACACACACACACACACACACACACACACATCTCCACCACCACAGCTGCCATGTGGCCTTAATATGGCATCACCCTGAATTCGTCTCTTGACTGTTGTATTAATGTCCCAGGGCTATCATAACAAAGTACCAAAACAGGGCAGCTTAAAACAACAGAAATTCATTCTCTCACGTTCAGGAGGCCGGGACATGCTGCCTCCAGAAGCTTGAGGGGAGGGTCCTTCCTTGTCTTCTGGTGATTACTGGCATTCCTGGGTTGTGGCTACATGTCACCAGTCTCATGTCACCTTCTCCTCTATGTGTCTATGTTTCTCCTCTCTGTCTCTTTTGAGAACACTTGTCGTTGGATTAAGGCCACCCAGAAAATCCAGGATGATCTCATCTGAAGATCCTCAACTGAATTACACTTGGAAGAGACCCTTTTCCAGGGCTATGGTCTCCTGTTCGGGGCATTAGCGGGCACTTGCTGGGGCCACCTTCACAGAGCACAGCAGCATCTGCACAGCGGTGGGGCCAGAGTGAGGGACAGGGCACAGTCCCACAGCCCACCGCTAACTCACAGCTGCCCAAGGCAGCTGTCCTCACACCGGATAGAAGGTGGCCACCCACCTGGACAAGGAGACCTTCTCCAAGATGGTCACGGAGACATCCCTGCTGAGCTCTGGAGTCAGGCTGCCCCTCCCTCGCTTCCCTGTGCCGGCGTTGCCAGAAGAGCACAGAAGCCAACCCCAGAGCCAGCCAAGGTGTCCTCCAAGCCCAGAAGTGCCCAAGGACCAGGGCCCACCCTGCTCCAGCGGGGTCATCAGTGCTGCCCCAACGGGGGCCCAGAGGAGGGTGCCCTCTGTGCACCCCAGCCTTCCCAGCTCCGGAAGGAGAGTGCCTGCCCTGTCCCCCAGGGGTCTCTCTTCAGGTGAAAAGAACCTGAAACCTGCCCGACGGCGTCCCCCCTGCCCGGGGTCTCCTCCTCCTGAAACAGTAGCCACATGGGCCCACCCTCACACTTGTCCCTGGATTGGGGGGTCCTGCTCACTTTCCAGGGGGGCCAGCTGACATAGTCAGGGCACCTCAGGGCATTCGGGTGAGGGTGGAGCTTAGAAAGATGGAGGGAGGTGTGCACACATGCGTGTGTCTGTGTGTCCGTGTGTGTGTAAGTGTGTGTGTCTGTGTGGTGGGGGCAGGATGTAAGTGAGGGGCTCAAAGAGAGCTGGACCCCTACTTGGTAGAAAGTCGACAGATTTGAAAAATCAGGAAGTAGCCATGTAAACATGTTATTCAATGATATGGGGTCAATACCAGCAGAACTGGCTTCAAGAGTGAAAGTGAGGAATTGTAGGAGGGGACCTGTGAAAGGGCTGCTTTGACTCTTAAAATTCTCTGCATGTGTAACTGATAGAAAGAACAATTAACTTTTTAAAGAAATAAGGTTTTTTTTTAACCTAGGAAAATATCAAGCTAAAGCCAGAGTAGAGACTGAGAAATTTCAGCAAAAGTCCAGGAAGCGGGGTGGATTGTGCAGGGACGGCATCAGCCTGAATCTTCATCTCACACGCACGCGCCGGGACCGTGTGAATCCTGAATTAACATCAATTCTAGGTAAAAACTGTTCATGCCCTCAGTATGGGCAGCTTCAATCCAAGTCCCCTCCTCCCTCACCCCTTTTAACTAACTCTCCTCCCCTAAATTATGGGACCACCTGTATTCGTTCCCTACTGCTGCTGTACCAAATTACCACAAATTTAGTGTCTTAAAATAACACAAATTGATTATTTTACAGTCTGGAGCTCAGAAATGCAAAATCAGACTCAGGGGGCTAAAGTCAAGGTGTCAGCAGGGCTGCATTCCTCCAGGGAGCGTCCATCTCCTTGCCTTTTCCCACTTCCAGAGGCCACCTGCATTCAGGAAAATGCAGGACACCCCCCGCCCCGTCCCAAGATCCTTAACTTAATCACACATGCGAAGACCCTTTTGCCGCGTAAGGTCACATTCGTGGGCTCCAGGAATTAGGCCACGGACATCTTTTGGGGGCCATGATTCAGTGCACCACAGTCTGGTGGTTGCAGATTTGACACCCTAAGAGGCGCAGGAGGAGGGGGCCGTGAGCGGAGGAATGCAGGCGGCCTCTAGAAGCTGGAAAAGGCAAGAAAACGTGTCTTCCCCTCAGAGCCCCAAGAAGGATTCACTTTGGACTTCTGACCTCCAGAACTGTAAGGAGAATAAATTTGTGTTATTTTAAGCCGCTATATTTGTGGTAATTTGTGTATTGTGTCCAGGTCTTAAATTTATCACAGAGACCAAGTGATCACCCAGAGAGGCTTATGCCGTTGAAAGAAGAGTTTTAATTGTCCCAGTTCCCCTGGAGACAGAGGCACAGCGCCTGCCACACGAGGGGGTGGGGAAGCGGACCGACAAAGCAGCTGGGATGCGCCATCATGACCGTGGTGGCAGGAAGAGCCTACGGGAAACGTCCCCTCTGGGTCAGTGGTCAGGGGCCCAAGAAAGCTAGTCTGCAGTGAAGACAAACCACGTGGGTCATTAGTCCCGGCCTGTGATTCAGCAGACGAATGGAGAGGGTGGGAGTAATAGACGTCCCAATACAGAATTGGCCACGATTAATACATAATTAATACAATCTGCCCAGGGGCCCAGGACACAAATGCACCCCTCCCGGAAGCACCCTTCCGGCAGTTGACATGGACACTGAGGAGAGACTGAGAACAAAGAAGAAACGAGAGAGGCAGGATGGGACCAATGCCCGTGGGGTCCCTGAGTGCTGGGTCCCCCGAGACCAGAAGCCACTCAGCCTGTGGGCACTGCGAGCAGGGTCACGCGTCCAGTCCTGAGCCCAGCGGGGTGTCCAGGCGTCTTGGACGTCTGACAACATGCCTGAGACTGGCTCCTGGGAGCCACGGTCCCCCCAGCTTGGACAGGGCATCACCGCACAGGAGGGCAGAGGTGACAGGCCAACCGGCTGGGTTGAAAGTGGTCAGTGGATCACACCTTAGTGACAGGAGCGGGGATCTCACAGCCAGAAGTGACCCTGGAAAAGCAAACCCCAAACAGAACTGCTCTGGTTGGTCCCACCCTGCAGAGAGCGGGGGAGGTGGAGGGTCCCAGGATATTCCCGGGATTCTCACACCGTCTCAGCGGCACGTCCGGAATTCAGCCCGTGACCAGCCGCCCGGGCAGAAAGAATTATGACTTGCGAGTCTGGAGAGCGAGACGCAGCCCCAGGCTCCCCCCTCTGCGGCCCCGCCACCAGCCAAAGACGTTTTGGGGTGGGAAGTTCAGGACGCATTTCAACTGCGAAGACCAAGGTGATTTAGAAGGCAAAACATTGGCAATTGTGTCAGATTTCCACACCTTCACCCAGCAGGTCCGGCGTCCTCACTCCCCACACCGCACGGCTGGCCTGGGGTGGGGGGCTCCCGTCTGCAGGCTAGAGTCCCCCGCAGCCCCCAGCTCCCTCGGCCCTACCGGAGCCATCCTCGGACTCGATCCCGGCTGGGCCACCCGGGGTGCCTGCGGTCTCAAAGCTCTGGCAGGGCCCGGAGCACACACTGCCCCCATTGTACATGAGCCTGGGCTGGCCAGCGGCCAGACTCGGCCCCGCTGCAGCACATGTTTTAAATCCCACCACTTATGTATTTGGTTTGGTAGCTTTAGGTTGATGATGTACTGAATTTCACTTCGATATTGAGTTTGAATGAACTGAAAGGAAAACACAGATATGAAACAGTGCCTGGCCGGGCTCAAGGTGGGGGACAGGTGTTTCCTATCTGGATATCCCTCTGCACCTGATCCATCGGCAGCCCTCCCGCCTTGGGAGCTCGGTGTGCCCTGAGGCAGTTTCTTTTAAACAGCTTTGTGATGGACGTGCAGTCAGGGCCCAGCTGGGCACCCCTTGGGGAAGCCCTCTCTTGGGTCTTTTAAATACAGCAGAGTTAGCCGGAGGGCTAACTCTTGTCACATAAATTGTCTGAACCCAGGATTAGCGATTTGCGACCATGAAATGCTCCAGCTCCCACTGCAGGGACGAGCAAGGGAACGACCGTCTGCAGACAAGGTGAGAGATTCCCACCAAAATTCACCCTGCCTTCCTTCCAGAATCCCACTCTACACTTGTGCAAAAGTGAGTTTTTAAAAAGAGGTAATAAAAGGACAGAAGAGCAGCATAACATGATTAGCAGGTAAACCCACATGTTTTAGAGAAATTGCTTTTGCTCTGGGGGCAGATGAGAGCAAGGCCTGGCCTCTGGACCGTGACGGCCGTTTGCCTTGGAGGGGCCTGTGCAGTCTTCCCCCTGGGTCCAGGCCTGAGCCCAGGCCAATGTCCCGGTGCAACAGGGTGTCACTCCTATGGCCTCAGCCCTCCTGAGTTTTGTCCCTCGTCAGCCACTGGGCTGGCTCCCTGGGCATGTGACCATGAAGTCACACAGCACCCCACGCTCAGAAGGGGGCCCTGCACATGGTGGTCAGTGCTCTGCCATCACTGTCCTGAGATTCTTCACAATTTCCTTTGAACTTGTGTTTGGTGGACAAAGTCTAGTGGGACAAAGGAGTTCACTGCTCCCCAGCCCAATGACCTGACCAGGAGGGCTGGGGACAGGTAAGTCGTAGGGTGGGCCCAGGCTCCTGTGAGGGTCTGCACATGTAATAAAAAAACACTAACAGGTCAAGAGAGAAACCACAGAAAAAGGGTTTTTTCCTGCTTTTTGAACAAGGGGCTCTGTGTTTTCATTTGGCACTGAGGCCTGCCAGTTACATAGCTGGCCAAGCTCAGTGACCTGGGGTCCACCCTGGATGCAGAGGAAATGCACCTCTGTTTGGCGAAGAAGCATCAGGTCCAGAAAAGGCCTTGCTGTCAACCAGCACATTGAAAAAAGAGGCCACAGAGGGAGGAGGGGGCAGGGAGCCAGCCAAGGACACCAGGGCAAAGGTGAAACCAAGTCCCCCTTAAAACCAAGTTCCCCTGCCACGTTTATGATAAACCTCTCATCCAAAATTTTATTCCCCTTCTTATCCCACCCCCATTCCCCTCAGGATTGAGGAGAATCAAAGAAAAGGGGGGATTGAAATCGAGCAGGACACGGTGGGGCCTTCCCACGTACAAAAGCTCCTCCGTGTCCTCTGTTTCTTGTTTGTAGAATAAGGCTGTAATCCCCTAGGCCTTCCCTGAGTTCCAAAGAGCAGACTCAAGCAGTTACTAATTAGGGAAGTGAAAGAATGCAGAAACAAAGGAAAAGCAGTTAAGCAAGAAAAGTAATGATAGCTTAAACAATAAACAGAATCCTAGTTCCTCCACAAGGAATGTATATAACAATCTGATGTGTATCTTTGAGTTATTCTGCAGAAACCAAGACCCCGCCCAGGTGGAGGATGGTGACTACATGCTGACCACAAGCACGTAGACCCTAGACTAGCTGAAAGCAGATGGTTGATAGGTAAGATTGCCAAAACAACACCCTGTTACCTCACCACCAACCAATCAGAAGAAAGTCCATGAGCTGCAACCCTCACCCCAAATGTTGCCTTTAAAAACCATTCCCTGAAAACCATCAGGGAGTTTGGGTCTTTTGAGCATTAGCTGCCCATTCTCCTTGCTTGGCGCCCTGCAAATAAATGCTGTACTTTCCTTCACCACAACCCAGTGTCAGTAGATTAGCTTTGCTGCGCGGCAGGCAAGTTTGGTTCAGTAACAAAGGGTACCAGGCCCAGGGACAAAGGTCTGAAGTGGCCTCGACAGCCCATGGGCTGTGTGAGAACAAGTAATGTGCTCCCACACAACCGGCAGTTTTCAGACCTCCCTGGGAGAGCGCCCGGCATCCCAGGGACCTGTGGGCCCTCAGAGCTTGGGGGCAAGTGCCAGCCACCACCTGGACTGCAGGGCCCCTGCAGGACACAATTACATGAGTGTGCATGACACAAAAGGCTGGAAGAAAACGTGTAAAATATTCATGGTGTTTCTCAGAATGGTGGGTAACCGGGTTTACGCTTTCTTCTTTACATTTTCTATGTTTACCAAATTTTCTACAATGAACAGTCACTGCAGTTACTGTCAGAAAAATTAAATCATGGGTGTATGTATGTATATGTAGGTAGATTGTTAACACTATATAGACACACACACACATATATACACACACACATATTTTTAAGGCTAACGTCATGCTATCCTATCAGTCTACACGGACACGAGTGTGTACTCAGATACGTGCGTGTATTTTATGTCATAGTTGAGGAGTTTGGCCACCTGTTCTTTTTAAGCGGCAATTGATAAACTTCACCACTCAGCACAAGAAGTGGTGAAAACTTTAGTAAGAATCCACGTGTATTTCTGGGAAGGCGTCCAGTGTCCTAATGGGGCTCCATACATGACCTGCTCCTCTGTCTGCAGCCCCAGCCAAGGGCATGGGTGTGCAAGCACACACACACAGAGGCGCACATGCACCCTCATGGTAAGCACACTTAATCCACACTCCTGTTTCTTACAAAGCCCAGACTGGGGCCTTGCCTGTCATAGTCCAGCAATGGATATTTGTTAAGTAAAGGAGCATCAGTATTTTATTCCTTCTGATAAATCTGCAGGAGATTCCTGCCCTGCCCTATAATCACATGCTGTACTAACCTGAATCTTCATCACACATCTTTGTCTGACTTCCAGTGCACTCCGGCTTAATAGACAACCTGGGGCTGGAAGCCCTGTGTGACCTTTACCACCCACAGCACTGAGCGGACAGTAAAGGGACCACAGGAGTGACCGTGCGAGTGAACCAATGGATGACCTGGTGTCCTGAGGGCAAACAGGATGGCCCACAGGCTCGGTCTCCTGACCAGAAGAGTGTCAGCCTGTGGGCTGTCTGCAGAGGGTGACCCTGAGACCGCGTCTGTCCTCAGTGAAGGTGGTGTCACCCATGGACAGTTGGTGTCTGTCGGGCGTGGCGTGGGAGGTGCCGGTGGCAGTTGGGGGCTTCACGCTTGCTGGCTGAAATAGCCCTTTCCCCTAATTTTAAGATAAGGAAACTGAAGCCTGAGAGAGAGGGAAGTCCTCAGGGTGACCCCAGGTCGATTTGAGTCAGGAGAGAGGGGAAAGCATGTGGCACGCAGCCAGTCACCAGAACCACCTCCAGGGAGGTACCCCTGCAGCAGAGGGAGTGAGGGTCAGTCGCTTGGCCGGAGTTGGCACCTGTTGGGGAAGCGCCCCCACCCCACCCCACCCCAGCCCCCGCTGCCACAGGCACCTCCAATCTGAGATCGCCACGTGCAGAAGAGGTGAATTGATTTCGTTCGCCCTTGGCCTTTCCACTGGCCACTTGTCACCACGTTGCATGGGGTGGAGTTTAACAGGGAGAACATTGTCACTAGCGCTTTCGGTGCTCCCAGGCTGCCAGCATAGCACTCGTCAGGGTATTTTCAATTCCCTCGGCCCACAAACCTGCTCAATATGAAAAAGACTGAGATCGGCATGAAGACATTTTAAAAGCTTATTCTGCTCTGTCTAGGACCCCAATAAATGTATGCGTCTGTTAAATAAGTACAGCCCCGGAATGTTTCATTAAGCATCAGAGTCCCCTGAATTCCTCATCAGGCCCAGCCCTGTGAAAAGAACCCAATTTAAGGGCCGGAGAACGTGCGCCTGCCCACCACCACCTCCAGTCACGGGGCCCTTGCAGGACTGAATATGTCTTGGCTTGGGGCAGAGAAAACGCATTTGCCAAAAGGGTTATTATTACCTTAGCGGTGATTCATGTAAGTGGTTTCCCGGGAGTGGTGTTTTATTATGATTTCTCGGCTCTCAGCTTGGTTCTTTCCCAGCTCTGGGCCAGGGCCGCATTCCTGGGATACTGGGCTGTTCCTAGCGCACAGACGGCCCATTCACCGCGCCCCGGGGGCCTCTGCAGGCCGCCTCCCACCTCCCAGCACTGGGCCCTCCAGCCACAGCCCCTGCCCTGCCGCCCCAGGTGCGCTAACCCCAGGGCCCCTGAGGTGGGCCTGGGCTTGGAATCGGTTCACATCCCGGGAAGGACAGCAAGCCCACCCCCTTCCTGGTTCCCAGAACCCGCCGAGGCCCAAGGGGGCGCGGGCGTACTCCGGTGGTCAGGTCCCCTCCCGGGGTCCTGGCCGTGCCGGCCGCCCCGTCAGGCTATGACATCTCGCGTGGACCCTGATTGTGCCACAGGAAGACGAAGCACTGAGGAAAGAAACTACTTGTAAGAAAGGTTTGCAGGAGAACCAGGCTTCCGAGATGTGCCTCCTCAGTAAAAACACAAATGATATTTAAAGACAAAACATGAGATTACCAAGGCTGCCTCGTTTATCACGGGTCTGTTCTTGGGTTTGGGTAGAAAAGACCAATTTTTGACCTCATTATCGTATCTGGAAGGTCAGAACGGATGTCCCAACACCCACGGCCGTGCAGGGGCTGGTGGTGTGGGAGTCACACAGTGAGGGGAGCTTCTGTCCCTGACAAGGGGCCCCCAGCCTGACTCAAGCATCCCCACCAGCCCCTTCTCAGCTCCCTGCGGGTGAAGGGAGCTCCGTGCTCCTGCAGGACGTGCTGAGCGGCGCCCAGGAGAAGGCGCCAGAGCCCCCATCCAAGATTCCAGGCCTGGTGGGGGGGTCTCCCCGTGTAGCCCCGGCGCCGGGGTCACTGTGGTGGCTCCTCATCTTCCGCCGGCCGCCTCAGAGAATCAGGGCATGTTTGGGGAAATGTGTCCCTGCAGCGTCTAGTCCAGCAGGAGTCCCTCCTACTCACCTCCACTCACCTCCACCCACTCCTCCCAGAGGGCGGGGTTCACCTGCCCGAGAAGACCCCCCCTCCCTTCATGGGGCCCTGAGCCTCGCACAAGCCAGCCATGCAGCAGGCTCCCTGTCTCAGCCCCTCTTGGAGCTGCAGCGTCCAGTACGGCAGCCACCGGCCACAAGAGCCCACTGGAGCTGCAGAAAGGGCCACACACACACACTGGGTGTCGAAGACTCAGCGTGAAAAAGCATGTGCAATGTCCCATTGATAATTTGTGTATGGATTACAGATTGAAATAATATTTTAGAAGACAGTGAGTTAAATAAACTATATTATCAAAATGAACGCCATCTTGGGCTTCCCTGGTGGCACAGTGGTTAAGAATCTGCCTGCCGATGCAGGGGACGCGGGTTCGTGCCCCGGTCCGGGAAGATCCCAAATGCTGCAGAGCGGCTGGGCCCATGAGCCATGGCCGCTGAGCCTGCGCGTGCGGAGCCTGTGCTCTGCAACAGGAGAGGCCACAACAGTGAGAGGCCCGCATACCACAAAAAAAAAAAAAAAAAAAAAAAAAATGAATGCCACCTCTTTTAACAGTGGCATAGATGTAATGTTAAATCTTCTCATAGTCACTTTTTTAAAAAGCAAAAAGCAGCAGGTGGAATTAGCTAACAGCCGTGGGGCCCGCATTACAGGTGTGTGTCCATCACTGCCTTAGCCCGTCCCGCAAGGTGAGGCCCCATCCTCCCCAGCAGCTCAAGGCAGAACACCCGCCTCGGCCACTGACTTGGTCCAGAAAGCCAGGAACCCCCCTCCTTAACTGAACCTTGTCCTGGGTGGGCCTGGAGCCCAAGACCCTGGTCCAGCAAGGTGACAGCTGGCGCCCTCGTCGGGACAGTGCCGGCCCCCACTTCGGCCCAGCCCCTCCCACTGCTCCTCGGGCCTCTGCCCCAGCTCCACCTCCCTCATCTCTTGTCTCCCACTCTACAGGAAAACATGAGCTGCCAGCAGACCCGCCCCCGAGATGCCCCGGAGCGTCCCCGCCCTTGCCTGGCCCGTGCCCAGGCCTTGCAGGCTCATCCTGCTTGGTGCAGGGCTCGGGGGTCTTCTCTGAGCACACCTGCTAACAGTGTCCGGTTTCCCCCTGCGTATCCCTCCAGCTACCGTGTTACCATCATCTCATGTGCTCTGCACAGGTGAATTCATCCACATCACGGTTTAGATCACTGGTATACTGCAGAGTGTTTCCCAAAGGGAAGAGCACCCTGGAATTAGGGTGAGCACAGTAGAGTGAGCTTAAAGGACAGAGGTCTGAGGTCAGGAGATATTTCAAACCCTGCCCCGTACTCCCTTCCCTGCAGCTCCTCCCGACGGACAGTGCTCGCTGATGGGCGGGTCCAGCCACTCCGCGGGGTCCCTGGACCAGTACCACCCTTGCAAGATGTCAGGAGCTCACCCAGGAAGACACGATGACCACATGAGAGCCCAGGACAACAGCGTGTGGGGCAGAGGAAGGGCACGGGGACAGTCCCTTCTCTCCACATATGCCCCTTCCTTCCCATGGGATATGGGTTACTAGGGTGGGTTATGACCTCCTGGAGGCCGCCCTCCTTCTGTCCGGGATTGAGAAACCCAATCCCCTGGTCCCAAGATGCCAGTGAGTACTCACAGGTTGATAACTGCTCCCCGTTCCTGTGCTGAAGCCCCCAGGTCTACCCGCCGGCCCAGCGGCTTCCCGCCTCATTCAGGGTCAGCCCGGCCCCCTGTGGAGCAGAGGCACCCGGACCCCCACAAGCACCCCAACAGGGCTGGGTGCATTCCTCCCGCCCGCCCCAAATCTGCTCTTCACCAACATCCTCCGCCCCGGTCTTCCCTGCTCCGTCGTCAGACTGGAAGCCTCTTCCTTCAGCTCCCCTCAACCCCTCACCCTACCCTTCTCCGAGGCCTGCTCACTTCACTTCTACATATTTCTGGAATCCCCTGTCCCCCCGGCATGTTGCCCCAACCTAAACCCTGGTCAGCCTTCCCTGGGACCACAAGTCTCTGCCCGTCTCCCCTCCCTTCCAGACCTCCTCCCGTGCTGTCACCAGAGGGACCTGTGTAAATAGTAAAGGACCTGGCACTTTGGGGATCACACCATCCTCTGAGGCCCCCATTCACCCACAGGGTAAGGTTTTTATTTTATTATTGTTTTTATTGTATTATGTTTTTATGTTTATTATGTTTTTATTTTATTATTATTATTATTTTGGTGGGTGGGCTGTGCAGCGCGACATGCAGGATCTTAGTTCCCCGACCAGGGATTGAACCCGTGCCCCCTACAGTGGAAGCGCCGAGTCTTAACCACTGGACCTCCAGGGAAGTCCCTGTAGTTTGTTTTTGAATAAGAAACAAGTCTCTCCATGTCTCAAGGTCAGGAATTGATTATATCAATAAAACTTTGTCTTGTCTGAGGGTCATCCTTGCTAAGACCAGATTGCCCCCAGGCACGAGAAACCTAAGTGGAGAAGAAAAGAACTCTCTCGCAAGTAAAGAGCCAGTAAGAACACGCCCTCAGCGCAGCACTGGCACCTCCTGTCCAGACACCTTCCACCTCCCAAGAGGACAGACAGCACGGCCGGCCGTGCTCATCCCCCGCCTCCCTTGCAGAAGTAGAGAGTAACGTTCTTAAAATGTGTTTGAGGTGGATCTAAGTCATCAGCAGATATTCTGTGCACAGGAAAGAGTGCTTCTAACTTTTCGGTCTGAATCCTGGAGGCAGAACAGCATCTGGGCTGACGCCCAAAGCCAGTGCCCCTCCGATGGGCTGCCACAGGGCCCAGCCCTTCGACTGCGACAATTAGGAAACCAAAGTTCAGGGAAGGTAGGGTGATTGCTCCAGGTGGCCTAGCCTGTTTGTGGCAGAGTAGGAACTACAACAAGGGTTCGGAGTGATTCACTTTTTTCCCCTAGTTTATTGGATTTTCAAGTTACAGAGGTGCCGAGAAAGATGGAAGAAACTGGAATTAATACTAATCTGCTTGGTCCAGCTGGGAGCAGGGACACAAGGGAAGGAGGAGGAAGTGGGGGAGCACAGCTTTCGATGCAAAACACAACCCAGTTCTTGGATTCGACTCGACCTGCATGGGGGGCTGTGGCCAGGCCCATGCTTTCCCCCATCTTTTAGAAGCTGTGTGTGACAAGTAGGGACACGGCGAGTCGGTGCAGTGCAGGGATGGGAAGCAGCTCTCCCTGGCACTCTCTCCTGACTGAGCAGGTGCCCACCGGGCCTTCTCCACCCTTGACCTACCCTCTGCCTCCCTTTGGGCACCAGGCTATGAAAAGCCTCACCGTGTGGCTGTCAAGTGGGCAATCACGTGTTGCCCCACAGAGACATCGCCAGACGGTACGACAAGCATCTTGTGAAGCTGGGTACACGGAGTCGGAGAGTCAGCACTCTGTGTGTTTGAGGGACGAATGAACCACAGGATGTCACTGTCCCCAGAACCAAAGGGCACCGACTGTCCTTGTGACCCTGACAACGAGGAGAGAGTCAGCAAGAGTCCTTCTCCCCCCACCCCCGCCCCTACGTGGCGTCGCGTTGGTGCAGCGTGTGTCGCAGGTGAGAACGGCAGAACCAGAGCACGAAGAGAGGGCCGGGGACTTGGGGACACTGCAGGGCCTGCTGCTGCCCTGTCCTGTCCTCAGAACACACTGCATCCCCCCTCACGTGCTGCCCAGGAAAAGAAGCACCATAAAAAGGGCTGAGGTTGTTTTCAGCCTCCTTTTGAATCTGGAAACCTCATCCCTGCTCTCCCTTCTGAGGGAGGAAATGGTTTGGGTTCGAGGAGCGGGAACGGGGGCGCCTGCAGCCGGAAAGAGGAGCCTGCAGGTCGGCTGTGGGCTGCAGTTGCCCGTGTGCCACCCCCCTGATGCTTTCCCGATCTGCTGGAACACTTAAGCAGACCTTTGGGGAAGGGCTTCTGGTACGAAAAATAATCACTGGTTCAGCTAAAAGCCAGAGCACAATAAGAATGGGGAAGCGAAAGCCCAATTTCTCAGTTATTAACTTTATGAACTACACGGGGTTGCAATCGTTCCTTGCATCAGCCCTCCTTTGTCATGGATGAATGTAAACAGACAAAACTTCATTGGAGACTCTGGTCAAAATATTTAAACAGAAAAGTTTATGAGCAAAAGAGCTGCTTTTATTATTCGGTCTGTTACAACCAGCCCCTTGAGTTTTCCCTCAAGTTTATTTCAGCTGGAAGGCAGTCTTCTGTTCATTCTCTAATCTCTGCAACCCAATTAACCTGAAACATTTGATGAAACATGACTGCATCCTAGCTCTTCTTATTATAAAAGGAATTCATGTTTCTTTTGCTTCTGGAATGGGAAGCAGACCTACTTTTCCCTAAGTACAGCTAAAAGCCCTGAACATTATATATAAAACAAACATAAAACACACTGAAAGGTGGAGAGAAGATGGCAGACCAGGACCCAAGTGACAACACAATAGGAGATGCCCAGCTTTTCCTTTGCCTCATATATTCCAGACTTGGATATGCACAAGGCTGCAACCCAGAACTGTCAATGGGCAAAGATACCACGCCACCCCACCCCCAGTAAAAACAAGAAAAGTCTGCTCTCTCTAGCCAAAGTATCAGAAAAGAGGCAGCCTGGCAGGGCAGAAAACTTTTAGAGAATGACCGCTCTGCTCCAGCCAAACACCACAGAGAAAACTGTGCTCCCCCCCTTCACCTACAACAGCAAAGACTTCTTTGCTGGGGAACTCAGACCTCTACTTCCACCAGACAGTAACAAGGCAGGACCCCCTCCTCCACAAGAGCAGGTCACAGGCTTCCAATAAAAATCACCCATCACACCAAGAACCAGGAAGATCTCAAACTGAGTGACAAAAAAGACCATCAATAGATGTCATCAGTGAGCTGGCAGACATTAGAACTGGCTGATAAAGACGTTAAAGCCACCATGATAAACATGTTTCAACAAGCAATTACAAACATGATTGAAACAAATGAAAAAATTGGAAGTCTCAGTAAAGAAAGTCTCAACTAAGAAATAGAATATATTTTTAATGGAAATTTAAGAACTAAAACATTTAATAACTGAAATATAAAGCTTAGCTGAGAAGCTCAACAGCAGAATGGAGAAGACAGAGGAAAGACTCAGTGACCCAGGAGACAGAACGACAGACATCAACCAAACTGAATACTGAGAGAAAGTGTTCTGAAAAACATAATAAAGAGTCTCAGGGACCTGTGGGAATATAACAAAAGATCATACGTTCACATCATCAGAGTCCAGGAAGAGAGGAGAGAGAGGAAGAGGCTGAAAAATAGTTAAGTATATAATGGTTGAAAACTTCATCAATTCGGCAAAAGACATAAACATCTAGATTCAAGAAGCTGAGCAAACACCAAACAGGAAAAACCAAAGAAATCTGTGCCAAGACACATCATCATTAAATGTCTCAAAACTCAAAACTCAGGACAAAAAAAAGAGATCTTGAAAGCAGCCAGAGAAAAGCATCTTACCGTACAGAAAAAACAACTGGAGTGATAGCAGATTTCTCATAAGAAACCAAAGAGCCCAGAAAAAAGTAGCACAATATTTCTCAAGTGTCAAAAAAAAAACAAAACCCTGTGTCCAGAATGCTATACCCAGCGGAAATATCGCCCAGAAATGAAGGTGAAATCAAGACATTCTCAGATGAATGAAAATTAAGAGAATTTGTCACCAGCAGACCTGTCCTAAGGAATGACTAAGATAAGTCTCTAAACAGAAAGGAAACAGTAAAAGAAGGAAATCTGGAATGTCAGAAAGGAAGGAAAACACATATAAGAAAAAGATATGGAGAACTACAATAGGCTTTCCTTCTCCTCTTGAATTTTGTAAATTATATTTGATGTGTGAAACAAAATTATAACACCGTGTGATGCAATTCTAAATATATTTAGGGGCTTCCCTGCTGGCACAGTGGTTAAGAATCCGCCTGCCAATGCAGGGGACATGGGTTCGAGCCCTGGTCCAGGAAGATCCCACATGCCGCAGAGCAACTAAGCCCAGGCGCCACAACTACTGAGCCTGTGCTCTAGAGCCCGCGAGCCACAGCTACTGAGCCTGAGTGCCACAACTACTGAAGCCCATGCGCCTAGAGCCCGAGCTCCGCAACAAGAGAAGCCACTGCAATGAGAAGCCCTCTCACCGCAACAAAGAGTAGCCCCCGCTTGCTGCAACTAGAGAAAGCCCGCATAGCAACAAAGACCCAGCTCAGGCAAAAATAAATAAGTAAATAAATATTTAAAAACGGAAAAAAAGAATGGGAGAAAAACCCAGACATGTAAGGCACAGGTGTCCTAAAGGGATTCAAGAGTAATAATGAGGAGAGGGGGGCCTTGGCCCATGGGTAGCTGGAGGGCATGAGGTCTCTTCTGTGGGAAAGAGAAAGGGTCCAGGGTCTTGGGTGAGCCCAGTAAGTGGTTCCTCCAAACAAGCCTCCCGCTGGCTTGTGTACCAAACAAGAGGACAGCCTTACCATCAGAAAGGTGATCAGTTTCCAAAACTGAATTAAGACAGCAAATAGGGTCCAGGGGGTACAAAATGAATCTGAACTTTTAGAGGTAGGCTGAGAGAGGATGCTAAATCTTGAAACACCCCATGCTGCAAGGATGACAGGGACTGAAGAAAAGGTTTCAGAAGCAGCAGGTGAGTACAGGGCAGGATGACTCGAGTTTGCACCAGGTGATCAGATAGTTTATGCCAACATTGTGTCCCACGGCGAATGCCAGTCTTGCTCTGGGGGTTGAGTAGCTGAGGCCAGTCACGTAGGCATGCAGTGCCCACTAGCCCTCTGAGGTCTGCTGCGAGGTGGCCGGAGTCCACAGGGACACTGGGGGGCCTAGAATGGAAGCTCCATGAGGGGAGGACCTGGCCAATCTCGTTTTCTACTGCGTCCAGGACCTGGCACAGTGCCCAGAGGTACTCAGTGTAAGTTGCTGATGTGTGGATTCCATGATGATGGAGGGAAGAAAGGGGGGAGTGAGGGAAGGAGGGTGGGGGGAGAGAAGACAGAGGCTCAGGTAACCTCCGGAGAAGAGCAAGATGGCACAGGACGTCCCTCCCTAAAGCTGCACTAAAATGTACCCTGGGGCTTCCCTGGTGGCGCAGTGGTTGGGAGTCCGCCTGCCGATGCAGGGGACACGGGTTCGTGCCCCGGTCCGGGAAGATCCCACATGCCGCGGAGCGGCTGGGCCCGCGGGCCATGGCCGCTGAGCCTGCGCGTCCGGAGCCTGTGCTCCGCAATGGGAGAGGCCACAGCAGTGAGAGGCCCGTGTACCGCAAAAAAAAAAAAAAAAAAAAAAAAAGTATCCGGGATTTTGGCTTTATTCAGGTAAGGTGAGGCCAACAGGTCAGGAGACAAGTGCCACTGAAAAGATAGTTTATTACTCACCGTTCCCAAGAGAATGGGGGCAGGGGGCACCATGCCATATGGGGCCACAGGAGGAAACACCAAGGCCGGTCACAGGCAGAGAGCATGAGTGAGGGAACTGTGGGAACGTCTTTATGGGGGTTCCCGAGGGAAGGAAGGGGCAGGACAGGGTAAGGGGACTGACCAGGTCAGGATTGGGTGGTTTGGATAATTTTAGCGGGTCTGTAGGGGCTGCCCCTAGTTGTCTGATGCCTGACCCTGGGCCAGTCAGGAAGGGGAAGGGGCTAGTGTCTCAGCAGTGTAGCAGCCCAGAAAAGGCAGGTGGGCTGGGGGTCTGCAGGTCAAGCTGTGCTCACCAGCGAGTAGCTCGCTGTCTCTAGAAACTAGCTGACCTGGCGGTGGGGGACCTCTCCCAGGTCAACAAGGCCCCAGATATCAGAACATCAGATACAGAAGCTAGTAAATGTGGTTAACACATAAGCTGAGAGTGGATCTCCCCCAGGTGGTCTGTCCCAGGCCCTGCTGGGAGCCAGGGGAGTGGAGTGGAAGGCCAGGCCTGTCCACCCGTGATCCATGCTGGCAGCTCGGGGCTCCTCGAGAGAGGAACAATTCCAAAGAGAAAAGAGAACTCAAGGATTCCACCCCCTGTACCTCCAAAAGTGCTACTCCCTGGAGGAGGGCTCTGAACCCTGTCCAAGCGTCTCTGTGGAGCGTCAGCATGGGGGGCGTGGTGGGGCCCGAAAAGGCTTGTGCCCCCCCTAGCATGGGCATGCAGTCCCAACCAGTGAGATCCTGGCAGCTTCAGCCTGCCCTGGAGAGAGAAACCGAGAAGAAAGGCAAACACGTCCCACAAGAGCCAAAGCACCTTGCTCCAGACCAGGCTTCCCATGGGATGCTACTGACATTTGGGGCCGTGTCCATCTATGTCGGGAGGCTGTCTTGTACACCGCAGGAGGCTGAGCAGAGCCCTGGCCCCTGCCCACTGGATGCGACCCCCTCGGTGTGATCACCAAAACCGCCTCCTGCCATGGCGTCGTCCCCTGCAGTTGAGAACCACACAGCTCCAGGAGCACTTAAGTCATGTTCAATTTTTTATATTCAGCTACTTGCATTTCTTCAAAACCACGTTTGTCTTATCAAATAGAGTGACTCTCACTCCCCCACAGAAAGCCAACTTCCAAGAGGTACGATGAATAAATATGCCAGGATGAGTCAAGGATCTTCAAGTGGGCAGATCAGCGATGGGGGAGGGATGCTGGGAAGGGCCCCAGGGCTCTAAGAGCTCAGGGCGGTGGGACCTCCTCCACTCTGGTGGGCTCGTGGCTCGTGGCCCAAAGTGCCCTTGACTTGTGCCCTGGCCCCGCAGATGCCACAGGGAGCCCTGAGGTGGCTGGTGGCGGGGGTGGGTCCTGGGGGTGAGGGCGGCCTCTCTTCCCCAGACAGACACAAGATGAGGACTCATCCAGGCGAGGTGTAAGCGCAGGACAGGCTGACAGACCCAAGGGGCTCTCGTCTGCCAGCTGCCAGCCCTGAGGGAGAATGAACCGCACGGACACCAGACATGGGGGCACACTTCCCATCTCAGGGTCCCTACCAGCCTGAGGGCCCCGCCACATGCCCGGAGCCCAGAGCAGAGCCTGGGACCCACTGATGCCTGTCCAGCCATGAATAGTTGGGCCAGTGGCTGCAGAGGGAGGAGGATGCAGAAAATTCGGGAAAGAAGCATAGACGCGTGTACACGTGTAACTGACTCACTCTGTGGTGCACCTGAAGCTATCACTACACTGTTAATCAACTATATTTCAGTATAAAATAAAAAGTTATAAAAAGAAAATTCGGGGAAAATCCACCCCAAAGAAAGAGAGCTCAAGTGTACTGCAGGTGAGGTAGGCCGGGGCTCAGACACGGGGCCTGGCAGCAGGGTGGGGGACCGGCCACCACGGAGTCAGGAGGACCTTCCACCTCCTGGCCGCTTGTTTGAGGCCACGACCCAAGACAGACGCCAGGCAGGCACCCTCCCGCGGGTCATTCTTTTTCTGGAGGGTTCAGCCGGCCCGCCTGCCACTGTCCAGAGAGCACAGCTCCGCGAGCCGCCCACACATCTCTTCCGATTCGCACCCACAGGACAGTACGTTTCTGTAAACCTGCAGGGGCAGCTCAAGGGTTCGAGACACTGGGGAACTTCAAAGCACAGCATCAGGTGTGAGAACGTGGTGGAGGGGCTTCCACTTGGCCACCGCCCAGCCGCTCAGCCCCAAAGCCAGGGTCAACACTTCGAAGGGAAGCTTCATTCTTCCCCATCCACCCGTCATTCCTTCCGTTGTTCCTGCCTGATCCCCAGGCCTCCTGGTACCACGGAGGAGCAGAGGCCCTGGGCTCGGCACCTACACGATTCCCACCCATCCACCCATCCATCCCGAGCAGCCAGGGAGGAGGTCTGGACGCTCAAATGGGCGGCAACCCCGGGGCAGAGGAATTCCGCTTCCAAAGTCGGTCTGTAAAATGCTGCTGGCCATTGGTGCATTTTTCCTTCGAGGGGAAGCAGAACAGTTCTAAAAGCTGCCTCTGGGGTACAGGCCTTGCCAAGGGGGAGTCAGTGAGAGGGGAAATTAATGTTCTCTTGAAAATGATGAGTAACTTCACACAGTCACCAGGGCCCAGTGAGGCCTGTGACATGAGCCACGTGGGCCCAATCTCGGCCCTCCCTCCCTCCCTCCCTCCCTCCGTCCTGGCCTTTGTGAGGGTGTGGGACCCCGGGGGGGGGGGGGGAGGGAGGGGCACCACGGGCCTGCGGGGAGGGGGCAGACGGGAAGGAGGAGGGGTCTGTGAAACTGAAGACTGCCAGAACGCGATCCCATCGCACGCTCAAAGTCTGATCAAAGGGCAAGGGCGGCCTCCCTGCTTTGGAATAAACTCTAAACACGTTAAGGGAATGTGGACGCCACCTCAGGCCTGCAGCCTTGGAGGCCAGAAAGGAGGCTAATTAGAAGCAACTTTTGGAAAGACACCGGAACGTGTGGGTCGAGGCACAACACAGGGCGCAGGTCGGGGAGGCAAGGCTGGGGGCCCCTCCGGGGCACCTGGGAGCCCGTGCCACTGGAAGGCTGGTTCAGACCTTGTCCAGGATGCTACCGTTAAACTTGAACCTTGAACCATGCCCTTTCACCACCATCTGCCTGCCCTCCCCACCCCCACGGGTCCAGATCATTCTGGACAAACCCTCTCCTCTTGAGGTCCACAGGCTCCAGGACACACCAGCCACTAGCCAGAGTCCCCGTGTCACCTGGTAGAGGCCCTCCTCTGGGGCCCACGGGACAACCACTTCCATGTGCCACCTCGGTACCTCTTTTCGAGTCACCAGCTGAAAGTCCCAGGAGGGCAGGACCCGGTCCGTCCTATTTGCCCAGCACCTGCAGCAGTGGCTGCTTCTCAGCGGGGGCTCAGGGCAGGACCCGGTCTGTCCTATTTGCCCAGCACCTGGAACAATGGCTGCTTCTTAGCGGGGGCTCAGGAGACGTTTATGGAACTGCATTTCCCGGAGCTGCCATGACAACGACCAAAAACTGTCAGCTTAAAACAACAGAAATGTATTCTCTCACTGGTCAGGAGGCCAGAAGTCCAGATCACAGCATCGCAGAGCTGGCTCCTTCAGGAGGCCCTGTGGGGAGTCCGTTCCAGGCCTCTCCCCGGACTCCCTGGCTTCCAGCAGCCTCGGCGTCTCCTGCAGCAGCACCGAGCCAGCCTCTGCCTGCGTCCTCGCCGCTCTCCTCCCCTCTGAGTCTCCTCCGGGTGTCTTCACCCAAACCTCCCGCTCCTTCTTCCTTGAAGGGCACCCGTCGTTGGCTTCAGGGCCTCCCCACTCCGGTGTGCCCTCATCCTGATTTGCATCTACAAAGACCCTACTTCTGACTGAGGCCACGTTCACAGGCCCCGAGGGTAAGACTTCAACACACCCTTTGGCGGGTGCAACTCCACCCAGCACCGTACTGACCGAACAAAGGAAGGACAAACAGCCCCAGCCCGGGAAGGAATCATCTCTCTCAGCTCTGCCAAGGCCTGCAGTGGCGAGCACTTCCCGCACTGAGAAAGGGGAGTGACCAAGTCCAGATGGTACCAGCGGTGCCCGCGACGAAGCCTTCCCTGCCATCCAGTCCCCGCGCCTGGGATTCCAAGCACAGAACCTGATTCCCAGTCAGGAATCGTAACTGCGTCCCAAACACACACACCAAGCCACAGCTGAGGGAATACATACGTGGGGTAGGACACGCGTGCGAGTGTGGGATGTGGCGTATGGGGGATGAGGTGTGTGTGTGTGGTGTGCGCGTGCGGGCATGAGAGCTGAAGCTCTGCTTCACTCCGCCCACCCTGGGAGATGTTGTAGTCAGTGGACTTGATGTGCTTCATGAGATAAAGAACGTTTGTAAGAAACCACGGAAGCCTCCCCCATACAGGTTGGGAGGAGTTGTTCCAGTTTCGGGGTCCGTCAGTGACAGATGAGAGGCGCGCTGGTCAGCTCGGGCTGCTATAACCAAGCGCCACAGGGGTGGCTTCAACCACAGAAATTGATTTCCACTGTTCTGAGGCCAGAAACCCAAGCTCAAGGTGCCGTCAGGGCTGGTTTCTGGTGAGGCCTCTCCTCCCGGCACAGAGAACACCTGCTGCCTGGGTTCCGACGGCCTTTCTTCTGTGTGCAGAGAGAGGTCTCTGGCATCTCCTCCCATTCTGACGGGAACAGCAGTCCTAGCGGATTCAGGCCACGTCCTGACGGCCTCATTTGGCCTCCATCACCTTCCTAGAGCCGCCACCTCCCAAATACAGTCACACTGGTGGTTAGAGCCCCAACATACGAATCTGGGGGCAGACAATTCAGTCCATGACAAGAAGTAACTTGAGGAAATGGATGTCGATGCCACATCTCTATCTAAAAGGGCACAGCACCGGGGAGGAAGGGTACCTGGCAGTGTTGAAAGAACCCGGAACGCGGCACACCCTTCCCAGGAGGCCGGGGTCTGAGGAAGGAGGTGTGGCCGGCTCCTGAGGGGCTCCGGGAACCTCCAGTGAAGCTGGGAAGTGTGGCCCCTAAACCAACACGGGAAACACTCGGAGCCTCCTGGCGCCCGGGGAAGGGAGCGAGTGCTCGCCAGAGGGGTGTGAAGAGTGAGTGTCCGAGAGGGACAGGCCAGCCCAGCCTCCCTCACAGGACCCCTGGTGGCCTCGGGACCACGCACCCAGGGGGCTGAGGGAGGGGTTCCTGGGGGATCGCACACAGATTCAGGAAGCCCGGAGTTGAGGGATCTCCAGGTGAGGGGTGGCGACCAGAGGGCCTGATGCCACCTGTCCTGAGATGACTATCCCACACTCAGCAAACTCGGGAGATGTCGGAGGAGCCTGGGTTCCATCAAGCGGTCACACCAGACACGAGCCATCTGCCATTCTCCCGTGCTTTCCCCAAACGCTCCCCAGGGGCCAGTCCATGTCAGCTTCCAGGTCCTCTAGCCTGTTCTTCACGCCACACGGGAACAGCCGCCTAAGGAGGGCCACTTCCCCTCGGAGGCACAGTGACAATGAAGGGGATCCTTGCCCTTTGCTGCCCTTCCCAAGAGGGAGCCGGGCACAGGAGAAGGGCCCAGGCTCTGTGTCTCAGGTGCCACAACCTCCCAGGGCCTCAGCTCCGTCGCCTGCGGGGAGGTGTTGGTGCTTCTCTCAGGAAAGGCGCACCACATGGTATTCAACCCGTGAAGTCAGTCTGCCCACCATCTCTCCCCACAGTGCTGCCCATGGCATCTGAAGAGGCATTCGCAAAGCAGCCCACCCCCGGAGGGCACCCCACGGTCCCTGAGCCTCTGTTCAACGAGGGCTGGCGTCCGTAGCCCTGCTTCTCAGCGCCTCCGCTCGGAGAAGGTGGTGAGGAACCCGCTCACTGCACGCGGAGCAGGTTAATTTGCTGCCAGGACTTCCCAGTCACTGAGAGTGAGATAACTGAAGCCACGCGGAGTTTGCTTACAGAGCGTTTCACTCATGTTTCATTGAGTGCCTTCTTTTTAACTCAGCGACTGAACCACCGTCCACCAGGTCCTCTTCTTCAGTTACTGTTGTTTCCTGATCCCTGAGCACAGTCTGGATTCCCTTCGATGGTGTCAGGTAGAGTGCAAATGGCTTTCAGTGTTGAGTAAGGCTTAAAGAAGATGGTGCACCACGAGTTAGCTATGGAAACTCCATCAACCACTTTACCCCTCTAAGCCTCCGTGCCCCCATCTGTAAAGTAGGGCCAATAACTCTACTACTTCACAGGACGACAATGGAAATCTGATTTTAAAACCATCTGATAAAATGCAAGCTGCTAATAAAACAAGTGGTCTGGAATTATTTCATCAATCTGCTTCTGGCATGACAGAATAGGTTGTATCAGACCAGACTCGCTGCCAAAATAACGAGGAAAGCTGGATAAGACACAACGCTCCCAAGAAGAAGGGAACTGACTGAGATGAGCCTGAAAGTAAGTGCTGCTTCCACCCTCCAGGTATTTGGAAATTCCTAAGCAGCATGGATTTAAGAGGGTGGAAAGTCAAGCAGGAGTAAGCGCTCCGACGGCGAGTCCGACAGCCCCAAGAAGGAGGCCGAGTTCACGCCCTACCCGCGCACGGACAGCTACGAACAGGAGGAGGACATCGACCAGATCGTGGCGGAGGTCAAGCAGAGCACGAGCTCGCAGAGCCTCGACAAGGCGGCCGACGACATGCCCAAGGCCGTAGGCGGGGGCCGCCCAGACAGCCCCAGGCCGCGGGCACCAAGGGGGCAGCGGGGGGCTGCTGGCGGCGAGGCAGTGCAGCGGTACGGCAAGGAGAAGAGGGATGCCAGCTCGCTGGCCATCAAGGAGGCCATCGAGGAGGTGAAAACCGGGGCCATACGTTCGCCTTATACCCCCGACGAGCCCAGAGAGCCCATCTGGGTCAGGCGCCAGGACACTAGTCCCACCAGGGATTGTGACGACCAGAGGCCGGTGGATGGAGATTCTCCGTCTCCCAGCAGTTCCTCACCCATGGGCGCAGTCTTCGAGCACATCCCTTCATCTCAGTGACCCCACGGAAGCCTCCACAAATGAAGAGTCAAGAAAAAGCTTGGCTTCATTCCCAACCTACGTCGAAGCTCCCGGAACTTGTGACCCTGAGGACTTGATCCATGGAATCATTTTTGTTGCCCATCACCTTGGCTCCACCCAGCTGCTCTCAGACAAAACTCCCTCCAAAAACGTGCGCATGACGCTGGCCCAGGAAGCAGGATCAAGAGACGCATCTTTTCCTGCGACTCCCAACAAGACGACTCCCTGACAATGACCTTCCTGCCCTCCGCGTCTTTCAGACTCAATAATGCTGCTGGTAGAACATCAGGTTCCTGTCAAGCTGCCCAGCCAAGCCTGGCCTGACTCTTTTTCACTGTCTCCGTTACCATAAAGAGGTGACGTTAATACCCACAGATGTCCCCACAGCCTTCTCCATCTTAATTTAGCATCTCCCAGGCACAACGTTCAAAACAAGAACGCACAAACCTCTCTGAGAGAACAAGCTGCTTTTCAGGCACTGTCCTGCCTTATTTCATACAGAGCAGAGAACTTTAAAAACATAGTCTTTAGGGACATAGTTCTGACCCCTCCTGTCCCACAGTTACCAAACATGCTATGACTTTGTTACATTCACATTTGCTAAGTAAACCCCTAGGGTGCCAGATGTTAAGCAAAACGCCACAAGAGAAATTGCGAGAGAGAAGTTTATGACTCACAGGCCCTGGAGGAAGTACCTGCACACCTGGAGGGGCCACGTGGGGAGGTCAAGGCGGGACCTGGGCACAAGCCTGTCTTTATTGGGGTCTGTGGGTGGAATGCTTTGAGGTTCCCAGACTAAGGCCGGATTTTTCACTTCAAACCAAAATGGGGCTTTGGTGAGCTCCACGGGGGTCTTACCTTAGGGGCACCACGGGGAAGGCCCTGGGAGGCAGGTGGACACTTGTCCACAAGGGCCGTTGAGGGGTCCTTTCAGGAGCTTTACATCTGCACCTGACTCTGCGGGCCACTCCACACAGCACTGCTTGCATGAAGGAGCCATTGTCAGTTTAAGGCCCACACGGGCTGCTTGGCCAAACAAAATGGACGCTGATGCAGTAATACCGTGGAGTAAATCTGCTGAACTCTTAACCCAGCACTTAGTTTCCCAGGTTAATGGTACAGTTAGCTCCCCCAGGGTCAATGGGTGTGCAAGGACCCGGCATGGTTCTCTGACAGTTGGGGACCACCTGTCAGAGAACCACGTGTTTGGAAATGGTGAGGGGGTGCTTTTGGTTGTCACAGCGTCTGGGACATTTATATTGGCATTAGTGGCCAGAACCAGAGACACCTGACACTGTGTAATGTCCAGAACGGGGCCACATGACAAAGATTTATCTCCTGCAGAATGCCAGAGCACTTCCCTGAAAAGGAACACTACCAGGCCCCATTCAGATGAATCCTCCAGAAGAAAGCAACAGTCCACCCCCAAACAGTACTGAAGACCCCTGAGACCAAAAACTCCATGTTGCTTTTAGATGAGTTTTTCCTAGGTGCTGTTTATTGGCCTCCTGACAGGTACCCTTGACTCCTACAGCTAGAGTCTGTCTGTCTCTCCCCTGCCCTGTGACACGTATGAGTACTCAGTGACCCTGAGGGGAGAGCAGGCCCAGACACATCACCTGAACATAGAGCAGCACTTAGGGAAGACACCACATCCCAGTACCAGATCCTGCCCAGTGCCAAGTGTTCTGTGCACTTTCTGATTTCCACAGTGGTTTCTGAGAGTGGTTTTTTCCCTTCTTTAAAGTGCAGCTCCCTGATGAAAAACCGGAGAGCCTGCTTTGAATCTTCAAAGGATTGGTATCCAGAAGTTCCACAGGTCATTTGAACAAAAAATTAGATGGCTTTGTCGATCAGAACAGGCAAGACAGAGGCTCTCTGATTATAAATCGATTTTAGACCTGCCTAGAGCAGAGAAAGCATTTGGAAAACGTATATTTATTTTTACAGCGAATTACTCTAGGGTGAGGAATTCATTATAGAGTAGTAAGATTAAATGGTTGCGTTTCATTTATAAGTATCGTTTCACAATGTGCTTCTTGCATCTGAAGGAACTGTTGCCTAACATGAAATATTTTCTGCCTCATGAAAAAAAAAAAAAAGTCAAGCAGAAAGTGGGTACTACGAGTGAGAGAAGTTAAGCAGAGTCTCATCAGTCTTACAGGGATAAGGGGGAAAAAACCCTGAGGTTCAAGGCTACCACGTGAGCCAAAACCTGAGGGCTCAGGAGACCACGGAAATGCTCAGCAGTGAGCCCAGCACTGCACCACTTACCTCCCCAAAGTGACTGCTGATTTGCAGACAGTACCCCAGAGGCCGACCAGCCCTGGAGAAGACAGAAGTTGAGAGTCTGAAAAGCCATCAGAGCTCTGGGCACTCTCACTATACTGTGGAGTAACTAGAGCTCAGGAGGCACTGAGGAGCGTCACCCATGAATATGATGCTCCAGCAACGTACTTCACTTTACAAAAACTGAAAATTGCCTCAAATCAGCTTACTACCCGATTGCATTAAATTAGTCTGCGCCGAATTTAATTGCCTGTCATAAGCAAAAGTAAACTCTCTCTGGAGGAAGATAACATCATTCAGAGCCACAACAATTTATGATCAAAATGTCCAACATTCATTCAAAAATTACTAGACACACTGGACATGACATGGGACCAAGAGAAAAAAGTCACAAGAGAATAATACTGTGAAAAAATTCAAGTGTCCGTCAACAGTAGAATAAATAAAATGTAGTACATTCAGGCTTCCCCAGTGGCGCAGTGGTTGAGAGTCCACCTGCCAATGCAGGGGACATGGGTTCGTGCCCTGGTCCGGGAAGATCCCACATGCTGCAGAGCGGCTAGGCCCATTGGCCATGGCCGCTGAGCCTGCACGTCCAGAGCTTGTGCTCCTCAACGGGAGAGGCCACAACAGTGAGAGGCCCGCGTACCACACACATTAAAAAAATGTAGTATATTCATATAATGAATTGCTACACAGCAATTTTTAAAAAACAAACTATTACTACACAAAAAAGCATGATGTATCTCAGACACAATGTTGAGTAAACATGTCAGATACAAAACAGTACATACTATGGGATCCATTTATAGGAAATGCATAAATAGATGAAACTATGCCATGATGACAGGGGTCAAAAACTTGGCTGTCTTTGAGGGAAATATCAAATGCAAGGGACATAAGGGAGAGTCTGTGGTATTAAGCACTTTAAATGTCCTGATATGGGTGATAACTGTTTGGATATGGAGATAGATATAGATATAGGTGTGTGTGTGTGACAATTCATCAGGCTAAATAAACACTTAGGTAACTTTACAGTCAGTCCTCCATATCCATGGTTCCACATCCACAGAGCCAACCAACCACAGATCATGTAGTACTATTATAAATATTTAGTGAAAAAAAAATTAGTGTGTAAGTGGACCTGTGCAGTTCAAACCTGTACTCTTCAACTGTATATGACTTTAAAAGCAGATCATACACAGCTGAAGAGAGAATTAAACAATTAAAAGACAAGTCAGTAGAAGTTAAATACAGAAAGATATATGTAGATGAAAAATACAGAAAATCAGTTGAGAGAAATTTGGAACAAGGAACATTTGACATGGGAACAAAGGAAAAATAACAAGGTGGTAGGTAGATTTAAGCCCAAATATATCAGTAATTACAATGTAAATTTAAATATACCAATTAAAAGACAAATTATCAAATTGGATAAAAATACAAAGTTCAACTCTATGACACTTGTAAGAGACACACCTAAAATATAAGGATACAAGAATGTGAAAGTAAAAGCATTTTTTAAAAAGATATACCATGCAAACACTAACCAAAGGAATGTCAGTGATGTTATACTTCTATCAAATTAAATTCAAAAGCAATAAGCATTAATAAAGAGATATTTTATAATAATAGAAAGGTCAATCCACCAAGGAGACTTGGCAATTCCAGCTGTCATGCACCTCATAATATAGGCTTAAAATATATAAAGCAACTATCTATACAAATAGAAGTGAAAACAGATGCAACTGCAATCAAAATGGATCATTTTAACAAACATCTATGGATAGAATGGGTAGAATAAGAAGCCAGAAATATCAATAAATATACAGAAGATCTGATCAACATGTTGAAATCTCACCAATTTCAAAGAATTAAAAACATACAGATCATATTCTCTGTTTTCTGACTACAGTGGAATTAAGCTACCATTGGGGAAATTTTTTAAATTCCAAATACTCTTTTAAATAACCTATGAGTCAAAAAGAATTAATAATGGTAATTAGAAATTAATTTTGAAATTAATGCAAATGAAAATATAACAACAAAATTTATGAGACTGAAGCTAAAGCCACACTCAGAGGGAAGTTTTATCACTTTAAGTGCACATAGAAGAAAAGACAGGCTAAAGTCAACTATCAAAGTCTCCATCTCAAGAAATTTACAAAGAACAGCAAACTAAACCCAAAGAAGGAAGGGAAACAAAGCTTAGAGGCTTATCTAGAAGAGATCTGTGAATGTGGCTTCTGTCTAATGGGGTAAACCCCAATGAGATTCACATGTAACCCACAATTAAATTAGAAAAATCACTGCCAGCCTAAACTGAACACAATTAAATTAGAAAAAACACTGCCAGCCTACACTGAAAGGGACAGAGGTAGCCCTAAATTAAAGGAGCCAGTTTGACCCCAAAAATTCTACTGGCAGGTATAAAGCCACTCCATTGCAAACATGCATTATCCTTCACAAAAAAGGACGGATGACTCAGAGGGTGGAATCAAGAGGCCAAACACTATGAAGAATCATTTCCAGGCCTGAAACCTAATCAAGGAACTGCAACTTGTGTCCAACTGGACCTTAGAATTGCTATGGACCAGGGACTCCTTTGTGCTTCCCATTTCCCCATTTTTAAAGAGAAATACCGGGGCTTCCCTGGTGGCTCAGTGGTCAAGAATCTGCCTGCCAATGCAGGGGACACGGGTTCGAGCCCTGGGCTAGGAAGATCCCACATCCTGCGGAGCAGCTAAGCCCGTGCACCACAACTACTGAGCCTGCGCTCTAGAGCCCGCGAGCCACAACTACTGAGCCCACACTCCACAACTACTGAAGCCCGTGTGCCTAGAACCTGCGCTCCGTGACAAGAGAAGCCACCTCTATGAGAAGCCTGCGCACCACAATGAAGAGTAGCCCCCACTCGCTGCAACTAAAGCAAGCCCACGCACAGCAACGAAGACACACACAGCCAAAAATAAAAATAAGTAAAACAAATAAAATTTTTTTTTTTTAAAAAAGAGGAATATCTACAGTGGTAGATGATCTTATGCCTATCTGACCATTGCATGTTAGGTATAGGAAGCAGATAACTTTCTCTTAATTTTCATGGGTCCAAAGGTGGAAAGGAACTATACGCCCAAGGAGCTGTTCTTCAGGAAATGTATTTGAAGAGCCTCAAAGAGGGGCAGCAAACTTGGAGGAGTTGAACCATGCATGGGAGGAGAAGGGTAAGGTGGGTATAGCTGGGGGAGGATGAGGGGTTGAGAAAGATTGGAGGGGGTGTTAAATCAAAGAGACCTGAGCCTCCCATCAAGGGTTGGGAAAGTCTACTCTGCCTCTCAAGGGAGGAACTGGAATGCCGCATGGTAACTGGTGTGGATACAAGAAAGGGTGAAAAAGCAGGGCCAGGCTTCAGCTGAGCTCCATATCAGTACTTCCAAGTAACCTAGCCCACATTTTTCACTGGAACGTCTCAAAGGTACCTCAAATTCGATATTTCCAAGACCCAGCCTTGTCTGGTTGCTTCCATCTCAGTGAATAAGAAGACTCTACCTGGCTGCATACAGCAGAAATCTAGGAGGTACCTTCCTCTTCCTCACCGTTATCCAATCAGCCACCAAGATCAGAAGCTCCTACCTCCTCAGCAACCCTAAGACCTGCTCACTTCTCTCCATCCTCCACCACCATCCCGCCAACCACCACGGCAGTCCAGGCCACCAGCATCGAAGCTGGCCTCGGGAAAGCGCCAACTCGTCCCGCCCTGGACGTCCAGGCTGGTTCCCACAGCCACTGTGCTCTTTTCAAAACGCAAGGCCCCTGCGACTTTCCCTGCTTCAGCCATGAAGGGGCTTCTCAAGGCTCTTGGGACGAGGAGCAGAGTGCTACCCTGGCCCAGCAGGTGCTCCGTGGTCTCCACCTGCAACTGGAGGGGCTGAGGGGGGGCAGGCAGCAAGGCTGGAAGGAGGGAGGAACAAGGTCGCTGGGCGCCCCTCCAGCCCGGGCCTCTGCACAAGCTCCCCGCTCCCTCTGTGCTCAGACCGGCCTCCTGTCGACGAAGAATTAATCAGCCGATCTAAGAAAGAACTGGACATTTTTATGTGAGCCAAATTTGAGAATTATAACCTGGGAAGAGCATCTCAAAAAGCTCTGAGAACTGTTCCACCCGCTGTTAGTCCAGGCACAGTTACGTAAGTTTTCTGAGACACAGGGCTGTACTTCGAATGACGTATCGGTGACAGTTTACATAATCCAGATCTAAGTGTCATCCTGCTGGGTCATCTGACCCCGTAAGATCAAGAAGGAGTGTTATCTTTTAAGGAGCTGTCGTGTTGATGCTGGGAGAATGCTGCTCCCTGTGGCTGAGTGGGTATTCCTGCCAAGGGAGGAGGTCTGGTCCATGCATGATGCAGACACACAGAGCACAGTGGGGTTGAGAAGCGAGACCAAAAGGCAGAGAAGACGTTTTGTGTTTAAATGTTTCTTGCCTTGCCAGAAAATATGAATTTTATTTCACACTCCTCTCCTAACAAACTCCTCCCTGACATCAGATTCCTGCAAAGCGCAGCTTCGTGCGGGGAGCCCTTTCACACACACGTGCACCACACGCACACGCACACACACAGACACGCGGCTCTGATGCGTGCCTGAGTAAACAGCGCTCCCTTCCTCAGCACCCCTTGTTCGGGCTCATTTAACCTCTAAAGTGAGCCTAAGCTGTGGACAACACACGTGCTCAAGAAGAGACACAGGCCCAGAGAACTGAAGAGAAATGGCCGAGGTCACAGAGCCGGGGACAGTTCCCTCCCGCTGAAGAAACCAGCGTCAGTTCACGTCTGATTAATGGAGGGAAAAAGCCTATCAGGAGAGTACAGCTTACCTGGAAAATTATGCTACTAAGAACACACAGAGAAGTA
Organism: Leucopleurus acutus; assembly: GCF_964270905.1. Classification (NCBI taxonomy): domain Eukaryota; kingdom Metazoa; phylum Chordata; class Mammalia; order Artiodactyla; family Delphinidae; genus Leucopleurus; species Leucopleurus acutus. Next base: position 116,424,566 of record NC_139149.1, on the reverse strand, counting down.
GAATGCTGTGATAGGGGTGCCTCACTCTTCAATTCCTTTCTTTCTCTCGTTTTCCCCACTGTTCTCTTCCTTCCCTGCATTCAGTAGCTGACCTGTCTCCCTTTAAATACTTCCCAAGGAAGCAGCCTGAACAGTCTTTCCCACAGATTTGAAAATTCCCTGCAATAAAAATGTCAAGGGTGAAATAAGACAATGCATTTTCTCAGCCCTACATCAGGCCAAATTACATATTAAAGGACCAACATCTGAACAATAAAACTCAGGAGAAAAGCCCCCTTCAACTTGCTGGAACCCAGGCTGAGGTCTGGGTTAAACGGAGTGGGCGATGGAGCTAAGGCTGCCATTCTTCAGGGTCTTTCTTTGTATACGGGCCCAACTCTGCTTGGCTCGTCCGCCAAGCCCCTCCCTTCCCCACACCTCGCTCCCCTGCCAGAGTGATTCAAGCCTGGAGAGGCTCTGATGAACTGGGGCGGGGGGAGGGGCGATTGATTACTGAGAAACTCTTTTTCCTTGCCAGAAGGAAAAGCCTGCAGAGTGCCTACTCAGAGCTCCTCCAGCAGAGGACAGGTACCCTGGGGGCCGAATGTCCCTGGGGCTCTAGAAGCCGTAGCTCTGCACTAGGTACAATGTACCTGCTAAATTCAGTGAAGGATTGATCACAAACCCCAAATAGACCAGCTCTGGCTGTGACAGCACAGCCACCCTGGGAATCCGGGTGGCACTGGGCCCGTCCCCGCACATCTCCCCACCCCGGGACAGGTGGGTGACGGGCCCTGCTCAGCGCCCCATCTCTTTCATCAGGGCAGCACTCACTCCTGCTTCCCACGGACGGCTCTTTGTTTCTTAACTTTCTCATTCAGGAGAAAAGACACAAAGGCTCCTCTGCCCAGAGTACCTGAAAACCCTCCTTCCATCCAACACCAATTTGCACTTTCTCCTTCCATCGATGAGGCACTTTCTTTCCTGGGCTTTTGTCATGTTAGACAGAGGAGAGAGTTGCCCGAGAGCATCTGACTGCTGGGCACCAGCTCTGGGTCTGTGAAACCCCTCGGGAACGCTGCATCCTCTCTGCACCTGTGCAGGACAGGGTCAGGGCCCAGCCCGGAGGGCCAGGTACAAGCCCTACCCAGGCCACCTCCCATCCCCAAGATGCCCCATGACAGGCCAGTGTCACAGCTGGACGACATGCCGATTTAGACTTTAAGGGCCTTTGGGGAAAAATGCTAATTGTTTCTAGAGTCAAACCAGACATGTGAAGTGACCCTGTGAAGTGCTGTGATCCCCACGATTTCATGCTGGTTCTTTACTCACGAAAACTGGATTCAGTCTCCTAAACTCCCCATGTTCTAACTGCCAGAGTAAATTCAATCTCCCCACTTCTGTGAGCCTTCCGTAACTTTGACTTTTGCCATCACAGACGAGAATGGGGAACGCCAAAGATGCTTAGAGTCATTCACCAGAGACAGCCCCTCTTCCTGATTTACAAATGAGAAAAGCAGGACCCAGAGCGCAGATGACCTTCCCAAGACTGGAGTCCCACTTGGCCCCAGACGCACAGCCCCAAAGCCCTTCCTGCAGGTTCTCTGTCCATAGGAGGACTCGCTTTAGGGCAGGTGTGTTCATCTCCTTCAACATGAAGACCATACAGGGCTCAGCCACTGTGACCAGCCCCCAGCAGTCTCTGCTTGACATCCTGGCTCTGTAAAGCTACTGCTTTTGTTTTTCGTTTCATTTTCTATGAAGATTAAGATAATGCTTGAAATCTAAGGTGCTTTTAAGTATCAGTGACAAGGCGACCCTGGGTTTAGGGCTTCCCCTGAGATGGCTGATGAGCTACGATATAGACTTAGTCTAAAGGAAATTAGCACACACACATCCTCCACACTGCACCTCTTCCCCCTGCTCCTCCGGTGTCAGCAGAGGTCTAGTGCAGAGCCAAGACTTTCACCACTGCCCAGTGCTAACAAGGTAACCACCCTGCCACCCCACACCCCTGTGGTTCCAGGGGGGCATTCTCTCCATCCCCCACAGTGTCAGCAGAGGCCAAGAGGGGAACCCGGATTTCCACCCCACCTGACAGTAACAAGGCCACACTCCCTTCTCCCAGGGACAAGGTGGCAGAGGTTGCCTGCTAAAACAGATTTAAATAAAATCCTGAATACCTAAAATGTCTGGGATACAACTGAAAATCACGAGTCATACCAAGGAAATCTCAACTTGAATGAGAAAAGATAGTCAACAAGATACCAACACCAAGATGACACATGTGCTGGAATTATTATCTGACAAGGATTTTAAAGCAGCCATCGTAACCATGCTTAAACAAGGAACTATAAATACACTGGAAATAAATGAAAAAAATGGATGCTTCAGCAAATAAACAGAAGATATGAAAAAGAAACAAATGGAAATTTTAGAACTGAATAGTATAATAACCAAAGTTTTGAGGGTTTTTTTTTTCTTTAACTCACTGGATGGCTCCACAGCAGAATAGAGAAGGCAGAGGAAATAACTGGGGGAACAACAGAAATTACCAATCTTAACAAGAGGAAAAAAATACTAAAAAAAAATAATAATAACAGAGCCTGAGGGGCCTGTGGGACTATAATGAAAGATGCAACATTCATGTCATCAGAGACCTGGAAAGAAGGGGGGACTGACAAATCCTCAAGGAGACAATGGCTGAAATTTTCCCAAATTTGGCAAAAAACAACAAGCCTACAGATTTAAGAAGCTAAACAAGGACCAAAAAGGATAAACCCAAAGAACTCTGCACCAAAACACATCATAATGAAATTTCTGAAAACTAAGGACAAAGAAAAATCTTGAAGACAGCAAGAGAGAAACATGTTACCTAAATGAGAAAAATAACTTCAATGACACGATTTCTCATCAGCAACCACAGAGGCCACAAGGAGGCGGGATGATATTTGTCAGGTGCTGAACAAAAGTGTCAGTGAAAATACCTTTCAGAAATGAAGGAGGAACCAAGACATTCTCAGATGAAGGAAAACTAAGAGAATTTGTCACCAGCAGACCTGCCCTAAAGAATGACTAAAGAAGATCTTGAAATGGAAAGGAAATGGTAAAAGAAGGATCTTGGAACATCAGGAGGGAAAACTGAACAACAACAAAAGGTAAAAATATAGGTAAATACAATACATCAGGCTTTAGGAAAATATTCTGTTAAACATTCATGCTTTTTCAGGCCTTTTCAATGGTTATCGTTATCAGAGGCATGGATGGTGAGCACCTGGGAAATTAGCTGATACTTTTTAAATTTTTTTGAAGCTAATTTAGAAGAGTTTTATTCAGGTTTCATAAATTAAAAACAGTGTCTCTCTGATTACTTTGTTTGCTTCTCAAAATACTCACCATCCCTATTTATAGGTCAGATTTCCCACTGACAGAATTACATACGCATAAAGACTTTAATTTTATCCCCAAGTTTACTCCAAATAGAATTGCCAGATCTAGCAAATAAAAATATGGGGTGTCCAGTTAAATTTAAATATTACATGGGACACAGTTATACTAAAAATTAGTTGCTGTTTATCTGAAATTCAGATTTAACAGGGCATCCGTATCGCCTGGCAACCCTATAGGGCTTAAATCATCAGCGTCTACAGAACAGAAAAACAACTCTCCTGGAACCTCATCCTCTCTCAGCAAGAACCTGCCAAGGGACCCACCATCTCGTGTCGGCACATATTAAACAATAAATAAAGTCCTTCTCAGAAATGTCCCATTTCCACAGATGAGGAAGTTTGGGGGTTAAGTTTTAATTCATAAGGGTAAAACTCATCTGCTCCCAGGGACCCTACAGAAGAAAGGAAAAGCTTTAGAGCTACCACCCTGCAGAGGCCAGCTGCGGTGGGGGGTTGTATAACGCAGACTCCCTGAGCACATGCCCCCAGCCCTGATCTACACACATTCACGGAGCAGAAGACCAAAGCCTGTACTCAGACCCTTACGACAAATGTTTAGGGGTGAGGTCACAGGCCTTGGGGAGCACAGGGGGCACTGTTTTAGCGGGGAAAGAAGGGAAGACTTCCCAGCAGAAGTGGCATCTTGGGGCAGGGGCAGCCCCAAGAGGGCTTCCAGCACAGCTTGTGAGAAGGAGCATGGCATGTTGGGGGTGGTGGGGGGGAACGAAGCAGCTCCATGTGACCAGGAGGTGGGGGTGGGGGCAGCGAGGCCACATCAGAGCTGGAGATGAAATTTACATGGGCAGGTGGGAGGCGGAGCCACATTCGGGAAAGCTCCTTCCAGCTGTGGGGGAGGATGGAGCAGAGCAGACAGGAGGTGGGATGCTCTCCCAGCTGGTGCAGGAGCCGCCAGGGTCAGCCACGGGGAACAAGATGGAAGGGGAGAAGGGGGGCAGGAGGTGATGCAAGGGGTAAAGGTGCACCCACCCAAGTCCTGTTCAGCAGATTCTTCCCTTCCACAACGTTCTCTGAACCCTGCCATGTGCCGGGCATGGGCCTGGGGGTCTTCCCTGCATTGCCATAGCAACGGCTGGGGGAGGTGGGAGCGAGCTGAAATTGGCAACGCTGGTCCACCAGGCTTTTTGAGGTCTGTCCTCAAGTTGCCCACCCTGGACATTACTTGCACACTAAGTGTGGTTTTATCTCGCACACCTCGAATTCCATCTGGGTTTTTTTTTTTTTAATAAATTTATGTATTTATTTATTTTTGGCTGCGTTGGGTCTTCCTTACTGTGCGCAGGCTTTCTCTAGTTGCGGCAAGCGGGGGCTACTCTTCGTCATGGTGTGCAGGCTTCACATTGCGGTGGCTTCTCTTGTTGCGGATCATGGGCTCTAGGGCTCACGGGCTTCAGTAGTTGTGGCACGCGGGCTCAGTAGTTGTGGTGCATGGGCTGTAGAGCGCAGGCTCAGTAGTTGTGGCGCACAGGCTTAGTTGCTCCGCGGCATGTGGGAACTTCCCGGACCAGGGCTCGAACCTGTGTCCCCTGCATTGGCAGGCGGATTCTCAACCCCTGCATCACCAGGTTAGCACCCCATCTGGGTTTTATAGGCCGTGAAACTCAAGCTCTCCCATGTCCTGGGCCCTTCAGTGCTCTAGAGCCGCCCTCGAACCCACAGCCCACCACAGCATGGCTTACGCTCCTTCTGAAACAGTATGGATATCACTTTTGGATTTCAAAACCATAAATGCAGTTTCCAACGCCCCTCCCAGGGCTGCTGGCCGTGAAGCCAGACACCCCAGATAGGAGATCTGGGGGAGAGGGAGCCTCGGGGGACCCACTGGTGCACGGTCACCTGGGGCCAGACGGCCTGCACGTCAGGGTCTCAGCAAGGGGCTCTCCGGAAGCTATTTCAATCCACAAAATGATTTCACTTTTGCTGAAATACATCATTCACCGGCATTTATGAGGCACCTACCAGAAGCCAGGCCCTGTACGAGGGGCCAAGGATACACAGCAAATGAATGGGCGGCCCCTTCAGAACAAAGGGCACTGGTTTCCCCAGAAAACACCAGTTGCTACCGCAACTTACTTCCCCAAAGAACGGCCTCTTCTTTGGCCAGAAAGGCACTGCGACCGACATCCAGGCACAAACAGATGTGCAGAGCTGAGGCCCTGGCTCAGTCCCTGGCACCACGTGGGGGGGGGGGGGGTGACCACGGCAGGCCACGCCCCCTCCTCCCTGAGCTTCAGCGCTTGTGGAGAAAGCCAGGCTGAGCCAGGGCCTTCTCCGACCAGGAGGGTCAAAGCCAGTGTCCTCGTGCTGGGGCCGCCATTCCCCAACGCTCACAGTGGGGTCACGTCCCTGATGCATGTAAAAAAGCCCGTTAAATCATCTGCCTTCTGTCCTTGGCCCAAGGATAAGCCACTTGAAACCACGGAATAGGCTTTACTCGTGTCATCAGTACATGTGTTTATACCCACAAGCATCTTGCCCTGGACCTTTGTGTACATCGATGTGCAGGACACAGCCTTGCAAGCCCGCCTGCAGCACATAGGAGACGTGCTCACTGCAGTTCCTGGCCAACATCAGGGCCGGCTGCCCACTCCAAACAAAGCCGGCGTGGAGGCAGTGTGGCCCCCCATCCACGCAGCAGCGCCCTCCTCGCCACTTGCTGTCAGCACGGGTCCCCACATACCTTTTTCAGCACATCTCCCATCCTCCTGGAGCATAAATTTTCAATAATAAACAGGACCAGAAGTTCCAATTGTCCCTCCTCAGACATGTTCTGAGTACACGTCTCTAGCTGACTCACAGTCTGCACATCAAGGCTAAATCCAAGCCGAAAGCAAACTATTTGATGACGTGGCCTTGGGACAGAGATTCTTCCACATCCCATCATGTATCAACTAAAAATATTTGATACAGAAGCTCTGAGTTAACCCTTTGAGTTCTCCCAGGCAAGAAGGGCCAGAAACCCTGCCTTCCTTTTCCAGCTTCTCGAGGCGGCTCACCTTCTTTGGCTCATGGGTGCATCACCCCAGCCTCTGCTTTGTCATCTCAGCTCCACCTTGACCCTCCTGCCTCCCTCTTATAAGAGGAAAATCCAGGATAATCTCCCCATGGCAAGATCCGTAATTTAAGGCCATCTGCAAAGTTCTTTCTGCCCTACTAGGTAACATATTCACAGGTTTCAGGGATTAGAGCACGGACATTTTGGGAGAGCCATTATTCTGGCTATCACAACACAACAAAGAATTTTTAAGATGAAAACTTAAGCATAAACAATAATTGGTAAGTTTCATGAAAATACGAAGCCCAGAAAAACTGCACTCTGTTGCCCAGATGGTGGCCCCCGGAAGCTGACACAAGCCTTGCTATGCAGCCCTGTGAAACCTTTGGGATTCGATCCGTTAAGACCAGTACGCCTGTGAAGACCATGATCTATCACACACTTCAAACGTGAAAGGAATGCAATCAATGCCGGCTCACTGGTTTTCTTTATGAATTTGCCAGCCCTCTTTGGTGTTTCTTGGAGGGGCCCCCAAAGGTACACGCTGAGAAACGTGGGTCTGCAGGCTAAAATCTAAACTCATCTCCTCGGCACGCTCTCTCATGCTCCGTCCCGCTTCAGCCCCTGCTCCTCTGCCCCAGCAGCCCAGCCATTCTGAACCCGCAGAATCTCATGACTGCACACTCTCGAAAAGCCACTTCCCTCCTCCTGGGACACCAGTCCCGTCCCAGTGCCCCAAACACACCTCGGCCCCACGCGCGACAGAGCCCTCATCCTAGGAGGCCAAGGGCGTTTCAGGGTCCTGCATGGACCATCTGAAGGTGTCAGGGTGTGGCCAGCATCAAGGGACTGTGGTACGCAGAGGCCCGAGAGGGGCAGGGGCACAAACAGCGAGGGGGAGGCGGGGAGGCCACAGGTGGAGATACAGGGAGTGAAACGTCTGCACACCCAGGAGAACCGCGCCCAGTGGAGACGGCCTCTCTCCTCGGCCACAGTGGGGAGGGCACAGCAGATGGAGCTAGAAGTGGAGGACTTGGAACCCCTCCTGGACCCCCCGCAAGCCAGAACACCCCCCAGGGGCAGCAGTCAGAACTTGAGAAATAGGTTCACTGGACACTTGTGGGGTTTTACTTAAAAGCAATTGGCAGTTTGAACTACTCTGTTTTCCAATCATGCCGAAGGCCCAGGATTGTGTGGCTTTTCTTCTTGTTGACTGAATACAAGGGGTTTGGTTTTAACAGCTCTACCGAGGGATAAACCGACTTAACAGTAAACTACACACATTTGGAGTGCACAGATGGATACAGCTGACACACGGGCCCCCCGTCGCCACACTCCAGGCGGTGAGCACAGCCACAAGCTCCTTGGTGACCCCCCCTGTCCTGCGCCGCTCCACCGCCCCACGCCAGGCAAGCCTGGGCGGCTTTCTGTCACTAGAGTTTGCATTTTCTAAAATTTTATATAAAGGGACTCATACAACATGCGGCCTTTTGTGTCTGGCTTCTCTCGCCGAGCGTGCTTTCGCCGTTCATGTTGTTGCAGTAACACTAGTCCGTTCCTTTCTACGCTGAGTAGTACTCCATTATATGGGTGTACCACGGTTTATCTCCTCTCCTTGATAGATACGGAGATCTTTCCAATTTGGGACTATTATGAATAAATACGAATATTTGTATATAAGTCTTTGTATGGACAAATGTTTTCATTTCTTTGGGGTAAATCCCTAGGAGTGGAATAGCTGGGTCCTATGGTAGGTATATGTTTAACTTTTTAAGGAACTACCACACTGTTTTCCAAAGGGCTAGTGCCATTTTACATTTCCACCAACAGTGACAACTCCTGACTTTCTACCCGTCTGTTAGGTATGTACTGGAGTCCCACTGCGGTTTTCTCCTGCATTTCCATGATTACTACTGAAGTGGAACACTTTTCATGTGTCTGTTGGCCATTTGGATTTCCTCTTTTATGAAGTTCCTGTTCAGGTCTTTTCTAATTTGGTTATCAGTCTTCTTTTCTTATTGATTTGTAGAAAATTATTTACTTAATTCTAGATGTAAGACCTTTGTCTCATCCCAAATATCTTCTGCCACTTAGTGATGTCTTTCATTCACTTTATAGTGTCTTTTGATGAACAGAACGTCTTCATTTTAATGCAGATTAATTTATCAATCTTTTCTTTGTGGCTTACGAATTTTGTGTCTTTTTAAGACTCTGAGGTCATGCAGATTTCCCTATTTTATCTGCAGGTTTTTTTTTTTTTTTTTTTGCCTTTCTCGTGTCTATCAATAAATGCACCTGGAATTGACTTTTTATTATGGTGAAATGTGGAGATCCATTTTCATGTGCGTGTGTGTGTGTGTGTGTGTGTGTGTGTGTGTGTGTGTGTGACTATGGATCCCCACTGTCCCAACATTATTATTCAACAGACCATTTTTCCCGTTGTTCTGCAGTGTCTGTTTCACCATAAATCAAGCACAAACACATTGATCTATTTCTGGTTCTTTGTTCCGGCCATTTGTCTCCCCTTGTACATAACCCCATTCTCTCTCTTTAGCTTTATACTAAGTCTTGAAATCTGGTAGAGCAAGATCTCTCAGCATCTCCTTTTTCTTCCAGAACCTGTTGACTAGCTTCATCCTTTGAGGTTGGCATATAATTATCAGAACTGTCTTTTCAAATTCAAAAAGAAACATGTAAGGATCTTTATCTGGATTGCATTAAATCTACAGGTCAATGTGCAGAAATTTGACATCTTTTATATAGCCTCCTTATTTGGTTCTTCTCTCATGTTTCCCAAAGTTTTCTTACATGTCTTTTGTTATACATATTCCTGTGTACTTGATTTTTATGCCATTGTAAATTGCACCTTTTAAGTCTTAATTTCTAATTTTGTGGTTTTGGTGCACAGAATGCAACTGGTTTTATAGTTGATTATGTATTCAACAACTTTAAAAACTTCCTTATTACTCTAAAAATGTACCTGTAAGTAATTTTGGATTTTCTACACTTACATTGTCAAATAAGTTCTGTTTTCACCTTTCTAATTCTTATATCACTTATTTTGTTTGGTTGCTAATTGCCTTAGTGGACCCAACTCAAAAGTAAAGCTTTAAATTTTTCACCATTAGTTATAATGCTTGCTGTGGGTTTTTTTAATAAATAACCTGTGTCAGAACAAAGACATTCCCTTCCACTCCTAGTTGCCAGGGGTTTTTTATTAAACACTTTTTCTTCATCTGTTAACATGATCATACCATTTTTATCCCTTAATAAGCTGTAAATATAGTGAACTTTGTAACTTATAAATATGGCTAGGTAAGGCTAAAACACACACATACACATACATACCTATGCCGAAGTGGGCACTAGCTCAAAACATGAGAAGTTTATCACCTGTTTAGCCAGGATGGTAGCTGGATTGGCAGGAAGCTCTTCACAGGCCACCACCTTGTAACTCCTCCATCCCCAGGGGGCTGGTCATCATCTGCACCGGGAAAGCAGAAGGGGAAAGAGATGGGGAGGAGGCCCACGTGCTCTCTTCCTAAAAGCCTTAGCCTGGAGGCAGCATTCCACTGATGAGGTCACCTGGTCGCAGCTGGGTGCTTCACAGTTAGAGAGCCAGCGGACACCAATATAAACCCAAGGTGGTCTTAATGCATTATAGTTTATATATTGCTAAATCCAGTTTTCTGAGTTTTCTTTAGCGTTTTGCATCCATGCACACGTGACACAGACCAGTATTCTCTTCCTCCTGCTGCCTTTGCTGGGTTTTGCCATCGAGGGTGTGCTAGCGTCACAACATGACTTTGGTTGTGCCGGTGGTAAACGCGTGGCCTCTCAGCCCTGACCCCACTTCCCACTGTCCTGCTTCTGGTCCAGACCACGTCTTCCTTGCAGCTGGCGCAACGTCAGGCTCTGTCGCTAGAGGGAGCTGGAGGGGCACTGGAGGAGCAAGTTTCTCCTTCTGGCTCTGGGCGCCTTCCTTCCTCCTGGCTCCCCGGGGGGTTGGCTGGAGCGCTGTGCACCCAGGAGCTCGCCTCCCAGTAAGCTTCAGGGCACCTGAGGTGGCTTCCTGGTGGGGAGCTCAGGGGCAGCCCTGTAAGCGGTTTCCAGAGGGTTCAAGGGCACTCCCTGGAGGGCTTCTCAGCAGCTCACCAGCAAGCCCAGCCACGACCCAGCAGGCTTCTAAGCCAAGTTGACAGCACCCCCTTCCCCAGGGCAGCTTCCAGGTGAATCACGTAGGCACCCCAGTGCGGGGGAGGGGGGCGCTGGGGATAGGGGGTCCCGCCTTCCACTAGCTCCGAGCTCTTGCCCATCAGTCACACGGACCAACTCTGGCCCAGATCAACCCTGCGAACTTTTCTGCCGTCTGTCTGTTGAGTTAAAACACCACCATCTCCAACAAGGTGTCAATCCAGCCTTGGGGAGGGCTCCCTGCCTTCCACATTTGTTCCTTCCGTGGGCACTCTCCCTTGGGGTATTCCTTCGAATGCTCTTTTTTCTCCCTGGAAATAGTTAATAATCCTTATCTCAAACCTTCCTTGCTCGTATTATCGTGCGGTTGCGTGTGCTGGACTGGACCCTGACCGATACAGAACTGGTGCCGGGAGTGGTCACAGGAGATGGGCGGCACAGTGGGGTCTGGGAATTGGTCTGCTGTGGTTTCGAGCTTAAGTAGTGTTGAGCTCATTGCCACTGGGGCACGGCAAGATGGTGACCCGTGGCACGCCCGCATGCACCAGTATCAGAATTAATCGGGCCATCGCCTTTGGTTGCTTGTGATGAAGTGCTGACTGAAGCAAGTGACTTGGAGCACCTGTGGCTACTGAACCTTTTTTTTTTTTTTAATGGTATTAAAGATGGCTACAGGCAGTACAGTATGGGATAGAGCTTTGAGTGCACTGGAGTGCACACAGAGAGAAAATGACAAGTCATGGTGACTTAACTCTCAGGACAAGTAATAGTGAGAACCAGAATACTTCAGTAAAGAACCTCTTTCTTTTTTTGCAGTCATTTTGTTCATTGTATTGCTTGTGAACAGCTAGATTCAGTCTCACCAGCATCTCAAGGGAACGTCAGGCACTGACTGAGAAAGGGTGGGAACATGAAACTGGGGTGGGGACATTTGGTTAGATCCAGGGAAACTGACCGGCCTAAAACCCCAAGTTGTTCTAAGCCTCCCTCACCAGTAGAGGTCGTCTGTCCGTGGCGTCTTCCTTTGCTTGAAAATCCGTTGACACCCTTGCCAAGGGGAGACGCCTTGAAAAGGGACAGCTATTCTCAAGACCCAGCACAACTACCCCCTGTTGCCACCAGTCACGTGACTAAGGTCAAAGCACAGCATGCCCCAGTGGGACAGGAACACACAATGCTAACCCACCTAGAAAATGAGCAAGCCTTTTCTAACATACACCAGAAACATGGGAAACACATGTGAAGTGGATTCTAAGGGTGTTAGACCACAGAGGGTGGGACATAACACTAGATCAGGCCAAATTTATGGACGATGGTAAAGGGACTAGAGTTCAGATTTAATGCACTCATTTGAGCAGCTGGAGGCGTTTCTAAACAACATATCTGACTGTCTGACTGAGACTTATCCTCAGAAATGGCCTACATTTAGCTAGGGTGAGATGCCAGAGCTTCCCTGGCATGGAGGAGGGAATCCAAAGGCCTAGGGAGATAGGAATGTCGGACTGGATTCATCCCGTGTGACCTGCACACCTACCTCCCAACTACGGATTTCCGGAAGACCCGGAAGACGTTCCTTTCACTAGGGCACCGAGAAACCCCTTAGTAAGAGGGGCACTCACGTGCTTGGAAGGCTTTGGGATTGTTCTCCTTGACGGCACGCATGGTGGTGGGGATGCTGCCGCTGAGGTGGGCTCCCCAATTTCAGTGGAGATGATGGGATTCCAGAGGAGCAGAGGCCAAACGGCAGGAATCGACCACCAAAGGCAAGGGGGGTGCATCCACCGAGAGAGACAGCAGACGTGTACCCCCAATCAGAACACCTTGGTCCCCAGGGGTCTCTAACAGTGGTTCACTGAACACAGTGCTCCTAAGAGTACTGACTGATCTATAAAACAGGGGCGGGGGGGGGGGAAACAAAAACAAAAAAAACCTTTAGGCCTAAGAGCCAAAACCCTGACTTGAGTCCCAACTGTGGCTAGGAACGGCCCCTCACCTGGTTCAGACCCAAGTCAATTCACAGGCCAGACCCCTTGACTGCAGGGGAGGCTGGGTCTGAGACTCCTCCCCCAAGCCTTCCCAAATCCCAGCTCCACTGCTCAGCTGTGATACTGGAACTGGAACGATGTTAAGCTGGTCAGGAGAGGGCGCTGGAGGGATGCTGGAAGGAGGGGGGTTTCTCTTCGTAGTTCCATAGTGCTTCCCTTCTTTCTAACCCCCTAGGCACCTGGCTGGCATACGACACCGGTGGAGCATACCTGCTGCAGTGTCAGCGGCACCCAGCAGGCAGCTTTCCGGGTGAGCTCCTCAGGTATCCTAACAGGCTTCCCAGAAACTTCAACTTCCCCACAGGCAGCCTCCCAGCTTTCCCCGGGAGTCCAGCCTGCTCCCGCCAGTGTCCCACCAGGTTCAACGGAACCCCGTGCAAGCAGCTTCCCAGCGAATCTCTCTGGCACGCCAACAGGTGGTTTCCTGCCCACCAGCCTCGGTCCAGCAGCCCAGGGTAACCCAGTGAACCTCTCAACCCTGGAGCAGGTGCAACCACTACAGAACCTTTAGGTTATTTGCTGATGGTAAGCTTGGAGAGACATGCATCTGGAGGCCTGGAGAATTTCTATACACTCATTTTTCAGAGCCAGCACACTTATGAATGTGTGTTTAAAAGGGGCACACTGCCCCCTAACTTTGCCACAGACTCCCCTGTTCCCTACTATTACGCCTAGTGTTTCTGCACTAATTATGGCTCCTACACGGCCCCTGTGGGTCTTATGGTCGATGACACATGCCTACCAGGTTCTTAACTTCAGGAGACGAGGCTCCTAGAGAGGTGCTGGGAAAAAGCTTCCCCTCAGCAGTGCTGGGGAATTGTGAGACACCCCCTGGATACAAGGGACCAAACTCATACAGCTCTGAGATGCACTGGGGCTGTCACACCAACCACCCGTCCTCAGGGTGATCTCTGTGTCCAAAATAATCCTGCTTTCCAGCCCATGGGATTCAGCCCACTAAGCGTCAGTCATTCCCCAAAGGTCTTGGGCAGCAACACAAACTAAGCCAAAAGGAGACAGAGTTTTTCCCTATCATCTTCTCTCCCCTTCCCCACCCGCCCTCTTAATGCTGGCAGACCCCAATCCTGTTCTCAACTCACCCTACACAGTAAGCCGAAATCCCCAGATTCAAGGTGGCCTCAGTTACAAGGCCTTTATTTCCACACCCAGCAGACTAATGGGAGGCAGGCAGTTCCCTTGGAAGTCTGACTTGGAAGCTGGACAAATCCATCGAGAGTCACATGAGGCCAACAAGGTCCCTGAGAAAAGGTAAACCATCCCTGAGAGCCACAGAAAGGACCCAGGTGAGGTCCTCCTAGCCATTGCTGGGTCACACCCAGGCCCTCACTAGCCAGGAAGGAAATGAGGCCCATCAACAGGCCCAGGCTGCTCATGGGTCCCTCCAGGGACTGGAAGGAGCACAGGTGACGAGTCCCTCCCAGCTGGCAGAGTGGTGAGATGGCTTCTGTCATGGGCCCTGCCAGCGAGAGAACTCTGGCAAGGGCCCCGGGGCAGGTGAGAGCACCCGAAAGCTCCCCACACACCTAGCACTCATCAGGAATATCCCATTTGACCCTACAAAGCTCTGCTTCCAGCCAAGGGCATCCTCACAGAGGCTCCCTCACCTCGTCTCTGGCACGCGTCCTGTTCCGCTGAACGAGGAGAGAGCACGTTCCCTGCACACTAAGGCATTTCCCCAGCATGAACTTCGTGATGCTTTACGAGGTGAGGCCCTTGACTGAAGGTTTTCTCACATCGGCTGCACTCATAGGCCTCTCTACCGCGAACTCTGCTGCTAAATGAAGAAGCCTCTTGGGTGGAAGGCCTTCCCCCATCTCTGCATCCATGAGGTCTTCCTCGAGGGTGAACCTGCCAGGGGTGAATGGGGTTGGACCTGCAGCTTAACGCTTTCTCACACTGGACATACTCAACAGACTTCCATGCAGTACAAGATTGACGTTTTGGCAGGAGGTTTTCCCACGTTTGCTGCACTCCTAACACTTTCCTGGGCGGTGAACTTCCAGTGTAAATCAGAGCACACCTTTGGCAAAACGCTTTCATTCCACGCATTCAAAGGGACTTTCTCTAGTGTAAACTTTCCGAGGCCGACTGAGCTTAGAGATGTCGCTAAAGGTTCTCTGATGTTACTGCACTCATCAGGCTTTTTTTTTTTGGGGGGGGGGGAGGGCGGGGGCGGTGCTGCGCCCTTTGGCTTGCGGGGATCTTAGTTCCCCGACCAGGGATCGAACCCGTGCCCCCTGCAGTGGAAGCGCGGAGTCCTAACCACCGGACCGCCAGGGAAGTCCCAGGCCTTTCTGCTGTGAACCTTCTGGTGCCAAGCAAGAGTGTATCCTTCGCTGAATGCATCCTTCCCACGGCGGCTGCACTCATAAGGCTCTTCTCCAGCGTGGATTCTCCGCCGTTGAAAAAGGCGGGGGTTACCTGCACTCAGACCTGCCCCGGTGTGGCGGCCGTAGGCTCCCTCCCACTTGCCGTACAGTCCGGGGTGAGCGGCCTCCCAGCCTGCGGCGCTCCTGCCGGCCTTCCCCGTCCTGGTGCTGGAGGAGGCCGGCGCTGGACCCGTCCTCCCCGCACACTAAGGGCTTCTCTGACACGTGGATCCACAGTGCCTCGCCACGAGGCCCTACCCTGCCCGCCTCTGCTGGGTTTCTCTCGGCTGGGCTGCTTTGGGGCCGGGAGCGCTGAGGCCGAAGCCTCTCCCACACGCCTTCTCACTGCAGCTTCTGCCCGCGGCGGCTCCTCGGTGCTCAGCCAGGAGCAACTCGTCTTTCCAGCCTGGGCCACACATCTCAGGGAACGCGCCCAAGCAGACGGACCTGCGAGGGGGCGTCCCGACCTGAGATGCGCTTACAAAAGCGCCCCGCTCGGCCGGTGCCTCCCGCTCTACGCCACACCGACCACCCGGGGCCGCAGGTGCCAAGTTCCCCCACGTCCAACCTCCACGCAGCAGGCGCCGGGCCACTCCTCCTGGGAGAAGCACATCCTCGGAGACCACGCGGCCCTGCCGCCAGGGGAGCCCCAGCCGAGAATCCTCCAGGACCACCCCACCCAGCTCTCGGGTCCTTCGGGCGAGGGCCTACCCCCGAGCCGACGGGATCCCAGGAGGACGGCTCCGGAAGTCCGGCCCCCACCTCGTCCACACGCACAGGAACGCCCCACCCCCCGGGTCCTCATTGGCCCTCCACGTCGTGACGTACATCACAACGGGCGCTGAGAAATGGCGTTCCCACGTGGGGCGGGGCTTCACCTCCTCTTAAAGGAGACGCGCCAAGATTTCCGCGTCAAGTACTCAAACGCCACTTCCTTTCGGGCGGTAGCTGCCCCCGCGGCTGTCCGGGTACTTCCATAAATTAGGTAAATTCTATTTTCTAGGAATGTGTCCATTTCCTCTAAATTTTCACATTTACTATCGTAAAGTTGTTTATAATATACCCTTATCTTCTTATATGACCTATAAAATTGCTCTTTTAAATTTTTAAGTGATTTGTATGTCCTTTTTGTCTTGATTAGTCTCTCTGGAGGTGTGTCCATTTTTTCCTTAGAAAGCAGCAGCTTTGGGCTTTGCTGCTGCCCTCTGTTGGTTGTAATGAATTCTGCTCTTTATTATTTAGCTTTCACCCACACACACTTCCCCACCCTCCATCCCCCCAATAGCGTTTATGGTAGTAGGTGCATGTCATTAGGACTGTGTAAATACTAATCACAGCTGAGGCATCTAATATTACCGTGGTAACTTTTTCTTTCTTGCCCAACCTTTTGTTTTCCTTGGAGTTATGTCCCTTGGTTTCCTAGGTACTTGTCAATAAATCAATCCCAACTCCTATCTAAACATGTTCAGAGACAACAGTTATTCTAATAATTAAGGCATCTTCTCTGGGGCCTCAGCCCCTCACATCTAGTCTCGATCGGGTGCCTTCTGTGCCTGATGCACAGCTGTCGTCCTCAAGGCTTTCACTGTGTTCCTGGGAGTCACCGGCTTTCACTGTGTTCCTGGGAGTCACCTTGCCTCCTTGCGTTGGATCCGCATTTCCTGAATACCAGGTTTTCTCCTTTCTTCGTTTACCCCTTTGTTCTGGAAGAGTACATCCTCTAATAGTTTCTTAAGAAAGGGTGTGTGGAACATACATTTTTAAAGAAACTACAGGTCTTTTTAGCATGACTTTTATATGCATTTCCTTCAGAATTCGGAAAGGTCCCAATTTCTCTGTTATCCAATGTGACATTTGAGGATTCCAAAGCTATTTTGATTCCTGATACTTTGTATGTGTCCTGTTTATCCGCTCCAGAAGTTATAGAATCTTTTCTCCCCAGCACTCAGAAATTCCACAGTGATGTGCCCTGGCTGGTCACCAGCCGTGGTTAGTACTTGGCCAGTCCTTGTAATTTGGAAACATAGCCTTCATTCTCAGAATTTTCTTGAATTATTTACTGGAATCCACTGTTAGAAGTGTGTGATTTTCTTTAGCCACATTCAGTATTGGTATCTTTAGGTGTTTCCTTTTAGGCTGATGAGATCTCTCAAGAAGTCTCTTTCTCCTTTATTTCCTGCCTGGAGGATGCAGCCTGTTTCCTGAGCTGAGGATTTTACATACTGAAGGCCGATGTCTCGCCTCCCTCAGTCTCCCGCCGGGCTGGGGCAGGAACAACTGCTCAACTGTGTGGAGTGGAGAGTTGTAACTGCTTCTGAAAAGGGCCTTCAGCCAGCCCTCCTGCTTTCACTCTTTCACAACCACTTCTAGAGGCACCTGGAACTGCCAATCCCAGAGCCTCTGGGAGCTTTGCAATAAAATCAGATTCTCAGATGCTCTCATTTCTTTTTTACAACGTTGTCTCCTCGGGTATTTCTAAGTCAGTTACCATTCATCTGTTTTCTTGAGAGGTTCCAAAATTTTGTTGCTATTTATAGTCATCCTAGTGGATTTATGCCTTTTAAAAAAATTAAAATTCCCTGTAACTTTAATGGGATTTCAGGAAGGAGCTATGGTAAATGGCCACATCGAGCTGTAAGAAGTCTGGGAAATGAAGACCTATTCAGAGAATTCAAGTCTCCAGCTAGAACTGTGGGTCTGTTATCACAGATGGAGACAATGAAGGAAAACCAGCAATCTCTGCCACACAGATGCAGCTGGTTTTGAGGTAGACTGAAAGTGAGGCCATCTTTCAGTAGAGCAGGAGAAGTGTACATATGGGGGTAGGGGGTTGGGCATTGGTGTGAGGAACAAAGAAAACATCTGAAACAGCAAACGGAGGGACATGCCAGGGAGTCACTGAGAGATGAATAAATGCTTTATTTAGTTCATTCATTCCCAAAGCTTCACACCACACCATCCCACTTTCAAACTAAGTCACAAAGAACAGGGGCCCGCAGTCTCCACCACCTCCCCACCCGACAGAGCACTGTAGGGACAGTGTCACCCTGACGGAAAGCCATGTGTTTCAAACACTTTTAGGAGCACACTCTCTTCAAACTAGAAACCCCACCAAGTAAAACAGGCTCATCCATCAGTTTAAACCTGGGCAACATTTTGGGTGCCTCCCTAGAGCGCCAGGGTCCCCCAGAGCAGTTTAAAACTCCTGTGTTAGATAAGCCCTTCTCTGCGAATTAGGAACTCTCCAGAGAGCCAGCTTCTTCTACCGGAAGTTCATGTACAAAGATTTCACATGGTCAATTCTTCTATCCAATGAGATAAACAGTGCACTAAATTAAGGCATTGGGGGGAATTAAAGGGGAATAAAGCATTTACTAAAGTTACAATAACACATCAAAGATGTCCATTGTATTTCTGAAAGCTCTTAACCAGGCACAAGTGCAAAGAACAGTCATGGTCCCAGCTGCTGCGGGCAAGCACGCAGTCATGACCAGAGGAGGAAGGAGAAGCTGAGGGCTGACGGTCAGCATTCCCCTTCAGCATGCGTGCAGGCACACGGGCCCCAGCGTGTGTCACACCTCACGTGCCCGACACCAGACAGAAGCAGCGGGAGCTGTGCAAACACGCGGGGCGGAGCAGGGGCACTGCTGGCTAAATCACAGCAGCAAACTGATGTTATACACAGGAGAGCCGTGCCCACAAACACCACACTGAACTGCATGGGTGCACACACATACGTCACTTGGGAGAGATCTGGAATCCCAGCAACTTAAAAAAGAAAAGCTCCCCGTGCATTCCAGACACTGAGCGATTTACAAGTTAAGGCAACAGAAGTCACCCTTCCCCCCCGCCTCTCTTTTCCATCCGACTGTCTTCCTAGAATTTATAGCATATATTCCGCACGTCACTGCACTTCAAACTCTGCACGTCCCCCCCGTGGAATTCTCCTAGGACATGATCCCACTAACCACTCATGTGTGCACATCAGTTATTTTATTCCACATCAAGAGAGTCAGGCTGGGGGCGGGGGATGAGGAGGGAAGTGAGGCATCAGCGAGCGAGGGAGAGAGAGGTCATGGGGCCAGATGAGGCACTTCCAAGCTGGCGGGGAATCCAGACCACTCGGGACTGGCCGCTGAGTGGCAGGCGGCTGAGAGGGGCACAAGCAGAAGCCGGCAGCCCCGGCACCAGAAGGCTCACCACCACCGCCAGCGCCATCGCTCGGGGATGCGTCAGGTGCCCAGGCCTGAGGTCAGGGGCAGCCTCGCTGAGGAGTCCACACGAACCTCCCGAGAGTGTCTCTTAGGGGATTCGGGGAGGCCAGAGGCCCATCACCCCAGGGTCGTTGCTCTGCCGTGGGCAGGACACAAGCACGCACTTCCTAACAGCTCACACAGTGATCTCAGGGCTTGTTCTTGGACTACCAGGCAGAGCAGACGCTGGGCTCTGCTTCAACCACGTACAGGCTGTTTCAAGACTCCGAGAGAAATTCCTCGGCACGTAAACATACACGGTAGCGAGACTGCGGGTCCCCGACGCTGGATTTCAGAGACAGGCAAACTCAATAAGAAATTCTGTGCTTTGACAAAAGGGCAGCTGACGTTTTATTCTGCAACCAAGAGCATTTTAAAATGAAAATACTGCCCTCTAGTATCACCTTCACTATATAAGAGGACATTTTATCACCCAAATTAGGAAGGACGTAATCTTAGAATAAAAGACAACCCTTTAAATTGAATGAACTTGACTTCCTATATTATTTAACATGTGTCCTTGTACTTCGACCTGCACAGGAGGCCTATGCCGTGGGCGCCGTGACTCTTGCTGCCCCCTGGGGCACAAGCCCAGCCGACCACCAAGATCACAGGCTGTCCCAGCACCATCACGGCCTCGAAGACCCATCCACTGAGAAGAGGGACCACACTCACAAGGACAGCAGTGTACACGTCGCAGGCATGGCTTAAGTGCAAAGTGCTTTCACATACATTCTCTCACGTGCCCTCCCAAAAGCTCCATGGGAAAGGCACGGCCAGACCCGGCCCGTGTAAGAGAGCAGCCTCCCTGGGAACAGGACCTGCTCAAGGCCAGGCAGGAGGCAGCAAGCACAGGAGAGCGCTTCTCTCTAGGGCCGATTTTCCTTTGCTCAGCCTGACCTTGGCTGCAAGTTCCTCTCTTTCTATTTACGCGTGAACCTTTTATTTGAAGAATCAATTCATGGAAGCAAGAGGAAAAAATTAAAATGATGGCACTCAGGCCTGATAACAGAAACATATTCAACATCAGGAAACTGCTAATTGTCCTTTCCTTTTTTAAAACTACCTGTTTAACAACAAGCGCATGTTGACTACAACTTATCAAATGTCAAAAGAGAACATCAAAAAATAAGCATCACTGCCTTAAACCCTTTTCTGGAACAAGGTAGGGCATACATAAGTAAATAAATACATAAATAGCATAAGTAATATGAAAAGGCACAGATATGTATGACACTGATGGTTCTGGAAATACATGCAGAAACGCCACCCAGGATGCCACAGCTGAATTCTCAGAGGTTCTCAGAGGTGTCAGCGCTGCCTCCACCACCCCCCGCCCGCCCCCCCCCCACCCCCCGCCCGTCTGCAGCAGCCAAGGCCCAGGCACAGGACTCCGTTCAGTGGCCGGCAGGCGCCCCAGCAGGGACACAGCAGGACACTGCCGGGACCAGGCTGGGGGGACCTCGGGCTCCTTCCCATTGGTGCATCATGCCCCTCCCTGCGGAGGGCTCTGGGGCCGCAGCCTCATCAAGTACCACCACATTTCCTGGCTGTGTGGGGCTGGGGCCCCAGGGCTCAGAAACATGATTTTATAAAGTGCTCTGATGGAGAGAGTTACTCTTGCCTATTCTGGATCCTATCTCTGCCAACAAAAGAGAAAGGGAGCTTTAGCAAAGCGTCACTCAAAACAAGCAGGAATGGCCTTAAGCAGCTATCTACGTTATGTTCAGATTCAGGTTTGGCAGCTGTGAAATGTCAAACTAGAGCCTGAACCTCGAAGTTGCTGGGATTGTGAAAAAATCTCTAAAAGTTGGCTGCACAAAGAGAAAGCCAACCTGTCTCTGCAAAGGAAGAGCTGAGGCCCTGGCCCCTGTGGACCGGCCCTGAGCACACCATGCTCGGGGGCCCCACTCCCCAGCTCAACCTCTCCCCAGTCCCACTGCCTCCGCGGCCAGCTCTGGGCCAGGCCCAACAATGAGCGTCGACTCAGTCCACTCCTTCCAGAGAGATCCCAGAAAAACAGTTCCAAACCCCAGAAGCAAGCCCTGCACTCACTTCACCTGCAAAGGAGGCTGACGCCCACTCCACTGGTGCAGCCCCAAGGTCGCACCGGCATGGCTGGGACCCCCGCACTGGCAGCATTCCCAGATGCGGCTTTCCAGAAGGTCTGAGAACAGAGACACCCTCCTACCCAGGGCCGGGCTGGGGAGGCTCTGTCCCTAACAGACCCCTGAAGAAAACACCAAGCAGGGCAAACTCAGAATGTCCTGCAAGCCTGCAGCAAGGCTCACCCGCAGGGACCCCAAGCCAAAGGGCAGCTGCAAGAGCTTAAAAGTAAGGGGAGGGGCTTCCCTGGTGGCACAGTGGTTGAGAATCTGCCTGCTAATGCAGGGGACAGGGGTTCGAGCCCTGGTCTGGGAGGATCCCACATGCCGCGGAGCAGCTGGGCCCGTGAGCCACAACTACTGAGCCTGCGCGTCTGGAGCCTGTGCTCCGCAACAAGAGAGGCTGCGACAGTGAGAGGCCCGCGCACCGCGATGAAGAGTGACCCCCGCTTGCCACAACTAGAGATAGTCCTCGCACAGAAATGAAGACCCAACACAGCAAAAATAAATTAATTAATTAATAAACTCCTACGCCCAACATCTTTAAAAAAAAAAAGTAAGGGGAGCTAACCACTCCTGATACACCTCTCTCAGCCCGACCACGGAGGTGACAAGCCAGCGTTGACACACCCCCAGTGACACGAAGCCCCCTCCAGCGGCCCAGCCCACCTCTGGGTGGCTCGAGCTTCCACACAACCCTTCCCTAAGGGCAGGCAGAGCCCCAGCTCCCCGCAGCTCCTGGCCCAGCCGCAGCCCAGCTCGGGTGTGGTCCCACCACACGTGCCACAGGACGGCAGCTGATCCCCGGCCCGGGCTGAAGCCCTGCAGCACTCAGCTCCGGCTGCAAAGGGCCCCATCGGCCGCCCGCCCGCAGCGCCTCTCCTCTCAGGAAGCCTCCCCTGACTCCAAGCTCTGAATGCGACCAGCCAAGCAGGCTCCCCGTCCTGAGGAGCAGCACACAGCCTGGGCTCGGGCCTCAGATGCCATCCAACACTTACGCCTTGGCCACCGCTTGTAATGAGGTGAAGCCTCCAGCGGCTACGCTGGCCCCCCCAAATCATCGACGGCCCCCGCTCAGACCTCATACGTACATATACGGGCCAGCCTGGCTTTCCAACACACGTCCATCCGTGACACAGGAGGTGGAGTTCAGAATTCCATCCTCGAGCCACAGAAGACAATGACCAGACATTGCCTGTCTGGTCGGT
Organism: Leucopleurus acutus; assembly: GCF_964270905.1. Taxonomy (NCBI): domain Eukaryota; kingdom Metazoa; phylum Chordata; class Mammalia; order Artiodactyla; family Delphinidae; genus Leucopleurus; species Leucopleurus acutus. The sequence continues at coordinate 116,401,930 of NC_139149.1, read as the reverse complement.
GAAGACACATAATGACGCTAATAATTAAATAAACCCCTATCATTAGTTCAATTGATACAAATTAGATTTCTCTTATTGCAGAAAATCCAAACTCAGATTTGAAATCTGCCCGTTTCTAAACACTTCTAAAGGTCAGAATCACCATAGATCCACACAATGGCCCTGAGGCCTCAAATTACCAGATGTGATTTCCCTGGAAACAGCAGCACCTGGATGCTCCGAAGAGGCAGCCTCTGGCCCACCTGTGCCGACATGGCCACACACCTGGCCACGCAGCCCAGGTGTGAGTGAGCCCTGCCCACAGCCGAGCCGTCCGTCAGGTGACAAGCCAGCTCATCCCTCTCACTTCTCACCACCCCCAGCAGGCCAGGGGAAGCCCTCTGACCTCGCTGCTGTCCCCTCTCTTCGGTTCTAGGAGCAACTACCAAGACATTAGGTCCAAAACAGTGAAGCTCAATCAACCAAACAGCAGATGTTCTGTCCACTGAACACAAAGCAACTGAGAGCTTAGAGCCATCCAGAGATGACTGAAGTCTGCACTTTCTGGTATGTGCAGGGACGAGAAGACAGCGCCGCAGGCATCTTCCTCTTTTAGAACTGGCAGTGAATGCTGTTGGACAGTCCTTGGTCCGAATGTAGGCAGTCAATTACTGGCTATTTCAGCGTTGGCCTCCTAAAATCAATCAACTGTCTGGAAGCTCCCCAAAGTGAAATGGCAGAGAACTCATGAGACCTGTTGGCATGATGCTAGGCACAGGTGGGTATCAGACAGGTGCAGCGCTGCAGAACTCTGAGCGTTACCTAAAGAGGCTGTGAACAAATGCAAGTATTGACTTTGAGGCAGTAAAGCCCATCCACGTGGCCAGGAAACCATCCTTGAATGAAGACAATTAATATGGCGCCTCCGCCACAAGGAGAGAACAGTGAAGCGGCAAGGAAACGGGGTGCGCATGATAAATGTCACACGTCTACCCCAGCAGCAGGGGAAACAAACTAGTAAGTTCAGGAAGTGCCTCTCCGTACTTTTATAGCAAGACTCCTTTTCGTTTCGCGTTAATCAAGCTGAGAGGCAAACGCAGCAGCACAGCCCTGCACGGTGCTAGTTCCCCCTCCTGGGGAAGTCAGCAGGCCTCCAAGCTCAGCCCGAACTTGCTCACATTTCGAGGCCCATTTCATTAATTTCCAAAACACAGACATTGAGGGAGAACAAAATTAATTTTGTACGAGCCTTTCGGCTGATACCGACCTAAGGACTGTCCGGCGCCCCAAGCACCTGAGATGGGATGCAATCCATGAGGACGAGGCTGATTCCGCTTCACCAGCAGCCAGGTGGGGTTTAGGCAGCAGCACAGGACGTGGTCACAGGGGCAGGAACCGGTGTCGACTGGCTCTGGAGACGGCTTCCTCCCCGCTGCAGTCAGCCGCCGCTCGCGAGTTCTGCTCATACAGCAGGAACTTTTTTATGGGGTCTGGCAGAGGCAGCGAGGGAATCAGATGGAGTCGGTATTTGCCAAGCGCTCTTCTCACGGCCACGCGGCACAGATTGAGCAAGGTCCTGGGGACACCTGGAACGCATGGGAAGAAAGGGAGAGACAGAGGGAGAGGTTAAACGCCTCTCCTAACCCCACAGACCAAAGGCTGGCTGCGAGGACAAGCGGGGCTGCGCCAACGCTCGCTGCCACTTCCCACCTCCAGAGGAGAGCAGGCCCTGGTGAGGAAGGTCTTGTTATCTGCTCAACTCTGTGGAACTCCCTAGACAGAGAAACAGAGCTGGCCACTGCACGCCCCAGCAGGTGTGACAGACTGCCCTCTGCCCTCTGTCAGCCTCTGCTCTTGGTCCCTCCCAGAAGCTCCAAGGGGGTCTGAAGGGGACGGGCCGAGCAACACAGGAGGAGGGCAGGCTGACAGTTTTGCTCTGGTCGAAACAGCCTCGCCGTGTCTCTGCCTGTGCAACAGGCCTGAACACAGGGAGCCTAACTCTGTCAGTGTGGCTCCAGCTGACCAGCCAGCAACTCTTTTGGGGAAGCCTCAACAGGACCATGCTTTAATGACTGGTTTAAGGAAAGCCAGTAACAAGAACACAACAAACATAAGTTCTGCGAGAGCCAAGGGACTGGGGAAAAGGTGGTCACCCAGATGCCCTCAAGACCCAGACGGGAAAGGGGCAGGGTGTGGGCAGGTCAGGGGGCGCACAGGGTCAACTTCTGAGTCCTGGAGAGAGAACGACAACAAGTACCAAGCCACGGATCAACTGCAAACTCCCTGGCCATCAACTTAATTCACTGGCAAAATCCTTCTTCATGAATAAGCAAACTGTACGCCTCATTCTAACAAAAATCATACTTAGCACACAATGCAGAACAATGGTATTTGAGTGGAACCGAAGAAGGGGACGTGAGGCGCCCTAGAGAAGGAAGGGCTTGCGATTTGTTGTAAAGCAAAAACACTTAAAAGCCATAAACAGCAGTGAAAGAATCGGGGATCACAAAGCAGCGCAAAGGGGTAAAGAGAACATAATTCTAGGAGCTCTGAGAACATGCACTTTGATAGGTTTCTTGGTATTAAATCTTAGTGTCTGGGAATTTAAAGAGAGAAGACCAATCTGGAAGACCATTCTAGAAAATTCCTAGTCCTCGCTGAAGGCCGTGACCGAGTGCTTAGCTGGAGGTTGTTTTTTTTTAAATTGCTACAACTTGGTTCATTCAATTGACCTGAAGAGACTGCCAGTCAGAGTTCAACTAAGACCACTTACTTCTGGCCTCTTTAAAGACCTGCAGAGCCTCAGGGTCTACCTTCCTTCTGCCTCTCGACTCTGGGCCCAAGGATTCCCACTTCACCAGGTTCAGGTTGGCTCCGAACTCCACAAGCAGGCTAACGAAGGCCGCCTCACAGCCGTGACGCAGGACGGCATCCATGACGCACCCGGGGGAGCCCCTGTAGAAGCCCTGCGTATTGACGGGACCATTGCAGTTGAAGTCCGGGTTTGCCCCAGCCTGCAGGAGCAGCTTGAAGCACTGGAGGTTGTGGTAGGCTGCGCTGATGTACAGGGGGCAGACCACCAAGGAGGTGAGCCGCCGGGAGAAAGGCGGCTGGACGTCAGGAGTCAGGTGGTGGTTGACGTCGACATCGGCCCCGTACCTGCAGGGTAGACACACGGACAGTGAGACCTCACAGCAGGCCAACCGCAGTCAACGCATCCTCACGGCACCCGGTGGAGATGGGCCCGAACTGGGAGCACTGGAGAGCCCCCCAGTCACAGTGGTCCCGTGACCACCAGCAGGTACCACGGTAGTTAGGAACCTTGGAATCCACTCACGCAAAAGAACTCGTAAGGGAGTTCTTTCAAACCTTTGAAGATCCAACAATCCCATGGCTATTTTAACTATTTCAAAGCAAAGAAAAAGAAGGAAAACTTCCAAATTCAGCTTATGAAATTAACAAAACAATAATCTCCAAACCTGACAAAGGCCTCACCATAAAGAAAAACTACCAACTAACTGCACTTATGAATATCAACTTAACAATCTCCAATAAAATGTTAGCAAAGAGAATCTAAAAACATTAAGAAAGCAACATACAATGACCTCATGGGGGTTATTCCAGGGGGTAGTTCTTAAATTAGAAACTCTATTAACATAATCCATCATATTCATAGAACTAAGGGGAAAATCCATGATTATCTCCATAGATGCAAAAAAAAAAGGCATATAACAAAACTCAACACTTAAGCATGTTTGCAAATACTTAATAAAAAAGAAAGTAAGGGATATTTCCTTAACATGATAAAAAATATTTCCTCAACCCAGAAGTCAGCCTCTCGCCTAGCAGGGAAACACAAGCAGCAGCTCTGCCGGGAGCAAGGTACACAGCCCCACTTTCCAGCCCACTCGTTTTAAAGACTCTTTTTTTTTTTTTAAGTACTAGTGCAATTAGACAAGAGAAAGCAATTAGCTGACTAAAATTGGAAAGGAAGAGGTAAAACTTTCCCTATTTACAGAGAATATAACTGTCTGGAAAGCCTTAAATAATTAATGAAAATGCAGTTAACAAGCAATGAGAGAATTTATTAAAATAGCAAGTTTTAAACCAACAGCCTTCTATATACAAACAAAAACAAGTTGAAAGATAAAATGAAAAAGACCTCATTTCTGATAGCAAAATAAATTTTAAAATGAGCTATCTAAGCATAAACTTAACAGTATATGTCCAAAATTTGCATGAGTAAAATTATAAAATACTACTGAAAGTCACATAAGTAGACCTAAGGAAATAGAAAGACATACCGTAGTCTTAGACAAGAAGACTCAATATCATTAAGATGTCATTTTCCCTAAGTTTATTATATAAATGAAAATACCCTCCCCAGAACTAAATAAGTTGACTATAAATGTAAATACATAAAAATAACATCCCTGGAGCTACATAAGTTGATTATAAAGTTGATTTGGAAGATCAGGAAAAGATATAAAAACAAAGCTTTTTTAACATAAGTAAAGTAAAACAGTAAGTTACAAACTGGGGGAAATGTTACATCCTTAATATATAAAGACCTTCTAAAAGGAAAAGATCAACAGCTCTATAGATAAATGAGCCAGAGATGGATACAGACACGTGCAAACAGCTCTCAACCAGATGAAAAGATGCTCAGCCTCACTCATAACAGAAATGCAAATTAAAACTACTCGGAGATACCACTTCTCACCTATCAGATTGGGAAAAATCCAAAAACTTATTGACCGAGCTTTAAAGAAAAAGGAAGTCTTATTCATCGCTGGGGGCCAGGCATAATGCAGCAATCCCTGTAGAGGGAAATCTGGTGATAGCTGGCAAACTTCCTATGTATGTACCCTCTGACGCACCAATCACAACTCCTGGAATCTAGTCCCAAGACACATTTGCAAAACTCTGAAAAGATGCGTACACAAGGCAATTCATTAAAACAGCACCCGTAATAGCCAAAGGCAGGAAGCGAGCCACAGGTTCGTCAAGAGGGCCTGGCCCATCCACATAAAGGAGCACTGTACCATCTGAAAAGGAAGGAGGACCAGGGCTAAGGACTGCTCTGCAGTGACCTCCAGGACACCCTGATAAGTGAGAAAAGCAGGACGATGAACGTGAAGTATGCCACTGTTTATCCTGGGGAGGAGGCTGCAATACCAATGTGTGCATGATACACACCTAGACACATACCTGCCTAATTTTTAATGATGGAAGGATAAACCACACAACTTTTTAAATGGTTATCTATAGGGCAGGGACGAAGCAGATGAGGATAGAAGCTAGACTGCTTTTAATATACTTTGTTTTATAGGTTTGACTTTGGAACCATGTAAATACATACTATAAAAAATTAGGGGTTTCCCTGGTGGCGCAGTGGTTGAGAGTCTGCCTGCCGATGCAGGGGACACGGGTTCGGGCCCCGGTCCGGGAAGATCCCGCATGCCGCAGAGCGGCTGGGCCCGTGAGCCATGGCCGCTGAGCCTGCGCGTCCGGAGCCTGTGCTCCGCAACGAAAGAGGCCACAACAGTGAGAGGCCTGCAAGAAAGAAAAAAGAAAAAAGAAGAAAAAAGAAAAGAAGAAAAAAGAAAAAAAAAAAATTAAACAGCAATCCTTAGAAACTGCAAAGCAGAAAGAAATACTTTACCGCAACTGTGTACCCAGTTGGTGCCATTGCGTGCTGCCCGCCAGGGCGGCTCTTCCCTTCAGGCACTGAGCCTCCAGAGGAGCCAGCCCATTCCCAGCAGAGTCACCTAGAAGGACCCAGGACAGGATGCACAGCAAGGCAGCCTCGCGCAGCCGCCAGAGGTGGGAGCGTTGATGACAGTCCCTGAGCTGATCTGTATGGCTGCCCGGGAGCTCTCCTCTTCTGACTCCCAGAGACAGCCCAGATGTGAGGATGAATCTCACACAGGCCGACGCAGCGGCCGCCTGACCCGGAAGCCTCCTTTTCCAGCAGAGCCAATCTCTAAACGACTCTACAGGCAGAGCCTTCAGGATCCCCTCAAGGGACCTGCCCTTGTCCTTGCACCCAAGGACGCCCAAATACATGGCTTTCTATGGGACATTTAGGGTTCTCCCAGGCCAAGCACAAACTACCAACTGGGTCATTTTACACTAGGCGGGGGCCGCTGACTACAGCAGGGAGGGCGGCCTGCTCAAGCTGTTGGAGTCATGGCCGAGTGAAGAGGGTGCTTCTAAGGACGCTGCCTTGCAACGGTGCTACAGCCCGCGGCGGGGGAGGAGGCATGTGTGGGAGGGGCAGCAGCATAGGAGACTGGTTCAATATGGGGGATTGGCAAAGTAAGTTAACATGTTAAAGGTAAGGGAACCAGGTCTCTCAATGTTGCAAAAGAATAATAAATTTGGAAAGGGAGAAAAGTAGGATGAACCCTGTGGTGCTGGATTGGATTAGAGGCATCAGGGTGAACTCTTTAACTGTCAATGTATAATAGATACAGAAATGTAGACAGAAACATGTTTAAGTAACCTTAGCTCTGTCCAGTAGGAGAAGCTGAAAACAGTGACACCCCATAAGCAATAGGCACTCCTAGTGTCCACACCTTGGCTTTTAAATAGCATTCGCCACAAACAGAAACCAGGATTCCTTGGAGAAATGACTAATTCCAGGGGTGAACCAGGCAAAGTACACAAGAGCCTAGAATAATTGTAACTCCACAGGAAACCATGAGTCTAACATAAATAAATGAATAAATTAAAAATCTGATGAGGAACAGGATATATACATGGTTCCCAAGTACCGAGCCACAAAAATATTTTTTAATCGCTGAGGGAAAAAGAGGAGCTTTACAATGGAAAAAGCTGGCAGACGCCACCTTAACCAAAAGATGAAAGTGAACAGCAGCAGTATTGGGACCAACTGAAACATGTGCAGCCTGAGAGGATGTAATGAGAAGAGCACAGCCCCACTTCCGTGAGACTGCTACCCAAAAGGCGTTACCCACCTCTTCCGTGAGTAAACATTAGCCAGCACCCGCGTACTTGAGCTTCCACTGCCCTAGACAGTGCTGCAATGCCTCACAAATTTTGTCATCACATATTTCATCTGAATTAGGAAATGACAAAATGTAGGCAGTAATGATGATGGGGCCTGACACACAGGGGCCCGGGCGGAGGGGAGAGCATCGTTTTCCATGCCTTAATAGAAATAGCTGGCCAACACTCACAGCCAGCAATCATGTTTTATCACCCGTCTCTTCAGCACTATTGCAAGCATCCGGAGGAACTTGCCCCTAGAAGCGACACTGCTGCCTGTCAGCAGCACAGAGCTGAGGAAGACAAAGGACAGCACACAGACCAATGAGCTCACGACAACCTGCTTCCCCACTGACGCCATGCAGCATCGTCAGCCACTACAAATGCAAGTATCACCCAATGTTCTCCAAGATATCCTAGGAGTGACAAGAGAAACATTCTAAAACACATACCAAACCAAGCAGAAGCCGAAATTTCATTTCACACACTCAATCAATTAAGAGAACTAGATTCCAAGCAGCGACATTGTTTTGCCTCCTTATTCTTACGGCTATGTCTTCTAGAATGTTTGTAATTTGGGGCAATATGACAATCTGGTATTAGCTGAGCTGTGGGAAAGACAGTCCTTCATCCACTCATAAAAATATAATGGATGGGATCCAGTTAATTTTAATCCTGAATATTTTCCAAAATTCCCCTACTGCTTTTAGTATCACTGGCAAGGAACCACCGGGACGACTCAATAAATCAGTATAACTTTTGCACATACAGAAATACCACTCCTTACCTTTTTAAAAAAACATCAGTAATATATATCAAGGGAAATGAGAAGTAACAAAATGGAGGTTACTTGCAGAGGGACACCAAATCACAACAGTGACCGAAGAGAGCCCTGCCTATGAGGGACAATGACACAGGGAAGAGGCAGGAGTTGCGTTTAGATTGTGTTTAGATTGTATTAGCTGTTCAGTAACTTAACCCCATTTTCCAAAAGTCAATTATCTGGTAATTTAGAATCCAGAAAACTCTTCAACAGAATAATATATGCTCTTGGTACCTCACTGTAAAAGCAATGTCCTGTACTCCAGCGGGGCAGCAAAATGTCTTAGTAACGTTTCCTCAGGAAGGGCACCTGTAAATATCTCTGAAAGTCAAGCCTGCAGTTAATTCAAAGCAGTTGCGCATCATGAATTGACTGAAATGCCCTATGGGATTTCTGGAACCAAGATGAAATTTCATGGATTGATCCTACTGAGAAACATTTCCAAATTAATGACTTACATTCTCCAAGATGCAAAGATACGGGACTGAGGTGATTTAGATGATCAGGCTAGAAATCCTTCAAAAGAAGGGGAAAAAAGCATCATCACGTCTTCATCACCCTCCAGTATAACCACCATACCATCCTCAATTATCTTTCCAAAACTCAATTCCATAGCCATTTAATATATAAATCCTTTTGATATAATAAATATATTCTCAGTACCTAATTTAAAAAAGGATGTCCTGCACTGGGCGAGGGGGACGCCAGGTCCCTGCTCCTCAGAACACCCCCAATGCAGCCCGCAACGATGCTGTAACGCTCTCCTGTAATACTTTCCCACACCGACAACGGGCTACCTGAACTGCACTCAGTCCAGCCACAGAACAGCCAGCCTCCAGAGCCGGGGGGCGGTGGTGGGGGTGGCGGGGGCTGTTGGGCAGGGAAGCATCTTTAGTAGAAAGAAGTCACTGGAGACATGAGACTGAGACTGAAAATGCAATCTGGCTCAAATTTTTAAAAAGGTAACCGTTAGTACAATTAAAAGAAGACCAGAAACCGTCTAAAACCACAGAAAGGGAAAGCAAAGAAAACACAGATCATGGAAAAAAGATATAAAATAAAGGTACAGTTAAGACACAGAAAGACAACAGTAATAGACCTAACATCAGCTATGGCAACAATGTTAACTGTATTAAAAAACAAAGAATCCCTTTATCCTACAAAAGCTTCTTGCTTTTCACCCCATTTTGCAGTTCTCGGAGACTATCCACTTCCTGAAGTGTGAAATAAAAGTTCATTTGTATCACCTAAAAAAACAAAAGAATCCCAGACAGTCAAACAGTAAAAGTGAGCTCACAAAGAATTACTTAAACCCACTAAGATGAAAACTAAAAGTTACAGAATGCTACATAAATGAGCCTCAAAGAAACCAATGGTTTCCTTTTGGTTTGATAAAGGGCACAATCCATAAGCAAGAACTTCCATGAGCCCAACGAGCATCAAAATACGGTCAGCAAAATTATTAGAAATACAAGGGGAAACTGGCAAATCACAACAGTACTTACAGACTAACAGACTTCTCTGAATTTGGGGAAGATCCAATGGTTAAAGATGTAAAAACAAAAGAGAGAGGAAGTCTGAATAACATAACTGAGGCTGTCATCTTGTACTATACAAATAAAACCCTGTGGTTATATACTTTGTTACAAGTATCCACAACAACGTAGTTGGACATTAAAAAATAACTTTAAAAAAGCCCAAAGAAGGGCTTCCCTGGTGGCGCAGTGGTTGAGAGTCCGCCTGCTGATGCAGGGGACACGGGTTTCTGCCCCAGTCCGGGAAGATCCCACATGCCACGGAGTGGCCGGCGTGCTGCAAAGGAAAAAAAAAAAAAAGAAAAAGAAAAAGAAAAAAGCTTAGCAGACACAGCCAAAGCTATAGGCAAAGGTAAATTCATAACCTTGAAAGTTTACATTATTAATCAAGAAAAAAATGAATAAGCATGCAACTCAGAAAATTAGGGAAAATATTAAGTAAAATTAAGGAAAATGGGAAAAAATAAAGATAAAAACAGAAATTAATCAGTAAGTAAAAAAATAAGAGAACTGATAAAGCTAAGAAGCAGCTCTTTAGAAAGACTAACAAAACAGACAAATCCTCTAACAAGTCTAATTGGAGAGAGAGAGAGGAAAAAAAGGCAAATGCAGAAAACAAGAAATGAGAATGTGGCTGCGAGAACGTGCTGATGCGGCCACGCTCCCCGTGGTGGCCATCACAAGGGCAATGGTGGCCCGGCCCCTGTGGTACTGACCTGATGAGGGCCTTCAGGATGTCTGCCCTGCCCACCCGGGAGGCGTGGTAGACAGGGGTGCTGCGGTGGTGCCGGCTTCCATTGGGGTCGGCGCCGGCTTCCAGAAGGATCTGGGTGCTCTCCAGGTGCCCGTTCACCACGGCCACGTACAGGGCCGTCTGTCCCTTCACGTCCACCAGGTCCACCTCAGCCCCCTTCCGGATCAGGAAGTCCACGCAGTTCCCGTGGCCTGCAGTGGCCGCGATGCGCAGTGGTGTGCAGGGCAGCCAGCCGCAGCACCACACAGACTTCTCGTTGATGCGGCTGAGAGAGAGCACAGGGAGCCAGGCTGGGAGGGGTGCTGGGAGACCGGCCAGCCGCTCCAGCTCCTCTCAGGTGGGATCCTGAGACAGGGAGCAGGAGGGCAGCCTTCGCTTTAATAGTGCTTCCAGGTGCTCGTTTCATGAAATGCTTTCACATAGCCACCCTGCTGGGTCCACGCCTGAGGCAAGACAGGCAATAAATTAAGAGCCCAGTTCTGCAGATGAGGAGATTCGAGGCGCAGGTAAGACTGCTGAGCACTAGAGTTAAGATCTCCAATTTCCTGACTCGCGTCCAAAGCTCTTTGCTCCACGAAGGGGAGAAGGGCCTGCCCGGGAGGCAGCGCAGGATGGAGGACAGCATAGCTGCTCGGGACCTGGGTCAGGGCCCCGAGGCCCCTCTTCACCAGCTACTACCTGTGAAGGCCTGAGGCTGGACCGCTCTCTGGGCCTCGGTATCCTCACTGGGGCTAGGTGACCACTGTGGTCCCTCTACCTCTGACACAGCACAAAGGACAGCCTGCAGGAATCACCACACTCCTGGCCAGCAGCAGCAGAGGGAAACCGTCCAGGCTCAGCCCTCATTGCAAGTGACACTCAGACCACAACTCCCCATCAAGGGATGCCAGGGTCATGCAATGCATGGACCCATCATGTCACCAGCTGAGGCTCTTCACCTCAAGCTCCCAGTGCAGCTCTGAACAAAGCTGAGGAATACAGATCACTAAAGCAGTGACCCAAAAACATGCAACAGGTCAGGGTTCCTCCTTCAGCTGGTTACTAGCTTCCACTAGCCAAGGAGGCCAAGGAATGCTCCAAGGACTCATCACCGAAGAACTACATAGCAAGAGCAAAATATCGTCAAGAAACCAGAGATTCACTGAACCTGAGTGAAAGAAAAACGGTACTTGAAAAAGCAATATGAACATACTTGGTCTATTTTAGTAGCTTAACTCTATTCTACTGTTATATCTGCAAATTTAAGGTTTTCTTTGGACTTGAGTCATTCATGTTAAATATTCGTGTGCAATCCACCTCATTTCTCTTTATGACGATCCTTTCTGGCTCTTTGGAGCTTTTTTATTTTTAACATGAATATCTATTCTAACGAAATAATGCTAAGACATTAGAAGGGAAAGAAGAGACACCTATTCTTGTATTGTTAGAAATCCTTCTCTTGGGAACTACCCACGAAAAGTGGTATAAGTTTCAGTATCAATACACAGGCATTGCTTCTATCAACTCACTGGCATCCTAGCCCTGGAGGGGAAACAGAAACACAGAAAGAGCCTGAAGGATTTTCTGCTTGCAGGTGAGTTTCAAGTCTACTTGAGACTCCAGTCTTAGACACACGGAGCACAGGCAGTCTCCGTGCTCCCCGGGTGTCTCGAGTGGGGAAAAGTAACAGCAAGACTCCGATGCCATGAGGGGCTTGAGCCGGTCTGGAGGAGCTAGCAGGATGTGGCAAGGCAACACGCAGGGCGCTACCAACAAAAGGAGCGTGTCCCTGGGTAATGAGACAGCTGGCCAGAGGCTGAGCCCCAGGCCCTGGAGGCAGATGACTGAGGCCCTGAGAAGCCAGAGGAGAGCGCGTCAGGAGCTCTACAGGTTTGCTCCATCAGGAAGTCCGGACCCAAAGGGGGATAACGATGCAATAATTAAGGGAGGAGAATTTATGCATGCGCCTTAGGATAAAGAGCCAGAAGAGACTCGCAAGGGAGCAGGGCCGCTGTTGAAGACAGTAATGACGCTGTCGTCGAGGGTAACATCAGGGAAGCTGACGCCCAGAGAGCACCAGAAGTTGCTGGAAAATATAAAGGTGACAGAACTGGACTTGAACTCGGGTCTCTCTGCCCTCGCCATCAGGCTGTCGCCTACAAGTCTGACCACGCTTCCGGCAGTCCCCTTTTATCCCACCCTCGGAAAGTGGAAACGCTCAGGGTCTCCACCTGCAAATCGGAGACCACTGGGCCTCCCTCACAGCTCCCGAGCCTTAGCTGCGTGCAGACCCACAGGCCAAACCCTGGGCAGCCCCGGGGCGGGCAGCGGCGCTCACCTCCGGTAGCTCTCCTCCTGCAGCAGGCTCCGGAGGGTCTGGAGGTCCCCCACGTAGGCTGCATCGTGGAGCCTCGTGTCCTCACAGTGCTCCAGCGGATGGTCACAAAACTGCTCCCTCAGCCACTCCTTCAGATTCGGACCTGCACTGAAGAGAGGGGCGCCTGTCAGCTCAGGGAAGCCTTGCCAGCACCAACTGTGAGGGGTCGCCCTCGGCCGCCAGCCCTGCCTCTCCCCAACACGGGTGCTCTCCAACTCTCAAGAACACATCATTCCCCTGCTCCAGAAGCTTCCAGAGCCAGGAAAATGTAAAAAGTTTCCCTTAATGAAGCTAGCACACTCCTGACACCAAACCTGGCGAGGTTTTAAAACTTTGATGGGGTGGGTGATAATAAGCCCAAACTAGTTAAGGATAAAGATCCTAAATTAAATATTAATAAAGTGAAATTTAAAATATGTATCCAAAAAGTCACCATAAAATTACTCTAATGTATTCCAAGAATGTCTTAGTGTTGGGAAAAACCATATAATCAGCTGCTACGTTACAAAAGGACACCTGACTTTGGCATAACTCAACAGCCAGAAAAACACTGCTGCTTGTAAACCTGAATGACTCTGCCATGTGATCTGGGCAATGGCCTCGCCACGCGGGAGTCCCCGCGAGTGACAAATCTGACGTAACCTAAGATGGGTGTACTTTTCTGAATATAAGCTGCACCGCAGTAAAAAGGAAAATTTTTAAATACATGCATACAACTAGAAAGCCAGCCCTATATAATGAAGATAGAAAACAAAAAAACAATAAAGACTAGAATAAATGGTGAAAACCATACCATGTACTTGAGTGAGAGTCAATGCTAGGAAAATTTTAAGTGATACCAACTAAATTAAGAGGTTTAACAAATCTCTTTGGGGTTCTTATATGAGATGTGACAAAAATCTTCTAGAAGTTTATTTGGAAATAAAAATAAGAACCACTTTTTGGTTTTTTTGTATGTATGAGAGGAGATCTATCCTACTAGATAACAGAAATTCTCTCTCATCAGAATAAAAAGATAAATAAATCAAGCAATCAACTGCCCAGAAAAGAGCTTAGTATAGAAAGCTTGGCATGTGAGAAATGGGCAGCAAAATCAGTGAGGAGTGGGAGGAGTAGCTGCTATAAGCTGAATGTCTGCGTCCCCCAAAATGCCCTGCCAGATAATATGCTGGGAGTCCTAACCCCCAAGGTGATCAGTAACAGGCAGGACCTTTAGTAGGTAGGACCTTCAGGTCACGAGTGGAGCCCTCATGAATGGGATGAGTGCCCTTATAAAAGAGACCCTGGAGAGCTCCCTCACCCCCTCCACCACGTGAGGACACAGTGAGAAGACAGCCGCCTAGGAACCAGGAAGCAGGCCCTCACCAGACATCCAATCTGCCAGTGCCTTAGTCTGGGACCTTCCAACCACCAGAGCTGTGAGAAATAAATTTCTGTTGTTTATAAGCCATCCAGTCTATTCTGTTATTACATCCTGAATGGACTAGAACAAGTACCATTGATCACTGAACAACGCAGGTTTCATCTGCAGGGGTCCACTTACACGTAGATATTTTCAACAGTAAACAGCACAATACTGCACAGTCTGTGGTTGGTTGAATCCACAGATGCCTAGGAACCTCAGATGCAGAGGACAGACTAGAAGTTACATGCAGATCAACCCCCAAGTTGTTCAGTAGTCAACAAATTTGTACAATTAGATACCTACAGCGGACCCTTGAAGCGCATGGTCTGAGCTATGTGGGTCCACTCACACATGGATTTTTCTCACTAAATACATACTACACTACACAATCCGCAGTTGGCTGAATTCTTTTTTTTTTTAATTTTTTATTTATTTTTGGCTGCATTGGGTCTTTGTTGCTGCGCAGGCTTTCTCTAGTTGCAGCTAGCGGGGGCTACTCTTCGTTGCTGTGCGCAGGCTTCTCACTGCGGCGGCTTCTCTTGTTGCAGAGCACAGGCTCTAGGCACGCGGGCTTCAGTAGTTGTGGCACGTGGGCTCGGTAGTTGTGGCTCACGGGCTCTAGAGCGCAGGCTCAGTAGTTGCGGCACACGGGCTTAGTTGTTCCGCGGCATGTGGGATCTTCCCGGACCAGGCTCGAACCCGTGTCCTCTGCATTGGCAGGCGGATTCTTAACCACTGAGCCACCAGGGAAGTCCCTGGCTGAATTCTTAGAGGCAGAACCTTGAACATGGAGGACCAACTGTAAAGTTTTATGGGGATTTTTGACTGTGCAGGGGTTTGGCAACCCCCACCCCCTGTGTTGTCAAGGGTCAACTGTAACTGAGTTCTTCACCTCACACTGGAGCCCAAAATATCTCTTTATAAACATAATTGCACAGAGAGGGGCATAAGGAAAGAGCATGAACTCAGACGGCCTTCATTCAAGTCCCCACCATGCCAGCTGTCCTAGTGGTGGACTCTCTCCAATGCTGAAGTTGCTTTTTATATTCAAATCAAATCTCTTTTGAGTACCTACTGTATACAAGGCTGGGCCATAGGACAACAGGGGTGATGCGTACGTTTCCTTACACTCCAGGATTTGATAGTTCAATGGCAGAGGTAAGACACAAAGGCCACAGGCAGGTGGGCAGAGCAGTGGGGGTTCACAAACGCATGGCTCACTCGAGCTCACGCCACAGCCAGATCTGCAGCAGATCAACAGGCAGGCATCAAGGACCCCTTGGGCCCCCATGCCAATGCTCCTTCGGTAGCTATCCTCCACTGTAGTTATCCCAGTTTCACTGCACAGGCTGAGGAAGTTCAAAGTAGGGGTAAGACTCAGAAGGTGTAAGGAGACTCTGACAAACTTCTGCTAAGTTCTCCTCTAGGCCTCCCTTTGCTGGCCTCTTTTTGACCCACTACCTGCCCAGCTCAACACAGCCTCCTCTCCCCCAGCTCCAGCTCCAAGATATCTTTCAGTTTGCATTTTTCTGATCAGCTTCTCCAATGACAACACAATTACTCGACACAGCACGTAAGCTTTAACTGTGGCCCCTCCACTCCCAGGCCTGCAACACACTCAACAGTAAAACAGCACCACCTGGATATTGACAAGAGTGCCTCTGTGTAAGGCAGAGCCGGTCTTCCTGCCACAAGACTCTTCTCCACACTGGGAAGCAGCTGCCAGTCCTCTTCCCCCAGGTGAACACCTCTCAGTCCCTCCCGCACTCTCACATGAAGTGACGTCCCAGACCCTAAGGTCCTGGCTGCCCCTGGGGTCAAAGTCAATGCCAACCAAAGCCCAGGACAGAAGAGGCTTTGTTTGTATTTGTATTCACTGCAGTATCCCCACCCCCAGCCAGGTCCAGCCAATAGCAGGTCCTCGATAAACCGTTTGTTGGATGAATGAATGGATGGAGGGAGGGATGAAAGGCACTACCTGCACCCGTCTCCAAATCAACATTATAGCTTAAATTTTGGCACATTTAAGAGTAATAAGCTCCTTAGTTTATTACTAACTAATAAACTCTTTGGAGGGGTATCTCTCCAGAGACACAGATGAGCGTGTAAAGTCCAGAGCACATAGAAGCATTTGGTACCCGGGGAAAACTGAGACAACAGACAAGGAGGGAACCTCCGCCCACCCCCCGACCCCGCAGGTTAAGAGGAAGCCTCTCCCGAAGGCGGGCAAACGCACTTCCCCGCAAATTCACATTTGTTTGCCAGGAATATTTCAAGGTGGAGACCCTCAGTCAGATGGCTGCTTTGGGCGCGAGCCTTTCGAGCCGCCTAAACCGAACTATGGCACGGCTGCCTCCTCTGCCGGTGGGCAAGGGCCCCTGGACCTGCTGTGTCACTGACAGCTCGCTGGGGTGGCGTTATCGCTGTCCCTGGCCTGTGCGGGGAGGGGGGCGGTTGTTGAGGGGAACCGATGCCAGGATGGAGAGAAGGCACCCGCCCTCCCGGGAGCTGACCTCTGGGGGCTCTCCCGACCGCTGCGCTCACAGCTGGAGGATGACCCACGTCCTCTCTTTACAGTTGGGGTCCCACCCAGCCCTAGAGGCCAGCCGGCTGGCAGTTACGGTGCAAGTTCCACAGGAGGGGACATCGGCGCGAGGGCTGGTCTCGCGAAGCCGGGCAGCCGGGCACCCCGTGAGCCGCGCTGACCGACCCCCGGCTGCGGGGCGCGGCTCCGTGGGCCCCGGCCGGCCGCAGGGCAACACGCAGGGCCCCGGCCCGGGCAGCCGCCCCGGCCCCCCGCCGCCCCGGGGCCCGGCGGCCGCGCGCACGTTACCTGCGAGCCCAGGTCCGGCCCGCCCGCCGCCCTCCGCCATAGGTGCCGGCCTTCGGCCAGTCGGCAACTCGCCTCCCCCGCAGCCCCCGCCCGGAGCGCCTCCCGCAGACCGGAAGCAGCGCGACCGCGACCACTTCCGGCGCCTCGGGCCGTGGGCCGCGTCGGGGGCGCGGCTTCCGGCGGGCGCGCGCCTCCCTCAGGGGCTTCTGGCGCCTCTAGCAGGGCGCCAGGGCGTCCACCTCCCGCTTCGCTCCCGATGTGAGGACGAACGAGCGCCGGCGCTGGGCGCGCGCTGTCGGAGACGCGTGCTCGGGGGTGCGGGCTGTCGGGGGCGCGCGCCGTCGGGCCCCACCGGGGCTGTGTTTCGCCACAGAAGAGGTAGAGGAGTCTGGGAAAACACGCTCACCTGGGGGACGGAGCTAATTTGCATGTTCTGGGAACTCTGGTTGGTCGGGCCCGTCCCCGCCCCCACGGAAAGGGCGAGGCCTTCTGCCGGGAGGGTGTGGGCGGGGCCGCGGGAGGTTCGCGCCGGTGTTTGAATCGCACCCGAGCCGGGCTGATGGGGCGTCCCCGGGGAGTGCCGGCTGAAGGAGGCCTGCGCCGGGCAGCGATGGCTCAGCGCCAGTGTGTCCCCGCGCGCTCAGCCGGGGGCTGGGAGCAGCCCCGGGAGAGCGTGGACGTGAAGGTGGGGGACTTTCAGCTCTGTCCTTGCAACAGATTCTGTTGGAGAGGCACGGCACGGCTGGGCATATATTACTGTGGTATTAGGTGAATGCCCCCCGAAATTCCTTCCATGAAGTCAGGGATCATGTCTATCAAATTACTGTAGCCCAGTGCCTGACACAAAGCGTTTATTGAATAAATTAGTGAACGAAAGAATAACTTTTCTTGCCCACTCGCTTATTAAAATAACGTCGGACAATGTGGACTGAGTTTTGGTTTGTAAGCGTGGATTCCTTAGGCTCCTTCCACGCTCCCCACGGGTGGGGAGTAGGGTTCTGCAGGAGAAGGAGGAGGTCTTCAGCAGACGGGCAGGGAGGGGGGGACTGAGGCCAGGTGAAGAGCGGGTTCCGAGTTTTACAGGTGGAGAAAAGGAGCTCCAGCAGGGGACCGATGCGTGTGAGGCTGGAGACCCCCCCCCCAACAAGCGTGCGTGTGACCCGCTGGCCTGGCCTGTGTTGTAATCACAGGACCGGCCTGGCGTAGGCGGAGCCACACGGAGGGGCTTCGCGTCCCCAGGAGGAGTGTTCAAGTTCAGTGGGGGGCACCACCTGGGCAGCAGGCCCTGCAGGGGTGTCTGTTGGGGGAAGGGAGCTTCCTGCAGCTCTGTTTGGGCTTGATAACAGCAGAGACTACCACCGGCAGGAAAGCCAGGAGTGACGTGCCCTCCAGGGAGCCAGGGGCTTGCCATGCCCACTGGCCCTCCACCAGACCTGCACCTCGGGAACACCTGGGAGCTTGAAAAACTCAGAAGCCTGGACCACCCAAGTGTCCATCAGCGATGAATGGGTGGGTAAACAGTGTAGTCTACCCATACAGGTAGATATATATATACATCTACGGGTAGATATATATATCCCGCCATACGGTGGGATATCATTCAGCCTTAAAAGGGAAGGAAATTCTAACACATATTACAGCACGCGTGAACCTTTAAGGACATCAAGCTGAGTGGAAGAAGCCGGTCACCAAAAGGCCAATACTGTTTGATTCCACTCATGAGTTTCCTAAAGAAGTGAAAGTCATAGAGACAGAAAGTAGATGGTGGTGCCAGGGGCTGGGGGAGGGGGAGCGGGAAGTTGCTTGATGGGCCTGGAGTTTCAGTTTGAGAGGATGATAAAGTTCTGGAGATCCGTTGGTTGCACAACAGAGTGAATGTACTCACTACAAAAAGTTCTGGAGATCCGTTGGTTGCACAACAGAGTGAATGTACTCACTACAAAACTGTGCACTTAAGGTTAAAATGGTAAAGTTTATTATGTATATCTTAACCACAGTTATTTTAAAAAAAAAAAGCAAGCCTGATGCCACCCCACCCCAGAGATCCTGATGCAGGCGATCTAGGATGTGTCCTGGGCATCAGGATTTTTGAGGCTCCCAGGTGATTCGAATGCAGCCAGGCTGAGACACCTGCCCCAGCCAGCTTCAGCTGCACTGCCCCCCCCCGCCGCCCCCCCCCCCCCCCCCGTCCCAATATCAGGGCCTTTGCAACCAGGGGTTAAGTGGCCTGAGCAGAGTGTCACTCCCTGCCGGTGCCTGGCTCTGATATTGCCCTGGGGATCCCATCTGTTCTCTAGAAAGACCTGAGGCCCCACTGGGTCAGAGGCATCCCACCCCTCCTCCTAACTGCCCGCTGGGCATGGGTCAGTGCTCTCAACACCAGCAGGTACTGGAGGGAGCACTAACGCTCGCCGTGTTGTTTTCAGGACCCTGAGGTCAGGGAGCCTTGGTACCGTGCCCACAACATACAGTGGCCCAGTCAGGACTCAAACCCAGGACCGTCCAGCCGGGCAGCCGCTCTCCTCAGGTCTCACCTTCCCTCCAGGTCCTTTAAGCCCAAAACACCCACCGACAAAGGGCTGTGAGTGAATGGAACAGATGGAATTCATCAGATCACGTGACCGACCCCTCCCAACAGGAACTCCCTGGTGCTGCCACAGCTCTGGGAGCACCAGCCCTGGACAGACACAGGGCCAGTGCCACCTTCAGGCAGAGTAGGGGGCTGTCCCCGCACCCCTCCAAGTCCCAGGGGCACCCTGGCATTTTCCCATCCCGTCACTTCCTCCTACCCCAAAATCCCCTGTCCCCTGTCGCCTCCTGCTGCCATCTGACAGCTCAGGCCTGCCCCACAGCAGCTCACTTATCTGTGTCCCCAAAACAAAACACCCAATGTCCGCAAATGATCCCTCCTTGGAGTCTGGACCAGTCTTTCCGGAGGGCAACTTGGCATAAAATGTTCATAATCCTTGACCAGAAATTGCTCTTCTAAGCGTTTATTCTCTGGAAATAATCAGATGCGTGAGAGATGTTGCTACAGGGCTGCTCATTAAGCATAATGTTTACAGAAAAAAATGTCCAACAATAGCTTTCTGGCTCAGGGGGTCCGGGAAGGGGCATGGACTCCTCTCTTAACCAGCCCCTCGTCCCCTCCCCCCTGCAGGGAGCCAGGACCTCCTCTGGAAACGCTGCAGGTGCTGGGGCAGCTAGAAGCCAGAGCCCCCAGCTGCGCGAGGGGAGGGCTCCTGCCCCGGGCTTGGGGTGCTGGTGCCGTCGGCAGCTCGACCCCCGGAGCCCAGCCCAGGACGGGGCAGCGGACGGCCACCCCGCAGGGTGGGAAACGGGCAGCT
Organism: Leucopleurus acutus; assembly: GCF_964270905.1. Taxonomy (NCBI): domain Eukaryota; kingdom Metazoa; phylum Chordata; class Mammalia; order Artiodactyla; family Delphinidae; genus Leucopleurus; species Leucopleurus acutus. The sequence continues at coordinate 116,381,884 of NC_139149.1, read as the reverse complement.
CTCCTGATCCTGGGCCCCTGGGCCTGTGTTTGGGGCGTCTGCTCTCAGGGCCTCGGGCCTCAACCCCCTTTCGGAGATCTCCTTTGCTGCTCCCCTCCCCCCCTGCCCTTGGCCTCCAAGGAGGAAGCAGGGCCACTCACTCCTCACGTTTACCCAGGAGACCATGAGCGAGGGCAGCCCTCACCCTCGGCTTTGCCCTGGAAACACCTGACCGGCCCTGCTCTGCAGACCCTGCCTCAGCCCCTCAGAGTCCCCGCCGCCGCGGAGCCGAGGTGCCGACCCTCCGAAAGGAGGCGGAGCCTGGAGTCCGCCAGGAGCCGGGGGCCAAGTCCTTCTGCCCAGCAACCAGTCCAGGGCGCAGCTCCTCCGGGCCTGCGTCTCCTGTGAAACGGGGCTGATGACCCCTGTCTGCAGGATTACTGTAAAGACACGAAATTCCTCAGGAAGTGCACTTGCTTCCCGGTCCAGAGAGAGCCTCAGAACAAAACGGGCATCAGTGCCACGGCCTGCTCCGTTCTCCACCCAACACCCGCCCGGGGCACGTACTGCGCTGCTGGCCCCTGGGGGTGGGGGGCGGGGTCCAGACGTGGGAGAAGCCTGAACCTGCGTCCCCAGGGAGCAAAAGGGGCAGATTCTCGGAGAATGACTCCCCCATCCCAGGCCAGCCCAGTCTGCCCCAGGCTGAGGGGCTCCCAGAACGCAGGACCCCAGTTTTCAAACCGGAGTGAGCTGGGACCCTCCCCACCCCGCAGGATTGCTCCCAACCACCCTGCCTCACCCTCCCTCCCTCCGGCCCCACCAGGTTGATTCTGTGCCCTGCGACTCAGGCTCTGTCGCTCTGACCCACAAACTCCTAAATGGTCCCCAGAACTCCGGAATGTTCCTTCTCTGGGCATCTGGGGCCCTTTACAATGCAGACTCCAACCTCCCACCTAGAACCCAACCGTCTGCACACACCCGGAGGCCCGTCCACGCCCTCAGCCAGGGGACCTGCCTCCCAGCTCAGCAGGTGCCTCCCCCATCCCCACCCACCCAGCTGGGCGCCTGGGCTCCTTGCCAGCCTCCACCCGTGGTTCTGGGCCCCATCTCCTCTCACCTTGACTTGCAGCTGCGGGAGGAGGTGTCTTATCTCTCCTGGCAGAGGTGCAGCTTCTTCAAAAGCTGCTTCTGCTCACAAAGATATTTAGATTCCCTCACAAGAGCTCGCTCGGGACTTGACATTGAACAGACGGCCAGAAGTGACAGCCACCTCTGCTGGGCACTGAGCCTGGTGCAGGGTGAGCCAAAGTGGACACTTACCATGGAGCCTGTGGTCCAGTAGGTGGAGTGAATAGTGGTTCCCCAAAAAGAAAAGTCCACCTCCTAACCCCTGAAACCTACGAATGGGACGTTATTTGGGAAACGGGGTTTTGCCGATGTAATTAAGTAAACGATCTCCATCATCCTGCATTTAATGACAGATCTTTGGGTTTGAAAGGAAGAGGGAGATCTGAGACTCAGACACAGAGCAAGAAGGCCACGTGAGCAGACAGAGCCTGGAGGGATGCGGCCACAAGCTAAGAGCCACCAGAAGCTGGAAAAGACAGGGAGGGTCCGGCCCGAGAGCCTCCAGAGGGAGCGTGGCCCTGCCGACACGCTGAGTTCAGACCTCTGCCCTCTGAACTGAGCACGAGTACGTGTCCGTTGGGTGAAGCCTCCCGTGTGTGCACTGGTCACGGCAGCCACAGGAAACTCACACCCAGCCACGGACCAGAATCACAGATCACCCGCGGAGCGAGGGCCACGAGGGATGGAGCGGGGCCGGGGAGCAAGAGGACGTCTGCAGGAGTCAGGGAGGGTGAGAAGTTAGCCACGAGAGAGGACGCATCGCAACCGAGGCACCGCACAGTTGGGCAAAGGCCCTTCTGGGGCCTGGGAGGGGAGGGGAGACCCTGCGGACCTGGTGATGCCGGGTCCTGTGCTGTGTCACAGGAGGTCCACAGGGTTTTACCAAGCAGTGTGGTGATCAGACCCAGGTTTGGACAGAGCCACGCTGGCTCCCGTGTGTGGGAAATCGAGGGGAAAAGGGCGCAGGACTCCAGAGAGACCCGGGCAACCCCGTCCCCGCACCGGCTGAGGGGACAGAAGACGCTGGCCTTCACGGGGCCGCTGCCCCCGCGTCCGGCGCTGAACAGTCCTGTGCACCCCTGTGAGCTAAGAGTGTGTCCTGTGAGAGACAGTCAGGAGGCAAAACGAACACAGACCAGGCGTCCCCGGAGGCTGGTTCAAGTACCAGGAGCCTTTGGTTTGGTCTGGGGACACGGGGTGGCCGGGGCGTCAGGCCAAGCTGAGCTCGGAAGGCTGGCTGCACGGGACCCAGCAGCCTCTCTGCTCTGTTTCCCTCCTTGACCTGCCATGTGTGTCTCTTTGTGTCGCCAGGTGACAAAGCAGTGGCTTCAATAATCACCAGGTGTCGTCGTATGTCATCCCGCGTGGTTGCTGTGCGGCAGGAACCCGGCCCAGGCACGGCGGGAATGGCTTGGTTCTGATTCATGACTGAGGTCTCAGCCGGGAGACCCCGAGGCTGGGCTGGGCCATCTGAAGGGACACAGGCCGATGCTGGCTGTTGGCTGCGCCTTAGCTGGGGCTGCGGAAGGAACACCGCATGTGGCCTCCCCACGTGGTTAGGGCTCCTCACAACGTGGTGGCCGGATCCCACTGGGAGCATCCGGAGAGAAGGCGAGACAAAGAGGAGAGAGGGAGCGAGGGAGGGGATGCATGTCGTAGGACACCTCGGAAGCCGCGGGCATCATTCCCGCTGCGCTCTATCGGTCCAAGAAGTTACAAAAGGCCGCCCGTGCTCAAGATGCCAGCATGGACCCCACCTATCTCTCTGTGGAGGAACATCAACGCCACGTCCAAAGAAAGGATGCGAGATGGGATATATTTTGCTGCAGCTATTCTGAGTAATACAATCTCTCTCTCTCAATCTCTCTCTGTCTCCGCCTTTGTCTCTCACTGTTGCCCTGAACCTTGGTGTCTCTCTGTCCCTCTCTCTCCCTCTGTCTCTTTAGCGCCCTCCCTGTCTCTCTCCCTGCCTGTCCTGTGCGTGCGCCCAGCCCCTCTCTGCAGATGGACTTCCTCGGCCCGGCCGTCTCTCAGCCTCTGCCCCTGGCAGCCCTCAGTCTCACTGAGTCAGAAACTCCAGCCTGACCCTCGGTGACCAACAGTTCAGGCATCCACCTCCCCCTGGGTCTCTGGATTCATGTTCTGGGGACAGAACCCTGGCCAGCCAGTCGGCCACGATCAGCTTCCTCTGGCCCAGGAGCCCCTGCTCCAAGCCTGGAGTCCAAGGACTCCACCGGCTGTGTCGACCGGCAGAGTCTGGCCACGTGGATAATTAAAAGCCTTTGCTGTGGTCTGTAGCTGAGGGGTTGTTGCCAGAAGCTCGGCCTCAGTGCACCGGTGCTGAATCAGATCTTGGAGTTTTGGGTGAAGTAGAAAAGAGCAGCTTTATTGCTTTGCCAGGCAAGGAGGGCCACATGCCCCTCAGAAACTGCGTGTGACCCAGCCCGGGAGGATTTGGTGAGGAGTTTATAGCAATGGTTCAAGGGCGGCGTTGCTGATAAGGATTAGGGTGTGTGCAGGGCCTGCGCTCCTTTCATCTGGCCTCAGGTGCTCTCCTCCTAATGAGCTGCTCTGGGTCCTTTAATCTGGCCTCAGGTGGTCCCTTGATGAGGTTATCAAACTGTGATGTTCTCGGGAATGAAGAATGCCAACATCTTCCGTTTGTTGGGGGTTTCAGTTCTGTAAAGAGCTCAAATACACTGTTATATGTGTCCCTTGAGGAGGGACCAGGACCCTGGCCCAAGGCTGCTCTACTGCTTCCTGGCCGCTCCTCCCTTGTCTCTGCATCCCCCTCCCTTCCGTGATTAGCACCTGTTTGAATCTGCACTTTAGAACTCAGGGAAGGTCGTGGAGGCTGGAGTCTTGTCCCTACAAACAGGAAGCAGGGGGCAGGGAAAGGCGTCCGTGCCCAGGAGCCCCCCAGGGTCCTGCTCGGCTTCCGAGTTTCCGTCTGAACAGCACAGTGAGTTGACGATTTGTCAGGAGAGGCTCTTCTCAAACCAGTAAAGGAGGAAAGAATCTATTGGCTTGTCGTAGCAGAAGCTCTTGGTGCCCTGGAACCACTGCCAGGAGGTGAGAGAGAGAAGGACCTGGGAGTCACAGCCCTTACCGGAGGCAGGGCAAACGCTGACTGTAATTCCTACCTCAGAGCCCCCCACGGGATCCAGCTCAGGCCTGAAATCAGATTCCACCTGTTTCCACTCTTCCATGTCCCCCGTTGCCACTCCCTGCCCCCCTCCCCAGGCAGCCACTGCCTTAATAAATCACTTGCACACAAATCCTTGCCTTAGGGTCTGCCCAGGGAACAAGGAGTTGGCGCGTGTAATTGAGAAAGCTGGCAAGTGTGAAATCCAGGCTGGCAGCCTGGAAACTCAGACAAGAGCTGGTGTTGTCACCTTGAGCCCAAAATTTGTAGCGCAGCCGAGCAAGCTGGAAACTCAAGACAGGGTTGCTATGCTGCAGTCTTGAGTCAGAATTCCTTTTTCTCAGGGAAACCCGGTTTTGTTCTTAAGGCTTTCAACTGGCTGAGGCCCACCCAGATTATCCAGGGTAATCTCTTTAAAGTCAAGTCAGTGAATTGTAGATGCGAATTCCATTGATAAAATACCTTCACAGAAGCACCCAGACAGGTGTTTGACCAATAACCTAGCCAAGATGACCCATAAAATTGAACCATCACACCTACCAAGTCATCTACAGAATGGGATGTCAAAGGTGGGATGGTCTTCAGGCACAGCTGGATCCAGGAGCTCAAAGTCTGGCCCTAGGTCTCACCCACCTCCAGACTTGCTTTCCTCCGTGTGCAGTCTCCACTGTGACAGTTTCTTCTGTGTTGCATCACCACAGGCCTTCAAGCTCCTCGCTCAGTAACTGCAGGAGAAACCTCTCAGCCCACATCACATGTCCATCCCAAAGAGTATCTGACTGTCCTGCTGGGCCACGTGCCGACACAAAGGCCGGTGCAAGCCCGTGGCTGGGTCCTCTACCAGGGCACTGCGGTGAAGGAGGAGTTCCGCAGAGAATTGGAAAAAGGAGAGCCAGAAGGTGACCAAAGGAGCCAACACAGCACAGTAGCTCCTCTAAGCCGCACTGCTCAAAGCGCCTTGCTTTGGTCACTTTCCTTCTCAGACTTATGATGTTTGAAGACAACATGAATTTATCTTATTTTCTCACAGGTCGAAAGCCAGAAAACACATGCCATTCAACTGTCAGTGGACACGGAGATGGTCACCTTCATCCAGGTGACACAGCACTACCTGCTCTGCTTTTCCCTGCAGTGGTCGGTCACACCGGGGTCAGGACCAAGGGTGCATGCCCTGCACAAGGGCCCGATGAAAGGCTACTTCTGAGTCCATAAAGTAACAGAAGAACGTCCTAGGTTACAGTTAATAAAGGTCATTGTTACTGGATGTGAACAAAGCCGGCCTTCATTTCTTTATTTGGTGGCCCATTTGGTGAAGCACTTAAGAAACGCCCAGGCCAACATACACATATAATGGTTTTAATTACATCCTGTGAATTTACTTTTCCAGAGAGGAATATTTCTCAGGGAAATGTCCATAAAAGCAACTTTCACAGCAGTGTGATTGTGTGTGTTTCCTAGAGGAAGTCTGTTTAGTTTAAGTCCCACTCTGAGTACAACTTTTTACAAAGACAGGGGCCCGAGAAGGCTGCCAACAGCCCCAGAGATGGTAATGTCATGGCCTGGGACACCGGGGATACTGGGCGTGCGGCCTGCCCCCCCATGAAAAGAAGGCAGAGTGGGTGAGGGCAGAGTGGTTCCCACTGACTCACTCTCTGGGCAACCTTTAGTGAGTTTACAGGGTTATTTAGTGAGTTTGCAGGGTTATTTCCACACTCAAAATAAGCTTGACAGGATGGGCAAATATAGATACAACATCATATGCAACAATTTGAAAGTACAGATTCTTTTCAAAATAACGTGAGAAGAACAAGTGTAGGCAAGTATGGTGGTTCCTCAACAAATTAAACAGAGAAATACCATACGATCCAGCAATTCCAATTCTGGGTATGTATCCAAAAAAAATGGAAAGCAAGTATGCAAATAGATATTTGCACACCCACACTCATAGCGGCATTATTCACGATAGCCAAAAGGTGAAGGCAGCCCAGGTATCCACTGACAAGTGAGTGGGTGAACAAAGTGGGGTCCATCCACAGCATGGAATGGTATTCAGCCTTGAAAAGAAATGAAATTCTGACACAGGCTACGACATGGATGAACCTTGAAGACACCGTGCTGAGCGAAAGGAGCCAGTCACAAAACGACAAATAGTGCCTGACTCCACTTATATGAGGCCCCTGGAAGATTCAGATTCATCGACACAGAAAGTAAAATGAGTGTCGCCAGCGCTGGAGGAGGAGGGATGGGGAGTTAGCGTTTAATGGGGACAGAGTTTCCGTTCGGGAAGATGCAAGAGTTCTGGCAATGGATGGTGGTGACGGTTGCACAACGATGTGAATGTGCTTAGCGTCACTGAATATACACTGAAAAATGGTTAAGGTAGTGAATTTTATGTTATGTGTATTTTACCACAATAAGAATAAAAGGGGGGATAATGACATGTCACAATGCTGTTTGTTAAGCCCAATAAAGTGATAAATTGTGAAAAAAAGTTACATGGCATTCTACGAAATTGACTACATGCTAGGCCATATGCGGCCTCCACTCAGCTCCAAGGCGTGGCTGGTCCCATTCTCTCATGTGATGCAATCAAACCAGAAACCAAGAACAAAAAGATAAAACGGGGGAGGGGGAGGTACGTATCTGACAACAGGCCAAAGAAGAAATGATTATGGAATGAGAAAATATTTGCAGCTGAACCAAAATAAGTCCTCCATTCAGCTCTCAAAACGATGGTTAAGAGAACAAAAAGACAAGGGGAAATACACTAAATTCTTCCTGAAGATAAGAAGTCAACATTGCGTAACAATACAAGCCACGTTGTCTCAACAGTGTGAACATGTGGCTGATGTGTACGTGCTGCATATGCATAAGAAATAGATGCGACTGTAAAGAAAAAGGAAATTTAAAGACGGGAAAACAGACACCAGCAACCAGCATATAAATCGCTAACTTTGGAAGACGGGATTATGAGTCATGTTTATTTCCTTCCTGATGCTGTTTTCTAACTGAACAAAAATTAAGTGAGCAGGAAACCGAAACAATGAATGTCACTGGGACAAAAGTAAGAGTAGCTGTGTGGGCGGAGCACAAGGAACCCCCAGCACCCAACTTTTGGTCCCCTGGGTGTTGATCCAGCCACTCAAGCAGGATCGACGGAAGGGCATTGGGTGGTCAGAGAAGGACACGAGACCCCCGCTTCCATCCTCTGCCTTCCCAGATGAGGGGTGCCACTGGCGGGACCCCTGGAGTCAATGAGGCCAGTTCTGCTCTGTCTTCAATGCCCCCCTAAGTCCTCTGGCTCTCCTCTCATCCTGGAGCCCCAGCCGACCGTGCCAGACCCCGGGAAGCACCTCAGTACCCCACAGCCTGCTAAATCAAGGGGACTCAGAACTTTCAGGAGGCCCTCCAGCCCCCAGTCAGAACCAGAGGTCCAAACGGAAGACGGGTCTCCTCCCCCGATCGGAGGGAAGGGAATTATAAATATCAACAATGAGACAATACATAATAATATATTCTCAAAATACTAGTGGTATAAATATGTGTAGCACACAACTTACAAACAATAAGATATACAATATTATAAATTCCACAGAGGTCGATAATCGATTCTCACAGAATGCTTTTGTGGATTTTTGCTGAACTCTCGTGTTCATAGTCAACCTATGGCTGTAACTGACAAACAAGTGTAGCTCTGACCTGAATGTCTGTTGACGTTTTCATTTATTTTAACAAGTAAGAGAAAAGAGATACAATTCCTGCAGAGGAACTTCGGTTGTTTGGCAATGACACGAGCGATGACTTTGCTGAACTGAATAATCATTTTTGAACACTGGAATGAATTGCCTCCATTTTTTGTGCTATTCACCATGTAATGGCTACAGATATGCACACTTTATTATCACCCTCACTCTATCAAAGTTGCCAGTTTCCATGGTGTAAATACTTCAACCTTGGCCAAAAGGGACTTAACTGAATCTGGATTCAGGGAGAGATGCAACACACAGTAGTATTCCACCATACAGATAGGCCCCAAGGCAGAGCTGAGAGTAGAAAGTGATAAAATAATTAAGAAGCCATGAGCTTTCAGTAGCCACTACTTTTGTTTTTAACACAACAGCTCGCAGAATTCCGGAAAGTTTAACAATCGCTTGTACGAGCAGCTCCAGCTCACCGTGCACCCCTCGACCTGTGCTCTGGCCCTCGGGGTGCCAGTGTCTGGGGCATGTGGCCCTGGAGGTCTGGAAGTGCCCCTCAGGCAGGGCCCTGCAAGGCTCCTTCTGGGGGGACAACGAGGGGAATGCTCACCCCAGAGACAATTCTTCTCTTTATAAACTGTGACCTTTCCATTCCGTTGCTAAGGAGTCTAATAAGAGTTTTATTTTAAAACCACAAATGGTTGTTCTGGCAGCTGTAAAAATAGGGGAAATACTGAGATGGGCGTGCAGTTTTACAGGCGATAGAAGAGAGGCTTGCGGAGGGCTGGAGGCTGGTCCACAAGCCCTGCCCACAGGGCTGTGCTGGCAGCGGGACACAGAAGCCACTGCTAAGGGGACAGCTTCCTTCCACAGCACTGCGGGCTGCAAGAGGCACGTCCACGTGCTGACATGAGGTTCTGATTTTGCATCCATCCGAACGAGCTTAATGCCTGCCTAAAAGCCACGGTTTAAGAGCTTCCATTTGCAAGTTCTATTTTTAAATACATCCCGGTGTTTGTACTGAAACTGCCCCAAAGATGCTTTCCTTCAGAACCATAATCCCTGGAAATGGAAAACCCATCGGAAGAATACAGCTCTGCTCCACTCCCTGGGTGCGTCCGGGTAAAGTGAGGTCACCTTCGAGGTGGGTCCAGCCACACTGGGGACAGGACGGGCGTGAGCCCCAGCGGCCGGGCGGCACTCAGGCTGCACGATGGTCCGTGGCACTTGTGCCTTTGTGGGCCCTTCTTTCACAAAAAATATTAAAAATTCTATTTTACAACCACATTGTTATAAAGGCAGATGTATTAATATTATATATTCAAACATTTACTCTGACCTAAAAGTTAATTTTTTTTATTATAAAAAGTTACAACGGTTTCCCGGGCCCCTCAAAGTGCTGCACCTGCTGTGCCCGGTGGGTTGGTGGGTCCTGCCAATGCGCCCAGTGGCTGTGGCCCTTGGGCTGATGCCTTGGCTCAGGTGTGCGGTTTGAGACGGGCAGGGGGTGACCGTCATCCTACAGACTCGGGCGGGGAGGCGTCCTTGCTGGGGCACCAGCCACAACAACAAACGGGCTTTTAGAAATCACTGACTCGCCCTTTCTTAGCTGTGTGCTCACCCAGATGACAGAACAAGGAACCCACCCCGGGGACCGGCAAGCGATGTGTTCTCAGCCCAAAGGCCAGCAGCCCTGGACCCGGCCTCCATGCTCTTCAACTCAGCCCAGGCTTGCTCACCTCAAAGGCAGCCGGACAACATGCCTGGGGCTTAGACCTGGCAGAGGCCTGAGACTTGCTAACACAGACTCGGTTTTCTCATCTGTAAAATGGGTAGCTAAGGCCTGACTCCCAGCCCCAGAGAGGCTCACATGAGAAGGTGGGAGGCAAAGATCTCTGTAAACAATTCCATGCCAGGAGGGCTCTTTCTTTTTCCCTGTAGCTCTAACAAAAGAGCGGAAGGGGCTTCCCTGACAGAGGGAATTCCAGGCCCTGACCAAGGTGCCAAGCCCTGGAAACCCGCAGGGCAGCTACAGCCAACCCAGAGAGCCAGTGCCAGGCACGCGATCACAGAGGACAGCTTTCCCCGGGGTTTAAATGAAAAACTCTGGAACACCCTGGAAGGGTCTCAGGCTGCTTGAAAGTGAAACAGAAAAATTAGCAAATGCTCTTGTCCCGATCGGTCTCTGTCCTGAGAGGCACATCCCCCTGAAGCTGCCTGCCCGTCGCCCCCAGTTTCCTGGGGCCACGATGAAACCTCCTGAAAGGCGGTTTGTATTCAGGAGAGAACGATGACATCCACCCCTGGCTGGAGGAGGGCAAGGCGGGGCCTCTCCCGGCAAACTTTGAGCAGCGGAGGGGAATGGAGGCTTCAGGTCCATCAGGGGGGCAGGAAGCACAGCCGGGCTCAGCCTGCAGGGGCTCCTGAAGACCACATCTGCTGACCTGGCAGAGTCGGCAGGTAGAGCAGGGAGAAGGGTGGGTGGAGATCTGGGCTAGTGGGATGGGTCATTCCTTGTGGTGGGCAAGGCCTGAAGAAGCAGAGGGAGCCTCCAGCGAACCCCCCAAGGCATCCCTGGGAAGTGGCCAACCAGCCTCTGCTTGCACACCTCCTGAGACGGGGAGCTCGCTATCCATACCACCTACGGACCGCTCTGTCTGAATGGAGACTTATTCCTTACACAGGGCCAAGCCCATCTCCCTGTATTTCACATCCACAGGTCAGTGCTAGGGCCGCAGAGAACCTTTTATTTGAAGGTTCCTCCACCCACCGGACCTTTTATCTGAAGACAGTGGTCATCTCCCTGCTCCAGCTTTTTCTTCAGTCAGCCAAATATTCCTGTTTTTAATTTTGAGAAGTACTTCCAGAACACCCCCTAAAAATACTGACCGACTTACACACCACATCCTCAACCACACCATGCATTTTTTTTTTTTTTTGCGGTACGCGGGCCTCTCACCGTTGTGGCCTCTCCCGTCGCGGAGCACAGGCTCCGGACGCGCAGGCTCGGCGGCCATGGCTCACGGGCCCAGCCGCTCCGCGGCACGTGGGATCTTCCCGGACCAGGGCGCGAACCCGCGTCCCCCGCATCGGCAGGCGACTCTCAGCCACTGCGCCCCCAGGGACGCCCCTCACCATGCATTATTAATCTTTCTACCCTCTGCCAGCTGAAAACTTGTGCCAGTGTGACGCTCACGTTACATTATGTGCACACTAGTCGATACTTATATAGCCCGTACTACGTGCCAATTATTGATCTTTGTACTTTATAACCAGTAACATATTTATCCTCTGACAACAAACTATGAAGCTGGTGCCACGTGGATTAACCCAATCAAACACATGGGCAAGTGAGGCGAAAGTTCAGGCCATTTGCCCAAAGCCACCAGCTAACAAAGGAGCCCTCCTCAGGCTGAGGGCTGGGCACCCTGACCTGCTGGGGTCTGAACCCGAGTCACTCTCTCCAGCCTGGACTCCCAAGCTCTCTGCCCCTTTATCCCTTGATGATAAGGCCAAACGCTGGTTTCTGGCTCCTTCCATGAATTGACTGCCTATTTTGTCACTTCCTTCCATCATTCAATTGGACCATAAGTATTTTTCTTATTAATGAGAAAGTCTTTGCCTCTTATGAATATTAACTTTTTGTTAGAGACATTGCAAGTATTTCTCCCAGTGAACCATTTTTCACTTTTGCTTGGCTATACAGAAATTTTTATTTCTTATACAGCCAAGTATATATAATTTTTTTCACTTAAGGCTTCTGAAAATGTCTTTTTTAGGAAGTTCTTCTTCACCTTAAAATATGTTTAGCACTTAGTACCGTCTCTTCTAAGTGCTTTATTCCGATACATTACACTGCCTCTCACAAAATAGAACTATCATAAATAACAAATGTATTAATAGTATAATAAATATATCAATAAATTATATAAACATTTATACATATTATCATATAAAATATTCTCCAATTATTTTCTTCCGGTATTCTCATATGTTTTGAACTGTTTAATTTCTTGGAATTTATTTTTGTATGTAACAGTTTTGCCGTATGGAAAACCACACGTTCCAATGCCATTTATTTGGACACCAATCTGAAATACTTCTGCTTTGAAGTACATTTATCGGAAATCAGAATTCCTAGACTTATGTGTCTGGAGGGGGGTCCTGTGCTATTTCAGTGGTTCATGTTTTCCTACACCGGTTCCACTCTGTTACATCGTATGTGATGTAGAGCTTCATCGTATGTGATCAGCTTACATTTCTTCAATAACGTCACTGGGATTTGAATTTTTACTGTTCAATTTCCAGCTTTCGGGGAGAAAGGTCTGTTTGCGTCCCTGAGGCCTGCACCCTGCCCATGCTCTGCACCCCCCGGGAACGCAGACTCGCCGTTTCCCTGGCCCTTCCCTGTGCCGCGCCCTTGCCCACACTCCTGGGCACCCCTCCTCCACCCCCCGGGCAGAGGAAGCTAAGGGTCCACACAGCAGAGCTGGACCCGGGCAGCCCACCGTGCTGGCTGGAGTGCAGTCCCGTGTCGGGCTGTCCTCCACTTGCCCACCCTCGGGCCTCCTGTCCTGGGGGGAGCCGGCAGCCAGCCCTGCCTGGTCCCGCCCCTCCACACGCCCTGTGGCTCGCGACCAGGACGACAGCCGGAGCGCCGTCTGTCTGTCCCCTGGGCAGGGTGGGCACGTCTGCACTCAGGAAGCTGGGAGTCTGGGAGGGCCGGGCTGGCCCCTCACTGCCCAGGTCAGAGGGCTTCAGGCGCTTTATGAAGACAGCGCCTCCCAGAACCGTCAGGGCCCTCAGCCCCAAGGGGCCCCATGCCCGGCTCTGGGACCATATCGCTCCTCAGTGCCACCAGCCAGGAGGCCCGAGTCCCCTCAGTGGCCACAGGCCGAGGCAAAGCTGCCCCTTTTGTGTCCAGCTCTGGGTGTCCTCAGGCCAAGGCCTCTCCTAAGACCTCAGCTCAGACCACAGTCCGGTCTCGCACAGGAAAACGCTCGTAGCCAGCGATCCAAACACGGATGAGGGGACAGTCCTGGACTTAACTGTGCGTCTGCGGCACATTCTCTCCTCGAGCCAGGAAGGAGATGTGCGACCCTCCAGCAAGATGGGGACACGGCCCACCTGCCCTGAAGGATGAAGGAGCTGAGGAGCCCCCAGGAGCCCCTGTGTGAGCCAGAACGCTCTTGAGAAGCCCCCTGATGCTGAGGGGTTGTGGCGACCCCGTCCACAGGCATCTACAGCTCAGAGATGGTGTGCGGGGACACCCAGGCCACACAGCCTCCAAGTCCCGAGCTCTCCCCAGGCCACTGGCCTCCTTCCCACCAGGTCTGCCTTTGCCTGTGGGGTTTAAGGGAAAGAAGAGAATCTGTCACCAGAGGAGACCACCTCGGCAAGGGCAGAATTCACCTGGAGAGGTGGGGTCCGGCAGGGAGAGGGACCTGCACTCCCCCGTGGGGCACCTTGGTGGTTCTTCTCTGCCAGCGGAAGAGAAACATGGCTCAAGTCCTGGTTGGGGGGCTGGGGGAAAGGTCCAGGGGTCATGGGGGGGCGCATCTCATCTGTAACCCTGGAGGCCAGTGAGACGTGCCCCCAGCCAGCACGCCACCCTCAGCCTTCAGATACTGACCCGTCTGCCCCTTACTGTTGATGATGAACCTTGTTTGGGCTTTGAAACACTGTGGCGTGATCCACGGACACGACAGAGACCAGTGATGGCAGCAAGTCACTATCTGGCCCGACCTTTGATTTTCAGGTCCATCGGGGGCTTTGAGTCTACAGTGCAGAGCAAGACCCAGGAACCAGCCCCCAGGGCCGGCAGAGGAGGACGTCCTCCTCCACTTGGGGAAGAAGGCTGCACAAGCCTGAGACTTTTCTTGAGCTGGGAGCTGAGGCCACAGGACGAGCACCCGGCACAGAACCCCAAAGAGGGCAGAGCCCAAGCCAGAAGGGAGAAAGCCTGGAGCGGGGGCCACCCTCCTGCGGGTGTTCTCCACAACCTCCCAGGAGACGCTGGACAGCTTTTCACCATGTATCCCTCGCGGTGTAGACCTGGGAAAGGGAGCAGCAGCCACTGGAGGGGCAACACCTCCTACTGGAACCTTCCCCTCCCCCTCTGTGGGGCAGCGACAAGCACTGTCCGCTTCAGGGCACTGCAGGCAGGGAAGTGTGCTGGGTCCGGAGCTGCAGCCCGGGGCGGGCAGGAGTGCTGGGGGGCCGCACCCCAGGGACAGAGAACCACAGAGGGCTGGGGTAAACGGAACAACAGAGGGCGCCCCTGCAGCCCTGAAAGCCAGGCCACAAGCGTCTGGCAACAGGAAATCCTGGAATAATGACTACGTAACACAACTAATTGGTAGAGCAAAAGAATAATCCATGCTGATGAGGCAGGATCTGATCTATGACTGTAAGGATATTCTGACATCAGGTGACCTGGAATATCACATCACCAGGCCAAAGGAGAAAAAGGTACACTCTCCCTAACAGAAAAGAACGATTCAACATCCATTCGTGCTGATCACGCTCTGTGAGCCGGGAATAGGACGTGTTTTCAACGTGATAAAAAAGTACCTTAAAGCAGCGGTCACTGCTCTGAGCAGTGGCACCAGAGGGACCATAGGTCAAGTCGGTCACAAAATGAGGATGGGGCTTCCCTGGTGGCGCAGTGGTTGAGAGTCCTCCTGCCGATGCAGGGGACGCAGGGTCGTGCCCCGGTCCGGGAAGACCCCACATGCCGCGGAGCGGCTGGGCCCGTGAGCCGTGGCCGCTGAGCCTGCGCGTCCGGAGCCTGTGCTCCGCAACGGGAGAGGCCACAGCAGTGAGAGGCCCACGTTATCGCAAAAAAAAAAAAAAAAAAAAGAGGATGATTAGCATCGTTATTTGTTTAGCAACATTTTGGGTGAAAGGCAAAGTGGAAAATAATACTTACAACGCAAGACACAAAGGGCTTCTAGAAACAAATCAGAAGAAAAAGGCCAAGAGTCCACCAGAATCAAGGGCAGCTGATCAGAAGACTCAGTTCACAGAAAGCAAACAGTCCTTAAACTCACGGCCAGATGCTCGAACCCATTCGAAAAAAGAGAAGTGCAAATTAAACCTCACTGAGATCCGCTTTCTCACCTGTCAGAGTAACAAAAGGCCAAACGTGTGACAATACACCGCTGGGAAGGCTGTGGCGAAGCAGACACGCCTGCACCTGTACTGACAGGAGACCAAACAGCACAGCCCACAACCATCGCCTTGAAGCTGAGGTGCCGACATTACGGTGCGTCTACCCAGCAACCCGGCAACCTCGTTTCTGGGTGTCCATCCGTGGACACACCTGCACACGTAAAAAACGAAGCAAAACGAGGTCGGTCACTGCGCAAGGCTGGAAACCACCCGAGGCCAGCGACAGGGAACTGGGCCGCACGCACCGGGCACGTCCTTGGGACACTCTGCACGGCTCTGCAGGGAATGACGACGGCCTCTAGGGACTGGCAGAGCGCAGTCCCCAGGATTTGGGAACATTTTAAAAACCAAGATGCAGAATGGCATATCTATAGCGTTCTACCTTTCGCGATACTGTGTGTTGTGGGAGTATAAAAATATGTATTCATATTTCCGTAAAGAAACAGAGAGATAAAGGAGAATCTAATAAAAGAGGCTGCCTACAGGGGCAAGAAGAAACAGGGCAGACGGGGATGAGAAGGGGGAGACCGCTCGGTGCAGACCTTTTGCACCACTTATTGATCCATGTTAATATATAATCTATTTCTTAAAAAAGCACTTTAAATAAAAATATGGAAGCCATATTTTTAAAATTATAGTTATGCCACATACAAAAATGTGGAATGACTAAGAATACGGATACGTGAGAGCAGTTAACGGTCATTTTCTTTTTTAAAAAGACATTTACACATAACACTGTCATTGGATGTCACGCCGGGCTCCGTGGGAACACGGCCCAGCCCTGCCGTCCACGCGGACCAGCCGGGCCTCGCCTCCACGGGCATCCCCTGAGGTCGCGCTGTGCTGGCTTCACCACGGAACGCCCCGGGGCGGGGGGCGTCTCCGCGCGCCCAGCGCATCCTGACTGCGGTGCCAGGAGTCCCGGGGTTCCTCCTGCCACTCTCCTCCAGGCAGGGTCTGCCTGGTCCCATCTTGCCGCGGCCCGGGGAGGTTCTCTGGGGCCTCTGTCCTGCCCGGTCAAGGTCATGCCAGCTGCACACAGCACAGACCCACCTCCTGCAGCTCCATCCAGATAGCTGGAAGGGCATCCAACAGGCCCCCTGCGATTCCCTTCAGGCAACATCAGCTCAGACGGGAGCGTTTGGGGAAGGCCCTGCAACAGTCATGAAGCCAAGACACACGTCCACGTCTCGCCCCGGGCAAGCAGAGGCCCTGTCACCTGTCTGCAGCGTGGACGCGTCACGAACGCCCCCTGACCTGCGGCAGAGCTGTGGCGACAGTGGGACCCACACGGCTCTCCTGTCGCTCAGAGGGGCCCCGTCACCCCTTCACGGCCATGTGTCACCACTCCTAGATATCAAATAGGGAGAGGGAGAAGGTCATTTGTCATCCAAACCAGAACCCTCCTGCAGGCGGGGAAGGGATGTATTAATAATTATGCCTCAAGAAAAGGCACGGCTGCCACCGTCCTGAGCAGATCAGGGCTATGGCTCCGCTCCCGGGGGTGCGCGTCGCGCCCCAAGTACAGGAGGGTGCAAGAGGCACCGCGCACCCGGCGTTCAGGCCGGGGTCCAGCAAGCGAGGCCCGCGATCGCCGGCCGCCGTCACCCGGCAAAGTGCTGGCTTTGACGGGGACCGTAAACGGCAGACCTAAGTGTTTTTTGGTTTGTTACGTCACGGCGACAGCAACGCTAAGAGCCTTTTCTGAGAATTGAACGGGAAGTCCGAGAGTGCAGTGAGGAACAGGACAGATGCTGTGAATTAGCCGACAGGCTGTGGCTGAACACTGGTGCGGGCTTAGCATCCTCTGAGCTGCCCTGACTCGCCGGCCGTGCGCCTGCGGGGTGTGCTGAGCCGGCGGTGCGGGGGCAGAGGGCGGGGCTACCGGGGAACCTCGCACACCGAGCGCACCCACCACACTGGCTCACAAAGCCCTGGTTGCGCCTCGGCTGGCCGGCACAGTCTCCGTGACTCAGGCCTTGACTTCCTTCGGAACCCCGCTTTCGGGTTTTTTTTTGGGGGGGCGGGGGGGTCTGCACCACGAAGTTTGTGGGATCTTAGTTCCCCGACCGGGGTCTGAACCCGCGCCCTCGGCAGTGCAAGTGCGGGGCCCTAACCACTGGACGGCCAGGGAAGTCCCTGAACCCCATTTTCTCACCAGAAAGACCAACTTGCTTGGTTTAAGAGGCCGATCATCAATCTGGAACTCAGCTCTAAACATGGACTTAAACACTAGTCTTACAGCTTAAAAAGCCATTTACATGTCTTTTCTCTCACTGAATTAAAATAATAAAAGTCCTTCCCAAACTCCTTTTATGAAAACACACATTAGCGGCAGAAGCGGACTCTTCCAGGGGCCTCCTGCCCTCTTGCAGAGCTTGTGTGAACCGTACTCACCCAAACACTGTTTAGGAAAACATGAGGCCTTTCGATTAGTGAAGTGCATCACAGGATAGAGGCGAACACAGCCCCGCCACGGCAAGAGCACATCCCGGGAGTGGACGGGCCTGGGGCTTCCTCCCAGCTCGGGCGGTGGGCTCCTGGGGGCAGGGAGGGCATGAGGAGCGAGGCGCTCTGCCCCTGCCCCCCTGGGAGCGGGCAGAAGACCCCGGAGCTGGGAGGGGGTCTGGGTCTGTGCGGAAACCGGTCCTTCAGGGCAGCCGCCTGAGCACAGGGTCCTGCGTGCAGCCTCATCCTGAACCCGATTCTTGTGGGAACTCAAGCAGACTGGTCGTCCTAAGCCTGTGACTGGTGACACCAAGCTGGTAAAGGTCCAGCCACCTCTCCTCTTGCTCGTGTGCCCCAGGGCTGCGCAAGTCAGCAGAAGACACATCCCGGTCAGTTCAGGGCAGCCTGGAAAAGAAGTCTGGGAATATTTCAGGGGCACTTGTCAACAGACTGAGAATTCCAGACCCCCACCCCCCAATCCTAAACTGCACTTATATTGTCACTAAATAACATCATCTGTCTTTACAGATTCCAGTTATCATTTTTTAAGTTGCTTATTAAGAAAAATAAGCATGAATGTCAAAGTAGAAAGCCTGAATTTTAGTCTTGTTATTTTTTTCAAAGGTTTATGTATTTCCTTTAAATATAAATATGTCGGCTCAACTTTTAATTTCTTTTTTTTTTTTTTTCTGTGGCCGCACCACACGGCATGCGGGATCTTAGTTCCCCCCACCAGGGATTGAACCCGTGCCCCCTGCGGTGGAAGTGCAGAGTCTTAACCACTGGACCGCCAGGGAAGTTGCTTAAATTAAAATTTCTGAAGTATGACTCCAGTACGTCTTGAAAACTTACAAGCCAAAGCAGAGAAAAACATTTAATAACCCCATTTGTGTATTCTATCAAAATAATAAATAACAGGATTTAATTCGTTTGTGATAAGATACACTAATAACTACATGCAGAGACTTTCTAAAACTTCCTGAATGGTCTTAAAATTTCTGATAAATGCTTACCTGCCATACGTAAGACTTCAATTTATACAGAAAAGGGGTGTCACAATGAGTGAAAATATACATTTCCCTGAACTTTCTTCAAAGAAAAACAAACTGCACACATTTGAAAACTAAAAAAAATCCAAATGCTTATAAATGCTTTTTTCCAGGTGTGAACTGAACTGCACAACCCATACACTGATAGAAAAAAAATCTGATGATTTTTAATGATTTATGTATAAAAGAAAAATAAATTTTATGATACAATTTGAGAGACTACTTCATACAAAATTTTACTCACAATGTATGTAATTTTTTGCAACACAAAATCTCTAGTCTTATGTACAAATTCATTAAAGGCAGACACCTTCACTTGAAGCAAAACAGGGTCCCTTTAGGATGGTGGCTGCCATCCAAGTCAGTGGAAAAGAGACTATGAGCACGTGAGGGCTGGGGACTGACACACCTGCCCGCCGGCAGGGCTGCATTAGTGGAGCCTCGCCAAACTGAATTTTACGGTAAACTACGGAAAGGAGAAGACGACCAATGTTTCATGACGGCAGATCTTAATAATCTGACCTTGAACTTACTCAGCTTCGAAAGTCATAGAACTACCTTTGTAACAGATTTATTTTGGAAATTACACTAAGAAAAACTTAACCGTGCCATTTGTGCTAGTCTTTTAAAGAAACAAAACTTTCTCGGGCAAATTCTAACACTTAAAATGGCCCTCCTTGGGTTACATAATAAATACAGTATCTAGAAATAAAAGTATCAGGACCCAGACCTTAAGACCCGTAAGTATGTCTCCAAACAGTGAAATCCTTTATACACAAATTGAAGACTTTAGTAAGTATTTACAATATTATATGCAGTGAAAAACTAAATATAAACCATGTTTAAAAAAAAAAACTTTTGCTTTAAAAAAAATTTCCAAAAAAACGCTAACATTAAAAAATTTTGCAAATCCATGTATCCTTTTAAGTCTTCCTTTTGCAGTTTTCCCTAAGCTACCTGTCTCTCAGGTGCACAGGTGCTTACACCTGTGCGAAGGAAAAGGCATGATGCCGATGCCTTGGAGAGCAAGCCCCTCTTCTGGAGAGAACGAGGCAAGTGACACAAGTGTGCACGTGGCGAAAACCCAGGGGCAAAATGTTAAAGAAAGTGAGGAAAGGGCCTGTGACAATCTCATGTCCAGATGATGTCCATGAAGGCCATACTCAAACCTCCTTTTTAAATGTATGAACTTTAAGGGCTGGAAATATAAGCAAAAGATAAAAGGGACCAGTAAGAAAATTACATAACATGTATGCAATTACAAAGAGGTTAAAAATTAAAGTTCACGCGTACCTTATAAAGATATGGGCCGAAATTAACCCTTTTCAAGTGGAAATGAGCTAAAAATATAATTCATTCATTTTCAGGCTTCATTGTATTTATGAAGCTCCTATCAAAATGTACAGCCATCTCACTCAGTGCCTGACTCACAGAAGTCCTGTCACTAGACTCAGAGTCTGAAATCACGGACGCCTGCATCCCTGGCTGCGCCAGCACCACTCACCTGCTGGCGAATCTGGCACAGAACTGAACAGCCTACGGGGGAAATACAAAGGACAGGCTTGTAAAGAAACTTTTCACACAGGCATTTGCAAGAGTTATTTATAACTAGCAAGTATTCTAGCGGAGGAAGGTAGGAACACATGGTCTTCACACACTGAATATGCCTCACGCTTGTAAAGCTCTGAAAATTAGTTGGATAACATTGTAAACTGTTCATTGTCTTCAAACGGAAACTTAAGGAGTAACGACGTGCAAACTGAGGACGGCCTTTAGTCTCCGAAACGTCTGCGCTTTCACCTTTTGGAACTCAGATGGATACTGTGCACCATTTTCTGAATTTTCTCTTCATTCCTCAGAATACTGGCCTTCACGGCACAGATCCTGTCCTGCTGGTCTCTGACCAGCTGCTCCAGCTCCGCCAGCTCCGCCTCCAAGGGCTCCAGGGCACAGTCTGTGATGCTGACGGAAAGCAAAGCCAGGGGCTCATAAATATCTTTCACATTTTACATTTGCTTCTTAATTCAAACAGTGGAAAACAACAAAAGGGGAATTAGTCATTGCATCCAAAGAAAAAGGGTAAAAACATAAACGTACTCTTTTAGAGTGAAAAATTAAAATACTTTCAAATTACAGTCACAAAGCTTTGGGGATTTCGATAAGATACATGAAAAATATGGTATCCAAACTGCAAAGTTTGCTGTCTGTTTTAATGTCTAAATCTCGTTTTTGAACACTGACTGCAGATCTTCTCTAACTGCTACAAAGAAATGCACGTCATGCTATGAACGAAAAAGAAAAAGAAACGTGTTTCCTTCGGGGGAGGAGGTAAGAAAGAGAGGGTCGAGGGGCCGTGGGCTCTCGGGAGCCCTCCCCCTGGGCTGCGGGCACACGTGGGCCCCGGGCCCCGCCCCCGCTCTCCCCCGCCCCGGCTCCCCACCCCCCACCCCAGCCCCCACCTCTGCTCCTTCTGCAGGGCCTCAGCATGCTGCCGGTTCTCGCTGTGCCACAGCTGCAACTCGTTCTGCATGGCGTCGACGTCCTCCTGGATGTAGTCCATGATCTTGCCCAGGGGAAGTGCGCTCCTGCACAGGGTCTGGATGGACACACGGAGCTTCTCTATCTCCTTGGAGACTATGTCCTTCTCCTTCTTCCACGCCGACTCAAAGACGAGCAGTTTCTCCTACAGTTAGTGGGAAGAGAATGAAGAGAGAGCAACAGCCTCACTCCTAAGGCAGGACAGGGACTAATAAGGGCGGAAGGGGCGTGGGCGTGGGGACGGTGCCAGTTCGGGACCCACCGGGCTATGGGACACTGCTTCATGCCTGTGACCGCAAGACTAGGTCACCAGTGGCCCGGGGTGCCAGGCCCTGTGTGAGCACGTCAGCAGCGCCCCGTAAGGCCCTGTCCCTGGAAGGCTGCCCGAGGGGCACATTTCTGTAGGGTAAGATTTTCATTTCCCAACTGGCCAGAAACTTACTGCCGCTGTTGTTACAAAAGCTCAGGCAGGGCCACCGATGATCTTCCCAAACCGTGTGGCGGGAAGGGGACCTGGCCCTGCATCTCACTCCTTGATGCACCACCCTCCCAGCTCAAACGACTCTGCAACCTGGCCTGCCAGGCCAGAGGAGGGCAGCCGCCAGCCGAGGGGAGGAGGGCCGCGAGGTGGAGAGAGGGAGGTGCGGTGTGCGGACGGAGGGCGCGGCCCTCGGCAGCACGGGGGCAGCAGGTGAGGTCGAGGAGGGCTGGCCTGGGCTGGCCGGTGCGGAGGCGACGGGGCCTGGGGCGGGCATCGAGGGTGCAGGGCTGGCGGGGGAGGGGCTAAGGCACAGCAGGTGAAGGAGGTGACGATGGAGGCGACCAGGGAGCTTCACGTAGTTTTGGCCAGGAGTTCTTGGGCTCTTGGACAAGAATATTTAATTCCCTTCATATGAGGTTTTACCACAGACGTCTCTGAACTGCAAAAACTGATGTAAGAATCAACAAGCAGTTTGGGTCGGGAAACCTTTCCTGGGGAAATGAACAATGTTTAGCAAGTCCCCCCTGGGTGCCCCCACTCCACACAGGCTGACTAAAGGTCCCTGCTTTACCCACTGACACCGAGTCAGATGCATTAGGTTATAATTAATCAACGTCTTGTTTTATTTTTAAACTTCTTGTATTAAGTTAGATAACCACTTGTGTCACTTCTAATTCCGGTTTCAGACCGTAGGCCCCAGGAGGGCAGGAACCCTGCATCTGGTCCATATAAGTGCTCCTTAAATATTTGCCAAATGAATAGATGAAGTGAGTAAGTAATTTCTGAGTCAAGATCCTAGCCTCACTACGTCCTGGCCTTTGGCAAACACACGGAAAGCCTTAACATAATGCCTGGCACATAGACAGTGTTAAGTACACAGGACTACAAATAAAAGGCCAAGCTCATAGAACTAATAAGTGAGCTCTGCAAGGCTGCGGGATACAAGATAAACATACGAAAATCAACTGTGTTTCTATTTACTGGCAGTGAACACACGGATACCAAAATTAAAAATACAATGCCATTTATAATTGCTCAAAAAAAAGAAATACTAGGTGTAAATCTAACCAAATATGTACAGAACTTGTATACTGAAAACTACACAATGTGGATGAAATAAATCAAAGGAGATCTAAAAAGAGAGAGCCATACCCTGTTCATCAATTGCAGGATTCAACATAGTAGAGATGTCAATTCTCCCCAAGCTGATACATAGGTTTAATACAATTCTTACCAAAATCCCAAATTCCCTGTAGACATGGACAGGATTATCCTAAAACTTATATAGAGAGGCAAAGGAACTGGCATAGCTAAAACATTTTGAAAAAGAAGAAATAAGAGGGAAGAATCAGGCTACCCAATTTCAGGACTTCCCAGATAGCGACAGTAATCAAGACAGGGTGGTACCGGCAGGATGGACACACAGATCAATGGAACAGAACAGAGAATCCAGAAACAGATGCTCACAAATATGCCCAGCTGATTTTTGACGAAGGTGCACAAGCAATCCAGTGGCGGAAACACAGCCAGTCAACATAAGGCACTGGAGCAACTGGACATCCACAGGGAAAAAAATAAACCTTGACCTAAGTCTCATATCTTGTACAAAAATTAACTCAAAATGGATCACAGACTTAAATGTAAAACAGAAAACTATAAAACTTCTACAAAAAAAGCTAGAAGAAAACCCTTGGGATTTAGGGCCAGGCAAAGAGTTCTGACTTGACACCGAAAGCATGGTCAATTAAAGGAAAACCTGATAAACTGGACTTCATCAGAATTAAAAACTGTCGCTGGGCAAGAAACCCTGTTGAGAGCATGCAAGAAAGCCTAGAGAGTGAGAGGACATATGTTCAAACCACAGACCTGGTGAAGGACTAGTACCTAGAACGTAAAAACTCCCAAAAGTCAACAGCAAAAAAAGCAAGCAATCAAATTAGAAAATGGACAAAAGAACAGACATTTCACCAAAGATGATATGCAGAAGGCCAACGAGCACGTGAAAAGATGTTCAAAATCATTACCTATTAAGGAAATGGGAATTAGAACCACCATGAGATAACACTCCACACCTATCAGAATGTTTAAAACAAAAAAAAGCGACCACACCAAATGCTGGGAAGGGTGCAGAGAAACTGGATCCCCCATTCACGGCTGGTGGGAATGTAAAGTGGTGCAGCTGCTCTGCAAAACCAGTCGGCAGTTTCTTTAAAAGCTAAACGTGCAGCCACCATACGACCCAGCAATTGTACTCCTGGGCACTGATCCCAGAGAAGAGAAGACATGTTCACACAAAAACCTGTATAGGTATGTTTACAGAAGCTGTATTCAAGGAGCCAAAAGCTGGACACAACCCAGATGCCCTTCAAGGAGTGAGTAGTTAAATAAACTATGCTCCATCTGTATCATGGAATACTACTTGGCAATAAAAAAGGAACGAACTGTTGATTCGCACAACAACCTGGACGGACCTTGAGAGAGTTACGCTGAGTGAAAAAAGCCAGTCTCAAAACTTACATGCTGCGGGCTTCCCTAGTGGCGCATTGGTTAAGAATCTGCCTGCCAATGCAGGGGACACGGGTTCGAGCCCTGGTCCGGGAAGATCCAATATGCTGCAGAGCAACTAAGCCCACGCGTCATAATTACTGAGCCTGCGCTCTAGAGCCTGTGAGCCACAATTACTGAGCCCATGTGCTGCAACTACTGAAGCCCGCGCGCCTAGAGCCCATGCTCCGCAACAAGAGAAGCCACCGCATGAGAAGCCTGCGCACCGCAACGAAGAGTAGCCCCCGCTCGCCACAACCAGAGAAAGCCCGCGTGCAGCAACGAACACCCAACACAGCCAAAAATAAATACAAATTTTAAAATTAAAAAAAAACAACTTACATGCTGCATGATTCCATTTATATAACACTCTTAAAATGATAAAACTATAAAAACGGAGAACAGATGAGTGGTTGCCAGGGGTTCAGGACGGGGTGGGGTGGAAGGTAGAGAATGGACTGTGGTTATACAAGGGCAACAAGAGGGATCCTTGTGATGCTGGAGATGTTGTATCTTGACTGTATCAAGGTCAGCATCCTGGGTGTCATACACTGCACTCAGTTTTGTAAGATGTTATCAGTGGGAAAAACTGAGTAAGGTGTCCCTGGGATCTCTCTATTATTTCTTACAACTGCCTTTGAATCTACAGTTATCTCAAAATAAGTTTAATTAAAGAAAAAAGGTAGTAGCTATAAAAATGCTTTTAAATTAAAATGCTAAATGACTAAAATGAATCAATACAATGACAAACGACTTCCCAGGAAAAACTGTCTTGTCTTTATTATATTGACTACTTACTTAGTTGAGACATTTAAAATTCTATTTAAGCCGACTCATAATGATTATTAAGTAATTCCTATGCATTTGGCATCATGTTGTCTCTAACCCAAAACTGTTTAGGGCACAGAACTTAGGATGGAGACTAACAGGCACAATGTCTTGCCAAACTGGCAAGTCCCAACGTGGATGAAGACAATAAGGGGTCATCTGTCAAAATCCTTCATGTTTCTGTGGCACAGAACCAAGCAGGATTGGGAACAGTAATCTTGCTTTTTTTTTTTTTTTTTTTTGCGGTACGCAGGCCTCTCACTGTCGTGGCCTCTCCCGTTGCGGAGCACAGGCTCCGGACGCGCAGGCTCAGCGGCCATGGCTCACGGGCCCAGCCGCTCCGCGGCACGTGGGATCTTCCCAGACCAGGGCACGAACCCGCGTCCCCTGCATCGGCAGGCAGACTCCCAACCACTGCGCCACCAGGGAAGCCCGGGAACACTAATCTTAAAGGTCATAATTCTAAGAGCCTCAGATGTTAAACAAGATACATGTGGGCTTGGATTATGGTAGTCGGGAGAGGCTTTGATTATTGCTGCAAAATATCAAAATTCTGGCATTTTTCAAACTTTCACTTAAAGTGGCAGGTGGGGTGGATAAGTCAAGCACTGATCATGTGCTTTGCAAGCACACTCCACTGACGACAGCCTCTGATTTACGCAGAGCTTCTACTGCTATATCAGCAACTTTCCAGACAAATACAACCATTAAAGCCCTTGTTTTATAGACTTTTAATATGTACGGTAGAATTGGAGAATCCACCACCATACTCACCATACAGGAATTAGTCACATGAAATATACTTAATTTTTGAAAACAGAAGAGCAGAAAGTAACAAAACTGTATCATGACCCAAAATAGCACCTAAAACCGCCTAGAACACAAGAGGGCCTGTGGGCGAGGCGCGAGCGGTCGGGAGCGTGTGCTCTGCAGGGCCCCAGCCGGTCCCAGCCCGCCTCACCGCCTCCCATCTTTACGGCCTTGGGAGCTTGACGTGACCTCTCTGTACCTCGGTTTCCTCACCATAAAACAGAAGTAATAATATTTACCCTGCAGGTCAGATTAAGTGGGGTAATATAAAATAAGCAGCTCAGTGCCTCGCACAGAGTAAGCCCTCAGTAAACGGTAACCATTATAAATTGATCCACCATGAGGGACGAAGCCGCAAGGCCTGCAGGGGGAGCAGGCGAGTCCCTGCTTCAGTGCGGGCGCCGCCGCTCCAGGCAAGGCGACAGGCTGACAGGTACGCTGCTGTACTGTCAACACCAACCGACAAGCTGTGTGCCCAGCTGCAGGCGGACAAGTTCTTTCACCAAAACATCATTTGCCTTCCTTCCTGACACATCCCCTTCCCCATCGCCACTTCATAAATAACCCAAACCATGAAATTAGCCCTTAAAAATCTTTACTGAAAGACTGCAGTGCTGAGCTCGGAGATCTGCAGCTCCTGCGTGTGGCTTGCCACGGGATCAGCTGCTACAGGTGACACAGAGGGGCAGCAGCTGTGTGTCGCGGGCACACACACCCGCCCGCCCTCCCGCCTGGCCGGCCCTCCGCCTGCCGCAGGCTGCATGCAGACTGTTTGCTCAGCTGGTAGCGTCTGGCCGGCCACTTCGCACGCGCGCTTCAGAAAAAGTGACTTTCCAAGAGTTTTCAGGTGAAGAGTTACTCCTGGGACTTAATATTATTTGCATTTACCACACACACACTTGTCCCCAGAACTGTGGGCATTTGTGTTTATAGTGCTTTTTAAATTTATAATGATTTATTATTATAAGTCATACACATAAAAACTGCTGACCTCCGAGATTTGTTTCTTTAAATTTCAATTACAATGCTTCAGGGCAAAAAAGTACTATTGTTAAAATAATGCTTGAAAGCCTGACCCTTAGATTCTGCTGGAAGTCTCTCAGAGCCGGATCTGGGGTACGACACTGCCCTCCACTCTGCCGCTGATCTGCGGGGTCACGGACACTCCCGAGCAGAGCTCTACCCTACATGAAGCCAACCCGATAAACAAAGGCCTGATTAATTGAGGGGGGGGGGTAATAAATCAAAGAGTGTGAGTATTTGCTTTAAGTAACATACTCGCCCATGACTTCAGGAAGCGATTTATATACAAACTGTCAAAAGTTCATTTTCTTCGTAAACCGAGGAATGCCTGCATCCAAGTTACATGAGAGAAGCAGAGACCCACAGAATAATGATTCCAAGCATCCTGTTCATCCAGAAATATTCCATCACCAAACTTCTCTGTAAACCACACATTCATTTCTAGTGTGGGTCAAACTGGTATCTTGAACGCACAGTAAAACAGTCTGGAATCAAACACTTTAACCTTTACACACACACAGAAAAGCACCTAAGACACAAATGAACGGTTTAACAAAATGATAAAGTGACACCTGCAGCCATCATCTGGGTGAGGAAAGCAAACCCTGCCAGGGTCCCCAAAGCCCAAGGTCACTGTCAGTCTGCCGTCCCTGGTGTTCGAGTCCCAGGTCTGCATGACGGGCTCTGCTGTTTGCTGACCCGTGTGCCTGTCCTATGTGCACGGGACAAATGGAATCACACATGTATCTGCACGTGTTGGACTCTGTTGCTCAGCGCTGTACTTGAGAATCAACCATGTAATTACGAGCACACGCGTTCTGTTCATCTGCATTGCTGAACGGTTATGTCATCATATGAATACACCATGATTTATCCAACCACCCCACTGCTGGTGGACACTTGGGTGATTCTTGGTCTGGGGCCATGACAAACAAGGCCACTCGGAACAACCTTATACATTTGTCCTAATACACACAGGCACACAGGCACAGGATTCTCCACGGCATGCAACAGGAAGTGGCACTGCTGGGTCAACGGGTACGTATGTCACACAGTTTTCCAAAGTGCTTGTACCAATTTACATCAAATATTTTTCACAAGCCAGTATTTTACTTCTGTGCATATACAAGAACATCGACTCCGATGGCATTTCCACAATCTGACAGCTGCAGGTGTAACTACTGAACACTGGCAGCAGAGAGAAAACCACCAGTCCAAGTCAGGGACACGCTGTTAAAAAAAAAAACCTCCCAGCTGGTAAAATCTGCTCGCTGCAGCCACTACGGATAAGAAATAAACACGAGCAGGAAGCTTTTAGAACGTATGCATGAGAAGCTATATAGTGTGAGGTTCACTGATGTCCTGCCTGTGCGACTGTCCACATAATCTTGGGCAAGATCACTCTTGTGCCTCAGTTTCCTAACCTAGAAAATGGGGATGACACCTATCTCATAAATTACTGGGAGGATTAAATGAAGTGATGTATGCAACTCCTTAGGGATAGTAAGTGCTCTATCAATGTCAGCTGTTGTTATAATTATATTGTCTACGACTGAGACTATCCGAAGGGTAAGCTGCTACAGGAGAAGAAATGCATATAAGGAACCACCTAGAACCTGGTGCAGAGAGAAATCAAAAGATCATTAAATGTTAGCTACTTCTACAAACATTAATGTCCTTGGAAAGGAACGAGGAACCCTCTCGGAAGGCCGGTGTGTAAGATAAGAGTACAGAGGTTTGGCGTGGGGTCACTGCGGCTGAAGCCAAAGGTTACTGCACGGAACAGAGAAGACGTACCTTCAGCCTGGCCTTTCAGACTGACATGAAAATGGAAAGGATTTAAAAAATCATCTTGTCACATGGAGGACTGACCATAATGACCCTAACAAAGCAGGCAACAGGGAAATGTAGAGCTCAGATCCCCAGCCACAGTGATCCCTTCTCTACTTAAAGTAATGAAAGTAAGTTAAGAATGTGACATTACTGGCCTAAACCTGGTCCTTTCAAACATTTTTATGGAAGGCTATTCTCATATATTTATGCTTTCAGAAAAACTTCAGAATATTCCCTGCCAAATTCCCAAACATCCATTGAATATTTACTGGAATTGCATTAAACTTACAAGTTAACTTGAGAGAAGTGACATCTCTATAATATTGAGTTTCCACCCAGAAACACAATGTCTCTCTCGACTTTTTCCAGACCTTTTATATTTCTTGGTAAAATTCTGTGGCTTCTCAGTACAGTTACTATAAATTCTTATTAAATGCACACATGCCTTGGAAACTTGCATTTTTGTTTCCAGTTCTGGATGGGGGACTTGATATACATTGTTTCCAACTGGTTATTGCTGACACATAGGAAAAGTACTGACTTCTGTGTATTTATTTTGTCACTGGCACCTTATAAATTTTTTAAATAGTTTTAACTTTTAGGGGGTTGATTGACTCGGTAGACTGCTGTCATCTTCAAATGATGGTGACCCTGTCTCCTTTCCAGAATTCAACCTCATTTCTTTTTGTACCAGTTAGACCCTCCAGAATATCTCAGCCAGGTTTCCCTTCACATCCTTGTTCCTGAATTCCACGGAAACACCTGCAGCCCCTCCCTGCTGTGTAGGTTGCTGACTGCTCGTTGCAGGTACTCTCCCTCCTGTGGCCAGAGGAACCTTCCTACCCCTCGTTCACTGCAAGCTTGTAGCAATAATGGATGTTGAATTTTATATGTGCCATTTATTCTTGAGAGACAACCCACTCACTAGTGATTTTACCTGAGACACAACACACTCACTAGTGATTTTATTTGGTTCAAGAATAATTTCTTGGTTAAATGTACCGTAAGTAAGCTAAGTTCAAAGGATGCTACAACGGCTGACTTGAATTTTTTTTAACTGAAACAACTGACTCTTTCCTGGATGTGGCAGCCCAAAAGAAGAAGAAACACTGACTATTAAAGAAAATGGACAAAAATATATTTATCCACTAGGGAATAGGGTTTCCATTCCTAGAGTGTATTCTATTTCACTATTAATCATATCATCAAATATATGCTTTAGAAAAAAATAAGATTAGGAATTCGTAACCATGAACCTTTATTTTTGTATTTCTTTATCTTTGTTTAAATCTCTAAAATTCATTCTAGCTAGAGATTTTTAGGATTCTGCAATTCTTCTAAGCTACAGCAAGTAGATTCTGCCCAAATAACAGAACTGAAACCGAACTAGGGAACAACTATAAACCAGAACAAAATGTCAGAGGCAACCATGCTCAGGAGATGAAGAAAGGCAGTAGACGGCTCAGAGCTGGACAGGAGGACGCTCGGGCAGCCAGCCCACTCTCGCTCCGCTCTCCACATGGGGACAATCTCCCAACCGCGGCACGGAGTAGGGGGCCGCCAAGCTTTGGAGACTCCACCACAAGGCAGCGGCTGTGCTGACTCTGCAGGCAGGGAGCCCTTGGAGAGGTCCAGCACACCACCAGAGCAAAACAAGCCAGTGTGGATGCACTGGAGAGGGAAAGAGAAACAGCCTGACTTCACCCATGGTGTCACTCCTCCCCGAGGTGGAGCAGCTTAGGGCCACGAGAGACCACCATGGCCTGTGACTTCCCCCGAGGGGACAGTGAGAGCGCCGGAGTGGGCACTCCGCTTCCCCAGCTGTGCGGGAAGCTGCCAAGGAGGCTCCTTTCTCTCTCGCCCCATCCAGCGCCGTGGGCTGCATGCCTGGGGGCTCGGAGTGGCTGGGAGAGTGGCAGGTAGCTACACTGATGCAGACCCTACTGCCCCCACCGCAGACTCCACCAACAAGTCCGCCTATACGAGCCGCTGGGGACGCCTCACCTACGGAGCCCCAGCTGGCCCATGGGTGCCCCCCAGCGCTCAGCGTGCCTCACCCACACGTACTCCCACCCTGCGGCCACTCCTGTGTGTGATCCCCACATGGTGAGAGCAAGCTCTGACGGACGGCTACTGAGCACGAGCAGAGAGCCAGCCTGAGTCTGTGGAGGGAGACACCACAACCTTCAGCTTGAGCTCCGCTCCTGGGAAAAGGAACAGAGGCTGTCATCACCCAGCCGGGAGCCACGGGGCAGAGAGACGGCACAGAAGCTGAGGAATTCTGCTGGAGGAGGGAGCGAGAAACGGGAAGAAACATGGGGCGAGCGCACGCATAGGAGATGAGGAAGCCTCAGAATCCCTAGCAGGGCTGGTGGAAATCGCTATCACCCAACGCCAGTCAGTAAAGACTGGAGGAGGTGGCTGCTACTTCAAACGTGAAGACAGCAACACAAGACTCAAGCAACAAGGGGCTTCCTGGTGGCACAGTGGTTGAGAATCTACCTGCCAATGCAGGGGACGTGGGTTTGAGCTCTGGTCTGGAAAGATCCCACATGCTGCAGAGCAGCTAAGCCCGTGCGCTGCAACTACCGAGCCTGCGATCTGGAGCCCGCAAGCCACAGCTACTGAGCTCACATGCCACAACTACCGAAGCCCACACACCTAGAGCCCATGCTCCACAACAAGAGGAGCCACCGCAATGAGAAGCCGCACACCGCAACAAAGAGTGGCCCCTGCCCACTGCAACTAGAGAAAGCCTGCGTGCAGCAACAAAGACCCAACACAGCCAAAAATAAGTAAATAAGATAAATAAATTTAAAAAAAAAGACTCAAGGAACATGAAAAATCAAGAAAACATGACACCACCAATACTCTTCCAGTAACCAATACTAAACACATGGAGAGCTCCAATTTACCTGATAAAGAACCCAAAATAGCTATTTTAAGGACGTTCGATGAGCTGCAAGGAAACACAGACAGTTCAACAAATCAGGAAAATAACATAGGAAAACAAATAAGTTTAACAGAGAGATAGAAACAGAAGTTCTGGAGCTGAATAACACAACCAATGAAATGAAAAATGTGACGAGAGCATCAGCAACAGAACGGTTCAAGCGGAAGAAGAATCTGTGGCGTAGAAGACAAGACCTTCAAAATGACCCTGTCTGGGGGGAAGCATGCGTGAAAAAGAGTGAGGAAAGCCTACGTGATCAACGGGCACCATCAAGGGAAGCAATCTACAAAGCACTTGACTCCCAGAAGAAAAGAGGGAGAAAGGGGCAGAAAGCTTATTGAGAGAAAAAACGGCTGAGAACTTTCCAAATCTGGAAGAAGATTTGGACATCCAAGTTCACGAAGCTCACAGTTCATCACCAAACTTCACCTAAGGAGATCCTCTCCAAGACACACATAATGAAACGGTCAAAAATCAAAGACAAGAAGAGACTCTTAAAGCAGCAAGAGAAAAGCAGCCTGCAACTTCCAGCTGTCCCCATAAAGCAATCTGCAGATCTGCCAGCAGAAACCTTACAGGCCAGAAAAGAGGGGGACAAAATATTCAAAGAGATGAAGGAAAAAACTGCCAACCAAGAATACTCTATCCAGCAAAGCTGTCCTTCAGAAATGAAGGAGAGATAAGACTTTCTCAGATAAACAAAAGCTGAGGGAGTTCATCACCACTAGATCTGCCTTATAAGAAATGCTGAAAGGAGTTCTTCAGGCTGAAACTAAAGGACACTAATTAGTAACATGAAAACATGAAAATATACAATACACTGGTGAAGATAAGTATACTGTCAAATTCAAAATACTCTAATACTGGCCTCTTGCCTTCGAAGATGGCCCACACTCTGCCTACGGAGTGTGTATCTCCCTGAATAAACCTGCTTTCGCTTTAAAAATAAATAGATAGATAAATAGGTGCATGTATACATGTAATTATTTTTCTTGAAATGTAGTATTAACCAAATTTAAAACATTTCATCTGAAACAAAATGCTGATCTTGAAGGAAGCAATCTCAAGATGGGACCTCATAGTTCTTATGTCATGACATATAGTTACTCTTAGATTTATGGCTGTTAAATAAGAAGCCATAAAGTCTCAAAAATAGCCTATTTGTTAACTGTAGACAATCCCGTGTAAATCTTGCTTTCTAAAGTGTCACAGACAGAGAAGAAATGTCACAAAGCCTTATCCATGTCTAGCGTTTCTGCTAAAGCCAAACGAAACAACAACAACAACAAAACTCTAGTACTGTAATGTGATGGAGGTATTAACCACTTAACTCTAGTATAAAGGTTCGAGGAAAAAAGTATTAAAAATAACTAAAGCTACAATAATTTGTTAATAAATACACAATATAAAAAGAGGTAGATCACAATATCAAAAACATAAGGGGGAGTAAAAGGGTAGAGTTTTTGTATGCAATTGAAGTTAAGCTGTTATCAGTGTAAAACAGACTGTTATATCTGTAAGATGTTTTATGTAAGCCTCAGAAAAAAACAAAGCAAAAAAAAAAAAAAAACGAAAAAAAAAGCAGAGCAAAAACCTACAGTAGATACACAAAAGACAAAGAGAAGAGAATCAAGGCACACCACTATGGAAAATCATGAATTCACAAAGGCAGGCAGAAAGAGAAGAAAGGAACATGGGAATCAGAAAACAGCCAGAAAACAACAGGATGGCATTAGTAAGTCCTTACTTATTGTAATTACTCTACATGTAAATGGATTAAATCCTCCAAGCAAAAAGCACAGAGCGAACCCAGCAATTCCACTTCTGGGAACATATCTGAAGAAAATGAAAGCACCATGTCAAAGAGCCATCTGCAGCCCCACGTTTATTGTAGCTCTATTCACAATAGCAAAGACGTGGAAACAACCTAAGTGTCCATCAACAGATGAATGGATAAAGAAGTTGTGGGATGGATGGATAGATAGTTATACACAGTGGAATATTATTCACCCACACAAAGGGAAGAAATCCTACCATTTGCAACAACACAGGTAGACCCTGGGGCATTATGCTAAGGGAAATACATCAGGCGGAGAAAGACAAATACAGTATGATGGGGGTAAGGGGAGAAGGAACTGGAGGAAGGTGGTCAAAAGGTACGAACTTCCAGTTATAAGACAAATAAGTACTGGGAATGTGATGTACAACACGATGGTTATAGCTAACACTGCTGTACGGTATATATGAAAGTTGTTAGGAGAATAGATCCTAAGAGTTCTCATCACAATGAAAAAATTCCTTTTTTTTTTTATCTATAAGAGATGATGGATGTTAGCTAACTTGTTATGGCAACCATTCCACGATATATTTAAATCAAATCATTACGCTGTACACCTTAAAAGTACACAGGGCTATATGTCGATTATATTTCAATAAAACTGGGAGAAAGAAGGCATAGAGTGGCTGGAAGGATAAAAAAAAAAAAACAAGACTCAAGTACCTGTTGCCTGCAAGAGACTCACTTCATCTTTAAAGATACACATAGGCTAAAAGTGAAGGGATAGAAAAAGATATTTCACAAAATTAGAAACCAAAAGAGAGCAGGGGTATCTATACTTGTATCAGACAAAATAGAGTTCAAGCCAAAAACTCTAAGAAGAGACAAAAAAGGTCATTATATATACTGATAAAGGGGTCAATTCATCAAGAGTTTAAAACAACCATAAATATATATGCATATATATGCATTATAAATATATATGCACCCAACATCAGCACACCTAGGTATACTAAGCAAATACTAATAGGAGAGAGGAAGATAAACTCTTGGGCTCAAGCTGCCCCATCTGACCTAGAAGTTCCATGGAAACAGAATTCTGAAAAAGTATCAAGCCTCCTACTGAGTCCCGTCATCAAGGCAAGAAAACCAGTGGCCATTCTGTAAAGAGGACGGATGGCTCTGGGAGTACCCTCAGACGACCAGACCGGAGGCGCCAGGCTCAACAGACGGAGAAAACTGGTATCAAGCACTCAGAGGAACTTAAATCTAAGAAGACATTCCCAGGAAGGACCCTTGCTTTCCATCCAAGGCATCTCCATGGCATCTCCATGGCTATAGCATTCACATTTAAGCATCAACTAATACATCTTCAGGGACATCAAAGTTATTAATATCCTTTTATGTCATTTTTATTACATTTCACATTCCTCTCGTCTTTTTACAAGTCTGTATTTGTTATTTAGATTTCTCAGGAGCTCAAGATTAAAAAGGTGTGTGCAGGCATTTTTTGTAAAATATTGTTAGGATGATCTCACCTTGGGGAAGCGGGGAGAGCCATGGGGTGAGTAAGCTTGGAGTGGCTAGGCTCATGCAAGCCAGGGCCAACAAGAAACAGTCCCTGCTCCTGAAACAGCAACCTGGGCAGATGCACCGGCGAGGAACAGGCCCCACTCCCTGCATGTCAGCAAGAGGAAGAAGCTATAACTAGAGCACACAGGCCACCAGGCAGGAGGTAGTGCATGTTCCCTATTGGTTAGGACGATGCTTTTAGATCTGCCTCAAGTCCATAGCTCCATGGCCCCCCCACCCAAATGAGCCAGGTCCAAGAAGGCCACTGCTACCACCCAGGGATGGAGGGAGTGGACAGGCTCTTTCCTCCCCGAGCACTGACCCCAGGTCTTCTAAGGGTTTAATGGGATCAGCCCTTGTGCACAGGAACCAGAAGTGGAGGCTAAGCAACTCCTACCTCATCCCTCCAGGGGTCAGCGACCACCTGGCGCAGAAGCTTGAAGGCACCGTCTCATTCCTGGCTGTGCATCAGAATCACCTGCGGAAGTTTTTAAACATACGCACACCAGGATCCTGCCCTTAGACTGACCTATGGGTGTGGGGCAGACCCAGCACCAACATTTAACAAGACCCTTTGCACAGGGCTAATGCACAGACTGTTTGAGCAGATGTACCTTAAGGAAATTTCAAAGGATACAGGGTTCTAAAGTTCACTTGCTCTATACTTTATAATCACCTCCCATGATGTAGGCAGTGGAAGCAAATGAATCTAGGTTTAAAAATACACTTTAGAAGTGCTTTTCTCTTTTCACTATCATCTCTGGAAATGCCCATTAGGATCCTTAAATTATTTTGCTTTTCCTTTCCATCCCTTTACTAACTAACTGAATTTGCTACTTTAAATGTCTTGCTAAAATATTTATCATTTTCTATTGAGCCTACTGCTCCAATCTGTGCTTATAATTCTGGCTCCAGTTTTATTTTTTCATATTTAGACTTCTAAATTCTTACCATATTTAATGGCTCTAAAAATACCAGATACAATAATCACACCTAAATTAAGCATTAACCCCCGAAGGCAGTTACTGGGCTATGACCCCAGTGAATTTCACGGCTGCTGGCATGGGAAATGGAGAAGAAATCAACACTCAAACCTGTAACTGGAAGTACCCAGATATCAGAGGTCTTCAGCAGAAAATACATTCCGCAGAATTCGTGATCAGCATAAGCAGTGTGCCCAAGGCTAGGAGGAGCAAAGGAAATGCAAATAAAGGACGCTGGGTCCCAGACACCCTGAGGGCGCTGAGGACAGTGGCAAGAGTGCTGCAGGTGCCCTGAAGACACAGATGGCACAATTAGGTCTTCTTAAACCGGGACTCATTATTCTTCGCTCCTCCAGCACTCAAGTCAGTCCAAAAACACATTCTACAATTCCAGGTGGCCACCGATGCCATGAAGAGACTAGTCGGGTCGGACTCTCGTGGGTGAGGGGCTGGAGGGAGGACTGGTGTAGCCGGCAGGCAGGGAAGGCCTCTGAAGAGGCGACATGTGAGCAGGGACTTGAGCGGGGGTTTCTGTGACAGGTCCTGATACTGGCCACCCGGCCGAGAGGCCGGAAGCCGCCAGCCCACAGCACAACCCAGGGGAGGAGGCGGCTTGCCCCGCAGGAAAGCAATCAGGAAAGCAAGCCGCTAATTACACCCTGACAACAGCCCCGCCCCACCTCCTATGGACAGAGGGAGCACAGAGGGGACAAACCTCAGCTCTGGGATCCCGCTGAGCTCCCGCAGGGCAGCTGCACCCAGTGTCCCTCCCAGGGCTTCCCGGTGGGGGGAGGGGGGCAAGCTGACCCACATGTGTAGGAGAAGGACTCCTACCCAGGCCTCACTACCCGCGACCTATGTGCCCCGCAGGCAAGAGCATGGGAACCTGTGACTGTCAGCAGCTGGGGACCAGGAAACCCTGTGAGCTCCGAGCTACTTGTTCTCAAGCTGTCGTCAGTTAAGAAGTGAGCTCCTGCTTCTGATAGCAGCCCTGGGGAGAGGAGCCCCCGAGGGGACCAACCTCTGTCTGAGAGGAAGGAAGGGCACCCAGCCTCAAGGCTCCATGAAACCTCTGTGAACCAGATCACTCCTCTGACTTAAACTGTCTAGGGCACAGGAAAAAAGCGAATTTTATAAAACCAACATCATCTTGATCGTAACACCTAATGACAATACACAGACACATTCGAACAAACACCCCAGGTTAATTTCACTTGAATAAAGATACAAACTTCGATTTTAAAATAGTAGTAAATTGAATATAGTTCTGCAGTGGACGGATAATAGTCTATGACCAAGCAAAGATTATTTTAGGAATGAAAGACTTGCTCAACATTAGGAATTCTATTAATATATGATAATCTCAACAGTTGCCAAAAAGATATTTGATAGCATTTAACATCATTCCTGATTTGATGCCTGGAACAGTGCCCAGGATATGCAGGTGATCAATAAACGGCTGGTGAGTGAATGAACACTGACTTGGTTCTTCTTTGGCTGCGCTACGCGCCGTGTGGGATCTTAGCTCCCTGAGCGGGGATGAACCCATGCCCCTTGCGGTGGAATCGCAAAGTCTTAACCACGGGACCACCAGGGAAGTCCCGAATACTGACTTCTGAAACAAAATAATTTATAATCATAAAACAAGTTTATATTAAGGTTTTTTTTAAGGGTAAATAAAAACTAGTAACACGTGTCCAACTTAAGAAATTAAAAAAACAAAACAAAACAGAAAAAACTCAAAGAGTAGAAGGAAGGAAATAAAGAAAACTTGAAATATCAGCAAAAAGTAAAATCAAAGATACAAAGTGAAGCTCAGCAAAGCCACAATTCGGTGGTTTTAAGAGAGACAAAGTGCTGTAAAAAGTGATTTAAAAAAAGGAAAAAGCACAAATAAGTAATATTATTAATTTAAAAAAAACCTAAATTACAAATAGAGCAGATGTTTTCAGAGTTCTAGCAAAAGCTTTTTTGCGGGCTTCCCTGGTGGCGCAGTGGTTGGGGGTCTGCCTGCCAATGCCGGGGACACAGGTTTGAGCCCTGGTCCGGGAAGATCCCACATGCCGCAGAACAGCTGGGACCGTGCACCACAACTACTGAGCCTGCACGCCACAACTACTGAGCCCGTGTGCCACAACTACAGCAGCCCGTGTGCGTAGAGCCCGTGCTCCACAACAAGAGAAGCCACCGCAATGAGCCCGCGCACCGCAACAAAGAGTAGCCCCCGCTCGCCACAACCAGAGAAAAGCCCGTGCGCAGCAACGAAGACCCAACGCAGCTGAAAAAGAAATAAATAAAACAATAAAATAAATTTTTTAAAAAAATGCTTTTTTGCAATGAGCTTGATAGTTTATTTATTTATTGCGTACGCGGGCCTCTCACTGTTGTGGCCTCTCCCGCTGCGGAGCACAGGCTCCGGACGCGCAGGCTCAGCGGCCGTGGCTCACGGGCC
Source organism: Leucopleurus acutus (assembly GCF_964270905.1). Lineage (NCBI taxonomy): Eukaryota > Metazoa > Chordata > Mammalia > Artiodactyla > Delphinidae > Leucopleurus > Leucopleurus acutus. Next base: position 116,343,470 of record NC_139149.1, on the reverse strand, counting down.
CAGCCGCTCCGCGGCATGTGGGATCCTCCCGGACCGGGGCACGAACCCGCGTCCCCTGCATCGGCAGGCGGACTCTCAATCACTGCGCCACCAGGGAAGCCCCAAGCTTGATAGTTTAAAAGAAATTAATAACCAGAACTGACTCAGGAAGAAATAGAAGCCTGAATACGCCCATAATTAATACAAAAATAAAAGCAGTAGTTTAAATTTTTCCCACAAAAGAAACACCACACTCGGATGGTTTCACAGGTGAGTCCCACCAAATTGTCAAGAAATATATCATTCCATCGTCTACAATCTGTTCCAGAGAGAAGAAAAGGACGCTCCCCAATTCATTCTTAACCTGGGGACAAAAACAAGACGAAGACCACATGAAGAAGAAAATCAGGGGCCCATTTCACCCACGAATATAAGTGGAAAAATACTAATCAGCAACTAGAATCTAGCAGTGGATAAAAAAGATAGCATATCACAGCAATGCTGGTTGTATACCAGGAATGTAAGAATAGTTTAAGATGAGAAAAGCTATAAGTGACGTTTATCAAATTAAAAGAAGACAACAGAATCATCTCAATCAATGCGGAAAGAACATTTAATAAAATCAACACCCGTTCAAGATAAAAGCCCCATACTGGGAAAAATCGTACTTTCTCAACTTGTTTTTGCTACAACGATATCAGGAAGGGGTAGCTTCTAGAAGCATGTCCGTTAAAAATCAGGAAGGAAACAAGATTGCTCACTCTCACGACGACTAGTTCATTACTACCCCAGCCAGAGCAATTAGACCCTAAAAAGAAAACCGTGAGGACAGGAAAGGAGGAGGTGAAGCCGCCTTGACTCGAGGTGGCACATGGGCTGGGGTCAGAAGGCCTGGGTGGGAGTCCCCGCTGCGCGCTGACCAGTCCCTTGGCCTCCTGGAGCACCCCGCCCCCCGTCTGCATCTCAATATCATCTACCTTAGTATCCAGTGGCTATTACAGCACAGACCACAAAAGCATCAACAGACGCATTTTTGAACGTAATCAGTTTATCGAGGAAGCTGGTTATGAATCAACAGCACTCCTACCTACCAGCAACAAACGGAAAACAGTTTTTAAACATGCAGCACTTACAATAACTGAACGAACTCTGCAGTACCCAGACAGAATCTAACAAGAGATGTGCACGACCTCTACAGAGAAGATCCTCAACATTCACGGAAAGACCCAAAGGAAGGCTAAGTAAGTGCAGCATCTTGTGCGTGAACACGCCCACTGAACCCAAGAAGCCGGTTATAACGTTTACACGGCAGTGGAAAGGGCCAGTAAGAGCCAAACTCCCAGACGTGGGGCCTTATTGTAAAGCTACAGGGACTGAAGCAGGGTGGACAGGGCAGGGCCAGCGAGACAGTGCAGCCCACAGCCCACAGCCTGGCCCACCGCCTGCTTTTCATACAGCCCACGAGCTGAGAATGGTGACCTTTCACTTTCTTAAACACTTGAAAAAATATTTAAAGAAGAATACTCTGTGACACACACGAAAGTCCTATAAAATTCACATTTCAGTGTCCATAAATAAAAGTTGATTTATGGATACGTTCACGTGCGTGTTGTCTACGGCTGCTTTCACTACAATGGCCACACTGAGTACTGGGCACAGACTGCACGGCTCTCAGAGCCGAAAATATTTACTACCTGGCCCTCTACAGAAAAAGTTTGCTAGCCTCTCGTGTAGAGAATCCAGGAAGAGCCTTCATATACAGCAGAGGCAGCATCACAGATCAGTGTGGAAAGGAGGAAGAACTGGGGGGAAAAATTGTAGCTCTACCTCAAGGAATACAGGAAAATCAACTCCACATGGATCAAGGACTTAAATGTCGTAAGAAAGCATTAGTTTTTTAAAGAGAAGAAATACCTTTCTGGCCTTAGAAGAGACAAGGATTTCTTAACGAAGACACAGAAAGCACTAATGACAAGGGACAAGACTGAAGAATTTGACTAGATTAAAATTAAGAACTGAGTAATCAAGAGACACTGAAGAAGGACAAGGAAAAGTGAGTAAATGACGCCGTTCATGCGACTTGACCTCCCTTGACTCTCTACCCCACTACCTGCTACTGTGTTATTTTTCTATAAAACTGATGTTTTGAAAGCTGTCTTAAGGATTTCACATTTAATTCTGTAGCCCATTCAAATTCTCTTTGCTTAACTGGTTTTAAGGCTCAATTTTAATTCATTTTGTTCACACCAACGACGCCCACTACAAACATGTGAGCCACATACGTAACTTAACATTTTCTTCTAGTTTCGTTAAAAAAGGCAAAAGAAATGGGTGAAATTAACTTCAATGAATTTTTAATTAACATTGTCCAAAATCTTGTTTCAACATGCAGTCAATATAAAAATTACTAACGAGATGGTTTCTGTCTTCTTTCCTTCTATGTCTTCTATAAACCCGCTGCGTCTGTTAAGCTCACAGCACACTTTTCAGTTCAGACCAGCCACTTCCGGGTGCCCAAATGCATCTGACCAGTGGCTCCTGCACTGGTCAGGCCTACCTTCCCCTTTCCAGAGGGGTGGGCTTGGGCTGCTCTTTTGATCTCTTAGTTATCTAGACAGACTATATTTTAGGCAATCATTTTTTCCAAGAAGAATCCAAGAGCAATATTTTTTGAGCCCTCGCATTACCTGGGTATGTCTTTCATTATTTCTGCATATGAGACGCCAACCTGACTAAATAATAAGAATCTTGGGTCAATCTGTTTCTCTCCAAATGCTATAACCACTATTATTATTCCATTTTCTTCGGGCATTTAGGGCTGCTGAGAAGTGTAAAAGCAAATCTGACTTTGGTTCCTTTGAAAAGAACCTATTGGGGCTTCCCTGGTGGCGCAGTGGTTGAGAGTCCGCCTGCCGGTGCAGGGGACACGGGTTCGTGCCCCGGTCCGGGAGGATCCCACGTGCCGCAGAGCGGCTGGGCCCGTGAGCCATGGCCGCTGAGCCTGCGCGTCCGGAGCCTGTGCTCCGCAACGGGAGGGGCCACAGCAGTGAGAGGCCCGCGTACCGCAAAAAAAAAAAAAAAAAAGGACCTATTGTTTCTTGCCCTACGGTATACCTATAGAATAGTTAAAAACAAACAAACGAACAAAACCTCAATCCCAACAATACTGCCAATATTGTGAGTTCTCTTTTTACCCAGAACATAACAGCCCTTTTAAGTGCAGGCCCACCACAGGTTAAGCTTCTTGCTTTTGTGAAAGTACCAAAGCACCTCTTAAAAAGCATACTTTTATGTTTAACACCACATTAATCTAGGTCAGAAAACCATTTAAGCGTCATGCCTATCACACTTTACTTGGAAATCTGAATTACTGTTCAAACTGCAAACTTCCAAGTTGTGGCAGAAAACCGCAGAGCAAGGGGGCTGTGTGCCTGCTCTCCACCACCCGGCGGCCGGCGGTCAGGCCATCCAGGGCTCTGCGCCAGGAGAGCGCCACTGGAGGGGCTGGAAGCACCAGCCACCAGTTAGTGTGCGGCTCCCGAGGCCGCAGCCCCTCCTGTTCATTTCATCTCTGCCAAGGGCTTCCTCACATGTTAGCATTCCTTCTCTTCCATGTCCTTCTTTCTCTCCTAACTTTTGTTCAGTAGCTCTGAAATTCACCTAGTCAACAGGTAATGATCACTCACTTATGTCCAATACTATGCGAGCCACGGGAGGGGGAAATGAGATGCACGGGTCCTCACCTTATGAGATTCCCTTCCGAGGGAACGCCAGTAAGTGGCCTTTCCTGGCTCCTTTCCCTCCTGAACCATTCAGCCCTGAAGCCATGAGGTGGGCAGAGCAAGGAAAGCACCTGCACGGGGTGGGAAGCCTCGGGGGCCCAGGGTGGGGAGGGGAAAGGGAGGAAGCGGGCAGCAGTCAACGCAGGCTGCAGAGAGGGCAGCCGTGCGGGGAGGCTGGCTAGTCCAGGAGCGGCGGGGAGCTCGTCCACAGGGCAGCGGTCACACTGTTGTTCTGGCGAGGGCTGTTGGAACCCAAGGTGGGTGAAGAGGGCAGCCACACAGGCCAGGGGTGACAGCAGCAATGGGGACTGGCTACATGCAAGAGGGAGTCATGTATAAACTCATCTACAAAGGATAACAAGAGCCAGGTTTCACACTGTTGGAAAAGAGAAATACAAATACAGAAGCAGAAAACTGGCACACACACACACACTCACTCACACACTTTTTCTCTTTAGCTCTGACCAGCGAGAGGGCCTGAGAGCAGAAACACTTCAAAAGCAGTGAGCACACCTAGTGAGCAGATCGTGGTTTCTAAAGACCCTTCTCCACTGCACGGAACCAGGGCTGAGGCAGGGAAAGTACAGGCAAGGCCTAGAACATCTTGGCGAACCAGCAAGAAAGGAAGAACTCAAAGAATGACAGGGGCAGAATGAAAGGACACAGAAGCCAGTCTGAAGGAGCCCCCACTGGCCAAATCAGAGGCCATGTGAGCGTTAAAATAACGATAAAACTAAATTGGAAACCATGAGCCCATAGTGATATAAATAATTAAAATGAAAGTTAGTGAAGAACAGGATACTTACGTGGTTCCAAAGCGCTTCCCCACAAAATATTATTTACTACAAAAAGTAACCTGCCAGTGGAGAAGCCTGGCAGACACCGTGAGATCCGAGGCAGAACTAGCAGTAACGGGACAGATTAAAACACATGCCCCGTGACGGGACCCAGTGAGAAGAGCAGGGCCTTGCTTCTGGGCTATTCCCGCCCAAGACGGTAACAATGGTAACAATGTAGCAGCGCTCATTTCCTGGGGAAGGTGGCCCTGTTGTAGTGCAGAGAATGCCCCTGTTCAGAGAACTTACTCGGGAAAGTATGCGGGAGTGATATCAGCAATTTGTTCTCAGAGAGTTCAGAGGGGAAACTTCTTTGTATTGTACGTGCAACTTTTCTCTAAGTGTAAGATTACTGTGAGAATTAACTGTGGCAACACATCCAGGCACGTGGCTCAGGGCCTGGCCCGTAACAGAAGCTCACCAACCCCGGCGCACGATGACTGTTGCTGCCACCCCAGGATGGGCTTCGGAGAAGGCCTTCCTTCCCTAGAAGCTAAGCCGCCTTCACCCAGTCGAGGGCTGAATGTGGAGCCCAGACTAACCCGAGGAGCAGAGCGGGAGCGGCCCTGGAAGGAGGGCCATGACACACACTCCTTTTTCACATTAAACATCCCGATCAGTCATCTCTGAAGTATCTGAAAGTGCTCAAAAGTGGTCCTCACAACTTTAAATGTCTTCTAAATCTGCTTTTCTTCAAAAGTAGCTTTTAAAATTGTTTAAAAGTATTTTCTTTGCCTTGTTTAGCTGTTACTATTACAACATAATTGTCTATCATTTTTCACTGCAAGTGACTATCTGTAGTACGGTAAAGCTTTTAAAAGCTACCTGGAAACCTAATCAGTCTCAAAGATATTAATATGCGGAAATTACTCCTGAGTTTCAAAACCTAACAAATAAAACTTTTATAGCACATCTTGTTTGTAATATGCAGTACACATGGAAGAGTACTAGGATACAGTGTATTTATTTGTAAATAATTTATAAATAGCAATGTCTAAAAAATACACATTTCTACTTTAAGATCTGTTTTTCTCTAAGGGATTTAAGAATATTCTCTAAAATTTATAGCTTATGTAGAGCAAAACCCTGACATAAAACAAGCCCTTCACTAAGTGGCCGTCAGTCCTGGCCTCTGTGACAAGGATTATGGAAAGGCTTTATTCGTCATTAAAGGGTTCCGCCGGCTGGGGAGAGGCCTTCGGCCAGAAGGAATGTTTTAGAGATTTGATCAGAAAACCTTGATAATGCTCCAATATGAGAAATTATACATGCGTCACTGCTATAAGTAGGAAATCGAGTATTTCAATGCCAAGCATTTCAGTTGTCCTCGACTCCACAGCACCGCTGTGACCCGGATCCCTAGAGAGCGGCAGGGCCGTGCCCTTGGTTCCTCCAGCTCGGTCTCGCTGACATGGCCATGTGGCCCAGATTACATTAGAAGCTCAAGGAAACCTAATTTATTCATCCAGGTCTGGTCCTTCCAGCAACAGAGCTTCCCTGGAAGCTGCTTTTCAAGTCGTAAGTAAACACACAGGAACAATAAAGAAAGGGGAACTAGCAAAATAAAATAAACGTGTTTCTCACTTAAAACAGTAAGCACAAATGGCTATGTTTCAGGATGGACCAAAATAACTAAGAATAAGAATAGTTACTAGGAAATAAATGTCTTTGTTTAAAGTGAAGACAAAGACATATGGACTTCAGGATTAAACCAGTTCCAGGAACGAGCTGCTCCACCCAATCCACACAGCACAGGTTCTGCCCCTGCAAACTGGGGGGTGGGGGAGGGGGCGGCTTCTGGTGAATCTGAGATGTGTCCCCAAGCAGCCCACGGGCCCTACTGCGTTAAGACCCTCTGCCCAGGAGCAGAATAAGAGCTGGGCCCCAGGCCTTGGGCGTGAGACCTCGGCAAGGTACGGAGACGCCCGGACCCCAACTTCCTCAGCAGTGCAGTCCTCCCCCAGTATCCGGGGATTGGTTCAGGACCACCCCCGAACCCCAGACACCAAAATCTTCGGATGCTTAAGTCCCTTATGTAAAATGGCGAAGTGTCTGCATATAACCAAGTCACATCCTCCAGTATACTTTAAATCACCTCTAGATTATTTATAACACCTAATACAGTATAAATGCTACGTAAATAGCTGTAAATTTAATGTAAATGCCATGTAAACAGTTGCCAGCACTGCAAATTTAAGTTTTGCTTTTTGGAACTTTCTGGAATTTTTTTTTCTTGAAATATCTTCTGTCTGACGTTGGTTGAATCTGTGGATTCAGACCCCATGGGTGCAGAGGGCCCACTGTAAATCATCGATGGTACCGGGCAGGGCTCTGAACAAGGTGGTGAGATTACAGGAGATGCTGCATGGGGAACGTGACTCTCCTACCTCTGTCACCCACGGACCTGCAGTCCACCTGGACCAGCAGAGACAACTGGAGACCCGCCCTGCAAGGCTGCTCTGTGCTGGGCTTCAGGGGACCAGGCCAGACCTGCACCAGCAGGCCAGCCAAGGCAGGCTGAGCCGGCAATGGCTCAGCTAGATCATTTTTACGCCACTCCTTGTAAGCCTTGATTTCTAATGTGTTTGTTTTTTTTTTTCCTAAAAAACCGTTTCATGACATCTCATGGATATTTTCTAGTCTTCCTACCTGCACAAACTAGCGAGAATTACCCTTCAGTCAGGGCAGCGCACCTGCAGTCTCTTCCTGTCGACCGAGCCCGAGTCTGGCAGCTGCAGCTTCTGTGACGTGTGACGAAATCTCTCTTATTTGTCTACCTTCTGCTCCCAAGACTACCCCCTGCACTTTTCTACAGTCAATTTGTGTAAATTCACTCTGAATCCTAACCCTAACCAACTGACGTCCACCCTGTGGCTTCCACAGCACAATCCCCTCCTACCTTCATTAACGCGTCACAGTGAGTACAGTTAACCCCAGGCTCCACACTACTCCGTAACTGAATGTCCACCTACAGGCTTAGGCTGTCAAGATCAGTCAAACTCAAGGTATTTTTTTATGCAAAGCACAGAACTTTGGAACTGAGGCCAAAATTACTTAGCGTGACAGAACTAAAATCTAGGAAAGTATAGATACAATATGATATGAATTTTAAGTTGACATTTTGAGTAAAAATATTTGTCACATCATTCACTGAGTAAACATATTAAAGAGAAGATGATGACCATTCAATTTGGAAATGTTTATAGGACTATAGCTAATTCTTATAATCCAAATTGTTAAGTCACATATATATTTTTTCAGGTAAAGTTTCCTCATCCACATAACAAACCACATCACAGGATATACAGAGAAGGCCTACGTCCTCATAATTATCTTCACAAAGTTCAGATACATATAATGTTTTGATGGTTCCTAAACCACTTTTGTGGTCTACAATATATCCATGGTATATTATCTGTAAGTATTTTGAAGTGATACTGTTGATAATTCTGTTTTAAGGTTTTGTTTTTGTTTTTTTTTTTTTGCGGTACGCGGGCCTCTCACTGCTGTGGCCTCTCCCATTGCGGAGCACAGGCTCCGGACGCGCAGGCTCAGCGGCCATGGCTCACGGGCCCAGCCGCTGCGCGGCATGTGGGACCTTCCCGGACTGGGGCACGAACCCGTGTCCCCTGCATCGGCAGGCGGACTCTCAACCACCACGCCACCAGGGAAGCCCCTGTTTTAATTTTATATCCAGAACTCCAAATCCCCAGCCTGTGTATTGGAAAACACTGTACTACTTGGGAATGTAAAACTATCCCCTTATTTCCAAATAAAGAAAGAAAGAAATACAAAAACCCTGTAACTCTTCATGATTACAATCAATTTCAGTGGTTCCCCAGTTTAGTTATTAAAGTCTCACCAGTGAAGAAATATCGTAGCATACGTTCCCTTTTATTTCTTTCATAGCAATTTAAACAGGAACAATATTCTTAGCAAAAGAACATCCAATAATACTAGGACCATGAACTTCCAAACTAAGAATACATTTATCAGGCGCAGGATTTCAGTTAAGCAGGGATTTGGAATAGCAGTTTTCTAACAGGGTTAAGAAATTTGTAATGAAATTGCACCATCTAGCTACCAAAATAAGAAATAACTTGACGATCTATCCAGATCACCAAAGTAAAAGAGAATACGACCGAAACCCCTGACTTTCATATAAGAATTGAGGTAATGACTATTAGCTATATTCTACTTATTACAATTAAAATATAACACGTTTGTGATAAGATCATTTTATCCATCAAGAGGCATTTCAAGATACAAGAGGTTCTCATATGCCCAAATAAGTGCTTCTCTAAGACAGTCATCCATAATCTCTATGATGTGTGGGTGCTACCTTAGGTCCTTATGACAGCTTTCCTTCAGAAGGGCAGTGAAATACATACATGCAGGTCCAATTCAACACACGCTCAGGTTCCCATCTGAAGAGATGTATGACCTCTAGCAGTCCCAGTACAATACATGGTTTATGTGACTGAGAAGATGAAGAGAGCAAAATCACCAAAACGTTAAATAAACGAAGAGAAAGAAATCTACGAAGAGAAATAGACTCTGAGTCTATTTCAAAATAAAGAATTTAAATGCAAAGAAAAAGCATCTGAACTTTAACATTCACAGAACAGATATAAAATGAAAAAAACACCCGAGAGAAGACTGTATAAAAGGAGATTGAAAAATTAGGAGTGAGAAATCTTTAAATGGTCCTTTAAACTGAGTGAACCATCCTTGACACTGCTGGTTATTCTCCAAAGCATCTTCATTTATAAAGCTGAAAAAGCAAGCATTTTTAAAGCATAAGGAACACTGTCATAAAACTGCTTTTCTGGTTTTTTTTCAAAAACTTCATAAATCTGAAGGAAAAAAATACTTGGCATGGGCTAATATCGTACTATTAACAAAGTTTATATTTCCTCTTGAAAAGAGAGCAAGTAAGTCAGGATGATGAAGAAAATGCTCAAAGCAATCTGACTCACATATTTATTCTATAATGTATTCCTCAAGTCCATTAGCACAATAAGGAACGGCTTTTCTTCCAACACAACTTCAAAGACAGGCTGGAGAGATGCCCAGATTACAAATATGTACTTCCTTAGCATTGAAAAAAGTGCTCCTTCCAAAAAAATTAAAAGTACCGAAACTAAGGGCACACTAAAAGTTATGTGAGAGCAAACACCTACTATTTGAATTTCTGAATAAGGTAGAGAAGATAAGCAATTAATATTATGATTAACACATAAAAATCATAGATAGATACGGTCTGCACATAGTCGTCCAATCACCGCTCCGTGAAATCAGCAGTGTGCACTGAAGTGTGGACACCAAAGAGAGAAGTAAACATACTCTGCAAGCACTCTGAAACATTTATAAAAACTGACCACAAACTAGGCCACAAAGGAAGTCTCAATTCCAAATAATCAACATCATACAGACCAAATTCTTTGAACATGCAACTATATTAGATACTGCTAAAAAAAAAAACAACAACTTTTTAGAAACCGTTATGTTTAAAAACTAAAGACCAGGGCTTCCCTGGTGGCGCAGTGGTTGAGAGTCCGCCTGCCGATGCAGGGGACACGGGTTCGTGCCCCGGTCCGGGGAGATCCCACATGCCGCAGGGCAGCTGGGCCCGTGAGCCATGGCCGCTGAGCCTGCGCGTCCGGAGCCTGTGCTCCGCAGCGGGAGAGGCCACAACACTGAGAGGCCCACGTACCGCAAAAAGAAAAAAAAAAAAACTAAAGACCAGACTCCTAAATAGCCCACGTGTTAAAGAAGAAATAACAACCAACTACTTCATATTAAAATTCAAGGAGTTTTTAGTATTCAAAAAATTTTAAACTTAAGGATATAAAGCATGCTTAAAGGGAGATGTACAGTCTTAAATATATTTGTTTAAAATTATAAAGACTAAAAATAAATGAGTTGTGTCTTTTACTCAAGAGGCTAGAAAAAGTAAACACCCAAAGAAATTAAGAGGAAGAATAAAGAGTAGATATCAATGAAATGAAAATAAAAGTGAGTATCTACAAAACCAGGAGTTGATTCTTTGCTAGAGGCTGTCTCCTTCAATAGTTTTTTCAAAGTCTTATCAAAGGAAAAAAGATGCAAAAATTTTGGAAGAAAAGGAAAACTATAACTATAGATATATTTTTTAAATCATAAAAGTATCTCGAAACATCTTTTTGCCATGACTCTGTAAAATGGGCATGAAATAAGCAACTTCCTAGAGAAGCTCCGTGGAAGGGACTGCTGGTTGACCCCCGTGCCTGACCTCTCTACTTACAGCAAAGCTTCCTGCCCTGTGTGCAGCCCACATGTGGTAGCCGTGCTGGTTTCAGAACCCTCGGCCCCTAGCCAGGCAGGCAGCCTCCGCCACTTACCCAAGTGCCTTGCAAAATCATCATTTTCTGACCATGCCAGGCAATGAGAAAATCTTGCAAGTTGTGGTCTGTAGTAATGGAACCTCTGACTGCTAGCTAAGCAAACGGATGCCTGGAATAAAGGTGTCACTTCACAGACCCCTTCGTGACAAAGATCTGGCCAATATAATGTAAATGGAAGTAGTGTGCATCATTTCCATTAAATAGCCTAAAAGAGAAGAGGTGGGCCCTTCTCCTACTTCCCTTTTCCTTCTTGCTGGCTGGAACGCAGTCGCGAAGGCTAGAGCCGACAGCCGTTGTGGCCCACGAGGTGCCCTGAGGAATGGACGTCACGCATGGAGGAAGGAGGCAGAAGGGTCCGGATCACCACCACCTCCAGACTGACTCGGGACCTTCCAGCTCACTTTAGCCACTGTTGCTTCAGATCTTTCCTGCACCCACAGGTAACCCTAATCCTAACTGATTCGAATATTAATTACCATAATAAACTCAAAAAGAAATAGGAAATGGAATAGACTCGCTTAGGAAAGTGACTTGGTAAAACAAACAGAAAGGACCAGTTTGAGAGAACAGAAAAGCTAGCAACAGAGATGCCAATACTAAGAAAAGCGAGAGAGGAGGAAGACCCGGCAGTGGAGACAGAGGAGAGGTGACCGGCACGGAGCAGGGGTGACCGGCACCGAGCAGGGGCGCCAGAGAGGCACGCTGCTGTCCTGGGAGCCAAAGGGAGAGGGCACATCCAGGAAGAGCGCCCAGGTGAACCAGGTGCTGCCGCTAATTCCAGTAAGATGAGGACTGAGCGTCACACGAGGAGGATTTACCAACCAGGAAGGCAGGTGACCTTGACGGGAGCAACTCAGAAGAGTCATTCACAAGAGGATGGGAAGGGGTGCACTGTAGCTGGCGGGTACATCCAGTTCCACTGAGGAGCTCTGCTATGTGGGGAGGCAGGCAGGGGAGCAAGGGTGAAAACAGCTCCGACCAACATCGCAACAGGACCTTCTAATGGAGCCACACAAACTGATTCTAGAGCTCATGCAAAGCCAGAAAGATTTAGGAGTAACAGCCAAGACAACCTGGGGTGTGGGAGGAGTGGAGGGGAACAATTAGAACGTCTTTCCCAGACATAAAAACATAGGACTTAAAACAGCAGAGCCCAGAAATACACCCACACACGAGGGGTCTGGGTTCACTAGAGGGCAGCACCACTTACAAGGAGAAAACAAGCAGATCTCTACCCACGACATAAACAAAAACTCCAGATTAGAGACCTAGATGAAAAAAGAAAACAAACTATTTTAAGAAAACTATTGAGACCATCTCTACTACCAGGATAGGACAGTTTTTTTTTTTAAGGCAAGAGCAGAACAACTTATAAAGAAAAAGGCTGATTAAATTTTATATCAAAATAGGAAAGTTCTGTATATAAAAAGACATTAAGTTAGACAAGTAACAGACTGGGAAGATGTTTACAGCATGAGACACAAGGGATTATTCCATGACACATGTACTATATGCAACCATAACATATACCATATATGATATTTATTATTATAGGATATATGACATATGCAACCATTTTACACACACACACACACACACACACACACACACCAATAACAAAAGGAAAAACACCACTAAAGAAAATGGGCAAAGATGTGAACAGGCAACACACGAGAAGAAACCACAGTGTCAATTCCAAAAGCCACAAGTGCTGAAAATGGAAAGATTTTTCATAAACTTGGCACCAAAACTCATGTGAGGTTATTTTTAGCATTCTGCCCACCCCCTTAGTGGGACTCTTAATCCATGCTGTTGTGGAACTGTTCATGCATTTGATTACCTCTGACCTCAGTAGGGATTAGAGGATATACAGTATATGTACCACAGCACATTTCTAAAACCAAATACCTCTGGCATCAGGAGTTCTGCATACAGGACTGTGACTGAACTGACACCAGACGGTTGATATGAGGCCAGAGCAATCAATACAAAGCCCCTAGCACAGAGGGAGGCAACAGGTGTGTGTTGCTATTAATATTAAATTAAAGAAACAAGAAGATACAATCGTACATCCTTCAGATTGGGCAAAAAGTTTGTTAAGGGTGACAATTTAACAAATGATGCTGGAACATTTGGATACCATATGCAAAAACAAATAAATAAACTTCAATATACCTCGCATTCTATACAAAAATTAACTCAAAATATAAAACCTAAAACTATGAAACCTCTAGAAAATATATGAAGAAACCTCTATGACTGAGGGTTAGGCAAGACTTCTTAGACACAACAACAAAAGCACAACCAACAAAAAGAGCAAACCCCTACATTTGACTACTTTAAAATCCTAAACTTCGGCTCTTTGAAAGACACTGTTAAGAGAAGGAAAAGACAAGCCACAGACCGGATGAAAATATTTGCGCATCATGTCTGATAAGGGTCTCGTATCCAGAATATAAGAAGAATTCTCAGAACTCAACAGGAAGAAAACAACCAGCCTAATTTTAAAAGGGGCAAAAATATTTGGACACTTTACCAAAGAAGATATTAGAATGGAAAAATAAGCACAGAAAAGACGTTCAACATCATTAGCAACTAAGAAAATGCAAATCAAAACCACAGGAAATTAAAAAGACTGGCCACACCAAGTGCTGATGAAGGTGTGGAGGAACTGGAACTCAACTGCTGGCTGGAATGGCAGGTGGTGCAGCCACCCAGGAAGACAGTCTGGCAGTGTTTTAAAAAGGTGAACACGCATTTACCACATGACCCAGCAGTCCCACTCCTAAGTACTTACCCAATGGGATGAAAGTATGTGTCCACACAAAGACTTGTTCACAGCAGCTCTGTCTGCAACAGTCCCAAACCGGAAACAACCCAGATGTTCCTTGGCTGATACGTGGGTCAGCGCACGGCGGTACACCCACACCGCCGACTACTTACTACTCGGCGGGAAAAGAAAAAGTGAACTGTTGATACACGACGCAACGTGGAGATATCTCAAAACAATCAGGACGGATAAAAGGAGCCAGACCCAATAAAAAGTATATACCAACTGAGTCCATTCATATACAGTTCTAGGAATGCAAACGAAAGTGCCAGAAGGCAGATGAGCAGCTGCCGGGGACTGGGGGAGGGGGGCATGGAGAGAAGTGGGTGGGAGGGATGCCCAAGGCCACTTCTGAGGGCGGTGGGCACGTCCGTTATCCTGGCTGTGGCCGCACGTTGTGTGGCAACAGAGGCTTTCATTCCATCTGGAGAACAAATGGGTATAGCCTTTGACAGCACCTGGTGAAACGGCAGCTCTGCCCGCGCTCTGGCGAGCAGCTCCAGGTCTGGCACGGCCTCTGAAGGACGGGGGTCGCAAATCACAGGCCCAGGCCTGGTTCTGCTGTTGCGAATAACGTCTCTTTGGAACGCGGCCACACATCTGTTTACTGGTATCTATGCTACAGCCGTTTGCAAGCTCGTCAGCAGAGATGAGACGTTACAGTGGACACTGTATGGCTCTGAAGCCTTAAATATTTACTGTCTGGCCTTTTACAGAGGACGTTTCCTGACCACTGCTGGAGAGAGACACTGGCTCTTGTGCGCCAGGGCACACGCGAAGGAGCCCGTGGAAGCACTGTTCACAAACAGCGAAAGGCTGAAGAATCCTAAATGTCCATCAGTAAAGGAATTAATTACTGACAAACACTGGAATACCATTCATCAATTAAAATGAATAAACTAGATACATCACGCTGTCTGAAGAAAGCAACTTGCACAACAAATCAACAACAGGATAAAGTTACAAACTCACAAAGCAATGCAGATACACGTAAAAGTAAGGAGCACACCAAATGCATCTTAGTGGTTTTGCCCTCGTGAGAACAGGATCAGAGCGAGGACAGAAAGGACTTCAACTTTCCCAATACATTTTAACTTATTTTTGAAAATCTAATTAAAATGTTTTTAGAAGACCCACAAGTTAAATTTAAATCTGATGTCTATAACATACCAAAGAAAAAAAAGCAGAGAACTTGCTGACTTTTCCCGCCCAACTGTAATACACATCGCCCCTGACTTCAGAACACTCGCAAACTGTACTCCTTTAAAGCCCCAAATGTTCACCAAACGAGGGAATTTTTTCCCTTTTATCTTCTGAAGTCAGAAGATCTACTAATCTGAAATTTACTCTTCAGAGGAAACTGAAACACAGGCCTAGTGTGCTTTGCAGAAAAACATAGCTATAAAATTTAAAGCAACTGAAGCGTCAAAGGTTACCTACAGTAACAGCCCGAGGCCCACACTGGAGGTTCCTGACAGGGTTGCAGAAACACTGCCAGGGACACCGGGACAAGTCCTCAGGCCTATGAAAAGGACTATGACATATTAAAATTCCACAGCAATAGACAATAAACTGCAGAAAGAGTTTTTCTCTTTTCAGAAGAGCTGGCGGTGGTGTTGCCGGCAGAACTCAGGCTACGCTACTCTCCCATTACTGCTGTAAAGGGCTCCCTCTAACGGTGGGCTCTACCATGCAGCTCTCCTCAGTAGCTATTAATCCTGCAGGCCGTATCTGCATGCCAAACCAGGACATTTTAAGCAAAATTATCTAAAACAAATAACCGCTCATTCAACTGGAAGGAAAGAAAAGTGTCTGTGGGAGTGTGTGTGTAAAACTTACTGGAACTGTTGGCTGCTGATAGAGCTAACTAACCAAGAAACTTCTGTTAAAAAACCCCAAAATAGGGCCTCCCTGGTGGCGCAGTGGTTGGGAGTCCGCCTGCCGATGCAGGGGACACGGGTTCGTGCCCCGGTCCGGGAGGATCCCACGTGCCGCGGAGCGGCTGGGCCCGTGAGCCATGGCCGCTGAGCCTGCGCGTCCGGAGCCTGCGCTCCACAACGGGAGAGGCCACAGCACTGAGAGGCCCACGTACCGCAAAAAAAAAAACAAAATGAAGATTTATTCTTATTTTTTTAAGGCGCGATAACAGAAACCTCCCCGTGGCATTTGAGGCACACTACCCGGCCTGCAG
This sequence comes from Leucopleurus acutus, assembly GCF_964270905.1. Classification (NCBI taxonomy): domain Eukaryota; kingdom Metazoa; phylum Chordata; class Mammalia; order Artiodactyla; family Delphinidae; genus Leucopleurus; species Leucopleurus acutus. The sequence goes on along the minus strand of NC_139149.1, from coordinate 116,327,466 downwards.
GTATTCACCCCAGGTCACGTGCCCAAGGGCAGTGGCTGGTAGGAGGCCGTGGGTTCCAACAGAGCCACATCACACACCTGTAAGGGAGACGGCTGGAGGCCACATACAAATAGCACGTGCATTTAAAAGCCAGCCCTGAAAACTTCCCCCGACTCTTACTTTGTCATCAGCCAGGGCCATGCAGACAGCCTGCCCACTCTGTGCAGGGAGAAGGGATGCACCCGGCAGGAAGGGGTCAACAGGGGGTCAGAGCAGAACAGGCCTTGGACCCTGACTCCTGAGCTCCCAAGCAAGGCCACTGCCCCACCCAGGACGGGACTGGATGTGGGTCCGGGGAAGCAACGTCGCACCCCAAAAGCCCCAAATCTTCTATCCTCCCACCTGGAGGGTGGGGGAGATGGGAAGGGGCTTGTAAACACGTAAACAGACATCACTGATAATCACAACACTTGAAAGATGCTTCTAGTTTTTAAATGTGAATGTGTGAAACAGACTGCTACAATGCCACTGTTGACAAAAATCATTTTGTTACCTTCTCTCCAGGTTTGGGTGACTGCTGCAACTTCTCATAATCTTTCTTAGTCTCCAAAATTTTTTTGACAAGTCCTCCTGTTGAAAACCAGTGGTTTTATGTTAAAGTGATTCTCTGCCCTAAGAAGCTATCCTGTTCTAAAGGGGTGGGGGGCTGGGGGTGAGGAGGGATACTTAGTTCTTATCCTTTCTCTCTCTACACTGAAACGGCTTCAGATAATCATTGTATGATAAAAGGTCAAAGTAATTCTCTCAGCCTACTGTAGACTAAGGACGAATACTTTTTTTATATTGGGACAAGTCATCAACTTTTTTTTTTTTTTTAAAGGATTACTCGTGGCATAAATATCATATGAAAAACCATTTGAATATATCTTGTTTGGTACATCTGACCTTGGAACTATGTGAATATTTCACATAAGGGAGTATTTTACATAGGTAAAACAAAATTAAATCCAAAATTTCAAAGCCTAAAACTTGAAAAGCAAAATGAAACTATAAACGCAACAGTATCGAAGCCTTGAAGCATCATGAACTGTTAGCTCATATTTGAAATCGTGTATCCACTGAATCAGAAGCTGGAGCAGTGTCACAATCCATGCTCTGCAGGACTGAGACCCGAGGAAGAAGAGGTTCATCTGAAACCCTGAAATCAGACCTGCCTCCTTCCCCTTGACCCTGTTCCCGCCCCACCCCCCGTTACAGCTATGCAGGCCAAACACACTTATCATCACGTCCACCTTCTCCCATCATGCCTTGCAACCAGAGCCCTAAGACCCTGGAGGTACATCAGAGAAAACCCACAGGAGCAAATGCCTCCCGTTTTCCGGTTCTGAAGGACCATGAAGCAAATATCATGAAAGAGTCCCTTCTAATTGCTCCTTGAGGACAGAAGCGATGGTGACTTTTTCATTTTGGTTTTTTGCTTTTGTTTCTTAATTTTTTATAAATAAATAAAAAATAAACATAATAGTATCATGCTGGCAAGCATAACCGGACAGAGAAGAATCAGTTGCACGTCCCTAATGGGATGTGCACTAAGAACAAAAAGGCAAGCAGATCTGCCAAAAACGATCCTAGGGTGTTTCCAGCAATCACGTCGCTGTTAACCACCAGTGGTGTTGCTCCAAATTGCTGTGAGAGCACAATGTAGGGTAAAGACACAAACAGCTACTGCTGCTGGGAGCCAGCATTGGGGCACGAGACAGGAACGAACGTACCTGCAAAAACAAAGAACTTAGGAAGAACCCTGCCATCATAAATCTAAGTTGGAAATACCAGTACAAACTCAGGATATACTTTCCTACAAAAAAAATTAGAAAACCCCCAGAAACAATGACCAACCCAGAAGCAAGTTGCAGCCAGGCTCCTTAGAGACACCGGGCAGGAAATACACAAAACGAGCCTGAAACATCTGTCCTACCACAAACAAGGAAGCTACAAAGTCCACTGGGACGTGTCAAAAGGCCCCCACGGTCAAACACTGGACAACAGAACATCAAGGAGAAAACTGAGATGGACTGAAATGGAACACGTCAAGCGTGTTAAAAACCATGACATCATACAGACGTCAAGCGCTTGCTGCGGCAGCACATATACTAAAGTTGGAACGATACAGAGAAGGTAAGCATGACACCTGTGCAAGGATGACATGCAAATTCGTTCCATATTTTTGTAAATCAGCTACTCCAATAAAAATTACAAAAAAAACAACCCACCACCACCACCAAAGCCCTCATTAGTCACCCCTGAAGGTGCCAGGAGACAAATGCACTATTAAGAAAACTGATCAATGAAGGGGAAGCACGAAGCTGGGCCTCGGAGCGGCAAATTCCTGCAGAGGGGAAGCCTCACAGTGTGGAGACTGCCCACCAAAACGTGCTGGAGGGGGAAGGGGGCGGGACGAGAATGGTCACCGTCCCCACAACCCTCATGAAACAACAGACTGAGACCAACCAACAAGCACAGAGACGGGCAGGTGTGATGAAGAACCAACACCACTTGTCAAGTGTTCTTGCCCGAAAAACCTGAATCTGACCAAGTCTCTAGAACCAATTTACAGGAACCGAAGAACATGGAAGAAACCCACAACACTGGGGTGTGACAAGCAACACCCAACGGTGAGGAACTCTGCTGGACAACCGACCAGCCTCTTCAACAAATAAACTACAAGGGGGATGGGGCGGCAGGGGACCTACAGGCTAAGAGCGGATTCAGAGTTAGATCCACCAGCTGCAAACACAGGGACCCTATTTGGATTCTGACTCATACAAACTAGAAAAAAAACACACAAAACCACTGGGAAAAAAAAACAGGCATTTGATGATATTAAGGAAGGACTGCTTTTTTTATATATAGTAATGGAGTGACGGTTATGCCTTTTAAAAAAGAACATGTTTATGGCAAAAATGATGCTCTCCAGGACTTGAAAGCAGTCGGTGGAGACTGAGGTCAGACCAGATGACCGCTCACCGCAAAAGCTGCACGACCGTCAGGGGCTCACGAGACTATTCTCTCTGCTTCCATAAATGTTTGAAATCAAGGAAGACATTGTGCTTGGGAAGAAAACAATATGACAGAACTGTCGACCTGGGAAGGACTTCAGGGGTCATCCAATCCCACAGTCTAACCGTGCAGAAAAGAAGTGATGCCATCCCCACAACTGCCTACGGCTGCCCTCTGGGGTCCTGGCCACCCCCCGCCCCCCAGCAGCTTCCATCGCCTCCCAGAATAACCCACACACGGAGGAGGCATCCGTGCCCACGGCATCCCATCCACTGCTACTCAGACCCCTGACCAAACCCTGGCAGACAAAGCTCATTTCACCAGATCCTTTCACAACACACGGAGCAGACATACGTGTGCACACACAACCCCACGACTCACCGTGCTTCTCATCTTCTAATTCCACCGCCTGTACCTGAGCAGGAAAGGAAGGAGAAGAAAAGGAGATTCAGATTTGTTGGAATCTCAAACTCAGGCTTGCATGCATCTCAGCAGAGGTGACAAAATTAAAGATGGCAGAGAACTAACTGAAACGCTGGAGGAAAATTCCGTCTACACAAATCTCTAAGTTGGAGAATTAATTCCAGTGCTGTTTGAGTGTGATTATTAAACATACGCTGTGGCTGACCAACCATTTCAAGCTCTGACGTCTCAGAGAGCTGGGGGGCGGCCTCCACCACAAACTGGTCGGCGTCCTCACTGTCAGAATTCTGTGACTCTACGATCACATTTGAGACGGTTTTACCACTTCCTGTCCTACATGAAAAGAAATCAGATTAAATTAGAAACGTTCTCCAGGTCACACGTCCTCATCAATCCCAGCGTCCGGAACTGTGTCTGAGGTTCCCTGAGAGGAGGCCGGAGCTGAGACGCAGTCTGCGAACATGCAGTCTGGGGAAAGCCGCCAGGCCCCGCCCCACTGTGCCACCCCGCCCCGCTACGTGCCCTCCTCCCAGCCGGGCTCGCTGCGGGACCAGCCCTGGGCCTGCAGCCCCTCTCCAGGAGAAGCCCGGTCTCCCAAGTCGCAAATCTCAGGGCAGGGGTGGCACTCACTGGTGGCCCTGCTGGCCAGTGCCACCCCAGACCCCGCTCCTTGATCTCTCGCGGGAACACAGCAGCCTCCTCGAGGCCCCTCATTTGGCTGCTGGGTGCTGTCCCTGACCTACGGCCCCACCCAGCACCCTCACTTACACACTGCCTCTCCCCGAGGGCCTGCCATCATTCTGGACCAGTCCGATGTCCACAGGCTCCTGACCTGGTCTCCCTGGTAACCGCCTCCATCCAAGGGCTCTCTCCTGCCTCCAGTGGCCACCGCCGGAACTGCCCCGCCTACTGTCACCCCGCGGCAGACCACCACCAGCTGCCTGCTGCTCAGGCACTGACTTCTGCTGCACCTGCACTTGGACCACAGCCCCCAGACCCCAACACTCCATGGCTCCCCACCAGCCCCTCCTGCCCTCATGTCTTCCCTACCAACCTGACACAGTTACGCTTCAACAAATACCCTTCAGCCCCTGCCACTATCTCTCCAGCGCATGTACACACACATGCACACACACCCTTCAGTGGGATGGGAGGTCCAGAAGCAGTCCCTGCACTTGGGTGTGAGCTCTCAACACAACACCCGCTTCCCACTAACACCTTCGGCTCCAGCCGCCTGTCCTGCCCCACCAGGACCGACCTTGTCTCGTCCTTGGTCTTCCACGCCCTCTGTACACCCCGTCCAGCCTACATCCCACCACTTGCAGCTCCCGAAACCCTCCCCCACATCCTTCTCCTCAGCAAACCCTCCCCATCCTCACCCTCACCCCCGAATGCTGCCGCCACGTGCCTGCCCCGCGAGGCCTTCCTCCTTCTGGCCTCCGACCGCCAGGTCCCGAGGAGGGTCGAGGTTTTCCTTGGGCTTATGAAGGCTTCCAGATCTTTCTCCCTAAAATCTCCCAACTCTGAATCTCACGTTGTCAGAGATTCCCCGAGAATCAGAGTCTCGCCCTGAACCCCATTAAGAGTGCCGCCACCTGCCAATCCCGGGCCTCACCCCGCACTCCAGGCTCCTGGCTTCACTCTTGAGGATTTCAAGGGCTGAGAAATCACTCCCAGAGTGATGCCTTGTCACTGCCACTGACAGCAAATGCTTAACCACGGATCCAAGCACCCACTCTGTGGCCTCCCCCACCCATCTTCCCAGCTCCGGCTGGAGAACAAAGTCCACGTGATGCTGAGCCATCGCTCCGCCCCACGTGCCGCGGGAGGCGGGAGGCACGCCACAGACCTCTGGGGTGCGGCTGCCTGTCCTCCACAGGATGTTCAGCAGCATCCTTGGCTCCAAGCCCCACCTAGAGGCCAAGGGCCTCCCCTGCACCTCCTCCCCAATCACGGTGCCACAAAACGCCCCCAGACGTGGCCCCGGGCTGGGGCGGCCCCCGGGTAGGACCTCTGCCCTCGCCCGTTCACCAGCCCCTCTCGTGGAGGACACTATCCACCACCTCCTCTCTCCTCTGAGCCCTGCCCCTCCTCGCCCAGACTCGCTGTTGGCTCAGGAGAAAGATGAAGAGCCAGGGTCTCACCTCCTGGGATCTCGCCCACCCACCAGCCCCCCGGCCTTCGCTGAGGCCATTCCCTCCACACGTCCTGGCCCACCCAGGGGCTCTGTTCCCACAGTCCCCTCTCCCCACCCCACAACGCCGGCATCTCCAGTCTCCCCCTCTCCACTGGACCATCCCCCGCACCAGAAAAATGTGTTAGCCGGCTCATCTTCAAAACAGAGACCCCTAACTTCCCTTGACATTGCGCATCCCTCCGCTTCCCCCGGCAACCATACGTAAAATACGTCTACGCCGCCTCCAGGCCCCGCCTCCCGGTCCAAATGAAGCCCACTCCGACCAGCCTGTTTTCATCTTCCTAGTTTTTTGTTTTGATTTTCTGTACTGGATCCACAGGCAGATTTGTAAAATTTATAAAAGCCCTGCCTGAGGCTTGTCTTTATACTGCTGATGACTTTCTGACCACCTTTTGTTTTTTAATTTTTGTGCAATTAAGCCTTTAAATTTTTTTATCCTATTTTTCCCCTAATTGTTTTTATGCTTAGAAAATCCTCTATGTAGAGATGGGGGCAATCCACTTTCCCTGTAACTGTAAAGACATAACTGTACGAGCACGAACACCTGTGTTTTCCCTCACTTCTATCTGAAGTGTGTGGCACGCACGAGGTTTGAGGTGACGCTCTACCCCGGGTTCTCTTCTACTCAATAGCAGGTGCTCCCTGCGCCGTCTGCTGCCCGCTCCGCCCCCATCTCTCAGCACACGCACCATCCTCACCCATCCCTGTCCCACCAGCGCCAGGGAAGCCCTGCCCCTCGGTGCCAACGCGGATTCCAGGGCCTCACCTGTCCGTCGTCGGCACCTCCGCGCTCTCCAGCCGCCTGACCCGGGGAGGCGCGGGCCGTGCGCTCCCAGGCCGAGGTATCCTCCTGAAAAGGGATACAAAACGCTTGCACGTTTCAAAGTGGACAGATGAAAACCCACATTAATGTTAATGCTAACTTCCAGGCCACCATCAATATGCCAGTTAGGACACAGCCTGCAGCATATTAAGAACGTTCCATTAGCCTGACAAGTCTAAAAGTATCCATCTTCTAATCTTACATTCTTGTTAATCTTAAGGTACAAAAAGTAGTCACCTAACTATCAGGAATCAAACCATGACATGATTTAGCCTTAAGTACGAGTTTCCCTAAATCTCTAAAACATTCTACGTGAGTTAGTTACACCTCAGGTACAAGAAAATTAAACAGTTTTTGCTTTCTTCGTACACACACTTCCTCACAATTAAGCCCAAGCATTACATGAGCTGTGGAAGGTACGGAGAGGAGCAGGGCAGCTGCCCGGGTGGGAACCAGAGCACACGAACCTGACGGCGGCTGGGAGCTCGCCTGGCAGCTCGGAATTCTCTGGCACCTCACACTTCTCCTGGCCAGAAGGTCCAACGTCTCCTTCTGGACAGGCAGCAAGCCAACCAGCAGTTCATAAAGAAAGAAACAAACAACTAGTAAATATGTGAAGAGACAGCAATCAAACAACTGCAAATATAAATGAGCTTTTTTTCATCTATCATTTTGATGAAGTTCAAACAGACACTTGATATCTAAATTTGGGGGGAGATTTGGGGAAACGGGCACACTCAAACCCTGGGAATACAAACTGGTTTAACTTCTCCAGAAACAGAATTCAAAAGGTAGGTCAATCAAGTCAGCAATTTAACTTAAAGGAAATACAAGCTAAGGAAAGAAGCGGACACGTGTAACCTCGTGTCAAGACGCTCACCCAGCAGCATTTACAACAGTGACAGACACTAGGAAGCTTCAGGGAACTGCGGTCTGTGAGACCCTCGTATAAAACAGTCGTCATGTTAATGTACGTATCATCGGTAGAGTAGGGTAACGTATCTGATCATTGCACACACAGGTGGGCTCCAGAAGGACACCCATTCGAGTTACGAGCAGGGGCACTGCGGTGCTTTTCATTTTCTTCTCCATAGTTTTCTGCATTTTTAAGGTTTTTCACTTTGGCTCTGTACCATATTGTTTTTATAATCTGAATAAAGTTTTGTTCATTTTGATAAATATTTAATCAGTAAATAATAAGCCCAAGCTATAATATTAAGACAATTAAATTTACTCTTACTATTTAAAGTAAAAGGACTTTATACATTAGAAAATAGTAAAATCAGAACTTGATTATTGGAAATACAGTTTACACTCAGGAAGAAATTCTGAAATGTATTCTTTTGAAACATATTTTCATAAAATATGAAAATTAAATCTTAACTTGGTGTAGTTATGTTTCCTTCAGTTACTTTCACTAATACAATTTGTAAAACATAAACCTGAGAGTACATGTTAGTAACTATACACACGTACACAGTTTACACCAAACAGATTTACTTAAGGCTATTCCTTACCTGCATCACTAGGAGAATCACCTAAAAAAAAAAAAAAAAAAGGTACATCAGAAAATCAACTTCTGTGTTAGGAAACCTCAGTATATTAAATGAGCAGAACAGGATTAGAGAGAAATACATAATTAATAATTTTGCATGTCTATTGGGAGAAAGGGGTCATTTCCTCATAGCCTTTTTTCTAGTTTCCTATTGCCACTGCTTTATGTCCAAAGAGAGAAAGGACAAACTAAGCTATGAATCAGAGCATGCTATTACATGGGGACAGGGGGCAGCGATGAGAAGAAAGTGTATCCATCAAAGAGATGCATGAAAGAAACAGAAGAGGGGGAAGGTGGCAGAGCCTCGAGGCCACGATGGACCGACTCCATGTGTGTGGGACGAGCCAGGGGTGAACTGGCGAACACACCTTGGGGCATTTTCCAGGCTCTGGATGGAAGCAAACAAGAGCCCGTCTTACATAACCCAGCAGCGAGTGTTTCTCCATCGGCTCCTAAATTAGAAGAAAGTGTCTCTGCTCCACACAGGCCTGCCTTGGCACTCTTCCCCCAGGACCCTTCAAGTGCCACTTTATGGGGACAAATGTGACCGACGCGGCCACAGTCAACGAGTGAAGCATTGCAGGGGTGGGTGGACCCAGGAAGGTCTCTGTGTTACACTCCTAAAAGGCATGAACACGTGTGAAGAAGACCCAAAACTCCCTGGATTCAGGTGAGGGCCTGGACAGACACCCCCCGGGGATGGGCCCAGCTTACCCTCAGGACACACAGACGTGACAGACAAGCACCCCTCAGACCCCGGAGCTGTGCACCGGCGGGGGGGACCTCGAGCGCTTTGGGTGGCCTGTGGACGCCGTGGTCAGAGCCACAGAAATGCTGCCCCAAAGAGGGCGGCTCTAGGGGGTGGGGGGGCCCACTTAGGGCATCGGGGGGACCCGGGAGCCCTCCAGGACTCCATCTGTGTGGGACACAGAGCCTCCCGGAGGTCCCGCCCCACAGAGGGACAAGGTGAGGACAGGCCTGGGGAGCGTGGCTCCAGGCAGAGCCTCTGGAAGACGGGGTGACGGGGGCTGCCCGGGAGGACACACAGCGGCCGCAGCCGCCCTCCTTGCTGCCCTGTCGCCTGGTGCGCGGGAAAGAGACCAGCGTGAGAGCCGCTGGGCCCCCGGGGCCCCAACGCCACACCTCCAGACTCTCTCCAAAGCCCATGCCCTCGGTGTCGCTGGGGACAGGCCGTGGGTCCCGGAAAGGTGGCTGAGTCACGAGCTGATGCCCAGGTGGTGAGGGCACACAACAGCCCCGCCCACAGATCAGCCCGGCCCCTGGGCGCCCCGTCCTCGCGGATGCCCAGGTCCTCTGCGGCTCCACCTCCTCCCCAGATCCCGGGGCCGAGGCGGCCCGGACGTGCAGGCGCTCTGTCCCCCTCGGATCCCTCGTCCCAGGTGAGCGCACCCTCACAGCCGGCCGCGCCCCCCTCTGAGCTTGGGAGCCTGCCCTCAGGTGTCTGCGCGCCTCGAGACTCTGCCGCCCCCCCCCCCCCCACTCCACAGCCCAGGCTGCTCTCGCCTCTGGACCATGCGCTGCTCTGCCCACGTGGAGGCCATCTGAGTAGGGCTTAGCCACTCATCGTAAAAATGCCATCAGCTTCCTGCTGCAAAGCTCCCTGATGTGGCCACTGGCCCCAGCTCTCACCCCTGCCCCTGCCCAAAGGCTCTCCCTGACCCTCCCCGAGAGAGTGCAGAGTCCCTCCCCCCAGACCACCCCCAGCACCCCTCAGGGCACCTACTGGCTTCTGCCCACTCATGCACTCACTGCCTTAGGGCCTAGCACACAGTAGGCCTTCAACCAACATTTTCTACTGGAACAAACTGACAAATGTCGGCCCTCACCTGGCCGTGCCCCTGCTGCCCCGGTCCCAACACCCTGCACCAGGCCCGGCACTGGGGCACGTGCACCCCTCCATGCTCGAAAGAGCTCCAGGGCCTTAAAAAGCAAATGCTGAACGGGGACTTTACCAGGACTTTTTTTTTTAACTGCTGAGAAAAATTATGCCAAAAGCAGAACCCCACTGAGGTGGGACTTAAGACACTCAGAGAACGTCACAGCCAGAAAAGTCACAGTCGTGACACCGCTCTGAGCTGCTTAAAAGTCCTCTTTGGACCTGAAACCTGGGGGATGCAGCTCGGCCTCTGGGACCCCCAGCAGCGACTGAGGCTTGTTCCTGTCGTCCCGACACCCCGGGCTTTCCCACAGTATCTCAGGAGGAACACTGGGGACACAGGACAGTCTGCTGCCATCAGGCAGTGACTAGAAGACGCCTTCTAGTTTCTGTAAAAAGGCAGAAGTGAGCCATTTGCCATGTTTGGTCCTGATGGTGCGGAGAACGAGGGCCTGGACTCTCTGGGGGTGTCAGAGACTCAGGGAACCTGTGGCTGCAGCCGTGGCCTTGGGCTGAGAGGCATCCACACAAGCGCGCCACATCGGGGCGCCGGGTCTCCCTCACGGGACAGGAGTGGTTGACACGGGGGTCCCCCTTTCTCACCTTTCTGCTTTACTGCTGGTTCTGGCTCAGCACTTTCTCGCGGCAGACTAGATGAATTAGCATCTGAAACACTAGCTGAGTTAGTATTAGCTTCCTTTGTTCCTGATGTAAGACAGTTAAATGGGTTATTAAGATGGAACTGGTCATCAGAGGCACCCTACTTACCTGTGCTTCCCCACCACAAGCTTCCCAAGGATGACCCAGGGCAGCTTCTAGAAAACGCACCTAGAACACTCCTCCCAGGCCTGGCTCTGGGATCAGGAGAGCACGAAGGGACACCCAGACGTGAGCAGACCCCGCCCACGTGGCCCAGGCAGAGGCCTGGGCTCCCACAGCCAAAGCACCCTGGCCCCCCATTTCCAGGACCACCCGACACTACCAGTCTCCCCTCATCTCCCCACGAGAGCCAGGCCTGGGAGTCACAAGCTGCAAATAGGTTGCAACTTCAGGAAAGCAGGAGGAGAAGGAGAAATATTTCTGGCCTCGTGCACAGCCCTAGACGTGTCAAAAGCTCCCAAACGCTTGCCTCCTGATTACTGACTCATACGCGAATGTTTATAAAAATAGAAAAAAACACCAAATACCTGAGAAATAAAACATTTTTTCCTAGTAAAAACAAAAGGATGGGTGCTGGGGGAACAGATTTTGAATTGTGGCAGGACCCAGGGAGGAAACCTGACCCGTTACTAAAGGACCCTCCCACACACTCTCTGAAATGGATCCGGAGGCAAAAATAAAATCAGGAAAACGTTCCCTTTCCTGAAACACGATCTTATAATTTCTTAAAAGTACTCAAAGAAATAGTTTATGTCAGAATTAAACTGTCACTAACTATCAGAGAACTGCTTGATTTGATGTAGTGCAACTACATAAAATAGACAACATGTAATTTTCTGAGGAAATTTTTTTTTTGATCTGCAAAAACGATGCTGACTTAAACAGTCTGATTCATGCCTACAGTTAATTATTTATGATATCTCATAGGACCAACAAGAAATACCATTAAGTTCTAAAACAAACAAATCTAAAAATAAGTATAAGTTAGGCAGCTGTAGCTTGTCAATTTTAGAAGAAAACACCCCAATAACTTTAAGTTGTCATATGTTAATTGAAAGTATCAAATATTTTCTATATTGTGCAAAACCCACCAGCACAGTAAGTAAATTACAAATGCATTACTTCTGTCCATAGCTTGAGGAGACCAATGACACTCTGCACAATTTTATCTCCTCGAAGCTCTTTCTTTCTTTACTTTTTTGAGAGGCCTATGATGGTTGTTTTAACGTTTCCAGTGGTATTCTTAAGTAAGGTTTACTAAACCCCAAATTCACACAAACAGAAAGAACATAAAAACAGACTATCATTCACTAATAATACTACAATCGATTCCTAATCAGAGGACAGGTTAACCAACTTGCCAACAACAGCTTTTAAAACAATAACGCACCCATAAGAAATTAAAATTACTATGAATTGGAAAAAAAAAAAGTCAGCGCATTAGCACAATCTGCTGAGTTAGCGGCCATTACTGAGCCCTGCAGGTAAGGACGTGGGCGGAGCACCGCGCCTTGAGGGGGTTCTCATCCCAATAAGATCACCCGCGCAAAGCTGGGGGCACCGGCTGGGGCCACGGAGTCTGCACCAGTCACTCTCCCTGAAACTCACCAAGCAGCGCAGAGCCCACAGCACTGCACAAGCAGCTTGCCGTCCTGCCAGGCCTCTGTGCAAAGTTCAGCTGCACGGAGGTGCTGACTACATCTGAGGGTAAATGCAAATAACCAGGGTTTAAAATGGGCGGATCTGCCGGGCCCAGTGACCAGCCTTAGCATCATATCATGGGATGCAGAGACACTAAGTGCATCCTGACAGGACACAAGGTAAAGGGCACAGCAGCACCTACGTAGGGGTGAGGGAGAAGCAATCTCTTTAACCCAAATCTGATCAGGCCTTTAGATCTAACAGAAATACCGGGGGGCGGGGGGTGGCGCCATAAGTTAAATGACAGCACGGGAGCGATGAGACAAACGCAGAGGAGGGAGCGCTGCACAGGACAAGCAGCCTCACCTCTGCACAAAGCCAATGCTCTGGAACGAAGGTGGGGGAAGGGGGGCTGTTCCACATTCAAGAGATTAAAGACACAAAAAGAATAATAAAAAACATACAGTGTGTTCTGGATCCTGATTTTTTTAAAAATAACATTGTTGAGACAATAAGAATGCAGCCTGGGTTTTAGATGCTCTTGGGGAATGACAAGTCTGTTGGGTGCAACAATAATTTTACGGCTATGTAGGAACATTTTTTTTTTGAGGTGCATGCTGAAGTATTTAAATGGAATTATTTAAAGTATTAAAATATTTTTTAAATACTCTGAAGTATTTCATAAAACTACGTCACCATAGATGAAGCAAATGTGTCAGAACGTTAGGACTACTGAATCTACGTGAGAGGTACGTGGGTGCGAGTCATTCTACTCTTTCTACGTATTTTCCATAACGAAAATGTCTAAACAATAAAACAAAATGAAATGAGCGAACCCGAGCAAAATGAAGACATGGATGCCGTAAGGTTCCGGGAAAACATAAGACGACCAAACAGCTGTAGAAGGAGCGAGTCTGCTCAGACAGCCTGTGTGACAATGTGAGCAGGGGAGGAAGACGTTCATGTTTTGAGAAAGAAATGGATAAATTCCTTGTTGAATTCTTCAATCCACCGGCAAAGGCAAATGAGAACCACCAAGCCCAGCCATTGTCCCGGGACACCCCAACAGTAACGCGGGCCGGCCAGGCCCTGGAGCAGTCGGCACGACCCGGCCAGGCGCTGGTCTGAAGCGCTGGCCAGAAGCGCTGGCCAGGAGAGGAAGGGAGCTGGGAGGACACACCCAGTGGCCTGGATCTGGAAGCCATAATCAATCTGGAAACTTAAGGAACCCTAACGACTGCTGGCAAACCCTGAATTCCGGAAGCAAAATGACTGCCAGTGCAGGACGACACTTGTGATGACAGGGACCCGGGGTGTGTGCAGTGACAGGACTCAAGGGAGGAAGGGTTTGCGCGGAGGGAGGCTCACCAGGGCCACCCAGGGACAGGGAGCGCACAGGACTCTGCTGGTGGCCACCAGGTGGCGCCAGGCTTCCTTCTAACCTCCACAAAGCGCTCAACTGCGAATCGCCGGCTGCAATGTTCTGTGCTTCTTAAATGCTGAGCTTTTATTATTTTCACACATGCAGATAAAGATCTATAAAGATCCATAAAGTCTAACATATGTCTAAAGAACTACCCCAATTTATTTTAAATCCAGCATACCATCTCAGAACAGCGCTGACTCACCCTGACTTGGGGCTCTCGAGTAAACTTTATATATAAAGTGATGGGTACTAAAGCAATGGTGCACGACACGTCTGTGACAAGCCAGTCACTTCACGATCATCACCTCATTTACCCTCAAGGCAGGTCTTCTCACACCCGTGTACCCACGAGGAGACACTGGCTCAGCGAGCACACCTGTGCGGCTCGTTCCAGGGCAGCAGGTACGCAGGTTTGGGTTTGGATGCGAGGTGTGCCCACGTGGGCCGCCCAGGGCCTGAGCAGGGCAAGCCCTCACTCAAGCTTCGCCCCGCCCACTCCCCTCTCCTGCAGTACCAGGACTGCCCTGTGCTGCCCCCCACAGGACCCGCCTGTGGCTGAGAAAAGCTCCTGCAGAAATGAAATAAAACATCACAAGATGCAGCTGAATTGCAACAGGCGTGGCCACTGAGAAAAGCATTTTCATCCGTAAGAACTCATTCTGTCCCAATTCAGGTCGTTCGGTCCTCCCACACTGCTCAAGACGCAGATAAACCACACAGAGCTGACCTACTTGGAACAGAATAACCACAGACCATCACTGCTGAACCAGCGATGGAGCAGACGGCTTGCAAACACACCCCTCCTAGAAAAGCAAAAACTAGTAAAGGGAGAACGCAAGTGCAGAAAGATGGGCTCATTGTTATTCTAGCTACAGTTACAGAATGTTAAAAAACCAGGTAGATCCGAGGCAAGTTCAGCCTAGAAAAATTTTTATCTTTCCCTGGGGGCAAGATTTACACTATTTTTCCCCTCAAATGTCACTCAAGAATTGCCGTATTTCTGAAGAATTTAGTTAAACATCACAGAAGACTCCACACAGTTACAACCTTGGATCACCCCACCGAAATTCCATATCCGTACGTCTAATCAGCTGGTATCAGCAGGGTGAGGATGTGCACACACGTCACAGTGCCAGCCTCGAATGTAAAAGGTGTGCCACGGGGACACCTTCCCAGGGTGCTCCAAGCAAGCACTTGAAAATAGTTCTTGTGGAGCATTTTCTTAACAGAACACAGCAGAGCACGCTGCAGAATTGAAAGATAATTTCTCTAACTATCCACAACACTTTTTAAAATTCCAGGAGTAAGATGAAGAAAGCATTTTGACTTATGCAAAGAGGTTACACATAATAAAGCACGTAAAGGTTAACTTAAAGCTAAGTTAATCTTCTTTATCATAAAACTTAGCAAATTAAAGCAAACAGACTATCAAGTCATTTCTGTTCTTCAGTACACTGTGGGAAAAAAGAAATCTGATGAACATTAAAGTGGTTAGAAAAATAAAGAATAATGATAACCCCACTGAGATGTAAATATTTCATACCAAAGTGGTGAGGAATTTAAACTAAAGAATATATTTTTCTTACCTATTTCTGAAGTTGTAGTTTCCTGATCTGGTTCATTATTTAATCCAGACACTATGGGGTCTAAAATTTTAGCTGAAATATCATCCTCCTTTCTTCCTGACATAAAACAGTGAACAACAGATTAAACTATTGCAAAGGTTTTCGCTTTTGGTTGCTTTGGTTGGGATTTACAAGGCTTTATGCCAAGGTCACCAACTAACTGTCCCATCAACTCAACGGTCAACCCTCAGCCTCCACGGGATCCGTCTCGGAAGCGCTGGATAAGCCCCTACCTCTCCGGAAGCCCCTGGCTTTCAGGGCGCTGGCTCTCCAACCCCCCAACTTGCTGGCCTCTGTCTCCTCTGCCAGAGCCTCTCCTCCTCTCCGACTCTCGAATCCTGGGCTCCACGCTCCCCGGAGGCCATTACTGCATGAAGGCCCGCGCGCTAATCTGGGAACCCCCAAGTTCTTCATTTTAACGTCAGCTTCTCCAGCTCTGCCCCTGAACCTCAGGCCCACACGCCCGCCCGCTGTCCCAACGCCTCCACCTGCTTGTTTCACAGGCATCTTGAACTTAACGCCTCTAGAACGGATCCGCCAACCAGCTTCTCCCAAAGCCTTCCCCGCTTCAATAAATGACACCACAGAGGTGCCGGACACCCCGACCGATCCCACCTGTGATTCCTCTCTAACAGGCGCCGTGCAGTCCATCGGCGCCACTGTCATCCCTTCCGTGAGAGCGGCCTACCCCGCCCCACCCCCACTCCCCATCTCTGCAGCAGTGACCTTGGGTCCCAGACGTCGCGGTCTCTCACCTGGACGCCACAGCACCACCTAACTGCTCTCTGGCCTTCATTCGCGCCTCTCAAACCTAAGCCAGAGCCTGTCTCTGTCCTGCTGGGCACCCCGGGACTTCGCTCCCACCTACTCCACTGCCCCCAGCCTGCCCGCTCACGAGCCCCTTCTCCTGGCACCTGCCCTCTCTCTGCTCCAGCCTCACCACCTAGCTTCCAGTCACTCAAACAGGCAGGCCTGTCCCCAGCTCAGGGCCTCTGGCCATTCCTGGACACCCACAGGTCATGTGCTCTGTGATGCTAGTGGACTCTGTCCAGACACCCCCTCCTCAGTGGCCCTCCCTGCCTACGCACCCCCTCCACCTCTCTCGGCTTCACCTCCCTTCAAAAGACTCATGGTTAACTAACATGAATGTATACATCCTGAGTTCTCTTTACTATCTGTCTTCTCCTTCTAGATCATACTCTCCATGAGGGCAGGTACTCCACAGATATTTGCAGAATTAAGAAAGGAAGGCTCACATGGACGATTTCGGCCAGTGAGGGGGTCACGGACGGGAATCCATGCACGGCGGGGGCAGCCCCGTGGCTCAGACAAGGGGGCTCGCTGGTCCCCTGCCCCTGCTCCCCTTGGGGCCCCGAGAACAGTGCTCTAGCACCCGGGCCGTGTCTCTAGCACAGGGCGCATCTCCCCTGCACCACCCACAGGGCTCCATCTGTTCAACGATCAGACGGAAGCAAGGGATCAGGCGGCTAAAGGTTTCGAGTCACAAACCCTCGCTCGCAGCCTCCCTGGGGTTCGCTCAGTCTTACCGAGCTGTTTCCCGGCGTGTTCCTTCTTAGCTTTACTGCAGGAAGAGTTACGTTCTTTTTCAGGGGAGAGACTATTTTCACTGGTTCTAGAATCCCTTCTTCCTAACATGAAATTGCACAATGAAAATACGTATTAAACTTAATTTGCGATGCTGCATATTATCAAACAAATGAAATTAAAATGCACCCACTAACTCAAAGTGATTTGCTCTGCTAGTCTCCACTGGTTAAGAATAAGCAAAAATTATCATATTCTTACGCAGAATGGTTTTTGGATCCTATAGGGATTCTAGTGTGGCCTTAAGATTCTAAGTATGTCTAACAAACGTGATGCCCTCCCTCTCTAGTAAAGGCAAGGCTTCGCTCCTCGGCGGGAACACAGAGGACCTGTGTCTCGCACACCTCCTGGGTGCTGGACCCTTCCCCTAATGCTACCCGCTAAAGCGAGGCAGCACGACAGGGCGCAGCGCCAGCTTTGCTGGGCAAGGACCCGGGGTGAGGTCAGTGCCCGACTAGCAGAGGCAGGGAAGGAAGAGTTCACCAATTTGTCAACAGCTCAGTAAACCTTAGTGTCTTAAAGCTGGCAACTCTCTGATAACCAAATCTCTCAAAGATCAAATACAAGGAACCCTACAGTTCAAGCTTACCGGTTAACTCAGATGCTAACATCCTGAGTTAGTAAAAAAGAAAAGCAGATGATACGACCATCAGCTTAGAAAATCAAAACATCAATGGAACAATTATGGGTTAAGATTCAATACAAGCTAGATTTAAGATACATTTACAAAAATCAATGAAGTTTCTATATTCCAACAACGATCAGTAAAAATTAATGAGGGGAAGAAAGATACCATTTCCAAAAAAACTGAAAACAAAACAAACAATCGAGCAATCCCTGACTGACAGACACACCCAAGCACCCAACACACATCTCGGGAGAGGAGGAGACCCCTGTCTAACTTGAAAGTAGAGGTATCCAATCTTCCCAGAATAACGAAAGCCTAAGTTTCACCCAAGTCCAATTACATCCTCATCCATTTGTTTTGTGGGATGTGGGATTCTTTGACTCATGAAGTGATTACAAAATACATCTGGAAGAATAGCAAATAAAAGGGCTTAAAACGTCTTTGAAAAGAAAAATGATAGGGAACTAGTAGTGAAACAGAAAACCGTAGAGAAAAAACAAAAACAGAAACACCAGACTCCAGACTCCAAAAGGCATGTGGGGAGATCACAGAGCAGGAGGGAAGGGAACAATTATTTAGTAAGTGACCCTGGAACACCTGATGAGTTATTATGAAAAAATAAATGCAGAGCTTCATTTTATACCATGAATTAAAATACGAGATAACCAAAAAGATTAAATATTAAAACGTATGACAAAACACAAACCTTCATCTCTCAAATCTCTGGAAAAACTACAGAAAAAAGACTGGTAGCTTCCAGTGCATAAAAATTAAACACCTAGGCTTCCCTGGTGGCGCAGTGGTTGAGAGTCCGCCTGCCGATGCAGGGGACACGGGTTCGTGCCCCGGTCCAGGAGGATCCCACATGCCATGGAGAGGCTAGGCCCGTGAGCCATGGCCGCTGAGCCTGCGCATCAGGAGCCTGTGCTCCGCAATGGGAGAGGCCACAACAGTGAGAGGCCCGCATAACGCAAAAAAAAAAAAAAAAAAAAAAATTAAACACCTAGGCAAGTCAGTAACCAAACAAAATTAGAATTAAAAAAGTGGAAAAAAATATAAGAAACAAATACTTATTTAAAAATCGGCAGGGGGGTGGTGGTGGGATGAATTTGGAGATTGGGATTGACATACATACCTAAAATAGATACCTGATAAGAACCTGCTGTTAGCACAGGGAACTCCACTTCCCTGTACAGTAGAAACCAACCCAACATTGTAAAACAACTATACCCCAATTAAAAAAAATAAAACAATAAATACTTTAAAAAAAATTGGCAGATGTCCTTAACATACAGGGAGCTCACACAAATTAAGAACACTCAGACTCTGAGTGTTTTCCATCTATCAAAATCAGCGAGCCTTTCAAACAAATCCCCAGAGAAGGTGTGGGGTAGAGGGTACGGACAGTGTCCACCGTAGCTAAAACCTTACAATGTCCATAATGGCCCTCTGTGCCAGTAATTATACCCTGGGAACCTATCCCACAGAGATCGCCCAAAAGGAAGAGAAAGTTTCTGTCACAAAGAAGTTCACTAAAGCATTTATCAATGTCAAAGAGTGGAACTTACCACCTAAGTTCAATTTCTCAGTGAAAAATTCCAACTACTACATTCTTGCCATACTTCTTTAAGTTTTACAATTTAGGAAAAGGATGACTTTTCAGGAACTACTACCGCTCATTCAAAGTAACTTCATGCTTCCACTGAAAGCCTCCGACACTGCCAGCCTCCAACTGTATTTCCCTGCATTGGACTGACATTCTTTCCCTACTTATTGGTCTGTCACAAGGAGACACATCTTCGGGCAAACCCAGGCCAGGCCCGTTTGCTTCAGCTTCAGCTTTTAGCATGACTGCCAGTGACATTTTCTGCTATGTTTTAAATGCATAAACATCACCTGTCTAAGGGCAGGACGCTCTTGATGTCCGTCCTGCATCAGGACTAAACTTGCTTACCCATTCAGAAGAGTCAGTGAGACACGGATGACTGATAAATATTTCTGGAAAATTAACATTCAGTCACATCTTTTAGATTGGAACACAGATCACGCAGGTGTACTCTGCCCCTGGTGTCGTGAGCTCACACATGTGTGCGAGGGCATGCACATGCATGTGGGTGTGAAAACCATATATCTTCATCATTTTCACACAGTCTTTGTTCCTTCCAAAGGCAAATCCGCTTTCTAGTCACAGAAGCTTTTTCCTACTAGATGTTGTGACTAAAGCAAAGAATCTAGTATTGGGTTTCCCTGGCGGCACAGTGGTTAAGAATCCGCCTGCCAATGCAGGGCACATGGGTTCCAGCCCTGGTCCAGGAGGATCCCACATACTGCGGAGCAGCTAAGCCTGCGTGCCACAACTACTGAAGCCGGCGCGCCTAGAGCCCATGCTCCACAACAAGAGAATGCTCCACTGCAATAAGAAGCCTGCGCACCACAACGAAGAGTAGCCCCCACTCACCACAACCAGAGAAAAGCCTGTGCGCAGCAACGAAGACCCAACGCAGCCAAAAATAAAATAAATTAAGAAAAAAGAATCTAGTATTTTCAGCTACATTGTATGATAAATTTTGCAGTACCTTCCACTGAATTTTTGGATCGCCGTTTTGATGTCTTTGTTGTCACTGACCTGGATGCTCTAGTGGAAATCTCAGTCTTAAAGAAAAGAGAATGAAAAATATAAATTAATTGATGCACCACAGAGCGACACCATGAGCAGATTTATTATTCAAGCTCAAGGAAGAACAAACAGGAAACACAATAACATCCGTACGCATTCAAAGGGGAACTGACTCCAAGTCAGCGCAGCTAAGCACTTAAGACCTAAGAGTGTGGATTAGAAGGAAGCCGAAAGCTCTTTCACTCTAAATGCAGAATTCCACTTTTTGGTACAGCCCTAAAAAGGTCAGCCGTCCACTGACCATACCTTGAGAATCACTCTCATCAGATGAGTTTATGAGGACTCAACTTCTGTCGCTATATGCTTAATTACCTCAATGCATTTGTGAACAACTCTGAGAGTGAAAACGTACACAGTGTGTTTAAACAGAGCGTAAATCAGAGAAAACAGCACATCCCGTCCCTCCCACCGCTGGCTCAGTTCCCTGGCCCGACCCCTCCCTCAACCTGCCATGAGGGCCTCTTAACTAGCCTCCCAGCCTCCACTCCACGCCTGTCCATCTTGCCTGTGGCTGCCCGGATATACTTTCTGAAATGCAAACTGGACGATGAAGTTGGGGTGAGTCTAACCTCCCCAAGACAGCCCGGCCTGGCCTGGACCTCACCCACAGGAACTGCACTGCAGGGTCCCACCGGGCCAGGCAGAGCTTGGACGGGTCCCTCCAGCCGGCTCTCCGGTCCCTGCCTGCCTCATGACTTAATCCTCTCCCAGACTCCTCCAAAGTGCCACCTCCATCCTCTCCCCAAATGACTGCCTTACCCCTCTGTACTCCGCACATCATACTTGTCACATAAAGGTACGAGGAGACCCAAGAGTCCACCACAGAGAGGCAGAGAATAAACACACCCCACCTACCTTGCAGGCAGTAAACCCTTTAAAGCGGTACTTTTACGACAAAATAAATATGGACCTATTGTGTGTGAGCCTCCGCCACGCCCCACCCCGTGCCTCCGTGGACTGGGGGTGGACCACACACAGCACTTACTATTTCAACACAGCTATGGGTTTATGGGTTTATGCCTCTCAAAATTATTTTTTCAAGTTTACCTCTGTTTCAGCTTTGGAGTCTTTGAAAGATCCATCTGACGACTTTTTAGACATCTCTCCTGAGCTTGAGGACTATAAAAAAAAATTTTTTTTTTCAAACTCTAGAATTACTCAAGTCCGTAACATCTAAAAACGCGCCGAGATGTTTTCTCTAACGCTGACCAACAAGATAACCCTTCACACGGGAGCACCACGTCACATCCCAGCCCCGCCCCACTGTGGTCGCTGTGTGGCCTGGACCTCCAAAGGCCTATCCGAGATCTCCGCCCACTGGGGGCTGACCAGGAGGCCAAGGGCAGCAGGGGCAGGGCCTCGCAGGGAACCGCAGGGAGCAGCGGCTCCCAGGCCCACGCGGTCCCTACGCCAGGCCAGACTTCTCGGAGATGTTCCAGGAACACACAGGGAATCTGGAAACAAGGGAGTCGCCCACTCCTATCTTCTGTGAGGGAACCACTGTCACCTCCCAATGGAGCAGTTCTTTTTGAGCAAAGTCTCCAGACGCTACATCAGGAAAGCACTCTCAAAACAAAAATGACGTGAAAACTGTAAGCATGTTAAATCAACACCTTAAAAAACCTCACACTTAAATCAACTCTCAGAAAGACATATCTCGACATAAGGAGTAGAAGAGACACGATCACTGAGATTTTCCTCCATGAAAAGCAGTGGATGCCTGTTGAGTACTTCAACAATTAACTGTCCTCACGACTTAACTATGAAGGTAGCAGACTATATCCGAAGTAGTTTCCTGTGCGGGCCGGGCTCTGTGCCTGGGGTCCCCCCAGCCCAGAGTGCTCAGCTCCCTGCAGACATGGGAGGAGGGCAGCACCCACACGTGGCCACTCTGACCTCAGACTCATCCTCCACCGCCACACGGGGACACACCCGTGACTTCTCAGAGTGCCTTCATACCTGCTGTTTCACAGGCTGAGAATGTCTCACCATCGTCTCTTCTAACTCATGGGATTCGACTGGAGGCTGCAGACTGCCCGGCAGGGCCCAGGTGAGAGCTGAGTCTCCTCTTTCCTGGAGCTGCCCTCCCGGAAGCCTCGAGGCTCGGCTCTCTGGGGGTCCCACCACTCCTGGGGGAGACAGCAGCCTGCCCCCAGAGCCCTGTTCCACAAAGGAGCCCCAGATGGACACAGAAGGGCCAGTCCAGCAAAATCACCACGACAGGTCTATGAACACCTGCCTTCGGCCAACAAGGGCCAGCTGGGAGCAGGAACGCAGTCCGTTCACCCTGGTCTCACACATTTAAACAAAAGCACGCCTCGCTCGTGGCTCCAATACGTCCCATATATCCACCTATAAAAGTTCTCTTTGGAACTGTCTCTCTACTTAAAAAACCAGTCATACCACCAGCAACCTCAGTGAACATCATGGGTGGGACACTGGGTCTGAAGGCCTGGAGGGCTGAGAAGGTGCCCCAGGCAGGGGCTGCCTCGTGCACAGTAAAGTGCACTAGAATGTTCGAGCACCACACTAAAACCGGCTCAGCGAAAAAGACTTTTCTTAGACCTCTAGAAAGAAGCAAAAGACGGGGAAGGTCTCTGTTATTTCTAAAACTCCTACGGGAAACCGGGCTCTTATGATACATACGCCGTGGTGGGTTACATGACTCCAGGGTGTCCCTGGGAGACCCCAGGGTCCCAGGTAGCATACCGACAGCCAACAGAACCACCGAGCAGACCAGCTGCCAGGCCTGGCGTGCAGTCCGTCCCACGGAGCCCGCTCACCTCCCGGTGCCAGGGATGCGAGGCCACAAAACCAGAGGCCGGCTCAGCAGGAAAGAGCAAGCTAGCCCCTCACCGCCTGGCCGCCTCACTCAGCAGACCTTGTGCTTTCCCAGAGCTCAGCTTCCTCCTTTCTAGCAGCTGGAGACCAGAGGATTTCCAGGACCTGCCCAGGACACTTTACAGTTACCTGATGTCCCTGCAAGAACCAGCATTTGCAATGCCAGCCCTGCCCGGAGACTTACCCTATTTACAGTGGGTCCGAAATAACCTGCACCTCTAGAAAACAGTGTCTGAAACCAAAAGAATTTTCTGGAAAACCCTAAATTTACCTGAAAATTTAATTAAACAAGAATTCAGTAAACTGAGGTCTCATTTTACTCATCTGCTAATGCTTCAGAGACTTAGAAAGTATCCCCAATCCTTAATAAACGCAGCCATGCCCACACCCCGGGGACCCCACACACTGAGGCTGCCTGGAAACGCTGCTCACAAAGCCACGGGACCCACTGATCCCCAGTCTCCAGGAGAACGCCCAAAGGCACACACACACAGCAGACAGGAAAAGCAAAAACCAGTATCGCTTTAAGGTTCTCCTAGGAATCCACGACTGTCAGAATTTTAAATTGGTGATAAAGAAATCCAGTTTCCTAATCACACTACAACCAAGACCAGAGTCGTTGTGGAGAACACCACGAACCCTTTCTAAGTTAAAGGCAGAGGTTTTCCGACAGGACTTACCTTTCTCCCCGGCTTCTCGCGCTCGTGGCTCCTCTCCCTGTCGGGGTCCCTGGAGCGCTGCCCGTCCCGCACCCTCTGCCGGGCCCGCTCCTGGCCCTTGTGTCGCTCGCGCTCGCTCTCCCGGTCTTTCCACTTCTCCTCCTTTCCGCCCTCGTTCTTCCGCTCGCTCTCCCGCTCTGCGCCCTTATCCCTGGCCCTCTCCGGCCGGGCCCTGTTCTTGGCCCGCTCGCTCTCCCCTTCGTGGCACTTGTCTCTCTCGGGATCTTTGTGTCTGTCTCGGTCATTCTCCTTGGCCTTCTCCCTGTCCCTTTCCTTTTCTCTTGGTTTGCTTTCTTCCTCTTTCTGTTTTCGACCTCCGCTTGTATTCCTCTCATTTATTTCAGAGTTTCTTCTATCCTAGGAAAAAAAAAAGCTGGATGACAATATCACTTATAAATGTCTACCTGAACCACAAAAAGCCTCATTATTTCATTTTCAGATGCACGTAACTTGCATTCACCTCTTTATCCTTATGAACCCTGGATGCTTCCTCCCTCACGTTCTTATTATCCAATTCTTGAGGTTTCGACGTCAGTGAGGACCTTCCTTTTGTTTCCACCTTCTCTCCAGCTAACACTCTCTTCACCGCATCGTCGCTGGAGAGCTTGTCCCAACGTGAGGAAATAAAATGCAAGGTTGCGATGAAATTAGTACATTTAATAAACATGAATGTCAACATTCAAAGATTGCTCATTAAACGGAATCTTTGTCTCCTAATGGATTTCAAAGGATAAAATATTAAAAGGAAATGAACGTTACCACAGACAACGTACAGCATCTCCTCTACCTGAGCCCTCCAGCACTCCTGCGGTAACCGCACAGTCCACTCAAGCTAAATGAACCCTGGGTCCCTTCTACCCAAGGTGCCAAGCGTGGACGTGTGTGCTGTTCAAGGACGCCAAAGCTGGCCACACGACTACGACACCCTTCACTTCTCACGGGGCCACAGAGGCCCAGCACCGAAAGGGCCTAAGGAATGACCTAACCGGAGCCCCATCAAATGCCAAAATCCCTGCTGCAGCAGCCCTGACCGCCCCCGAGTCTCTGAACACCTCGGGTCAGGAATCCCACTGGCCACACACTCCCGCCTTCCGCAAGCCTGCGCTGAGTGACTGCTACACGCCCGGCACTAGACCGCGGGCCGAGGACACGCTGCACACCAGCGAGGCGGCCAAACACAACAACCAAAAGTCAGTGCGCTGGGGGAACACGACGGGGGTTCCAGCAAGAGCAGCCAATCCCACACGGCTCCCGGGAAGCAGCTCCGCACAGAGAAAGCAGCAGCACAAGTGAGGGAGCGAGACCAGGGCAGGAGCCCTCAGGGGCGCAGGCACAAGGTGAGAGATGAGAGAAAAGGACCAGAGGAGACGGGCTTCGTGAGCGGTGCACGGAGCTGGGGGCGAGGGATTCAGCAGGAAGGCTAGTCAGATTTGCTTTCTGGAAAGATGAGCAACGAGAAGGATCTGGGGGTGGGGGCGGGGGACAGAGGTCAGCGCACTGGAAGATGAGCCTCTGCATCTCCATGCCTTGGACCCAGCACACCAGGGCGAGGCTACCCTGAGGCCCCGGGGGCCAGTCTGATCCCACTCTCCATCTCCCACTGCTGCTGTGTGAGCTGAAGCCCACCTTTCCCATCTTGGTAACATGGAAGGTGAGCCCTCAGCCCATCAGGTCCATGAAGGGCTCTGTTAGCCATGCCCTTGATAAAGGTCCAACTCCGCTCCCCTGGGGGCTACTCAGATCCCACAAAGAAGGCAGGCCCTGGGGATGACCTGCTCCTACGGCCCAGTTGGACTGTGAGGGAGAAGCCAAGATTCCAGCCCTTGGTGAGGATCTCAGGAAATCCAGTCCCTGCACAAGTGAAACGGGATCTCTGTGAAGGCAGCACAGCTCTGCAAACACCCACCAGGGGAGAGGGAGGGATGGAGGGGAGGAGGGAAAGAGGGAGGGAAGCAGACCCAAGAGGCTGGAAAGGCGGGCAGAGAACAGGGACATCCCACAAGCCCCAAAGATGAAGAAAAGCAGCTCCTCCGGCCACCCGGTTGGAAACAGTCACCTGCCCTGAAAGGAGGCCCAAAAGGAGAAAGGATGCAGGGCTCAGCAGGCCGGGCACGCAGCCTCCAGCCACGTGCCCACGAGCAAAGTGCCTGTGGAGTCCCTATTTGATGCTGACAGCTCATAGACCCTGTGCGTAGCACTGCCTTATCTGTTTCAGTGTACAGCTTTAAACTACTTCTGCAACTCTGAGGCTCCAGGAGAGGTGGGGTCAGACTGCAAGCACAGGGTTAAAACCCCCTCCTTAAACACCTCGGCTCCGCTGCGTGGCCTGCCCTCCCCGTCTGGTCATCCCTCCCGCGCTGGCAGCTTCCAGCTCGGGGGCGGCGCTACCTTGTTGAGACAGCACTTTCCGATTCTCTGGAGCAGCTCGTTGGTCCTTTCAGGCTCGTGCCCAGCCACGATCCGAGCCGGTTTTGCCAACAGTGGCTCTCCGGAGACCATGACCACCACGTCTATGGCCTTCTGAAGGAAGCTAATTTTGGCGTCTTTATCCTGAAAGATTTCCATTTAAAACACAAATATTAAAATACTTCAAAAAGAGCTTGCATTATCTTCAGTATGTCCAACAGGCACAGTTCCCGTTTAGATAAAAAGCTATTTTTAGATGTGTGTTAAATTTAGAAATCCTGACTCTTTATAACAACAACCACCAAAAAAAATCTTCGGTAAAGCTTTTAGCTGTAGGTGGTGGGCTAGCATCACTAACCTTTGGAACACTCATTCCATTCCTCCAGGATAACGTTAGCGTGCTAGGCAGCTGCTGAAAAGACCACGAAGTGAGGAAGGGAACCTGGCAACGCCCAGAGCCACCAGCCTCGCATGCCAGCCACAGGTCAGCCGTGAGCGAGGGGCCACCACAGCGCACCGCTCACAAAAACCCCGTTCACGAAGGCGAGCAGGGACAGTGCCTCAAACCTACCTTAACGTTATCGGACTTCATCTCGGCGTCTGTGTAGAGGCCCTTCATGAAACCGGTCATCCTGATCACCTTCAAAAGATAAAGCGAGGCCATGGTCAGCGCCCCATGGGACAGCCCGTGCCCTGGCCTCGCCCACTGCCCACGCTAAGGGCCGCCTGGATCTGTCTACGCCCAGGACGTCATTCATCCACTGACGCAATGAGCACTGAGCGTCTGCCATGTGCCAGGCCTTGTCCCGGCAGGAGCCAGCCTGGTCCTCACAGAACTCAGCCTGGCTGTGACGACAGGTGAACACGATGGACCCACGGGGCTATAACGGGGGACAGGATCCCTCCTAATCCAGGTGCAGGAGGCCCCGGGGAGTCGGGGAACACTTCCCAGAGCAAATCATATCTAAACTAAGACCAGAAGCTTACAGGAGAAGAATTGGGGGAGCGGGTATTGAGGAAGCACGTGACAGGCAAAAGAAACAGTCCCACAAGGTCCAACTAGGTCCTGTTCAAGGGGCCAGAGGAAGTTCGACAAGAGGAGCCTGAGGCCAGGGAGTCAGCACGGGCCTGACTGGATGGCCTTTGAAGCCATCAGGAATATGGACTTAGCCTCACGACCACGAGGAGGCCCCGAGAGGTGCACAGACAGGAAACGGCCTCCTGTGAGGACGGCTCAGGGCAGTGGAGAGCGTGGACTTTGGAAAGAAGAGGGACTTCCCAGCCTGGGTTTCTCCTCACTTCCTGGGACACAGGGGTGCTCTGTGCCACATCACTTTTGTTCTCCCCCCACCCCTTCCTCTCCTCAGTCAACCTGGACCTCCCAGCTACCCCTCAGTCAGGCTTTGGGGGTGGTGATGTGTTCTGTTCCTCCCCACCTCCAGACACACCAGGGCCCTGGCTTCTCTCAGACCAGAGGTTTTCAAAATGCGGCAGGTCACTATAAGGTCAATGTAATGGGTAGCAATAAGCATTTTTTTAATAAAACATAAAAGAAAATATCAGACTGCACTGTATGTAGTTAAGATGAACATTGCCTATATGTGTGTGTCCTGGGTCAGATATAAAGAGTATTTATTACCTTAAAAAAAAAAAAAGACAGTCCCACACTAATATTAGGCTCCTTCTCTGAGACCAAGCTACAACTAGCTAGCTATTAATTAAGCTAGCTTTCATTCCTCAAACTACTTAACAGCTGTGCTGGTTTTCTTCCTGACAAAACAGGTGGAATATTAGGAGTATCCTGCATTTAACATTCCTGGAACTTCTGCATCCTCAAAAGGAAAAACCTTTGGAGCTTTTTCCAGTGTGCTGACAGTTAAACTTGTGAGCAGTCATTTTAACCAACAAGAGGCGTGAATTTCGCAGGATCAGTGCTTCAATTTATGAAAGAGGCAGAGTTGGTTTAGCAGTAGCTAAAATACTAACAGGGAGATTTGAATACAATACTCAGGGGCAGTGAAGAATTTTCGTACAAGGATCTGCACATATTTACTGAAAATGCTTTCCAGATGTCAACTGTCCTAACATCTTTATTGAGTAGGTGACAATTAACGTATTTATCTTTACACAGGTAGAGAAATTAATTTTGACCTTAGATTAGGAAAAAACTGAGGAAGAAAAGCAGACCAGTGGATCCCGATTGGGAACACAGAACTCCTTCCCCACACCCTGGCTACCTGGCCAACCAAGCCGGTTCCTGCCCAAACCTTCCTCCTCCTCCGCCCTTCCAGGAGGTGGGGACAGCAGCCACCATGAGCCCAGGGCCACACCAAGACCCACAGGACGAGGTATGGCCCCAGCCTCCTTCCTGGCTCTGTTTCAGTGAAGAGATGGGACTAACACAGAAAATGAAAGTGTGAGGCTGGGCGGCAACCGCTGTAGTTGGCCACTCACCTCCTGGCTAAGTGACTTGACCCCTCCTGGGTTAGAGGACGCTACCTGCCTACTTCACAGGGCGGGGGTGATGCAGCTCAAGGCCCGGCTCCCACCAGGCTCTCCACGCAGCCACGTCCCTTCCCCAAACACTGTCCAGGGCAGGTCTAAGTGCTGCACTAGCTTAGGAGGAGCGGGAGGCCAGTCAAGGCAGCCCTTGGGATGTGGGTGGGTTTCAAGAGAGCTGTAAGCACGATTAGGGTTTTTAACAGAGAGAGGCACACATTGTAAGCTAAGCTGAGATAGCAAACACAAGCAGAGCAAAATTTGTGTAATTTCCAGCACCTGCTGGAAAGAGTGAGAAGTGAAGTTTAAGGACAAACATGGGGCAAGAGTGGGAGCCTGAGCCCCTGGACACCTGCAAGTTTGAGCTCTTAACTCCCCAAGAGCATGCCCGAGTTTCCAAGGTCAACACTGCACTCAGGTGTGCCACGGAAATGGGCGCTGCCACCCTGAGTTACAGGAGCCTTGACTGATTCCATTCAACAATGAATGTCGTGCCCCTTCTGTGTACCGTACCCAGGATATGCCAACAAACAAGCTACCGTCCACGTCACTCAGGAATTCACCAGCCAGTGGGGAAAAGTTTACAGACAACCAATCTCAAGACATGCTCTGTCGTTTATCAGCAAATACTGACCTGCTCTTTTATAGCGTCTTCTTTTCAGGTCCCCTAAACCACCTTCAATCAATTCACCCACAGGTACTGATTAAGCATCCAGTATGTGGTGACCACAGTGGAGCAGGTGGAAGAAAACTTAGGGAGAGGGAGTTTATACAAAAAAAAAAGAATGATTTCTTTCTCCCGGGATTTGTAAGCACTCTCCACATGCTAGACACCGCAGCAAAAAAAAATCACAGAAACAGCTTTGCCAGGTAGAGTGGAAGATGTGCTCTAAGAGATACATGGGTAGGATGGGAAGAAATAAGAATGCTCCCCAAGGGGCCGGGAGTCTCCCCGGAAGAGGGGGCTCAGGGGGGTGGCGCGAAGGGGGAGCACAGGGGTGAGAGCAGAGGCGCCGCGGAATCCGGCCAAAGCCCGGCTCCTCGGGCAGGGGACGCGCTCAGCGACGCGAGGTCCCACCCTGACGCCAGCCCTGGTCCCGACCCACAACCCGGCAGTGACCCCCGACCCGCATCCCGGCCCTCACCCCGACCCCCACAAGGGCCCTGACCCCCGGCCCGCACCCCGAGCCCCACAAGGGCCCTGACCCCCAGCCCGCACCCAGACAGCGCACCGGGACCCCGGCCCCGACCCCGACGAACCCCGGACTGCACCCCGACCCCCGCCCCGGCCCGGCGCTCACCTCCGTGATGATGTCGTGCAGGTAGCGGAACGGGGGCTTGTTCAGCAGCTTCTCCGTCAGCGGCGGCCTCCGAATCACCTTCCCCAGAGCCTCCTGCGTCCGCTTCACCACCGCCGCGTTCATGGCGGCGCCGCCCGCGTCTCGCCGGCCGCCGAGCCTAAACCCCGCTCCCCGGCCGCCGCCGGCCCCGCCGCCGCCGCCAGGTCCAGCCTAGACGCGCCGCTCGGGTTTCCATCCCACAGTGCACCGGAGTCGGCCAAGGCGCGTGCGCGGGGCCGCGGCCCTCGGTCGCCAGGGCGGCGCGGCCTTAGCAACGGACCCGCGGCGGCGCCCCGGGCCCTGTCCGACTGCGCGCGCACGCGGGCGGTGTCTGCGGTGGGGCTGCCTCAGCGTCCCTGCCCGGTGACAGCGCCGAACCCCTCCACCGCTCAGCAGCCTCGGGAAAAAGCTGTTCGCCCCGCGTTAGAGGAGCCCTCCCGAGGACTTGATAGCAGCAACACAGCTTCCAAGATTCATTTCGGGGGGACTGGACTAAGTTATCTCGAAAGACACATACCTTATCCTGTTGTTACTTAACATGGCTTCTCGGAAGAGTAACTCCTTTTCTCTGAGGCTATGTTTCTGTTCCTATAAAGCAGGGATAATATGTGCCAGCCTCCCTCACTCCCAGGGAGATGAGGACCAAACGATGCTTCAGGGCTCTGTAACCAGGATGAAGCCGCTCCCTTGTTGTTCTGCCAGGTGTCTGTGGTTCTGTCCCATCTGTCTTCCATCCGCCACGCACAGGCTCACTGCAGGTACTTCTATAAATTTTGAAGCTTTGTGGTCTGTTTTTAGTTCTTCTATTGGATACCTTTATAATTTTTATTTACATTCATTTTTACCATTTTCAATGCGCTCCATTCTTTATGTGTTCTTTGCTCGAGATGTATCTGGATGTGGAGTTTTTTAACTTAAAATTTATATTTGACTTTTTAAAATATTTATTTATTTGGCTACGTCAGGCCTTCGTTGCAGCACGCGGAATCTTCGTTGCAGCACGCGGAATCTTCGTTGGCGGTATGTGGGATCTATCGTTGTGGCGCTCCTTGCGACGCGCGGGCTTCTCTCCAGTTGTGTCGTGCGTGCGGGTTTTCTCTTCTCTAGTTGTGGCCTGGGCTCCAGAGCGCAGGGCCTCTGTACTTTGCGACACGGAGGCTCTCTAATTGAGGCGTGAGAGCTCGGTAGTGGGGCTCAGGCTTAGTTGACCTGCGGCATGTGGGATGTTAGTTCCCCGACCAGGGATTGCACCCATGTCCCCTGCATTGGAAGGCGGATTTTTTACCACTGGACCACCAGGAAAGCCCCCGATTATTATTGACATTCAATAAAATGCACCCATTTTAAGTGTACAGCCTGATGCATTTTGGTAATTTTACACAATTATGCTACCATCACCACAATCAAGATACAGAACAGTTCCTGTACCCTAAAACATTTTCTCGTGCTCATTTGCAGTTCATCTCCTCCCCCACCCCAGCCCCAGGCAACTGCAACTGTCATTACATCCATGCCTTTCCTAGAGTTCCATATAAATGGAATCACACAGTACATAGTCTTTTGTGTTTAATTCTTACCTTTATAATGTTTTGAGATTCATCCATATGTCATTCCTTTTTGCAGCTGAGTAGTATTCCATAGTACAATTTGGTTATCTGTTCAACAGTTGATGAATATTTGAGTTGCTTTTATTTCTTATTATTTATGAATAACACTACTAAGACCATTCACATACAAGTCTTTGTATGAACATAAGTTTTCATTTCTCTTGGATAAATACCTAGAAATAGGATTGCTGGATTATATGGTAAGAATATGCTTAACTTTACAAGATACAACCATACTGTTTTTCAAGTGGCTGCATCGGTTTTCATTCCCACTAGCAACGTATGGGATTCCCAGTTGCCCCATACCCCCTGGCAACACCTGATGTGTCCGTCTTTTTAATTTTAGCCGTTCTAATAGGTATGTAATAGTATCTTATTATGGTTTTAATTTTCATTTCTCTGGTAATTACTGATTTCAAGCACTTTTTATGTACATGTACACTTTTCATTTTCACGGGCATTCATATATATTTGGTGAGGATAGCCTACAAAGTATCATTCAGGCATTTATTGAATCACTGCTGTATGCTGAGTATTGTTTAGGTGCTGGGGATTTCTGTGGAACTACATACCTTCTGGTAAGCAACTTCCACAACAGCAGTTGTTCACTGCTCCTAGGACCATAGCTCTCTCTGCTGCTAACTGCATCCAGGACCATGTGAGCATTGGTTATCTAGCCAGAGGCCAGGTGAACGGCCAGAGCTCATCTCCTTCCAGCAGTGCCAACCTCATTTCTTTCCACACTTCACCATGCAGGTGGGCTGGCTGTAAGAGACTTTACTGAGAGGTTGAGAGAAGCCTAAGAGGTGACAACCTGTGAGGGAAGGCATTTGATAACACTCACTGTGTAGAGCTCTTCCACGGTCCATGAGGAAGAAAGCCCCCGGAGAATCGTGCTCTAAGATTCCCTCCCAGGTGGCCCTCGGCTATTAACCCTGCTTCCCAACTTCCAAGTCCACCCCTTGGCCAGAGCACCTCCATCCTCAGGCCCCTGCCTTATCAAATCTTCCTGACTTTCTGGGAACCCCACTCTACCCATGGGAGCTTTTGTCTTCCCATCCATTCCCTTTCGCCCAGCAGTACACTTCCCAGAGTCTGGGTTCTCCCGTCCAGACTCACAATCCAAGGTCTTGGCAGGACAGTCCCCTGTGGCATTTGGCACCTTGGTCCCTTGGGTGATGGTGGACACTGTGAACCAGGCTCCTTCCAGGGCTCTCAGATTCCTGTTATCCTCCTTGTCGTCCACACACTTATCTTTATCACACATGTATCCTGTTGCCCAAGAGCAAACACTCGTTCTTAAACCGTCCATCAAACGCCATAAAGAAGCGTAAAACAGTTTCCCAACTGCCTCGCCATTTCTGAGCGTCCTCACCCACGCTGACGCTAGTACTTCAATCACGATGGAGAATGGTATTCACTCCCTTCCCCCTCCCCGTCCACCACCCGACCCCACCTCAGGCCCCCTGGAAGTCTATTAAAAGGGGGGCCATAATGGGACTGTGTACTTCTTCATGGCTGGGCCCTTAGTTCATGCAGCTTGGCCCAAAGCTCTGCGGTGATTAAGCCCTTAGACGAGGATGCACCAGCTTCCTGCCCTCCAGGCGTTAGGGAGAGAAGGAAGGGGAACTCACTGGCCCAGGGCGGCCAGGCCCCCGGGGCCTGCAGCAGATGCAGAAGATGCTGTGGAGTCTGAGAGCCGGAGCGTCCCACCCAGACCTCTTCCTCCACCTGCCCACCATGGCCAAGCTGGGAGCCCAGAGTCTCCCGTCAGGGGCACCCACCTGTGAGCTTTGAACACTGGCTGGGCTTGGCCTGAGCCAAGGGGCAGAGGGGGAACTCAGGGAGGTCAGTGACCTTGGCCTCTGACCCCCAAGTACCCGGCCTTCTCAACAGAGGCTCCCCAGCCTCCTGCCCAGAAAGTTCACGCCAGGCAGAATCCTCCTCTGGGCCCGGAGCAGCCAGGGCAGCTGTGGCCAGTAACCGGCTTGTCTGTGAGCAGTGGGGGAGGGCGTATGGCTGTGGAGAGTCCTCTGGCCCCGAAGGTCCACCGAGGACCCCAGCCAGTGCCGCACGAGGAGGAATCGTGTTTCTCCCACAGCTGTGGAGAGTAGGGGGACTTCTAGGCTGAGGAGGCCCTGTGGAGGCCGGAGGGCACAGGCCTGGCCCCTCTCTGCGGGACTGTGAGAGAGGGTGTGAGATCTGAGATCTGGGACAAGGGAGCAGGGTCACCACCCCGCACTGAGGGCCTGTCTGGGCGGAGGTGACTGTCGAGTGGACATGAGTCCCTGTAGGTCACGTCCTTAACACCGTCCCTAGGTGAGTCCTCGCCTCCCACCCGGAAGGCAGGTGGGCAGGCATTCTGGGGCCTGGGAAAGCAGGGCTAGTGCATGCAGCTAAGGATTCCTGCCTCCAGGAAAGAGACCTGGCACCAGGGCCTCAGGAGTCGGGACGGGAGGAGGGCGCCAGCCTGGGGCCTCCAGTTCTGGGGGCTGGCTGCAGGGAGTGGGGGCTCTGTACCCTGAATGCCCCTAAGTTCCTCAGAGTCATGAAAGGATTAGAGGAAAAGGCAGAGCACGTAAAAAAGTGTCATTCATAAAAAAAGATAATTGATTGAATAACTAGAGAAAATCACAGCAAAGAAAGTGTTTGAAACATAAAAGCCTGGCAGGAGATGCTTTTGAAATCGGCAGTTTCTGAATGAATAAATGAACCAAGTAACCGTGGCCAGGACTCACCCCAGGAGGGAAAGTCCACAAAGCAAGGTGGCTTCCAGGCCCTACCTTCCCTTGCCTGAGAGGCGAACATTCCTAGAGACAAAGGCCCACAGAGGCTGGGGAGGCCCAATCCTGAGCTCCACATCTGAGAAGAGCCCAGAATGTAGGTCAGCCAGAGGGACGGGCTGGGAAGCAGGCACCAGGAGAGGGAGAAGTGGCCAGAGCCTGGGGACAGCCTCAGAAGGGCAGGTATCAGTCTGTATGGCCAGTAAAGTGCCTTGCTGTACACTCCATCATCTAAGCCACGAGGTAACTGACATCATTTTGTGAAATCTGAGGGGTCTGCCTAGAAGGCTTTGTCCCCTCCTCTCCAAGTGAGCCTAGAAGACAAAACCTTCTATCTGTTCCTAAACTTGCTAAGATCATTTCTGCCCCAGGACCTTTGAACTTGCTGGTCCTTTCAGCTGAATAACACTGGTCCCCCAGATCTTAATATGGCTGCATCCTTCCCATTATTTGGGTCTCAAATCACATGTGACATCTTCAGAGATGTCAAAAGTAAACCACATCTGAACTCTCCAGCCTGTTATCTTTACTTTCTTCAAAGTACTTATCACTCTCTGGAAGTAATTTTTAAAATTCATATCTGCCTTTTCATTTTCTGTCTCCTCTCCCACCCCAGTTGCCCCCCAGAGAGTGAGTTCCATGAGTACAGGTTGATTTGCTCACTTCTAAATCCCCTATACCTTCAACATTGTCAGATGCATACGATACTCAATACCTATATGCCAAACGCTGAATAGCTTATGCAGTTAGTAGAATTGCTCTTTCCTAAGGGCTCTTAGTAACATGATTCACTTATACCTCAAGTTTAAATGAAAAAATCAAACTATGATGTTATGTGGACAATATGATCTCAGTCATGTAAAATGTGTACTTGTGTGAGTGTGTTTGAGTGTGTGAATAAGTCCGGCAGTCCCAAGGTTTCAGAGATGATCTTGGAGTTGGGATAATGGGACATTTCTCTGCTTCTTTATACCTCATTGTAATTTAGATTTATTTCTCAATAAATAATAACTTTTCAATCAAAAACAAAAGTTAAAGGTTGTCAGAGGAAGCCCCCACTTAGGAAAAACCACAGTATTGATGCCTTGTTGGTGAATGTTCTGGGTGCCCATTTATACCCCATTCAAATACAACTGCATCTGGGCTTCCCTGGTGGCGCAGTGGTTGAGAGTCCACCTGCCGATGCAGGGGACGCGGGTTCGTGCCCCGGTCCGGGAAGATCCCACACGCCGCAGAGTGGCTGGGCCCGTGAGCCATGGCCGCTGAGCCTGCGCGTCCGGAGCCTGTGCGCTGCAACAGGAGAGGCCACAACAGTGAGAGGCCTGCGTACAGCAAAAAAAAAAAAAAAAAAAAAAAAAAAAAAATATATATATATATATATATATATAACTGCATCTCACAGGATCATTTAGGAGACTGAAGTTTACCTGGTACTGTTGTGAGTTCCCCAAATTAGCAGTGACCAGCTGTCACTTTACCTGTAACCAGCTGTGTGACTTTTGGTCAATTCTGGCCTTTTTAGTCCTCATCTATTTCACCAGGAAAGCGAGGGGTTTGAATTAGAAGCTCAGACGCCTCCTCCAATAATGATCCCTAATGACAAGCCCTTGGAGCAACGCCCCGCAGAAGAATCGGGCCGAGCCAGATGCCACCAGGATTTTCTTAAACCGGGATCTCCCGGGACCTAGAGATCTGATGGAGGGCCCTTACATCCATGAAGACACAGACAGAATAATTGTTCAGGGCACCTTCCTGGACTGGAGGAGGGGGCGTCCACGGCTTTCCTCTTATTTGAACAGAGGAGCTGTTTCTCAAACAAAGAGCAAGAATCGTCTGCCGTCAGAGACCCAAGCAAGCCCTTTCCAGGAAAGCCTGGTTAACTGGTGTCCAAAGTCAGTCAGGGTCTGCCCGAAAGCACAAGGACAAGGTACACACGTGGACTTGGCGCTTTCTGCCAGAGTAGGTGTCACAGGAGGGCAGGCGGGCGGGTTCCGAGGCCTCAGCGCTGCCTGGCGCTGCCCCTCCGCCTCGCTGGGCCCAGCCCCTCCCTCCGGAGTACCTACCACACACCGTCCACATGAGCCACACACCGTGAGCCACACACCGTCCACGCCTCAGAGCAGAGTTTCAGAGCACAGCTTCTGTCTGAATCACGTAAAAACTGAGTTTTCCACCCAAACTATGCCAGCCTGCCACCCCTGCAAGCCCATTAGGCTTGTGGGTCATTCCTCGGGGAGCTTCCCCTGACCTGCACCTCCGGGTGCCTCGCCAGGTGGCCCACGGCCGCCCATCAGCTTCCTCCGGGCTGCACCTAAACAAGAAATTGTGTAAAGGGATGTACAGTGTCTCCTCCCCGCTAGAACGCAAGCTCCAGGAAGACAGGAGCCTGCTCTGCTGTCTCCTTGGTACACACGGTGCACCTTGGCTAAATGAGCCAAAGTCTGAAACCACTGTCACGGATGCTGTGGAAGGCCACCCCGATGCTTCTCGGACCAAAACCCACTCCACAAGGAGTACTGGTCCTTGTTGGCTCCCAGCTAAGCTCCTCTCTGGGGAAATTCAACCAAAGCGGCTTACCTCCCCCCTCTTCCCCCCGGGGAGTCCCCATTCGAGTTGGGGCTACAAACCCACTTTCTCAGGGACCTCCACCTAATATAGTTTCTATCAGGAGTGGTCTGGGGAAGCAGCCTCTAACCTGAGACTTTGAAGCGGAATCACCCACTGGCCAGCTGAACTGAAATCCCCATGATTAATATAAGAGTGGGAGAACTGAGCACCTGGTGCAGTAGGGATGCAACTGTGAAAAATCTCCCCAGCGCTGGAGGGATGGGAGGCCAGCAAGAGGGCACTATCTTCAGCATCTGAAAGAAACATGGGGTCAGTTGGTGGCTGTGGGGTTGCCAGGGCAGTGGATAAAGACAATGAAGGCCGAGGCTGAGAGTCAGAGGACCTCCTTGGCAGGTCGTAAAGAAACCCTTGTCTCTCGCAGCCAAAGATCAGAAATAGCTAAGGATCAGGTCCAACATTAATTTTTTTTTTTTTTTTTTGTGCGGTACGCGGGCCTCTCACTGTTGCGGCCTCTCCTGTTGCGGAGCACAGGCTCCGGACGTGCAGGCTCAGCGGCCATGGCTCACGGGCCCAGCCGCTCCGCAGCATGTGGAATCTTCCCGGACCGGGGCACGAACCCGTGTCCCCCGCATCGGCAGGCGGACTCTCAACCACTGCGCCACCAGGGAAGCCTCAACATTAATTTTAAGGGCAGTGGAGCTCCAGAGAAGGTTTATTTCTCAACTCCAGGAAGTCTGTTCTGCCAAGATGAGACGTGTGATTGGGAAGCCCTGGGACTGAGATTTGAACAGGACATCTGGATTGATGTACTCAAAAATCTAGAATCCCCACATTCCCCTGAATCTTCTGGGCTTACAGAAGTGGTCCACTTCTCCCCGTAAAGGGCTTCTCGACGACAACATAGAGGTCATTGCATGCAAGACAGCACGCACCTTTCTCGGGATCCTCCCCACTAGCCCCCTCCTGTCCCCAGAGTTGTCACCAGGGTCAAGTCACGACATGACCTGCTGGGAAGAAGGCACTAGACCCACAGGAGCTGTAGGGCCCAGCAGAGCCTGGAGGCGGTATTTGGGACGGCATCCCAACGTGCTGGATCAGCAGGGGATAGAATGAAAAGTTGGATGAGAGAGAGTCAGTCAGTGTGGCAGGACTTCTGCCATACAGTATAGGATTTACGACCCTGGCAAGGACCTAGGGACACGGGACTAATCATCTTAGTTGTTAGTATGGTTCTTGAAAGCCTGCAAAACGCTGTGGCCTTCACTAAATGAAGGAAAACTGCCGTCCCTGCCACGGGATATGGTGGAGAAAAGGGTCAAAGGCTCAGAGAAGTAGTCCTGCTAGAGTAGATGCAGTATGTAACACCAGCAAACCCACCAGCCGACTTGCTTCCATGGGGGGTCCCGGTGGATCACTTCTTTTACCAAAGCAGTGACTGGTGAGAAGTGCGCCCGGCGGGGGCTCATGGTAGGGAGATGCTGTTGTGAGTCTGAGCTCCCTGGTAACAATGGGGACGACAGGATCTCAGAATAATAGAGGCCAAGCAGCGGTGCCTAATGATCAGAAACAGGGTAGATACAGTTACAGTAAAGAGTGGCAAGGTTGGCGTGGTAGCCAGCAGGAGGTGACATGCAGACAGCCATGAAGATGGTGGATAGAACACAGTGTTCCTAGGGGCCAGATGCACAGGCAGTGAGTGAGGTTTAACCAAAGAAATCAAAGATAATCCAGAGGCTGAGGGTTTCTGCCCCCAATAAAATGCCTCCACCCCTTACTCACTGTTCAGACCTGGACCCCACTGACTGAAGGAAAGCCCAGATTCCCGACATCACTGCCATTGTATACAGTCATAATCTCCCCCAGTCTTTCTCCAAAGAGACCTAAGGTCACTCATCCGGGTAACCCTACACTGGGGGGACAGGGGTGGGGTATACACAACCATTTCAAGGAATATTGGACGCAGGGTCCTGGGGACCTGAAGCGTCATCATGGCCCCTGTTAGAGGGAGGGCATTCGGGGTCGAGTGATAAATAAAGTCCTGGCCAAGATTTGCTTCAGTTAGCCGTAGGTTTGTTTAGATTTCGTTAGGTCCACTGAGTGTACGGACCCACCTGGTGGTCATTTCCGAAGCCCTTAAACGCACAGTTGAAATGGACATACTTAGCAGGTGGGATTAGCCCCGTGTTGCCCAGGTCCTTGGACTGTGGAATAAGAGCTATAGAAGTGGGGGAGCCTGTGTGGGAGCCCCTGCTCACCTCCGCCGGGAGAGTAAACCAAAACGGTACTGAATACTGCTGAGAACGACAGTAGTTATAAGAACGGGATCTGCCCCACCCTTAACATAGATAGTTTGCCCCATCATATAGCCATTTAATTCATCAGTCTAACTCCTATAAAATTCAGCTGGATCCTGGAAAATGACAGTGGAGTACTGCAAACCCAAACAAGTAGTAGCTCCAATTATTGTATGTTTTCCAGAGCAGGTCAACACAGCCTCAAGTACGTGGGAGGCAGCCAATGCATTCTTTTCCATCCCTGCTAAAAAGGAGGACGAGAGGCAGTTTACACTCATTTAGGATGGACAGAGGGCACATTGACGGTCTTGCCCCAGGGTTATGTTAACTCTTTTCCCTCTGTCCTAACAGAGGGTGCTCTGCATGACACCATATTGGTCCAGCATATTAACGGTATCATATTAATTAAACTGGATGAACAAGAGGAAAACACGTCAGAGGCTTTAGTAAGATACATGCTGCAGAGGGTGGAGAGAAATCCTATGAAGACTCCGGGGCCTGCAGGAGTCCAGTGGTTTGGAGCATAACAGACACCTGCTCCAAAGGAAAGGACAAAAAAAAAAAAAAAAGGAGAGGACAAATACTGCATTTTGCACTTCCCACCACTAAGAAAGACCCACGACGCCT
Organism: Leucopleurus acutus; assembly: GCF_964270905.1. Taxonomy (NCBI): domain Eukaryota; kingdom Metazoa; phylum Chordata; class Mammalia; order Artiodactyla; family Delphinidae; genus Leucopleurus; species Leucopleurus acutus. The sequence continues at coordinate 116,287,589 of NC_139149.1, read as the reverse complement.
CGTAGCTTCTTCGGATGCTGGTGGCAGAGTGGGCCACACTTGGGAATAATACCCCGATGTCCTTACCAAGTGGCTCTGGGAAAAGTCCCAGAACAGCAAAGAACTCTCGCAGGTGCAGAGGCTGTGGTACAAGCATCCCTGCCACTTAGACCATGTGATCTGGAAGATTCTGTGGTTCTAGAGGTGCCTATGCTGGGAAACAATGCCATATTCCTTTAAACCACTAAGCCTGTGGTAATTTTATGGCAAGCCCCAGGAGGAGAATCACAACGGAGACCCCTAGGTTTCTGGAGCAAGGCCACACACTACCTGCAGCAAAGACCCGTAGCTGCTGGCACGCCTCTGTGTCCTAGAGAAGGAGTGCCTGACCGCGAGACACCAAGTGGCCACCACGCCACTAGAGCTGGGTTCCACCAGACCCTCCAAGTTGCGAGGTCAGGCACAGCCAACTGTGATCCGCTGGAAGAAGAAAGTCGTACGTCAGGATCGGGCACGCGCAGGGCCAGAGGACGAAAGCAAACCTCGTAAGCCCAGACCCTCGTACCACCGACTGCTGTTGCCCCAGTTGCCTGTCCCTCACCTCCACCTATTGCTGTGTTGGGTTAGGGTGGCACTTATGACCAGCCGGCAGAGGAAGAAGGGAGCTGAGCTTCCTATGTGGATGGGTTGGCTCAGGGTGGGGTGCAAAATGTGCCTACGAACAGCAGCGCTACACTACAGCCTCACTCGGCGTCCCTGAAAGGCAGCTGTAGCTACAATACAGCCTCACTCGGCGTCCCTGAAAGGCAGAGGTGAAATGAAATCTTCCCAAGCTCCCAGGGAGGAGAAACTTGGTGTGTTAGTTTCACTGTTGCTGCTACAACAAATTTCCACAAACTTAGGAGTTTAAAACAATATACATTTAATATCATACAATCCTGGAGGTCAGAAATCCAAAATGGGTCTCCCTGGGCTAAAATCACGGTGATGGCAGGGCTGTGTTCTTTCTGGAGATTCTTGGGGAGGATCCACTTCCTTGGTTTTTCCAGCTTCTAGAAGCCACCTGAGTCCGTTGGCTCGTGGCTTCTTTCCAGCAATGACATCACTTCAACATCTGCTTGTATCGCCACATCTCCCTCTCTGACTCTGACCCTCCTGCCTCCCTTTTTCACTAGTTAAATTGAGCCTGCCCAGATAGTCCAAGATCACCTTCTCATCTAAAACTCCTCAACTTGATGACATCCACAAACTCCCTTTAGCCATGTACTGTTACCTACTCATAGGTTCCAGGGATCTGGACGCGAAGATCTCTGGGGGCCATCATTCTGCCCACCACCCTTGGGCAGCACACTTGGCTATTCGTTTTACGTAGAAGGGGATGTGACCTGAATGTATTCAAGCCCATGGACGGTGACTAAAGGCTTGGCTGCCGCTAGGCTGGTCCTGGAAGGATCCAAAGATTGAGGACCCCAGGAATTTTGTGGAGGGGCACATGTGTGGCTCGACCTGGGGGTGGGTGTGGTGCGAAGACCTTTGTCTTCCACTGTGACACCCACCAGAAAACACCCACCAGGGAACAGGCAATAACCAACCAAGCAGGCAAATGGTTTGACTGGTTGAAATCAACATGCCTCAACCATGGGCCACTCAGCGATGAGCCGTGGTGGTGGGATAACAGGACGGCATGGGCCCAGCATGAGATCCTACCCACCAAGGCTGAGCCAGTTATGGCATCTGCTGAAGTTCAACCCGACAGCACCAGGAGGCAGAGCTACCCCCATCCTAGCACCGCCCCTTGAGGAATCCCACAGGCTACTTTGTGGAAAGTTGATCGCTTTGGACTTTTCCACCCTAAAGGGGGCAATGATTCATGCTGGCTGAATCAACGCAGAGTCCGAGTGTGGATTTGTTCTTCCTGCCTTTATGGTCACTCTCTGGGGCTTATAAGAATGTTCGATCGTCAGGTATAGAACAGCACATAATACTGCTCCAGACCAAAGGGCCCACTTGACAGCAAAGGGGGTGTGGCTTTAGGCCCACGAGCGCGGGGTCCACAGGGTCTCTCATTTACCTCTCCACCCAGAAGCGGCGCGCCCAGGTGAGTGACGGGGCGCTCCTCTTGGAGGCTCAGCTGAGGTCCCAGGTGGGAGAAAATACCCTACAAGGATGCGACTCCATCCTTTAGGACACGGAATGTACCCTAAATCATTATAAATTGCTGTCTCCAATTGATAAAATGCATAGGTCCGGGAACCAAGGAGTAAAACTAGAAGCAGTGCCCTTTCCTTCACTTCCAGGCATTCACTGGGAGAATTTGTGCTTCTCCTCCAGAGGGAGACCACTTCCACCAGGGTACCCAGTAAGAGTGCCACTGAGCTGTGTCATGGCTGTCAGCAGTCACTTGGGGCTCTTTGTGCCCAGAGACCGGCAGGCAGGAAAAGGAGTCACCACCGGAAGGTGGGGTACCAATGTAAGGTCAGACCTCCTCAAGCACAAACAAATGGGAACGTGGTTGAATTTTTAAATAACCTTTTAAATAACTGTAAATCTGGCTACATGAACTATGAAACCCAAGCCGCTGTTCTGCACACTATACACAACATACGTTTTTTTGGATAAGATTAAAAAATAAAAACTAACCAAAGGATGCCCAAGGTTGCATCTCCTGTGAGACCTTCGACTCCCACCTCAGCTGGCCCCCAGGGCCCATCCACCCAACCCCTTTCTCAGGCCATGTCCTGGGGATCATTTTGATGGTCAGACCCCAGATGTCCTTCGACCCTCCCCTACCACGTCCCTCAAGGCCTGCACTGTCCCCTCCCCACCAACCCCACTCCTTTTCCTTTACTTTGTCCATCAAGTTGGTCTCTGATTCCCCCAAACAAGCCTGTTTACCACCTTCTGAACAAGATTTGACATTCATTTCCCTCTGATGCACTCGCCTTCAAATCAAATCAACATTGTAAAAACAAAAATAACACAAGCCAGAGAAACAGGAAAATAACGTTTATATCAATTCCCACAATGTTCACTGTACGCAAACAAAAAGCTGAGGCAGAGGTCCAGGCGTGATGTGTTTCTTCAAAAGGCAGTATTTGGCTAACAATTTAAATGTTAGTCTTGTCCATTCACTTTGTGCAGTCCAAACAGATGAATTTTATATGTGTCCAGCAATTGTTACAAATTTAGGACAGCTAACACTAGGCATAATGCCAGCTTCTGGAAGAAAGCAGGGCTGCATCATTGTACGGAGCCGTTAAGTGAGGCCAGGCCCACCCCCGAGACTCCTGGGGGTCCACACGCAGGAGGAGCATGGAATAGTTTAAGAGTTAAAACGGGGCTTCCCTGGTGGTGCAGTGGTTGGGAATCTGCCTGCCAATGCAGGGGACACGGGTTCAAGCCCTGGTCTGGGAAGATCCCACATGCCGCGGGGCAACTAAGCCCGTGAGCCACAACCATTGAGTCTGTGCGTCTGGAGCCTGTGCTCTGCAACGAGAGACGCCGCAACAGTGAGAGGCCCACGCACCGTGATGAAGAGGGGCCCCCGCTCGCCGCAACTGGAGAAAGCCCTTGCACAGAAACGAAGACCCAACACAGCCAAAAATAGAAAAATAAATTTTTTTAAAAAAGAGTTAAAGCAATTGGTTTTATTGTAAGTGCAATGAAATTTTACAAACAAACCAAAACCAATTCCACTTGCTGGGACTTAGTGGGCTCTCAGCAAATGCTTAGTGCACTCGGCTTGCCCTTCACTGAAGCTCTCTGCAAACTCAGGGCTCAGCCGTGTGCCAGAGCTGAGCCTGGTACCTGTGAGGCGTTCATCACCACGGGGAACGAGGGCTTTCACGGGCCTGAATCCCAGGTACCAACAGGGGGTGATGTTTTCAGGGTATTTCCATTGCGCCCTGTTGACTTTATGCCTAAAGAGAGGCTTCCATTATGACTGAGCAAAAGGAAACCAGAGTCTTGTAAATTTTCCAGAAAGAAAGGAGGTGAGATTTCACAGGAGAGCCATGGCCAGGCTTCCTTCCCACCTGCTAAGCCCCTACCACTTCTCTTAAAAACAACCTGGCCCAGCTGGAGACACATTTCCGCTCTCCCATACAAACTGAACAAAGGCTTCGTCGGCTGCAAGAAGGTGGCTGCAGAAAGTGGGTCAGTCTTTTGATGCCAGTGAAAGATGCTAGTCCCTGATGATAGGCATTCACGCACACACATGTGCACGCACGCACACACACACACACAAACACCCCTCACTGGGCCATGCAGCCGGAGCCCCAGAGCCCCCAGGGACAGACATGGCTCTCCCAGATATCACACGCAGCCTTGGCCTGAGCACCCTCCAAAGACCTGGAGGGACAATTCCCAGTCAGAAGCTCCACGTACAAGCATGCCAGGAGCTCCTTTGCTGGCCGGCAAAGGGTGTCTCAGAGGAGAGTTCATCTCTGGAGTGACACAGATGTGGCCTGAAATCTTGGGGACCTGAACAACGAGGGGGAGAGAAGAGAATATTGAGGGAAAGGTAGGGGACAAAAGAGTTAAGCAAAAACAAGGCAAAGGGCTTCCCTGGTGGCGCAGTGGTTAAGAATCCACCTGCCAAGGCAGGGGACATGGGTTCGAGCCCTGGTCCGGGAAGATCCCACATGCCGCAGAGCCACCAAGCCCATGTGCCTCAACTACTGAGCCCTCGTGCCACAACTACTGAAGCCCGTGCGCCTAGATCCCGTGCTCCGCAACAAGAGAAGCCACCGCAATGAGAAGCCCGCAAATCCGCAACGAAGAGTAGCCCCGCCTCGCTGCAACTAGAGAAAGCCCCGGCTCGGCAGCTAAGACCCAACGCAGCCGAAAATAAAATAAATTAATTAATTATTTTTAAAAAGGCAAAAACATTTGGACAGGATGAGGTGAAGCTTGTCCTTGGAAAAAAGAGTGAGTTCCAAACAGATTTGGAGAAGAGCACTCTTAAACCTAGAGCCCAGGGTGGCGAGAACTTACTCCCTCAGAATAAAAAAGCCTCCATGATCCCGGGCAGGGACGCCATCAGATGTTTCCCGAAAGCGGCAGTTGGATGAGGAGTTCCGAGTGTTAGAAGAACGCTGGAGTCCCGAGGGTGAGGACAGAGAGGAGGACAGGAGAGGAAGTCGGGGACGGGTGGCAGGCATGGATGCACAGTGTCCTTGCGTCAGGGCCGGCGGAAGGTGAGAGCCGGGGACAGATTCTGCACGAGGCGGCTTCCAGGGTGCAAATCCGCCCGCACCCAGCGCTGACCGACGCTGTCGTTTTGGGGCCTGATGTCTTCACCCAGATGACACCCAGGGCCACGTCCAGTCTTCATGGACGGAGGAGCACGAGCAGGCAACCCGCGTTCCAACCCGGAGCCTGAGGGAGTCGGAGGAGGAAGGGGCTGAAAAGTGACCTGGAGGTGCGGTAAAGCCTCGTGGGTCCAGCTGTAAGCAAGTGGCGGGCAGGGGCAGGGTGAGCCCCCCGCCCGCCCCCAGGGCTCCCCCGCACTGCCCTGAACCGCTCCAGGAAGAGCCTCTTGCCACATCTCTGCCTTAGCTCCCCAAAATCCCACTCTTGAGAGATGCCTGGTCTTTTTTTTTTTTGAAGTAGAGTTGATTTACAATGTTGTGTTAGCTTCAGGCGTACAGCAAAGTGATATATGTATATATATATTTATATATATGTGCATAACTGAATATATATATATTCTTTTTCAGTTTTCTTTTCCATTAAAGGTTATTACAAGATATTGAATGTAGTTCACTGTGCTACACAGCAGGTCCTTGTTGGTTATCTATTTTATATATAGTAGTGTGTATCTGTTAATCCCAAACTCCTAATTTATCCCTTCCCCCTTTCCCCTTTGGTAACCATAAATTTGTTTTCTCTATCTCTGTTTTATTAATAAGTTCATTTGTATCATTTTTTTAGATTCCATATGTAAGTGACATCATAGGATATTTGTCTTTCTCTGTCTGACTTACTTCAGTTAGTATGATAATCTCTAGGTCCATCCATGTTGTTGCAAATGGCATCATTTCATTCTTTTCGTGGCTGAGTAATATTCCATTGTATATATGTACCACATCTTCTGTATCCATTCGTCTGTTGATGGGCACTTAGGTTGCGTCCATGTCTTGGCTATTATAAACTGTGCTAGGTGTATGGCCTTTAAGCAAACATGCTTAGAAGGTTTTGTTTTGTTTTGTTTTGTTTAAAAGCTAGCTGAGAAAGCACAGGAATTAGCATCCCCTGTTTGTTTGTACAAGCAGAACAGAGCTTGGAAAACAAGTGAGGAAGCCACTTCCACTCCACCCACCCGACAGAAGTGTATTCCTTTCACGTTTTCCCTCCCCGCACTCCCCATTGGCACGTATGCTTCATATGGTTGTACACGTAAGATACGTACACCCAAAAGCACAAATTTTGCTTTGTCTTTCCGCAATGTTGCCACATCTACGTTCTTTGGTTTCACAGATACAGCCAAGCTCATCATTTTATTTATTTTATTATGTTACCTTTCTGTAGCATTTGTGTCTTGGCATCTTAAAAGCCCCCCAATATTGGGTGTTTTCTGTCCCGCCTGAAAGCCCACTGCTCTTACTTCCATTGTTTGTTTGTTGCACTCATGGCTGTGCCTGACCTATGTCTGTCACATTATTTTCTGTGGTTTGTTTATTGTTCTATCATCTGACTTTGGCTCTGTAGAATATTTTATTTGTTTATCATTTCTGCAAAGGTGTGGACAATAAATATATGCTTGGTAAATCTCTAGCAGTGGTTGTTCAAAACAGCATGAAACTCATATTTATGTAATTATTGAAGACAAAAACTGGGAAATGAAGAGAAGTCAAACAAAAATAGTAACTTCACAATATGAAGAATTCAGTGTCTTTGCTTTTCACTGCTCTGGTCCCAATTCTTCATCTCTATTGGGGTTACAAAGCCAGCCATTTTAGACTGATACTAAGCACCCTATTCAAAATTAATTTTTTAGTTCAACATATGCAAGTCAATGTGATACACCACATCAACAAAAGAAAAGATAAAAACCACATGATCATCTCAATAGATGCAGAAAAAGCACTTGGTAAAATTCACCATCCATTCATGGTAAAAACTCAAAATTAATTTTTGATTTATATTTAGTAGTTTATAACATTTAAAACTATATTTTTCTAATTATAAAAATTCTTATATAAATGTAGATTATCTAGAATTTATACAAATATATAGAACATGTAACGAATGCTTATTATAGACTATATGACAGACACTGAAAAGTATGGTATAAAAAAGAAAACTAATGCCACCCATATTCCACAACTCAGGGAAAAATCACTGTAAGAGTTTTTTTGTTTGTTTTTTTTTTGCAGTACGCAGGCCTCTCACTGTTGTGGCCTCTCCCGCTGCGGAGCACAGGCTCCGGATGCACAGACTCAGCGGCCATGGCTCACGGGCCCAGCCGCTCCGCGGCATGTGGGATCCTCCCGGACCGGGGCACAAACCCACGTCCCCTGCATCGGCAGGCGGGCTCTCAACCACTGCGCCACTAGGGAAGCCCTCTGTAAGAGTTTTGATGTTCCTTTTTGGTTTGCTTCTATGTACACGTTCACACAAACACACTCCCCTAAAAACATAGGCTGTTAACTGTGCACCTCGTCTGGAAGGGAAGTCCATACTCTTTCAATAAAGCGCAAGTCGGGCTCTCTCAGGCCAACATTCGACATCAAGGGCGGGGGGTTTGGGCACAGCTCATCCCCTGCTGGCCATGCTCCCCCCCCCGCCACTGAGGAACAATCTGTCAGGGACACTGAGCCTTTCTGGTGACCTCCTCCTGACCTTTGACCCTGAGGGCTGGCTCAGATGTGAGAGGCAGGGGCGGGAGGAAGCATCCCAGAGGGCAGGGGTCATTCCCAGGGGATGAGACAGGGGTGCCTGGCAGCCATTTCTCCTTCACTGGAGCCCTAATGACTCACACCGACGCCTGGGCCCTCATTCAGGACAGAACCTTGAGCTGCCTCCTCTGTGCCGACAGCAGATTGTACAGCCGTGATGAGCAGGAGCGCTGTGGCTGAGGACTGGCCTGTCCTTGTCCCAAACAGCTTCTCAGGAGCCATGATTCCAAGCCCAGCGTGAACTGACTTACAGCAGAATCCTCCTACAAGAGGCCTCAAGAACCCTGAGAAATGCTTGTAAAAGGAACACTTTATTCGGATTATTCGGTAACACTTGCCTCTTTTTAAATCTCCTGAACAAAGAGTCGTGAAAAAGAGTCTTTTAGGTGTTGAACTTCAGAAGACCCATTTCTCCTTGCAACTGAGTGAATTCACTCTATTTTCTAAAGAAATGCTTCTGTCAGCCGTACTGGGCTGAGTCCGGTGCGGATCTTTTCTCTTCACGGTGTGGCCTTGGTGGGCATTGCCGCTTTCCTAAGAGAGTCACATTGGTAGCTGGAAATTGGCCACAGTGGGGACACTTACACCATGACAAACATTTTCTCCCTCCAGAGACCCAGCTGTTAAACTCTTACCAGCACACCACTGGACTCACCCCCAAGAAATGATTAGAACAAGTTCCCGGTGTTCTTGCCAAAACGTTAAGTTCTAAATCACAGAAGAGTGCCCCACACCAGTGAATCCTTCTCTAGCCACCGACCTAGCCTTGTAGTCCCCCCGCCCCCACTGCAGCACTCTGAAGACCCACCATCACACATGTACTTCAGGTCCTGTGGGTACAGGTCAGCCAGGCTTGCAATTCCTTTGGCGTGTGGGCTGTTTCTTACCAGGGCAGGGCTTATCTTCCCTGCTCCAGCTATGCTGAAACCCGGTCCCCCTCATAGGCCTGGAATCAGAGAGGCGTGCTGAGAGTAGGTCTTGAGGAAAACAGGCATCATTTTGCAGGGCACCTGCTCCAGGTGAGGCAACCAGCAAGGACAGTCAGTTCTCTGGAAGGGGGAAGTGATCGTTTCTGCCGACGAGGAGACTCCTGGGAACTCGGGGCTTTGAAAATTTCAGTTCATCCATGACCCAGGATCATTCCCTATCTGACTCCTGACCTTGACATAAGGGACCTGTCAAGCCTGTGACTTGGTCTCCTTTGTAGCTCTGGGAACCTCACAATCAGAGTCTAGGCCTGATTTCCACCAGTCTACCCAGTGGCCGTGGGAGATGTGAATCTGCTGGGCTGCAAAGGGGCCCTCAGGCTTACAGACTTGGTCAAGTTGGCAGTGAGCTGTCCTAAGCCTACCATTTTCTTTCGCCAAGGTCTCCAGCCCCAACGTTAGGAGCCACCCTTCTCCATGATCAGTATCATTACCATTGTCCCCTCTGATGAAGTATCACCTCTGCTTGACTTCCCAGTACCTTGCTCTCCACCTGTGCCCCATCATAACCAACCACCCGTGAAAACCTAAGGAATTGCAATGCTACTGCGTGGTAAGTTATTACCAGCTGTCAGCAAACTTCTTCTGTAAATGGCCAGACAGTAAATAATCCAGGCTTTGTAGGCCTAGTGTGAGCTCTGTAGCATATTCTTTGACTTTTTTTTTATTATTATTTTTATTTCTTATTTTTTTTGAGGTACGCGGGCCTCTCACTGTTGTGGCCTCTCCCGTTGCAGAGCACAGGCTCCGGATGCGCAGGCTCAGTGGCCATGGCTCACGGGCCCAGCCGCTCCACAGCATGTGGGATCTTCCCGGACCGGGGCACGAACCCGCGTCCCCTGCAACGGCAGGCGGACTCTCAACCACTGCGCCACCAGGGAAGCCCTCTTTGACTTTTTTATTCCTCCTTTTTCCCTTTAAAAAATAAAAACCATTCTTGGGACTTCCCCGGTGGTCCAGGGGTTAAGACTCCGTGCTCCCAATGCAGGGGCCCCAGGTTCGATCGCTGGTCAGAGAACTAGATCCTGCATGCCACAACTAAGACCCGGCACAGTCAAATAAATAAATACTAAAAAATAAAATAAAATAAAAATTAGAAAGAAAATAAAAACCATTCTTAGCTCTAGCTCAAGGACCATACAAAACAAGCCACGGCCGAACCCTGGTTGTTACAATCCCGCTTCCCCCTAGGAATGGATAAAGCGGTGGCTTTAAGACAAGTGGGCAGTTCAATCCCAGAATGAAACCCTGAGGGTCTGCTTTCTAAAACCATTTTCAGTCTCCAGTGTCTTCGTTTAGATTCCCTGGAAAACAGAGCCTGAGGAAAAGCTTAAGAACCCACACTTTACCAGGAGGTTCACTGTCCCAGGGCAGTGATCGCAAAGGAATATGGAGGAAAATGCGAGATGCAGCATTTCCGTGGCCACCTCTGCTCCCCAATGAACCACGTGAGACACCCAGACAGTCAGCAGGTTCACGTGCTCAGCCCAGGAGTTTCTCTGGAACAGCTGGGATTTTTGCCCCCTGGAGGGTGAAGGGTGAGGCACTGGTGAGCTGGCCCTCTCCCGCCTCTTACTGGAGAAGTGCAGGCTGGGTCCACAGTCCCACCAGGACAGCAGTTACCATGGTGACCTTTCCTGGGCTCCACCTGGGACCCCAGGCCTAGGATCCTTCCCCATTCCAGTGTATATGACACAGAGTCTTCAATCCCCACCCAGGCCCAAGGGAGCAGAGGGCCAGGACCTCGGTCCTCATCTTCTGGTTTGAAGGACTCCGGGTGTAGGGAGGCCCGAGCAGGACTGGTCTGGCTGCGTGGACCCTCCAGCCACAAGCCTTCCCTTCAGGAATGCGTTTCAGTGTTGTCAGAAGTGGCACGCCAGCTCTTCGGCTGCACTCCCGAGTCCTTCAGAGGGGTAGGAGCTTTGCAGGGTGGACCCCAGAGGTGAGGGTGATGGGCTCTTCTCTCCCAGGGAACCCCCGGCCCCAGGCTTCCTCTTGCCCTCCCTTCCTAGTTTTCACATTACTCTCCCTTCACCATCTCCCCACCCCTGTCCACACACTTCCTTACAAACGGTCCCTTCCCTACTCTCACCATGGGCCCCTTAGTCCTCCTTCCTGATCTACCAGCCTTCCACGGTGTAGGATTAGGCAGGCCACCATTTCCCTACTCAGCACCCTTTGTTCCCAAGCCATGGCCACACCGTTTGGGAGGGGGGCAAGTCCTCCCTGTCTTTGCTCCCCTTTCCTATCTCAGGCAGAGATCTGGGAGGACCGTTCCATCCCTGACACTGCCTCGGGACTGGAGGAGCAAAGCCGAGGACATCCCCCCTTGGAGGCCTCACAACGTTAAATCACTTGGCATTTTCTGACTCCAGAAATTGTAGTCAGGGGTTCTTCCTGGTTTCCCACAAGTTCCCTCAGTAACGCCATGGCCTCAGTGGGGTGTCCTAGTTTATCCCAAGGTCTCAGGAGCTCCCCCGGGTAGAGTGGGGGGGTATGACGGATGCCCTTGAGCACCCACTCCAAGACACAAGTGGGAATGCTAGTCTGTCCAGACCACAGACTCCGAGGCAGGGGTCCTGGGTTGGCCCCCGCCACCTGCCCTTTGCTTCCCTCGGCAGCACCATTGTCGGCTCTCATTGTGCAGACGAACCCTCCCGGCTTCCTGAGAGTCCGGAGTGCTGGTGGCAGCAACGCCAGGGGGAGCCCATCTCTTTAATGAGCACCCACACATATCCCACCAACACATGGTCTTCTCCCTGCACCACGGGGCCCCAGAAGCTTCAGTAGTGCCATGTGGGTGGGGGTCTCCTATTTTCCCTTCTTCCTCCCTCGCAGGGCTTGATCTGTTGAAGAGGAGTGGGGGTATGGGCCCACAGCAGCCTTCTCCCCGCAAGGGTCTCTTTCACGATGGGACCACCACGTGCCCCAAGGCTGCTGCCTTCCACAGCTCAGTCACCTGGGCTCCTGCCTTGGCAACTCAGCCAGGTGACCTGTCACCATCCCCAGAGGCGATGCTGCCCATCCTGAGAGTGATCTACCCAGACCCCTTTGTTGCTTCCAAAAAGGTGTGGTCCGGGCACACGTGGTATACTTTCCACGCTGGACAGCAAGGAGAAGCAGGTGAACAAGGACCAACGTGGCAGGTAACGCAGGTGAGACATACGCCGCAGTATACTGGAGGGAAAACTTAGAGGTTCAGGCGGAAGGCAAGGGCCCTGCCATCCAGGGAGGCCCTGCGGGCGGCAGGGCCAGGGGTGGGTGGTGGTCCACGAGAGGGACCTGTGCTCCAGCCACTCCCACCCCCCATTCCCCACCACTGTGAGCCTCTATGTATTTAAAGGCGGGGGAGGAAGGTGCAGGCACCTGGCCAGCCACATCACAGAGGGAGGTTTCGGGTGGGGTTAATGTTCTGGGGACGAGAGAGACATTGGAGTTCGGACTTTGGTCGCCTTGTTCCCAGGCTCTGCAGGAGCAAGCGGCACGAGATCGTTCTGCAGACAAAGACCGTCTCTCCTTGATGACATGAGACACGGCTCTGCACGATTCCTTAGTGTGTCCTGACATCGAGGCTGTCTTTTGCAAAGGGACCGTGGGATCTGGATACACGCCTCACAGAGTCGTGAGGATGAAAGAAGAGAATTCACGTAAAGCGCTGCCAGTGGTGAGGATGTGCTAAGTCGTAGCTCGTCCACAGGGTGAGAGGCAACCTGAGGTTCAGGCCGTGCATGAACATGGAGCTCACCTCAGCGTCCTGAAGGATCACACACCCTGACGGGGAGGGCCCCTCTTCCCCTCCCGAAGCACGCAGTGTTCCAATTCCAGACACTGCCCCAGGATATGGATGTTTGCGGGGGTACCGGCTGGGCTACACTTCAGCACCAACCCCAGCAATGCTAGCAGAACCAGCCTTGGGGACACACACCAGGCAGAGTGTGACAGGGCGAGAGACTCTGCCCCAGGGGCCTGCCTCGTCCAGTCCATGGCCCCAAAGACCAGCTGGATGGCATGCCAACCAGTGAGAGACCTTCTGCCCTCTGAAGAAAGGGGCACCTCGGACATGGGGGTCACCTTGGACATGGGGGGCCTTGTTGGTAAGCTGTCTTTCTTTGGGCCATCCCAGGAGAGTGAGGGATATTAGTGGCCCAGAAACTCTAGGAAGGGGGCTCAAGCTTCCAGAGACCAGAAAATCTGACACACAAATCAGCCATCAAAGTCAAGAGGCAAAAATCTTTTTTTTTTTAACATCTTTACTGGAGTATAATTGCTTTACAATGGTGTGTTGGTTTCTGCTTTATAACAAAGTGAATCAGTTATACATATACATATGTTCCCATATCTCTTCCTTCTTGCGTCTCCCTCCCTCCTACCCTCCCTATCCCACCCCTCCAGGCGGTCACAAAGCACCAAGCTGATCTCCCTGTGCTATGCGGCTGCTTCCCACTAGCTATCTACCTTACGTTTGGTAGTGTACATATGTCCATGGCGAGGCAAAAATCTGACCAGCAAACTCAACCTCCCCACTGCCACATCCCTCTCCCTTACCAAAGGGCACAGGTTTCACCTCAGGGAAACCCTCAGGTTACCTTTTAATGGCCTTGTGATTAGGAAGTTTGAAGTTTTAATCCCCTCTCAAGTGACACAATAACAAACAGTTTTTTGACTTCCGCTAAAACCATGCCTTTTATTTGCAAAACTGATAATAAGAGAATTCTGTTGGGTACACATTTAATCATTGGGTTCTGAGAGCAAAAAGAAGAAACTGACAACATGAAAAAGGCAGAGTCTTAGGCACTAATTTTTTTATTCATTAATATTTTTTGTTTTAAGACACAATCATGAAGTAAGCAAGTCTATACACAGTGTTGCATAGTAAAGACAAAGGTATGGTGATTTTTAAAAAAAGTTATGGTGACTTAAATTATTTGCAGATCTAAAACAATAGATTAGATTTATTTGGGAGAGATTTTTAAAATAATAATAATTGCCATGGATTAAAAGTCATTGAACCAATGTATGAGTTTAAAAAAAACTCTCAAAGGGATTTCCCTAGCAGTCCAGTGGTTAGGACTCCCCACTGCCGCTGCCAGTGGCCCGGGTTCGATCCCTGGTCTGGGAACAAAGATCCCACCCGCTGCGCAGCGTGGCCAAAAAAAAAAGTGAAAAGAAAAGTACTCTCAGCAAACTATACTAATAGAGAATAATATTTACATTAGTGCTATAATAGGTAATATGATTATATTAATAATAATATAATAGAAGGACACTTTCTCTATGTGACAAAGGACATGTGTAAAAAACTAAACACCTAAGGCTCACATCATACTTCGTGGAGAAACACTGAGCACTTTTTCTCCAGCTTGGGCCTGGGCATGATGTCCACCGTCACCGCTTCTATTCTACGTTGTACTGGAGGTCCTAGCCTGTGCCATCAGGACTGTGATGCTGGGGATGTCGCTTGCAAAGGGGCCATGGGGACGCGGGGCCAACACTCCTGGCCAGGTAGTACTGTGCAGACTCACTCAGTCATTTTCAAAGTCTCTTATCCGGGGTGAGGTGAAGAAAGATGTTGGCTGCACACTCACTGCCGATGGCTCAGTCTACAACTTCCCGGGGGAGTACTATGAACACACACATGCGCACACACGTGTGTCGTGCACACGCAACACAGACACACGGCTCCCCAAAACAAAGAACAGACTTCCCTGCATCTATATTTAGTTTTAAAAAAACAAAACAACAACTTTCTCAGTAGGTGGCTAGAACAATAAAGACACCTTCTTTACACTGGTCCCCAGAGCACCTCACAGCCATAGAGGAGGACCAACCCTCTGGTCACTGCCTGATTCAGGAGACTTCCCAACCATGAGGCGCAGGCAGGCCTTGTCTCACCCATGTCTTCAGACCCTGGACACAGCTGCCCATGCCTTTGGACCCACCTCTGGGAGATGGCTGAGGGTGTGTCCCCGACAGGAGCTGCCTCTGTGCCCAGTGCCCAGCATGAGGGAGGCTGGAGAGGGAGGGTCAGGGTCCGGTGTTCTCATCTCCAACGTCCCTAGAGCCAGAAAGATGCACAGTGTCCCCTCCATCTCCTTAGAGAGGACATGAGAGCCCCCTCCCCGTTCACAGACCTAATTCTCTTCCCGGCCCCTGTCCTTTGCCTCCCCAGCTCACTCCCCAGCTTGCCAACTCACAACCCACGTGATCCAGGAGGAGAGGAAGCAGTGGCCAGCACCGTGCCTGTCACATAGTAGTTGCCCAGTAAACAGCTGGCTGACTGAGTGCAGGAGCAAACGAGAGAGCCAGTGCCCTGGCAAGGGCACGGGGGCCCAGGTGCAGAGGGGCCCTCCAGGCAGGGCCCCGCAGAAGTGGGCAGGGCTGACCTGGGCCAGGCCCCCTAGAAGAAGCGGGCTGCTGGGAATAGACTGGGCGTCCGGGGAGAGCAGCTTGGCTGGGAGGTGGGGTGAAGGCTGAGACCAGAGGCCAGCTCCTTCCACAGACAGCACTCCCCAGGCACCTGGGGACCCTGGCTCAACACCCCTGCACCCAGGCTTCCTTCTCGCCAGCATGCCTCCCCCACTGCCCAGAGCTCTGCACTAGAGGTGACGGCTAATCTGAACACATTTCCAGGTCAGCGTAAACTGACCAGGAAAAGATATATACCCCCCGGCCCCTCCAAGCTGAAAGCACTAATGTGTGTACCTGAGTGCACACACACACAATCTCTCATACACACACACACACACACACACACACACACACACATGCTCACACACCATCTTGGTTCAGTGAGAATGTCATCATGGACTTGGTCTGGTACTAGGAGTTTGCGCCCTATTGGAGCTGCAGTGGACACTTCCACCCAGGTCTATGCAGTTCTCCCAGGACTTACAACCCATCTTAGATGAAATTGGCTCCAGACCTGCCTCATCACCCCTTCTATGTTGCAAACTCCTTACAAGCAAAGGATCCAATGAGATGCATTTTTCCACACCCCCCAATACTCAGGTGTCAACAAATATTTGTGGAGTGAATGAAAATTTCCAGAAACAAGAATAAAGAAACCAGCTGTGAGACATTGAAAATAGATTCAATTCCAAAGAGTTCTCGAGGTCCATAATGTTTGATAATTTCTAAAATAATGGATTTCACTTTTTACCAGATTTTTGGGTGGAAATACAAATGGCTAAATTTAAGGAGGAAATGTGACATTAAGCTGAAGGCTGAATATGGAGCAAAAGACCAAAGAAAAGTGGAGCAGGGGGAGAATCTCTGTGTGATGTGAATGAGCTGTCTGTTTCCTCTCGCTTCCAGAACAATGGAGCTCACCATTGATGTCAATGTATGTGAAGAAACAAAAGGTCTTTGGGGGCTTCCCTGGTGGCGCAGTGGTTGAGAGTCCACCTGCCGATGCAGGGGACGTGGGTTCGTGCCCCGGTTCGAGAAGATCCCACATGCCGCGGAGCGGCTGGGCCCGTGAGCCATGGCCGCTGAGCCTGCCTGTCCAGAGCCTGTGCTCCACGACGGGAGAGGCCACGGCAGTGAGAGGCCCGCGTACCGCAAAAAAAAAAAAAAAAAAAAAAAAAAAGGCTTTGGGTGTGTTCAGGGTGCAGCTGAGCCTGGATTTGGTTGGGTTTGTGTATGTGTATTTAGGGAGGGGGACGGGGAGGACGTCAATGTCAGAGAAACAGGAGGGGCCACTCTCACCAAGGAGTATGCGGCACGCAGCAGGCCTGCTAGGACTTATGTGGGAAGGATTGTCCTGATGAACTTGGCATTGCTCCGCTTTGCATCTGTGTGTGATGAAGTTGCACACACACCTTGCCCAGGAGAGGGAAAGAAGTGACGTGCACATAGGAAATACTGAATGTGCATTTGGCTTTGGGAACAAGCAGCTTGGTTTGTTGCAGGCCACCAGATCATAACTCTTCCCTCCCTCCCATCCCTCGTCCCCAGGAAAGCCCAGGAAGAAGAATGGACAAATGGAGGGAGATTCTACAGGTCCCTTCAGCCCTTCAGAGCCCAACCAGCCTCTCCCATCAGACCCTGCAGTTTCAGTGGTTAAGAATACGCCTGCCAATGCAGGGGACACGGGTTCGAGCCCTGGTCCAGGAAGATCCCACATGCCGCGAGCAACTAAGCCCTTGCGCCACAACTACTGAGCCTGAGCTCTAGAGCCCACATGCCACAACTACTGAGCCCGTGCGCCTAGAGCCTGTGCTCTGCAACGAGAAGCCACCGCAGTGAGAAGCCTGCGCACAGCAACCAAGAGGGGCCCCCGCTCGCCGCAACTAGAGAGAGCCCACGCGCAGCAACGAAGACCCAACGCAGCCAAAAATAAATAAATTAATTAAAAAAAAAAGAAAACCCTCCTTTTCCAAAGGCCTTTCCCACTCTTCAAGCGCTGCCTCCTCCATGGAGCCTCGGGCATGACTCTAGCCCCGGTTAATTTATGATCCATACCGCCCAATTTAGTATTTGATTAAGTTCCCTTTTCATGAGACGTCCTTTCTCCCTAATGACGTGGTTGGGGGCAGAGACAACATCATTTATTTCTTTTGTACATCCTTCCAGTAACAAGGACCCTATTTGCTGAACCAAACCTTGCGACACATGATCTGAAAAATAAGAAAGGCCACCTGGAGGCTAACTGTCCTGGCAGATCTGGGACAAGTGTCAATCTCAGTGGCCTGGGTGGGCGTGCACCGGGAGCTCCTGCAGGGCCGCCCAGTCTCCGGGGCAGCTACAGCGCCTAGCGATGAATGAGAGTGAGTAAATGAATGAATGTGAATGAGTGAATGAAAGATATCTTCGGGGGGCGCGCCTCTGGCCGGTTGCTCAAGGTGACAGTCTCTGGGGGCCTGGGCTTCAGCGGGGGTTCGGCTGCCCGGCGGGCCGGCGCGGGTGCACAGGAGCCCCAGTCCCGCGCCCAACTCCCCCCGCCCCGCGGTGGTACGCGCCACTCCGCACTCCCTGAGCCGGTGGACCTGAGCTGTCTTGAATGGAAGGCACCAAGGCCGGAAGTGGAAGGGTCCACTCGGGAGGACAAGGAGGGGGGCACGAGCGCGCCGCGTCTTCATTGAGGAACCGAATCTGTGAACATGGAATTCCATGTGCGTCTTATGTAAAGAGAGCGACGGGTGCAGCATCCAATGGACGCGCGGCGTTTGCAGGCCCGGCCCCCCTGGTATGCAGATGAGGCGGCACCCCGGCCAATGGCGGGCGCCGGGGGCGGGCGCGGCGAGCGGTCACGTTTTCCACTATGTGACAGCGGCTAGTCCCCGGCGGCGACGGAGGCGGGCGGCCCTGCGGAATCCGTTCAGCTTTTGGCGGCTGCGGCGGCGGGGTCGGAGGGCGACTAGCAGACGGGCTGGCGGACAGGCGAGGGCGCGGCTCCGGTGAGTGCGCGGCGCGGCGGGAAGGGCGAGCCAGCCTGGGCGCCGACTGGCGTCCGGCCGCTGGTTACGTAACCGCCTCCAGGCCGGCCCCGGCCCCGGCCTCGGGCTGGCGGTCTGGGGTCTCGGCGGGCGGGCTGCGGGAGGCGGCAGAGGATCCTCTAGCCCACGGATGCACGATCCGAGGGTTTCCTGGGCGCTTTTACTCCTCGTCTTGAAACCAGCCTCCTCGTCTCTTGAAACCGGCCTGGGGTGGGGACTGTTATTCCCATTTTGCAGATCAAGAAACTGAGGTCCAGAGTGGTTAAGCCCATGTCTGAGGTCACAGAGCTACTGAGTGGCTATATGTCGGACTGTCCTTCTCTAGACGATTTTCTTTTATGAACCCTCCTCTTCTCCCTCCCTGACCCCCTCCCTCCCCCCGCACCCCCGTGGGAGAAGGCTGAGAAAGGCCAAGGCAACTGAGGGTCAGTGCGACAGTCCCTGGGAACATGGAGGGACCCTTGGGGAGCCAGCTTCCTGCTCTGAGGCCACAGAGTCAAGTCTCTGGCTGGGGAAAGGCTACTGCTGGGCACTAGTCTAGGAGCCCTACCTAGACAGCCCATGGGTCCCCTGGAGTGGGTGAGTAGAGAGACAAGACAGTTCCTGGGCCGAGCCAGGCCTGAGCACCTTTGTTCATCCCCTTTGCCCACCCTGGACCGCTCTGTATTTATTCTCTCTCCCCGGGTTGGGTGGAAGAAGGGGGAGGGTTGTACTTTGTGATGTAGCAATCCCATTAACCTTCTGGGGGGTACTTTGGCTGCCAAGTCCTGGACAGGAGCCAGGGGGTGGGTAGTGGCCTGCTTATCCCTCCAGGAAGGCCAGGATAAGGGATGACAACTCGGTTACCAGGGTTTCTGATATACAGAAGAAACCAGTTTGGAAAACTGATTCATACTCACAGAAAAAAAGAGCCAGAAGGTACCCTGGAAATCACCCAGGGTAACTCCTTAGCTTGACAGATGAGGAAACTGAGGCCCAGATGCCTGCTGGGCACACATCACGGCAGGGCCAGGCCCAGGCTCAGGGTGCCTGCAGGGTCTTTCCATTGTCCTGAAAGTCTTGATCTGGGTCAGGATGAGCTTCAGAAGTTCTGTTGGGTGCTGCTGAATCTTGAATGAGCTGGAGTTTAGGGAGAGGGGCCTCAGGCCCCCCAAACGCTAAGAACCCTAGCACCATGGCAGAAGCCCCTCCATGAATACCTCTCCCCTCCCACGTCCAGTGCAGCAAGGCCACTGGCCTTCTCTCTACCTGCAAAGGGGAGATGCCCATCCCCTGTCCCCAGCCGGGGTTTCTGGTCCTGGGCTGGTTTGGCTGAAGAGGGAACAGGACTCTACCTGAAGGCTTTCACTGGAAATTGAGCTTTTAAATACAAGGCTAATCACTTTTTATAAGGCGTCTGACTAAAATGAGGAAAGGGACTCCTTTTTCTCAAGTGGAAGCTACGTGATATGCCAACAGGGATGGAACCGTGGGTGTTCGCAGTTGTCTTGTCGCTGTCATCTTGGTGTGATTCACTGGTACAGAACCAACACAGCCCTGGCTTTCTGTGGAGGCTGGGGCGCTGGTGAGGAGGCGGGGTGGCCTGTCACCAGCCAGCGGGCTGCTGCTGGCTGACTCAGCTCCACCCTGGGGCTGGTCTGTACAGCGGGGCTCAGGGTAGGCGATCTTTGAGGTCTGTTTCCATCCCTAGCTTTTTGGATTCCTGTTACTCCACAGGTGATTTCCTTAGGCACCTACACAGGAGACACAAGTTTCTGACTCTGGGGCACATAATGTTACCCTGTGAGGCTTAGAAGGAAACAGGAAAAATTCCTCTCATTTGTACTATTTCTCAATCACACTTAACTTTCAGAAAATTGCTGGTGGGCACGCCTCTGTTTTTAAATGATGATGTAACCTGACGGGGCTTCAGCAAATCACAGGCTCTGGCAGGTCACTCAGTCTCTGGCGGGACCTCTCAGCATGCAGTCCAAAGAGAGAGTGACGCTGAAAACTACCATATTCGGCAAAACTAACTAGAAAGACATAACCTGGCGTCTCTGCAGATGCTCTGCACCCCTGCCCAGTGACAAGTTGGCCCACCTGCCAGCTCACAGAGCACCAGAAAGTCTGGACAGGGCCTCTGATGGGCCTGCCCGGAAGCTCTTCTGTGAAGCCCTCCTTTCTTTTCAGCTCTGTGGTCTTTGCAGGCACCTCGGTAACAAGTTTGTTACTGTATTTCCAAGTCTAGAGCAAATCAGAAGCAGTGAGCGTCCCAGCAGTGCAGGTCAGGGCGAGGCCAAGGCCGCTGTGTTATCAGAGGCGGGCAGTTCTGAAGGTGGTGGGGCTCTCAGCTGAGTGCCGGACCCTCCCCAGGCCCCGGAGGCTTTGAGAATCCTAGCACTCTCCCTGGGGTGACAGAACACTCAGAACAGCTGGGCTATTCCCAGGCCTCCCCACGCTGAAGCCAGGAAGCTGACGCCTTTGCATTATTGTTGTTTTAAATTCTGTGCTTCTGTATGTGAGGTTTTAAAGGCAGAGCTGAGAGTGTTTGAAGGGGTCTTAGTGCGGCGGAGACAAGCCTCTCCCCAGCCACCTTCCCTTCCATATTTGGACAGCTGCAGTCATTTTCCTCGGTTACCAGCCGTTTCCATGGAGAGTTGCGGGTGTTTATTCAGCAGGACAAACATTTTCTCCAGATTACAGCAGGCTGGCCTCCGGGAATTGGCTCCTACCAGGAAGTAGCAACCGTTTTATAATATTGGGGGTTGTAAAATACCGAGGTTTGCAGAAACAAAGTACAGGCTGTGACATCCCTGTTACATAAAGTTCGGAAACAGGCAGAATGAACCAGGCTGTGAGAATTCAGGCTCACGGGGCCCTGGGGTGGGAGGGGGAGGGGTGGGGGGACCACCCGGGGCCCCTGGGGGCTGGCAGCATTCTGCCTCCGGGGCTGGGGGCTCAGTGTGTGGACATGGAGCAAGGCCTTACTATCTCAAGTATCTTATCTTCCATTTCAAATCATTGATCATCTTAAGTGATTGAACCTACACCGCTTTCTGCTTTCCACAGAGAAATGCACGTTCCCCCTTAGACTCGGGGTACTGAGTGCAGGGAGCCTTTACCAGTCCTGGCGGTGGCAGTGGAAGGTGGCCCTGGGGCCCAGGCTGTGTTTTTGTTCTCCTTTTTTTTTTTTTACTATTTATTATGGAAACTATGAGTACACGTGCAAGTGGAGAGGACAGGGTACTGAACCCATAAGCCAGCTCGGGTCTTGGCCCTTCTGCTTCTGTATCCCTGCCATTTCCTTCCCATCACGAATACTGTGAAGCCATCCCAGATGAAGATCTCATCGTGGACGACACTTTCTAAGTGTTCCTCTGTCCAGTCAGGGCAGCCATCGCTGCTGCAGGTGTGGTCGGGGGCCCGGAGTCAGGGGTGCGAGCTCAGCTCCTTTCCTCCGGTCTGACCGTTTTCCGGGGCAGAACCCATGTGTGGATGACTGAGAAGCAGCCGCGATGGGCCTCTAGCATTAGGCGCTCGAGCTCATGCCCAGCGGCACACCCAGCTTCCCCACAGCCCCTTTGCAGCAGGGCTGTCCTCTCCTTCGCGGGGCCCCTGGGCTCACGAGGACACCCCACTGCGCTGGTGGAAACACAGGTTTCCCAGGGCTTCCTTGGGGCCCTGGCAGTGCTGGCGTGAGCGGATGCTCAGTGGACGTTGGTGGAAGGCAGGAGGCAAAGTCTGCTTTGACGGGCACGTTGGTTCTGCCAACTTGGCAAAATGCGGTTGGTCAGTTAGAGCTGTCAGTGCCGAGTGACGTGTTTTTCTGGAATAATGAAGCTCAGATGGTTTGGTTTGTTGTTTCCCATTTCTGCCATGCTTGCCCTACCCTCTTAGCAAAAAGATTTACCTTCCACCGCAGGTCATCTTGTGACCCCTGCTCGATGAATCCTACTCAGACAGGCTCCCAGGGGTGGGACTGGTGAAAACCAGGAGGCCCTCCGGGGAGCTGAGCGGCAAGCCTGGGCGAGCGTGGAAGCAAAGCGCGTGATGCACCCACCAAGGGTCGTCTGCATCGCCTGGGGCGGCCAGAAACAGCGCTCGTGACGATGAAATAGCAACTTTTTTTTTTTAATTTGCTTTTTGTTACACTGTCTCATTTCCTCTAGTGATTGGCAGTGATAGTAAGAGCCAGCCTTTGCTGGACACTTACTGCATTCCAGATACTGCACTGCTGTCCTTTAACCCTCCGAGCAACCAGTAGGAGGCAGGTGCTGCTGCAGCCCCATCTCACAGATCAGGAAGCGAGGCACCAGGACGTGTAGGAACTTGCCCAAGGTAACGGCCAGGAAGTGGGGGAACCCGCCAAAGGCCCTGCTGTCCAGAGTCTGCTCATTAGTCCTCTGCAGCTGCCCTGTCACCTTCATAACTTAGCCAGCAGAGGACCGGCGCTGCTGCTTGTCTGGGGAGGGCTGTGGGATGGGACAGGTGGTGTCCAGGGAGTGGAGGGGACAGAGTGAATGTCCTCTGCACCCTGGGTGGCCCAGAGCCCCCTTAGAGGTGTCCTGGCTTCCACCTTGCCTCTACCCTGTGGCCCTGCTAACACGTGAGTCATACCTTGTTGCACAGGACTCTACAGCAGTTCCCACCTCACTCAGAAAAAGCCAGGGCCCTGGCTCTGCCCTGCGAGGTGCCACATGACCTGGCTCTGACCTCACATCAGCTCCTACCTTCTGCCTTGCCCGTCTGCTCCAAACTCGTCCATTGTCCTCAGACCCATCTGCCTCAGGACCTTTTCATGTGCTGTCCTCCTGCCTAGAATACTCTTCTTCCAGCACCCTCCTGGCCCATTCTGTCACTCTCTTCAGTCTGTCTTAGTTTGGGTTCTCTTAAAAGCAGAGTGCGGGCCGAGGCTTAAAGGCTAGTGCTTCCGGCAATCAGAGAAGAAAAAGAAATAAAAGGAGTACAAATTGGAAAAGAAGAAGTAAAACTGTCACTGTTTGCAGATGACATGATACTATACATAGAAAATCCTAAAGATGTCACCAGAAAACTACTAGAGCTAATCAGTGAATTTGGTAACGTTGCAGTATACAAAATGAATGCACAGAAACCTCTTGCATTCCTGTACACTAATGATGAGAAATCTGAACGAGAAATTAGGGAAACACTCCCATTTACTATTGCAACAAAAAGGATAAAATACCTAGGAATAAACCTACCTAGGGAGACAAAAACCTGTATGCAGAAAACTATAAGACTGTTGAAAGAAATTAAAGATGATACCAACAGATGGAGAGATATACCATGTTCTTGGATTGGAAGAATCAATATTGTGAAAATGACCATACTACCCAAAGCAATCTACAGACTCAATGCAATCCCTATCAAATTACCAATGGCATTTTTTTTACAGAACTAGAACAAAAAAATCTTAAAATTTGTATGGAGACACAAAAGACCCCGAATAGCCAAAGCAGTCTTGAGGGAAAAAAACGGAGCTGGAGGAATTAGACTCCCTGACTTCAGACTATACTACAAAGCTACAGTAATCAAGACAGTATGGTACTGGCACAAAAACAGAAATATAAGTCAATGGAACAGGATAGAAAGCCCAGAGATAAACCCATGCACCTATGGTCAACTAATCAATGACAGAGGAGGCAAGGATATACAATAGAGAAAAGACAGTCTCTTCAATAAGTGGTGCTGGGAAAACTGGACAGCTACATGTAAAAGAATGAAATTAGAACACTCCCTAACACCATACACAAAAATAAACTCAAAATGGATTAGAGATCTAAATGTAAGACCGGACACTATAAAACTCTTAGAGGAAAACATAGGCAGAACACTCTTTGACATAAATCACAGCAAGATCTTTTTCATCCACCTCCTAGAGTAATGGAAATAAAAACAAAAATAAACAAATGGGACCTATTGAAACTTAAAAGCTTTTACAAAGCAAAGGAAACTACAAACAAGATGAAAAGACAACCCTCAGAATGGGAAAAAATATTTGCAAACGAATCAACGGACAAAGGATTAATGTCCAAAATATATAAACAGCTCATGCAACTAAATATTAAAAAAACAAACAACCCAATCCAAAAATGGGCAGAAGAACTAAATAGACATTTCTCCAAAGAAGACCTACAGATGGCCAAGAAGCACATGAAAAGCTGCTCAACATCACTAATTATTAGAGAAATGCAAATCAAAACTGCAATGAGGTATCATCTCACACCAGTCAGAATGGGCATCATCAGAAAATCTACAAACAACAAATGTTGGAGAGGGTGTGGAGAAAAGGGAACCCTCTTGCACTTTTCCCAGGAATGTAAATTGATACAGCCACTATGGAGAACAGTATGGAGGTTCCTTAAAAAACTAAAAATAGAATTACCATATGACCCAGCAATCCCACTACTGGGCATATACCCAGAGAAAACCATAGTTCAGAAAGACACATGCACCCCAGTGTTCATTGCAGCACTATTTACAATAGCCAGGTCATGGAAGCAACCTAAATGCCCACGGACAGACGAATAGATAAAAAAGATGTGGTATATATATACAATGGAATATTATTACTCAGCCATAAAAAGGAACGAAATTGGGTCATTTGTAGAGAAGTGGATGAATCTAGAGACTGTCATACAGAGTGAAGTAAGTCAGAAAGAGAAAAACAGATATTATATATTAACTCATATATGTGGAACCTAGAAAAATGGTACAGGTGAACCGGTTTGCAGGGCAGAAATTGAGACACAGATGTAGAGAACAAACGTATGGACACCAAGGGGGGAAAGCAGTGGCAGGTGGGGGTGCTGGTGTGATGAATTGGGAGATTGGGATTGACATGTATACTGATGGGTATAAAATGGATGACTAATAAGAACCTGCTGTATAAAAAAATAAATAAAAGAAAATTCAAAAAAAAACCCAAAACGCTAGTGCTCCCCTGGGAGGTGCAATCCCAGCACAGCTGGAGTGAGGGAGCGGGGAGTGCAGAAGAGAAGGCTGTGACACACGCACACGCACACGCACACACAGGCACACATGCGTTGACACCCTGCTTCACAGACACTCAGCTGGCCGCTCAGCCCCTTGGGGCCTCATCCAAAAAACTATCAAAAAAAAAGGAAGGAAGGACACAAAGAAAAGCTCCAGGACAGTCTGTTCGAGGGAGGGGTGGAGAGGGATGGGTGCTGTGGTCCGAGCTCACCCAGGGAGTACAGTCTCCCTGGGTTCCAGCTGCCTCACCGGCCCTTCGGCAGCAGTGGGGGAAGCAGGGCGCACCCCATGGTGTGACGCTTCATCCAAGGTCACAGGCATCCGGCAGAGCCAGAGTCTCCTGATGACCTCAGGTGTGGAGCCAGGAGGGCCGCGTGGGTGTGTGCCTAGCAGTGGCCGGCGGGGAGTGAGGGGCTGCAGGCCGTGGGGAGAGGGAGGCCAAGGGGCTCTGAATCACCACCACATGGGGGTGCAAGGCCAGACATCACTTACCCATGGGCCTTCCCTGGCCACCCTTCCCAATTCACACTGCTGCTCCCACACGCCTCCTGGACTCCGGCTCTGCGTCTTTCTCTTAGCACTTACCCTAATCTGCTCTACGCGTCGCTCCCCTCTTGATGGTTTGTTTTCCCCACTGGAATGTAAGCTCCGTGAGGGCAGGAAAGATGGCTGTCCTGTTCTCTGCTGGCACGGTGGCCCTCGGTGCTGTGCACAGAGAGCAAGTTGATCAGCAGAAACAGCCCTGGAGCAGTGCGGGCGCACGCCGAGCCCTGCCAAGTGCTGCCTGTCATTCTTACTGTCGCTCCCGCTGTTCTGTGACGTGTCCGTTTATGCCCCAGCGTCTTCCCACATCAGTGTGTCTGGTCTCCATCTTTTTGATGGAGTACATAGTATTCCACAGTGCAGATGTCCCAGAGTTTATGCCTTCACACCACGTGCCAGGCCCTGGGGTACAGCCATCAGCAAAAGCACCCACGCGTCAGTGTGCAGTAGGGCAGTGTCGGTGCCACGGGAGAGAAAGCCGAGAAGGGGATGCAGGGCTGGCAGGGCCGGGGAGAAGGCAGGGCTGTTTGTGCAGGACGGTCAGGCCATCTGCCGGACAAGTGCTGCGGGCACCAGGGAGCAGCAAATGCAAGGTCCCCGAGGTCGGAGCACAGTGCCTGGGCCAAGGGGGTGGCTGCACGGGAGATCCCAAGAGGTAGCTGGAGGCCTCACTGAGCTGTTGACCCCTGTGCAGAGCAGGGCTGAGCTCTGTGCCCAGGGGAGAGAGGAGCTTACTTGCCCCGTGTGGACCGCCGTGGGGTCATGTGAGGCAGGGGGCCCAGTTTGGAAGTTGCCCTGGACAGGATGCGGGTAGACTTCTTGCTGGTGGTTCTTTGCAGGTTTTTCTTCCTCCAAACCCCGTGCTCACACGTCTCTGTGCATGGACGAGCATTCCTACGGAGCAGCTTCCTAGGAGGGGGGAGGGGGAGGGGCTGGGGTGTAAGCATTGCTAGACACGCCCAGAGACCCCCCAGGAAGACTTCGTTAGTCCAACACAGTGCACAGGAGTCCTGCTCCTGGCCAACCCAGGATGCTGTCGGTCCTGTTAGATTTTGGAAACCTCGTGCTTTGCATTTTCCTCGTGTCTAAAGATTGGGCATCCTTCCAGGTTTATAGGTCTTACCTGGTGTTTCTCTTTGTGGGAACAGTCTGTCCTTAGTCTTTGGTCTCTCTCTTCCCAGATGTTAGTTCCCAGATGTTAGCACCTTTCATTCTTTCATCGAATTAGCTAGAACGTCCCTGAAATGTTGAAGACCGAGCAGTAGACTTGCTTATTTTGTTCCTGACTTTCACTGCAAAGAGCTGACGTTTGAGGTTCTCTGTGATTCGGGACCAATAAACAGCTTCTGTCTAAAGCCATAGCAAGATCCTCTGAGACTTCCTGCCTGTGGCTGTGACCGTCTCCTCTCAGAGTGTAGAGACTTTATCTTCTGAAAATTTAACATTACAGCAGAGATGTCCAAGACTAGCGTGACTTAGCATCCTTCGCAGGTAACCTGTTTTTCCTGTTGGGATGTGGGTAGAATTTTCTTTTTTCTTGAAAGCATCATTTTCATCGGGACATGGATGGGCTTTGACACTCCTCACATAATTCTGCCTGGTCCTCAGGGAGTCCCGCAGCTGCAGCTCTGCCTCCAGGATGGTTTCCTTCACGTGTATCTTTCACTGTAGTTTCTGTTTCATTGCTATGGTGTCTTTTTCAGAAAGAGATGTTATCTGCAGGTAACAATGTGCCTCTAATATCAGCCCTTTCCCTGGGCATGTTTAAAAGGTTTCTCACTCTCATCCTCCCCGTCGCTGAGTCTGAACTTTAGCTTTCTAATTGTCTGTTGTAATGTGACATTTCCACTTCAGTCTGCAGCTTTAGCTCCTCCTTCATTACGTGTTTCATCGAATCCGTCGTTTCTTGATTTTCGCTTGTGGTACAGAGTTGGTGCTGTCCTAAATTTGCTTGTTTCCTCGTGCCGTGGAGGTTGTGTGCATCTTGTCTTCATTGCACTTCTTTTCAGAAGCTGCATGTTGGCTCTTTTCTGTTTATCTGGTTCATGAACAAGACAGGGTCTGATCGGACCTGCTGTTTTCCAAAGTGTAATGTGGTTGGATTCTGCACGGGTCCCCATCTTTGGCGGGTGAGGGAGCCTGAATCCGGCACTGTCTCCTGCTGTATGTGGCCTTGGGCAGCTCACCGGCCTGTTTGCCCATCCCTGGAAGGGAATGCTGGTGCGCCGTGGATGGCGATCATGAGGGTTACACATCCTCAGCACAGTGTCCACAGAGGCCTCCCTGCGGCCTCTGGTCCAGGTGCCTGAGCGCAGGAAAGCTGCAGGGGCACATTCTGCTTTCTGGGGACCCCCCTCGTTGAAGGCGCCGCTGCCTGGGCCTCCAGATCCTCCCCTGCTGCTCGGTGACCGAGGCTGGCCTTTGGGGACTGTGTCAGTGTGTCCCTTTGCCTTCCTGCTTCCTGACCTCCGAGCTCAGGAGGTTGATGCCCCCCACGGGCCACAGGTTGTCTGGGCGCCTCTGGTTTCAGTAGCCCTCCTCTTCCTGCCCCTCCAGGCCCAGAGAAGGTAACAGCTCCCTCCCCCTAACCGGTTGCCCCCGAGCTGCACATCATTTGTAGTTTCCTTAACCCTGACCACGCCCTTTCGTGCCGGGCCTTCCTCGACCTCCCCGCTGGTGTGCATGAGTGCCTGCTTCCTCCCGGGACCTCGCAGGGGGGCACCATCCCAGGTCCTGCTTTTACCCTGTGACGTCTAAGTCTCCCGTCCTTAGGCTTCTGGTCAACCCCTCCTGCCCTGGCTACTCCCTGTCTTTACTCATCCCCGCCTGTGACCGGTCGGTCTCTCATTTCAGCCCCGCTCCATCCACCTACCCCCAAAGCACCAAAGCTAAACTTGCTGTCCAAACGCAAGCGAAGTTGTAGGAGTCTCTGCTTCCAGTGCTCCAGCGGCTCCTCGTCAATCCCAGATAACTCCACGCCGGCCTCGTACTGGTCCCTCCACCTCCCCACCCCTCTCGCTCGGCTGGACCCCCCGTGCCCAGACCCCCTGCTGCTGTAAGGGCCCCCGCCGCTCTGCCCTCCTCACGCAGTGACGCCTGCTCCCCGAAGCCACATTTCTCCCTGGCCCACAGCCTGGTTCCAGGCTCTGCCCCTGCCCACAGCCTGGTTCCAGGGCCTCCTGTAACTTGTGGTGGCCAAGGTTTCTGAACCCCGCTGCCCCCGCACACTGCCTGGGGAGGCCGTCAGCACCTTGGTGTCTGAGGCAGCGGCCACCTGATTCACGCGCCTTCGCAGTTCATGACAGGTGGGAGCCCTGTGGATACGAGCGCAGAAGACCCACGATTGGCCGCACCTCCTGCCGGCTCCTCCAGCGAAACGTGGAGAGAGATTCCCAAGGGACGCTTTACCTGATGGCCGCACGGCCCCCTGCCCCCTGAACCTGATGACCTTCTCTCGTTTGCCAGCATCACTCAGGAGCCAGCATGAACGGATGCGCTGACTACGCCCCCAGCCCCAGTGACCCTTCCAAGGAGCCTGTGGAGCCCTGGCCCAGCCAAGCCCCCGTCCAGGAGGACGTGGACATGAGCGACGGCACAAGTGGGAATGAAACCAACGAGAACGGCTCGACGGGGCGGGACTCACGGGGCAGCAACTGTGACAACAGCGGCCGGGAGCTGGGGATGCTGGTGGGGCCGCCCGGCACCTGCCAGGGGTGGGTGTGTCTGAGGCCCCCAAGGCGAGGCTGGGCATTTGTTTTCTCAGTGTCTCATTCCGTGCTATTGCGATTACTTTTGCAGTCTTTAAATCTTGATGACCAAGTTTTTTAAGACTTCTGAAAATCTTATTGACTCAGAATAACTAAAATTTGCTAGGGTCTGTCCTTCCTTATGACGGTGATTTTGGGTGTCAGACCGCCAGTAGCTAGACACGTAGCATGGTGACCAGATCTTGGGAGGCGGAAGAGTCAGGGAACCCCTCGAGCAGCTACTGAACCGACGCCCCGTGGTTTATAGAAAGCGAACTTCTCCTCTAGGCTTGGGTTTATATCCCCCAGTACTTAGTTTCTCCGGTGTCCAGAGGTGTCTTGTTCTTTTTCTCTTAAGCTCGTATTTTTTCCTAATTGACTTACTGTGGTGTAATCCAGCCCGTCATCGCTGGGTGGATGGGGGGAGAAGTGGATGGACACACTCTTCTGAGTTTGGCCTTTATTTTTTGTTCTTTTAGTCCAGGTACATTTAGCGTGATGATGGTGAAGTCTGAGCACCACCCGTCCACAAGTGGCTGCAGGTAAGACCAATTAGAACTCCCTCAGTTTAGAGCCTTTAGAGAGATGGAAAGATTTGTCATGAGATAAGGTTTTGGGGGTGATGCAACTTTTTTCAGGCTTCTGCTAGAACCTGTTAGTCTGAGCAGCTGTCTGCCTTGTGAGCCCAGCCGCGCCCTTTCAGACGACCGTCCCCACGGGCCGCTCACAGCCCCTGATGTTGCCCCAGACCTGTAGCTGCTCAGCTCTCGCTAAGCAGACCTTGTCTGCGTCTTGGACGTGTATCTGGAACACGCACTTTTTTTTACGTGTTTGTAACAAACGTGTCCTTAATTTCATATTCACATCCCCACTGGAGCAAAATCCTGATCTCTGTCCTGGGCATATGGGGCCTTTGCCATCACCGCCCGAGAGGCCTGACCCCGTCCCTCCCTCGGTGCCCTCTGTCTACACAGGCGCATCTCCACCGCCCAAGAGGCCTGACCCCATCCCTCTGTCTACACAGGCGCGTCCCCCCAGCAAGTGCCGCCTGCCCCTCCTCCTGCCCCTCCCACGTCCTTGAGTTTGAAGATCCTCCGTATAAACCCCCTTTCCTCTCCAAGGCCTCACACGTCATTTATGTCCTCGCCCCAGGACGCCACTGTGCTGCCCTCTGGGGTCTCCGTCGCTGTCTCTCTGTCTGAGATGGGGGTAGGCAGAGTTCAGCAGTGGGGCCTGCTGGCCGGGCTGTGGGTGGACCAGCAGGGGGGAGGGCACCCTCCAGCATTCACCTGGGTCAGAACACTGGCTCTCCCGGGCAATTCCTTTCCCCGTGAGAGACACGAGGCGATGTCTGCAGACATTCGTGGTTGTCACAGCTGCTGGGGGCTGCTGCATCCTGCATGCCCACCCAGGACCACGTGGACCACAGTGTCCTCGTGCCCTGGTGGAGAAACTGGACCAGAGGCACATTTCTTCCGAAAAGGGCACTTAGGGTACTGACGTTTTTCTTTAACTCCGTAGCAGCGAGCAGTCCACCAAAGTGGATGCCCACAAAGAGCTGATCAAAACGCTGAAGGAGCTGAAGGTCCACCTCCCTGCGGACAAGAGGGCCAAGGGGAAGGCCAGCACCTTGTTGACCCTCAAGTACGCCCTGAGGAGCATGAAGCAGGTGAAAGGTACGTCCGCCTCACATGTTTGTTCCAACCTGTAGAAGTCGGTTTCACGTCTCCCCAAATTAGAGCTTCAGTTGTGTTGATTTTCTAAATTTCAGTCCTGAAGTAGCAGAAGGAAGTTGGGGAAGTCTGATGAAATCTCAGCTGGTTGGAAATCTCAGTTCATTGGAAGTTTTCTGTTGTACTTTTAGAGGAAAAAAAAGCAGGTAGAAAACCAGCTGATAAAAGAAACCTATTTACAACATGAAGCTTTCGTGCCCGGGGCTGGGGTCAGGTCACGTTCAGGAATGTCCAGCACCTTCCAGGCTCTGGCTGGAGAGTTGTGACGTGTGTGTACGCTGGCGACGTGAATAGCCCCCAGCATTTAGCTGAGGGCTTGCCCCTCCTTTAAAAAATAATGTGGGGGGGGAGGCTCTCCTGGTGTCGCAGTGGCTGAGAGTCCGCCTGCTGATGCAGGGGACGCGGGTTCGTGCCCCAGTCCGGGAAGATCCCACATGCCATGGAGCGGCTCGGCCCGTGAGCCATGGCCGCTGAGCCTGCGTGTCCGGAGCCTGTGCTCCGCAACAGGAGAGGCCACAGCAGTGAGAGGCCCGCGTACCGAAGAAAAACAAAACAAAACAAAATAACGTGAGGGGGAAGAAAAGGAAACAAACAGCAACAAAAAAAAAGGAGAAGATACAAGGAGGGTATTGCCTGATCTTATCCTTAAAGGACAGTATTTTCGAGCTGCTTCAGATTCAAGACCTTGGGCAGTTCATCTCTCGTTTTTCTAAAAATACATGAATTTCCATCGTGGTGGTCTTTGCACCAGGAGGGCGGGCAGGCGGGACCAGGCGCCCCCTTTCCGTCACAGGCACACAGTGACAGGACCCATGTGATCCGAGTCCTGCTTACCTCTGGGGTATGTTCGGGTTTTACTGTTGGGTGGAAGAACTCGTAAGAGCTTTCAGAGCCGGTCAGTGGAATCGACTGAGGCTTTTACCTGAGATGTGTGTGCAGAACTCTTCACAGATGCAGTGCAGGAATCCACCAACACACACTGCAGATTCCAAAGGACTTGCGTCATCAAGCCACTTTACGTTGCATAAATTCCAGGTCCCTGCCGTAACTTCCAATAGCGTGCGGTCTTCCTTCAGTTGCTCCTGTGGCTGGCCCTTCCATTGAGCTGGGGCCCCTTCCCTGGGTCTCAGGTAAACGCAGGTGCCTCTGTCTCCGGGGCAGGTAAGGAACGCACCGCTGTGGAGGGAGCACCGGCATCTCCAGTGCACTGTTCTGCCAACAGCCCATCCCCAGAGACCAGGCCCAGGACACCCACGCCGGGGGTCACCTCAGCACGGTTTAGCTGTTGAAGTCGGGCATCCTGGCTTCCCCTCGCCTGAGGGCTCCCCTCTGGGTGGAGATAGCTTTGTCACCCTGTACGGGGTGTCCCGGGATGAGTGGTCCTCGTCTTCAGTTCTGTTCTGAGCAGTTCATTCTGAAAACAGGGTTGTTTCTCATGCCCGGTGTTTCTAAGAGTCGATTCTGTCCGGATGGGAACGTCTGACCCCCGAGGGAGCAGATGCAGGGGCTGCCACGGCTGCCCTGCGCGGAAACATTGATGCTGTGTCGCGGTTACAGGCCTTTGGGGAGAGTGAGGCTTAGGCAGAACCGTGTGGTCGTGTTACTGAAAAGAATGTGTCTTTATCGTTTTAAAAATTTCTGTAATCAAAGGCCTTCTGATTTTTCAGGGAAGAGAATCCCGGATGTCTGTTTGTCTAGCCTTCACATTTCTCTGTGTTCTGTGCCCACTTTCTCATGAGAAAGGTAGAGCCCCAGCCATGATTTAGGGCCGCCCTCAGCCCTCCCCTTGGTCTCGCCTACAGCCAGTGAGGAGTACTACCAGCTGCTGATGTCCAGTGAGGACCACCCCTGCAGTGCCCACGTGCCCTCCTGCACGGTGGAAGAAATCGAGAGCGTCACCTCCGAGTTCATTGTGAAAAACGTGGTAAGTGTCCTGACGAGCGAAGTCTTCCCCCGGGAGGCTCAGCTCAGGTGGCCGAGGTCTTCACCCAGGGGAGCCGGCTGAACCTCGGTTCCATAGCAGCAGGGTGGGGAGTTTCAGGAAATGAGTTCCTTCCTTAAAAGAAAAGAAAGTCAGTCAGGGATTCCGAAGTGGCGGCCACGTTGCCGACTTGCGCTGTTCTCTGAGGCTGTCCTCTTGCGCTGACTGCACCCCACACCCCGAGTGTGTGTGAGTGAGCCCCCCTTGACTGGGGGTGGGTGGGGGGAAGGGACACACTAGGTGACTGTCAGTTCACTTGCAGGGTGGGCGCTTATGCATTTTTAAGCAACCCATAAAGGTGAGGCCTCCCTGGAAGTCTGGGGAAGGGGAGGGAGTTACCCCCAGTTCTCAATTAATGAGAGGAAACCAGAGGGCAAGTGGGGACCCAGAGGTGCGGAATCGCAGCAGTGATGACCTGCAGAATGGGACTGCACGGCCCTTCCCGTCTCTTTCCTCCCATGCCCTCCCTGCAGCTTAACCCCCAGGGAGCCCCACCCCGAGCTCAGAGGGCCAGCCAGCGTGGGGAGAGCCCGTGGTGGGCCAGGGGGCCTGAGGCCTCCAGCCTGCCAGGCAACCCTGAGCCCCGGGAGAGAGAGGAAGGGGCCCCCTTCCCCCTCCCAAATCACCCAGGCTGGACGCCAGGGAGCTCCGTGCCCAGAAGACGGAGCAGGTGACAG
The DNA here is from genome assembly GCF_964270905.1 of Leucopleurus acutus. Lineage (NCBI taxonomy): Eukaryota > Metazoa > Chordata > Mammalia > Artiodactyla > Delphinidae > Leucopleurus > Leucopleurus acutus. The sequence goes on along the minus strand of NC_139149.1, from coordinate 116,253,607 downwards.
CTGCAGGGAATCAGCACAGCTGGGGTTCCTTTTGGCGGTGGAGCCCTGATGTGTTTTTTCAGATAATATCCCCCTGGGACCCCAGTATATGTAAGAGGGGAGGCAGAGTTATCCTCATCAGGGCTGAGGAGAGGGGCCCAGAGGCTTCCTCTGACCCTTCACGCGTCCTGCTCCCTTCCCCTTTGTCAGCCCCGATTCTCTGCCCTCGGGGGAGGGTGACCTGTCCAGTCCCCTCCAGCCCGGCCTCACCAGAGTCGTGTTCTCCATTCCAGGACATGTTTGCTGCAGCCGTGTCCCTGGTGACCGGGAAAATCCTGTACATCTCTGACCAAGTGGTCTCCATCTTCCACTGTAAGCGGGGCACCTTCCACGACACCAAGTTTGTGGAGTTCCTGGCGCCCCACGACGTGGGCGTGTTCCACAGCCGCACCACGCCGTGCAAGCTGCCGCCCTGGAGTGTCCGCCACCGAGCAGGTGAGGGTCCTGCGGCCGGGCTGCCTAGTCCTTCTCCACAGGCAGCATGGGGAGGGGCCGGGCGGGGCCGCCCCCCACGTGGGGCTGCTGCCCACCTCCCCTGCGCTGGAGGCCTGCTGTAGGCCCCGTGGAGGGGCCTGAGGCTGCCCTGTCTGTCCAGGTGCAAGATTAAAGGTGGTTTGCTCAGAATACATTAAGAGAGAGAAAAAAGTCTTTTCATAAATTTCAGAAAGGGAAAACTGCTTCAGAAGATTTTAAGACATGTCAGGCATTTTAGAAAGGAAGTTGATCGGAGCTGGAGTCTGGACATGAGGCTGCAGGGTCGGGGGAAGGACGGAGGTACATCTGGAAGGCTCTCTGCAGGTGGTGCAACGATGTCAGCATAGCGGGGGGCTCTTCACCTCCACCAGAGGCCGCGCCATCCTCCCGGGCTCAGACCCCGGCCTTCCAGGCACTTCAGGCTCCAGTCTGCGCCCAGGTGGCTGCTTCCTCGGACCTCGGGTCCCCCACCCACCCCCATGTTCCTGGCCACAGGGCTCTCACGGTCAAGTGTCATGTGTCCTTGTCCTCCTGCAACATGGTTGGGGAGACATTGCGTCTGGAAGGCATGGAAGCTCTCTCGTGACCAGCACGGGCCTTCACATGAGTGGGTGCAGGAGGGGACCGGTTGACCAGACAAGTCTCAGCAGAAACATGGCACGGGGTCCTGGCAGAAGGTACTGGAGAGAAGAGGGTCCCCACCAGCTCAGGCCTTTCAGTGACCAGGTGGCCGACAGCGTAGGTCCTGCAGCGTCCGTCCACCTACACCTTGACTGTCATTAGCTCCTCGTTGGGCTCCGATAGCTCAGAGCTGAGATGGACCCAAAGAGGAGAAGCCAAGAGAGACGAGCAGGAAACGGACGGGTCCGGGAGTCCCCCCAGAACAGCTGGGCCTCAGTCGTGATCTTAACCAAGAGCCAGCCCTGGCCGCGCCACCCAAAGCTGACTCCCATCTCGTCCTTGGCTCCTGGGTCAGCATCTCTGCTCACGTCGAAACGCTCCTCAGCCCACTGTCACCACCTCCTGGATCTTGGGTCCCTCCACGCCATGGTGCTCCCAGGCAGCCGGCAGCGGGGCCGTCACTGTCACAGCCACCTTTCAGCAGCTGTTCCTCCCTGACAACAGACAACCTGGGGCCAGAAGCGCAGTTTGCTTTAGGGTTGACTCATTAAAGGAGGAGACACTCGCCTCGCGTTTCAGAGGTAGAGCTGTCTGCTTTCTCCCAAAGTCCCAGCCCAAGGGCTGTGCGGTCAGATCGCTAAAGTTTGTGGTGCACGTTACTAGGACCTGTCCATGCTGGGTCACTGCGTGGAGGGGGGGAGGCAGCTCTGCGTGTGGATTCACAGCACGAACAGGCCGGCACCATCTCCCCAGGATGCTTGCCACTGAATTTTTGTCTGAATAGAAAAGAAGGACCAGGTGACTTCTTGAAGGCCTTTCCAGGCCGGAAATTTTATATCATTTTCCCCAACCAGCAATCATCTACTTGTCCTCATTTCTTTTGAGTAGAGGAAGCTTTACCTGAAAGACCAGAGTCTAAGATTTCTTTTTCTAAAATGCGTTTATTGTGGAAACACCATTCCGTCACCTCTGATGAGGTCACCCAGTCGAACTCATGTTTTTACTAGACATTTTAAATTTTAAAGTAAGTTAATATTTAGGAAAAGGATTGATGTAAGCTGTGAAATGCCCTGAATTGCTTCTATTAGAATTAAATATCCCCCAAAATATGTAGGTTGAAATGTCCAGGGCTTTATATGCAAAAATTCTGCACGTTAGTCAGTACGTCTTCCACAGTTAAGTTGGTCGTTAATTAGTGTGTTTGTAGCAGCGCTTTTCGCACGGCATAATTTGGTGAGTGCACGCTCGTGAAATAGATTTCTCCTTAGTCAGAACTGTGGTACAAGGTCTCTGACCTAAGGGCTCTGCTCAGCGCCAGGTAAATGTGCATCCCACCTTGACTCTCGATCCTCCTGCTTCTGCCTGGTCTGTGGGAAGTAAGAGCACTGTCCCTGGTCAGTGGTGTAACTGGGTGAGTGACTGGGGCCTTTTCTTTTAGACTCTTTTACTCAAGAATGCGTGGAGGAGAAATCTTTCTTTTGCCGCGTCAGGTAAGCCCAGGTTTTCCTGAATTTCATTGCACAGACGTTTCATCATGAGGGCTTCTCGCAAAGGCGGAGGAGGTGCAGGGGTGCCCTCCGCATGCCGCCAGCCGAGGCCACAAGCCTGCCCAGGCCCCGTTCTGTGGGGCTGAGGTGCTGCAGGAGCATCCCTGCCACATAGCATGAGTGTTCCTGGAAAGTCCGCGTGAAAACACGTTTCCATAAGCGGAGTTATTTGTTTTGTTTGGGGAGGGGGGGCGTCACTTGGCTTGTGGGATCTTAGTTCCCTGACTCGGGACTGAACCCAGTCTCCGGCAGTGAAAGCGCCGAGACCCAGCCACTGGACCGCCAGGGAGTTCCCGGGCCGTGTTTTAAATGTGCACAAGATATTAAGACAGCCTGGCCAACGCTGGAGCGTTGCCTGCTCCTGGGGGGAGTGTCGGCCTGGGGAGCCCGGACTTGCTGTCCGTGACCCAGGAAACTGGCTGGCAGCCCCCACCTGGGAAGGCATGAACCCCGTGGTCCGCGAGGACCCCAGAAGCATGTGTGGCCTTTGGTTCGAGTGTACCTTTTCTCAGGGAGAGCCCCATAGCTTTCCCAACAGGTTTTTGGCCCCAAGTCGAGTGACCAGTTGAGCATCCAGCTGCGGTATCAGGAGGGACCCTGGCCAGACACTGGCACCCTCGGAAGCTGGGGCTGGGACCCCACTGTTGGAGCAGCATCCTCGCCCCAATTAAAGTGCAAACTACTCCAGAGAAGGGCCCCCGAAGCACCCATGACTCAGGCCGGTGACTCTCCAATTGACCCCTCACTGTCACCGGACGTCTGAGGGTGAGGACAGAGGAGCGAGGTTGGGGGTTCCAGACCCTCGGGCGGGACAGAGGCACAGACCACAGACCGAGGGAGCACGTCCGGCTCGGCCTGGGTCCCCAGGTGAGGGGCCTGGCTCTGCTCTGCAGGCGTCCATGCAATAAATAAAAGGATTGCTGAGACATAACCGCTGTCGCTGGGGGAGAGGTAACCAGCAATAAAGGATGACTCCTTCGGTCGTAATCCCAAACCTCTCATCGTGCCCTCCTCTGCAGTGTCGGCAAAAACCACGAGAGCGAAATCCGCTACCACCCGTTCCGCATGACGCCCTACCTGGCCCAGGTGCGCGACCAGCAGGGCACCGAGAGCCAGCTGTGCTGCGTGCTGCTGGCAGAGAGGGTGCACTCGGGCTACGAAGGTAACGGCTGGCCCAGGCCACTCCCTCCCTTCCTCCCGTGGTTCACATACGTGTGTGAGGTGGGCTCCCGGCCCCTGCCTCTCCCCAGCCTCGGGCAGGGCCTCCATCTCCCTCAAGGCTTGGCACCCACCTTTGTCACCTGCCCTCCCTGTAGTCCCATCCACACCACCTCCCCTTGTCGGCCAAAGGCTCCGGGCCCTGGCATCTCTCACCTGGGTCCAGCCCGTCACTGGACCGTGGATGCCTTCACCTTTCCCTGGCCACGGCCTTCCGTCCACGTAGCCTCGATGGGTCCAGGGCCCACGTCCCTTCTGTCCTCGCACTCCCCGGCCTCTGAGGTGCGGAACCCCAAAGCAGCCACCACCTAAGAATAAGTGCTGGGCATTCCTCCCTGCTCACCTTGGTCCATCCCACCTCCTGCTGGATGTCCCGCCCTCTGGTACGGCCTGGCTTCTGCGGACCAGCTGTGGAGCCTCCAGAGCCCAGCGTTCCCCTGACCCCCAGTCTCTGTCCTGCTGTTTCCTCCGCTAGGGCTCCTCCCCTCCACCTCTGCCTGTAGAAACCCAGTCGTCACAGCAGGCTTACCTCACCTGGTATCCTTTTCTGGACCTGCTGGCTCTTCAGGCCACCCCTCCCAAAGGACCCAAGGCGCTTTGCCACGCTGCTGGTATCCTCCCAGCAGCCCCTTCTCATAGGCTTTCTCGTGGCACTGCCTCGTGCTGGCCACGAGACCTGGCCAGGAACCTAGGTCCTCGCCATGGCGACTCAGCAAGTCACAAGATTTCAAAATTCTCTGGAAGCAGGGCCATCTGTAAGTCCTGAACCACAGGGGTCCAGTTTAGTCCAGGTTTAATTGTACTTATAATTGTCTCTCAGTGGTTAATGATGTCTTTTTTAAAAAGGCATTTCTTAAAAGTGATAGAAATGTTTTAGGTATATGAGTTTCTTTCAGATGTTTGCTGGATTCCCACATATAGAACATTCTCTTCTAAATATTCAGTAAAGGTTTAGAGGGGTTACTCAGATCTCAGCACGTTATTCCCCAAAATGATCAGCGTCTCCTTCAAGAATGAAAAGTTTTGGAATTTTGAATGTTTTGCCCATGAATTTGGTAGTTGAGGAAAATTCTGCGTATGTGACTTCCTTTATGAAAATTACTCTTATCACCTCTGCCCACCTTAGAAACTGTGAAGTCCCAATGCAATGACATTTGCTGGGAATTTTGAATCCAAATACTTTACTCCTTTAAAAAATATAATCTGTTCAGTTCACTATTGTTGGATCTTAAACATCATGAAGACGGCCTTCCAGCAGGATTTTGCTGAAAGAAGCCTAAACCTCACCACGTGATTCTGCTAACATGGCAATCCCTAGCTTTCTAGACTAAAACTGGTCCACTAAGAAGTTGAGAAGCCTGGCTGGTGGTCACCAAGCGTAGGGTCTGTTCTTCACCCTTCAGTACGTGCTCTGTTGTTCAGAGTCCACTGTTAATTCTTTCTCTAGCTACCCGTCATTCTGAATCTATCAACACATGGTGTTTTCCAGTAGTTGTAGTATGACTACATAAAGTACGTATGTCTTAGAATCAGAAATCCGTGCAAAATTCTTTTCTTTCAGCCCCTAGAATCCCTCCTGAAAAGAGAATTTTTACGACCACACATTCACCAAATTGTTTGTTCCAGGACGTGGATGAAAGGTAAGCGATGCGGCGCCGTCCCCCTGCCAGCGCTCGCCTCTGCCGCGGTCCTGGCCTTGGAGTCAGTATCGCGTCTGCAGCCGGTCGCCCCTCTCCCCAGATACTTTGTGTTTCAGCATTATCGTGGTAGTTACTTAATAACTAAATAAAGCTCGATCAATTTTCATGTTTTTGACGCTGAAGCTGTTTAGCTAAAGCTAAGGCTGCATGTTATGTGTAATAATCAATTAAAACATTTAATTATACGTAGACAATGAGATAATTATGGAATTACACTGAAAACCTCCTAAGGTATGGAGGCTGTGTAGATGGGGCATTCTAGGGAGCTGGTCATCATTCTAACTGAGCCTGTCTTTATTACCTTGTTTAATAAACCCGTTTCAAAAATTGGGCACATGAGTAAAGGCTGGTACAACCAGGGACCGTGTGCCTGGGGCAGTGTTAGGACACCCTTGGCAGGATCCCAGCACAAGTGCATCTTCCAGCCTGCATGCCACAGGCTGCTACAGGGAGGGGGCCACCTCGTACCTCTGCCCAGAGCCCACTCGGACTCCCCTCCTGCGTCTCCCACCCAGGGTGCTGTAGCTGGTGCCCATGGCCCCACTGGAGTCGGGAGCACTGACCATTCTGAGAGGGCTCTGGGTTCTCTGGCATCGGGTCAGGGGCCCTGTGTGACTCCCCTGGCTCCTGGCAGACGCACGAAGACGCAGAGAATGCCGCGACTGCCGGCGTGATCAGGGAGGAGTCTCCTGGGAAGACACACGGGAAACACGCTGGGCTTCGTGCAGTGGCATCCGTGGAGGGTCGGGACCTCCTCGCAGCCTGCACCTGGCCTGGGACACGAGGTGCCCCCTCGGATGCAGGCCACGGGGCCTGCTGGACAAGTTCTGCTCTTGGGCAGCCAGGGCCCCTCAGCCTCCACCAGCCCCTGACTGCTCAGGTGTGCCCTGCCGGCCACCTGCGGCAGAATCTCCGGAGGGACAGCGTCGGGTGCAGGTTCCCAGGCCCCGCCCAGCCCTGCCCAACAAGATCTTGGAGGTGGGGGACTGGGAGCTGCATTTGTGTAGCAATCCCAGGATAATTTTTATTCCTCCAAAAGACTTAAGAACTCCTGTCTGCAGCTGCCCCAGGTGCCCACTCATTTGTGTACAGGAGGGCTGGTGAGCAGGTCGTTACAAGCCAGCAGGCTGCAGAGCCTTCCTCAGCAAAGCCCAGTGGGCAGCCCAGCCCACGAGCCCAGGCTGGCCGGGGCTCCCCCCTCTCCTCCGGCCAGGCCTTGGCCAGGGACATTCTGTACATCCTGTGCAAAGGAAGACACGAGGCCCAGAGAGCATGCCTCAGACGAGGAGGGAATCCAGGAATGGCGCCGGGCCCGTGAGGAAGTTCCACCCCTCACAGAACAGGCAGCCTTCACTCTAGCGATGCAGGAGGACATCCTCCACCAGAACAGAAGGGTTTGGGAAAACAGCTGTTGGGATGAAAGAAGACGGGCCTGAGAAGGGGAAGGCCGAGCTGCAGCTCAGAAGCGGGGACGGCAACTGAGCGGGGACGGCAGAAGGTGCTGGACACACAGAGGGGACGGGACACGACAGAGGGAAGGGGGACTACAGAAGTTCAGTGCAAGACATTGCCCAGAAAGAAAACAGCTCCCAGGGAAGCCCTGACGGGCACAGAGCGAAGGTCCCCAGCCAGTGGTGGCCACTCCTGGGGAGCCGTGGTCAATTGGACCGGACACAGCGACCACACTTAGAGCTGGAGCAGAACACCTTGAGCTGGAAAAGACGCACATGGGCGGGGTTTTCCTGGTCCCAGCAAACTTGTTAAAAAAAAAAAGTCCATGTCAGGCCACATCTAGCCAAACTCACGAACGACACAAAACAAGAAAAAGGTCTTAGGAGAAGAAAACAACATTGTCCTGATTGATTCAGGAAATAGATGCAGAGCTAGAGCACTGAGCCTGTAACGGGCAGGCACTTGTAGGGCCTTATTTCCTATCGCAGACCCTCGGCGATGCTGCCGTCGCCTGTTTGCTAATTAGTTAGAAGACTAACCGTTTCTTTGTTAGCATGAGACCCACGTTTTGGTCTTTGGGGAATTTGGAGTCGGACTCGTTCCTGGAGGTGGTCGGCTGCCCCGTTTGGAGGCTGCGTTCTGGCTCGTGTCCTGAAGCGCAGCCGTGACCCTGTGTGCACTTGCTTTGCAGGGCGGTCCCCCTCCTGGGCCACCTGCCCCAGGACCTGATCGAGACCCCTGTGCTCGTGCAGCTGCACCCCAGCGACAGGCCTCTGATGCTTGCCATCCACAAAAAGAGTAGGTCCCCTTCTCACGGTCCTTCCCGGGGGCACGGACAAAGCTAGCGCACTCTGGGGGTGTCTTCCCGAGGTCAGCACCCATCGGGTGGGGTCCAGTGGGCTGCGGGCAAGGGGTGCCCCGCCCCCTGCCTGAGTCCCGGCGCTGTCGGTTGGTTGAGAGTCGCCCTCGGCCCGAGTCCTCGGCCTCTCATCTTTTACCATTGGCTTCGGCAGCAGGCGGGAGGAGGAGAGACAGGGTCAGCTGCCGTGGGGGGTTGGGGGGTGGTCTGCCCAGGCCAGGGGCTGGACGACACGTGTCCCCAGCAAGCCCAGGCCTCACCGACACAGGTGACACTGAGCGTCCCACTGGCAGCAGACCTGTGAGGCTCAAAGGGAAGTGTGTCCTAAAACGTGTAAGGACACTGCCGCAAACAGTCCCCGGTCGCAATTTAAAGCAAGATGGGAGATTGAAAGTGGTGGCTTTGAAGAGGTATTGGCACCTCCTAAGTTTTCAGATGATTCCAGAATCAAGTGCATCTCCACGTGTCTTTTCTTGTACCGCGAACACCGGTTGAATCTCTTTGCTCCCTGAACTCTGTTTTCGCTCTCCTAGTCGTGCAGTCCGGCGGGCAGCCTTTTGACTATTCCCCCATCCGGTTCCGTGCCCGGAACGGGGAGTACGTCACGCTGGACACCAGCTGGTCCAGCTTCATCAACCCGTGGAGCAGGCAGATCTCCTTCGTCATCGGGAGACACAGAGTCAGGGTGTGAGTGCCCCCAGTGCCCGGGGGGCTGGGAGACCAGGACCCCGGTCACCTCCCACCACGTGCTTGTGCTGACCTGCCCCCTGCCCCCTGGGGGGCCCCAGCCTTGTTCAGGCAGAGCAGTGAAGGGGGGGAGGCAGGTGGCGGGCTGGGGGTCTGCAGAGAGGAGGGCGGGGCCCCGACTCACAGAGACAAATGAAAACCACGCAGGGGGCCTTTGAATGAGGATGTGTTCTCGGCTCAGACGCACGTGGAGGAGAAGGCCCTGCAGCCCGGCACCCAGGAGCTCATGGAGCAGATCCACCGGCTGCTGCTGCAGGTGGGTGTGCTGCCTGCACGCCCTCCCTCCTGCCCCCGCAGGCAGCCCAGAGCTGCCCTGCGGCCTGGGGGCCCCCCACCCCCCGTTCTCAGGCCCTTCTCCTCCTTCCAGCTCTGCCCTGCGCCCTGCTGCGCATGGTGGTGGTCTCTGTCCCACCCGCGTGGGCCTTGCCCGCATGGGGGCTGCCCCCGCCTCGCACATTCAGGGCATCTGTGAACCACAGCTCTGGGCAAGTGGCTGAAGGGCGCACCCCAGCCCAGTCCCCACGTCCCAGGCGCCAGCCCACACGTGACCCCTGTGGGTGGAAGGGGGCAGGGGCATCCCTGCAACACGGGACGTCGCGGTGGCCCCAGGGGGAACTGAGGACGCCCCTCCCTGTCCCTGGGGACACAGCACTCAAGACAGATTCCTGCAAGCACGTTGGCCCCACGAGGAGTGGCCTCTTGCCTCTCGGTTCCGGGGGCTGCGGGAACCGTCAGGCACCCTGTTTTGTTTCCAAGCCCCGTGGCCATGGACTCCCTGTTGGTGGAGTCTCCTGGGGATTGGGATCCAGGACCAGCCCCGTGGGTGGAGCCTGGGAGCCCACTGCAGCCTGACCCTGGCTCCAAGCCCGGCCCCACCTGGTCCCCGCCGAGGGCCCCCAGGCAGGTCGCGGCGCCTCTGAGAGAAGGCGGGCGCGCCCCGGCCCGTCCAGAGTCCTTCTGTTGCTGTCTCCCCAGCCTGTCCCACACAGCAGCTCCAGCGGCTACGGGAGCCTGGGCAGCAGCGGGTCCCACGAACACCTCCTGAGCCAGACCTCCTCCAGCGAATGCACCGGCCAGGAGGACCCCTGCCGGAGGAGAGCCGTACGTGCCCCTCTGTCCCCCTCTGTCCCTCTCTGTCTGTCATCTGTGACTCAAATGTCTGAGCACTTTAGAAACAGCCCTCGCTGGGGCCGAGCCTTTCCGACCTCACCTGCTCCTGGCTGCTCTGAACTTGGCTCACCTGGGACTTGTTGTGTAACTTCGAAAGGGTGGAGGCAGCCACAGACTGGCTAGAGGTTCAGGTGAAAATTATTTAACAGGCCAATCAAGCAAAAGTGAGGAGTTAACTGTAGGGTTAGGGTTAGAAAGAAGAAAGTGTAACCTGCCATTCCCTTTACTTCTTATTCTTCCGAATCGTAAAATCTGCTGTCTCTAGTTCTGCCTCTCAGGTCTCATTCAGAACTTGCTGCTGTTGCTGCGATTAATCCTGCTTTTCTCTTTCCAGGGTGGGGCAAAGGCTGTGGGGTCTCCCAGGGTGAATGATGTGTTTTTCTTCCAGGAGATTTGTAAAAATGGTAAGAAGGTCAAAAGCAAAAGCCCTTGTCCGGATGAATCTGGAGAACAAAAGAACGCGTCTGCTGCAGGTAACAAATGATCCAGCATTTCCTTAGTGAGACTTCAGCGTGGTGAGGCGAGGAGACGGAAAGCTGTACTGCCGGCAATTATGGTTACAATTGTTATTCCCGCCAAGTCATGTTTGAAAAGACCGACCCTCCCCAAGGCAGGGAGCGTCGACTGACCATAAGGCGCCTGTGATCTTATTGGCCCTGAAAGTTTCAGGAGTTCAAGTGAAGAACTGACTTTTCCCACTGCTGAGTCCCTGACCCTGGGGACAGGCCGGACCGAGTGCCGCAGAGAGAGCGCCCCCCAGGCCCCCCTGCGGATGGCATAGCAGTGCTGCATGAATAGCAGGCCGTCTCAGGGTCTCTGCGTCCATGAAGCGTATTCTGAGGCCCCAGCCTTATCTTTAGGTAGAATTAAAGTGCTTTGTAAGTATAGAGTGTACTCCGGGGAAAATAAGGATTAACTGAAAAAACAATGTTGTCGTTCCTCCAGAAATGCAGAGCAGTTCCCCGGCTCAGATGAAAGCTCTTGCAGCCACGGAAAAGGACCGCTCCAGGGCCAGCCTGCGCGAGGCCGGCCTTCCTGAGGAGCTGGCCTTCAAGAGCCCGCTCGCGGGCTCCTACCAGCAGATCAGCTGCCTGGACAGTGTCGTCAGGTGCAGCCCTCTGGCCTCCCTCCCCACCCAGCTGCTCACGCTGTGGGGCTCTCTGTTACATGAAGCCCTTTATCACCCGCCCACAGGTACCTGGAGAGCTGCAGCAAGGCCACCACCCTGAAGAGGAAGTGTGAGTTCCCGGCACACCTCCCCACGCGGAAGGCCAGCGACAAGCGCGAGGCCACCGCCGGCCCCGGGCCACATGCCACAGGTACCTGGTTCGTTTGAGCTGTTAACTGCGGGATAACTTAGACCCTCTCTGGTGGGATCAGGCGTTATTTGAGGTCCTGGAGCCCCTTTTTCCAGGTGGATTCTGAGCGGCTTCAGGGACACGGTATTAGGGTATAGGCTATTTTTTACATGACCGGAGTAGCTCAGAACTTCTTATGAGCTGGAGATAAAGGTGGTCCTGGACTTTGAGGGTAGGATCCTGCGGGGCTGCTGGAGGCCGGGGCCTCTCGGGCTGTCATTCTTGGGCGTCTCAGAGGAGGCCTGGCCTCTGACGGTCAGTGACCCCACGAGTCAGATGAGACCTCAGGCCCTTCAAACATGAGGGCGTTGCTGGCGGCCGCCACCAGGATCAGAAGTAGGGTCTCCCATTGTAGACGGGAAGCCCAGGCAACCGGACAGCCGTGCCCTGGTGGAGTCTGGCCCAGCCCGCAGGGAGGGAGCGCCACCTGCCTGCCTGCACTCAGCAGACGGGCTCCTGACTGCCGGGCGGCCCTCCCTGCAGGCCCACGGCAGAGGCCCTGACCCAGGGCACCGCGGTCACCTGCCACCTGCCGCCTCCCTCCTCCCAAAGGACTCAGGAGGTCAGGGCGGCGGCGTTCCCACTTCAGAATCTCCTCCTCTCCGCCATCCCCCGTGAATAAACACCTGAGGACACAGTGTCACCTGCCAGGACGTGTGCAGACTTGCAGCTGCCCCCCACCCCTGCCCCTGGTACTGGGGCACCACCTAGGCCTCCACGCGGCGTATCCCCACAGTTCGTTTTTATCACATTTTTGTGTCTTGCTTCCATTTTCCCTTATAAAGAGACCGCGTCACCCTTCAAGGTGAACAGCCACACGGACGTGAGCACGCACTTGACCTCGCTGACGCTGCCCAGCAAGGCACAGAGCGTGGTGTCCCTCACCAGCCAGTGCAGCTACAGCAGCACCATCGTCCACGTGGGCGACAAGAAGCCGCAGCCTGAGCTCGGTACGCGCGCTGCTCCTCGGGTGATGTCAGGAGGAATCGGACTTGAACGATAGAGATGAGAAGCTTCGACTGCCGTCCTCAGATTCTCTTTAAGTTTATCCAAGTGTGGAGGTAGCTACACAGCCCAGTGACAGGGGTGCAGGAAATCCGTGCAATGCCGGGCGGGGGTGGCCACACCTGTCCTGCCCCCGCTGCGCTCTGGCTCCACCTGTGACAGGTGTCTGCTCAGGTGTCGATACGGAGGGGCCTCCCAGGACCAAGCAGGGGTCCCAGGACTCCCCCTTCGTTGGTGCCGAGAGAAGCCTGGGGACGAGCCCCCGCCCAGCATCCCGCTTCCTTGGATGGGATTACAAGCCGTGCCCTCCCCATGTGAGGACAGGAGCCAGTGCGGGTCGTAATAGCAGGACAACCAAGGGTGTCACACTGAGCTGTTCTTCAGATACCACGAGTAAAACGAATCCTGAATTCGTTCTTTGCTTGGAAGGGGGGCGTGATGAGGGCCGAAGTACACATCAGAGAGTCAATGTCCAACCCCTTCCAGGACGGGCTGTGGCCCCACCCGCCCCATCCTGTCTGCACCCGCAGTCCCACTGGCCACACTGTCAAGCCCGCGATGCTGAGCCAGGATGAGGCTGTGCACCAGCCTAGCCTCTTGCTCTGAAAGCACAAGACAGCCTGGAGTGTCTTCAGCGTCAGAGGCTGAAAACCCCCCGAGGTGCCCCAATTTAGAGGACTGATCCCGGAGCCCCTGGGTCATGGGGCTTCCTACCCCTTTTGTCATTAACTTTCTCAGAAAGCTAAACAAATACATCATGTTGTGGGCATGCTGTGGGCATCGTGAAGGAATCTTATCCCCATGCTGTGGGCATCGTGAAGGAATCTTCTGTGCGAATGATTTCTATTCTTCATAGGTGCAGTGTGCATTTTTTCAGCCGTTTTAAAATAGAAGGGCCCTTGCAGATGAGAGCTGTGCGTCTTCTGTTACAGAGATGGTGGGAGATGCTGCCAGTGGGCCCGGGTCTCTGGACTGCCTGGCGGGCTCCGTGCTGCCCTGCGGCCTCGGCCACGAGCAGGGGCCCTTCCGGAAGCTGGGCCTCACCAAGGAAGTGCTGGCCGCCCACACCCAGAGGGAGGAGCAGAGTTTCCTGCTAAAGTTCAGAGAAATAAGAAAGCTCAGTGTCTTCCAGTCTCGCTGCCATTACTACTCACAAGACAGATGCAAGGGGCAGTCGAGTGAAAGAGGTAAGTGGTAATACCTGAGCTAAAAGGGGATTTATTTTTTAACTTTATTCTTAATGTTACTGAACCTAGCGCTGCTTTCAGAAGGCGAAACGTCCCCAGTTTGGGACACGTGGGTTTGTAAGAAGCTGTTGGAACTTGACCAGTGATGTTCTCAAGGATGTCACTTTGTGTTCCCAAGGGAGCAGTGCTGTAAATAGTGGTGACAGTCCCAGCCCAGCCCCCTGTGGAATGCAGGGCGGGCAGTTGCAGTGCTGCCATGCCAGACATTTCTTGCCTGGGTGACTCTGAGGGGCAAGAGACCCTACCCCACCTTCCCACCCAGACAGGACCCTCAGAGGACCAGCTGGGCTAATGCACCGCCCAGAGAAGGAGATGGCACTGACGGGGCGTTTGGTGTCAAGCCCCGGACGACACCGTAGGAGGGAATGGCGCCCTCCTCCCCAGAGCACGTACGCTCCCGGCGGATCGGCCTCAGGGCCAGGCTGCCGACTCCAGGCCCGACAGAGCCCAGGGGTGCGTGAAGCTGCCCTTTAGGCTGAGAGCCATCAGGTGGTCAACGGGCAAGGGATGAAGTGGAACAGACGAGCTTCCCTGCCCCTTTTCTGGTCCAGGAGCCTGGCTCCCAACCCCCAGCCACCTTCCCAGGCCCCACTGACAAGGCCAAGCTGGTAAGAGATGCTGCCTCTTCCCTGGGCTCCCAGGCCGTGACACAGGGATCAGAGCTGAGAGCTAGTGAGCCCAGGGGACACACACCATGAGGACCCAACTCCCCCTGGTCTCTGGGCAGACACACCGAAACAGATGTCCCAGAAGTGAGAGGCTGACACACTCCTTAAGGAGTTTATCCCCAGACCCAGGGTTACTGCCAGCACATCGGGAACCTCTGTGGAAATCAGGAAACGGTGTCCACACCACCGTAGAATTCCAGCCCCCTCTTGCCCCCTTGGCCACACATTTTGTGCAGTGCACAGACTGCACAGCTGTCCACAGCAGCCCCTCCCAGACCCTGGTGTGGCATCCCAGGAGCCCAGTACTGTAGCTCCGGGTCCCAGTAGGGGGCAGATTTCCTGTAGGAAATTCAGCCTCAGGCAGAGGCTGAATGGCAAAACCTCCACCCGCTTAGCAGTCTGCTTTGGGCTGGCCCATTTGTGTGTGTGGCACGGCCGCCAGGGGATGTCCTCGGACACCTGCTGCAGGAGCCCAGAGTTACCCTCTGTGACAGGAGAGGAGAAGCTGAGGTTCCTGGGACCCGTTCCATTGCCCACCCCACCCTCCCCCCCCAGCTCGGCATGACCCCCGAGCCCACAGTACTCCCAGCGCCGGCCGGTGCCCAGGGGAGGTGGGGGGGGACATGCCCAGGGTCCCTTATGTGACTGGGTGGAGCCCCTCCAGTCTCCTGAGAAAGGCCCTCTCAGCAGTGCTCATCGTCAGAGAGGAAGACCTTGGTTCCAAGGGCGAGCGGCCCTTTGACTTCACTGGGCTGGAATCACAAGCTTTCTAAGCAGGAAACATCTCTTTTTAGGAACAGCAGCGATGAAGCTCGTAACACTGACAGATAAGGTTAGATGAGACCAGCGGTTCTGCCTCTAAGGTGTCACAAACCGCCCTTGGGGAATAGCGTCGACTTCCAGCTTTCTTACTGTTCTGGACAAATAAAACCTTCTTGATGCCACTTATCACTATTACTTCATGAAAGAAACGGCATTTTAATATGAGAAGAAAGCAAGGAATGTGATCTCGCAACAAAGGGTGGTCCTTTAAATGGATTGAATCTAGTTTTATGAAAACCTAACGTTTTGCCCTGATTTTTCTCACTTTCCTGAGGATCCGGGAAGACCGGGTGGTGGCTGGCGATGGGGAGGGTGGGACTCACTGTTGAACTGGGAGGCGCCTTCAGGTTTCTGAGGTCCTACAAATCTCTGAAAATTGACGTAACAGGAAACATGACATAATTTTTACGTTTTAACTCTTGTTTTCCCATTATTTTAGCTGCTCCCGGACTAAGAAATACCTCTGGAATAGATTCATCTTGGAAAAAAACGGGGAAGAACAGAAAACTTAAGTCCAAACGGGTCAAGCCTCAAGACTCCTCGGGGAGCCCTGGGTCCGGGGGGCCCCCGCCCCAGCGGCTGCCGCTGGTGGGCCTGAATGCCACCGCCTGGTCACCGTCGGACACATCCCAGTCCAGCTGCCCCACGATGCCCTTCCCCACCCCGGTGCCCGCTTACTCCCTGCCCATGTTTCCAGCCCCGGGGATAGTGCCAGCTCCAGGGACCGTGGCAGCGGCACCCGGAACTCCCCATGCCGGCCTCGCGCTGCCCGTGGACACCCAGCGCGAGTTCGCGGTCCAGCCCCCACCGTCTGCCGGCCCCTTGCCCCCGGTCGTGGCCTTGGTCTTACCCAGCTGCTCCTTCTCCCCGGTGACCCCGAGCCTGCCCCCAGCTTTCTTCCCCGGCCAGCCGAACTTGCCGTCCGAGGTGATTCCTGCCTCGCAGCCTGAGTTCCCTGGTCGGACCTCATCCCCCAAACACCCGCACACGTGTGCCCTGGCAGAGTGCGGGCTGCCCGTGTCACGCGTGGCCGCCCAGGCCGCCCTGCCCTCGGCCATGGGGTCCGCAGGCAGGACCTCACCGCCGCTCTTCCAGTCCCGCGGGAGCTCGCCCCTGCAGCTCAGCCTGCTGCAGCTGGAGGAGGCCCCCGAGGGCGGCTCTACAGCCGCAGGGCCCACAGGGCCCACAGAGACCGTGCGAGCAGGGCCCAACTGCCAGCCTGGCTCATCCTGGGACCGGCGGCCCGAGGCACCGCCAACCGTAAGGATCTCCTGATGCCCTTTGTCTAACGAAGGCAGGTGGCGAACGCGGCCGCCTCGGGCGGGTCATGAACATCCTCACCTCAGGTGGTCCCTGCACTGACCATTTCAATTCCGACATAAACACGTGTGCTAGGAAATAACACTTTCCGGGTAAAAGACCCTGTCAGAGCAGACCAGTTTTTATTGTCTTGGGACCTGAAGGGGAAAAGGGAGATGGGTTGTCTGCTGGCGGATGCAGGCGCCAAATAGCCACAGGTGATTTCGTGACCCGTCGTCACGGGCCTCCAGGTTTTCAGTGAATGCTTCGAGGATAAAGCACAGTCAGGTGAAAGGTCAGAACGGAGGCGCCTTGGAGGGCAGCTGGCAGCAGAGCGGCTCACTGTGAAGGAGCAGGGCCAGGAGGGAGCTGGAAGCCAGTGCCATGGGTGTGCATCCTCCCGCGTCTTGAGGGACGTTGGCGTGTACTCGTACTCGGTTAATGAAATTGTAGTTTGATTTCCAGTTAATGCTTCTGTGTCCTGAGGGCTTCGGAGTGTGGTCGCACCCGCTGAGGCGGTGTGATCCGTGGGCCCTCCGAGGAAGGAGCTGCGCGGGGCTCCCCTGCCCGTGCTCCTGGGAGAGCAAGTGGGAACAGGGTGGCTGTCCCAGCATGGCTGCTGCCCTCCTGACTCCCGGGCCTACAGTCTGGGTTCCAAGGATTGGAGGGTTGGGGCGCTCCCAGGCCAAGCCCCCCTCATGTCCAAGCCTGTCCCCACTCTGGGGGCACGGGAGCCGGGAAGCCAGAGCCCTGCCTCTGCGAGGAGCAGCTTTGGGGTGCTGCAGGAGACATTTGCCCTCCTTGGCGGAGGAGCAAGCCTGGGGCTTCCCCCGCAGGGATCCAAGAGCTGCTGTCTTTAGCGGGACTCTCCCCAAACTAAATTTAATTAGATGGCATCCATCCCACTACCAAGAGTCCCGCTGTGGTCCCAGTAAGCACAGGGTCTGCGCATGTGGCACGTGGAGGAAGGGCCAGCGGTCCAAGGAGGGCGCACCCGCTGTGCCCCTGAGAGTCTGGTGCAGACCAGACACCTGACTTGGTGTCTCCTCCCTGTTCCCAAAGTGCGACAAGCCCAAGGACGGCCAGAGCAGCGACGCCCTGTGCACGCCCAGCGGCCTGCTGCGCCTCCTGCTGCGCGAGGACCTCTGCTCGGCCATGGGCTCAGCCCCGTCCGGGAGCAGGGCCTCCGCCACCTCCTACTCCCTGGGCTCCGGCTCGCTGGGCTGCGATGCATCTGCAAGTGCGGCCGGTATGTAGGTGGTGCTGGGAGCACCTGGGAGTCAGGGCGGGGTGGGAGGTGGCAGGTGTGTTTGGAAGATTCTCGCGTGTCCTTGACTCTCCGGCCCCCAGGGAGCCAGTCACCCCAAAGCCGCAGGCTGACTTGGGCAGGGCCCCGACATGCAGGCATCCAGCTGCACCCCGAGCAGCTCCTCGGGGCCCTCAGCCGTTCAGACAGGCAGCTGGGTTCCTCCTACCCCGCTCCACCCTTGCGGACGGCAGCCCCGGCCCGCCCCACTTCCCTCTGTTGCCCGTCGCTCTCGACCTCAGCGGCACTGCAGGCCCCCCACCCCAGCTGGCCCTGCTTGGACTGTCCCTGGGGCTCCCCGGGTGTGCCGGGAGGGCTGGCAGCGGCTCGCCTTCCTGAGTTAGATCCCCTGGTGAGAAGCTAGCGTGTGGACCGACCGGGATCGTTCAGGTGTGATCTGGAACCGCCCCACGGGAAGAGCACACACTCTCCCCAGACTGTAAGACCCCCGCTTCCCTGAAGTGAGCGGGCCCCTCTCCCTGCGGGAGGCCTGCCGGGAGGCGCTCCGGGACAGCCGCCTGCCGCTCACAGGGGTGGCTTCTCTGTGGCCTGGCTTAGTCCGGAGGTAGTGAGCCTGGGAGAGAAGAGCACGGCTTCTAAGATAGCCCCACCTGGACTCCTCGGGGCCTCCCCAGGAGAGAATCACCTCCATGGTACCAGCTGATATCCTGTTTTTAAATTACCCAGACAACTCGAGAATTGGAAAGAGAAGGGAAGGTCCACCAACCCAGGCACCAGTTACCAAACAAAACCCTTCAGCTCTGTGATGCTGCCGTTCCTTTACACGAGCACAGCGTGCAAGGTCAGCGCAGTAGTCAAGGTTTTGACCTGCCATGCTTTGTGTTTTTAAAGGCAGCAGCAACACAAGTCACACCAGCAAGTATTTTGGAAGCGTCGACTCCTCAGAGAATAACCACAGAGCAAAAGTGAAGGTGGACATGGCGGAGAGTGAGCGCCTCAAGGACGTCCTCCAGGACCCCGTCTGGCTGCTCGGGGCCGACACGGACGACAGCGTCATGATGGCATACCAGATGCCTTCGCGGTAACCGTTCGCCGGCGGCTCGGGACAGTGAAGGGCTGGGTTCAGGTTTCCCCAGAACCACAAGGCCAGAGGCCTTCCCTTGGGAGCCTTATCTCAGATTGAGCTGAGTGCACAGATAGAAGCAGGGCTCCTCTAGATGGTGCCACTGGCCACACAGAGCCCGCAGAGTGACCTGCTACAGGCCTCCAGGATGACGGGCTCTGGGGACCCACCACGGTGTCACAAGACGTTTACAAAGCATTCGTGCCAACGTCGTCTCTTTTGCTCTGTTGCCAGCAACCCTATGTGGTCGGTGATGTGTGTGTGTGTGTGTGTGTGTGTGTGTGTGTGTGTGTCTGTCTGTCTGTCTGTCTGTCTGTCTGTCTGTCTGTCTGTCTTAGAGATGCAGAAACCAAGAGTCAAGGTGGGTGATCAGCCCAAGGCTGCTGGCTGCTCTGTAGGGACCTGGGTCTGTGCCTCAGCTCTGACCACTCCAAGGAACCTGGAACCTATCAGGGTCCATGCCCCTGTGCAGTGCCCCCTCGGTGGAGGGACATGGGGGGGAGGAAGGACAGATTAACCCTGAGGCTCAGAACAGCCAGGCCTCTGGGCCAGGGGAGCCCAGGGCTCTGTCTCCAGGACTGCTGCGGGGCAGGCCAGCGTCGGCAGGTGGCAGCGTCGGCAGGTGGCAGGGGAGGGCTTATCTACCTACCACCTCGCTGGTGAGAACCTCCTGGGCACAGAACCAAGTGTCTGCAGATACCCGGCTCCCATGGCTGCGCTAAAGTGAAATGAAAATCAGAACTCGGTGTATCATCTTCATAGAAAAACTACAGACTATCTACTAGGGAGATGACGTTACCTTAAGTAGGGTAATTTGTTTTAAATGGAAAGGAAATTTAAACAAAATCATCTAAAATTACATGATTACCACTGGAAGTGTTGGTAGAAAACGAGTATATTCTTTAAAAAACAAAGCCCTTGAGACGTTCTAAAGCTCTCCTATTTCTAAATATTTCATGAAGAAATTTAGAAACGGTCCTGCAGGAGGACAGGGAGAAGCTGAAGGTGCTGCAGAGGCTCCAGCCCAGGTTCACAGACAGGCAGAGGCAGGAGCTGCAGGACGTCCACCCGTGGATGCGGTCGGGCGGCCTGCCCGCGGCCTTCGACGTGGCGGTGAGCTCTGGAGCGGGTTTTCTGACTTTGCGTTAAAAGGCACTGTGATGAGAGTGCTCTGTGCTGTCTTTGCAACTGTTCTGTACATTTAAAACTTCTAAGATTAAAAGTTCATTAAAGGGCTTCCCTGGTGGCCCGGTGGTTGAGAGTCCGCCTGCCGATGCAGGGGACGCGGGTTCGTGCCCCGGTCCGGGAAGATCCCACATGCCGCGGAGCGGCTGGGCCTGTGATCCACGGCCACTGAGCCTGCGCATCCGGAGCCTGTGCTCCGCAACGGGAGAGGCCACAGTGGTGAGAGGCCCGTGTGCCGCAAAAAAAAAAAAAAAAAGTTCATTAAAAAAAAAAAATACCACCACACTGTTAGGTTTCCTTCAAAGAACTTTCTTCCAATGGCTTTTCAACACTGTTTCCAAAAAGGTCTCCTAAATATCTAGTCTCAATCACATGCTGAAATTTGAATTTTTTTTCTTTCAATTCTGTTTCCAGTGAAAACACCCCCCCATACACTTCCTCTGTCATAAACCCTCAACATCCACATAGACCATTAAGTAACAGGGAGACAGCAGGTCCCCACCCTCCCTCCCACTCTCACCAGGCTGCCCCTCCTGTCTCTGTTCCTTCCCGAGGGTCCCAGAGGTGTCTCTGTACCCCAGCTCCTCTCCCCCACTCCCCTCAGAGCACCCCCATACCAAAACTGCCCGGGAGGCTGCTCTCGTCAAGGCCTCCAGGTCCAGCAGCTGAATCCACTGACATCTCCGTCTTCACCCTAACCGACCCACTCGCGGCATTCAGCGACGGCCGGCCCTCCTCTGAGAGCACCCCTCCCTTGGCCCCGGCCCCTTGGCCCCTCGCTCTTGTACCCATCAGTGTGGATGCGCCCAGGCTCAGGGTTTGCACCTTCCTCTTCTGTCTATACTCCCTCTGGCGCTGTCAGCTCTCTCCTGACCGAAAGTAGTGTCTCCGTGCCGAGACTCCCTAGCGTCCACCTCTCTCGAACTTCATCTGCTGTCCTGGTTATGCTCAGAGAGAGCCAGCCCACCCACTGTCTTCCCACCCACTCAGGGGTGACTCCATCACCCTCTTGCTTGGTCCACAGCCCTCTGGACTCTCTTTCTGTCGTGCCCCATCCAGTCCACTAGCAGGTCCTACTGGCTTGACCTTCAAGGTGGCTGGAAACCAGCCCCTTCCCATCACCTCCAGCATCACCACCCTGGTCCACGCCACAGTGCTGCTTCACCTGATTGTCACAGTATCCCCCCCACTGCACTCTGTTCCCCCTTGTCCCCTACAGTGAGATCACATCACCCCTCAGCTCTGAGCCCTTCCAGCGGTGCCCCTTCTCAATCAGAATAAATTGCTGCAAAGCTGTTAAAATATGACACCCCCTCCCCACAGCTCCCATCTCCCCTCACTCCCTCCTCTCCAGTTGTTCCCTGAAATCATTGAGCAGGCTTCTGCCTCAGGGCCTTTGCACCTGCCCTTCCCTCTGCTTGGACTCCTCTTTCCTCAGACAGACACATGGCTCACTCCAGCTTCCTTCAAGTCTTTTTCTCACATGCTGCTGTGTTATTTATCTAATACTACCTAGCAAATAACCCCAAAGCTTAGGAGCTTAAAATAATAATCATTTATCATCTCCCACTGTTTCTTTGGGTTGGGAATTTAAGAGCAACTTAGCTGGGTGGTTCTGGCTCAGGGTCTCTCCTGAGGGCGAAGGTGAGATATTGGCCGGGGCTCGTGCCATCTGAAGACAGGATGGTGGCTGGAAGGTCCCCTTCCAAGGAGGCTCCCTCACGTGCCTGCACATTGGTGCTGGCTGTTGGCAGGAGGCCTCAGTTCCTTGCCGTGTGGATCTGTCCATCGGGCTGCTTGTGTGTCCTCATGACATGATCCCGGCCTCCCCAGAGAGAACCGACGGGCTGCAGTGCCTGTTACAACCCACATGTCACCTGCATCACCTCCTCTTTGTTAGGGCAGGTCACCAAGTCCAGGCCTCCCCCTTCTGAGGAAGGGGTGTCAAAGAATTTGTGGGCGTATTTTAAAACCACTACAGTCACTCTCTCAGTGGAACGTCAGTAAAATTACAGACGTCCTCACATGCCTCATTCCATGTCAGCCCCGCATTTCCCATCTTTTAATACACTGTGGAGCATTTCTCATTCGGCTACTAGGAGATCACCTCCGCTGGGACACAGATTTTCCTCTTTGTTCGCTGCTGACTCCCAGTGCTTAGAACGTGCCTGGAACACGACAGGTGCTTAACAGATGGGAAATGAACAAATGAGACAGTACGTTGTTGCTATCCCATTCTACAGATTAGAAAACTGAGGTTAGAGAAGGTCGGTAGCAACTCCAGGTCCCACAGGCAGAAAGAGGAGGAGCTGGCACTAGAGCCTCTGGTTGATGCTGTCCCCTCGCTATGCACAGCCACCTCGCAGACAAGGGAGGGGCCTGGGGAGCTGGGAGCAGGGACCTCTTGGGAAGAGCTCTGGCTCCTTGGAGAGCAGGCAGGGGTCCCACGCCCAGTGGCACCTGCTCCCCTCCAGCAGCCTCACTGCTGACACCTGATCACCTGCACCTCTCTCAGCTTGAACTACTTTTTCGTACCAAAGATCTCATTTTTGTTACTGATTTGCATTTTTTCTTTTAAGGAATGCGTTTGCTGTGAAAACAAGGGAAAAGACAACGTTTGCATGCGGTATGAGGAAGCTACCCCTACTCTGGGACTCAGCGGAACAACCGACACCACAGAAGAGGAAAACGGACCCTCCCTGAGTCACAGAAACGAAGGGCAGACGTAACCCCCCGCAGTGGGACAGCCGGTGGCATACATTAGATGGTGCTCTGAGGAGGGGGAGGGTCTTCACCTGTGTTTCTAATGAAATGGACGGATATACTTACATGGCTTTTTTTGTTCTAGAAAAAACCCATCGTTTTCCGAAGGGGTGATTTAACACCGTGGCGGGTAGGAGAAGTTTGGGAAGAAATAGCTTTTTGTATTTAAAATATAAATATGGAGTTTTCGGGGACAGGGGAGGAGATTTTCATCATTGTTTAACTTGAGAAGGACTGTTCCCTCCTTGTGTCGCAGAAGCGGCTGAGTGTTCTCAGCCAGAGCACCGGTGTCTGCTGGCTCCCCGTGGGCGGTCCCGAGGCATCGCACCGGGCTGTGACCCACAGCTAGGAGGCCACAGGTGACTCCGCGCTGAGGGGCCAGCCTTTCAGAGCTTCCCCAGAGTGTGTTTGGATCAGATCAAATTATGTCCTCTCTGGGGGGCTGCTTTTTATCTAAATTATTTAGTCAGACTAGATGTTTTTAAAACATACCAAGTGGAGGTCACAGCCTCCGCTAATTTTCTTTCAAAATGTTTTGCATTAAATGGCAGACCAGCAGCTTCAGCTTCAAGTGTGGTAGCAGCAAACATTTCACCTGACGTAGCTTAAGATTGGGGTGAACGAAGTTGAAATGCTCGCTCTGGACTAAAGATGCCTAGTGGTTTGTGTGACCAACTCCATCGTAGAAATATACATCCTCAGAAATACGCAGACCCTTGTGTATATTTTGACATCATTCTCGTATCCTTTTCAGACCGGGATAGCCAATATGTAGATAAAAACACATTGTCGGTCATCCCCTTATTGTGACTTCCCTCTGCAAACCAGGCTTTGATCGCCACACTTGGGACCCACCCGTATTTATTCTTTGATCGGCACTTCCGAGACATCAGCTCTGGCCCAGCTGAGCCAGTGCTTTCTCCTGACTTAGCTGGTGGCTGCATCTGTGTTTTCCAGGGCGACGTGATCTAACCGCTCTCACCACACCTGGGCTGGGACACCGGCCCCTAATTCTTTTCATGAACCTGACCTCATTGGTGCCATTTCCGGTCTCTGTGGTGATGTCCACTAGCACTTTCAGGTGAATGGGACACTCGGGGAAAAGTGAGACCAGACGGCCCAACTTTTTGCAAAACCTCGTATTGCATCGTCTATCCCAAAGATTGTCTGCAAAAATGTTACATTGGTCCCTAGGGTGAATGAGAAGCTGCCAGTGATGAAACAACTGACTTACAATTGCATCGCGTCTGTAGAAAGTTAAAAGGGGGCAGCTTCCCCTGTTCTTTGCTGGAGAAGCAGCTACTAGAACAGGTGACGTCTCCTTGTAATCCAGTTGGTTTTCATAGTCAAACCACTTTATGCCTGAATATCAATCCTATTTTTCATAAACTCGAACACAGAAAGTTTAATTTTTTATTTTTTTTAATTTACAAAGCAACATCACCTGCAGATACCCAAGACAAGGTGTAGTCTATGCATTTGTGTGGAGACTAGATGCTACAAACTGCTTCCTGCCACTAAAGTCAGATCATTAAGGGATTAGATGGGAGCGAAAGTTGCATTGACTTTCCCTAAACACAAGACTGCCAACACGTTCCCTCCTGTTAGCAATGTTTACCGGCAGCATTATCTTAGCATTTATGTATATTCATTGATTGTTAACTGCTGCGTAGCTTTGACGTGTGCTGAGAAGTTGACAGCAGGAGCATTTTGTGAAATTGTTTACACGGTGCCACGCATCGGGTCTTACATTTTCGTTATTTAGTATGTGTGCTTACACGGGTGTTATAAAAAACTTCTTCTCGATTTTAAACTGAGCCTTCTTTTTAATATATTCCTAAAAAGATATGTAAATAAGCTCTCAGAGTCTGTGTAACGACGTGTTAAGCCTTGCCGGACAAGTGGTTTGTTTATGTGCAAACCAGACTTTCTTCACCCAGTGCAATATGTTTGTTGGACTGCTTGTGTCTTTTTATGATTTTTTGCCTTTTAGAAAATTGGTAAATAAAGCAAGTATATTTTTATTTTTATTTGTGTGTAGTTTTAATGTAGCACAGAGGAACAGGAACCTGAATAGAGATCAAAGATTATCAAAATCTTTTTTTAAAAAAAAGAACCCAGGCTTCCCTGGTGGCGCGGTGGTTGAGAGTCCGCCTGCCGATGCAGGGGACACGGGTTCGTGCCTCGGTCCGGGAAGATCCCACATGCCGCGGAGCGGCTGGGCCCGTGAGCCATGGCTGCTGAGCCTACGCGTCCGGAGCCTGTGCTCCGCAACGGGAGAGGCCACAACAGTGAGAGGCCCGCGTATCGCAAAAAAAAAAAAAAAAAAAGAACCCTAGAAATTCTGAATTAGGAACTCTTCTGTCACAAAGGCCCCCCCTCACCTCTTCCCCTGCACAGGGTGCCTCTCGCTGGTCCCTTCCTGTCTCTATGTGTCTCTCTGACATGCAGCCCCACCCCAGTGAACTCCCAACGATTTAGATCTAATCCTGGAGTCCCGTTCCCCCATGGTTTTTCACTCACAGATGGGGAGTAGGGCCACTCAGCTCAGCCCCTGGTGCCCCTGTCCACTCTGAGGTGACCCCAGGCACCTGCTCCATTCTCTTCCTGCCCCCTCCAGGATAGTCTGTCTCACCTGGGCTGGCTGCCTGTGTGCTGGCCACGGGGCTGAAAGCAGAGTGGTCTAAAGGACCTCGCGTCTCCATCAGAGGTGATACAGGCAGCGTGGCAGCCTCCTCCCACCCCACCCCCCAGTCCTTCCTTCCACAACGATGAAGTCATGCAGGGCCTGGTCAAACAGTGGAGGCCTGCTCCCCCCCCACCCCACTTTTCACACCAGGACCGTATTGTGGTGTCGGAGCAGGGAGATGAATGGATCCGGCCCTGGTGCCCAGCCTTCCAGAAGCTCCCCGAGCAGGAGGGAGGGCTCGACGCCGCTTCCTGTCCTGGCTGCCTAAATCCAAGTGGTGCTTGGGGGCTGGGGAGGCAAAGTCCTCCCAGTGAGCATGGAGGCCTCTGCAAATGCGCCAAGTGGCCAGATGTGGCTGTTTCACTGCACGTCTGAGTGCCTTCAGGGGCTCTTAACTACATTTTTATCTACCATATATCCCCAAGGGCATGCGCTCCCCTTATTTCTAAACCAAAAGGAGCTTCTCCAAGCCTCTGGGCTGATTGCCCTCAAGGGGCCTGGACATCCATAGGCTGGCCACTGTCTTTGTTCCCTGGGGATTTATGGCTCGCCACCCCTGCCGCTAACTGGTCCCCCTGTGGCCACTGCAGCCCTGCCCAGCCTCTGTTGGCCTCTGTTTTCGGGTATGAGGGGATCAAAGAGCCCAAATGCTCAGGAAGTCTGTGCTCAGGCAACCTCTGAAAGGGGGATCAGTCCAAGGGACAAATGGCCGGAAGCGGGCCTGCTAGACGAGGCCATGCAAAGGAGAAAGAAAGGGTGTGGTGGTCCTGAGACGGAGTAGCCAGGCTTCTGGGAGGAAAAGTCCAAGCCAGCCAGCCAATGGGCGCACTAAAGGAAATGGAGGCTGACTTCGAAGATGAGGCCTTGGGCAACTTCCAGTCTAACCAGAAGGATTCTGCTGCCTCACACTCCCTGCTCTATCCCTATACTTTCTTCCCCAAGGGTACTTGGTCAGACTGAGGCATATCCCAGGACTTAATTTCTCCTTCCTTAACTCTAGACGCATTCCTCAATCCCCCCACCCCATGTAAGACAAGGGTTACGAGGTCCCCAGCCCATGCTTCAGCCTCCTCCCTTCTCCTGACAACTGTCATCTGTCCTTTTGTTTCTACAAAGCAACTTTATATCCTGTAACCATAATTAAGCCTTCCTTGCCTTTTCTATAGATGGACTCTAAAATGTTGAAACCCTATGAACAGTGTTACATTGTTCTGACTGTGAAAGAATTGGCTACTGGGCCAAGTAAGCGCTAAGATTACACTTCTCTTCTTCAGCAGCTTTTTGTTTTTCCCGGAGTTCCTAGTTGCCTTTCATTTTTCGCTTGCACCATTTGCCTTTATCATTCTTCCTCCACCTCCCACATTCAGTTCCCCATCCAATCAGGAAAAGATTAATAGTCTTTTCCCAGAGGCCTTCCCCAGAGCCCTGATCATCCCGTTCCAATACAAACTGCCTTTCAGGGAGAGCGTTCTAAACTACTTGTTTGATCTTATTCAAACAATATAATCAATAACGGGAGGGGTATGAATCAGAGTACAAGAAATATCACTGAGTTTATTTTTCCATATCTGAGCTCCTCAGAGTAGTAGAAGCTTAATTGTAGTTTCTTGGGGTGGGGGTGGGATCTCCTTCCCTGGGGTGATGTCTAAATGGTGAAGAAAAGTAAAGTTACAGGCCAGCTATCGGCTGTCTTGGGGTTCACTACTCAAGCCCCTCCCCCACTCTGTCAGTCCCTCCACTAGGAGTAGAGGGGGAAGGGTAGTCAGGTCTCTGACCAGGCAGGGGAGGATGGGAGGAAGAGAACTAAGCTTTCTGGCTTGTGGGGGAGACTGAGGACGACACAGGGTGATTGAAGGAAAGGAGTGGGTTCATACCTGGGTGAACAGCGCAGGGCTGGGGAAGTCCCCAGGCCCTGCTCACAGAAAAGCAAAGAGACGGCCAGGTGCGAACCAGCAGAAGGGGTTCCCAGGTACTTATAGAGGTCAGTGAGGTGACTTTGGGAACCATCAAGCCACTCACCAAACTTGTCTTACCTACGGAGGTCCCTCGGTGGGGAGCTGAAGTGAAACAGTCACCTGAAGGGCTTCCAGATCCATCTTCAGATGGCCGGGGGCACAGGTGGGTGTCTGCGGCCTAGTCCTACCACCCCACCACACTGCAGTCCCTGGATTTTCCTTTCCGCTGCTGCCTTCCAGCTAGGCTTGGGACACTCTCTCAATTTCCCTACCTACCCAGTGCTTCTGCTAGGCCAGGCTCTGTGCTGGGGGTAGATAAGGGGTCCTAGGTCAGACTGTACCCCCAGGGATGCTTGTAACCTGGAGGGGCACAGACCAGACCCTGACAATCCCAGTCCCGGGAGGGAAGCAGAGGATTGGGTAAAGGGAAGCTGAGACCTGAACAGTGAGGAAACGGCCATTGAAGGGAGATCCCAGCGTGTTCCAGGTGTAAGGCTGTGTGTGTGCAAAGGCTTCACGGTCTGAAGGCAAATTGGTATTCTGGCTGTGCCAGGAGACGCCGTGGACCTAGGCCGGTGGGGCTGCGGCCAGGCTGGGGTCCCCAGGGAGCTGCCCCACCGCCCGCGCACCCCACCCTCACGGAGGCTGGGCCAACAGATGGGCGGCCAGCCGTGGGGGTGGCGGTCGTCTGGCGGACACAGGCGCACCCACCGCCCGCTCCCGGCCGAGTGACAAAGCGGCAAAGACAAAGGCGCGGCCAACACCTGTCGCTCTTGGCCAGGCTGCCGCTTTTCTCCGCCCGAAGCGGCTGCAGCTGCCAACTGTCACGGGCATCAAGTTACGGGGACCAGACGGCGGCCTCCACCAGCCGGGCGGGAAGCGCGGGAGGGCTGGGGGGGAAAGGGACCCGAAGGGGACAGGAGGCGGGGAGGGGGGCCGGGGCGAACAAACAAGGGTGCGGGGAAGGGTGGTTGGGCAGGGAGGGCGGGGACCAGGGAAGGGCGAGCTCGGGTTGGGAATCAGAGAACGTGGGTTCGGGGGCGGGCGGGCAGGGAAGGGAGGGCGGCGGTGGGTGCTGAGGGGGGAAAGGGAAGTGAAAGAGGGGTCGGGGAGCAAAGGGGACTAGAAGGAGATGAGGGGAACTCCGGTGGTGAGGGCGATGATGACCAGGAGAGAACAGACGGCCTGTGGGGACAGAGGATGACCCGAGAAGGAGAGCCTACAGATGGAGCGGTGCGGGCGGGCCTGGGGACCCCGCCCCACTAGGATCCCTGAGCGGGCTGAAGGCGGTGTCAACGTTCGGATGTCAGGACCCATAGGTCCGCAAAAAACGCACTGGGGCCAAGGGCCCGCTCCCACCCCCGCTGCCCTAGGGGCCCTCACCTCCCTGGGGCTCTGCAGCCACCCCAGCCCGGACCTGTAGCTCCCTCCAGGCCCGGAGACCGCGGCCTTTGCTGTGGCTCTGGCCGCCAGGACCCCGGCACTTGCGCAGGAGCTTTCCTCTCCTGCTGCACCTTGGGTGAACAAAGTCAAGCGTGAATGAATGAATGGGCAGATGGATGCGCCCCTGCTAGCACGCACCGCAGACCTGGGCGCCTTGCTTGGGGTAGGAAGGGAAACAAGCGCACCCAGAGCCACAGCTCTCCGGGTCATCGCCCCCCCCCCGGTGCCCCACAATGCCGGGGCGGCGCGGAGTGCCCGGCTGGACCCCCCAGTCCCCGGCCGCAGGCCACGCCCCGCCAGCTGCCGGCCGACCCCGGCGGCGGGGCCAGACAAAGCACGCCTCTGCCATTGGCTCTCACGAGCAATCGGCGCCTTGAGATGCAAATAAGGCGCTATAAAAGGGGCGGGCGCCGCTGCAGGCGTGAGGACGCGGCGTAAGACGCCAGGGGGCGAGGGCGGCGGTGGCTGCGGGCCGCTGCGCTGCCAGGGGCGCGGGCGCACGGCGCTCCGGGAGGTGGAGGTCATGGCTCCGCTCTTGGCGCCCGGCCGGGACCGTGCGGCCCGGGAGGATGAGGACGGCTGCGAGGCGCGGGGGGACCGCAAGGTGCTGGCTGTAGCCGTGGATGGGCGGGCGGGGGGCCGCGCAGCGCCGGGGCTCAGTTGCTCGCTTCCCGCAGGCCCGGAAACCCCTAGTGGAGAAGAAGAGGCGCGCGCGGATCAACGAGAGCTTGCAGGAGCTGCGGCTGCTGCTGGCGGGCGCCGAGGTGAGGCCGGCGGGCGGGCGCCCACGGGCTGCGGGCGAGCGGGCGGGCGGGGGTCGCCGTCCGGCCTCGCCTCACCGACCCTCCCCACCGGGCGCTCCCGCCGGCGCAGGTGCAGGCCAAGCTGGAGAACGCCGAGGTGCTGGAGCTCACGGTGCGGCGCGTGCAGGGCGCGCTGCGGGGCCGGGCGCGCGGTGAGTGGCGGCGGGGCGCGCGGGCGGGGGCGCGTTCGCCTGGCCTGCCCCTGCCCGGGACCGAGGACTTCCCCTCCTGGAGCAGGGCGCGCCCCGCGCGTCTCCTGGGTGAGCCTTGTCCCCGGGGGCCGGGCGGGCCGGGCCACAGCAATCAGTTGCCGCTCACCGAACCGGGCGCGGCCCTCTGCCCCCCACCCCTGAACACAGAACGCGAGCAGCTGCAGGCGGAAAGCGAGCGCTTCGCCGCCGGCTACATCCAGTGCATGCACGAGGTGCACACGTTCGTGTCGACGTGTCGGGCAATCGACGCCACCGTCGCCGCCGAGCTCCTGAACCACCTGCTAGAGTCCATGCCGCTGCGCGAGGGCAGCAGCTTCCGGGATCTGCTGGGGGACGCCCTGTCCGGGCCAACGGGAGCCCATGGGCGGAGCAACTGGCCAGTAGGAGGCGCCCTGGGGTCCCCACTGCCCAGCCCCCGGGGCTCCGGGGACGATCAGTCCTCCGACCTGGAGGAGGTCCCCGAGGCTGAACTGAGCCGAGCGCCTGCCGAGGGGCCGGACTTGGTGCCCGCAGCCCTGGGCAGCCTGACCGCCGCCCGCATAGCCCAGAGTGTCTGGAGACCTTGGTGACCAACGGCAGCCTGGGGCCTAAGGGGTGGACCCTGCCTTCCCATGCTCTAGTCCCTCCTCCCTGGGGTCCAGGTATCTGGACAGGGGTAGGGCCCTGGATATCTCTCCCAGTTCTGCTGCCCTTCTCCAGTGGGTGCTGCAGGGCAGTCCCCGATAACCAGGCCAGCCAGGCCCCTGTTTCTTAAGGGAGCAACGTTTATGGACCATCCCCACCCCCACCCCCTGCCCCCCTAGCCCTCTGGTGGGTGGAGGGAAGGAGCTACAGGCAGGAGGAAGTATCTTGCAGGGCTACCAGGTCTCTCACCTGTCCCAGACTTCTCAGGCACTGTGTGGCCCTGGGGGCAGAGGTGACAGTGGAGCTGAGCCTCTCCTGAGCGCTGGGCACGAGTGTCCTGGCAGCCCTGGCCGTTCAGCCAGGACACAGGGGAGGCATTCTGCAGCACTGCCCAGAGCTGCCAGAGGGAAGCATGGCTCTCTGTACGTCTTGTGTTTAGCACACTTGAGTTTGTGTATTACGTTGCCTTCAGTTGTTCCAATTCTGTTAAGTAAAGGGTTTTGGAGAGTTAGTTACCCTTCTGAAGTATTG
Source organism: Leucopleurus acutus (assembly GCF_964270905.1). NCBI lineage: Eukaryota > Metazoa > Chordata > Mammalia > Artiodactyla > Delphinidae > Leucopleurus > Leucopleurus acutus. The sequence continues at coordinate 116,222,786 of NC_139149.1, read as the reverse complement.
CTGAATGCTGTGGTGTCATTAAGGTGTCAAACGCACAAAGACTAAAGCAAGCACATTTTTTTCCCATATCTAATGCTGTGAGTGGTTTTAAAACTTCTGACCCTTTGTCAGCAAAGTAAGTAGTGTAATGGCAGTGGAGCTGGGACACCCCGCGGCGTGGTCTCACGTTGGACGGTGCCTCTACCTCCCTACTGCCAGGCCATTCCAGATCGGTTTCCCCTTCAGGTCCCTGGGCCCGGCCTGCACTCCCTGGGAATTGTGTGCATCCTGGCGATGGAAACCACTGCATGGAGTTTGTCTCCAGAGTAACTAAGCAACAGGGAAACGGCCTGTCCCTGGACCATTCTCTTGTTTGTGAGCTTCCAGGAATAAAACGAATGCCTGATTACTAGCCATGTGGTTTGGAAGTTTCTTTCAAAAGTCTGTTTTAAGGTCCATGAGTTTGATGCAGACGTCGGTCTAATTAGGTGGTCAGTTTTCTTGACTGAAGAGAGAGCTTCCCCATTGCCAGTGACCTCGGGGGCATGGAGACCCACCCAGTTCACGGCCCAGGCAGTTTGGACTTAAGGCCAAATTGAGCCCAGGAGGTCAGAACCCTTGGAAGGAGGGTGATGGGATGGGCAGCTGGGGTGTAGGGAGATGGCCCTCTTGGCCTGGGTCTGCAGACAGCATGCGGTCACCTGATAGCAGTCACTGCCACAGGTATCCCGGCCCCTGCATCTCCAGCTCCAGGACCCCAAAGCAGCTTGTTCTTGTTCTTACTTTGGGTTGGCAGTGCCCAGGCCGGGTCAAGGTGTGACAATTTAGGATTGACACCTGGGTCTCCTCTCCAGTGTGTGCCTTTGCTTGAAAAACATCTCTCCCAAGAACCCTTTCACAAAAGCCCCCTAGCAGATCCTGGCCACCAGGGGTTTTTCACTGTGGCTCCCCGGTGATTTAGTCTTAGACCTCGGCCACCAGGCTATAACCAGATGCAGCCTAATTTTAGCCACGGGGGATGAGTTATTGAGGGGTTGGGGTAGGGAGGCAGGTCCATAAAAGAGAGCTCAAGAGAGACGGAGACTTTTTCCTGGGATTATCTTAATCGCCCCAGTCAGATTGATGTACGATGTGTCCGCAGGGACACGAGAGCAGGTCCACCTGTAAGACGTCTGTCCTGTGTAGCTCCCAGCAGTACCCAAAGGCCACTGTGATAAGCTCTGATGCCATCTGGGGAGCATCAGCCAGGACTGTTTAGGAGGAACCACTCTTTCCTCTCATACCCACACTTGTCACATCCTCCCAAGGGGTCCTAGAAGGGGGCCCAGGGGAGCCCAAGACACAGGATTCGAGGTGCAGGAGGCTAACCTGGGGGAAAGATGTTGCTGGGACCAGGACCCCCCTAAGGTCAGACGCCACTAACCCAGAACTCTGGCCCTGGGCCCCCTCCCACCTATGAGTCAGCTTCTCGGGACCCCCTCAAGAGCAGTGTCTTTTCTTTCTCACAAATATAAGTGGCTCCCAGAGCAGAGACCACTGTCAGCCTCCGTGGGGTGAGAGCAGCTTTTGCCTATGGTGCAGCCTGGGACCACCAGTTTCCTGCCTGCGTTCCTTCCCATTCTTCCAGGCAACTTTCACACCACCTCCTCTCTCTGAAGTACCCAACAAACCCTTGCAAGCCTTGCTCTAGGCATTTGCTAGCCTTGATTTGTCATTCCCCGTGAATCCCCTCCTTCCCACTTCAATCCCTGGCCCCCTGTCTTCGTCCTCTATGAATGCCATACATTGCCACCAACTTGGTGTCTCAAAACAACACATGTTTATTTGCTTGCACTCCTGTAAGCTAGGAGTCTGACGGGATTCGCTAGGCTAAAGCCAACGCAGGGCTTCATTCCCTTCTGGAGGCTTGAGGGTGAATCCACTTCCCTTCCTTTTCCCACTGCAGAAGCTGTCCACATGCCTTGGCTGGTGGCCCCCTTCCTCCACCTTCAAAGCAAGCAACGTTGCATCTTCCTGACCTTTGTTCCATAGTCACATTTCCTTCTGACCCTCCTCTACTTCTTCCCTATTCTTTCTACCTGTGATTACTTTGAGGCCACCTGGATAATCCAGGATAATCTCCCTACCTCAGGGTCCTTAACCCGTAATCAGACTTGCAAAGCCTCTTTTGCCATGTAAGGTAACATAGTCCCAGGGTGTGGAAATGAGGATGTGGACATCTTCGGGGATCCCTGTTCTGCCAACCACACCCACCTGCGCCTCTGCCGAGGCTTTCTGCCTTCCATCGTGATGCAGTGTGGTACCAGCCTTCCGCACGGGCTTTGGGTCCCACACCCTCGGACCTGCTCAGTGACCCTGCTCTCTGCACTGCATCATTAATCTCTCCTTCCTTCTGGGTCATTCTCGTTGACCTACAAACAAGCTGTAACATCTCCACCCAGAAAAAGAAGAGGGACTTTCCTTGTGGTCCAGTGGTTAAGACTTCGCTCTTCCAATGCAGGGGGCGCGGGTTCCATCCCTGGTCGGGGAACTAAGATCCCACAGGCCACGCGGCAGGGCCAAAAAGTAAAAAAATAAAATAAAAAATAAATAGAAAAAGAAGAACTAAAAGCTCCCGGGCCCGACGTGCCCTGTTAACCCCTGCTTCATTTCTCTGCTTTAAGGCAAAATTCCTTGAAAGCATTGTCTACACTTACTGCTTTGGCACCTTTCACTTCTCTTCTTCCTCTCCAGTCAGGCTATTGCCCCCACCCCTGCCCTTGTCAAGAGCTTCAGTGACGTCCATGTTTCCAGATCCAGTGGCTGTACCTCTGTTTCAATTTACTCAACCTTCCAGTGAAGCACTCCTTAGGTGTTATCACTCTCTCCGTCCTCAAAGGCTCTCCCCTCTCAACCTCAGGAACACTCGCTTTCCGGGCTGTCCTATCTTACTGGCCGTCCTCGGCCTCCCGCCAGCTTCTGAATGTGGGCATGCACGTCCAAGGCTCTGTGGCCAGCTCTTCCCTATCACCCCTGCCCAGGAAGCCCATCTGGTCCATTTGGTTTGTTACATCCACGTGCCCTCGAGCTAAAGTCCATCTCCATTCTGTTGGCTTCCCTATATCCTCCTGTCTACTCGGTGTTTCCACTGACATGTGAGATGGGCACCACAGCCAAAACACAACTGATTCTCACCCGAAAGGCGTTTGGAGGCGCCCAGCACTCGAGCGCGCTCGGAGGTGCTCGGAGGCATTCGGGAGGCGCTCGGAGGCTCTCGGGGTGTTTGGAGGTGCCGAGGCCTTGGCCGCGCCCTCCCGCCCCCACGCCCAAGGGGGTGCCGCGATGACTTCTGGGAAGTGTAGTTCCAGCCTTTTCGTTTTCCTTTCCCCGAGGTCCCTGCAGGCCGAGCCGGAACTACGACTCCCAGAGGCCTTCCGGCCCAGAGGCCCCTCCTTTCGCCGCCTCGAGCTCCGAGCCCGGGGCCCAAGGGAGCCCAGCGGAGGCCAACGGCTGTCCGGGCCCTTGCTCAGTCGGCTAAGCGGCTCTGCGGCCGGCAGAGGCTAGGCTGCGTTCCCTCCAACGTCCCTGGGACCAGGAGAGGAAGCGATGAAGGCGCCGGCGCCCCGCAGCTCGGGCCCTCCTCCTGCGGCTCCAGCCCAGGACCGCCTCCGGTCGCCAGGAGGCCTGGACGTCGGGAATATTAAAAGCGCCCCAGATGGTTCAAAAGTGCAGCCAAAGCTCACAGCGACTGGTGTCGAGGAAAGAGGGAGTCGTTTCAGGCTGTGGCAATGGAAGCAGTTTTCTCGAGGAGGGAACACAAGCCTTACTGACCCTTCGGGAGACCAAGCCTCAGCTTTGTCCAGCGTTCATTCTGCAGGTGCTTTGAGCACCTGTTACGTGCAGGGAACACAGAGACGAGAGTGTCCAGACCTTTGCTGTCGAGGAACTTGCATTCTCTTGAGATGGGCAAGAGCCCACAGAGAGCCGCAAGCCACCACATACTGCCCAGAGGTAGACAAAGGCGTTGCTTGGTGGAGAGTAGCCAGAGAAGCCCAGAGCTCACCAGGTTATTGAAGACAGTCCTTGGGTTTAAATGGATCTGAAAGGAGGAGGGATAAGGTTTTAAACCTGTGACCCAGAGGCCTTCTAGCTCCTCATGGGGGCACGCAGGCTTTTTGCTCTTCCACCCGCATACAAGAAACTGCCCTGCCCTGAAGATCGCGCACTCCTGCCGTCCGTGTCTGTTCTGCCCCTAGTTGTCATGCTGTCCATCCACTGTCAACAGGTGGCACTTGGGGCACCATCTTCCTCTCCCCTCCAGATCCCACCCCACCTTAATCTGGGAAAGTCGTGTAGGTACTGTAGCACGTCCACGACTTCTCAGTCAATGTATGTACTGCAGTAGACTTCTCAGTCAATAACCACGCCACGGGCTTTGTCACCCCTTACAGCTGAACTAGCTGCAAAACCCTAAGCTCCTGCCTTCCATCCCCTCCGTCCCAGGAAACTCGTTTAGACGTCATCGGGGTCTCCTAGTTACTGTCCTGCCGTTTCCTTCACAGTCAGGTTTCTTGAGAATAGTCTCTATTCTTACTTTCTTCATTCCCTTGCCTGCTTGATCGTCACAAAATTTCACCATTTTCCATTTCCCACCATTCTACTGAAAACTTCTGGCAGTCTCTGGCAAAGACCTAGTTGCCAGGTAGACCCTTCATTTCCATCTTCCCTAAGTGTTAGCATCTGACACTGTCAGTAACTTCTTGCTTCTCCATCTAGCTTTCTTGCTTCGTCTTCAACCATTCCTTCTCAAGTTCGAGACAGGGCTCTTCTCCTCAGCCCACCCTGTAAATATCACCATGTCCCACGTCTTCCTCGGACCTGTTATCTCTAAACTATGACCTGTATGATTTCCGTGGCTTCACCTACTGCGTCACTGACTCCAAAAAGAACCTCCAGCCCAGTCCTCTCTGGAGCTGTAGTCGGGTTGGTCCAAATGCCCGGGTTGTCACCTCTCAGACATCCCACAGGTTCTTCAAACTCAGCTCAAACCTGAGCTCGGCTTTCCTGCAAAGCCTGCCCTTTCTTTCAGGTTCTGGAACCCTGAGAGCAGCACGGCCATCATCAGCCACTCAGGGCAGAAACCGGACATTCGGGGAGACACCCAGTTTTCCTTCAGTCCCACCCTGCGAGCGGCGTCCAGGAAGTGTCAGTTCTACATCTTTAACGGGCAGGGTGAAGGAATGAATGAATGAGTTCGCATCTTATACCTTTTATCCCTTTTCCTCTGTTCCTGCTGCTGCCTTCTCGATTCACGTCCTTATCACTCACCTGGAGAATGACAGTGGCCATTAAGTCTCTACATCTAGTATTACCTCCTGAACTTAAGTCCTTCAAAAGCCCAGCACTCCGCAGATTAGCAGGTGTAGTAGGCCCAAAGCTCCCGTGGGTCGGCTCGGAACTTCATAGCTCCGCCCCTGTGCCCCGCTCCTGTCCCATTCCCCTGCCAGGTGTTCGTCTTGCTGCGCTGCTGGCTCACTGCTTGCCTTCAAGGTTGGCTCAGATATCACCTGTGGGAAGCATTTCCTGGTCCCCTTGGTTTTCTGTAGCTTCCAAGGTTTCTCCCTTGCATTTCCGTGATGGTACGTTTCAAACAATGGGTATTTATTCATTCCACAATGTTTCTTGCATGCCTCCTCTTTGTCAGGCGTTATTCTAGTTGCTGGAGATAAAGTTTCTTCTCAAGCTTATACTGTAATGAGGGAAAGGGACAAGAAATACATGCTGTGGCAGACGGTGTTTATGTGCCAAGAAGAAAAATCAGTCAGGTCAAGGGGACAGGGAGTGATGGTGTGGAAGCAGGGTGCAGGTTGATGATAGAGGTGACTGTAGGTTTTGTCTGAGCGGAAAACAGATGATATGGGGGAACAAGCAAGCCGCTGTCCTGGGAAGGGGTTGTCCAAGCAGAAGAAATAAGTGCAAAGGCCTGGAGGCAAGACGTCGCAGGGCCTGTTCAAGGGACTGTGCTGCTGGGTCCCTGAGTCTCTTAAAAAATACTCATGTTTTCTGTACTTATTGACACGCACCAGGTACCAAGGGACAGTATGTCAAGCGCTCTCTATTCATGTGACCTTATCAGTTCCTTACATGTCACAGTAACCCTCTAAGGCAGGCATTACTATTCTTAATTTCACAAATGAGGAAACTGAGGCTCAGATAGGTCAAGTAACCTTTTCTTCAACTAGATTTTTGTTGTAAGAGGAATACACACTCCCAGGAAAGGTCGGGCATCACGAAGGCCTGCAGTGGAAGGTCCAAGGTCTTCCCTCTTATTCTGCACCTTCCTCCCTCTCTCCAGGAGTCTCCAGGCTTAACAATTTCCTGGGTGTCTTTTACGAGGCTTTCCATGAATCCAGAATCATATAATGGGATAGGATAAATGTCTTTCTCTTCTTATGCAGATGGGCCCATTTGTACATACCATTCTGCAGGTTTTTTTAACCCAACAATAGAATCGTTTATTCAACAGTGTAGACTGTGCATCTGCTGTGTGCCGAGCACTGTCCTAGGTGCTGGGGACACGGGTGAGGAGGAAGAAGCCCCTCCTTCACGGGACCTCCTGGCCCACCGCACCCGTACACGCAGACCCTCCTCGCGCATCTTAACCCTGCAGGTGTCCTCCCCCGCCAAGGTTTTGCTAAGATCAATACTCAGCGAACAACCTGGATACTTTGTAACATACCGTATAAATTTCTGGAATTAAAATGGCTGGGCAAATGGTAAGTCATTGAAAAGTGTAAATCTTGTCAGATGGCTGCCGTGAAAAACTGTCTCGATTTACACTCCCACCTTCGGCAGATGAGGGGGGCGGTTTTCCACACTCTTGTTCAGAGCGGGCATTCCTAGTTCCCTGATTTACTACTGTTAAAACTTCTTTTAAGGGAAGGTGATGAGATTGGGGGGTTGCCTCTCGGCATCGTTTGAGGTAATCACGTGTTTTCTTGTGTGCGTCCTCTGGCCTATGGACATGAGGTATTTTGTGATTGGGATTCACGGAGAATGAGCAATGTTTGTGTTTTTTTTATGAGCCCCAATGGTAATGGTGGGATCAAGGTCCTGCGGAACTCGGTTTGTATATAATTTTGTGTAGGATGTTTTAGACTAGATTTTATTTGTTAGAACAGCTTTAGGTTCACAGAAACATGGAGCAGAAGATACAGATGTTTCCATATAGTCCCTGGCCCCACACGTGCATGACCTCCCCCATCATCAACATCCCTTGCCAGATGCTGTGACACGTCATTGTCCCCCAAAGTTTACGGTTTACACTCGGGTTCACTCTCGGTGTGTGTGGTACACACTATGGATTTGGACAAATGTATAACATGTAGCCACCATTGTCAATCCTGCAGAGTAGTTTCACTGCCTTCAAAACCCTCTGTGCTCCCCCATCATCCCTCCTTCCCAACCCCCGACAATCACTCATCTTTTCCAGTCTCCGTACTTTTGCCTTTTCCGGAATGTTGTGCAGGACTTTTTTTTTTTTTTTTTTTTTTGCGGTATGCGGGCCTCTCACTGTTGTGGCCTCTCCCGTTGCGGAGCACAGGCTCCGGACGCGCAGGCTCAGCGGCCATGGCTCACGGGCCCAGCCGCTCCGCGGCATGTGGGATCTTCCCAGACCGGGGCACGACCCCGTGTCCCCTGCATCGGCAGGCGGACTCTCAACCACTGCGCCACCAGGGAAGCCCCTCTGCCCCTTCCTTAAAGGACACGTTTCACAATAAAAATAGCACCGCCAATTAATTTTGCACAGTGTGAGAGATTTTCTGACATTTACTCCAATTTCCCCAAACCAGTGTTGCTGTAAAGTTCCTTTCCCCATTGCCACGGAAAATAGAACAGTTGTCATTTTCTTCCTTTTTCAGTCCTTTCTCACAGTGCACAAAACATGCCTGAATGACAGGTTGTTCAATCATTATTGCTGCATTTTACAGACCCCAAAACTTGGCAGTTTACGCCAACGCCTTCATTTGTGCTTGGCCTAGCACTCCTTGCTTCAGACCCTTTGCTTGGCTGCAGTTGAAACTTCCGACATTTTTCCTGGAGATCTCTTTTTTACTACTGTGGTACTGTTGTACATCCCAGTTGTTGATTCATCTATATTTTTATTTTTATATTCTTTCTAACATATCTGTTAGTTTCCTAGTCTAATTTTATTCTTTACTTTGTTATTGTTCTTTGTTTGTTTTTGCTACCCCACGCGGCTGGGGGGATCTTGTTTCGCGAGCCGGGGGTCAGGCGAAACTCCTGCAGTGGGAGCTCCAAGTCCAAACCACGGGACTAACAGAGAACCTCAGACGCCAGGGAATATCCATTGGAGTGAGAGCTCACGGAGGTCCTCATCTCAGCACCAAGACCCAGCTCTACCAAACAGCCTACAAACTGCAGTGTTGGAAGCCTCAGGCCAAACAACCAGTAAGACAGGAACACAATCCCACTCATAAAAGAAATTTTTAAAGGAGACAACAAAAAAATATGTCACAGTTGAAGGAGCAAGGTAAAAACCTACAAGAACAAATAAATGGAGAGGAAATTGTCAATCTACCTGAAAAAGTAATGACAGTAAAGATGATCCGGAATCTCGGAAATAGAATGGAGGCACGGATTGAGAAAATACAAGAAATGTATAACAAAGATCTAGAAGAATTCGGGGCTTCCCCAGTGGCACGGTGGTTAAGAATCCACCTGCCAATGCAGGAGACATGGGTTCGAGCCCTGGTCCAGGAAGATCCCACGTGCCGTGGAGCAACAAATCCTGTGTACCACAACTACTGAGCCTGTGCTCTAGAGCCTGCGAGCCACAACTACTGAGCCTGCATGCCACAACTACTGAAGCCTGTGCACCTACAGCCCATGCTCTGTAACAAGAGAAGCCACCGCAATGAGAAGCCTGCACACCACAATGAAGAGTAGCCCCCACTCGCCGCAACTAGAGAAACCCCGTGTGCAGCAACGAAGACCCAATGCAGCCAAAAATAAATAAATAAAGCAATTTATAGAACTAAAGAACAAACAAACAGAGATGAGTAACACAATAACTGAAATGAAAAATACACTAGAAGGAATCAATAACAGAATAACTGAGGCAGAAGAACGAATAAGTGAGCTGGAAGACAAAATGGTGGAAATAACTGCTGAGGAGCAGAATAAAGAAAAAAGAATGAAAAGAAGACAATCTCAGAGACCTCTGGGACAACACTAAATGCACCAACATTCAAATTATAGGGGTCCCAGAAGAAGAAGGGGAAAAGAAAGGGACTGAGGAGATATTTGAAGAGATTATAGTTGAAAACTTCCCTAACATGGGAAAAGAAATAGTCCCCCAGGTCCAGGAAGCACAGAGAGTCCCATACAGGATAAACCCTAGGAAAAACACACAAAGACACATATAAATCAAACTAACAAAAATTAGATTCAAAGAAAAAATGTAAAAACCAGCAAGGGAAAAACAAAAAATAACATACAAAGGAATCCTCATAAGATTATCAGCTGATTTTTCAGCAGAAACACTGCAGGCTGGAGGGAGTGGCAGGATATGCTTAAAGTGATGAAAAAGAAAAACCTACAATGAAGATTACTGTACCCAGCAAGGATCTCATTCAGATTCAATGGAGAAATCAAAAGCTTTTCAGACAAGCAAAACCTAAGACAAACAAGCACCACCAAACCAGCTTTACAACAAATGCTAAAGAAACTTCTCTAGGTGGGAAACACAGGAGAAGAAAAACACCCACAAAAACAAACCCAAAACAATTAAGAAAATGGTAATAGGAACATACATATCGACAATAACCTTGAATGTAAATGGATTAAATGCCCCAACCAAAAGACACAGACTGACTGAATGGATACAAAAACAAGACCCATATATATGCTGTCTACAAGAGACCCACTTCAGACCTAGGGACACATACAGACTGAAAGTGAAGGGATGGAAAAAGATATTCCATGCAAATGGAAATCAAAAGAAAGCTGGAGTTGCAATACTCATATCAGACAAAATAGACTTTAAAATAAAGACTGTTACAAGAGATAAGGAGGGACACTACATAATGATCAAAGGATCAATCCAAGAAGAAGATATAACAATTATAAATGTTTATGCACCCAACATAGGAGCACCTCAATACATAAGGCAAATGCTAACAACCATGAAAGGAGAAATTGACAGTAACGCAATAAGAGTAGGGGACTTTAACACCCCACTTACACCAATGGACAGATCATCCAACCAGAAAATAAATAAGGAAACACAAGCTTTAAGTGACACAATAGACCAGATAGATTTAATTGATATTTATAGACCATTCCACCAAAAAGTGGCAGGGTACACTTTCTTCTCAAGTGCACACAGAACATTCTCCAGGGTAGATCACATCTTGGGTCACAAATCAAGCCATGGAAAATTTAAGAAAATTGAAATCGTATCAAGCATGTTTTCTGACCACAACATTGTGAGATTGGAAATCAATTACAGCAAAAAAAATTGTAAGAAACACATATACATGGAGGCTAAACAGTGCACTACTAAATAACGAAGAGATCGCTGAAGAAATCAGAGAAGAAATAAAAAAACGCACAGAAACAAGTGACAGCAAAAACATGACGACCCAAAACCTATAGGATGCAGCAAAAGCAGTTCTAAGAGGGAAGTTTATAGCAATTCAATCTCACCTCAAGAAACAAGAAAAATCTCAAATAAACGATCTAACCCTACACTTAAAACAACTAGAGAAAGAAGAACAAAGAAAATCCAAAGTCAGTAGAAGGAAAGAAATCATAAAGATCAGAGCAGAAATGAATGAAATAGAAATGAAGAAAACAGTAGCAATGATCAATAAAACTAAAAACTGGTTCTTTGAGAAGATAAACAAAATTGATAAACCCTTAGCCAGACGCATCAAGAAAAAAAGGGAGAGGACGCAAATCAATAAAATTAGAAAGGAAAAAGGAGAAATCACAACTGACACGGCAGAAATACAAAGGATTATAAGAGACTACTACAAACAGCTATATGCCAATAAAATGGGCAACTATGATGAAATGGACAAATTCTTGGAAAGGTACAATTTTCCATGGCTGAACCAGGAAGAATTAGAAAATATAAACAGACCTATCACAAGCAATGAAATTGAAACTGATTAAAAATCTTCCAACAAACAAAAGTCCAGGACCAGAGGGCTTCACAGGCGAATTCTATCAAACATTTAGAGAAGAACTAACACTGATGCTTCTGAAACTCTTCCAAAAAACTGCAGAGGGAGAAACACTCCCAAATTCATTCTACGAAGCCACCATCACCCTGATACCAAAACCAGAATAAGATACCACACACAAAAAAGAAAATTATAGACCAATATCACTGATGAACATAGATGCAAAAACCCTGAACAAAATACTAGCAAACAGAATCCAACAGCACATTAAAAGGATCATACACCATGATCAAGTGGGATTTATCCCAGGGATGCAAGGATTCTTCAATATAAGCAAATCAATCAATGTGATACAGAACATTAACAAATTAAGGAATAAAAACCAAATGATTCATCTCAATAGATGCAGAAAAAGCTTTTGACAAAATTCAACACCCATTTATGATAAAAACTCGCCAGAAAATGGGCATAGAGGGAAACTACCTCAACATCATAAAAGTCATATATGACAAACCCACAGCAAGCATCATACTCAATGGTGAAAACCTAAAAGCATTTCCACTAAGATCAGGAAAAAGACAAGGATGTCCACTCTCACAACTCTTATTCAACATAGTTTTGAAGTTCTAGCCACGGCAATCAGAGAAGAAAAAGAAATAAAAGGAATCCAAATTGGAAAAGAAGAAGTAAACCTGTTGCTCTTTGCAGATGACATGATACCATACATAGAAAATCCTGAAGATGCCACCAGAAAACTACTAGAACCAATCAATAAATTTGGCAAGGTTGCAGGATACAACATTAATGCACAGAAATCTCTGGCATTCCTATACACCAACAATGAAAAATCAGAAATTAAGGAAACACTCCCATTTACCACTGCAACAAAAAGAATTAAATGCCTAGGAATAAACCTGCCTGAGGAGGCGAAAGACTTGCACTCAGAAAACTATAAAACACTAATGAAAGAAATCAAAGATGACATAAACAGATGGAGAAATATAGCATGTTCTTGGATTGGAAGAATCAACACTGTGAAAATGACTATACTACCCAAAGCAATCTACAGATTCAATGCAATCCCTATCAAACTACCAGTAGCATTCTTCACAGAATTAGAACAAAAAATTTTACAATTCGTATGGAATCACAAAAGACTCCGAATAGCCAAAGCAATCTTGAGAAAGAAAAATGGAGTTGGAGGAATCAGGCTCCCTGACTTCAAACTATACCACAAAGCTAATCAAGACAGTATGGTATTGGCCCAAAAACAGAAATATAGATCGGTGGTACAGGATAGAAAGCCCAGAGATAAACCCATGCACATATAGGCACCTAATTTACAACAAAGGAGGCAAGAACATAAAATGGAGAAAAGACAGCCTCTTCAATAAGTGGTGCTGGGAAAACTGGACAGCTACATGTAAAAGAATGAAATTAGAACACTACCCTACACCATACACAAAAATAAACTCCAAATGGATTAAAGACTTAAATGTAAGACCAGACACTACAAAACTCTTAGAGGAAAACATAGGAAAAAACACCCTTTGACATAAACCACAGCAAGATCTTTTTTGACCCACCTCCTAGAGTAACGGAAATAAAAACAAAAATAAACAAAATGGGACATAATTAAACTTAAAAGCTTTTGCACAGCAAAGGAAACCATAAACAAGACAAAAATACAACCCTCAGAATGGGAGAAAATATTTGCAAATGAAACAACAGACAAAGGATTAATCTCCAAAATATACAAACAGCCCATGGAGCTCAATATCAAAAAAACAAACAATCCAGTTAAAAACTGGGTGGAATACCTAAATAGACATTTCACCGAGGAAGACGTACAGATGGCCAAGAGGCACATGAAAAGATGCTCAACATCACTAATTATTAGAGAAATGCAAATCAAAACCACAGTGAGGTGTCACCTCACACCAGTGAGAATGGCCATCATCAAAAAATCTAGAAACAATAAATGCTGGAGAGGGTGTGGTGCACTATTAGTGGGAATGTAAATTGATACAGCCACTATAGGGAACAGTATGGAGGTTCCTTAAAAAACTACAAATAGAACTACCATATAACCCAGCAATCCCACTACTGGGCATATACCCTGAGAAAACCATAATTCAAAAAGAGACATGTACCACAGTGTTCATTGCAGCTCTATTTACAATAGCCAGGACATGGAACCAACCTAAATGTCCACTGACAGATAAATGGATAAAGAAGATGTGGCACATATATACAATGGAATATTACTCAGCCATAAAAAGAAATGAAATCGAGTTATTTGTAGTGAGGTGGATGGACCTAGAGTCTGTCATACAGAGTGAAGTAAGTCAGAAAGAGAAAAACAAATACCATATGCTAACGCATATATATGGAATCTAAAAAAAAGTGGTACTGTTGAACATAGTGGCAGGGCAGGAATAAAGATGTAGACATAGAGAATGGACTTGAGGACACGGGGTGGGAGGGGGAAGCTGGGGAGAAGTGAGAGTAGCATCGACATATATGCACTACAGAATGTAAAATAGATAGCTAGTGGGAAGCAGCCGCCTAGAACAGGGAGATCAGCTCGGTGCTTTGCGATGACCTAGAGGGGTAGGATAGGGAGGGTGGGAGGGAGGCTCAAGAGGGAGGGGATAAGGGGACATATGTGTGCATATAGCTGATTCACTTTGGTGTACAACAGAAACTAACAGTATTGTGGAGCAATTATACTCCAATAAAGATGTATTTTTAAAAAATATAGGGCTTCCCTGGTGGTGCAGTGGTTGAGAGTCCGCCTGCCGATGCAGGGAACACGGGTTCGTGCCCCGGTCCGGGAGGATCCCACAGGCCGCGGAGCGGCTGGGCCCGTGAGCCATGGCCGCTGAGCCTGCGCGTCCGGAGCCTGTGCTCCGCAACGGGAGAGGCCGCAACAGTGAGAGGCCCACATACCACAAAAAAAAATATATATATATATATAACTGAATCACTTTGTTGTAGACATGAAACTAACACAATATAGTCAATCAACTATACTTCCATTTTAAAAAAGAAACCTTATTTTATTTTGCTTGTGGTTTTGTGGGTCAGGATTTCCTAAAGGGCTTAGCTGGGCAGTCCTTGCTCGGGGTCTCTCATGAGGTTGCAGGCAGCTGCTGGCTGGGGCTCAGAACCCTAGTCTGAGTGTTTCCTTCCCTGGGATGGATGTCCAAGATGACTCATTCAACTCGGCTGGCGCTCACTGCCGGCTGCTGGCTGGCACCTCGGCAGGGCTGTTGAATACAGTGCCTACGTGAGGCTTTTCCATCACGGCAGCCTCGGAGTAGTTGGACTTCTTACTTGGTGACTGACTCCCTCGAGAACAAGCACCTCCAGAGAGCCAGGCAGAAGCTGAGGGGCCTTTTACGACCTAGCCTTGGGAGTCATATAATGGCGCATCTTCCACTCTATCCGTCCAGTAGTCGCAGCTCACCCAGGTTGAAGGGGAGGAGACTCAGAACCTACCTGTCGATGGGGGGCGTGGCAAGGACCCATTTAGAAGAGCACAGGGGATGGGAGACATTGTTGCAGCAAACTTTGGAAAATACCGTCTGCCACTCAGGCAGCTGATAATGTCCTAGGACATCCGGTACCTTCCTTATCTCTAGACAGCTCAAGCTCTCAAAATCAGAAATCTGTGGTCTTTTTCTAAGAGCACAACAGTGAACTTAGTCTGGGCAGCCCTGAGCAAGCACGAAATTGCCTCCAAACTTCCTGACATTCCTGAGGTAGGAAGGCTCGTGTCATGAACTTTGAGCATCAAAAATGGACATATTCAACCGTTCACTCATTCACCCATTCGTTCCTTCATCATTCATCTAGCCAGTGTACGTGAGCACCTACTGTGTGCCAGATGCAGTAATGTGCAAAACCAAACATAGTTCCTGACCTCCTACAGCTTACATTTTGTTAGGAGATCCAGTCGTTAATGACATCATCACATAAATAACTGTAAAACGGCAACTATGACAAAAGCCATGAAGGGGGATCGTACTTAGGTCACTCAAGAATGGTTCTCCTGAGGAAGCGATGACTGAAATCCGAGGAACAAATGAAATTTTCCTGGAGTGGAGGACCTGGAAGAACATCCCAAGCCAAAGGACCCACATGAGAAAATACGCTGGGACCAGAGAGAGAAAAACTAGTGCAGGGATTGAGGAAAGGCCTCAGGGAGAAGCTCGAAAGGAGGCCGTGAGTCGGTGACACAGACTTGGTGGGCGCAGGGGTCGGGGGTGGATTCAAAAGGCAGTCAGGGGATAAAACTGATAGGACTTGGTGATGGAGGGTGTATTTGTTATCTATTGTTGCATAACGAATTACCACGATCGAGCAGCTTAAAACCACATCCACTGTTATGGCACAGTTTCCACGGTTCAGGAGTCCAGGCACGATAGAGTCCTCTGCAAGGCTGCAGTCAAGGTGTGGGCCTGGACAGGAGTCTCATCTGAGGCTCGACTAGGAAGGACCAGCTTCCAAGCTCACCGGCTGTTGCAGCACTCATTTCCTTGTGTGCTCCTGGATTGAAGCCCTCCGCTTCCGTCAGCCGGAAGCCACCCTCAGGTCCTCGCTGTGGCCCTCTCCATTCTGCAGCTCGCAGCATGGTGTCTTGCTTCTTCAAAGTCAGCAAGAGAGAGTCTCTTAGTGTTGCTGAAACTTGGCCTCTGTACACTGGCGCCGGATTAAATCTCGGAGCCAGTTTTGGGTGAAATAGAAAGAAATAGCTTTATTGCTTTGCCAGGCAAAGGGGGCCACAGCAGGCTACTTCCCTCAAGACTGTGTGTCCCTCCCTGGAGGGGGGAGTGAGGAGTCTTACAGAGTTCAAGGAACAGGGCGTGGTCAGCTCATGGACATTCTTCTGATTGGTTGGTGGTGAGGTAATTGGGAATCAGCATCATCAACCTTCTGGTTCCAACTGGTTTGGGGTCTACGTGCTCGTGGGCAGCATACAGTTAACTTCTTCCACTTGGTGTGGGTTTCAGTATCTGCAAAACAGCTCAAAGGATGTGGTTCAGAATATTATCTAGAGTCCTTGAGGAAGAACTAAATGTCCTTGACTTTGTTTAATGACTAAAGTATTATTATTTTGTCTTGTTTGACTGTTTTCCTTTCTTTCTGCATTTTCTCACTTCTCTGATTAAATTAATTCTTTGACTAAAGTTTTTCTACAGACAAAAGGCAGGTGGAGGACATGGGTGGGAGTCTATTCTGAGAAGGCCTCATAGGATCCTGCTGGGTCACACTAGCAGGATGGGTGTCACTAACCTGTGTGAAGGAATTACATCCACGTAACCACATACCTCCTGACACTTTTGCTGTACTCTGTTGACCAGAGCAAGTCACACCAGCCACGTTCAAAAGAAGGTGACCACACAAGAGCTGAATACGAGGAGATGGGGATTGTGGAAGCCACCTTGGAGGCTATCTTCCCAAGAGGGATTCTGGGGTAGGGACACAGGGAGGTGTCAATCCTGGAAGGAGATATCGAAGGGGATACGGTGAGGAGTAGAGAAAATGATTTTGGTTGGGACATGTTGAGTTTGAGGTACTTCTGTTTTTTGTTTTTTTTTTTTTTTTGCTGTACGTGGGCCTCTCACTGTTGTGGCCTCTCCCGTTGCGGAGCACAGGCTCGGGACGCCCAGGCTCAGTGGCCATGGCTCACAGGCCCAGCCGCTCCGCGGCAGGTGGGATCTTCCCGGACCGGGGCACGAACCCGTGTCCCCTGCATCGGCAGGCAGACTCTCAACCACTGTGCCACCAGGGAAACCCTTGAGGTACCTTTGAGACATCCAATAGATGTCACATGAGTGATATTTGAACATGTGGATCTGGAGCTGGTAGGAAACATAAACTAATGAACCACGTTTAGATGAGTGGTAATTCAAGCCAAGTGTAGATGAGATTTGCCGAAGGAGGGAGTGTGGCATGAGGAGGACCCAGGACCAAGTCTTAAAGAATGCCATCAGTTAATCGCCGGGCAGAAGACGTGGGCCTGCAAAGCAGACAGAGAACAGGCATCAAACCAGGAGAGCGATGTGTTCCACAAACCAAAGGGAAAGAGACACTGACCGTGTCATACTGCTGGGATTCATGTATGGTGACGACTAAAAACATCACCTCCATTTAGCCACAGAGTGGGAAATGACTGGTGAGCTTAGCAGGAACTGTTTTGGGGAAGTGATGAGGTGAAGCTAGGTTGGGGTGGGCTGAGAAGTGGATGAGAGGTGAGGAAATGGGACTGTATTGCTACTTTAGAGCATTTCTGCAGGGATGAGGCAGTTCATCTGTTAAAGGGAGAGCAGAGAGCAGTGAGGGTTTCAAATAGCGCTGAGTGAGCGGGCAAGCAGATGAGAGGCATGAAGGCCCGCTGGGCCCAACAACGTCCTCAGCCAGAGATCACCAGAAACACACCTGCAGTCGTCGGAACTGGGTTATAACTCATCCCAGCCAGGGAGACTATTACCACGGGCAACCTCAGTAAAGGGACGTGCAGAGGACTTACAACATTTGGGTCTGTGTTAGTTGATCTGGGGAAACATTTAAGGAAGCAGGGCTTTGCTCTGGATTGGATTATGCCAGGAAAAGGAGGCAATTCCTTGACTGGATGTCTTAATAAATCGTATCTCAAAGGTAGGAAGACTAGAGAAATCCTAAACTTGTAATTGGTAAAGAAGCAGCAGTCACTCTTATTGGCCAAGACAGAAGGACGTTTGGTCACTTTTGTGGCTTGGCCAACGCTCGTCTTTTCGTCTGTGTTCAGACATGAAGAGAGGGGCCTCGGTTTTGGCTTGATCAGTCATCAGAGCCTGATGTCGACGTTTTATGAACCTGTGTATATTCAACAGAACACCGAGGCCCAGCTGTGTGCCAGGCCAGCTCCCTAACGTCACCGCTCTCTGGAACCTGCCATGGACGCTCCCTTTCCCCTCCCCCCCACGTGCCCGGATGGCGGCAGTCGAGACATGCCTCCTCTCCCCCCTGCATCTTAAGGGGCCGCTCTATGAGGCTTCGGCTTCTCAATCTCAAATTGGCCAGGGATGGAGGCCCACCGTGGCGGTGTGAGGATGAAGGGACGGAACCGATGTGAAAACCCCATAAAGCCTTCCGGGCCACCAGGGCTCACTACAGCTGCCCTCGAGCTCAGACATGTCTATCTGGAAGGGCCTTCTTGGTATCGGACGGCCGTGCCCAGGAAGAGCAGGAGGGGCCCGGGACGGGCGTTCGAGAGAAACATCGCGCAGCCCGCGGCGCGTCGGCGCTGCCGGCCCAGGTATCCGCTCGCGCAACCGGCGAGGAGTAGATCTGTGCGCGTGCGCGCCTCCGCCCCGCCCCCTCACCGCCCCGCCCCCCCGCCGGCGCGCAGGCCGCTGGGGCGGCCGGGCCACGCCGCGCGCCGATTGGTGGCGTTCCGGGCCCGCCTTCGGGTGATTGACGGCTCCCGGGCCGCCACCGCCCAGCCGCCGCAACAGCCGCCGCCGCCGCTGCCTCCGCCTCCGCCTCAGCCGCAGGGTGTGGAGCCCGCCGCCGCTCGCGGGCTGCGCGTCTGCCGCCGCCGCCGCCGCCGCCGCCGCCGACGCCGCCGCCGACGCCTCTGCCTCCCAGCCTCCGCCTCCCAGCCTCCGCCATGGACCTGTTCGGGGACCTGCCGGAGCCCGAGCGTTCGCCGCGCCCGGCTGCGGGTAAGCGGGTGGCCGCCCGGACGGTGAGGAGAAGGGGGGCGGGCGGGCGGCGGCCTCGAGGCCGCGGCGCCTGAGGCGGCGGCGGGGACGCGGGAGGGTGAGCGCGGCCTGCACCGGCGCGGGGAGTTCGCGGTCTCCGCCATGTTCGCTGCGCAGGAGGAGGGGACCGCGGCTCGGGGACCTTTGTGTGCGGCCCACACGTGTGGCCGCCGCCGTCCGCTCACGGGAGCCGCGCGCCGGGTCGCCGGCCTGCGTCCGAACAGCTCGCCGTGTGGGCCGCGTCGTTCCGGGCGCGCTCCCAGTTCTGCGTTTTCTTCGGCTTTGTTTTTCGTCTCTACCCCGGAGATGGAAGTCATCGCCGACTCGGTCCTTGGGGTTGTGAGGCCCAGAAGAGAGAATCCATTCCCTCCGCTCCTCTCGTCGGATCTGACGATTCATGGGAGTTTTTGTGCTTTCCGGGGCCCCGGGAAGGGCCCGCTCCCCTGCCGGCCCCCGACCTCGGCCGCTGTGCCAGGTCCTCCCTGGAGGCTGGGGTTGGAGCCGCCCACGGCGGCGGCGCGGGGGCCGCACGGTTGGTCCTGTGCGTCCAGCGGGTGGCGGCCACGCCAGGTTGAGGCTGGCGAGACCTGCGAATGTGTTCACGGCTAGGTACGCAGCTGGGTGCTGTGGTTTAGCGCTTTCTTTACGAGCCCAGCTTGGTGGCAGAAAACGTGGCAAACGCTAAAAACGCATTCAGACTCCAGGCTCAGCTCAGCGCCGGGTCTCAGTCGGAAAGCCTGCGGGGGGCGGGGGGCCCGCGTCTGCGGTAGGGGATCCGCGGGCCATTTGGGACCGCGCGGCGCGGGTCTGCAGAGCCTGGTTCGGGAGCTGCCGTTGTCGTAGGGGAAGGGGAAGGCGAGGGTGACTGATGGCCAGCCTTATGCTCTCCAGGAGCCTAATTCTGCACGCAAGTGATGAAGATTGAACATGGCTAAGGTTACTGCCTGTGGGAAACGCTGAGTGTCCAGAGGAGCGACGTTTGTAGTCCGTGGACAGAGAGCGGGGAAGGAGGTGGCGCTGGCATCTGGCCTCCCGGAAGATGGGTAGACTTGGGACTTGCAGAGACTCTAGGCAAGGGAACGGTGTGCTCTTTGGGGAACGTTTCGTTCTCTAGTTGGCCTGGGCG
Organism: Leucopleurus acutus; assembly: GCF_964270905.1. Lineage (NCBI taxonomy): Eukaryota > Metazoa > Chordata > Mammalia > Artiodactyla > Delphinidae > Leucopleurus > Leucopleurus acutus. The sequence goes on along the minus strand of NC_139149.1, from coordinate 116,202,735 downwards.
TACCAGCGTGGAGGGCTACTGTGACATGGGGCCCTAAAAGAAAGGCCCCCAGAGACGGGGTGGCTGTGCCCTCCATGGGGCCTGGATTCTGGCTTGTCTCACGTGGACCACCAGGCTGGCCAGTCTTTGTCGGACCATTATTCCCAGTAACGGTGCCGTGACTTTTCCCTACCAAACATTCATCTTGTGGATTGTTTCTTAGATTTGTTTTCTAGATTGTTCTAGGTACGGGTGAAAACTCTGGCTTGTGTATGCACTCTTCCTTACTCTGTTGATGGAGTGTAACCTCTATCTGAATATGTTTGGGGCAGCGTTTGGACTCGCAGATGTGCCTGTGGGCCTGTCATTTTCTTGAATCGCAAAGGGACCCTTGAAACGATACAAAACTTGCCAACTCTTACAGGTTGGTGCTTGGGAGGGCGTATCCAGCCCTGGCTGAGATGACAGGGTGGCAGGGGTGCTGCGTGAAGTTTAAACGCCCCCTTCCCTGAAGCGTGGATTCGTGAGCTGCTCCCTGCCTGTGGGGAGGGCACTGACACTGTCCTGCTTGGCTGAGTGTATGTTTTTAAACAGCCTTGAAAACAAAGAAGGCGTGCTTTCTGAATTTGTAGCTGACAGAAAGCTGGGAGGGATAAGTACTAAAGTGAGTGACAGAATCGGGACCCGAAGTTATCTTGACAGGCAGTTAGTTCAGACCAGCAAGGTGAGTCTTAACAGGTTAAACAAAATCATTTGAACAAGAACAGAATCTGATTTCACAATTTTGTGGAAATGCTTTGATTTTTGAAAACTTAATTCAAAACGTCATACTTTTTGTTTCCGAAAAATTGATCATATTGATTGACAAAATTGAACGTAGAGAGAATGAAAGGAAAATAAAGTTGGTTTCATGAAGTGGATGGAGAGATGAGGCTGAATCGCACCATCATGACCCTCACAAAGGATGTGCAGGTGCCACCAATTTCTGAGCTAATTCAGGGAACAATAAAAGACCTAGACACTTTCACAGTCCCCAGAAAGAGTTGTTCCAGACATGTTATCAGACTGTGTGGTTTCTGATCCCAACTCTGCTCTTGCTGTCTTCTGTGGCAGTTCCTGCTTCTGGGAAACATGAATGTCGCCTCCTCCTGTTAGCCCACAGGTTAGACAGGGCGCTGTGTGTACGGTATTTAGCACAGGTAGAGCACGAGGTCTGCGTTTACTAGATGCTAGTGCCTAGTAGATGCTATTCTATGAGTTAACTTTCACAGCCATTCAGAAGGGGAAAAAAATGCACTCTTAAATGGATTTTGTGAAAACACTAAGTGTCCAAAGGGAGGAAGTATCACACTCCTAAGATCACATCAAGTGTATTTTATTTAGTTCTTTGATTTTTTGTTTTAAACATTACATCTAATGTTCCTACCCCAAGCCTCTTAATTTTTATGGTCTGAAGAAAAATGTGGAAAGAACGCATTAAATGTTTTCAGATTTTGTGCTAAGTTAGGAGTTTTCATACCAGCCCCTAACATGTTTTGACTGCTGAGTGAAATCAGGTTTTTTATATACAGTATACATAGCTTACCTAAAAAAGGGAGTATGTTTGTTATTATCAGATAGAAATGGAATTTCTCTGGTACATCATACTCATAAAAGTGCTGACTTGATGTCTTTAAAGATTGACGGCTTATATTTGGCAGTCCAAACAAGTTAAAGGTGTCCTGGTTTAAAGTTGTTTGGGCAGTAACCTGGTTTCAGTTTTATAGGGCGGTTCTTTCACTACACCAGTACACTTTAAAGCTGATGGTCAGCTGTCAGGGACTAAATAAATATTTGCTTGGCAGGCCATCTTCAAAATATTTCCTTTTAGAAAATTGGAGATCTAAATATAAAATAAAGGCTAAGATATTAGAAAAAACTTGGACTAATTGTAAAACTTCAGGGTTAATAAGAAAAACCTCAAGTCATAAAAATTAGAATGGATTTAGCTATGTAAAAATAAAAAGTTTCTGCAAGCAAAATAGCACAAAGGCAAAAGACAGACTGAGAGAAAGGTGGTACACAATACTAAAGGTTACTATCCCTAGTAAGGGAAAGGCGCAGATAAATTAATAAGAAAAAGAGATGACCCGTTAGAAAAATGGTCAAAGGATGTGTCCTGACAGTTTATAGAGGAAGAAATGCAAATGACCCATCAACCAGAGCTTCCTCCGTCACTGGAAAGGAATAGCAGATCACTGATGTGCCATATTTTTCACCCATCAGATTTAAAAATTGGCAAGATGGTAATGAGGGTGTAGAGAAATGGATATTCTCATAAAGCGTGTTGGGGGTGAAAGTTACCACAACTTTTTTTGGAACAAATTTTGGCATTTGTCAGATTTATTAATTTACCCTTTGACCAGCAGTTAGCAGATAAAATAAGGATATAAGCCTAGGGTTGTTTATTGTGGCATTATTTGTCATGTAAAAAACCAGAATCATGCTGCGTGCCCATTAGTAAGGGAACCAGACCAAGTGAGTGGCAGTGCTTTCCATAGAGAATAGTGTGCGGCTGTTGAAGCGAATCGTTAGACCCAGTGTGATGGCTTACATGAATAATGATGTATGTAGAGTGTTGTGTATATAGTATACTTCTACCTTTTAAAAATTAAAATGCACATACACAAGTTCACGAGCATAAAGGAAAGTGGAAAGTATACAATAAACTGTTACGGTGGCGGGGAGGCGGGGCCTTTTTCTAATACGTCTGTGGTATTTGGAAAACATGTACAGTAGTCCCTCAGTATCTGTGGGGGATTGGTTCCAGGATCCCCTTCGGATACCAAAATCCGAGGATGCTCAAGTCCCTTATATATCAATAAAATGGCCTAGTACAATGGCCCTCCGCATCCACAGGTTCCACATCCTCGGATGAGGAGGTCAGCTGTGTCACATTTGTAGTTGAAGAGAAAATCTAGGTATAAGAAGCAATTTAGGCAAAATATTTAAAAGCTTGTTGTTGCTTTACTGTACGTAGCAACTTATAGCTAATCTGAATATAATCAGCCCAAGAGTATTTTTCTCAGCATAGTATGTAACTTTCAGTAGACTTAGCTTCAGAATGTAGGTAACTTAAAAAAAAAACCCAACAATCGAGATAAGATTATCTGTAGTGAAAAACTTGTTTTCTGTCTTGTTTCTTTCTTTATGAGAGTTCTTACATTTAGATCAGGGGCCTCTTCCAAAGTTTAGGGTCAGGGTCACACTTGGTCCAATGATTGCAGCTCCAAATACTTTGAATTACTATTTATCCAAAACAGAATGTAAGGTTCTGGCTAACCAGAAGTTCCCTTTATAGCATCTGTGACCTACAGATTGTTGTTACAGAATCCAGATGCAAGCTACTCTAACTCTGACCCTTTTGGTGGTGCAAAAAGGTGTCCCAGAGATCTTACAGAGCCTCGGGATTCTCCTTGTGGGGTTGTGTAAGGGTTAAATGAGATGATCCTTGCGAAGTTCCTAGAACAGTGTGGGGTGGGGGCAGTGTAGCACGTCGCCAGGAGCATGGGCTGGGAAAGCAGGCTGCCTGGGTTTGGATCTCCACTCCTCACTGGCTCTCTCTTGGACAGTTATTTAACCTAAGCGCCTCAGTTTTCTTATCAGTAAGTTACAATAATAATAGTACCCACCTCGTAAGATTATTGTAAGGATTAAATCCATTAAAATTTGTAGAGCACTAGAATAGTTCCTGGCAGGCAGCGAATGTTAATTATCATTTATATAAGCCATTTTCAGTCGTGGCCAACAGAAATATGAGATGATCTCATTGTGTTTAATTGAAATACCACTCACAGTATTCCAGAGTGACAGAGGAGAGGAGAGGCTCATTCTGTTCAGCATGGGAAGATAAGCCCTTCTCTGGGGCTGGTGGTAGGTTTGAGGAACTGACTTAAACTGAGTTGTCGCCAAAGGAGAGAGGCCAGGCTAGTGCTAAGCTGGAAACTCTATTATGAGGAATGCTTGCCGGGACCGAAAATGTATTAATACCTGGGTAAAAGAGGACTTTGCCCCATTGGACATTGGATTTGGAAAGACCTGACTTAGATGGGTAGTTTAATTCAGAAATTAAAATCGGATCCTGCGTAAGTAGAAGGGTTGATTGTCTTCAGGTTGGCCTCCTCCCTATAATGTCCCCCTCTCCCAAGATGCCTGGTGCTCTGGCCCCGCTGAATCCAGCGTGATTGTTCTGGGTCATCGCATTCAGTTTTGAGTCTGTTGGAATGGGCATGTTGATGCTTAGACCAATACAGTTTGAGTTTCCCTTGGAAGTGGCTTGCTAGAATATTAGCAATTCTTGTAGGAGGATTAATACAGTGAGTAAATGGTTATCCTAAATGCCTCTTAGTGTCCTCCTAATGCTGTTTTTTTGGATACTCCCCACAGAGTCTTTATGTCACTTGTGAGAAAAATGAAAGTATTTGTAATTACTTAATGTCTTTAGGGTAATCCTAAGGGATAAAAATGTAATTTATGGAGTCGACATTTCCCATTTGCATTAGGGGTATAAAGCAGAAGAGTTACTTTTTGTTAAATTAGGAATTACCAGGTATTTAATATACTTCTGACCTAAAGACTCCTGAAGAAATTTCCTTTCTTGGAGTTTATAAATTTTAATTAAAATTTTTACTTTTTTAAAAAAGTAAAATTGATACCCAGCTCATTTCTAGGCAAAAAGACAATATGGATGAAACTTTTAGAGCGTACACATTGAATTGGTTTTTACTTCTATTTTTTTTAAGAGGGTATTAAATTGTTTATTTATTACACATGATAATGGATGATACACAAGCTTCATTCCCATCTATATCTGGTACCATAATCCAATTTAGATATATTGCATAGGATGTGCCAACAATCATATATTAATAATCAGAAAACTCCATGACTTGGCTTGGGTGACCCTTTTCACGGTGAACTCCAGGTCACAACGCAGTAACTGTCAGTTCAACTACACCAAGGTTTCGGAAGACAGTAGCTTCTCCACCAAAGCAGGTTGTAAATAAATTTTGAATGGAACCCGGCATCACCTTGAAGGAATACTAACTTCACACTGTTGGCGTAGTTTACCAAAATGGCTTCAGAGTAGACTAACTTTACACAGGACATTTAAAAAAAGGACACATTTATTCAGCGTCATGATCAGACTATTACGTTTAGCAATCAACAGCATGGGTGCAAAAAAAAAAAAAAAAACCTACATTAAAACCCTTTGTTGGAATGCTTTACACTTTCCACAGAACAGAAACTAAAATAACCTGTTATACAGTTAGTCACAAATACAGTCCTCGAGTTTTTTTGCCCATACACATGTCTTCTTTGTAGCAGCTAGGCCCTGCCACCACTGTGCTTGGCTGAGCTCACAAATCTGTTGTAACCGGTAGCTTCCCTGTCACTTCTCTGGCTCTCCTCTCCTGCTAAGCTTTGTTTCCTGGCAGTAATCAAAACCTTCTGCCACTGCCACAGCTACTGCTGCTGCTGGAACCACCACAGCCACCTTGGTTTCGGGGTTTGGCAAAGTATTGGCCTCCACCGCCATAGGGACCAGAACTTCTGCCTCCAAAGTTTCCTCCTTTCATGGGTCCAAAATTTGAAGATTGATTGTTGTAACTGCCAAAATCATTGTCGCTTCCACCACCTCCAAAATCGCTTCCATCATTACCAAATCCATTATAGCCATCCCCACTGCCACCATATCCACCACCACCGCGGCTGCCACCAAAGCCACCTCGACCACTGAAGTCTCCTCCACGACCAAAGTTGTCATTCCCACCAAAACCACCTCCACGACCACCGCCAAAGTTTCCAGAACCACTTCGACCTCTTTGGCTGGATGAGGAACTAGCCATCTCTTGCTTAGATAGGGCTTTCCTTACTTCACAGTTGTGGCCATTCACAGTGTGGTATTTCTGAATGACAATCTTGTCTACAGAGTCATGGTCATCAAAGGTTACGAAAGCAGAGCCTCTCTTTTTACACTGCCTCGATCAGTCATGATTTCAAACACTTCAATTTTCCCGTACTGTTCAAAATAATCTCTTAGATGATGTTCTTCAGTGTCTTCTTTAATGCCACCAACAAAAATCTTTTTCACAGTTAAGTGGGCACCAGGTCTTTGAGAATCTTCTCTTGAGACGGCCCTCTTTGGTTCCCCAACTCTTCCATCTACCTCGTGTGGCCTTGCATTCGTGGCCGCATCCACCTCCTCCACAGTGGCGTATGTGACAAACCCGAAGCCTCTGGAGCGTTTGGTGTTTGGATCCCTCATTACCACACAGTCTGTGAGCGTTCCCCACTGCTCCAAATGGCTCCTCAGACTGTCATCGGTTGTTTCAAAGCTCAAACCTCTGATGAAGAGCTTCTGCAGCTGTTCGGGCTCTTTGGGTGACTCTGACTTAGACATGATGGCAGTGGAGGGGCGGAGGGGAGATGTCAACGATGCTTACTCTGCGGCGTCCATGAGCAGAAAGGAGTAATCTACCGAACGTATCTCTGAATTGGTTTTTAAATGAGTACATTTCTGTACTTGAACTCAGAGGAGAAAGATCAGTGTGTTGAACTTCATAGGACATGGATGTCCACACCTTCATCTTTAGCCCTCTGTTTCCCCCACGTTCCTGTGGGCCAGTTCATGTATTTCATAGCTTCAATAGAAATTTTGGGGAAAGCTGGAGAAGGAATAATGGTTACATTTTATGTGGAAAGGGCTAATTGAGTATAAAACATTTCAGATAAGTACTTTTGGTAGGTAAATCTTTAGGTGTTTTTTTTTTTTTTTTTTTTTTTTCTCCAGTACGCGGGCCTCTCACTGTTGTGGCCTCTCCCGTTGCGGAGCACAGGCTCCGGACGCGCAGGCTCAGCGGCCATGGCTCACGGGCCCAGCCGCTTCGCGGCATGTGGGATCTTCCCAGACCAGGGCATGAACCCGTGTCCCCTACATCGGCAGGCGGACTCTCAACCATTGCGCCACCAGGGAAGCCCAGTCTTTAGGTTTTTAGAAAGTTTCCTGGCTTTCTCCTGAGTTTACCTTGGAGTTTCTGAAATCCCTCATTTTCTTCATAGATATTTATTGAATTGGGCACTGTGCTGTTAAGGCAGATTGGCTTCCCTCAGGCCTCTCACCATCTCTGTGCTCTGTGTGTTTAAGATTCTCCCTGGTGGTTAATTCAGAATGGTACTGAAATAGGATTTTTAAGACTTGTAGATCTTTGAAGAGTCCCTTTATTTCTGAAGTTCTGTATTGAGGTACCAAGATAGAATTATTGTTTTGCTCTAGAGTCAGTTTTTTCTTCCCAGGATTCACTTTTAAAGAAAGATTTTAAAATATTTGTTAAATAGTGAAATTATCAAAAAAAATACTTGTTTCCCTCAAAACACCTAATAGCCCTTAAAACGCCTGTTGGGTCATCTTTCATTGCTTGTATTATATGTTGACTGTAACTTTTTGGAAACAAATGTCCCTATTAAATGGCTGTCAAGAAAATATTTTAAAAAATAAGCTTTGTCCAGCAGCGGGGAGAAGATTTGAATTTAATGGCAAACTTAAAGATGTCCCCCTTTGAATCCCATCTGGCCAATGACCAAATGCTCTCTAAGCAGGTGTTCCGTGTTCTAGGGAAAGAAGCTCAGAAAGGATCTCTGCTCTTTGATGATCTCCCTCCGGCCAGCAGTACTGACTCAGGTACAGTCTTCAGGCTCTCCCAGGTGTGTGTCAACATGTCATCCTGGGATTGTAGTTGTCTCAATCTTTTTCCCTTTCCCCCATTTTCAACACACAGATGTTTTAGGTGTTGGACTGTCTTAAGTTTTGAATCCATGGCATCAGGTAAGGCAGAAAAATCCGCTAGTCGCTAGCCCTGAGAAACTGCATAAAAGTGTTGAGCAGTTTTCTCTGGTTCATTTGAGTGTTTAATATACTAGCTGGAATAAGATTTAACTCTTTAAGGCAGATTTTTTTGTTTCCTTTGAAATGATAGGACTTTAAAATAAAATAGGTTCAAGACATTATTTAGCACTGTATGAGTTGCCACTGGATTGACACAAGAGTTTTGAGTTTATTTCAATGACCTGTGTAGGTGTCCTGGTGGGATGGATTCTGAAACTTAAGCCTCCTCCTGGTTTTGTGGACTCACTCAGTGTTCTGCTGTGTTTCAGGATCGGGGGGACCTTTGCTTTTTGATGATCTCCCACCAGCCAGCAGTGGTGATTCAGGTAAGTGGTAGGGAAAAACGTCCAACGTGCTGGTGGAAATAATATGCACTATTTTACCCTTACGTAAAATTTATTTATTTATAGCTTGTAACAAGCCTTAGGATGATATTAAATCATAATACAACATAAGGTTTATTAAAACTGAATAGATACCTGGAATTTCTTGGCAGTCCAGTGGTTAGGACTCAGTGCTTTCACTGCTGGGGCCAAGGTTTGATCCCTGGTTGGGGACCTAAGTTCCCGCAAAAAAAACCCTAAATAGATACCATTAGGTGGAAGCAAAAAGACGCTTAAATGCTACATCACTTTTTGGTGATTATTTTTTACTTCTTGCAACTGACTTTTAAGAAGTAAAGAGTCCAGTAATTTACTTTGATCTTTGTTATTAACGTGTTTTTTAAAAATTTTATTTATTTATTTATTTATTTATGCTGTGTTGGGTCTTCGTTTCTGTGCAAGGGCTTTCTTTAGTTGTGGCAAGCAGGGGCCACTCTTCATCGCGGTGCGCAGGCCTCTCACTATTGCAGCCTCTCTGTTGTGGAGCACAGGCTCCAGACGCACAGGCTCAGTAGTTGTGGCTCACGGGCCTAGTTGCTCCGCGGCATGTGGGATCTTCCCAGACCAGAGCTCGAACCCATGTCCCCTGTATTAGCAGGCAGATTCTCAACCACTGCACCACCAGGGAAGTCCCTGTTATTAACGTTTAAAAGAAAATCTCAGTCTGTCATTCTGGTTTTGCCTTGTTATATTCCTGACAGACCCAAATGTATCCAGCAGAAGTGTCTGAATATATGAAGTACAGTTAAAATATTTTCAGTTTCCTGATAAATAAGTCATTTGTTTTATGCCACTTACATTAAAAAAAATTTTGATTTTAAGAAAATGAAGTCAGAATGACACTGCTTTACTGACTGGTACAGACCATGTGCAGGAATTTGAATTCTTAAAATTCAAGACCTTAGTTAATTATTTTCCAGTCAGTCCTTTTATGTTCTCAAGATTCTTTTTATTGATTTGATTTCATTTTTGTCAAGCCTATTAACATTGGCTCTACCTGTTCCTGTAAATGTTTAACTTTTCCTTTTATGTCCCAATTACACAGAAGGGGAAAATAGAGCCGATTCTTCTAGGTTGTCATATATGACGAATGTATTATTCCACTAACTGAGAACTTCTCACATGGAATTCCCCCAAAGGGAGGGGGAAGGTAGGGCAATGGTGGGGGACAGTGGGGATGCAGGCTGTCCTTTTTCACGTGCAGTTTTATCCTCTAGTGTAAAAAACCTTCCTTATGTTGTCAAATAGAACACTTGCTGCTTTTCAGGTATATTTTTTGTATTATTAATTCTTTACCATAAATTCATTGGAATTAGTCTAGAAAGTACGGATTAAATTAGGTATCATTCCTATATTTAGAAAAAGTATCACAATTGTCTTACATAAGAAGTCTCAGGTTTTCAGGCTATGTATCCATACCAAAAAATTACAGCATTCTCATACAATTTACCCTAAAACTTTCCCAGTAAAGACAGTGCACTTAGTTAAAATGAAAGTTAACGTGTGCAACTAGGGCTCTTAACAGATTTAATTTAAAAAAGGAAGATTCAGCATAGTTACATCTTAGTTATCCACAGGGCAAAAGGCAATAAACTAGTAGCGACTTAGAAGACGTCAACACCATTGTTAACAAGCTTGATTTTTTTTTTTTTTTGGGATATAGAATCCAATCTTGTATGCAGTATTTAGGCTTTCTTGAGAAGACATATCTTTCTTCTCAAGCAGGCAAGAGCCATTTACAAAAATTGACTGCATTCTAGCCCATAAAGTAAGTCCCAGTAAAGAATCAGCTTCATACGTAGACCGCATTCTCTGATGACAATGTGATTCACTTAGAAGTCAATAACAGTTTAAAACATTTCTCTGTTTTTCAATTTAAAAGAAAGGAAGATTCTTTTACATACACACTGGGAAAACTGGAACACAAACAGTAAGTGACAGGAGGCTAATGAAGAGACCTTTGGGAAATCCGTGACATTGTCCCAGTTAATTTGCCTTACTATGTGGGGTGGGATGTGTGTGTTATACTGTTGCAGAAATCTGTCCTTTGCAAGTAATTGACCCTTCTTGCAGGCAGGGACATTTCTTTCCTTTTTTTTCTCAGTACTCAGAAATGTCTGGCAAAGAATAGTTGAATAAATAATAAATGGTTGCATGCTTTTATACCTAAATGCAGAGAATACTTAGGGCCATTTATTGGATACTTGATGGACCAGGCACTGTGATGAATGCTTTACATACCTTCTCCCCAGCAGTTTTCAAACAAGCCCCTGAGAGGACAGTATTCGCCCTATTACGGGTGAAGAAACTGAGGCTGGAAGGTTAAGTAACTTGCCTTAAGGGCACACCCCTTGGAAGTGGAAGAACTGAGATTTGAAACTAGACTTCTGTTGTTCCAAAATGCATACACACTGCAGGTGCTCTTAGCTCTGGCTTTGAATACAAATTCGTCCCTTTGCAAGTGGGAATGGCTTCAGCAGTCCTATTTTGCCTTTCAGGATACATACAGTTCTTAAATGTTCCTGATGTTTATTTTAAGCCTTTTTTGGCACTTGTTACTCTCTTTTTTTTTTTTTTTGCGGTACGCGGGCCTCTCACGGTTGTGGCCTCTCCTGTTGCGGAGCACAGGCTCCGGACGCGCAGCCTCAGCGGCTATGGCTCACGGGCCCAGCCGCTCCGCGGCATGTGGGATCTTCCCGGACTGGGGCACGAACCCGTGCCCCCTGCATCGGCAGTTGGACTCTCAACCACTGCGCCACCAGGGAAGCCCTACACTTGTTACTCTTTTGAACTGGTTCAGGACATTTCACTTTGCAGATTTTGGAAACTTACTTATAAGTAAGGGCTTGTGGGTGTAAAACATCATATATGTGCCATAGCCCCAAGATATGAATGTCTATTTTTACCACTGAGAAGCCTCTCTTGCATGTCGTCTTATGCCAGTCTGAGCAGGGCCTGGATCTTAATTTGTGGTCTCCCACTGTGGGTGCCCAGGCACTGCCCCACCCCTCAAAGTCATAGCCGTGACTGCTGTGCCTCTCTCTCTGCCAGGCCTCTCTCAAATGTCTTTTGTCTCTGAGGGCTGGGAGGAGCCTGGTCTGCTAGGGACTCTTACCGTCTACAGCTGTGTTTCTGTCTGGCTTTGACTTTATATTTCCAGGTTCTCTTGACACTTCGATATCCCAGGTGGTAAAGAATGAAGGGAAAGGAGCAAAGAGAAAAACCTCTGAAGAAGAGAAGAATGGCAGTGAAGAGCTTGTGGAAAAGAAAGTTTGTAAAGGTTTTCAGACAGTTTGAAAACAAATGTATTAGACTTCATATTGTAAAACAACCCAGAGCAAAAAACAAGCTCAGCTTTCCGACAATATTGGATTGGCCAAAAAGTTCGTTCGGTTTTAAGTAAAAATAAAAGACATTTTTCATTTTCACCAAGGAGTTCATTGAATAATGTATTCATTAACTGACTGACCTTTTTGGCCAACCCAATACTTCCTTTTAATGTCTGTGTTTAAGAAGTGGATAGGGTTTCTTATTTGCAAACGGATTTCCAAGTTTACTTTTGCTTCCTCTCTCTTTGCTCTCCATGTACATCTGTTACCTTTGGTCAGATAGGAAACCTGCATTTGTCATTCAAGGGTTAAAAACCACAGGTAGTTCTTACTTAGCCTTCGGCAGTGAGTGTTTAGCTTATTGGCCCCCCAGTTCCTTGTCCCCAGCCTGTTGGTTAGCACTTGGAATTCTGTGAATAGCTCAGTAGACAGGTCCCAAGAGACAGCCTGAGGCTGGAAAAAGCAATTGAAATTTGTAGTCAGCTTTGTAACATGTCACAGTGAGTGGGGAAGAAATGAAAAGTATCAGCTAAAGAGAAAAACTGGATTTTCACTTATTGCACTGGCCACTTTGTCTTGTGCCATAAGTGATCTCAAGGCAGAGGCTGTAGGCTGCAGTGCAGGTGTGAGAGGACCTGCTCCGCCTCTGCTGTGAAGACGTGCGCTCAGCTTGGCTTGTCACTGCCTTGAGCCTGGAGAGCACTGTGCCTGCCACCAGCCGCTCTTCAGAAAGCGCTCATTCTATCACTTCTATGGATCTAGGTGTCAGAAAAAGCTTAAACCAGCCATTAAAGAGAAATTTCTACGCCTCCAGTGAACTCCTTTTTCCTTTCCTTCCTCAATTAAAGTAAAAGCAGCTGATCTTATCATTTGTTCAAATTCTTCCAGCCTCAAGCATGGAAATATATATTTCCAGTGTCTCCAACAGGGTATTAGGGATAAACTCTACTTGCTTGCATTCCTCTAAACTAGAAATTTTTTTGTCCTTCTTAAATTACTGACAGACTAGATTTGCACAGAATTCCTTGCCCCAGTTCAAGTCCCACTTCTGTGGGATGACAGCACATTCCTTGCTCTGGTGCTTTGACTTAATGCCCTCGCAAGAGAAGCCATTCTGTACTAACTTGCTGTTGTCTGCTGTCTCCTTTCCACTGCTCAGCCTTGCAGAGACCGGCCCTGTCCAACAGTGGTCTGAATCTTGTAACAGACTTGCAGCCCGGGAGATGCCTTGAGGGGTATAGCTTATTTGTTTGCAGCGTTAGGGCATTGCTGAGTAGAACAGCCATAGTTCCCTCTCATTTGCTCTGGGACTAGGGCTTCTGGAGAGAAGGGCACAGTTTTGTATTGGCTTTTTGTTCTCTTTTTCTTAGGCTCTTCGGTGATCTTTGGTTTGAAAGGCTATGTAGCTGAGCGGAAGGGCGAGCGGGAGGAGATGCAGGACGCCCATGTCATCCTGAATGACATCACCGAGGAGTGTAGGCCCCCCTCCTCCCTCATGTGAGTGTCTGTGCTCTAGCAGCCTGATGGCATAAAAGTCTCTGTTCTGATGGGAACTTTGGGCTGTATCCAGTTTGTGTTTATTAGAAAGACATATTTCTTGAGCTGCTTGGTTCAACATCAGTAGTTCTCAGCTGGGGTTGGTTTTGCCCCCCAGGGACATTTTTGGTTGTCACAGTGGGGGATGTACTACTGGCATATGGTGAGTGGAGGCCAGGATGTTATCCTATAGTGCACGGGTTAGCCCTACAACAGTTGTCCTGCTGAACTTGAGAAACCCTGCTAATTGGGAAATGACTCTCCCTATTTTGGGTCTTGGGGTGTGTGCTTTCCACCAGTACCTGAAGAGGTTCTGACAGATAGTATTCTTATTCTTTGACCCAGGAGATAGAGGTAGAAGCTGCTAATTATAGAGGTGAATGGTGATCCGGGAGAGCTAGCGCAGATAGTGAGGGCCCAGAAAGAGAACAAAAACGCAGAAATGGCATCAAGAAGATTTCCTGCAGTTGTACAAACTAAAATGAAGGAAAAGGCATGGAGGAAAAGCCATTGCTCACCAAGAGCAGGAATATGCTTTGGAGTTGCTTTTGAACCCAGGAAAGGGGCTTCTGGAGAGCCCCACGGGGGTAGATATTTTCGGGATAGATTTAATTGAGGAACACTAAGCCATAACTAGCAATTACTACGCTGTAAGATTCTGAGTTATCAACCACATGAAATTTATTTTTTCATGGGTTGTGATGTCCCAAATTGAAAAGGAATTTCAAAAATGTTTGAAAAAAGAGCAGCTCTGCAGAATAAATGTCATTTCTCATAGGCATTTTTGTTCTATCCTTCTTGAAACAGTTTTTTAATGACATTTATTCTATTTATGTTTTTTGGCAAAACTTGAAAGGGGAATAGGAATAAGACTATAGTAAGATAGGCTTTAAGAATTCTATATTGGTCAGTTTGAGCAAGAATCCTGAAATTACCTATTCTGTCTCTCATAGATTTTTTTAAATAATTTTTTAATATCTTTATTGGAGTATAATTGCTTTACAATATTGTGTTAGTTTCTGCTATACAACAAAGTGAATCAGCTATAACTCTTACAGATATTTTTGACCGTCTTGGATCAGTAACTGTTTATCTGTGTGTTAGTGTTTGAAACTAAATCTGCTTTAAATAGAAGAAAGTTCTGAATTTTAGTTTAGTGAAAAATCAGGGTTAATAGATCTTGATTTTTAAAAACAAGTGTGAGTTTTTAATTCTTAATTTAAAAATGTCACGGAAGTTACTTAAATGTTTGTCTCAGGTAATGTTGATGTTCGCTGTCTAAGAGTTAACAGCTTTTATGGAGAGGAGTAGTCTTTGCTGTGAGACTCTCTCTGACTCTCAGTTCATTGTTCCAGTACCCGGGTTTCATATTTTGCTGTTTTCGATGGACATGGAGGAATTCGAGCCTCAAAATTTGCTGCACAGAATTTGCATCAGAACTTAATCAGGAAATTTCCTAAAGGTGAGACTGAGAGCTAAATCGGTTCATGTTCATCTTGGTGTTGGCTGTTTGTGCTGATCAGTGACATGTCACTGGCTTTAGCAGAGTCCTTGGTGACTCTAAAAGAGCAGGGATGGGCTTCCCTGGTGGCGCAGTGGTTGAGAGTCCTCCTGCCAATGCAGGGGACACAGGTTCATGCCCCGGTCCAGGAAGATCCCACATGCCGCGGAGCGGCTGGGCCCGTGAGCCATGGCCGCTGAGCCTGCTCGTCCGGAGCCTGTGCTCCGCAACGGGAGAGGCCACAACAGTAAGAGGCCCGCGTACCGCAAAAAATAAAAATAAAAAAAAATAAAAGAGCAGGGCTGAGAGGAGGTGGCTCTGAGGTGAGCAGGTGCAGTGGCCGTGCAGGTGTGCCTAGTATGGAACTTCTCGTGTCTCTGAGTGATTGGCCCCTCTCGTGGAATGTCTTTGGGTACAAGTGAGTGTCTTGCCTTTGTATTTGGGAGACTACTAAAACCAAATGCAGGTGGCACTTAGAGGTGAGGAAGTACAGGCTGTTCTTGGTCGTAATACAGAAACAAAATGACAGTGGCGGGAGGATAATCTTCCCTCCTTAAGAGTTTGTTTTCTTTTGTTCCTTCTGTAATAGGAGATGTAATCAGTGTAGAGAAAACCGTGAAAAGATGCCTCTTGGACACTTTCAAGCATACTGATGAAGAATTCCTGAAGCAAGCTTCAAGCCAGTAAGTGTAATAACCACATGAAGACACATGAGTGGAGCACGTGTGTTGTTTTCCTAAACACATTCCAGGCCTGCTAATGCAGTTTAATGCTAATGCTCACTGTCTGAAAAGTTCCTAACACCAAGTAATCTCTCACAACTTAACGAAATCTGGAACAGAAAAAAGCACATATCAAACCATCCATTTAAAAAGTATAAGACTCCCCATTCAACTCTGGAAATTAGCCTCAAAGTGCTAGCATGTTGGTGGTGACTGTATTTCTGATGTGTTTCCCCCCAGGAAGCCTGCCTGGAAAGATGGGTCCACTGCTACCTGTGTTCTGGCTGTAGACAACATTCTTTATATTGCCAACCTCGGAGATAGTCGGGTATGTGACTCTGGAGGCACCTGTTTAGATAACAGCATGTCACATGGGAGAAGAGCTGTAGAAGCACTTGCTGAATAAGATTACAGTGATGATGGCTGGGTTGGAATCTTCTATTGGGGTTGCTGCAGGGGGTTCTGCTGCAGGGTTTAAGTTCTGGGTCAGGGAACAGCAGCTAAGCTTGAAGCTGTTTGTTCTCTGAGAAGGCTTATACCCTGTCTGTCAGATACAGAGCTGTGAGTTGGAATTTAATTGGCCTGCAAGTACCTTAAATATTCATCTTCATTTTTCTGACCTCAGGCCATAATGAATGAATAACTCAAAAGCTGTAGCTAGAAAGTGCTAGATGATGTGACATATATCCGTTGAGCCCAGTACACCTGGCTGAGGGAGAAACCCGATGATTTCCCACTGGTGACATCCTGTGTCCCAGTCCCAGTTGTGGGGAATGACAGAGCTGGAGGGCAGTGCTCTGCAGGGTCTCTGCAGTCCCTCCCACTTCCCCTGCCAGGAGCGGATGTTCACCTCCATTGCCGTTTGCTTTTCAGCCATTCTCCATGCTTGTTCAGCAGTCACTGGACAAAGTGACCTTCCCACTCTTACTAGCACCTTCAGACGTGGAAATAGCTGCTCCCACCCCTGTTGCTTTTAGGGTGATCTATAAATATGGAGCGCTAGGAGCTGTAGCATCACAGATGACAGCCCTGCCCTAGTGGAGTTCATGTTCTGGTCATGTTTTAGTGGGTCGGGCTAGTGGACTGTCTCTTGTACATAGGTGTTTAGATCAAAGGACTTAAAAAAACAACATGAGTAAAATTGGACAAAAAAGAGAGACTTTGGAGTCAGGCCCAAGTTTGAGTCCTGGCCTTGCTCTCTGACTCTAGGCACGATGCTTATCCCCTGGGCCTCAGGCTTCCTCCTCTGTAGAATAAGAGGTTTGTCCGGAAGTTACCACACAGTAAACATGGTGGCGGGAACCCACGGAGAGGTACTTGGTCAGCCCACCAAACTGCCCTCGTCTTTGCCATTGTAAACTCTTGGAATGGTAACGCCTAAAGGGGCCTTGGTACCTGTTAGGTCCTCCCTTTCACGTCACAGATGAGAAGATGTTGGCCTAGTGAGGGTGAGCAGTGAGCTGTGGTCATCCAGCAGAGTTTGCACCAGAGTTTGAGACCCAAGCCCGGGGCTTCTCTCCCTGAATTTTTTTTGTGACACCACTTTGCTGCTTGTACTTTTGATGCTGGATCCACTGACCTCAAGTTTGTCAGCAGGAGGCTGAATCTGAAACTCCATTGTTAGCCTTTCTCTTCAGCTGTCAACTTTAGGTGCTGGGCTCAATAAATTTCACAGCCAGTGTACTCTCCATCTTCCCAGGCAATCCTGTGTCGTTACAATGAGGAGAGTCAAAAACATGCAGCCTTAAGCCTCAGCAAGGAGCATAATCCAACCCAGTATGAAGAACGAATGAGAATACAGAAGGCTGGAGGGAATGTCAGGTAACTGGGAGTGACGGGAACTCGGGAAGGAGGGTTCACTTATGTAAAAGCAGCCTTGAGACCTCTGAGGGTGGAACGTTCTGTGTCATGCAGTCTTCAGCGTAGTGAGACTCTGTATGAGGTCTAACCTGGTGAAGTCGAAGTAGGTGAACGAGTGTTGTAGGATTTCACCTGTGTCCAAGTGGGAGCAAAAAATGTATGCAAGAAACATGCTTCCCTACGTTTGCAAAAGGAGACCTGTCTCAAATTCAAGTTCACCGTTTGCAGCATTGTCTCTGGTCCTGGTAACTCTCATAAAAGCTGTCATTTGTCACAACCCGGTAAGCTACAGTTTTCGGCAAATTCTCCAGAGAGAAAATCTAAAGTGGTTAAGACAGTAAATGTAAGACAGTAGTGTGTGCTGATCACCTCTGGTCTTCCTGGAGAACAACTTATCTAGCCCAGAGGGCCGCTCTTACCTGGCTGCGTCCATGGCAATTCCAGTTCATCTCTCTTTACACCTTTGAAGAGTGTGTGCCGGCTCTAGTTTATCATCTGCCATCTCTCAGGTAGTTAAAGGAGGGCTTAGGTCTTTTCTGCACTTTAGGAGAATTATACTTTAAGGACATTGCACTATGAATTTGATCAGAGGTGTTTTCTGGTTCATCTTACAGTTTGACCCCATGAGGATTTTGTCTCCTGTTGGAGATAAGGGAGAAGTAATATATCAGTGTAAGAGTGCAGTTATTTGTCCTTGGATGTGTAGTTTCTCTTGTTGTTTATTTGGGGCAGTTTTTATTATTGCTTCAGGCTGTTTCTAGCCAGGGGTGCAGGGAGGTCTCTGGAGAGCAGTTAGAATTCTTAGGGTTGGTTAAAAAAACTCCTGGGTTAGTCAAAGGTGATTTGGGTCTTGGTTGTGGCTGTCTACATGAGCGCCGACGGAACTGCAGGCTGGGTTCAGACCTTGGCCAGTGCTCTGTGCCTGACTTCTCCCCCATGACTGCTGTGGAAGTTAATGCCCGAGAATGCGACCCCAGTGTTAGTGTCAGCATCACCTTTTCTGCCCTTTATTATAACTTTAAAATGCTGCTTTTGCCTGAACTCCTTGAAAAGATTTTGACATTGGCAGTCCTATGGCTGAAAGTAAGATTAGCTGCATTGCATTTACTTCCTGTTTCCCAATCCCTACTTGCTAAGAACAGTGTGGGCTTAGGGTGAGCCCCTCAATTTAGAGAAACGGGGTGGGAGGCTCAGAGACAGCAGGGGCTTTCTGTTCCTGAGCAGCAGGGCCAGGCTGTGGCCCATCTCCTGCCTGAGGCCAGGGGTGGCATGCTTTTTCTTTTCCACCACCCCCTCCTCCTTTTATTATTAAAATTTTCAGACATGCAGAAAACATTTTAAAAGAGTAAACATTTCAATATCTACCACCTAGATTCAGTAGTTAACATTTTGCCATTTTGCTTTGTCTGTTTATGTGTGTGTTTGGCTGAACTATTTAAAAGTTAGTTGCAGACATAACACCTAAGAAAATAATAATTCCTTAGGTTGTGTTAGGTTATCTAATATCCCGTCTGTACTCGTATTTCCCCAGTTGTCCCCACAGTGTCTGTTTGAAACCAGGGTCTGGTCAGTGTTCGCATCTACCTTGGACTCACATCTTTCCATGTAGAATCATCTTCACTTGCACTAGGCTTGGATCATCACTAGTCAGCACTTGTATAGGGTCACCAGTGCTGTTTTTTCATAGTATTGTTTAGTTGCTTGTGTGTATTTTTTGTAAACTAGAAGTTAGGTCTAAAGGCTTCTTTAAATTCAGATAAGACATTTTCAGCAAAAATATTTGATGGGGGATGCTATGTACTTTTGATAGTCCCTCACTTCAGTAGCCATGTAAGGTCACTGGTGTGATACTGATTCCATGCTGGCTACCATGGCTACCATGTGGTGACAACAGATGGCTCCAGAGTGAAAGGACGTGTTTCCGTGTTATCAGCCCATGATCCGGGGAGATACACTTGAGCACCTTGTGAACATTGTGGCCCACCAGCCTTTCAGCTGACGGTTTTATCATCCCTTAGTGATCCTTGCATGAATCATTTATTCCACAGGGATGGCAAAGATGATCATCTACTTCTGTGCTTCCTTCTACGTGTATTGACAGGCATCCTATAAAGAAAGGCTTTCCTTCATCAATAGGGGGTGAACCATAGTTTCTCCCTGAAAGCAGGGTAAATGTTGAATTCTTTAATCACCATTTGCAGAGTGAGAGCCACCCACAGTTGTGGAAACTAGTGTTTTCTTTCCCTTCTCTGCTTCTCTCCATCCCCTTTTCCTTGCTCCATGAGTCACTGCAGGTGGCTTTATGTATGGAGGCGCTGATTCTAGCTGTAGAGGCAGGGTGCTCTTGCTGCTCACATGACCTCATCTGTGGCCAGTGGGCGGGAGCTTCGGCTTGCTTCAGACACTTCTGCCTTTGTCTTAAAGCTGAGCTCCATATGCTGGGGATGCTTGTTTCAACTGCAGCGTCATCAATTCTGCGTCTGTTCTAGGACAGAGCCAGGAAACACACACTCTCTCTCTCTCTCTCTCTCTCTCTCTCTCTCTCTCTCTCTCTCTCTCTTTTTAAGCTGTGAGCTTAGATTGCTATTTCTCATTCATATTGGACACTTATAGGGCTTTCTCTTAAATTCTTTGATTCAGTACTTGTAGTGTCTTCTTTTATGCTGAAAATCTTGGTTCCTAACAACATTAGTATATTTATTTGCCAAAATAGCTTGGAAATCATAGTATCAACAGTATCACTATTAATGAATTTGAGTTCCTGTGGTTCTCTTATCCTTAGTCCGTGCTTCACTGAGGGTATACGGAGTACTGTGTGTAAACATGGAATAACTATTTTCACTGCGGTTTTGTTACACTCTGGTTATTATGATCATTAGTTTCATTTTGCTTTCAACTTCAGGGCTTTTCCTGCTGGTGGGAATGTAAAATGGTGCATCTGCTGTGGAAAATAGTTTGGCAGTTCCTCACAAATTAAAAATAGATCTATCACACAACATTGTAAATCAAGTGTACTTCAATAAAAAATAAATTTAAAAATAAAAAATAAATAGATCCACCATATGATCTAGCAATTCCACTCCTGGGTATATACCCCCCAAAATTCAGAGCAGTGGATTAGAAGAGATAGGCGTGCACCCATGTTCACAGCAGCATTTTTCACAAGAACCAAAAGGTGGAAGCAACCCAAGTGTCCATCCATAGATGAAGTCGTGAACAAAATACGGTTTCTCCATACAATGGAAATACTATTCAGCCTTAACAAGGAGGGAAATCCTGTCGCATGGATGAACCTTGAGGACATTTTGCTAAGTGTTAGAATAAGCTACTCACAGAAGAGTGACTGCTGTATGGTTTCACTTATATGAGGTCCCTGAGTGGTCAGAATCATCACCGGGGCAGAAAGTAGGGTGGGAGTTGTCGGGGGAGGGGGAGGGGGAGTTGGTGTTTAATGGCCGCAGAGTTCAGTTTGGGAAGCTGGGAAGGTTTTTGGAGATGGATTGTGGTGATGGTTGCACAACAACGTGAATGTACTTAATGCCACTCAACTGTACGTTTAAAAGTAGTTAAGGGCTTCCCTGGTGGCGCAGTGGTTGAGAGTCTGCCTACCAATGTAGGGGACACGGGTTCGTGCCCCGGTCCGGGGAGATCCCACATGCCGCGGAGCAGCTGGGCCCGTGAGCCATGGCCGCTGAGCCTGCGTGTCCAGAGCCTGTGTTCCGCAATGGGAGAGGCCACAGCAGTGAGAGGTCCGCGTACCGCCAAAAAAAAAAAAAAAAAAAGGTCTTAAGGGACTTCCCTGGTGGCGCAGTGGTTGAGAATCTGCCTGCCAAAGCAGGGGACACAGGTTCGAGACCTGGTCTGGGAAGATCCCACATGCCACGGAGCAACTCGGCCCGTGAGCCATAACTACTGAGCCTGTGCGTCTGGAGCCTGTGCTCCACAACAAGAGAGGCTGCAATAGTGAGAGGCCCGCGCACTGCAATGAAGAGTGGCCCCCGCTCGCCGCAACTAGAGAAAGCCCTCGCACAGAAACGAAGACCCAACACAGCCAAAAATAAATAAATTTATTTTTTAAAAAAAAGTAGTTAAGATGGTAAATTTTGTTACATGTATTTTTACCACAATTTTAAAAATGAAAAACCCCCCACATTTACGTGGTTAATTATCTAAGTTAAATAAAAGGCGCAGTTAGACATGCTTTCGTCTCTGTTCCCTTCACCCTTATTTCCTGATTCTTTCCAGTGTTTCTTTTTACAAAAATAAGCAAATCCACGTATGTATTTTTATTTTCCTACTTGCTTACACTGAAGGTAGTATACTGTATGCAGCAGTGCGTTACACTCCTTCAGGTGACTTCCTCGGAGAAGGTGAAAACAGTTTTGTGTTTATTTTACAAGGAAGGCAACTGAACAGCTGAAGGGAAGCTTGCACATGTAGCATTTAGTGTCAGATTTGCAGTACTTGTGCTGGTACAGGTCTCTGATGGCAAAAAGAAACACTTCTGGAATCATACCTGCAGTCTTCTCTGTAGCACGCATCGTATTAATACACTGGATCTTGGCATCTGCAATCCTGGGATGGTCAGAAGAGGATAGAGCGTCCACCTCCCAGCCTCAGCTTTCCGAGCCTGGCAAGACCACCGAGTCCCTGCATTCGCTCACCTGCCAGAGTTGCTGAAGTCCGAGCAGGGTCTGGCTTGTCCTCACAGCCAGATTGGCTGTCCCAGTGCCTCCCTCTCCGATTGTGAAGGGAGAACCGGAACAGAAAATGGCAGCATAAAGAGCTACGATCAGGGGACTCTGTTGAACGACTTTCCCACCAATAGAACAGCAGTTCTCTGACGGCTGGGCAGATGGGAAGGAGATGAGGGACAAAGCAATGTGGAGCAAAAGTCGCTTGAGGGTGGGAGGCCAGGCCTGTGGACGATTGGTACCGAGGGAAGGCACGTGGGTCGTGAGTGTGGACCTCAAAGCCCACTCCCTCCTCAGCATGGTGGTCTTGGGGGAGAACTTTGAGGGTAGCGGGAGGAGAGTGGGTTTTCAGCCGTTTGTTGAGGGAGAACCCGCTGCAGAGCGCGCAGCTTCCTATGGTGCGTTTAGGAAGCTGGCCTCGTATTGTATCGGGTGCGTGTGGAGGAGCTCTGCTGAGGGGATGGGAGCGCGCCGGGAAGTGCGAGCCCACACATCCACGTGGCTGGTTCTGGACAGGCCTCGTCGGGTGTGGTCCTGTTCCAGTTGTCACTGACCATGAAGGCAGGTGGTGTGGCTTCGTGCTCTTGTGATGCACAGCCTTAGAGTTGGCACTGGCCTCTGGAGCTGACTGGCGTTCGCACACACACGTCTTAGATAGCCCGTGACACTGAGTGCAGGCAGAGTGACAGCCAGCTTGCGGTGTCCGTTTCTGAAGTGTAAGTGGCTTTTCCTGGGTCTGCGATTCTGTCCGTTGTTGCTTTCTCCTGTCACTCCAGTAGGTGAGTGAGTGTAAGATTTCCACTCTGTGTAGAACTTTGCTCAGTAAACAAGAATGGAAAGGGCAGCCTCTGTGTTGTGGCACACACATTTTTCTTCATTAGACTCAAGAATTGTTCCACGTTTTGTGTACTGAGTTGTGCTGGTAGTAACTGGGGCTTTGGGACCTGCCATTGCACACAATCTCACTGAAACAAGCTGGGTTTATGACTTGGGGGTGGGGCTGGGTGCGCGCCAGGCACCCAGTTCCTTGATCCCGAAGAAGCGCTTTGCTGGCTTCTCACGGTGCTCGTACTTTGAGCTGCTTCCTCAAAGGCGCTCCTGAGGCTGAGGGATCCCGCCCTCCGCCCCACTGCACTCTTCAGCTCGGCCCCTGTGCACTTCAGCCCCTCTTGCTGCGCGTTTTACTGTTTGCACTTGAGAAGACTGCTCAGCTCTTCACAGACACCAGCAGAAGTCTTCGTTGCTGGTGATTCAGCTGTGACCACTGGGAGGGTGTGGGCGACTTTGTGGGCACAGTGAAGGGCCAGGGGCCAGGCTGAGCTCTGACTCTATGAGACAGCAGCGCAGACCCAGGCGAGCAGCTTCTGGCCATGTGTGTCCATCACACAGCATCCCCAGAGCTTGTTCTATCATTTGGGAGCCCCGTGGTGACAGTACACCTCCACGCACGCACAGCTTTGCTGTTTGCTGAGTGCTCTGACGCACCTTGTCGAGCGTGGGTTCTGGCTTTTCACATGAGGGTCTAGATGCTTGGGAGATTGCAGCTGCCCGAGGTCACACAGCAAGTACACCGCCGGAATTGTCCTTGGGAGTGTCAGGCTAGGGACTGTTTCTCCTGCTGACAGAACTCTGTCTTACAATGTGGAGTCTTTTTATAGGTCACCTTCCCATCTCCCTATCCCTCATCTAAAAATAGAATGGGTGGAAGTATAATGCTGTGCAGAACACTGCCATTTGCATTTAAGTCATATTAAATCTTATTCATACCCAGTGTAAAGAAAACTCGCTTCCAAATCTGGGAATAGTCATTTTCAGGTATTTTCCGAATCTGATTAGAGTGAAATGCAAAATATCCCTCTGTTCCAGCTATTCTTAACTCTGGTGACATGGTTGAATCACGTGAGAAGCTTTAAGATAAAAACAAAGCGAGGTCCCCATCCAATCAAGTTGGACCGTGGACTATGGGCAAATCAATGGCTTAGGCCCAGGGCTGCCATATGCCAGCTAGAGGGGGCGCTCTCCCCATCAGTGTGCTGTTGGGCTGAGGAGCCAGGGGCAGCAGGAGTGTGAACGACCTAGAACAAAGAAGACTCAGCACAAAAATGCTCAGACGCTGCTATGTATTAGAGGCTAAGAGATGCGGATTCCACAGGTTACATCTTTTACTCTATCCCATTTTTCTGCTTTTAAGATCGGATTCTGAGTACTGTGACCCGTGATCTGTCAGATGGAATCTGAATTTGCTTTTCCCCTCATTTTAGGGACGGGCGTGTCCTGGGTGTGCTGGAGGTGTCCCGCTCCATTGGGGATGGGCAGTACAAGCGCTGTGGGGTCACTTCTGTGCCAGATATCAGACGCTGCCAGCTGACCCCCAACGACAGGTAAAACCTCCCAGAGGCACAGGTGTGCACGCACATGGTTTTGTTTCTCTTCTGATTTCTTCCAGTTTGTGTAGTGAACCTGGGGTGGGCAGCCATGTCTCGGGCACTGTGCTAGGCCCTAGAGGTGCAGGGGTAAATAAAATACCGTTTCTGCTCTTGTGGGGTCCACAGTCTGCCAGGGGGAGCACCTGTGAATGGGCGGTTCCAGTCTAGTGTGTCTTAAGAGTGTGGGGTGCTCTGGGAGACTTTGGCTGTGGGGGGAGAGAGGCATCCTTGCTGGAGAAAAGAGAAGGGCTTTTTGGCAGAGCGGACACAAGGGACAGGATGAAGATGTGGCCAGGCAGATGCCATAATAGGGAGTCAGGAAAGTGATGGCAGGGTACCTGGGGACAGATTGTAAAGGCCCTGGATTCTTTGCTGAGGAGCTTGAATTTTAGCTCATAATTGGTGGAGAATCCTGGGGGGTTTTTAAGCAGAGTCAAGTTAGGTTGAGAAAGAGACCCCTTGTTTAATTGTCCAGCCCCTAATTCTGAGCTGCTTGAAGGTGAGGCACCATGCCTAGTGCCAGAAGCCCTCAGCAAGTCAGTGTTAGAGGCTGGAGTAGGACGGAGCCCAGCGGCCAGTGAGGAACTGATGCTCTGGCCCTCGCTGCGGGTGGGGATGGGGGAGGTGAACTAAGGCAGCAGTGGAAGGAGACCAGGGAGGCCAGTGCTGCGAGGGAGGAGCCTTACCCCGGCCCCCCGCCTGCTGAGTGAGCGTCTTGGGACACGGTTCCACCAGCTCCTCTGGTTTTCTAGATGATGCCTCAGGGGAGTCTCGTCTGTCCCCACATTAGACCAGGCCCCCTGTTGTACGTACTGCTCGAGCTCCCTCTGCTTTGGATCATGGTTGTGTGTTTGTATGGCCAGTTGCTTAGGGTCTGTCACGTCAGTGGAAGGGGCCGGCACCTGCTTGGACCTGTGCCCTGGTAGATACGTGTTGAATGAATGCCCAGTCAAAAGAGGAAAACCAGGACCTGGGTATTCAAATGAGGAGAAAAGGGTGTTAGATCTGTGGGGAAGCTGTCCTGGGAGAACCAGAACTGTCTCGTCTCATCCATCATTGTTCAGAAAGACTTTCCTTGGGAAGTCTAGAGGGGGCTTTGAAAGGGAGGTAGTCCTGTTCTCAGATGGTGAAAGTGGAAGGTGGTTCTCCCTTCACGTGGGGAGTGAGTGCTTGAGAACATTCCTTAAGTCCACAAACTGTCAGTTTTATTGGGTTGGCCAAAAAGTGCCTTTGTTTTTTTAAGTAAAAATAAAAGACACATTTTTCATTTTCACCAAGAACTTTATTGAAGAACGTATTCACCCTTTTGTTCCACTACCTTCTGCCATTTTTCAGCCAACTTCACAATCCCATCTTCCCCAAACTTTTTATCTTTTTGAGCAAAGAACTGTTCCAGGGGCCTTTTACAGTCCTCCAGGGAATCGACATTGTTTTCCATTGAGAGAATTTTGTAAAGACTGAAATAAATGGAAATCCGAAGGTGAAATGTCTGGTGAATACGGTGGATGAATCAAACTTCCCAGCCAAGGTGTAACAGTTTGTGCCTGGTCATCAAAGAAACATGCAGTTTTGCGTTATCCTGCTAGAAGATTATGCGTTTTCTCTTGATTAATTCTGGACACTTTTCGTCGAGTGCTGCTTTCAGTTGGTGTAATTGGGAGCAGTACTTGTTGGAATTAATCGTTTGGTTTTCCAGAAGGAGCTCATAATAGAGGACTCCCTTCCAATCCCACCATATACACAACATCACCTTCTTTGGATGAAGACCGGCCTTTGGTGTGGTTGGTGGTGGTTCATTTAGCTTGCCCCACGATCTCTTCCATTCCACATTATTGTCACTTTTCATTGCCCATCATGATTTGTTTTAAAAACGGAACATTTTCATTACATTTCAGTAGAGAATCACATGCGGAAATGTGGTCAAGAAAGTTTTTTTCGCTTAACTTACGTGGAACCGAAACATCAAAGCGATGAACATAACCAAGCTGGTGCAGGTGATTTTCAGCGCTTGATTTGGATATTTCGAGTGTGTCGGCTGTCACCAGCGTGGTATAACGGTGATTGTTCTCAATTAATGTCTCGATTTGATCACTGTCTACTTCAACTGGTCTGCCTGACCATGGAGCGGCGTCCAGTGAGAAATCTCCAGCACAAAACTTCACAGACCACTTTTGACACATTCGATCAGTCACAGCACCTTCTCCATACACTGCACAAATCTTTTTTTGCATTTCAGTTGCGTTTTTACCTTTCTTGAAATAATCATAATATGCCGAAAATGTTGCTTTTTTCTCCCATCTTCAATATTAAAACGGCTACACAAAAATTCACCAATTTTGATAAGTCTTTTTTTTTTTTTTTGCGGTACGCGGGCCTCTCACTGTTGTGGCCTCTCCCGTTGCGGAGCACAGGCTCCGGATGCGCAGGCTTAGCGGCCATGGCTCACGGGCCCAGCCGCTCCGCGGCATGTGGGATATTCCCGGACCGGGGCACGAACCCGTGTCCCCTGCATCGGCAGGCGGACTCTCAACCACTGCGCCACCAGGGAAGCCCAATAAGTCTTTTTTTTAAATGTACACTGATATGACAGCTGTCACATACAATCTAACAAAATTGTTTCGAATGAAGTTAAAGACAACTGAGTGCTACTAGAGCCATCTTACAGAAAAAAAGTGAACGAACCTTTTGGCCCATGCAGTATGTTTGGGAAATGGCTCGAGGCGTGTGGTGATAGAAATTTAGCATGTATTTATCATAACACCTGATGGATTTTATTCGGTGATTTTCCTAGAGTTTGTCTAAGAAGTGGGTTTAGGTTAATCCATAATTTTTGGTGGACAGAGAGTAGTCCCAATTTTGATGTATAATATTTCACCTACAAATATTTTTAAGTAGTTTTAACCTTTGTTTCATAGAAGTTAAATTGGTTTTAAAAAATGTTTAGCCTTTGAGTAGTTGGACAAATATTTTTACCTCCACTGCCAGGCCATTTAATAAAGTTTGCTGCTAAAACCCATTTATATTTTTTCTCTGTGTTGTAGGTTTATTTTGCTGGCCTGTGATGGCCTCTTCAAGGTCTTTAACCCAGAAGAAGCCGTGAACTTCATCTTGTCCTGCCTTGAGGTAAGAAGTCTCACAAGGGAGAGGGTGCCAGTCGTCCCAGCTGCACTTGGGCTTTAGAGGAGAAGTCCCGAAGCCCCCTTCCTCCCCCATGTTCCCTGTAGTTGGGAGTGGGAACTCCAGCCCGGGGACTCACCGGTCAGTTTGTCCTGCCCGCCCTGATGGGGACTGGGGAGCAGTTCTTCCTTGTGGCAGTGGTGTCTCAGGAGAGTGATGGGATGCAGGGTCCCCACTCACCAGTGCCCCTTTCCTGCCCGGTAGGATGAGAAGATCCAGAGCCGAGAAGGGAAGCCCGCCGTGGACGCCCGCTACGAAGCCGCCTGCAACAGACTGGCCAACAAGGCGGTGCAGCGGGGCTCGGCGGACAACGTCACCGTGATGGTGGTGCGGATAGGGCACTGAGGTGCTGCGGGCCGGGGCGCGGCGTGGTGTTGACTTCCAATGTTCATTTTGTGTGTTGTGCACATTATGTGTTTCGTGTACTCCTGTGGGATTCCCATGGTTGTAAATAAAGGTTTTTTTTTTTTTTTTCTAGACTTTGGAGTTATCTTATTACATTTTGAGCAACTCTTGACCTTTCAGAGGTTGTGTTTGCTTTCGAACATGCTTTGGGTCTGTCCTCGTTAAAACCATTATAGGCATCTTGGGTTGGCCAGTGGTAACGGCCCATCCTTAGTAAGCTGCTCGTTGTGCAGTGCTCTGTGGTTTACGCGCACCTTTCCTGTGCTGTTTCACCCTCCTGATAACTGCCTGGGGAAGTGGCATTTTACAATGAGGAAATCGAGGTAATGACTGCATTGGACAGGCCACGACTAGAGCCCAGGGCTGCTGGAGCACTCTGGCTGCTTTCAGCTTTCTATACAAAAATAAGGTTACAAAACGTTATGCGGCATGATCCCAGGCTCAGCCAGGGGAACAAGGTGAGGTGGTCACTCTGTGGAGCAGCGTGCCCCCAACGGGCCCTCCAGAAACACCACGGGATTCTGCTTATTTCCAGTTCTGTGATGACAGATGCAGTCTGGCTGAGGGACTCTAAGAAGGGCTGGGTTTACTGGGTCTCCCGTCTGGGTCCCCTGGGTGCAAAATGCGTACTTTTCCAGGTTTGAGCAGTCAAGCTGCTGTTCCCTGTGGCCGGGTCCAGCCTCCCGTCTTAGTCTTAGGAACGTGCATTCAGTTGGTCCCGTGCTGGGCTGGGGCTGATGGTCACGATCACACTTCTGTCAGAGATGTTACAAATGCATGATGAGCCTACTCAGAAAAACAAACTTTAAAATTCTTTTCAAGCCCTTATTTATATGTAAAGCAGGCCATTGGTATTGCTGTAATTACTTAGTAAAGCAGCTTTTAGGTCTGTGTAAATGCTGCCTCAGGATGATGTAAGATTCTGAAAATTTGCTTTTGAAGCTGTTTTGTCATGTTTGCTGGCCCTGCCCAGCCTGCGCACATGGCCTTATCACCTCGTCAGTTCTGTCAGTGGGACCGGCCTCCCTACGAGTACCTCGGGAGCGTTTCCAGCACACCCTTCCCCAGAGTGTTAAGAGCCAGGTTTCACTCCTGCTGAGGACTGGGACGACGCGGTGTGGCGTCGCGGAAGGAAAGCACCTCAGCGTCTCAGAATTGGGAAGTGGGACAATTTATTCAATAAACATTTTCTTACAGCAAACAAGGCACCAGTCTTTGACCATGTATCCCTAATCCCCAGACCGCTAGTGTCCTAGAGCTGGGAGAGGCTTGGTGCTGGTCTTCCCTGGACGGGCTGTCCCTGCCACCTTCTCCATGGGTCTGAGGGCCCCCATTGGCTGGAAACATCCTTCCGCCTCCCCTCCCAGAGCTCACTCCTCCGTCCTTGGTGAGCCTGGCCTAAATGACTAAGACTCTATATTTTAAGGTCTGCCCTTTGTTTCTGTAATTTTGTATAATCACATAAAATAATTCTCAAAAGTCAGTTTATATATATATGTGTGTGTGTGTATATATATATATATATATATATATATTCCACCTGACAATATTATACAATAAATACTTCAATAAATTGCTGTGTGACACACTCATATTGAGAAAATGAAAGAGATCTGTGGGTTTTTCAAGGGTAAAAGATAGCTTCTCTAAAATATCTGGATACAAAGTGAAATCCAGAAAAGGGCGGGGCCACACCATCCCTTATCAGAGAGCGTGGGCAGGCAGGACCCGGCCAGCTGGTACTTCCTGGTAGGGCGGGTACGAGTCCTACTGAGAACTGTGCCAGGGCTGCCAAAGGGCACAGACTGGTGGTTTGTGTGCATTGCGCCTGGGGTCCCCTGGCTGGGAGGGAAATGGCTGAGCCTGACTGTGGCGCTGGAAGCTTAGGGCTCCGGGGCATCAGCTGGGCCTGGCCACAGCCACCTGCTCATATCAAGGCCAGCTAGAAGGTTACGGTGAGAGGTGACTGCAGCCATTGCCCACTTCTCTCCCAGGCCTGAGAAGGGGGCAATGGCTTACCAGACCAGCTTGGCCCCCAGGACAAGTACCCCTTATGGTACCCCGTTCCTGTAGCCTGTTTTGTGTGTAGGTACAGGGGTTGGGTAACTTCCTCAGCGGGCAGCGGGGGCCCTGCACCTTGAAAGAAATTGCAGCAACTCCCAGACCCCCCCCCCCCATCACCACTGTTACCCGCATCCCATCACTGCTGCAGCAGCACAGAAGGACTTGGGACCTGGTCTTCTCAGGACACCCATCTGAGCTTGGGGCCATATTCCCACCCCCGTGGGGAAGATTCTTTCAAGAGCCCCAGAGCTGGATAGACCCAGCGAGGCTAGGCTGCGGTTGGGCACCGAGAGCCTGTCAGCTTGTGGGAAGCGTCCGCTTCATCCGTGCAGATGGGCAGGCAGGGCCTGGCCGCCCCTGACCTGCAAGGGTGTTCTAGCTCTTTCATCTGGTGGGTGGATCCCAGCAGTGAGCCAGGGCCACAAGGGGGTGGGCAAGGGGCCCTCATCCACGAGAGGGTCTGTGACGGAGGAGGAGGGTGCAGCTCCTATGTGGAAAGGCTGGGTGAGCGTGCAAGTGACCTTGCACATGTCACAAGTGAAAACAGCTCCAGACTGTCACTGTCCCCTGTCAGCCCCCATCCAGTGTCTCTCTGGTGCCTGAGGCTGCTATGCCCCGGGGCCACAAGGAGAGGCTTGGGCCCCGTGGCCCCTGCAGGCTAAAGGCAGGGCTGGGAGAGGGGCAGGTGGGGACCAGGCAGGCTGGGCGGCCTCTGCCCTCCGTCCTGGCACTCCCAGCAGGCAGCCCATGAGAACACTAAGAAAGATGGAAAAGGTGGGGCTGGGCCACAGCAACGAAGCTGAGGCTGCCGGGGCCACTGGGGCCAGGAGGGGCCCAGGTCTGCAGCTGGGGAGGGACAAAGCACGTGCTCCTGGGCACACTGAAACGTCTCCCCTTTAACTTAAGCTGGCATCCTGAAATCATTCCCAGTCTGGGACTGCCAGTTTGCGTGTCACCTCCCCAGGCTGCCTGTAGTGGCATCTCTGGGTTGAACTGCGGTTGCCAGTGTGGGCAGTTCGGCGGGCTCCCTCCTGCGTGTGGCCCCCGCCACTCCGCCACGGCCCCGAGATTGTTCGCACTCCTGCTCCGTTTGCCCGGCGAGAGGGAGAGCCTGGGGTGGCCGGTCAGACACCGAGGAGGACAGCACTGAAGTGGGAGCCACCGCGCACTGTGAGGGAGGAGCTGCTGGCATTGTCCAGGAAGACGGAGGTGTACTGCCCCGCCTGCGGGGAAGGTCAGCGTCAGCCTGGATGCCGCCGGCCTGCAGGTGCGCCCACCACACACCATGCCCGCCCCGCCCCGCCCCACCCCGCCCAAGGACAGGAGCGAGGGCCGGCAGGCAGGCCTTGCCCTCAAACCCAGCACCCCTGACGCCGGGTCTAGTGCCTCCTCCCCAGCTCCATCAGCCCCGGCACCAGTGGGCTCCCTGTAGTGCATGTGCAGGGGAGCAAGCCTCTGCTCAGGGCCAGAGCGGGGCTCGGGCGTCAAACAGTTCCCTCTGCTGCACTCGAAGCCTGAAAGCGTGCTGAACTCACGTGTGACGGTGCCCCTTCCCCCCACAGGCCTGGCCACTGACCCATCTGGTAGAGCCACGGTCGGACTGGTACTCTGCCTGGCTACTCCGAATATGGTCCAGGCATCAGCAGGGTCACATCCCCAGATGTGAGCTGGGAACTCCCAGAGATGCAGAATCTGGGCATTTGCATCTTAAGACCCCAGGCACGCTGTGTGCCATCTGAGTTCACGCAGCAGCGCCAGGGACCAGACCTCTAAACGCCTTCCAGCAACCAGAGCCGCCTGCAGCCACAGCCTGGCCTCCGATCCTGGCTTTGCTGTGCGAGCTTGGGCAAATTACTTAACGCTTCTGTGCCCTCGTTCCCTTATTTGTAACAGGGGAATAATATTTTCTACCTCAAAGTGCTGTGAGTAATGGGTAATTTATGTTACGTGCTCAGAACGGGCCTGGCCTAGTTAGTGCTATTTACATGTGAGCTTTATTCCGCACATCTGTACCTAAATTTTTCTTTCTTAGGAAATCTCATCTTTTCATCAGTTTCTCAAGCCCTTGCCCAAATCCCCACAGTTCTAGAAAGAGACTGTCAGTTGGGGTTTTGTGTAGGAAATAACTGCATCTGCTTCCCGAAGTCCCAATGGGCCAGGGGGTCGTGATGTCATCCTGGGCAAAGAGCTGACCTCTGTCACTGCCCCCCGCCCCCTTGCCCACTGAGTCCCTTCCGAAGGGCTCGTTACGGCCAGAAGCACCAGTCCTCAATATGGGGGGGCCAGGTCTGGGGAAAGGAGCCCCGGTCTCGGCCTGGCTCTGCCTGGGCTAGCGGGAGTGCTCTGTGCCGCCCTGACCCTTGCCCGGACCTGGAGGCTGAGGGCACTGCACCCAGAGCTCTGAGCACCCACCAGCACCCCTCCCTGCCCAGTCACCCCCACGGCTGTGTCCGGGTGGTGGCCCCCCCATAGCTGAGCCTGCCCCACACACCTGCAGATACAGAACGCCGTTGACCGAGATGGTGAAGAACTCGCTGCTGCTCTCCAGCCCCATGACAGCCTCCAGGGAGCTGCGGCCAAAACAGAAAGAGGGTGGGCCTGAGACCCCTGCCCCAGAACCACCAACTTCACCCACAATGTGCTCACAATCACCGCAGCGCCCGACACCAGCAAAGTGCCATGAGAACGGCTGTCTTAGCCGGGGCTTCCGGTGGAGGTGGCATCTGAACTGGGTCCCCAAGAGGAGTAAGGACAGGCTCCACAGGGCTGAAGGTGTGCCGTGAGGGCCGGGCAGCAAATCCTGGCTCTGATGGGAAGCGAGACACTGGCCGGTGCAGCTGGAGGTGCGGGGCTGGCAGCAGTGAGGCTGGGTTCAGGCCAATGGGTGCAGGGCTTTCCAAACCAGAGTGAGAAGATTTGAACTTCACCCATGCATGCCTTCTGCAACCGCTGTGGAGCACCTGCTCTCTGCCTGGGCTGCTCTGGGTGCTGGGGACACCGAAGGAGCAGCCCTGCCCTCCCGGACCAGCAAGAGACGGGAAGCTGGACAAGTTCACGGAGAAGGGCTGGGAGAGAGCCTGGGGAGGGTCCGCACAGACTGGTCAGGACAGGCCTGGGGACGCGACGCTGGCGCCTCGGGTCGCCGGAGGGGAGTCAGTCCCCTGTGGGGGGCGGGCAGAGCGGGGGCTGGGGCGGGCCGGGCCCCCACGTCCCGGGTCGGGGTTCGGGGAGCGCGCGCCGGGGCGGGAGGAACGCCTGACGGTGGCCGGGGGAAGCCCCGAGGGAGGAGGCGGGCGCCCGGGCTGCGCGCCCTGCCCGCGCCCACTCACGCGTGGTGCTGGCACCGGGACTGGATGCAGATGAGCAGGCGCAGGCGGTCCCGGGGGCGCGGCGGCGCCCGTCTCGTCTGCTCCGCCAGCGCTGCGGGGGAGGCACGGGGGCGGTCACCGGGCGGCAGGAACCAAGCGCGGCGGGGCGCCCCCCCCAGGCCCCGCCCCAGCCCCGGGCCTCACCCACGTGCAGCGTGGCGGCGAGCGCGTAGAAGCCGGCGACGGGCGCCGTGTACTGGCCGCTGGTCAGGTTCAGGCCCGGGCCGCGGCGGAAGGCGCCCTCGGCGTTGGGCTGCGGGCGCACGGACGGTCACCCCGGGCCCACCGCGCCCGCCCCGCCCCGGCCGCCCCGGCCCGGACTCACCACGTAGTAGACGCCGAGCTCGTGCAGCGCGCGCCGCTCCACCGACGCGTCCCGGCGCAGGCGGCAGTGGAAGGCGGCCTCGATGCGCGGCGCCCGCGGACCCGGGGCCAGGGGCGCAGCCAGCAGCGCCAGCACGCCCGCGCCCCCCGCCGCCGCCGCCTCCTCCTCCTCGTCCTCCTCGTCCTCCGCGGGGACGGCCGGCACCGCGGCGGGGCCGCGCGGGCGGGGCTCAGGCTCCAAGCACTCGCGTGTGCGCACCGCGCCTGGCACAGAGCGAGCGGTGGCCGCGCCGGGACCACCTCGCTCGCCCTTCCGTGTCCCGCCCGGACCCCTCCCCCAAACCCGGGCGCTGCTGAGAGCGCGGGGGGCCATTACCGGTTACCCCGGAACCGCGCGCCGGGCGCACGCAGTCGGGCCTGGCGGGTCTTCGGAAACTGCCTCCTGATCCTGCGGCTGCACCTGTTTCCTTTCACGCTTTGGCTACTGGGAAGCTCAGGGCTGATTCACCCAGGACCCTCGTTCTCCTGCTTCACCTGCCTATCCTACCGCTTCTTCCCCCTTCCCGCTGCTGTTTCTTCTCTGTTTACATTTTTGTTGTATCAGGGAATGCAATAGTTTAAGCCAGGCTGGTCATTTTTGAAAAGAAGCTGGGTATAAATAAATAATTTTGCAGCTATATTGCACATAATATGGAGGTTCTTCAGCCGCTGAAGCTGGTCTATTTAAATGAACAGTACATTAAATTGAAGGGGGAAAAAGACTCAGTAGCTCTTCACAATGACATTATCTAGTCAATAGCGTGAGCTGCGACTCAGCAGCTGGCCACAGTGCAGGGACACCGCCCTCGGTGCCGGAGCCCCGCTCAGCGCTGCTCTCTCCGCCTGCGGCCTCCAGCGGCTGCCCCATCCTCCTCCCTGTGCTGCCCCCAGACACCATCCTCCTTGCCCCGTGAGGGCGGCCTCCTGGTGCCCTCCCATGCGGCTCTGAGGCCAGCGGCAGAGATCTGTCAGGAGAAGAGGCGGGGGCACAGGTGATCAGGGGGTAGAAGGGGGCCTGTGTTACTGGGCTGAGCCTCCGATCTCCCTGGTGTCACTGCGGGGATCAGAGGAGCACTTTACAAGCTTACGGGGCCCTGAGCCCCCTCTGACAGTCCCCACGGGCTTAGATCTCTCAGCCTTTGCTAGGCTCACCGGACTCGCAAGTGGGGCGTGGATGCTGGTCCCCAGGCCCCTGCTGAACACCGAGTGGCCAAGTCCACCTTCCTCTGGAAGCCACCTCCTCACCACGCTCCTCCCACCTCCCCCGCAAGCTCCCGACCCACGGCCTTGACCCAGGCCAGCACCGGAGCAGAAGCCTCCTTGGGATACGGGTCAACAGACAAAGGTCTAGCCCACCTCAGCTCCTCCAGGATGCCCTCCCCGGCCCCGCTCACACCGGGGGTGGGGTGGGGGCCCCGCCCTACCTTTCAGCAGCAGCTGGAACTCTTTCAGCAGGACCTCAGGTGGGGTGATGGGGCCCGGGGGGCCCTGAGGGCCAGGGGGCCCTGGGGGACCTGGCAGGCCGAGCTGAAAGAGAAGCTTGACGGTGAAGACATCTGAACAGGCAGGCTGGGGACCGCGGGCACCCCCTCTGCAAGCTCTTGCCACCGAGCCTGGCAAGGGGGTGGGGTCCTGCTTTGACCCCTGGGGTGGAGGTCAGCCTCCAGGGCCTCCAGTTCCCCTGAGGAGGCAGTGAAAGCTGCAGGCACAGGGCCTCAGGGTGGTGGGGCCCCTGGGGGCAGGGCTGGGGGGGGGAAGCAGAGGGCTGCAGCCCAGCCCCGGGGCTGGATTTCCTGATGGAGGGAAAAGGGGAGGGAGGGACACGCCAGGCTGCTTTTGACTCTCAAGGTCTGTCTCAGCAGCAGTTGGCAAGTTCTCCCTGTGCCTGGCCCAGCACCGGGGCCTGGGGTCCTCAAGGAGCCCTCACTGGGCTGGGCTGGTACCCACCCAGGAGCAAGGAAGTCCCCTGCAAGGAGGAGCCTGAGGGAGCCCCCAGCTCAGCGTCGGGGGTGACGGGTCAGGCCATGGTGACAGCCCAGCAGCCCGGCTGCCTCAGGCTCAGAACCCGGCACTCGGTCACTGGGTCAGATCTGGGGCAGGGTGAGGCCCGAACTCAGCATGGGCAGCACAGCCGTGACCAGAGCGCTCACCCCAGGGGACACAGCCCTCCTTGGGGCTCAAGGCAAGAGTCAGCCATCAGGACCAGGTGCCAGGTCCCTGCCAAGCTGAATGAGAGTGGGGGCCGGCAGCTGCCAGGGCCCCCATGTCCCCCAGCCACTAGGAACCAGACCGTGTCACCCCAGCCCGCCTGTAGGCCCCTCCAGCTTGGTCCCTGACTGCCCTACCAGGCCAGCCCAGGCCTCCCGTGCCAGAGGGGAGAGAGAGCGGGGAGCCAGTGAGGCTGCCTGGCATTCCAGGGGTGCAGGGTAAACGGTTGGAACAGGCCCCAAACTCAGGGTCACTAGGCCCCAGCTTGACAGTTCTGTGCCCTCTGGCCCGAGGGTGAGGGTCTCTGCTCGTTGGAACTGCTCAGGGTGTCCAGGGGGAGCCAGTGAGGGGTGTGGGGTGGTGGTGGTGGACTGGGGGTTTGGGGAAAGGCCCATGGGTGGGGGCTCACACACACACACACCCAGGACACACCCAGGACACACACACACCCAGGACACACACACACACGCACGCACACACGCACGCACGCACGCACGCACGCAACGCTGGCTGGGGCTCCGGGGCTCACCTTCAACTTCTTGGCTTTGCCCCTGCTCCCCTTCTTGCTGTTGGCGCCCTTGTCACTCTGCCTAACGAAGAGCATCCAGGCATCTCGCGCATCCATGCCGCGCACTTGCTCCACGGGGGGCTCCTGGAACATGGCGGCCATCAGCCGGTCTGCCTCCCCTGGACGCTTTGCAGGAGGTCACTGCGCAGGACTGGCCTCCGGCACCCTCGGGCCCCGTCACTGCGCCCTCCAAGACAGCACAGCCCCGGCCCCCAGCCCCGCGGAGGATGACCCCCGGGGAACAGGCCACTCCACAGCCTGGACTTGCGGGAGAAGAGGCCCCTGGGCATGGGTGCGTGGGAATCAGAGCACACGGGAATCGGGCTCTGCTGAGCCACCAGGCCTGTCCCAGCTTCCGTCCCGGGAGCTGCAGTGAATGCACCTTCCTGGGAGTCGGAGAATCAGACCACCGGCTCCACGGGTGCTCAGGCAGGGGCCCCCGACTACCAGCAGGCCCCCCGACCAAGCCCGATGGTCCGAAGTTCCAGGGAGGCCAATTTCAGCCCTCAGGGATGATAAGCCTACAGTCCAGTGCGGTTAGGGGGACCGGGGTAGGGGGCGTCCAGCACTGAGATATGACTCCAGGCGCCTGCACGGCATGTGACACCACTCGTCTGCCTCAGGACTTCTGAGACGCGTGACCTAAGCAAGGACAGTGATGGTTCCAGAAATGTCCATTCCCCTTCACAGTGTGTTCTGACTAGTCCTGACACGGAGGAGAGTTCCAGGAGGTACCTTGCAGGGAGAGGCCCTTGGCCCTCTGGGCAGTGGGCCTCGCACAGTCTGAGCTCCAGGCAGGGCTGCCAGCTGGGACGGAAATTGGCTCCAGAGGGCTTAGATGAGGTCATGGGTGCCGACTCCGGTGACTGATGGAAGGACCCTGGGATCTTGGGGCCACCAGGCCCTTTCGTCAGAGGCAGACTCAGTGGTCTGGCAGCCCCTCCGCAAGGATCTGGGGCTTCCCATCAGGAGCCAGTGTGCTGTGATGGGGACGGGCTTCTGTGATGGAGGAGCCTGGGAAGCCTCGGCAAGGCCTCAGAGTGCCTGGGGCTTCCCCACATCTCCCTGGGTGCTGGGTCCCGCGAGGCGCCCCCCGACTG
This sequence comes from Leucopleurus acutus, assembly GCF_964270905.1. Taxonomy (NCBI): domain Eukaryota; kingdom Metazoa; phylum Chordata; class Mammalia; order Artiodactyla; family Delphinidae; genus Leucopleurus; species Leucopleurus acutus. Next base: position 116,165,128 of record NC_139149.1, on the reverse strand, counting down.
CTTCCTCTCCACGGACACCAGGACCTGTGGCCTCACTTCACGGCCTCACGCTGCCCTCAGTGGAAACACGTGGCAGGAGGATTCTACGTGGGCTGCATGGTGTGCCACGCTGGCCCTCCAGCTGGACCAGTAGCCTGTGGAAGGACTCGGACCCCAGTTTGGTTTGGGGAACTGAAACAGGTGGGACCACGTTGGTCTGGGGGTCTGGGAGATGGGCCTGCGGCAGTATGGGTGGGTATCTGGCAACTGCCCTGGCCGACTGACGTCTCCAGCCTCCAGGGGCTCTCAGAAAGGAGCCTCTGTGGACCCAAGGAAGGTCCCAGGCCAGAACCCCACCTGGAAGCACATGAAGCCCCCTCTGCTTCCTGGCCACCACAGCCCAACATCTGGCAACCCTGCCCCCCAGGGGTTGTGGTTGGCTGGCTGGGCAGGGTTTGCCTTCAGTCCATGGGAAGTGGCCGGAGGTGATGGGAACGAGGGCTTCGGGGAGGGCCCTCCCACGGGGCAGGCAGGGCTGGCCGCCACCTCCACCTGTCTTTAGTGGGGGTGTCCTTTAGTGGGGGCATCATGGTTCCCAGAGTGATGCTGAGAGCAGAGGTGCAGGCTTGAGGCCCCAGCAAGGCTCTGCCCTTTGCACTGCCCACAGGCATCTTCAGAAAAAAGAAACTCAAAGCTCCTTCCCCGACGGCCCTCACCTCCCTGTCTGAAAGGCCCCACCCACACTGAGGGCCCCTCTGAAGGCCCCAATTCCCCAGCCTCCTCCAACCTGAGCACCCTCTTGTGTAGCAAGGGAAGGAAGAAGCAGGCTGAGCTAAGTATCACCGGCCTCGGCCAGAAATCACACGTCACTGGGGGCCCGGCACCCCACCCCTTTCTCCCCTGCACCCTCCCCAACCGGCAGCAAGGCAGTTTTCGTTTTCCAGAGAGACTTCACCAAACAGATTGGGGGCGGGGGTGGGGGGCGGGGGTGGTCAGTAACTTGCTCACACTTTTACAAATACGTTCTTCCCAATTTCAGGAGAATGAAGTTATTTACACTTTACTCACTTCCCAACGCAGAAGTCACCAAAGAAAAGGCATTTCCCCCGGTCTGGTAGAACTTGGCTTCAATGCCAAAGAACTGCCCCAAAAGCCAAGGTCACGGCTGGCCTTAAGGCGCCCGTGGGGAGGTGCAGTGAGGAGGCGTCCAGACCTCCTGGGCCTCCCCCGCAAGCTAAGCGTTTTTCTGCCCACTTTACATAGGAGGACACCCAAGCCAGCCCAGGTCCCCGCTCGCGGCGCCGCGCTCCCCACCGCCCCGGAAGCAAGCGCCCTCCGCCTCCGGGGCGCCCTGGAGCTCAGGAGGTGCGGGCTCCGGGTGGGGAAGCTGAGGCCCGGAGGTCTCTGGGGCGCTGGGGCCCGGGCGAGTAGTCGGGCGGCGTCTTACCTGCGGGCTGGCGGCCGACCCCGCGGGCAGCTCGTTCCCGGGCGGCGGCTCTTCGCGGGCGCGGCTCCCCGAGGGCGCGCCGGGCTCCGGGGAGCCGAGGCCCGCGGCGGCGGCCAGCAGGCCCGCGTACGCGAGCATCAGGGCTCCGGCAGGGCAGCAGGCGGGGGCCATGAGGGCGGCGGGTCCCTCTCTCCTCCGAGCGCTACGTCTGGGACTCGCCCTCTGGCTCCGCGCCTTATAACGCGCTTGAATCCCCCGCGTCGCCCGGAGAGCGCGCATCACCGCCGGCGCCCTCTCCCGGCTCCCGCGCGCGCTGCAGCCGTGGGGGCGGGGGGCCGGTGCGGGGAGGGAAGGAGGCGCTGCGGGGCGGGGCACGCGTTAGGAAAGGGGGTGCGGGGGTCGAGGAAGGCAGTACAGGGGAGGCAGGGGGCTCGGGGAGCGCTGGCTGGCGGTGGTCTGAGCGCCCCCTCCTGTCGAGCTCCTTTCCGCCCCAGCTCGGGACTACTGGTCCCTCCTGCGCTCTGTCCCGCGCTTCTGCTTGGCGGGGAGCCCGGACACCCCTTCTACCGACCCGGGGCATCCCTCTCTCCTCCCTATCCCGCGCGTCTTCTGCGGGGACCTCGAGGCGCCTCCTCCCCATTCTCCCGGCCGCGCCCTGCATGTTAGATTGAGCACATCGGAGGGCAAAGACCATCAGGGTCCCTCCTTGGAGCCCCTTTCCCAGGCGGCGGCCCCTTCCTTCCGACGCAGCTTTCTCCCCAAGGCTGGGGCGCCCTGAGGTCAGAGATGGGCTCTTCCTCCCCAGCAGGGCGCACCTGCAGGGGCCTCCGGGGGCGGGGGAGCAAATCTACAGCCGGGGACAGGCGCCCTGCACTGAAGTGGGCGCCCTGAGGCCTGGACTGGGAGGATTGAGCCCAATCTCGACCTGGGGGCCGGGGCGGGGGGGCCGATCCGACCCGGGACCACATTATCCGCAGCCCACCAGGATCAGCGCAGGGCACGCCGCGGGCACAGGTGGACCAGGCCCTGCAGGCCTGGGGTCCAGGCTCCTCCCGGGAAAGAGCAGCCCCTTCACTCTTCCCTGGGCTGTTTGTTCTATCACCTGCGCGTCGCCTCTCCACCCCTACCGTCCACTCCGCCCACACCCCGCCCCGACTGCCTGCCGAGGCTGGCACTCCAGGCTCTCCTGTGTCCCTCCCCGAGGGGCCTGAACCTGGTGGGTAAACAGTGCATTTTATTCAGGGGGTTCAAGGGAAGGGCACAGCTGAGGATTGCACCTTACAAGGGCCTGCCACCCTCACAAGGGATGATTTCCACCTCTTCTGAGAAGAGGGGGGACCTCCCCCTGTCCTGTTTCAGAGGGTGGCTCCGCCAATTTCAGCAAGTGCAGCCAGGGCCTGGGGGAGGGGCTGGGGGTCATCCTCAGTCAGGGCCTCACCGCCTCGCCTGCGGTCTTCCCCACCGCTGCACTGTTTCCAGGGGACAGGAAACACTTAATACTTTAGAAAAAGCCTGGTATTAGATGTTAATTTTTCCCTGTGATTCTGCCTCTTTTCCTGTAGGATGGGGGGATGGTGGTAGTTTTGGGGGGGTTTAAAGAGAAAAACACCCTTCCCACCCTGAGAATGTGTCCCCACCAGGGTGTGTCCTACAGACTTACTCTATGAGACTTACTGAAAGGCAAATTAGAACTGCAAAGGAGTTCTGTCTTTATCTTTATTCAATTTGGGGGGGAAATTATCAGTGGAATGAGAAAACTGAAATTCCTACAGAAATTGCAGCTCTCCAAGAAGATATTTGAGAAATACTGGCTTTTATAATACATACTCAATAAACTATATGAACTTATTCCATCGGCAACCATTTGCTACAAATAAGGCCATTTGCTCCAAAACTTGTAGATGGTGCTGCCAGAAGGTTCTCAAAGAATCCAGGACTTCTTGGGTGGCTTCTCATTTCTGGTCCCACAAGGAACATCCGTTAGGAAGCCGGGCATTGGAACTTTGTAATGACGTGTGTGTGTGTGTGCTGGGCGTGTGCTTCAGCGTTAGGTATTAAAATTTTGTTCACTTTCATTTTGCGGGGGAGACTTCATCTGGGACCATGGGATGCCAAGTGTGGGGTGTTTTCATCGTTGAAACCCACAGTCCGCTGGCAGAGAGGGGCTTCTGTCTTCAGGAGATGCAGCTCTGTGAACAGTACCTTCATGTTTCTGAAAAAGCTTGTCCACATCCAGCACCTCATTCACTTCTCACTGGTCAGCCCAGTGAGATGAGGGTTCGCTAGGGACTCACAGCCTGGGCTCGGGGCTGGGGCCGGGCTGGGCCCTCTGGCCCCCTGGGCATGGTCACATCTTCACAGCCACATGTTTTGCCCATCAGGGTCCTGCCTATTCTTGCTGGTGAACTTGAAGGTTATTGAAAATACAGCTCTGTCTTTTCCGGGACGGGAACCCCTTAGGTGTGGGGTTTCCTATGGGGGTCTGGCTGTGAGGGGAGCCCAGGGAAATGCGTGCGGCTGCCACTCTTGAACCAGGGGGCTCATCACGAGCTTTCCCTTCCTGGGGGGATGGAAGTCCAGGGGGGCAGCCCGATGTGGTGGGAAAGGGGCTCCACCTGGGCTCTGCCCCTCACCTGAGGGTGGCCAGCCTGTCCTCGAGCTCCTTGGAGTCTCAGCTTCCCTGGCTGAGAGCTGGGGTTAATGCACATGTCCTCAGGGCCTGCTCTAGGAGGAGCTGAGTCCATGGCAGGTCCTGTGTGGAGCCACGAGCGAGGCCTGCTTGCCTTCCTCGCTGCCTGAGCAGTGAGGGTCATCACATCACATCATGGGGGCGCGGAGGGTAGGTGCCCTCAGACCTACCTGAAGACAGAGGCCCTGGGCCATGGAGGCCATGGCAGAGCACGGTCAGAGCCCAGGTCACACCCAGCCGCGGGTCTGCTCAGCAAACCTGGTCCTCACACGGCCCTCTGAGGCTTTGGAGGAGGCACACCTCAGGGCCTTTAGGCCCTCATCCCCCGGACCCTCAGTTTGCTGCTCTGTACAATGGGCACAACAACAGGGGGATGTGTGGGGAGGGAGGGACCAGATTTGGGTCACGTGAGGACGTGTGGGGAGGGAGGGACCAGATTTGGGTCACGTGATCTTTAAGATAGTCTTGTGACACCATTTCCAACTCACAGTAGGGAGCCCCAGCCCTCACAAGGCCAGCATTGAGGACAGGAGCGGTTGCTATGTGAAAAACAGTTATTTTCCCAAACAGTGAACAATCCTAATGATGTCATAGGCCTGCCAGAGGGCCCAAATCAAATCCGTTCTGGCGCTGTGCAGCCTCCAGTAACCCTCTCCGGAGGTGATGACACAGCCTGGCCGTGGGGCAGGAGAGCACAGAGGGCTGGGGCCTTCAGGTGGGGCTCCCTGCAGGTTTCTGGGGTCGCATTCCAGAAACGGCCTCTACGCAGAGGAGGGGGAAGCTTAGCAAAGCCTCACGCAGCTCAACGACCACCACAAACAAGGTTCCGATGACCCTGGGGGCCCTTCCACTGCAGCAGCCTCCCGTGGGCTCAGAGTGAGGGTGGCATCTGAGGGTGAGTTAATGGATCCCAGGGAGGAGGGACTGGATGGAGTGGCGCAGGAGGGGGCGGGCGGGGCTCGAGGTGGCCTCCCCCACGCGCCTTCATGCCTGGCTGAAACCTAATCCTCATTCTTGGGCCCTCATGTCACGGCCTCAGCCCTGGCTTCCCAGCGGCCTGCTGCAGTCAGGCTGTTCCCACTCTTCTCTCTTCCTCCAAAGGAAGGACCTTTGCAGATGAAGTCATGGGAATCAAAGCTCCCTCTGCCCCCCAAAACAATGGGAACCTTGTTGTGTGGCCTCCCGGTATACAGGCGGGCAACCTTTGCTGTCCGTCGGAGCCTTCCCAGCATGACATCATCTAATTTTCAAGTCACGTGATTGTCCCCATTGCACAGACAAGGAAACTGAGGCTAGGTCTTGGGATCGGCCTGAGGTCACGTAGCCACCAAATGAAAACTCGTCCAGATCCAGGCCCCGCAACTTGAGGTCAGTAACTCTGAAGCCCACAGATTCAATTCAATTCAATGAATGTTGACTCAGTTCCTGCTGCGTGCCAAGCACAGGGACAAGTGCTGGGAACCTGCATGTACTTCCTGGATGGGACCGTGGGCAACCTCAGGTCTAATGCTCAGGGGAAGCATTCCTTCTCACCTCTCACCAAGAGGGTCTCTTGGGTTATTTTCTGCTAATTATTTCCATGTTTTCAAGAGATTCATTTTAAAATTAGGCCTTAGCCCACCTCTTAGTTTATTACAAGATGGTAGGCTCTCAATGGCTCCGTTTGCCATTGTGGGAAGAAGCACATTCTTAAATGTGATTGTGACCGAGGTAATTCCTAGGACAGTCTATTAGCTTTGAGGACATCACGTTGCCTCCTAGGGTGTTCATGCCAAACAGGCAATTACTTTCTCCATGAAGAACCTCATCACAGTCTATTCCATTCTTCAATTAATCCGCTTCATGCCCGGCTGTTCTCCTGTGTACCTGGTCCTGCACACATAGCAACGGCAGCTACGCTTCAGCCTGAGTGTCCAGCGCTGTGCTGGGCGCTGGGAATCAAAGATGAATGACATAGCCCTGGAGGAGTGGACATCCTTACGCTGTATGTGGCTGAAACTACCCCGTTCTTCAGCCACTACCAGAGTCCAGGTTAATACGCATACTTTCCACTGGGCCACCTGGTCAACCAGCCAACTGGTGCGGTGGTCTAAATGGACTACAGTGAACTGTCATTTGACCAGTCCATTTAATTACAAATGTCAGCTGGCTGATTCCAGCAATCCCTGTCCCTGCCTGGTACAGGGAAGATGCTCAGTAATGAAATGGTCTTGTCTAGGAGGTACTGGAAAATCCAAGTCCAGTGGAAATGGCTAGAAGCATCCCCAGACCCCGGCTCATCTGGGGAGCAAAGGGAGCTACCCCTGGCTCAGCTGTGCTGGGCCTGGCGGCTGAGAGCACTGTGGTCACTGCAGACAGGGTCTGTCACTGCAGGACACTGGAAGTGTCTCCGTCTACCCAGCATGGTCTGAGGGAAAGGCAGCACGCACCCACCCGCACACACGAGTGTTCTGGAGTGGGGCGGGTGGTCACCTGCCGTGGGTCTGAGAGTGATTGGCGTCTGCACGTGTTCCAGGGTTACCTGTTCCCTTTTCTAGATTCCGCACTAGCCCCGAGCCTTCTGATGAGCCTTGATTTCTGGGGGCTTTGGAAAGGGGTGAGGAGGCCTGGATTCTCCACGACCATCCTTGCTTGAATGAGTACATGAGTGTCCATCTTACACGAGAATCTCTTGTGTTTGCTTTGTGTGCTGGAGATCTTGCGTGCCCATCCTGGTGCCCTGTCCACCCCTCTCCACCTGCTCTCTGCCCCTGCAGGCTGGCCACTACAGACTGTGTCAGTGGCCTGTCTTTCCTCTGATTCTGGTTGGATTTGGCCAGTGGGAGGCACTGGGGCAGTGGCAGTGGCTGCGTTCCTCTAGCAAAGGCCCCAGCTCCTCAGCAGCCCTTTCCCTCTAGCTCCCTTTCTGGGGTCTGCATCTCCTCTGCTCGGCCCTGGAGGCCAAGGGGTGGTGGCAGCTCCCCACCGTCGGTAGCCCTGGGAGCTCCTCGAGCCCTTGCTGGGTCCCCCTCAGCCTGCCCGTACCTCGGAAATAGCTCCTCCTTAAAGTATTCTCCATCACTCAACTGGAGGGGCCCGATTCCAGCTCTGCTGATCAGACGACGGGCGGTTTGGTGCCCCAAAGTTGAGGACAAGGCCCTGGGGTGGGCTATGCTCCCCCACCCCAAGTACTGCCCCCCAGTGCAGTGGGGGCAAGTGGGGCAGAAAGCAGGTCTTCTCCTAGAACACCACCTTTTCAACTACCCATTTGTCATCAAAATAAGTCCACTTTGACACGTTCAGTCTTTGTTTTGAAACAGCGCTTTCAATCACTGTCTGGATTGAAAATTCAGAAGATTTTCTTAAGGAAAGATTCAAGGATCCCAGAAACCTTCATCCTCATTTTCGCCCAGGCCACCAGCCCACCACGTGTCCTCAGGTGCAGAGAGCAGACACTCAGCAGGCCCCGCTCTGTCTGGGCCCTGGGGCCAACTGAATTCTCCCGTAAGACATGGCTGTGAGGGCTCAGGTCTGGGAGCAAAGTGGGTCTGGATCCATAGAAGCTGGAGGGACCAGGGGCTCCTTCCTCAGGACCAGGGATGGCAAAGGTCCCTTGGGTCCCTGATGCCTTCACAGAGGAGCCTGTGGGCTGGTCCTGGAGAGGAAACCCGGGTCCTGAGGGGGTGGGAGGTACCCGAGGCCTCAGCTGCTCGGTGCCAGGCTGGACCCAGAGCTCCCCATCTGGAGCCCTGTGTCCCCTGACAGAGCCTGTGTCAAAGGGGCTGGCCCACGGAGCACCCAGTGGGAGTCCTTCATCATCCCCTTGGCTACAAACTTGGCCTTGTTCAGGATGAGGTGGAAGGAGCAGGGCGGCCGAGCCAGCCCCGCGAGGGGACCCAGTCCAAGTCGGGGGGCTCTGGGCAGGCGCGAGCCACCCGAGTCACCCCAAGTGCTGGTCTTCCTCACTCAGGAGGCCGCCTGGGCGCAAACCACCAAAGCGCCCAAGGGCCATCCCCCGAAGTCCCTGCAGGACCCCCGCCCCTGTGGGCCCCCGTCTGGGGACCTTCATTTTGATGAAGAGCCTTTGTTTAGAAGCAAATCTCCCCAGGAAACAGGGGGGGTCCTGGCTCTCGCTGCTCGCCTCCCTGGGAAGCCCTACTGCCCCCTCTGCCCCCAGCGCCCAAGCGGGTGGGAGGACCCTCTCTCCTCCTGCCACGCCCCACCACCTTCCCTCAGAGCCTCTGAGTGCTGCCCTCCTGCGGCTGACACAGAAAAAGCTGGGTCTCCTTTGTCCCCAGAAACAGTCTTTGGAAACAAGGTGCCAACGTAAGGCTGGGGGCAGGGAGAGCAGACAGCCCACCCGAGGCAGCCCCATGTGCCCGAGGCCCAGAGAGGGTCGGCTGCCGGCCGTGGTCACACAGCTGTGGGACAGGCAGAAGCAGGCCCCCCAGGGCTGGGCGCTGACCCCACCTCAGGCCCTTTGCTCTGTGCTGCCCACCCTCTGCAACAGCCTCAGCTTCCTGGGCCTCCGTGTCACCCTCACCTGTGCAGGTCCTCCAAAAGCCACCAGTGGGACACAGAGCCAGGAGCGGCCAGTATTCAGAGAGCACGGGAGTTCTCTCAAGGCTCCCCCGGCCCTGGACTCCTTCCTCTGAGGTCTCAGACACCCCACAGGCAGTAGAGCTGCCTGCTTCTCCCGTGCATACAGGCTTCTCCCTGCATACAGGCTTCCAGAGGCCCAGCCCTTCCCGCGGGTCAGCTCAGAGTTTGGCGTGGTGGCTGCGGAGACCAAGGCTGTGTCCTCTGACGTCCCCCGGTGGCCCGAACCCAACCCAAGCCCTGGAGGGGACGGCGACACTTTGGTTCACAAACCACAGTGAAAGGGGGCCGTCCCCCGGGGCGGGAGCTCAGCGGGCCTGCTCCAGGTGCGCCGAGGGGCGGCTTAGGGCTCCTGGGTGGGCCCGAAGGGCTGGGTCCACTTGGAGACATCCAGGAAGATGGCGGAGGCCCCATGGTAGAGCCAGAGGCGGGGCAGGGCGCCGTGGCCGGTCCAGGCGTCGCGCCGGGGGTCGTAGGCCTCCATCTCCACATGGTAGTCGCCGTCCATGCCCTGCCAGCGGCCGCCCGTCACGTACAGCTCATCCCCCAGCGACACCAGCGCCCCGTTCTCATGCAGGCTGTGCAGGGACTGCACCTGTGGACAGTCCTCGGTCAGCGTCCAGTGGGCGACTGGAGGGTGGTGGTGACGGTGCCCTCGGGGTGGGACGGGGGACATGCAGAGAGGACGGCCCGCACCCCATCCGGGGCACCAGCACACCTGCTGCCTGGGACCTCAGCCCGGCTGCCCCTCCAGGACCCCTCAGACCCCCTTCAGTGGAGACACCCCACTGCTCCCCTCCACCCTGCGTCCCCCAGGGTGATGTTTCCGGCCCCCCTCTTTCTCTCTTAGGTCTGAATTTGCTCACATCTGAAGCTGGGGAGGCAAAGGGGGTGGGGATGTGGGGGCCTGGCCCCAGGCTCCCTCCCAGGCTGAGGGCTGGGCTGCGCTTCTGGTTCTCGGCGGTTCTCTCTCGGAGGGAACAGATGTGGCCTCAGCCCTGACTGGTGCCCCATGGGACCCATCGCTCTGCCCTGCACCCCTTGCCTCGGCCCGTAGCCTAGGGGTGCCCTGGATGGGGGCTGCGGGGTGAGGGCTAAAGATGTGCGCCCTTCTGCAAGAGCCTGGGAGGGCAGGAAGAGAGAGGTCTTGGGCGGCACCCCCCAGGCCCGGGGAGGACCAAGTGGAGCCCCGCACAGCTGGGACCCAACCCAGAACCACGCTGTGGGCTGGGACGGGCCCGGCCGACGGGACCCAGGAAGAGAGCGTCAGCCTGGCAGGTCCTCCCTGCACCTGTTCTGCCGCTGTAATGGGGGCCTCCGGTCAGCTGAGCGCTGACGCCAGGGGCCAGCTGCGGTCAGCAGGATCACAGAGGCCTTGCTGCTGCCCTGCTGGCCCAGCTAGTGCCGAGGCCACCACGGGCTCCGGGCACTGTCCCTCCCCCTTCTCGGGGAGAAACAGGGGGAAAGGCCAGGGCTCCGTTGCCCCCAGGGATCCACCCACAGCGCCCTCCCCTGGGCCTGATGGAGGAGGGAGGGAGTAGCGGCAATGGGGGTGGGGTGAACGGGGTGCCTAGGAATGGCTGCCCCCCGCCCCCACAGCTCAGGAATCCCCTCCCTGGCTTGACCACCCCCAGGGCCGGGAGACTCACTCCCCCTCGGGCCCGGCCGACACCAAGAAGGAAGCGCTGTCTCTGAGTCCATAGGTCCCTGAGTACTGAGCCCGGTTTTCCCCCTGAGGAGGACAGGCGCTGTGTGCTGGGAACAGAGCACCCTCCAGGACCAGCAGCCCGAGGTTCTCGGCGCGCTCATCCTCAGGGGGGCTCTGGGCTCTTGTGTCTCCATTCACTGTCCCCACCTCCCTCGGCGGCGACACCCCCAGACCCCACCGTCCCCAGGCCTGCTCTCTGCAGGGTCGGGGGTCCAGGTGGGGGTCGCCCTGGGAGGTGAGGCTGGCTCACCTTCTGCCACAGGTTGGCCCCGGGGTCGTACACGTAGACCTTCTTGGTATTGTCCCCCACCAGGTAGAGCGCCCCGTGCAGCGCGGTGCAGCGCGGCGAGGACAAGTACTTGGGGAGGAAGGGCGAGGCAACCACGCTCCACGCGTCTGCGGGGACACGCCCCAGCCCGCGTCACCAGGTGACCGTGCGGCCAGGGCTCCCGAGGGGGCCCAAAACCTGGCACAGAGTCTAGAGCCCACGCTGGCGCCCACTGTGCCTTGGGGTCCGGGCCACTGCTCGTCCCCAGGAGACCAGTTCCAGGCAGATGCAGCAGCCAGACAGCTTTCAGTCCCAGGGCTGGGCTTCCCTGTCCCCCGCCCTGGGCACTCTGCCCCCAGCCCCCTATACCTCCAGGCTGGGATGGAGCTGTGGCTCTGAGCTGGTGACCCCCTTGGTCCCCTGCCCCCTTGGTCCCCTGCCTTCCTCGACTGTCCCATCCGCTGCTGATGGGGCCGTGGCGGCCGGCGCCCTGCCCCCCTCGGCCTCACCTACCCCTGGGGCCTCCACCCTCCCGCTCACTGAGGTGGGATCCCACCTGTGCCCTGCCCCCGGGTCCCACCTACCCCTCGGCCACACTGGGAGGGACTGGTGGCCCGGCCCCGGCCCCTCCCCGTGCCCCATGCCCCCTCTCCCCGACCTGTGACGGGATTGTAGCACTGCAGAGCCAGGGCGTTGTACTTGCAGGCGCTGGAGCCCACCAGGTAGAGCCTGCCCTGGCAGCCGGCCGCCGAGAAGTTGCTGACGTACTTGAGGGCGGGGCTGATGGGCGTCCAGGTGTCCGTGTAGGGGTCGTAGCTCTCCACCTCTACAGCATCCAGAGCGGTGCCTGCAGGGGAAAGGCGTGGAGGCGTCAGGGCTGCAGGGGGCTAGGATGAGTGAAGGCTCCTGGAGACGCAGGGTCTGGGGCCCTGTAGAGGCCGCAGGGACCACTCCGGGCGCCCCAGGAGGGGAAGGGCACGGCCTTGAGAGGCAGGGGACTTATCCTCATTTTACAGAGAGCGAAGCTGGGGCTCGGAGAGGTGAGGGTGTCTGCCCAAGGCCTCACCTGCAAGCAGTGGCATGAGGGTGGGCACCTGGACCCAGGACCGCCCGACTCCAGAGTGGGCAATGGGGCCTCACGGTGAAGCCCAGCCTCTCTGAACATTTCAGAGCCCAGGGCGCTTGGAGAGGTGCCCGGGGTCCCCCAGGAGGTCACCACCCCCTGACCCCTCACGTGGTGGGGTCCTTCCGTGGGAGAGAGGAGGTCAGTGGATGGAGCTTTAGGCAGCACCTCCGCTCTGGATGTGACAATGACATAGACCAGCCGTGGGTGGGAGGGCTTCCTGCTCTCCCTGGAGCCCACCTTGGGCTCTGAGAGCCTGGGGACCCTGAGCTGCCCTGGGCCCTACACGTACCCTCTACCCTTGGGTCAGGGATACGGCAGCCACTGAGGGCAAGGGGGCCGGCCAGGACAGGTGGGGCACCTAGGACGGCCTCAGGGCCAGCTTGTCACCTCCAGAGGCCTTGGGAAGCTCCCACACGCATCTCATGTCTCAATACTTATCTAACCGTTAGCGTCTCCTTGCAGCAGCTCTGGGGTGTAAGGGGGATAAGCTGGGCCCTGGGCTCAGGCTGAGGGCGTGGTGTGGGCAAAGGTGACAGCAAAAGGAGGCACGGTGGGTCCCCTCACCCCAGGGACGTCACCGAGGAGGTGGCCCCAAGCTGAGGGCTGAGCCCAAGTTTCTGGGATGGGAGTGGTCGTCCCTGCTGGCAGCTCGAGGCCCCAGCTCCTCATGGGTCCCTTTCGGGGACTGACTCGTTGTCCTGTTCTTGCGTCCCTGGAGAGCATTGAATCACCCTGGGGCCGGCTACCAAGGCTCGCGTCTGAGCCTCACCCCGGATGCCCAGGGAGCAGGTGGCCCAGGTGTGGGGGCGAGAGTCTGCCAGGCGGCAGAGGGCGAGGAGGGGCCGGAAGGAGGCAGGAGGCGAGGGGAGGGGCCTCACCGCCAATGGCGTAGATCTCCCCGTTGAGCGCCGCGCTGGCGTGGTTGGTGCGGGCCTTCAGCATGGGCGCCACAGGCCTCCAGGCTGCCTCCCTCAGCGGGAAGCACCAGGCCTGCGTCGTGGACCAGGTGTCCGTCTTGGTGCCCCGAGAGCCCCCTGCCGGGAGAGGCTCTGTCCACTCGGGCGCCCGCCAGCCTGGGCTCTCCAGGGCCCCGCCCCCTTCCCCCCACGCCAGGCCTCCGTCCTGCTGGACACTGGGCAGGGGGTGGCCGTGGTGGCGCAGTCTCGCCGTGTGACTTGGACACCCCAGGAACAAGCGGAACATGATCAGTGGTTTCAAACCTCCACCAGTGGGAGCTTTCTTCTCAATCAGACCTTACAAGGACCCCCAACTTCTAAGACATAAAACAGAAGACTGATCCCGGCACCCTCCATCACACAGCTCCTTCTGGGGAGGCCCCGGCTGTAGGACAGAACACAGAACGGTTCCCTGCACCCTCGTGTGGACTGTAAATGTCCTTGCTTTCACAAGACGGAAGGGTCTGGAAGAGCCTTGACTAAACGGGCAGGTATCCCACTGAGTGCAGGGCGAGGGTTTGTTCTCACGACCATTACGTTCAGGGGTCAGACCTGCTCTGTGGATTAAGCTGCTGGGAGCCTGGCTCAAGGCGGGGAGCGCCCGCCTGCCCACCTGTCACGTAGACATCGTTGTTCAGCGCCGCCAGAGAGAAGCCCCACTTGTGGTAGTCAGGGAAGTCTGGGAGTGCCATCCACCTCTCTGGCAAGAAGATTGAGGGGTCAGGGTGGCTGGGCTCACTGCGGGGGCCTCTCCTCCCCGCTCTAGGGGTGCAGAAATGTCCCCTCACCGGTGGGGAGGGCCGAGGGGCGGGACTCAGCTGAGGGCAGAGGTGGGGGAGGACACCCGGTGGGGTGAGGCTTGAGGTGGCCCTGGGTGCCGCGTGTGCACCGTCTCTCCTGGAGACCCCCGGTGCCCCACGCTGCCCTCAGAGCCCGGCACCCAGACTGGACACCTGACTGCACCCAGGGTGTGCCGAGAAGTGGTCCAGGCTCCAGAGGCCAGGTCTCACCCCGGCACTGCAGCAGATCCCACTGGCCCCCGATGGCCCTCTTGGGCCTGAGTCAGGTCCCCCCTCAGTCCGATGGGGGAGTGGGTTAAGGGGCCTCACTAGCCACAGGTGGGATATGACACCAGCCTCATTCGTTCACTCGTTTCTTATCCGTTCATTCGTGCTGAGCACCTTCCGCGCCCACGGGCAGCGTGGAGGGGATCAGACTCGGCCACGAGGCGGGCAGAGCGGGTCCAGACCCCAGCTCTTCTGCACCGGCAGTGTGGCCTTGAATAAGCCCCAGCCTCGGTTTCCTCATCTGTAGAATGGGGCTAATTCCCATCTCTCGGGGACGTGGGGACTACAGGAGACTCGTCTGTCAGACGGCATCTGCTGTTAAAGGTACAGTGTCCCCAGTGTGAGGGATGGGGTAATGCCCCCGCGCTGGACCTGCCTTCACGAAGCTACATGAGGTAAACTGAAGCAAGAGACGAGAAGGTGCTTTGCAAAAACCAAAATGAGGCAAGTGTGGGAGTGGTTAAGTCCTATAATGGACACATTTTGGGTGCTTGCGGGAGGCTGTGGGAGAGACCTCGGCCTCGGGGATGTCCCTGGGAGGACTTTGTTTACTGTTTACGACAGTTTTCAGGACATGTGAAACCCCAGGCTTCACCGGGTGCCAGCCCGCTGGGCAGGGACTGCGTGTCCCCCTGACTCATGTCTGTGTCACCCCAGGGTGGGGACTGCCCAGCGGTCACCAGACCTTTGCCTGCCAGTGCCCCCCTGCCCCCTCCCCTCGGGGTCTGAGGGACAGCTGCTTCTGGGCTCAGCTCCTGACGTCAGCCCCCAAATCCCTTCTCGTCAGGCCCTGACTTGGGACAGCCGGCCTCGGACTTCCTGGAGCCCGCCAGCCGCTGACGCCATGGGGGTGGTGGCCACCTGCCGTGCGGCCCCAGGACAGCGGCCAGCTCCGCAGTGCTTTCCAAAGAGCTTCCTGGGGCCAGTGTGGCCCCTCCACCGTCCTGCTGCCCTCTCAACCCTGCTTTCCTGCGGTCAGGAGAGGCCCCATCCAGACGGCAGGCCTGGCCCCTCTTCCCATTGGCTCCTTCTTACAAAGGCCATCTCACAGATGAGGAAACCGAGGCTCAAGGAGGTGGAGAGACCCGCTCAAAGGCCAGAATCAGAGCCCCACTGGGCCGACCCAGAGCTCTCACTCCCCAGGCTGCCTGCACCCCCGGCCCTCTGTCCTCCCCCTGGGACCTGGTTCCACTGGGCGCACAGGGCAGGGGTGCCAAGAGGAAGCAGCGGTCAGGCCGCCCTCCCACTCCGGCCAGCAGCCACCTTCCCACGCTGTGCCGTCTGGGCGGTAGGACCTTTTACCCAAGGCCCCGGGGCCCAAAGTTAGGGCTGTGGCTGGAGGGAGAGGGGGCCGCAGCGCCCCCCACGGTCAGCCCCCCTCCCTTGTGGGGGCCCCGGTTTCCTCTGCAGCCCCCCATCCCGCCCCTGCGCGGCCGGTGGGTGCCCCGCTCTCTGTGCAGCCCGTGTCGCGGTGCGGGGACAGCTGTGCCCGTGCCCTGGGCGCCGGACGGTCACTCACTGGCCTTGGGGTCGTAGAAGGCGAAGTTCCCGGGGCGGGGAGCCAGCTGCTCGGCGTCCTCCTCCTCTTCCTCCAGCGCCCGCCCGCCAACCACCACCAGAACCTCCTCCAGCTCCCGCGGGAGGCCCAGCAGCGCCTGTGGGGCCGGGAGGGCTGGGGTCAGAGGCGCCCGGGCGCCGGCAGGCCGCTAAGGTGGCTTCTGCGGCAGGGGTGGCCGGGGCGTTTGGGGGCAGCCGTGGGCCCTCCGCGTGGCCCTGTGACAGGGCGGGGCGAGCTGCAGCGCGTGCGTGCCCAGGTGTGCTTGTGCGTGGGTGCACACTCACACACACACGTCCACACGCCGTGCCGGCGACGGTAAGAAGCGCTCAGGGCCGGGAGAGGCGGGGGCAGCAGGTCCTGGTGTGCCTGCGCGTGAGACCTGCTCGCTTCGAGCGGCCAAGGCCCGTACGTTTCCCCAGCTCCCCACCTAAGCTCCCCGCCCCACCAGGAGCCCAGCTCCCCAGCCAGCCTGTGGCAGGTCGCGCTGGGATGGCCCAGCAGGAAATGCTGGGATGTTCCTACCTGGGTGGGTAAGGAGCCACCGCCCAGAGCTCCCAGGATCCCGGGGTCCCACTGCCTCTCAGACCTGCCCTCCCACCACCCGCCGTCACAGGGTGACCACCTAGTGGGCGGGGCTCCTAGCTGGCTCCAGCGCGAGGCCGCCCTCTGTGCCTGGCGGGGCCTGGCGGGGGAGCGGTTAGTATTTGCCACCACACACCCCGCCACCGGCCTGAGCCACGTCTTTGTCCGCTGGCGTGGCTCCTAAGAAGCCCTTCCGAGCGAGGCTGCCTGGCAGCGGGCAGACTTCGGCTCCCCTGGCCCGTCGCTTCCTTAGGACCTGTCCACCCACGGCCCACCTCCAGCACAGACAGGAAATCGCACCCGATGAACACCTGAGCAGCTCCCTAAGGGGCAGGGGGTGGCCGGCTGCCACGCCTGTCCATGCTCCTTGCCTGGGCGCAAGCTGTGCCGTCTTCCTGTACTATTGTCCCCCTTGCCAAGCTCCTATCCTTCCTCTAAAGCCCAACTCAGACGCTGCCTCCTCCGGAGAGCTCTCCGTGACTGCCTGACCCTCTGAGGATGCCCACAGTCCAGCGCTGGCCTTTCTCATGCTGCCTTAGGTGTGTTTCCAGGTTTGTCCCCACCAAGCTGTGGGCTCCTTCAAGACAGGGGTTGGGAATGACCACTTCTGGGGTCCCCCTCCCCTCACGTCCAAGGTATGGCACACCCAGGGGCACAACCTGTACTTGGGGATGAACTGCGACCCCCTCACAGGTAACCGTCCCAAGGGAGGCAGAGTTGCAAGGTTGGGGACACCCCCATCATACTGTTAGTCCCCATGCCGGTGGGGTCTCTGGAGCGCCTCTCCCCGCTCCCCACCCGTCACTCACCCCCTCGTGGCCCTGGGACAGGGCCTCCCGACAGGCCTCCGACTCCCGGATCAGCGGCTCCGTGGCCAGCAGCTGCTGCACGCGGGGCCGGGGCACGGCGTCCAGGTGCACCAGGCCGAGCAGCTCGGGCAGGTGGGTGGCCCGGGCCTGGGGGTCGTGGCGCACCCAGCGCAGCAGAGCCTCCAGCCGGCTCTGCTCCGGCTGCACCTGCAGCAGGTCGCCGGCCAGACAAGTGGCCAGCCGCTCTTGGGACAGCTGCAGAAACTCATCCTCCTGTGCCACGGCCTCAAAGTTCTCCCTCAGGAAGGCCCAGGCCTTGGCAGCCACGCCCAGCAACCCCTGCTGCTCCCCAAACTCACAGATGCCGAGGCAGTTGGTGGCATCCAGCTGCTGCTGCAGGTAGCGGCCGCAGACCTTCTGCACGGCGGGGAAGTGGAGGCGCGCGGCCGTGCGGGTCAGCGCCTCCACGTTGCCCTGGGTGATGGTCAGCCGGCCCGTGTACACAAAGTCCACCAGCTGCGCCACCACGGCCGGCTCCATGTCCCTCAGCTCCACGCGCGCCGAGAAGCTCTCGGCGAAGTCGCCCGCGAACATGGCGTGGAAGTAGGGGCTGCTCAGCGCCAGGAGCCCCCGGTGGCAGGGCAGCTCCCGGCCACCCACCAGCAGCGTGACGTCCGCCAGCTTGGGCTGGAAGCGCAGCTGCCGCAGGCCATCCAGCATGTCCTGGGCGTGCGAGGGCAGGTGGAAGTCCAGGTCGTCCACGTTCCACACCATGACTGCGGGGCAACTACTCACGGGCGTCCCCACGGGCTCCTAGGGAGAGGAGCCAGCACGGTCAGCCACGGGGACGGTCTCCTCAGCCCGAGTCACCCATCCACCCGACCGTCGGTCTGCGCATCAACTGTGTGTGAAGCGCTTCGCCCAGCCTCTCAGCTAAGCCATCCTCATAGCCCTGCAAGGCAGGCAGTGTCTTTCCCGGGTTACAGTGCGGAGGCTGAGGCTCCGAGCGGGCGGGAGACCTAGTCGTGGTCAAGTGATCAGGGCAGGACAGGCCAGCAAGGGAACCAAGCCTCAGCCCCCCTCCATACCTCCTCCTGGAGCGGGGATCCCTGTGGACCCCCAAACCCCCAAGTGGCCTCCTCTGCTCCCAGATCCCACCTTGCTGGGGAGAGCATCGGCATTTGAATAGTTTCTGCCCCATAGGTCCTCACTGGGCATGACCTTGCTGGGTGACCTTGGGTGAGCCACGTCCCTCTCTGATCCCAGCTTCCTCATGTGCTGATTAAGAGGCTGGCGGTGAAAGGGGCTGAGAGGTCACGTCTCCACGGCAGCTTGTGCTGTCATGGTGCCCCCCACGTGCCAGGCCCATCCTGAGCTTTGCACAAATACTCATCACTCAGCCCTCGCGGCCACCCCGAGAGCTGGGTGCTGTTTGAGTCCCTTCGACAAGTGGGGAGACAGAAGCAAAAAAGGCTTAGGTCGCTTGTCAAGACCACACAGCTCAGACATGGGGAACCAGGCTCGGGGGCCTGGGCCCTGAACCCCCAGGTTACACGTCACTGGGCGTAGGTTGGTAAAGAAAAGAAGGCAAAGGAAGCTTTCTGGGGGGCGGCCGCCGTTCACATTGCCTGATTCAGCAGATCCTTTTCTGGGCTTATTTAATGATGTGCATATTTCTTTATGATCTTCCGGTATTTTTGCCCTAAGAAAACAGCCCCAGAGAAACAAAGGTTCTGCACAGGTGATCTCACCCCGAGTTACCACACAGCAAAAAAGCTGTCTGTCCACCAGGAGGCAGCTTCGGACCCATCAAAGCGAAGGCCAGTGCAAAATGCTGGGTCAACCAAGAGCCATGAAAGTGACAAAGCCCCATAAGGAGAACCGGGCACCACGGGTGCCCCGGGCGGGGGTGCCGTTGGTGGGAGTTGAGCAGGGAAGCACCCCAGAACCCACCTAGGGGCCCGAGGACCTGCCTGGGCTCTGCCCAGACAGGACTGGTAGGGAGCCCCGGTCCGTGTCCATCCTGCCTGACCCAGCCGTCTCTCTGGCCAGGATGAAGGCGGCCCTTCCCTCCCAGGGGAGCGCAGGAGATCAGTTAGGCGGCTGCCACCCCCAGGCCTCGCATTCCCCTCATTTCTGTGGCCCCGTTCTCCGGGCATTGCAGCCCCGGGGACCAGCGGGCCAGGGTGCCCAGCGCCTTCCCGCGGGGCCTCAGGTTGTCTGCTGACACCT
Organism: Leucopleurus acutus; assembly: GCF_964270905.1. Lineage (NCBI taxonomy): Eukaryota > Metazoa > Chordata > Mammalia > Artiodactyla > Delphinidae > Leucopleurus > Leucopleurus acutus. The sequence continues at coordinate 116,146,129 of NC_139149.1, read as the reverse complement.
GCTGCCCCGCAGTTCCAGCAGGGGGGCGGGCGCTTCCAGAGGGTCTCAGAGCCTCCACCCAGTGCCTGCCAGGCCAGGAGAGAGGAGGGCAGAGTGGGTGGGACACCAAAGGGCCTTAACCCAGCTCTGGCCAGGGGCTGGCTGCTGTGGTCCCGGCTGCAGTCAGAGGTGTGGTCCAGCCTCCCCCAGCCCACCCTCGCCCTCTTCCCCAGCCAGGACCTGAGCCCCCACCCCACGCTGAGGGGCCTGGCCTAGCCAGCATGCAGGGTCTCTCCAAAGCACCCAGCGCTGTGATGTCCAAGCCCCCTGAGCTGTCCCACTAGAACCCACCCTCCCCTCTGGTCCCAGCCCTGGTCCTCACCTTGCCTTCCCATCTGCCCCCCCAGACCCTACCTCTCAGTCAGCACCTGGACCTTGTCTCAGAACTCAGGCTGGAGAGCAGGACTGCCCAGCGGCCAAGGGGTATGGAGGGCCTGCTGGGATATGACTGGGCTGGGCTGGGCTGGGCTGGGCGGGGCGGCCACGTGGGGACAGAAGGGTATTTTTAGCCTCTGTCAGTGTGGGGAGGGAGGGAGGGAGGGAGGGTGGCCAGTGGGGGAAGGAGAGAGGTGACAGCTCTTCCCTGGCTGTCCTCCCTGAAAGCCCACACTGGCCTGGAGCCTCCTGTGACCCCCTGAGACAGGACAGGTGGCAGGAGGCACCGCGGGGCAGGGGCGAGTCTGGGCTTACCCCCTCCCAGTGGTGTTTGGCTGACGGCGGGGGGTGGGCACGGCTCCCCCCACTTCTGTTTCTTCATCTGCAAGAGGGTCCCCCTCAGGTGAAGCCTGAGCTGGGGACTCAGGAGCCACACGGAGCCCCCAGTGCAGGGCCTGGGTGTCCTGAGCACCCAGCAGGTACCAGCTTCCCTGTGGTTAATGACAGGTGCCCACATGGCCTCTTATTCTCCGTCAAGCGGGGAAAAGTTATCATCATGAAGAAATCTGGGTTGCTCAGCAAAGACTTTCAAAACCTGGGGTCCCTGGTGGCGAGGAGTCTCGGTGGTAAAGGAGGGGCCCGGAGAGGTGCCCGCCAGGCTGGTAACAGGGTCGTGGGATCCCAAGCATCTGTCCCCTCGTATTGTGGCCTTGGCCTCCCTGCCCTGCTGTCTTCATTAGTCGTGAGCATCAAAGATGGCTAAGAAATGGGATCATCTACAAATACAGCAGCGGCGGCTCACAGCCTCCCCGGGGTGGGGAGTCCCTGCCGTCTGGGTCTCGCTGGGGCTCTGGAGCCGCAGGCCCTGACTGAGTCTGGGCTTGAGCCCAAGGAGCTGCGAGGGTGTCTCTCATGCCAGCGGTCAGAGGAAAGCTTCCCGGCCCAGGGCCTGCAGGTACACAGGAGAGAAGCCTGCAGCCTGGTGAGGCCAGGGGGGGCCTCTACCCGTCAGCCCCTCCTTCCTGTCCCCGCGTGGGCCTTACCGATGCAACCACTTTCTAGGCGTGTTGCGACGTGGGAGAGTCAGGTAGGGCCGAGGCTGACAGGCCTCCTGACACCCACTAGGAACTGGCTTGATGCTCTTATGGTGCAGAGAGGCCCGGGGGTCCCAGGGTGACAGTCTCACTCCTGGCAAGATTTGGTAATTTCCCAAGGATCTCTGGGTGTCATGACACCTCGCGTCCGAGACAGGGCTCTGCTTCCTGCGGGGGCGCTGGTTGTGAGCCGGGCACCACAGTCTCTGCTCTCATGACATGAGGACCCCGTCGTTACACACATACTGCAGTGACTGCCCAGCCGATTGTACGTCCACAAGATTCTTCTGTACTTCGCTCACTCACAGGTTTCCTGAATCCGTGCTTCCCTCCCCAGCCCAGCCCAGCCCAGTCATATCCCAGTTCAGGCCAGTCCAGTCATAGCCCAGCCCAGCCCAAGGCCCTGCCCCCTGCCCCCAGAGAGTCCCAGGACTTTCCCCGTAGCCTCGGGCATCAGCCTCATGCCCAGGGGCCTCATGGATGTCCCCACCTCTCATTGTGTCCAGGGCCATCCTGGGGAAGGCGCTGGAGGGGGAACAGAGTTATTGGTCTCGCCTCCCAGGCCCACTGTGTTTGCAGGCAGAACGCGGAGGGTTAAGGCATTCCTGGCTCAGGCTGGAGGAAATGAGGACAGGGGATTCTGATGACAGGCCACTTCACAGGCAGCCGCCTCCCCTCGTGTGCCAAGAAAGGAGGCCCTTCGGGGACCCAACGCCTCGGATGACAGGTCAGTTTGGGAAACTCGAAACCAGGGACTCAACATATCCTCATCATCAGATTGCTACCGAGCGGTGCAGTTTTTAAAAATACGCTGCTTGTTTCTTTTCATGATTATAAAAATAACACAGGTTCATTGTGGGAAATTTAGAAAACACAGGAAAGTACAAAGAAGAAAACTGGTAGAAGGAAATCCCCATGAACACACTGGCGTTAGAATGACTGCAGTGTGTGTCCTGTTTTATCACAATATTCTATCGTGAGCATTTCTGATGTGATTAGTCTTTGAAAATATGATTTTGGGGACTTCCCTGGAGGTCCAGTGGTTAAGATTTCGCCTTCCAAGGCAGGCGGTGTGGGTTCGATCCCTGGTTGGGGAGCTAAGATCCCACATGCCTCGTGGCCAAAAAAACAAAACAAAAACCAAAACATAGAAGAGAAGCGATATTGTAACAAATTCAATAAAGACTTTAAAAAATGGTCCACATCAAAAAAAATAAAAAGAAAATACGATCTTTAATTTCATCATAAAGGGAACATATCACACTTTACGAAGGTGGAAGTGACACCCAGTCACTCCTATTAAGGGACGTGTGAGTCGTGTGTCGTTTTGGACTGTGATAACTAGTGCGGTGTCGCCTCTGTGATTACTCCCCCAGAACAGATTTGGAGAGTGAGATCACCAAGGTTTACATCGACGTGTGGACAAGAGGGTCGTCACCTTGGGTGACAGAGGCACTTTCTCCACCAGGAGGTAAAACTGTCCCCTACACTTGGCCTGGTGCCTTCATGCCGTGAGGTCCTGCTCAACCAGACCCGTCCACCCCCCCGGTCATACATTTTTTTCCCCCAAATAGTTACCAACATTCTCTGTACTGTTATTAATAATTCCTTCTTTCCCCCACGGATTTGCTGCAGTGCCTTTATCTCAAGGGCAAAGTTTTCTGTGTGAAATATCTCAGCTTTCTCTCTTCTGGTCTGTTGATCTGAGTGACCATATTCTGGGGTCAGAACCACCTTGTTTGATGGACTATTGCTTTATAATTATGATGTCGTCATATTTGAAATGTAAGCCCCTTCGTTACTCTTCTATTTAAAATCTTCTAGTCTGTTGTATTAGTTAGCTATTGCTGCATAACAAATGACCCCAAAGTCTAGTGTCTTAAAACAATGAACATTTATTATCTCACACAGTTTCATGCTTCTGGGACCACTTTAGTGGGTGGTTCTGCCTCAGGATCTGTCCTTAGATGGCTCCAAGGGGCTGGCCGGACTGCAGTTGTCTGAAGGCTGGCCTTGGGTGGGGGCCCACACGGACGTCCCCACAGGGCTGCTCCGAACATGGCGGCCAGCTTCCCCCAGAGATAGGACAGCAACAAAGATGGGAGTCTTTCATAACCTACTTGGAGGTGCTGTCTGTGGCTTCTGCCATATTCTGAGGTACAATGTGGGAGGGACTCCAGCAGACGTGCTTCCAGGAGGTGGGCTTACTGGAGGCCTTCTTGGAGGCTGGCCTCCATAGCTGGCTTTGTTCATGGTTTGCTTCAAAAGAACTTTAGAGTCATTCAAAAAGAGTTTGACTTTGCCTAAATCTATGCATTGATACGTGAACAGCTTACACTATTCCCATATTTTTCCCACACAGCTTTTTCTTCATATTTGTCCTGCACATGTTTATGAGCCGGGGAGAGAGACGGAGTTCCCTTTCTCCAGTATTTTCCCGACTCTTCTGGAAGCCCTGTTTTTGCACCTTGTTTTGTGTCTGGTCACCTCACGGCCTCCGGATCCCTAGGTAGTGGCTCCAGGGTCCTCAGTGAGTTTTTGACAACTGGATGGCAGGATTATAGGGACCAAACAGGCCTCACAGCGGCATGTGTGGCCTTGCCAGGGCCAGCCCTCACCTACGGCAGGGGACACCTGCTTCCCACAGGAGAGTTGCTAGTGGGCCAGGGGTTCCCAGGTCGCCGAGCATCAGGACCACCTGGAATATCTTTAAAAAGAAACCCAGCTTTATCAGGCCCAGCCCAGGCAAAGGGACTCAGAATCCCCGGGGCTGCTCCCGGGACACCGTGGTTTTATAAGAAGGACCCCCAGGAAACAGAGTGTCCGCAGAAAGGCATTTGAGGAGTCCCCCGTGACTGCCAAGCAGAGAAGTCCTCTCCTCCCTTCCAGGCCTCAAGCGTGGGTCTGAGCCCCCCGCCTCAACCCCTGCCTACCACTCACCTTGAGCCCAGGTCCTCATGGACCCCAGGATACTGTGGGCTGCTCCCAGCTGGCCTCGGTCCAGTCTCTTAGCTGGGAAAGTGAGGGCATGGAGGGACTTGCCCAAGGCCATAGTGAGTAGGCAGGGACGCCTTAAGTTGGGCGTGCTGGCCCCCCGCTCAGTGCTGTCCTGAGCGCCCTGGCCAGCAGGCGACCTCTGGGACTGCGCTCTGTGTCTGCCGCCCACCCCCCTCCGGGCCTCCTCTGAACAATAGTGTCCTGCAGGAGGCCCACAGGGAGAGAGACATCGGAGCGCCCAGCACCTTCTGACCCCCGGCCCCCGGGCTCCACCCACCCCCCTTGGACCTGCACCCCGCCAACCTGGGCAGCGGAAGCGCCCTGTGGACCAGCCCTTGTCCAGCTCCAAAGGTTGAGTTTTGGGTCTAAGTGCCAGGGCATCATGACGGCAACAGCGTACGGGATGCTCCCAGCTGCCTGGGGTTGGTGTCCTGCTCATTAGAACCTGCTCCTTAAAATACTGACACAGGCTGGCGTCACTGTCACCCCAGGACAGAGACGCCCTCATACGGGACCTCAGTCCACCCTCGCCAGGATGCTGGGAATGGGCGGCCAGTGCCACACCCCCATTTTACAGATGAGGAGGTAGAGGCTCTGGGGCTGAGGATGCTGCCTCTGCTTCGGCCGAGCTGAGGGGCTAAGGATGCTGCCTCTGCTTCGGCCGAGCTGAGGGGCTGAGGATGCTGCCTCTGCTGTTCCGGCCGAGCCGAGGGGCTGAGGATGCTGCCTCTGCTGTTCCGGCCGAGCTGAGGGGCTGAGGATGCTGCCTCTGCTGTTTCGGCCGAGCTGAGCTGAGGACTGGGTCTTGCCCACCAGGTGGGGCCCTCGCTCTCTACGGGCACAGGTGGGAAGGCCGGCCAGGAATGGATCTTTATTTAGCAAACTCACGTCAGGTGTCCACCCTGCAGGAGGGTCTGGAGCTGGAGCCATTGCCAGCGCTGCCCCCGAGCCCGGCCCTGGCAGCTCCGACTTTATATTTTCCTGATCATCCCTCCCTGTGACAGCCTCAAGTCAGCTGGCTGGGAGGACCCTCTGTTCCATCCCACATCTTGTCTGAGCCGTCCAAGCTCAGCAGGCACGTAGGAACACCACAAGAGACCCCTATCCCAACGGGTCTGTCTGCAGGGAGGCGGCGGCCCGTAGGAGATTCCTGAAACCTCTCCCCAGCACACTGCCTGCTGGGGCCACGGCACGGCTGCAAAACACCTCTCCCCTAAAGCCCCTTGGTTTCCCTCCCTGACCCGGAGAATTCGGGAGTCTGGTCTCTTGCCCGTTGAATCCCGTTCTCTCCGACCCCCAGCTCCTCTGCCACTTCACAGGTGGGGAAAAGGGACAGAAGAGGGGAAGGGGCATGGCCCAAGGTCACCAGAAGGAACCAAGGCAGGACCCGAGGAGGGCAGACGGAGGCTCAGGACGCGACCAGAGCCACCGGCACCAGAAGCACTGAGAGAAGGGACACCCAGGCGACTCTGGAAGGAGGACCAAGGGGAAACCCGGGCTGGAATCACAGGTGCCTGAAGGAAGACCGGGCAGAAGGGCGTGGGCCGAGATGGCAAGTCATCCAACTTCGGGGCCGACTGGGGGACTGACTTTCGGGCCAGCGGTGAGAAGGGCTCTGAAGCTGATTCCCGCCAGGGAGCAGACCTGGAGAGTGGCAACTAGCACGCTGAGGATCCGCCGGCCTGCCCTCAAGGCTCACCTGGCCACCAGGTGGGCGAAAAGAAAAGAGAAGAGGACCAAAACCACACCGGAAGCCCCGTTGGTAGGAAGGCAGGCTGCCAGCCCATCTCACTCCCCGAAGCTGAACATCTCAGCTTCTTTCTCCTTCCAGAAGGCGAAGCTCCGGTCGATGTAGCCACAGATGTCCTCACTGTTGAAGCTGCCCCTCTGGGGGCCGGACCCCAGCCTCTGTGCCGCGGGCCCGGGGCCGCCGCTGGGGCCGGCATGGGGCAGGGGCCGGAGCGGGGTCAGGCCCGACTTGCGGCCGGGCTCTGCGCCCCAGGGGTGACTGCGGCTGGAGCCGAAAAAGCGGGCTTTGATGTCCTCGAAGCCGTCGGTCCAGGCACGGCGGCCGGCAGCCACCTCGTCCGTCACGGCCTTGTGGAAGGCACGCGCGGCCTCCCAGCCGTGGGCGCCCAGGTGCTCGAAGACCTCGAAGCAGAGCAGGTGGCGCATCTTGCGCTCCTCAGCCGACAGGTCGCACTCCAGGAGCTGGAAGTAGCCCAGCATGAAGAGGTCCAGCGTGAGGCTGCCGTAGGGCACCGGCGCCCCGTCCACGTGGGGCAGGAACTGCTCGGGGGACAGCGGGCCGTGGGGCCGCCGGCTCAGCCGCCGCAGCTGCCGGGCGGGCACGTGGGCCAGGATGGACTTCCAGTTGCCCAGCAGGTGGGCGATGATGCTGCGCTGCTGCCACAGGTGGCCCAGCCGCGGGCTCTCGCTGGACGGCGGGGAGGGCAGCTGAGGGCCCCCGGCCGCCTCCCGCCGCCGCGGCTCCACGCGCCGGGCCTCCAGGGTCCTGCAGGCCACCGTCTTCAGGGCCGGCGTGTAGGCCGACTTCTTCCAGTGGCTGAGGAAGAGCATGACGATGCGCTCCTTGCGAAGGCTGGCCAGGTCGGGGCCAGGCACGGCTCCCGCCTCCGACGGGGCCTCCTCGCAGCTGATGCCCGAGTCGCTGGCCTCCTCCGCGTCGCCCGGCCCCGGCTCCCCTGCGATCGGGCCGCCGCGGGGCTGCAAGGGGGAGGGCCAGCAGCCTCTCAGGCACGGCCCCGGCTGGGGCCCCAGCTCACAGGGGCCGGGGTTCGGGGTGCAGGGCGGGCCGGGGGCTGACTCGAAGTTGCCACGAAGTGTCCGCACCGACACCCCACACTCCTGGATCTCGCGCTGGGCCTCGCTCCTCGGAGGGCTGGCTGGGGCCTCCCTGGGGGCCTCCAGTGGGGGCCGCTCCTCGCCTGGCACCAGCCCGTTCACGCCCTTCAGCAGCAGCGACAGGCTGCGCACCAGCCGGGAGACGTGGCTGCACCAGAAGGGCAAGGGCTGCGCGCCGGGTGTGGCCTGCAAAGCCCCCGCGGAGCCCTCGGGCTCGACCTCGGGGCTGGGGCCCTCCTCGCCCTCCAGCCCGGGCGCGCGGGGCAGGAAGTGGCTGTTGACAGTGATGCTGACCAGGGGCGCAGGCAGCAGGGCCTGCAGCTCGGCCGCCAGCCGGCCCAGCTCGCTCTCGTACTCCTGGCAGCGGCGCCGCAGCTGCAGGTCTGCAATCTGCTTCTCCAGGTACACCAGGTCGTCCTCGGTCAGCAGCTCCCCGAAGGGGCCCAGGATGGCCTGGTGAGTCTGCGAGTACCGCCAGGCCGCCTGCTCTGTGGCGCCCGTGCTCCCGCCGTCGTCCTGGGCACAGGGAGGGCAGCTCAGCGGGGCCACAGCCCACATGGCGAGTTCCTGCTGGACACAAGCTCCCCTGGGAACCCCAGCCCAGCCCCTGGACACCCGCTGGCCACTGCCTGGACTCTGAGGGCAAACGAGGTGAGTGGCCAGCCCCATTCCCGAGTCTGAGGGTCAGGGCAGTCACCCACCCTGGAGGGCCCAGTCTTCCCCTCAGAAGGGGTAAGGGTGCCTCTGCTCTGCCACCTGCATGTCCTCCTCAACTCCTCAATGTTGATTTCAAAGACTCTCTCTCCTCAGATCCCCCCAATCCCTCCACAGAGTCTTCTGCGGTTGGACGGCAGCCCTAAGGATGGGCGGCCTCAACAGCTCTGCTCTCAGTTCTTGCAGCACGTGGCCAACTTCACCCAAAACACCACCCCTCGGGGCTTCCCCTGGCACCAGGATACAGCTGTGCCCCCAGCGCTCACAGTTTGCGGGGGAGACTGACACAGAGAGCCTCCGAGCCGGGCTCCCTCTGGGTGCAGCTCTGTGCCCACCTGATTACTTCTCCGAGACCCCTGATGGAGGCCCTGCATCTGCCCCATTTCACAGGTGAGGGGACTGAGTTGCCACCTGGTTGCCAAGAGGCCCGGGATTGTCTGGTGCCAGGTGGCACTCTGCACAAGTAAGTTCTGATTCCTTGTCCCAGGAGGCCCGGGGAGGGGAGCAGGTGCTGCAGGGGTGGGGGGGAGCTGCTGTCCTGGGCAGTGTCCGGCCTGCGGCCAGGCTGTGACTGGGCCAATTCCTTCCCCCTTCAGTCTGTCCTTCCTGTTTCCCGGAGTTCTTCCGCATACCCTTGGCCCTGCCCCAGGGTCAGATTCCAAAGGGCTTCCCGGCTGTGGCAGGAGGCCCCACCCACCCCTGCCTGGCTCCACCCTCAACCCCATGGGTGTCCATCGCGGACTTCGAGGACAGGCTGGGCCATTAGACCAGCGCCACCCAACACTTCTGAGATGAGGGGATGGCATGCCAAAACCTGCCGTGGCCATTAGCCACCTGGGGCTACGGAAGTGAAATGTGGCTAATGCAGCTAACTGAGGGGCAGGGGGGTTATTTTTATTTCATTTTAATTCATTTAAATAGCCACATATGGCTGGCATTATTGTATTGACAGGCAGCTCTAGACCAAGGGTGCAGAACACATCATTCAGACAAAATTGTATCCCTCCAGGATAAGACTACAACAACGGTCCACATGGTAGCCAGAGGGAGCCTGTTGAAATCCAAGTCAGATCACAGCCCTTCCCTACTCAGATTCTCAACGGTTCCCGCCAAGGTGATATCTGCCTGATCCCTCTCCGACCTCACCTCTGCCCACCCTTGGGCCAGCCCATCCGTGCCTCAGGACCTTTGCACTTGCTGTTCCCTCTGCTCCCAATCACTTGTCCCACATTCCCATAGGGCTCCCCTCTCACTTGCTTCTGGCCCCTGCTCAAGGCCACTCCCCAGAGAGGATGCCCCTGACCACCCGGGCAGAAGAGCCCCCTCCCCTTTCCACTGCTTCGCTTCTCTCCTTAGCACTTGGAACCACCCTCAGCGCAGTTGCCCAGTCACCCCGCCTTCCCTGCTGGAATATAAGCGCCAGGGGGCGGGGCTGGTCTCCTTCACTGCTGAGAACAGAGCTTGGCACACGGTGGGCACTGGATACAATCGTTAGATCCAAGAACATGTGGGGACCACATCATTAGAGATGAAGGGTTACAGGTGAAGGGACACCGCCCTCTGATCTGGTTCAGCTTCATGGTCTGGCAGAAGAGGAAGCTGAGGCCACAGAGGGACACGCAGTGGCGTTCCGGGTCTCAGGACTCGAGGTGTGTGCTCAGGGACCCCACCTTCCACGTCCACCAGCCAGTACAAAGCCTCCTGCTCCGGTCTCCGCCCTCTACGCTCTGGTCCCACCCGGGCCCCGCCCACCTCCCACCACGCCACACCCCTCACCCCATCCGGCCCTGCCCTCCAAGCCGGGCCCCGCCCCCTTTCAGGCCCCTCCCCACCCTCGTCCCCGCCGGGCCCCACCTGGACCTCTGGCGCTGGAGCTGCGCCCAGGCGAGCCTGCAGCTTCCGCACCATCACCTGCCGCTTCCATTCGGGGATGGGCCGGCCGCGCTCATCCCGCGTGGGCACCAGCCCGTCGAGGTCGCCCGCGGGCAGCCCATCCAGCTGCAGCGCGACCAGGCTGTCCGGGGCGCCCCCCGCTGCCGTCTCCGTCACCTATGTGGACAGGCAGGTCGTTCAAGGCCCCTATGGGCCTCTGGTCCGGGAGGGAGCGGACGGGAGGACCGCCCTGGGCAAGCGCAGCTGAGGGAGGAGGGGCGGTGGAGGCTGACCAGGTAAAGCAGGGGAGCTGACCACTGACAGCACCCCCGCCTGTCTAAGTGTGAGTCTTCTGAGGGCAGGGACCCCGCTGTGCCCTGTGGGACCCAGGCACGTGTTGGGAGGCTTGCTGGCTGAGAGAGGCAATCAGAGATACCGCCCAGGGCACGCCATGTGGATGGGCAAACTCGTTTGGAGAACAGTTGCATAGACAAGTTTAGTGGCCAATTCTGGACTGCAGGACTTGTCAGAGCCTTTAATGTGCTGTGTGCACTGTAACTCTACAAGGGGGCAGCACGATGCAGCACTTCCCAAACTCAAAAAGAGCATCTCAGGGGCTGAGAGTTCCCAAGACCAATTCAGGGAAAGGGTGGCTGGATTTAAAAGGGGCTGGTGCCCAGAAAGAGAAGGAGTGGGCCGCTGGGAGCCCCCCGAGGAGGAGAGCAGTGGGCGCCAGGCCCACCTTTCCCATGGACTGATGCTTCCCTGTACCGTGACAGCAGCATCTGTCAGGATGAGAGGCTTGGGCCACTGGAACCCCCTGGAATCAGAGAAGTGTCCCTCGTCTACTATGATGGGGAGACAGGTTGCTTCTGGCCTTGGAATCTCCATCTCCTCAGATGCCAGCCAGTCACCCCAGGGGCCTCCTGGAGGAAAGGGCCTGGCTGCCCCAGGAGTGACCTGGCTGGGGCCCACATAGGAGAACACGGTGAGAAGCCAGCCGGGCTTTGGCTGGGGTGCCTTGGGAGACAGGCATACAGCGGGGGTTCTCACCATAGGGACGGCTGTGGCACCGGTGGTGACCCTCGGGGGTGCTATGCGGGTCACGTGCTCCCTCGGAAGAGGCTGGTCAGGCTGGCCGGGCCAGGCTGGGCTGAGAGACGCTGCCACTGGAAGGAAGGGGCAGCTGGAGTCAGAGAGGTCGGGGGATGGGGAGCAGAGGACCCCGGACCTGGGGCAGGACCGGCCTTCCTGAAGGACCACTGGACTTGGAGCCAAAGGCCCAAGCAGCTCCCTGCCAAGTACCCTGGGACCTGGGCAAACTCATTCATCCCTGGCATTCCAGAGGTGTCCTTGGAGCCCCCTCCAAGCCCTGCCGGTTGGGGGGCCTGCATTCCACCCACCTCATCCCATCCCATGGCCCGTCCCCCCCTCCCCAGCCTCTCCTGTAGCCTAGAAGGAGCTAGAAAGGGCATAGGGTTCCGTGGTCTGGGGATCTAATGCAGCCCCTTCAGACCACAAACCTGTCCTTTCACCGCTCCTCCCTCCACTAAACACACACGCACGCACACACACACGCACACGCACGCACACACACACGCACGCACGCACACAGGCACGCACACGCACACGCACGCACGCACCCCTACGTGTGACTGTATAACTACAGCCCATTCCATGAAGCATGCTGACCTTCCCTGCACATGGGGCCTGCTTACATTCTTCATGCTATTCCATTGCCGTTTCATTTTCATAAGTGCTGTCACGGTTCCCTAATGGGTGGTGACCGCTCCCCCGCCCCCTGCTGGAATCTCAGGGAACAGCAGCGGACTCGGAGGCCCCTTCAGACACAGCCTCTGATTTCCCTCTGCACCGGCTGAGGCCCAGAGAAGGGAGGAGGCTGCCCGAGGTCTCAGCGGCAGGAGAGTTGGGCCGCGGGGGCTTCAGGGCTCACGGAGAGACGCCCGAGGGCTGGGCAGGAGGCTGTTTAATTGTGGTTATGGAGTTTGTCCTCACTTGAAAAAGGCAACAGGACAATAAAGGAATCCTGGAAGAGCGGGGGTGCTGGCTCACGAGAAGGGGTGGCCCCGGCCCTGTCCTCAGTGTTCTGCGTGCCCTGCTGCCGAAGCTTCTGCTCCCCACCTCCCTCCGGCCCCTTCGAAGGACCTCGGAGGTGAGGCCGGAAAGGCCCACTCCCAGCACGCACAGCCCAGGCCAGCCCCCCCCGGAGACGTGTACGCACCAGCGGGATCCCCGACACCTGGGCCCCCTCTTCTTCCATCCTCCAGGGAGTGCCTTGCAGCCGACAGCGGAGGAGGGGGGAACGGCGGCGGCGGCGGGGGCGCCATCAGGAGTGGCACCTGGGGGCAGACAGGCCTGGTCACTGGGAGGCCCAGGTGGGGGTGGGAGGCATCCAGCAGGCTAGCCCTGGCCCGGTCTCCCTGGGGCTGGGGCTGTGCATCTGAACGGAGCTCGGAGAGGTAAGTTTGCAGGAGTGAGGGGCAGCGCCCCTAGAGGTTCTGTCCACCCCTCCACACTGGTGAGCAGCGCTCCCCAAACATACCCACGCACTTGTCTGAGAGCTGCCACCCCTAGGTGAACCCCTCATCTCAAGGCCCGGCTCCCTGTGGAGGCAGCTTAACTCAGCGGCTCTGGGCTCTGGGTCAGGGTCTGGTGTCCCCCTCATGCTCACTCACCACTCCTTGGCCTTACAAGAGACACGTGCACACTTGCACACACACACCCTCCCTGACTGTCCCCTGACTGTGCTGAGACACACTGCCTGGACCTGCCCCCTCTCTCAGCCCTGGGCACAGGGGAAACCACAACGAACTTGCAACTCTTCTCAGCCCCGTAAACAGTGCGGCCGTGTGACCCCGCCTCAGAGCAGAGGCGCTGTGCCCAGGACCCACCGTGCAGTGTCTAGGCCACTCTCCCAAGGGCCACCCGGAGACAGAGACCACCAACATTGGTCCCCGGCAGCCTGGGGTCAGGGAGATCCATCAGCCCCAGTCTGGGGCTGCAGGGGCACCCGCATTTCAACCCCATGTCTGCCCCGGGTCTGGGGCGAGGCACAGACCTGGCCTTGACCATCTCCCCTGCCCCCAAGCGCTGACTGGTGGGCAGCCGGAAAGAATCCTCGACCTGGAGGTGCCACTGCCCCCTGCATCCCCCCCAGCTGAGGCCTGCAAGGTCTCAGCTTTTGCATCTGGCCAACGGGAGCCAAGAGTCGAGACTGGAGCACGCAGGCTGCTGTGAGGCCGCAGGTGGTGCGTCCCTCCCCAGGCTGCAGAGAAGTTCTCCGGGAGGACGCTGAGCTGTCCTCCAAGGACTCCAGAGCCGGGCTTGCTGCCTTTTGGTTTAAAGCTGAACGTCAGAAGGCTGGCCGGCCGTCTTTCAGATGATGTGGCTCCCGGCTGAGCCAGTGTCGCCTGGATGTCTGAGAGCACACGGCCACCCCAGCTCGGGTCCCCAGCAGGGAGGGCCACTCACGGCGGTCTCTCTGGGCACCCACCACTGGCTGTCAGACCAAAGCTCCTCGCCCCGCTCCCTCCAGTGGGTAGCTGCGGCGGAAGGTGGCCTCAGGGCTGCCAGGCGGGGCAGAGGGGCTGGTTCCCGCCCGACGCCCCCAGGCGGGACACATGGTTTGGCGCCGGTGTCACGCATGGGTGGCTCGTGCTGCAGCTCTGTTGAAGGTTCTCCAGTCTCTGTCTTGAAATTCTTAATCAGTTGTTAACAAGAAGCCCACGTTTTCATTTTGCACTGAGCCCTGCATGTGATGTAGCTGGAGCTGCAGGGCCAAGTCCCCCGGCCACGCTGAGTGTCCCCTGGCTCACCTGTAGGTGGGCCCTGTCCCTCCCGCAGGCGTTAGGTGGCCTCCCCAGCCTGGGGGATTCCCGTCAGAAGAATCCCCGGCTCTGCAGCCACTGCCTCGGGCCCCTCGGTCGCATTCCCATCCAGGACCCTCGGCCAGGGGGAGCCACAGGGAGGGGAACACAGCCTGACCCCTTATCTGCCACCGCCCTGCACCTCATACCTCACTCTCTGCAGGAATCTGTGCCGAGAGCCCAAGAGCCCTGGTCCGACAGGGCGGGGAGTGTCTGCCAGGCCCCAGCCGGGAGGACCTTCAGAAGCAGGTGCTGGGCTGTGAGCACAGGAAGCTGTTGGCTGTCCTGGACCGTCGGGGGCTGTCGCAGCTGCCGCCCCCAGGAGCTGGAGGTGTCGCATTAATATTTGAAGGCTGAGGTGTCAGGTGGCCCGGCGGGCTTGGGCTGGGTGTGGGATCCCTTACCACTGTGCCTTAACCCTCCGCAGTGCAGGGGCCGGGGGAGCGGACCCTCGGGAGAGGTGGGGGAGACCTGAGATCCCTGGTCACGCAAGAAGGGACGACCCAGATGACTCCCGCAGTACAGCCCTCCAGGCACAGATGGGGAAGCCAAGACTCAGAGAGGCAAGGGGCTTTCTCAAGGGCCCACAGCTGGGACGGGGCAGAGCTAGACCAGAATCTTACTTGAGACTCCCCTCTTTGCTCCTTCCAGGACTGAGAGCCCCTCGAACCGCTGCTCCTTTCGTCCAGGGGCATCAGCAGTGGAGGAAGGGGCAGGCGGGTGGGGTCTCTTGCGCCCCTACCGAGGATGCAAAGCCCTGGCCGTGCTTCACTCGCTCTTCCTCTGGGCTGCCTTTGCACGGGAGGGACCCAAAGGAGGAGCAGGCTGCTTGCCGACTGCTACAGGACACGGGCCTTCCCAGGCTCAGGGGTCCCCGCCTGTGACACAAGTGTGTGCGCGCAGCAGCCATCTGGGCCCATATCGGTCACACTGGGACTTGGAGGCGGGAGGGGACCCGAGCAAACACAACGCTTTCTCCCTGCCGTGTGTCTCCGACCTAGGAATCCCCTGTCTTCTTCCAGCGTCTGCAAGGCAGGAGCCCGTTGGCCTAGGAACTTTATGCAGGGTCGAGTCAGACCCCAGACCCCACGGCTGGCACTGACAGTCTGATGGGCAGAGCAGGGCTGAGTCCCAGGTGGGCCCCGGGCCCCTGCACAACCAGGACAGGGCTGTGAGGCTGCCGCAGTCTCCCCTGCTCCCTGCCCCTGCCTGGGAGCCCGCAGCCCCTCCCCGCAATTGAATCTGCTCTGGGGTTGAGGGGCAAGGGCTTCCCAGTCCCTGCAGAGTGAAGGGCTCAGCTGGGGTGGCTGGGGCCCTGTCATTCCGGGGAAGATGGAAGAGGCAGGAAGTTGGTCCAGGGCCCAGGGGGATGGACTTGGCGCCAGTACAGTACCCACAGCCTGGGAGACCTCATGCCACCTGGTCCCTGAGGCTGGAGTCTGCTCCAACCCTCACCAAGGAGAAGCCTTGTGGAGTCACTCAGCGTCCCCCAGGCCTGAGTTTCTCTGCCTTTGCTGGGAAGAGGAGGGGTGACTGAGAGCCCCCGGCAGGGCCTGGCACACGTGGCACTCAGACCTCTTTGCTGTTGTCAGCACGGTGTCTTGACGATCTCTGAATTTCAGCGGGGACGGGGGTCGGCTGTGGTGTTTCCCAGGTGACAGGAGTATCCACATCCCCGTGTCCCTCATTCAGGCCCTGGACACTAACCGAATCTACGAGGACCCGAGGGAGTGGCAGATGTTGGGTCCCGACGTTTGGGATTCTGACAGCTGGGCGTGTGCTGCCCCCTAAGGGGGCTGTTGCCCTAAGGTTGGCGGTCAGCTGGCCCTGGGCTGGTGCCCTTCCCACGGCCCGGTGTCTCCTTTTCTGTGTTTTTGATGAGATTTGAGCAGCGCCATGCCTGCCATGCATTATACATCGAGGACAGCTGTGGCGAGCCGGGTTACAGGCCTGTAATGCCACCCGGGCCGAGAAAATCATGACCCACAGATGGGCGACGGCTGAGATTCGGTTACTGGCTGCACGGCCAGGCCCCGCCCCTCCCTGGGGGAGGAGACTGCCCAGGGGAGTCCCTTGCCTTCTCTGGGCCTCAGTTTCCCCATCTGTAGAAGGAAGGGGTCCTAGGGCCCTTCTGGACCAGGGGAGGGAAATTAGCACCCGCCGTGTGCTCAAGGCACACGTCTACCGGCCACCAAGGCTCCTGAGTTACATTATACAGATGAGAACATCGAGGCTCACAGACGCTCAGAACTGGGGGTGCCACCCGGCCAGGAAGACTCACTCCAGCTCTGGTGAGCACTGAGTGCCGGGCTGGGGGCAAGCTGAAGGGCTAGGCTCCCCCTCCTGGGCCGCTACTCCTCACTGTTGCTGCCGTCCAGCGTCTCACTCTAACCTGGCCCTGCAGCCAGGAGCCCAGCTGCCCGGCCCACTCCTTGGGGGTCAGAGAGGCCCAAGCTCTCACTGTGCAGAGGGGTACCCCAGGCCCAGGGGGTGGCAAGGCTTGGTCAAGGTCGAGGTGGTGTGGTCGAGGCAGGGCCTGGCCTTCCCGAGCCTCGCGGAGGCCCCGCAATGGGCAGCGGGTGAACCCAGGCCCGGCGAAGCCTCCCAGGAAGGGGGCGCCTCCCACAGGGCAGGTCTCCGTTCCCCGTCCAGCCGTGCCCCGCAAGGCTGCCTCTCTTGGGACCCACGGCTCCCTGGGGGCAGAGGCAGGCGGCCGTGTGGAGAGGAAAAAGATGACTTTCAGCACCTCCTCTGAGCCCGACACAGGGAGAGGCCACGCGGGCGACCTCTGGATATCGTGTTTCCATCAATACTGCATCAGGCGCGCAGCTGACAGCCTGCCGTCTGCAGGGCCGGGACTGCCGGTGAGGCGGGGGCTGGCGGGGGGCAGTGGATCTCAGGGAGGTGGCCCAGCCTGCCCGCTCTCCACCACCGCAGGCGGGGCACGTGGACGGGCTGGACGCCGCGGGCCGGAAGGCTGGGAGGGGAGGCTACACAGACAGGCCAGCCCGGCTTGGGGAGTCCTGAGCGGAGGGGATGCTGCCTTGTATCCTGGGGCGACACCAAGGAGGCCACCAGGACCAGGCGAAACCGCAGGAAGCCTGACATGGGCTGGTCTCCAAAACCCTGGGGGCTCAGGAGAGCGCCCAGAGCCTCCACCCCCCTAGGAGAGCTGGGCACAGTGGCCAGGAGGGGCTAGCAGATGTGCCAGGACCTGGGGATGGAGAGCAGGGGGCAGAGACCCTGCTTGGACAGAAGGCTCAGCTGCGGGCACCGCCATGTGGGCTGGGGACAAGCCGGGGACCCCAGCCAGAGGCCAGGCGGCACCTCTCCCTGGCAGGCGAGCAGCTGCCCACCCCACGTCCAGGCCGGCCCCAGGGCCCACACAGAGGCTGGGGGCCAGGCGGCCAGGGCATCCCTGGCCGGTGGACTGCAGAGCTCTGTCCGCTACACCAGGAACCCACTGAGTTCCCGCAACTTCTGGAACCCAAGCCAGAAAGACAACCCTTATCATACAATAGCCAATCAAAGGGTTAGTGAATAATCAGTACATTGATTACTTCAAGCAGTGAGTATAGTCCTGTTTCTGAAACTACGACACCAGGACAAACCAGGACTCCCAACTCGTGTGCCCCGAAGCACCCCTGGCCTTTGACCCAAGGCCTCCTGGGTGTGGCTTTCAGGCAGTGGAGACAAGAGGCTCTCAGTGGTGGTCGGGTGAGGACCAGGCCACTGGCCCGGGGCCGGGGACGGCAGCTCAGCCTCAGCTGGTCACGGATGCTCCGGGGGGCGCCCCGAGGGAAAAGGAGGCACGGCAGCCCCTCTGGGCCTCGGTGCTCTCACCTGAAGGCAGGGCCAGGCGATCCCAGGGACGCCTTCCGAAGGGGCGGCCGCTACAGAAAACTGCGGCACGATCTGTATTCGCCGCCCGGGGCCTGGAGTCAGGGGTGGAGGCCGGGCGGGAGGGCGCTGGCCCTACGCTTCCCCACCGCACACCCGCCCGGCCACCCTCACCTGTCCACTCGCTCACCCGCCTGTCCACCGCTCCACTCATTCGGCACACACGCGTGGCCCGTCACGTGCTGGGGGCTGGGACCCACGAGGCCCTTGCCCTTGCGGACCAAGGCCCGGCGAGGTCACGTGCCCAGGTGGAGGGCGGGACGAGACTCTCCCCTTCTGGGCTGCACGGGGCTGGCCCGCCTCACTGGGTCACCTCACCCAGGGCCCAGGGCCCTGCTCCCACCCCCGGGGTGTCTTCAGCCTGACACAGCGTCACCCAACAGCAGCCCTGGCCGGAAGCATGGATCCCAGGTCCTAAGTGTGGTTACTGCGGCCCAGGTGGCGGGCAGACCTCGGCCGAGGTCCAGCCACAGCCCAGCCCTGGTCCCGGCTGTCACGGCCCCGGTCGCAGCCCTGGTCCCGGCACCGGCTCAGGCGCGGCCAGGCCCTTTCACGTGACAATGACACTGCGTATGCAGACGGCTCCCCAGCTACCCGGCCGTCAGCGCAGCAGGGGTCTGTCACCCGGCCCAGGGTGGGGGGGCGGGGGCGGGACCGCGAAGCTTACCGGCCGGGTGCTGTCGCGGAGGTACTGGGCGCAGTCGCGGTGGCCGTGGTACTCCGCCAGGTCTGCGGCCGTGTAGCCGTCCTCGTCCCGCAGGGCGGGGTCCACGCGGTGGGAGAGCAGGGTCTGGCAGCACTGTGGGGAGGGCACACCCGTGGCCGCACCGCCGGCCCCCCCACCCAGCCCCGAGCTGGGGCACCGAGGCCGTTCAGTCCGGGGCACGGCCTGAACCCGTGCCTGGACCCAGGCCGCCCTGCCCGCGGGCACCGGCATGCCCCTGTCCGGGTGGGAACCCCAGGCGCTCGCGCTCAGGAGCTCACCAAGGGCCCAGCTGGTCAGTCAGTGACCCAGCCGGATCCTAGCCAGGCAGCCTGACCCCGACTCTGCCCTTGTAGCCCTTGCCTCGGGTTCAGATACGGAGCCGGGTTCCATTTTTACAGCGACCTTTGGAGGCGTGTGTCATTTTCACACGAAGAAACCGGGGTGCAGGAGGCTAAACACCGTGGCTTCACCCCAGGACTCCGGGCCTGTGCCCTGCCCACATCACCCTGCTCACTCCTTGGCCTCCGGTCAGGCCTGGCACTCGATGAGCCCCTCTTCTTGGCCCCAAGCCTAGGCGAGCTCTGGGGGCTCCCACCCTCACCCTCTGCGTCTCTATGTCTGAGCTCATGGCTCCACCAGCCACACGCATGCTCCCTCCTCGCTCAAGCCGGGCCTGGGCCCCCTTGTCTCCCTCCTGACTGGTCCTCTGGGCTCGTGCGATGGGAGCTGGGAGGAGAGGAAGGCCTGGAGGCCCAGAAGCTGGGAGGAGAGGGGAGGATGGAGGAGAACAAAGTGAGAGGAGATCCGGGTCTGTGAAGGGCCCTGTGTGAAGGAGGCTGCGATGGGGTGCGGGGGGAGGATACAGGGCGCTGCAGGAGCGGCTGTGCGTCCAGAGCGTGTGGGGGGGGGGGTCAGTGCGGAAACGCAGTGGAGCAGGGGCCACCGGAGTGTCAGGCCTGGCCCCAGATGGGCGGGGATGGCAGCCCGGGGGAGGGAGGGGGGAGGAGAGAACTTTCCCCCCGAATGACGGCGATTCCTGCTGGCAAACGATGGTGACCCATTTGTGAGCAGAGGGTGGGTGGTTACAGATGACCAAGAGTTAGGTCTGGAAATCCGTGAGGTAGCCGTGCCAGCGGCAAAAACAGGTGGGCAGACGGACCCGCGTCAAGGAGTAGAGAACCAGGCAGGTACCACCAATCCACTCCCCAGAGTCAATGTAAAAAATGGACTAAATGTGAAAGGCACCTTCCTAGAGCATCAGACAGGCAACAAGGAAGTGAGGGCTTGTCAGACCAAGCTCAGGACACAAGGAAAATCCCGAGGGATAAGCCCACCACTCAGAACAGCTTTCGCCCTAAGAGCAGGCTGACGCAGAAGAAATGGCTGTAACCAGAGCAGCTGTGTCACAGGCTCACGAGACTAGGGAGACCAGCAACAGCTCAGGGTCCACCGCAGGCTGGGCCTCCGCCCTCAGAGAAAAGGTGAAGCAGGAGCCAGCCCGCCCTCTGCTTCCCGTCACACAGGTGCTCCAGGAATCTCAAGGCGGATTGTGGGCTAATATGATCCACGTGTGCCTGTCAGCCAGAAGCAAGTAAGATGTCACCTAAGGCCCTAAATAATGATGTGCAGCATCCAGTCAAACAAAACCAGCAGCACAAGGAAATAAGATGCCAGAAACGAGAACCAGAGGACCCGACACACAGAGAAACAGACCCGCAAAGTCCTGAGAAATAGCAGACCGCAACACAGCTGTGCTCACTGCTTTCGAGGAAGTAAAAACCAAGCTTGAAAATTTAGGCGTGGAATTGTAAATGCTAAAAAGCGGCACAGATTTTAAACCATCAACAAGATGAAAAGACAACCTACGGAATGGGAGAAAATACTTGCAAACAATGTGACTGATAAGGGGTTAATATCCAAAATATACAAAACAGCTCATACAACTCAATATCAAAAACAACCCAATCAAAAAGTGGGCAGAAGGGACTTCCTTGGTGGCGCAGTGGTTAAGACTCTGCCCTCCCAATGCAGGGGGCCCGGGTTCGATATCTGGTCGGGGAACTAGATCCCACATACTGCAACTAAGAGTTCACATGCCACAACTAAGGAGCCCTCCAGCCGCAACTAAGGAGACCACCTGCTGCAACTAAGACCTGGCGCAACCAAAAAAAAAAAAAGGGGGCAGAAGACCTAAATAGCCATTTCTCCAAAGAAGACACACAGATGGGCAACAGGCACATGCAAAGATGCTCAACACCACTAATTATTAGAGGAATGCAGATGAAACCCACAATCACCTCACACCTGTCAGAATGGCCATCATCAAAAAGTCTACAAACAACAAATGCTGGAGAGGGTGTGGAGAAAAGGGAACCCTCCTGCACTGTTGGTGGGGAAGTAAACTGATACAGCCACTATGGAGAACAGTATGGAGGTTCCTTAAAAAACTAAAAATAGAACTACCATATGACCCAGCAATCCCACTCCTGGGCATATATCCGGAAAAATGAAAACTCTAATTTGAAAAGATACTATCACTTTGAATTACTGGTTTCCTCATTAATTAATGAATTAAATAAAAATGTTTGACACAGGCTCATTTTATAGTTGAATGAAAGTCATGATTACCAGCACTTTTAAAAATTATCCTTTAACATGTGGAATCATTGCAAATTCACGGTTAAAAATCAGACAGCTGGAGACGCAAACGTCAGGTTCAGCATTGCCATTGGTGATGTCATTTGCTCAAATAGTGAATACGTTTTGGTAAAGTGCTAAATAAAACAAAAGTCTATCTTCCCTCAATATATACAGTCGGACCATCCTTGGAAAACTCTTATGTATATTAAAACTATGAAAAAACATTGGTGTATGTGTACGTATATTTGAATTTGGGTTCTAAGCTTAGATAATTACACGTACTTGAGTTAGGTTCGAAGGTCAGATAACTATGAACAGGTTTTCTACCTACATACCTGTCCGATTCATTGGGAACTTGCTTGGGGCACAAGACCCTTCCTCACTGTGCAGGACTGTTCTGGAACAGTGGGCTACCCGGCCTCCCCCACAAGAGCACCCCAATCGTTGTAACAACAGAAACAGCCCTGAAATTTCCCAAACCGACCACTCATCTACTGCAGATATTCTCTGGCTCTCGAATCCTCGCTCACATGCTAAGCAAGTGCTCAATAACTCTTTGTTCAATGAGTGTCTGCATGAAGGAAAGCGTGGACATGAATCGTTGACCATTAAAGACTCTAAAAAATTACCCAGCACAGAAAGTCGACAGAGGCAATCGTCTGCTCGGAACGCCTTTCTGGGGACTCACAATACTCAATAAAAATTCTCTCTTGAATTAGCAGCAATGTTAAGCTAGGTAGAGAACTACAACGAGTTTTAACTGCACATCTAAACCTTGAAGGGACCTCGTTTACACCTGTCTTCTGCTGTTTCCTCTTCAACCTCATCAGCAAAGCCCCAGACCACACCCCATCTTATGGCAACTTCCCGGTCCACAGCGAGCCCTCCTCCAAACAGCAAGGAAATCATATGCCCTCTTCTCGGGATCCCACAGCAGCTCCCAGATGGCTCCTTACACAATATTAAAACTAGTTCAAGGTCTTCCACCACTGACCTCTCACTACAAGCCCCAGCTTCTACTCTCCACTCTGTCCTAGCACCCTGAGCGCTTATAACCCTCTCTCCCTTGCTAGAAATCCTACTCCTTCCGACATTCACTGCTTTAAGAATGACCGTCTTCCAATAAACTCTGTGTCAGTAACTCAAAAAGAAAAGAACGACCATCTCTATGAATTCTTTCTAGATTAGCTCAGCTAACGCTACTCACATAGATGGTTCTCAAATTTGACATATGTTAGAGTCACCCGGGGAGCTTTAAGAAGTCCTGATACATGGGCTCCCTAGGACCAATTAAATCAGAATCGCTGGGGTAGGTGGAGCTCAGGTATTAGAATATTTTAAACCTGTTCTGGAGAGTTGTAGTGTGCAGCCACCTTTGAGAACCATTACACCAGTGCTATCTACCACACTTAAAATCCTAAGCAAAATGTTAGCAAATTAAATTCACCTATGTATAAAAGAGATCGTTTTTCATGACCAAATTGAGTTTACTCCAAGAATGCAAGGTTGGTTTAACATTTTAGAGAGTAATCAGAGTAGAAAGCAAGGTCTTGAAGAGATAGTTGCACACCCATGTTCACTGCAGCATTATTCACAATAGCCCAAAGGTGGAACCCAAATGTCCACTGATGGATGAATGGATAAAGATAACGTGGCATAATATACCGTGGAATATTATTCAGCCTTATAAAAGAAAGAAAGCCTGATACATGCCACAACATGAATGAACCTTGAGGACATTATGCTAAGTGAAATAAGGCAGTCACAAAAAGATACTGTATGATTCCACTTGTATGAGGTCCCTAGGGTAATCAAGCTCATAGAGACAGAAAGGAGAATGGTGGTTGTCAGGGGCTGGGGAAGTGGGGATGGGGAGTTGTTGCTTAATGGGTACAGACTTTCCGTTTTGCAAGATAAAAGTTCTGGAGATGTGTTGTACAACAATGTGCATATATTTACCCTTCTGCACTGTACACTTAGAAATGTTTAAGATGGTCGATTTTATGTGATGTATTTTT
Organism: Leucopleurus acutus; assembly: GCF_964270905.1. Taxonomy (NCBI): domain Eukaryota; kingdom Metazoa; phylum Chordata; class Mammalia; order Artiodactyla; family Delphinidae; genus Leucopleurus; species Leucopleurus acutus. Next base: position 116,123,022 of record NC_139149.1, on the reverse strand, counting down.
TACTCAATTAAAAAACCAAGTAATCAGTGTAATTTGTGACATAAGAAAGACTGAGATACAGCAAAACAAAACACATACTAAACTGTCATCATCCCCCACTGGAGGTGCTAGGGCACGAGCTCATGATTCTGAAGTTTTGTTTTGAAAGGGTAGGGGGGGAACTGTCACAGCTCGGGGGAGCCTAAGGAGACAAGATGATGAAATGTCACGTGGTGTCATGGAAGGGATCCTGGAACAGGAAAAGTACCTCAGGTGAAAAGTAAGGAAACCTGAATGAAGTATGGACTTCGGTTAGTAATACTGTATCAATTTTGGTACATTAATTGTGACAAACGTACCATGCTAATGTAAATTGTTAATAATAGGGGGAAATGGATGTGAACTCTGTGAGAACTGTCTGTACTAGTGTCTCAATTTTTCTACAAATCTAAAACTCTTCCAAATTATTCTAAAATAGAATTTATTGGGGCTTCCCTGGTGGCGCAGTGGTTGAGAGTCCGCCTGCCAATGCAGGGGACACGGGTTCGTGCCCCGGTCCAGGAAGATCCCACATGCTGCGGAGTGGCTGGGCCCGAGCCATGGCCGCTGAGCCTGCACGTCCGGAGCCTGTGCTCCACAACGGGAGAGGCCACAACAGTGAGAGGTCCGCGTACCACAAAAAAAATAAAAAATAAAATAAAATAGAATTTATTTTAAAACGGGGTGTGGCGTGGGGTGGGAATGAAGCATTATCCTATATTTCCTGGATGAATATATTTCTGGAATTGCTAACAGATTAAGACCCAACAGACAAATCAATAATGTGTGGACTTTGCTTCACTCCTGATTACAGCACAAGCAGGGAAATGGATATTAGATGGCTACTAGACAGACTGGATATTAGATGATATTAAGAAATTATTGGGGGCTTCCCTGGTGGCACAGTGGTTAGGAATCCGCCTGTCAATGCAGGGGACACGGGTTCGAGCCATGGTCCGGGAAGATCCCACATGCCGCGGAGCAGCTAAGCCCATGTGCCACAACTACTGAGCCTGCGCTCTAGAGCCCGCGAGCCACAACTACTGAGCCCACGTGCCACAACTACTGAAGCCCACGTGCCTAGAGCCCGTGCTCCACAACAAGAGAAGCCACCGCAGTGAGAAGCCCGCGCACCGCAACGAAGAATATCCCCCTCTCGCCGCAACTAGAGAAAGCCCGTGCGCAGCAACGAAGACCCAACGCAGGCCAAAAAATTTAATTAATTAATTTTTAAAAGTAGTCTAAAAAATAAATAAATAAATAAAAGAAATGATCATGAATTATTTTTAGGCGTGATAATGGTTTGAGGCTGTGATAAGGAACAAAGGGAGTGTCTGCCCCCTGGAGAAGAGCCCACTGAAGAATTCACGGAGAATAAGATGCGCCTCCTCTGCCTTGCTGTTAAATAATAGTGCGGTGCAGGCAGCGGCCAAGAGAGGCCAATGAGCTGAGGCAGGAGGCTCTGCTCTTGTGTGTTTAGAGTTTTCGGAGCAGATTGAAGAGGAAAGCAGTTCTCAGCCTTGAGGCCTGAGCTATTTTATGTTCGCATTAAGGGAGGGTGAGGAGGTGGTGGTCTCCTGGCTTCTCGGTGAGCTTCTCGGGCTCCTATAGACTCTTTCACTTGAAAAAGATGCTGCTGCTTAAAAATAGAGCTTTTAGAGCGCTGCTCCAGCCACCCTCCCGATTACGGAGCCGGAGGCTGGGAGACGGGCGGCTGCCTGAGCCTCGCTGCAACGGCTCAGGGCTCTTCAGGCCACCAACCGCCTGCGGGGACCGCCCTCCCCGCCTCCCACCCTGTCACCTGCTCAGCTTCTTCTCTCGTGTCCAGGACAAAAGGGATGACTGTAGGGGTAACTGCAGGCTCTTCCTCTTCTCTGAGGACTGGCCTGGCCCGGACTGAGGTTCACGCCTGCCCTTCCCCTCCCTCTAGATAGGGGCAGATTGGGGGCATTGAGCCAGGGACGGCTGAGTGGTGGCTTGCAGGGGTGAGAGGAGGGGGGCTGGGGTGGAGGGGTGGAGGGGTGGAGGGGTGGAGGGGTGGTGGGGTGGAGGGGGGCTGGGGTGGAGGGGTGGAGGGGTGGAGGGGTGGAGGGGTGGAGGGGTGGTGGGGTGGAGGGGTGGAGGGGTGGAGGGGTGGAGGGGTGGTGGGGTGGAGGGGGGCTGGGGTGGAGGGGTGGAGGGGTGGAGGGGTGGAGGGGTGGTGGGGTGGAGGGGTGGTGGGGTGGAGGGGTGGAGGGGTGGAGGGGTGGAGGGGTGGTGGGGTGGAGGGGTGGAGGGGTGGAGGGTGGAGCGGGGCTGGGGTGGAGGGGTGGTGGGGTGGAGGGGTAGAGGGGTGGAGGGGTGGAGGGGTGGAGGGGTAGAGGGGTGGAGGGGTGGAGGGGTGGTGGGGTGGAGGGGTGGAGGGGTGGAGGGGTGGAGGGGTGGTGGGGTGGAGGGGTGGAGGGGTGGAGGGGTGGTGGGGTGGAGGGGTGGAGGGGTGGAGGGGTGGTGGGGTGGAGGGGTGGAGGGGTGGAGGGGTGGTGGGGTGGTGGGGTGGAGGGGTGGAGGGGTGGAGGGGTGGAGGGGTGGAGGGGTGGTGGGGTGGAGGGGTGGAGGGGTGGAGGGGTGGAGGGGTGGAGGGGTGGAGGGGTGGTGGGATGGTGGGGTGGAGGGGTGGTGGGGTGGAGGGGTGGAGGGGTGGAGGGGTGGTGGGGTGGTGGGGTGGAGGGGTGGTGGGGTGGAGGGGTGGAGGGGTGGAGGGGTGGAGGGGTGGTGGGGTGGAGGGTGGAGCGGGGCTGGGGTGGAGGGGTGGAGGGTGGAGCGGGGCTGGGGTGGAGGGGTGGAGGGGTGGAGGGGTGGAGGGGTGGAGGGGTGGTGGGGTGGAGGGGGGCTGGGGTGGAGGGGTGGAGGGGTGGAGGGGTGGAGGGGTGGTGGGGTGGAGGGGTGGAGGGGTGGAGGGGTGGAGGGGTGGAGGGGTGGTGGGGTGGAGGGGTGGAGGTGTGGTGGGGTGGAGGGGTGGAGGGGTGGAGGGGTGGAGGGGTGGAGGGGTGGTGGGGTGGAGGGGTGGAGGGGTGGAGGGTGGAGCAGGGCTGGGGTGGAGGGGTGGTGGGGTGGAGGGGTAGAGGGGTGGAGGGGTAGAGGGGTGGAGGGGTAGAGGGGTGGAGGGGTGGTGGGGTGGAGGGGTGGAGGGGTGGAGGGGTGGAGGGGTGGTGGGGTGGAGGGGTAAAGGGGTGGAGGGGTGGTGGGGTGGAGGGTGGAGCGGGGCTGGGGTGGAGGGGTGGTGGGGTGGTGGGGTGGTGGGGTGGAGGGGTGGAGGAGTGGAGGGGTGGAGGGGTGGTGGGGTGGTGGGGTGGTGGGGTGGAGGGGTGGTGGGGTGGAGGGGTGGAGGGGTGGAGGGGTGGAGGGGTGGTGGGGTGGAGGGTGGAGCGGGGCTGGGGTGGAGGGTGGAGCGGGGCTGGGGTGGAGGGGTGGTGGGGTGGAGGGGTGGTGGTGGGGTGGAGGGGTGGTGGGGTGGAGGGGTGGTGGGGTGGAGGGTGGAGCGGGGCTGGGGTGGAGGGGTGGTGGGGTGGAGGGGTGGAGGGGTGGAGGGGTGGAGGGGTGGTGGGGTGGAGGGGTGGAGGGGTGGAGGGGTGGTGGGGTGGTGGGGTGGAGGGGTGGAGGGGTGGAGGGGTGGAGGGGTGGAGGGGTGGAGGGGTGGAGGGGTGGTAGGGTGGAGGGGTGGAGGGGTGGAGGGGTGGAGGGGTGGAGGGGTGGTGGGGTGGAGGGGTGGTGGGGTGGAGGGGTGGAGGGGTGGAGGGGTGGTGGGGTGGTGGGGTGGAGGGGTGGAGGGGTGGAGGGTGGAGCGGGGCTGGGGTGGAGGGGTGGTGGGGTGGAGGGGTGGAGGGGTGGAGGGGTGGAGGGGTGGAGGGGTGGAGGGGTGGAGGGGTAAAGGGGTGGAGGGGTGGTGGGGTGGAGGGGTGGAGGGGTGGAGGGGTGGAGGGGTGGTGGGGTGGAGGGGTGGAGGGGTGGAGGGGTGGTGGGGTGGTGGGGTGGAGGGGTGGAGGGGTGGAGGGGTGGAGGGGTGGAGGGGTGGAGGGGTGGTGGGGTGGAGGGGTGGAGGGGTGGAGGGGTGGTGGGGTGGTGGGGTGGAGGGGTGGAGGGGTGGAGGGGTGGAGGGGTGGAGGGGTGGTAGGGTGGAGGGGTGGAGGGGTGGAGGGGTGGAGGGGTGGAGGGTGGTGGGGTGGAGGGGTGGTGGGGTGGAGGGGTGGAGGGGTGGAGGGGTGGTGGGGTGGTGGGGTGGAGGGGTGGAGGGGTGGAGGGTGGAGCGGGGCTGGGGTGGAGGGGTGGTGGGGTGGAGGGGTAGAGGGGTGGAGGGGTGGAGGGGTGGAGGGGTGGAGGGGTGGAGGGGTAAAGGGGTGGAGGGGTGGTGGGGTGGAGGGGTGGAGGGGTGGAGGGGTGGAGGGGTGGTGGGGTGGAGGGGTGGAGGGGTGGAGGGGTGGTGGGGTGGTGGGGTGGAGGGGTGGAGGGGTGGTGGGGTGGAGGGGTGGAGGGGTGGAGGGGTGGAGGGGTGGAGGGGTGGAGGGGTGGAGGGGTGGAGGGGTGGTGGGGTGGAGGGGTGGAGGGGTGGAGGGGTGGTGGGGTGGTGGGGTGGTGGGGTGGAGGGGTGGTGGGGTGGAGGGGTGGAGGGGTGGAGGGGTGGAGGGGTGGAGGGGTGGTGGGGTGGAGGGGTGGAGGGGTGGAGGGTGGAGGGGTGGAGGGGTGGAGGGGTGGTGGGGTGGAGGGGTGGAGGGGTGGAGGGGTGGAGGGTGTAGGGGTGGAGGGGTAAAGGGGTGGAGGGGTGGAGGGGTGGAGGGGTGGAGGGGTGGTGGGGTGGAGGGGTGGAGGGGTGGAGGGGTGGTGGGGTGGAGGGGTGGAGGGGTGGAGGGTGGAGGGGTGGAGGGACCCCAGGACTCCTGAGAGTCAGAGGCAGACAATTTCAGCAGCGCTGCCAGGAGCTGGACTGGGCCTCTTTCTGACTCTTCAGAAGGACCCTGCGCCTTCCCATGACTCTTGGTGGCTGCCCTGTGCTGCATTACACAACGCTGCTCAGGCTGGGCCCCAGGGACACTTTGGGTTCCAGCTGGAAACAGCTGTCCAGAATGTAGGCCCACATGGGATACCCGGTTGCACCTCAGTAAAGACTGGCCTCTCCTGGGCCAGGAGCACGTTGCTCACGACGGCAGATGCAGCAGGCATCCCCGGGCGCTGTGGGAATGACGCGGGAAAGCCTGGGGGCCGGCATGGGATGAGCTGACTCACTTCGGAGGCCTGCTGGGTGGGGCAGTGGAAGAGTCAGCCTGTGTGCTCCCCTCAGATGCAGCCCTGCCTTTACAGGAGGTCAGTGGGCAGGTGATGCCGGTGCGGGGCCAGTGGCTGATGGCCAGGTCTATTCCCAGCGTTGGACCGTAAATATTTGAACACCATCCCTGCCTACTCTGGATTTCTGGATGCTGTTTCCTGGGAACTGGGCCACAGGAGCCCCCAAGGTCTATCTGGATCATAGCGAACCCGCCAGGGCTCTGCTTCCAGGCTGCTCACATCGGGGGCCCGCAGCTAAAAGGCCCTCCGGGGAGGACCGGCAGGAAGACCGCTCCCTGAGCGGGAACCTGGGGAGCCTCTGTGCGAAGGGAGGGGCCGAGCGCATGGATTTTGTTCCCCAATGGGTCAGAGTCTGGATCCTGGGCAAGTGACTGGGCCTCTGAGCCTCAGTTTACCTGTCTGTAAAAGGGGACTAATCACATCTATTCTACAGGGCTGTGGTGAGGGTTAAATGACTTATTCATAGGAAGCCTTCCAGGACTGCTGGCTCTCGGAGGCCCCCCAGCCCTACCGCGCACCCTCCCCCGGCCCCTGCCTCACCTCCATTTGCCCGCTCTCTGCTGCGTCATGGAGAGGGGTCCCACCCCAGGAGTCTCTCATGACGGGGGCGCCCATCAGCAGGAGCCGGTCTAGAATGGGCGTGTGGCCGCCTCGAGCAGCAAAGTGGAGGACGGTGGCCCCCTCGTTATCCCGCGCCGTCAGGCCGATGTCTGTGAAGGTGACCTGAGGGACGAGGAGGGGGGATGGGCCAGCTGAGGCTGGACGGGGGTGACCACTCTTACCTCGGGGCAGGAAGCCCTGGGACAGAGCTGGCTCCTCTTGGCGCGTCCCGGGCAGCATGGGAGGAAGTGAGCTCGGTGATTTTGCTGGGAGACTCCACGGTCCCCAAATCTGCCCCAGCCCTGACCGTAAGCTGAACACCCCCAGGGGCTGGTTTCACATATCAAATAAAGAAATGCCTTTGGGCAGCACCTAAGGGACAGTAAGCAGATGTTTGCTGATGAAGGGAGGGAGGGAGGGAGAGAAAGGACATCCTGGCACCAGGCCTGTTTGTACCCTATCACGTCTCCAGCACGGAGATGCCGGGGTGCTGGGAGGCGGGTCCTGAGCAGCCTTCCTCATGGTGGACCCAAGCCTGGTCACCCTGCGGCTTGGGCCCCGTCCTGCTGGCAGCCACATCAGTGACTTCCAGCCAGCCCTCCTCACGGGCCCTCAGCTGCCCCTCTGTGAGGGCACCAGTGGGCTCTGGTCCACGGCACCCGGCCAGGCCCGTGGGCACGCAATGGACTGCGTGCAGCGGGGCAGCCATGTGACAGTGAGACGTCAGGGGCTCTTCTTCTGCCTTCCTGATAGAAGGGGCTGGTGGATGTGGCGTCACCCCCTTTTCTCCCTCTTCCTGCCTTGAATGCGGCCAACTCTTACCATGAGGGAGAGGCTGGGAGAACAGCAGAGATGTGACCCAGTGTCAACGGCCTCTACGTGGAAGGGACAACCTTTCAGTGGCTCAGTGCACTGGTCACTGCAGCCAAACGCTGGCTGATCCAACAGCCAAACGTGTCTGTTAGAAAAAGGCCAGTGAGCCGGGAACAGAGACCCTCCCCTCGGCCAGCTCCCCGAAGGGAGGGGGCGCCCAGCGCTGAGTGGGTGAGCCAGGCTGGACGCCGCCCCCTCCCCTTTCCGTCCACCCTGCAGGAGGCGGGGCTGGGGAGTCACATCTGGAAAAGCCTTTCTGGCCCTGGGACCCCGTGGCCCCAGCTGTTTCTCGCGGGATGAGCCCCTGTGGGGCTCCATGGGGCTCGGTGGACATTCTTCCCTCCTGCCCACACTCCCCCTGCTCCTGGGCACCCCCGCTGCTCCGAGCTGCTTCTCCTCGCCCTGCACAGCCCACTGGCTCACTCCCACACCCTGTGCTGAGCACCTGCTGCGATTGTGGCCCTGCGGCCAGAGATGACGAGGACTCAGGCTCCCGCAGGGCGAGGAGGCCAGGTCTGGGGACAGGCACATTTCTGGGAGGCCAAGATCTGAACTACAGTGAGGGGACATAAGGACAACTCCACCCAGCGGCCCGGGCGGGACCGAAGACGGGAAAGTTAGTGCAGCAGGAGCCGAAGAGCTTTCTCCTGTGAGAGGAGCTGGCCGTGTAGGAGGGGCTGCAGCAAGGAGGCCTGGGAGGGGACGCGGCCTGTACGAAGGTACGGCTGCCTGAGGGGCTGAGGCCAGCCTGGGAGATCCAGCAGCGAAGGGAGGCTGGAGGCAACTGCTGGCGGCCTCTGAGGCCAAGGTGAGTGGCTGGAGGCCAGATTCCTTCCCTCCTTCACTCACTCATCAAACATCTCTGGAGCCCTTACTATGTGCCAGGCACAGGGAATGCAGCAGCAGGGCTGCGCCACTGCTTCCTGGAGCAGCTGGAACTTACAGCCTGGGGTGGGAACAGACAACCACCAAGATGAAGGCAAACACAACGTTTATCAGTGTTGGTGCAGGACAGACAGCAGCAGAGCAGGACGGGGAGCTGGGCCAGGTGGCTGCCATCCTACACAGGCGGACAGGGGATGCAGTGGCGGGGAGGCACACCTGGGGAGCTGTCACCAGGCAGAAGGTGCAGCACGTGCAAAGGCCCTGGGGCAGGGAGGCCGGCCTGCTGGAGGGAGGGCTGGAAAAGCAGGCCCCATGCGAAGGGAGGAAGGTTTTGAGTGAGGAAGGGCTCTCCCTTCTCCACCAGTGACCTGCGTGACCTTCAGAGATGCCAGCAGACCCTGGCGCTCCCAGCTCGCAGCCCTTCAGCGGCTCCCCAGTGCCCCAGGAAAGAGCCCAGGTCCTCCCGGCGCCTTGGTCTGCCTTTCCGCCTCACGCCACCCCACGGGCTCTCCCAACTGTGACTGAGCTGGGCCCCCGCTCCTCCAGGAACCACCCCCTGCCCAGCCACCTCCTGCCCAGCCTCAGTTCTGCCCCTCCCCAGAGAGACCTCTCCACTCTGAGACTTGGCCGGGTCTCTGTAATGGACCCTCAGAGCTCCCAGGCCAGGTTTTTGGTGGCGGAGCCAGGAAGTCCTCAGCCCTGGAAGAAGTGTTGGCGGAAGGCATCCTCCCCAAGCTGGGTCACTCTGCGTTCCTTCTGGAAAGAGGTCTGGGTGACCCTTCGACGGGTCCAGCGGGCAAGAGGGGAGGGGTCTGGCCCTGGGCTCCAAATGGCCAGGGCCAGGCACTGCCTGTGCCAGAGACAGAGCAGCTGGGCACTGACGCTGAGGACTCCTGGGGGAGGGGCAGGAGAGCCCCCAGGGGGCCCTGCACACGCCCACGGTCCTGCAGGGGCTGACTTTCAGTCCGCAGCCACCTCCAGTCAAAGCTGTGGGCTCCAGGCTGCACCGCGGGGCCGAGACTGGGCCTGGCATGTGGGTGCTCTGAGCCATGGGCCGGCCCATCTGCTCCCCCAACCACCGTGTGGGTCCTCGGACTTCCTGCGGGCAAACTGAGACCCAGTTTGGGTGTGCCGCGCCCACCCCAGCCGGGAGCCACTCGCTCGAAGGCGGTTCTGCAAGCGAGTTGCCAGCTTTCCCGGCCCTCCCCTGCCCGCGCCCCCGGCGGCCCCTTACCAGCCAGACGACGAGCGAGTAGTGGCCGCGGGCAGCGGCGGCGTGCAGGGCGCTCATGCCGTCGAGGGCGCGCAGGTGTACGTCGGCGCCGCAGTCCTTCACCAGGAACTGGGCCAGGTGCAGGTGGCCCTCCTGGCAGGCCAGGTAGAGCGGGGAGGCGCCGCTGCGCGTCCGCCGGTTCACGCCGCTATGGGGGAGGGCGGGGTTCAGAGGGCGTTCGGCCCGGGGGTCGCGGGGAGCCGCTCCAGCCAAGGACCCAGATCGGGGAGGGGCGTCCCGGCACCTGGCTGAGCTGTTGCGGCCACCCCGCTTCCCGGCTGAGGTGAGGGGCCCAGCCGGCCACCTGTAGCGTTGCACAGGTTGCGCACGGCGCAAGGGCACGGGATCGGGGCGGGGTGAGGTGGGCACGGGCCGCCGGAATCCAGCTTCCCCTCCCCCATCCCCCTCCCCATCAAGATGTGCGCGCCGCCAGGGGTTGGCCGGCAGAGGGCGCTTCTTAGGGGGTGACTAGCCCAGCAGGGCCTGCAGTGGACGGGTCAGGGAACCTCCAGAGCTGGGGGCCTGCTCTGTACAAGGGGCCAGTGAGCAGGGCAGTAGCCCTTCTGTGGTGCCCAGCCCTGGCATCCGAATTCCAGGCCCCCATGTGGATGGACTGGGGCAGGGTCGTCAGATTTCCTGCATCCGGCTTTGCCTCTATGGTGCTGCAGGCCCAGGAGAGTTCTTGGTCCCCAGGGCAGCCCCTCCCCAAACCGGACCCACGCCCTGTTGACAAAGACTTCACCTCTAGGTCCTGTGGTCGGTGCCGGTGGGAATGTGGGCCCTGGGGCGGGGGACCTTCCCGTGTGCTTGTGTGTGCTTTAATGTGAAATCTTCCACTTTTCAAATGACAGAAGCTGCTTCTAAAACTGCCGGTCTAAGAGACACTCTGTGGCCGGCCGGGCCCGGGGCAGCTGGTGTGGACGCTCTGGGGAAGATCCGCAGAGGCGAGTCCCGAAGGCCTTTGCCGAGGGGTCGGGATGGGAAGGCCCAGGGACAGGACCACTGTTCCACAGCTGAGCTGTCCGGCCTCGTCCAGGAGCAACCGTGGGGTGGCCAGGACAGCCAGCCGGCCAACAAGAGGCCCGCAGAGGAGAAGGCGTGTGGTTACAGAGGCAGGCGGGTTTGGGGGACAAAGGCCAGGTCAGGTGTGGGGCGGACACGGAGTCCCACCCCCAGCCAGGGCAGTAGCCCTGAGAACAGACGGTGGGGGGCAGGCCACGTGCACGGCACCCTAGATGGCCCGTTGTGTGCCCAGGGTATCTTTTGTGGGGCGCAAGGGCCACAGCGGTGCCCACGATGGGGAAGGGGAGTCCCGCTGCCCGCTGCCCCCGCCTCGCCATCCACCAACTCCAGGCGGTGGGACAGGGGTTCACAGTGTCAGGAACCGGACAGTGTGGAGGGAGAATTCAGGCCGACCTGAAAGGGCCCCCAAGTCCACTGCACAGCCTCTGCTCCCTTCGGGTGGCTTGAGGGGGCCACCTTCCCAGCCAGGGGAAGCCGGGCCCTGAGACGCCCCCAGGCAGGGCCGGGAGCTGCCTGAGCATATAGAGCGCCTCCTGCTCTGACTGCTGTAGCAGCTTCCTCGCCGTTCTCACTGCCCCCTCCACGCTCCGAGCCTCACCCCGAGCGCTCTCCGCCCGCGCCTTGGCCACAGACTTGTCCCTCCACACTCCCCTCCCCCAAGGCCCGCCTCCAAGGCGTCAGCCCCTCCTCCTCCGCCGCCTCGGTGTGGCCTCCCCAGCACCTGCACCCCCCGGACTGCCCAACAGGCGACGCTGCGGCTCCTCACCTGCCGTGGGCGGCCGTCAGGAGCTTCAGGCAGGTCAGGTCCCCGCTGACGGCGGCGTGGTGCAGCGGCAAGGCCCCCTCCAGCGTCTCCAGCGTGGCTGCGTGACCCTCTCGCAGCAGCCACTCCACCAGCACCGGGTGTCCGAAGCGGGCGGCCAGGTGCAGCGGGGAGACGCCCGAGGAGTCTCGGTCCTACGGAGGCACGGACGGGGCGGTGAGCGGGCGGTGGGCCCGGACCCAGCCCTGCCCGGCAGCACCAGTGCGGCCAGGGCCAGCCGCCCGGCACCACAGCGCCCGGGACCCCGGCGGAGAGCTTCCGCCCCGCCCCTCCGTCCGGCGTGCTCCATCGCGGGGCGTGCGGAGGGAGGTCTCTGGGACTGAGAGGTCGGCGGCAGGGCCAGGATCAAGTCCAGGCCTTCTGGGTCCAAGTGCATCCGAGCTCCCTCCCCTTCTCAGCTCGCAGTCAGAGCGGCTTCCGCTCGCCCAGCTGCGCCCGCGCCGGCCGGTGGCCTGCCCCGTGTCCAGGGCTGCGGCTTCTCTGGGCCTCTGCCCCACCCCCACTGAGCGCCCACCCGCCGGCCCCCGAGTCCTCTTGCCGGGGACCCTATCCACCGTGGGCCTCTGGCAGACCTGGGCGTTCTCCCAGGCACAGAGGTGGCCCCGCTCCCGCCCCCGGGGTTGTGCGAAGAGCCGCTGAGGATGAGGACGGCGGCCTGGAGGCTGTTGGGACGCTCAGGCTGTGACTGCCGAGTCCTCCCCGTCCCGGACCGAGCGGGTCACGGTGATGCCCACCCCCCGACTCCGGCCTCTGGGAGGACGTCCTTACACCGTCAGAGCTGGCTCACCGACCTCCCGTGGTCCTTCACCCCCACACGGAGCACCCACCGGGCCGGCAGGAGAAGGGAGAGGCGGGCCCTGAGACTCTTCTCTTCACATCAAGGTTCTCGTCCCACTGCCCCCCACAGCTGCGCCTGTGCTGTCACCCACCGGGGCCCTCGGGCGTCCAGGCCGGTGCCCACAGCTCCCGGGCCCGAGTGCCCACCTTGCTTCTCTTCGGAAGGACCCTTTTCTAGACCCTTCAGAAACAGGCCCACGGATCAGGCCTGATAAGGGCCCCGTGAGATCGCCACTGGCAAGGCCAGGCGCCCCTGGGTGGGACGTGGGGAGGAAGAACAAGGATGGCCACTCTGTGCTGGGCGCTGGGGGACGCGAGGGGGTTTAGGAGGTGCCCACTTTGGGGGCGGAGGGATGTTGGGCAGAGACAGACGCCATTGACTGTGCCGTGGGGCCCGCGTGGTGACTCCCCGAGAGGAACAGCCCAGGGCCGAGGTGCCCAGGGGAGGCCGAGGGCTCCGGATCCGGCTCTCAGCTCACGCCTCCCTCCATCCCCATGGACACGGGTCCCCCCGCGGCCACCGTGCCCGCTCGGCTCACCTGCAGACCGCAGCCCCCTTCGCGCACCAGCCAGCACATTTCGGCCAGGCTACCAGTGGCGGCGGCGTCATGCACCGGTGTGGCCCCGTTATGGGCCCGCTGGTTGCCGGGTAGCTGGGCCCGCTGAACCAGGAACTTGACGCAGGCCAGGTGGCCGGCCCGGGTGGCGTGGTGCACCAGGCCAGCCCCCAGGGCGTCGGTGACCCCCGGGCCCAGGGCACCCGCCTCCAGCAGCCGCTCCAGGGTGGCCAGGTCCCCATCCTTGGCGGCCACGAGCGCCCGCTGCTCCTCCATCCACCCGGCCGGCTCTCCTCGACTCGCGCACAGGCCCGGGCTTCCTGTTTCAGGCGTGGACGCAGCTCCCGGCTCCGGTTACCTGATAAGCGGCGCAGAGGGCAGATGGGAGGCGGCAGGGGGGTGGGGGGACAGGCCTTGGGGACCGGGCCTCCGCAGCCCAGCCCCAGCCGCTCCCGCGGCGCCCGGAGCTGCGGTGGGCAGAGGGCGCGGGGGGGAAGGGCCCACACCGGGTTTGGGTTGGGGGTGGGCGCTGGCCCGGGGGGCACTGCCCTGTGCTGGCCCACGCCTCCTCCTCCCGTGGAGCGAGGGCTGGGATGGACTTACCGCGTCGAGCAGGTGTTCACAGTGGCAGTGTCCTTTCCAGAAAGCTGTAGGCTCCCGAGTGTCTGCTTCCCCCAGGCTGGGGGCAGCCGCCCTGAGGGCTGTGCTGGGCCATGGGAGGCCACCTGGGAGACCCTTCTCACAGGAGGGCGGACCCATCCAAGTGGAGCCCTTTCTGGGGACCTTAAGTGTTTGGGACATGTTGTCACCCACCGGGAGCTGGGGGCCTTCCTGGCCCCTGGGAAATCTATGCTGGATCCTGGCCTCAGCTGGCCTTGGAGGCTCCGTGAACCGCTGGACAGCAGCTGCTCCCCAGGGCCGGTGACGGGCACAGGGCCCTGACCGAGAGTCTCTGGCGCTGCAGCTAAAGGTCCCGAGTGCATTTTTCAGAGCTGCCAAGCATCTTTTTCCAGACTGTTCTCTTCCGTGGGGCTGGACACCCATAGTTCTTTGCTGGGGGAGTCGGGACACCACAGCCTCTGCCTGGCGGAAGCAGGATGCTGCATGTTGGGGACCTACTTTCTAGAGCTCCCAGAGACACAGTCGCAAGCCGAGTTCCTGAAGCTAAGGCGTGATTATGCAGTGAGCAGTGGGTCTGACCCCACCCCACTGCCGGCACAGACACACTGTGCCCCCAAGAAGAACCCACTAGAAGAACCACAAAATGTCCAAAACAAGCACTGGAAGCTTTTATTAGTTCATCTAATTTCTGACGGTTGTTTCCTCAGAGCCATCACGAAGCTCCTTGCACCTTTCAACCGCACATTACAAGTGTTATTCAATTAAAAAAACCCACTCCTATGTAAATGTCTCCACAGACATGACATTTGATGTGAATCAGACACCACAATGCCACTGTGAAGACCAAAGAATCCTCCCGCAAATACAACTGAGATGGGAGCTGAGCGAGGGATGAACGACTTTCCACCTTGGGAATGAGCCAGCATCACGCAGGCGCTGCCGCCCGTGACTCTGACGGCTGAGCTGAAACCCTGAGCAAATGATCGAATGGAAGGGACGGGAGGGGCCTGCGGACTGGGAGAGAGGGCGCCCAGTGGTCGATGGCCCGAGTGACCAGCAAGTGATCAGGAGGATGGGCGGGCCCGGAAGCGGGGGGACGCCCAGCGGGGAGGGGCCTGACCACAGGGGCCCCCACCCTCTGGAAAGGGCTTGAGAAGGGCCATGAGGGTGAGGAGGGACCGACCTCTCAGGCAACAGGTGCACAGAGGCCAGGACAGCAGCCAAAAACCAGGTCTCCTATTTCCATGAGAGCAGCTGACAATCAATTATAAATACTAGGATTTTACCTTTCGGATAAAAATGCCACCTTCCAGGAAGGGCGTGCTTACAACAAGCTCGCCCCGCTTCCCAGAGGGGAGGGTGGACGCGGCTAAAGAGTTTCTAATCCAACGGTGCCACTCGGCAGCAGTGACAGGGACGGTCCCACGAGGGCATCTTGTCCTGGGCCCCTCAGCACCGGTGGCGTCTGTGGGCCCAGCAGACCCGCTCCCTCACTGACCAAGGGACGGGAGGGAGCCCGGAGCCCACACGCTCTGGGACAAGAGGAAGACTCCTTTGGGCACCGCCCTGGGCACTAGGCCTGGCCCTCCAGCCGGGCCACCGCCTGCTTCAGGTCCTGCACGACGAGGTCCACTTCGGCCCGGGTGGTGCCGCGGCCCACGCTGAGCCGGATGGCGTTCCTGGCCAGGTCCAAGGGGACGCCGCAGCTCAGCAGCACCGGGGATGGCCTGTGGGGCGGGGAGATGGGCCAGCCATCAGGACACGGGCTCTCCCGGGCTGCCGCGTGTCCTCGGCCAGCTCCCCACTGGCCACGCACACTCTTTGGCCCACCGTCACCAAGGGCCGGCTCAAAGCCTCCCTGCTCTCCAGCCGGGCCTGCCCTGGCACAGACCCCGACCCCGGGAGCACAGAGGTGGCCGTTGGCCCCTGCACCCGAGAGCCGGAGCCCGGGGTACTGTGGCAACTCCCGTCTCCAAGGAGCTAGCGGGCTCGGTTCCTGGAGGGGACGCTGAGCCACACGCGAGGCAGAGGGACGGCCTCCTGCAGACCCTGGAGGCTGCAGCCTGCCCAAGTCAGTGCTGAGTTTGGTCCCGGTGCCCTGGCTTCCAACAGAGGCCTGTTGCTCATCACGACCACAGCTCCGCTCTCTCCAGAGCCCAGGTGGCCGCATCCAGCTCTACTCCCGCCTGCAGGGCCCCCCAAGAAACCGAACCCCCTTCTCTTCCTCCAGCAGGGCCGCTCCCGATGCCCAGGCCCGAGGCTCCACCCTCCCCTCCCGCTTCCACCCGCTCCTGGCAGGGGGCGTGATCTGAACCCAAATCTGGTCACAGCTCCCGGTTTTCTCGAGGCTGAAGTGGGCACCCGCATCCCGGCCCTGCTGCACCAGCCCGCCCCTCCTCCCCGCTCCCCACCTCACGCGGAGCCCTGCTGCCCGTCTCCCGGTCCAGCCCGAGGCCCCTGAAGGCTGCAGCTCCCACTCGCTCCTCCCGAGGGCCTGTGCCGTCTGATCACTGTCCACGCCCCTGCTAGGCTGCAGAGCTGCCCAAACCTAGAGCCCGGATGCGCCCTGCATGCCGCGGCCAAGTACGTGGAGAGCACTCACCGGTCTCCATGGTCCGAGTGGCACGCAGCCCCCAGGCTGGCCAGCAGCGTCCTGCACTGGGCCAGCACCAAGTGGCCTAGGAGACAGAGCACAGGGCCCCTGAGGTGGAGTCCAGGCGGGGGCTGCCTCTCTTCCCTGCTGCAAGTTTGGACGCTCCCTCCCTCATACCACCTGACGGAATCCCAGGGCACAGGTCCCTCTGACGGCAGGTGAGAGAAACCACAGCAGGTCCCAGAGGAAGCGCTTCCTCTGCCCCTTGGCTGCAGAAAAGCAGACACTCTTCGGCCTCATAAGACTGGCCTTGAGAATGTGGTACCATCAGCTGCCTGGCAGGACTCGCAGAATCCTGACGAGCTGCCTTACCGAATAACGTGCTGTCCTGGTAATAACGTCTAACCTGACGTCTCCGTTTTCTAAAGGGAGAGACACTGGGAGCTTGTCTGTGTTAAGCTAGAAGGCACTTCCCTCTTCCTTCACAGGCACAGAGATTTAAAAAAATACAATGATGGGAATTCCCTGGCGGTCCAGTGGGTACGACTCTGCCCTCTTACTGCCGAGGACCCGGGTTCGATCCCTGGTCGGGGAACTAAAAATCCCACAAGCCACGTGGCGCAGCCAAAAAAAACCCAAAACATAAACAAACAAAAAAACCCCAACACCGATGACTGCGATTTAATTAAAACGAGCAGCCTGTCTCATTTAAATTAACACAGGTCATCACAGAATATACAGTCTGCCCCCATCACAGAATATACAGTCTGCCCCACAGAATATACACTAGAGGGAGGAACTTCCCTTCCCACAGCGGGGAGACCTGGAGAGTTAGCCGTGTGCTTCCTTCCCAACGAGGATGCACTCCAGACCCGGTGATGGCCGCCCCAGGGTTTCTTCGTGGTGCAAACACGCTGCCCCGTTTCTCAGAGTGACCATGAGGCAACGACCTCTTCTTCTAAGAGGTGAAAACTGCCCTTCAGGTCGGCTCTCTGGTGCTCTCGGGGCCACCGTAATCTCCTCCCAGACAAACAGGATGCTCTACACCCAGGACTCAAGCCTCAGGGACTCCGGGCAGCCAAGTCCTAAGCGTCTGGGATACGAGTCGCCCTAAGGCTAATCCTAACACTAACCCCAAGCCTAATCCTAACCCGAACCCTAACTTTTCCAGCTGGGAGGCAGAGATCGCGGGAACTAATGAAGCCCACAGATCTGCACTTCAGCCTGACTCTGGGCCAGTTTTCACTTGGTTGCCTCTACTTTCCTGACCCTCATAAAATGTTTTGTAAAAATTGCAGACAAAGATGGACCAACTAGCCTAAAATTCAGTTCACTTTATCTCCATCCCTCACATCTTTGGGGCGGGGCTAGGACCCTGTGAGAGCTGAGCGCCGCTGTGCTGTGTCCAGAGAGAGCCTTAGCACCTGGAGCAGGTCAGCAGCTGTGCCCAGAGCCCCACCACCACAGGACAGTGCCTGGTGGGGTGACCCTGCCCTCGGCCAGTGCCCACGCCTCCCCACAGCTCAAGCTGTGCCCAGCCCAGCCCAGCCCCCAGCCAGGGAGAGCTGGGGGCAGTCGTCACCTTGCAGCCGGGGTCCCTGGATGGAGAAGTTACAGGTGTTGGGGAGTCGCTCAGTGCCTGGAAACTGGCTGTTCAGATGGACTCGCTCACCAAACTCAGCCTGGAAAATGAACAGAATATGTGCAGTAACATCTTCGAAGCCCCCTCCCCCCAACTGCTTGAACTTCAGACTTTCTGGAAAACAAAACCTCACTCTCGGGAATTCCCTGGCAGTCCGGTGGTTAGGGCTCTGCACTCTCACTGCTGAGGGCCTGGGTCCAATCCCTGGTTGGGGAACTAAGATCTCAGAAGCCACACGGTGTGGCAGGAAAAAAAAAAACCTCACCCTCAACACACAGAATGATTATCTTACCGATAAGCATCTACTGATAATAGTCAGGGAGACTGACTATGGAGAGCAAAGTTAACTGGGAGAAAAACCTTCTGAATACATTGGATCGTCTTCACACAACCCTGAGATATTCCCCCTCTGGTATTTCTGTCACGTGTCTGAGAAAGTCGCCTGGTCCGGAGCCCGCCTTGGGGGCCTCGGCCCCGCTGCCCCCAGAGCTCCGGGCCACGGGTGCTCACTGTCCCCAGAGCCCCGGGCCACGGGCGCTCACTGCCCCCAGAGCCCCGGGCCACGGGCGCTCACTGCCCCCAGAGCCCCGGGCCACGGGCGCTCACTGTCCCCAGAGCCCCGGGCCACGGGCGCTCACTGCCCCCAGAGCCCCGGGCCACGGGCGCTCACTGTCCCCAGAGCCCCGGGCCACGGGCGCTCACTGCCCCCAGAGCTCCGGGCCACGGGCGCTCACTGCCCCCAGAGCCCCGGGCCACAGGCGCTCACCGCCAGCCTCTCCTCCAGGTAGTCACGCACAGCCTGCATGTGGGCTTCATAGCATTCGCACTTCTCTGCCACCAGCTCAGCCGCCTAGGGACACAGGAGGGCCCCTCAGTTACGGTGAAACAAGGGGAGCAAGACAGCTTTAAGCAGCAGAGGTGATTCTCCCCGAAGGCAGACCAGTGACACGGCCTCAAACTGCTCACTCTCTGGAACCTCACGGATACACAGTACGCGCCGACCGTGTGACCGGGGCCGGGATAAGTGCCGAGTACCCTTCACTTGTTAACAGGAATTTACTTTTTCAGGCTTCCGGATACCCCAGGCGCTGGAGGGTCCCTAGCCGGTGACCAAAGGCAATCCCAGTCCTGAAGGCACATCCGTCCCAGGGACAGACACACCAGGGAAGAGGTGACCACGGTAGACCGACGGGTGGGCGCCGTGATGGGAACTCGGGGCAGCAGGGAAGGGCATTCCAGGCAAAGGCCCTGCAGGGGGAAAGGCGAGCGCTCCTGGAACACAGTGAGCGAGGGGGACAGCGCCCCAGAGGCCCCAGGACAGGCGGGATCTGAGCCTAAACACAAGGCAGACGCACGTGGATTTTGAGGAAGGGGTGGGCTGCTCTGATTTGTGTGTTAGAACTGGATGCTACATGGAGAGTGGATGCGGCGTCCACACACAAGACGGGGATGATCCGGCCTAGAGTCGGTACAAGAGGCAGGTCCTGGACCTCTCGTGGAGACTGAACGGACAGGCCCGCTGCTGCATCAGGTGCGGGGGACGGGACAGGGCAGATCAAGGGCACCTCCTAGATTTCCCAGCTGAGAGCCTGGGTGGCAGGAGGCACCACGGGGAGAGACGCCAACGATGCAGGAGAGACAGCAGGACACATCGTGGGCTCAGAGGACACGTTGAGGAAGAAGGTGGGACATGGGCCTCCCAGCAGGTCAGGACCTGCCCTGAGACGTCAAGTCCAAGACCGGAGCACAGGCTGGCATCAGAGCCACGGGACAGGGTGAGCACAGTGAGAGAGAGAGGAGGCACCCAGGATGCTGACAGGTGAAGAGGCAGAGAAGGAACCTCTGGGGGGAGAAGCGGTCCCACAGCTGCAGGAGGTCACAGGGCAAAATGGGGACCTCCTCGACCAGCTTCTGGGGAGCAGAGCAGGTGTCAGGAGAAGGGTAGGGGGTGAGAGTGCGTGTGGGCTGCTCCGTGGGGCGGAGGACCCGGGAAGAAGCTGGAGCAATGAGGACCATGGGTGGCCGGTTTTAAAGGCTGGGGGAGGAACACCCTGGCAGAGGACTGTGAGGGTGCAGGGCAGGGGGTGGCCGCAGGGGGGCGCCTTTCTTCAGCCGGCACACGGGGAAGGGGTGGAAGGCAGCATAGAGACCTTGACTCGCCCCAGGGGGGCCAGGACACACCTCCCAGGGGAGGGGGGGCGTGTCCCGAGCCAGACCACACCGAGGAGGGCCAGGCTGAGCAAGGGGAGGGGGCGACAATGGTGTGCCACCCCTCCAGTGACAGCAGGGTCAGAGGGCCCGGGCACAGGTGCAAGCCAGGAGCGAGGAAAGGGTCACGGCTGCAGAAGGGAGCGGAGGGGCCTGCTGCTGCTGCGCCGCCATCTAATCCTCATCAGGAAGATCTTGAAGAAGCTGCCCCTCTGTCACCATCTCGGGGGGCGGGGGGTAACTGGACCCAGGGGAGGAGCAAACCTGTGGTGATGACGTCATTGCTTTTAATATTAGAAGAGACTTGAGAAAAGATACTTCCCTTTTAAATGCTAAGCGTATGAAACCCTCTCCACATTTCTTAAACAGCACATCTCCAGGTTGATAAACACCATTCAAGGTTCCTCTTATGTTGGTCTGTTTCTTGGGATCATAAACGTGATCTCTCCTAAAGCCAGGATACCTATTAAAGCTGCTGGGAAACTGATGTGAGATCGTAGAAAATACGCGCTCTGGCCTCCGCCCTGGACCAGGCACAGAGCTCCTGAGACCCTTGGAATTTCCCAAGCATGAGGAGCAGCCTTTATTCTAATATTCTGGCTTGGGCTCTGCTTCCTGCTGCCAAGCTCCTAAATCCCTTGGAACTTCCTGGGCGACAGTGTCTTTTGCCCTAATGAGGCGACCCTGGGTGGGCTCCTGGATAGGGGCTGGTCACCGAGTCCTGATTAGAAGCCTGGAATTTTTGTAGAGACGGGAGAGGGGCTGGAAACGGAGTTGATGACTGATCAAAGCCTCCATAGAAACCTCAACAGTGTGGGTTCAGAGAGCTTCCAGGTTGCTGATCACAGAGGTGCTAGGAGGCTGGTGCCTGGAGAGGGCATGGAAGCCCCTTCCCACATCCCCTGCCCCACACTTCTCTTCCTTCTGGAGGTTCACCTGTACGCTTTATCATATCCTTTCATAATAAACCAGTACTCTAGTTTCTCTGCGTTCTGTGAGCTGTTCTAGCAAATACACTGAACTCAAGGAGGGGCCGTGGGAACCTCTGATTCACAGCTGGTTGGTCAGAAGTGCGGGTGGCAGTTGGCATCTGAAGTTGTGGGTGCCCACAACTGAGCCCTTAGCCTGTGGGCTCTGACAGTAACTCTGGGTAGACAGTGTCAGAATTGAATTGTAGGAAACTCAGCTGGTGCCAGAGAATTGCTGGGTGGGGACCCCCAACCCCGCACATCTGGTGTCAGAAGTGTGGTGAGTGTGGCAGTGGTGTGAGAGTGAGGCGGAAACACAGGAGGAAGACATCGATGGACAACACAACGGCTTCAGCTGTCCGAGGTCACCAAGGCTTACCTTCCCAAGGCCGGCAATCATCGGGGTGTTCTCTGTCCTGTAAGAGAAAAAGGATTCAATCCTATTTCCACGCAAAGCGATTAACAGACATCCCTGGAAGGAATCCTGTCTATCTGAAAGTCAGATGTTCAAATAAAGTCACACCAACATCTTTCCTAAACAAGGGCAGCTGCCAGCCCCCAAACCCTCGTCATCGCCCAGGGACAGTAGACGTGGCCCACTGTGGGCAACATACAGTGGGCATCCAAGTGACAATTCTACCTGGACCCGCCTCCTACCCAGGAGAAAGCCCTCCTCCAACTGCAGGCCCCAGAGCCCCCCTCTTTGGTCTCCCTGCCAAACCAGGTGAGGGTCTGAGGAACTCACTCCCCACTCTGTTCCCTTCAGCTGACGTTTCAGCTGAAGCCTCTCAACTGTAATATGGGATGAATCTTTTGTTACTACAGACTTGGGGCATAGTGTGTGTGTTCAGGGGGGCTGTGCAGGAGGGGACAGGAACACCCCCGAAGACCAGTGGTTCCCATACACTGATATAACAAACTGAAAAACTACTCTTTGGGTTTCCCTGGTGGCGCAGTGGTTGAGAGTCCGCCTGCCGATGCAGGGGACATGGGTTTGTGCCCTGGTCCGGGAGGATCCCACATGCCGCTGAGCAGCTGGGCCCGTGAGCCATGGCCGCTGAGCCTGCGCGTCCGGAGCCTGTGCTCCGCAACGGGAGAGGCCGCAACAGTGAGAGGCCCGCGTACCGCCAAAAAAAAAAAAAAAAAAAAGAATGTGTATTTTGCTGTTGTTGGGTGGAGTGTTCCAAACAGGTTGATTAGATCCTGTTGGTTGATGGGTGTTATTGCATTCTTCTACACCTTAGCCAATTTTTGTCTAGTTGTTCTATCCATTGTTGAGGGAAGGGTGTTGAAGTCTCCATCTATAATTGTGGATCTGTCTATTTTTTCCTTTCAGTTTAGTTTGGTTTTTTTATTCCTCACATACTTTTCAGCTCTACTGTTTAGTGCATCCACATTAGGATTGCTATGTCTTCTTGGTGGACTGATTCTTTTATCATTATATAATTCCCCCTGCCTCCCCCATCCCCGGTAATTTTCTATTTTCTTTGCTCTGGAGTCTCCTTTATCTCATGTTATATAGCCATTCCTGCTTTCCTTAGATTAATGTTAGTGTGATACACTTTTTTCCAACCTTTACTTTTAACTTGCCTCTTGCTATATTTGAAGCAAGTTTCTTATAGACTGCATATAGTTGGATCCGTTTTTTAAATTTTTATTCTGCCAATCTCTGCCTTTTAATTGGTATATTTATACCATTTACATTTAATGTAATTGTTGATGTTCGGGCTTAAGTCTTCCATTTTATTTTTTCTCTGTTTTCTTTTTCCTACCTTTCTGTGGGTTACTTAAACAGTTTTCAGAAGTTCAAGTGAAGAACAGGAACCTTACCTCCTTTTACATCCCTTTACCCTCCCCCATTCATAATATAATTATCTTAAATATTTCTTCCACATACATTTTGAAACACATCAGACAGTGCTATGATTTTTGCTTAGGCCATCAAACATAATTTAGAAAACTGAAGAGAAGGAAAGTCTTTTATTTACCGTTTTTTTTTTTTTTTTTTTTTTTTTTTGTGGTACGCAGGCCTCTCACTGTTGTGGCCTCTCCCGTTGCAGAGTACAGGCTCCGGACACGCAGGCTCAACGGCCATGGCTCACGGGCCCAGCTGCTCCGCGGCACATGGGATCTTCCCGGACCAGGGCATGAACCCGTGTCCCCTGCATCGGCAGGCGGACTCTCAACCACTGTGCCACCAGGGAAGCCCCCTATTTACCCATATTTTTGTTTACCATGCTCTTTCTCTCTGATGTTCCAAGGTTCCTTCTTTTACTGTTTCTTTTCTGTGTAAAGAACTTCTTTAGTCATTTTTAGCGTAGGTTTTCTGGTGACAAATTCTGTTAGTTTTCTCTTTCATCTGAGAATGTCTTGATTTCCTCTTCGTTCCTGAAGGATATTTCTGCTGTGTTTTTAATTTGGTTTGACAGTTCTTTTCTTTGAGCACTTGAAAATTTTTGCATACTTTCTCTGGCCTCCATGGCTTCAGAAGAGTAATCTACTGTCATTCAAATTATTTTCTTCCTATAGATAAGGTGTTATTTATTCTTTCCTCTGGCTGCTTTCAAGATTTTTCTTTGTCTTTCTTTTATGGAAGTTTACTATTTATGTCTTAGGGTAGATTTCTTTTGGTTTATCCTGTTTGGGTTTTGTTCAGCTTCTTGAATCTGTGGGTTTATGTCTCTTGCCAAATTTGGGAAGTTTTCAGCCATTATTTCTTCAAGTTCTTTTTCATCCCACCCTCTTTCTCCTGTCCCTCCAGGACCTCAATGAAATGAATGTTAGATCTTTTGCTATAGTCCCACAGGTCCCTGGAGGCTCTGTTCAATCTTCTTCCAGTCTACTTCCTGTCTGTTTTTTATATTGGTTACTTCTATTGTTCTTTCAGTTCACTCTTTCCTCTGTTGCCCCATTCTGCTGGTGAGCCTGTCCACTGAGCTTTTCACTTTGGCTGCTGTAGTTTTTAGTTCTACAATTTCTGTTTGGTTCTTCTCTACATCTTCTTTGCTGACACTTTCTATTTCTTCTGTTTCGAGGGTATTCATAATTGCTCATTAAAGCATTTTTATTGTGTTTGCCTTAAAATCTCTTATCAGATAATTCTAACATCTTTGTCATCTCAGTATTGGCATCTCTTGATCGTCTTTCTTCTTTGATTTAAGATCTTTCTGGTTCTCAGTATGATGAGAGATTTTCAGTTGAAACCTGGACAGCCCTATGTCGTTATGAATCTGGATGCTTCTTAACCCTTCTGTATTAGCTGTCTTTTTTTGACCTTCCTCTGGCAGGAGTGTGCCAACTGACTACTGCCAAGCGGGGGCAGACGTCCAGGTTCCCTCCTCGGCCCGTGTCAACATCCAAGAGGAGATGTTAGTGATGGGTATGGGTGGAAGCCCAGGGTGCCCACGTGGTCTCCACTGACACCTTGGTGGGGTGCATGACTGTGTTGGGGCAAAAGTCCTGGCTCTTCACTAGGCCTTGTCTGACACAGGCAGGGCGTGGGGCTCTTGTCACAGCCTGTGTGGGTGAAGTCTGGGCTCCCTACTCTCCTTTGTGGCACAGGTGGGGGTAGCAGCAGTTTACCATGGTGACGGGCTGGAGAAAAGCAGGTATTGTCTAAAAGTTCTCTGTATTGCTAGGCTCTCCTTTCCCTGGTCCACTGGCTGGAGAGAGAGGGCTTTCTTGGGCATTTTTCATCAGCCCTTATTGGTGTTTCTGAGTTGCAGGCTTCTTCTGCTCTAATTCTGGAATAAAGGAAGCAAGAGAAACCCTAGGGAACTCACCACATGTTGTCTATTTCTTCCTCTTGTTATCAAGTTTCTGACAACACGTGTGGTGCTGGTGCCACCTCATTCCCTGGTTAAAACACCCTTGCAGGTCACGGGGACACAGGCGCTTTCAGAGAGGAAACCAGGTGCTCACCCCACAGTCAAGAGAAGAGCAGCACATCTCAGCTGGGGGGCTCCGGCGGCACCTCTTTGGTGGGCTGGGCCAAAATAACAAAAGGAACTGGATGCTTTGAAGCAGCTGAAAGAGACTTCCTTCATCTGCTTTGAATCATCCCCAACGAGACTGCAGATCTGTGAGTCCCAAGTGTAGAACCGGCCAGTGGAGCCATGTCTGACTCAGTGGAGATGACAGCGCTGTGCTATCACCGTGCTTCCAAGAGACGGGAGAGCCACTGCCCTACATACAGACAACACAGCCAGCGGTCCAGACACCTCGTTAAACTTCTACCTTACCCTGGCCTGAAATTCCGTTCTTGTCCACCTCCAAACAGCATAGGGTACAGAGGGGTGAGTTCACCGAGCCCTCGGACATAAAGTGCTCCAATCCTGGGGCCATAGAACTGAAAGAAAAGTCAGTCATTTATTCAACAAGAACCTTCTGGGGACCTTTTCCATATATGTATTGAGAGGCCCACAGAGATACTCTATGACGTCCAGGCCTGCCTCCTCCGGTCCCGCAGGTGGCCACCCATCCCCACTGCAGACACGCGGGGGTCACAGAAGCCTTTGGGTGGGGGCAGGTGCTGGACTCTGGCCCCCAGCTCGGGGGCAGCAGAGCACCTGCACAGCGTGTGGGAGACTCTGTGAAGGAGAGGGGCTGGAGAGAGAGATGGCCAAGGGCTGTCCTGCGGATGACTCCATGCTCTCAAATCCACATTAGCTAGAAATCTCAAGGGCCCCCATGTCAGGCCAGCACCTCACTCCCTTGGGAGCCAGCTGAGGGGAAATTACTAAAAATAATCCAGCTTCTAGTCAGCTGCTGGAAAGATGGTCAAAAGCTTCAGAAGGGTCTTCACTG
Source organism: Leucopleurus acutus (assembly GCF_964270905.1). Lineage (NCBI taxonomy): Eukaryota > Metazoa > Chordata > Mammalia > Artiodactyla > Delphinidae > Leucopleurus > Leucopleurus acutus. The sequence continues at coordinate 116,097,979 of NC_139149.1, read as the reverse complement.
TTAACTATTTCCCCAGCACACCCTAGAGATGAGGGCTGTGAAAACCACAACCTCACACTCAGAGCCACAGTTTAAGTCAAGTTAGAGAAGCCATCATTCTTGAACCCTGCATCTTCCGTCCCTGGGTGTGGGGGTGAGTGGGCTGAGGAGGGGTCTGCACACACTCTCCGGGCTGCAGAGCTCACTCACTCCCAGGCTAAACCCACCTGTGACCTCCACTCCCCCCATCCTTCCCCTGACCCTGCCTCTCCCCCTCCCATTCCCCCCTCCCCCGAATGCCTTGCCTGGCCTCCCCTCCTGCCCCCTATGGGCTGTGCTGCCCAGCATTCCCGGTGGGCACTCAGCCCTCGGCATCCTAGCTCTGCCGGGCTCTCCTCTGAGCTGCCGAGGGCGGGGCCGTGGTCTGCCCATCACCATGACCCAGGGCCTCGCTGGGCATGTGCGCCGGGTGCACCGGTGACGGAGGATGAGCGGAACCGCGGGCTCTGCTTGCAGGTGAGCCTCCCGGGCAACGAGGCGTCTCCCCAGCAGGAGGGCAGGAAGGCAGACGGACGCACCTTGTGGCCCACGACGGTCAGGAAGTCCACGCCCAGGTCCCGCACGTCCACGCGCCGCTTCCCCAAGGCCTGGGCGGCGTCCGTGTGCACGAGCACCCCCGGCAGCCCGCCCGCCGCCCGCTGCTGGTTCAGGGCTCGGACTCGCCGGCTGATCTCAGGCACTGGCTGGAGAGGGAGAAACACGGCTGAGTGTGTTGATTTGATGAAGACAGAATGAGAGAAATGAGGAGTTGTTAATGAGGATGTACCAAAAGGTTCCCGGATTGAAGAACAGGGGAAAGAAGAGGCGGGGCTGGGAAGCCGAGGTCCGCGCTCCATCTTCCTAAGAGGGGCCGCGACTCACCATGATGACGCCTGTCTCGTTATTGGCCAGCATGATGGTCACGAGGCACGTGGCCGGGCGGACGGCCGCCAGGATGTCCTCAGCCTCCACCTGCCCATTCACCTTGGACACGGGGACAAAGGTGACCTCTGAGGAATAAGACACAAGCATGAGGTCAAACCCACAAAGTATCCTTTCTGGAACGTTTACTTAGACACAGTGAAAAAAGCAATTTATCATAAAGGTTCAGAAAACTATGAAGAAGGAATATGAGCCCCTTTATCGCCCCGCCCACAGACAACTGGCTTGAAGGCTTCGTCAATGAGCTTCAGTTGGGGGGCTGTCTGGGGACACCCTGTTCTGCCTCTAAGGGACCCGCAAGCAGCTGAGACGCCCTCAGTCCATGGGAGCATCTTGAGGCGCTAAGTACCTAACCTTCCCTCACTCGGCACTGACCCAGCTTTTGTTAAGCACCTACCGTGTGCCAGGCGCTGCCCCAGGCACCTAGAATCCTACTACTGCAGATGGAAAATAACGAGACGTGACCAAATCGAGGTTTTGGGTTCAAAATGGTGAAGACAAACACACCCACTTTCCCCTCAAGGTCCCATGGAAGCGAGAGAACGGATATATTTCTCAATAAGGGCGACCACCTGTGGACAAGGAATTTTGAGCAATGCTCAGAATACAGAAAGATGATGTCATTAGACTAACAGCATCAGGGAGAACCCACCCAGGACACTGATAGGCGATAACTGACTCCACAGAAAGTAGGAAAGGATCCAGAGGCCACCCACGTTCAGGGTGCACTTGTGGAGAGCAGGGCGGGGGCCGACTGCCGAGGCAGGCAGGGGACCAGGTTCCGACGGACGAGGACCCCCGCCTCATACCCAGCAAGTGGGTGGCAGCAGCGCTGGCCTCGACAGCAGGCGGGCTCCGGGGTGGGCGGGCGGTGCGGGGCAGCAAGAGAAGGGCGGAGCTGGTGCACTACGGGACTCAAACGGGAGCAAAGGGGCAGCTCCGGCCAGGACTTCTGTCTTTTTATTAAGTCTATGAGCACCTGCTCAACATCATCAGCCCTCAGGGAGACGCAGATCAAAACCCCCATGAGCTCTCACTTCACACCTGCTAGGACGGGTGTTACGGAAAACACAGACACTAACACACGCTGGCGAGGACACATGGAGAAACTGGAGCCCCAGGCACTGCTGGTGGGAATATAAAACGGTGCAGCTACTGCAGGATACAGAGGTTAGGGTTAAACACCAAGATACTGCGAAAGGTGAAACAGAGTTACCACATGACACAGCAACTCCATTCCTGGGTATATACTCAAGAGAAACAAAAACATTCGTCCACACAAAGACTTCTACACAAATGCTCACATGGCATTATTCATAGCATCAAATGTCCATCAAATGTTCATCAACTGATGAATGGATAAAATGTGAATATTATTCACCCATAAAAAGGAATGGAATACTGACACAGGCTACAACACGGATGAACCCTGAAAACATGATGCTAAGTGAAAGAAGCCAATTACAAAAGACCACATATCATGTGACTCCATTCATATGAAAGTCCAGAATGGGGAAATCTCCAGAGACAGAATGTATTAGTGGTTGCCCAGGGTTGAGGGAAACAGAGTTACAGTTAACAGATGAGAGGTTCTTCTGAGGGTCAGGACATGCTCTATAATCGACTGTGGGGATGGTTGCACAACTCCATGAATTCACTAAAAACTACTGAATCGTACACTTCAAACGGGTGAAGAGTATCATACGTGAGTTCCATCTCCATAAAGCTGACATATATAGTAAAAAACAACAACAGCAACAATTGGACAGTGTGGAGGTGGAGGGGTGTGAGACAGTTGAGGTCAAGTCCCCGTTTTATACCAGGGAGTCAACAAATAGATGCTTGAGTTAATAAACTAAGAAATGGAGATTATGTGTGTAAGTTATTAAGTATTAACGTGGAAGTAATTAAAGTGATAATGCCACAACCACGAGAAAACCTGAAGGCAGACTTGAGGGGCGGCTGCCTCTGAGGAGCCGGACTGGGGGCGGCGGGGAAGAGCCTCCACTTTACAGCAATGCTTGAAGCCCTTCTGTGATCTTTAGGTGCGTGTCTATTCTTTGTAAAAACTTGTACAATTTTAAACAAGAGGCAAAATGTAACAGCAACCAATAACAATGTATTAAGTTGCCCTTCCCTGTACCTGAGACACAGAAAAAAGGCACCAGGGATTAAAAGGAAGGACAGTTTAAATAAGAAAGTTGGACCTGACTGTTTTTTAGTTAGAGTGGTGCATAACGAGAAAAACCTTTCCAGTGGTCAAAGGGGAAACGTGGTAACAAGGCTCACAGTCAAACCGAGCAGTTCTGGCACGCTCCTTTACTTTCTTTTTTTTTTTTTTTGCAGTACGCGGGCCTCTCACTGTTGCGGCCTCTCCCGTTGCGGAGCACAGGCTCCAGACGCGCAGGCTCAGCGGCCATGGCTCACGGGCCCAGCCACTCCGCGGAATGTGGGATCTTCCTGGACCGGGGCACGAACCCGTGTCCCCTGCATCGGCAGGCGGACTCTCAACCACTGCGCCACCAGGGAAGCCCTCCTTTACCTTTAAGATAAGAACACTCTCGCCTGCCTCCCCTTCAGGTTTCCAGGCAGATTAGGTAAGAAGGCAAATGCTTTGTAGAAAACCAGTCTTATTCCAAGGAGAGGTCAACCCTGGCTGTCTTGGGAAAAATGTCTTACGTTTCCAAAAGCTAGTATCTATACCCTGTGTCTTGAGATGTCACATCACAGGACATGTGAAAGGACCAGAAGTAGCCAGGGTCACTGCCACTGCTGGGCAGAGGCTTCACCTGCCCCTCAGACTGCCTGGCCCGGTGCACCTCCTGGTGGGGCCCCAGCACCCCCCCACCTCTGCTCCCCTCACCCCGGGAGGCTCTCACCTCCTCTCTGCTGAGATAACAGGCTCCCAGCAAGGGTGCACTTATTCTTGTTTTTACCACCAGAAGTTGATGTCTACTGGATCCACTTTCTTTCTACCAGAGGGAGTGCAAGCCAAGATTCAATCATTAAAATCAAACAACGAGAAGCACGGGTTAGCATTCATAGGCATGCTATTAGATATGCATGTATGTATCGTGTACAAGAGTCTGACGTCTCATGCGGTGATGAACGACCAGTTCCACGCACTGGTGATTGATTTCTCCCTCAGGGAAAATCTGGAAGGACAGGCCTCGTAACCTTCTGGAAGGAACCTTCGCCCCTGGGCACAGCCAGGCAGCCCAAGCGCCAGAGGGCCCCCGGGTCGCCGCACCTCAGCCAGCTGCCCACTCACCGGCCACTTGTTCTTCCACCAGGTGCTCCAGGGGCAGGCGGATGGAGTCGTGTTCCACAGTGCAGGTGATGATGTGAGGCAGGGCCCCCTCCACTGGGCTGGGACGCTCGGCCGTGTCCCCCACTGCGGCATGGATTTTGTGGAAATGTTTCACCACAGAATGGATTACTAAATTATTTGACTGCAGAGACAGAGCAGAAAAATCATTTACGAAAACTATGCTAAGGGGAGACTCAGAGTAACAATCTCTCTCATTTGTAGTTTCCTTTGTAGCTAACATTTAAAAAGAAAACAACCAAACAGAAAAACGGTCTCAAAGAAAACCAGCTCCTGAGCTGCACCTTCTGAAAGGCCGAACTACAAAGATTTTGGGGTTTTCAACTTTCAAAAATATCAGAATTCGTTTCCGGTGGATTATGCAGGCTTTTTGTTAAGCAACATTATGCATTTAAAAAATTTTCTAAATCTGTCAAAAAAGAATATTTTGCCCAGGCACCCATCGCTGGTGGGAACGTGAGCTGGCACGACCTCTGTTAAGGGCCATCTGGCGTATCTATCAAACAGGCCCTCTGACCCAGGAAGTCTAGTTCTTGGACTTGATCCTACAGCTACACTTGCACAGAAGCAAAATGATGGATGTAAACGGTTACTGGTTAAGTGTACAATGACGTAACAGCAAAACCTTAGGAAACCCTTCAACGTCTATCCATAAGGGGACTTGTTCAGTGGACACCGAGCAGATGTAAGAGCACAGAGGGAACACCCTAAGGGCCGATGCCAGAGATCTCAAAGCACTTGTTAAATGAAAACAGGTAGCGGGCATTATATGCAGCATCATACCATTTGTATAAAAAGGGCGAGAAACATGCACATTTGCTTATACATCCCCCAAACCCTTGAAGAGGTAGAAAGGGAAGGAGAAAAGGATATATAAATCTACACACTTCATCTGTTTTTAAGGCAAAGGCTATCTCTGCAGGACTCGACAGAAACTAACATACTGGTCTCCTGTGGGGACAGGAAGTGGGTGACTGAGGGGATCGGTGGGAGGTTTTGTTTTTAAGGACCTCTTCTCTTACTGCTAAATACAACATACACACAGGCAAGTGTATGAAACAGAAATGTAAGTGTCATGAGAAAGTATGACAGTGAAGGCCTGAGTAACCGTGACCTGGGTCAAGACGAAAACAGGACCCACGCCAGGGCCCACCTCGCACCCGCCCTCAGTCGCTGCCCCACCCCCATGCCAGCTACCTCCACGCTGACTCGCACGGTAATCTTCCCTTGCTTTTCTTTATGCTTTTCCTCCCTAGGTAAGGATCCCTAAGTGATTTTGCTAATTTTGCCTCTTTTGACCTCCAAATGAATGGAATTGGACTCCATTCATTTTTTCTCAACTGAAGATCCAACCTATCCGTGCGTCTGAAGGCGCCGCCCAGCGGGAAGGCGGTGCTGCTGCTTGTCGGGTGCTGAGGAACCCACACACGGTCAGCCGGTGCTCAGAGGACGTGAAAGGCACTGAGAGCCCAACAGGTGGCCCTGATGGAGGACCAGGCGGCCGACGGCAGGGCTCACCCAGGTCTGAGACGCAGCAAACCAGATGAAGGGGAGGAGACGGCCAGGATGGAAGGCTGGATGTGGCCCTCTGAAGGTGGATGGCCCTTTAAAGCCCCAGGTCACCCCCTCGCAGAAAACACAGCGACTCCTGGTCCGGAAAGGAGGGCCTTCGGGGGCCGCACACCTCAGGTCAAAGCTGAGCCAACCCACCGTGAACGCGACGAAGGTGCCTGGGCCCCTCCCATGGGCCGCCTCCACCTGCAGGTACCAAAGGGCACAGGACTCCACGCTGAGCGCCCAGGTGGCACTGGGAGCACAGCAGCCTCTGTCGGAACCGGTCAGTCGCAACTAAAAACGTACCACGTGCCCCCAGGCCACCAGGCCCCTCAGCACCTGGCCCCAGGCAAGACCAGGACGGCCCACAGGGCAGCAGGGGCGGCCCCTTGCGGGGCACCAGGAGTCTGGTCCTGGGGGGTGGTCGGTGCCCAGGGGCCTGGCGGCAGCTCCCCTCCCCTCTGGCCAGCTTGGCTCGGCCCGGGCCCGGCTCAGCATAGCCTCTGGCAGACGCCCGCCGCTCCACACTCACGATCCCTCCGCGCTGCTGCTGCAGGGGACTGTGTGATACCCTTCCACCCGGGACTGCATCAGAGGTGTGAATATCGGTCCATGCCATTTGCAGGGACATCTGCGTTGTCGCCAGTCTCTCCTGCCTGCCCCTGCTGCCCACGTGCCCCCTTCTTCTATGGTACGTACCTGAGAGGAGCTGCTGGCTGATGGGGTGGCGTGGCCTCGACTTCACGAGGTGATGCCCACCCACCTTCCAGAACGGTTTCCAGCCTGCACTCCTGCCAGCACCGTGCGTGCTCGCTGCTGTGCATCCTTTGTCAACACTTCTTGTCGTTGGACTTCTTAATTGTTACCATCCTGATGGGTGGGCAGAGGCAGCCCATGTTGTTGTTTACCCTTGTATTCTGATCACTTAATGAGGCTGAGTACCTTCTCCCACGTAGAAACCACACGGGTTTCTCTGTGAAGTGCATATTCACTTTCCTCGCCCATTTTTTCTACCATCTTCGCCCACTGTCAGGCTGGTCTTCTGATTTCCTTCAGGGTTCTCTGATGAACTACAAATTGTTTAGTGGTGGTGGTGGTGGTAGAATTTATCGACCTTTTCTTTTATGATTAAAGTTTTCTGTATTTTATCTAAGAAATCCATCTCTTCAACATCACAAAGGCCAGGCCTTGTCACGTGACAAGGACCCATCCAGGTATGGCCCTGTTTCGGCCTCGTGTCTCTCCTGCCCTAAGACCCTCTGCCTTAATTAGCAGAACAATTCACGGTGTTCTTAATCTTGAAGAAGATTTGGCTATTCTTGGCATTGTGTATTTCCATATAAATTAGTTTTCGAGATTCCATCAGAAAAGAGTCAGCATTTTGACTGAAGTTGCTTTGAATCTACAGATCAATCTGGAAAGAGCTGACGTATTTATCATACTGCGTCTTCCCATCTGTGAACACGGTATACGCTGCATTTATTTAGAACTTCTTTGAAGGCTCTCGGTGATGTTTCTATTCCTTTCCCAACGTGTGTGTGCGGGTGTCTTACAAAAGCTTTTTTACTAGATTTATTTCCTAAGAATTTGATATTTTTTGGTGCCCTGGTAAATACCTGTTTGTTGCTGGTACATAAAAATACAATTGATTTTTTTATCTAATAACTTAGCTGAATTTACTTACTAACTCTAATAATCTAGCTGCAGATTCTCTTGGTTTTTTATGTGGACAGCCACATCACTTGTGGATGACCTTCTTCTCCAATAAGAAAATGAGATGGTGAGAATTACTAACTGAGTAGAGACCTTGACTTCATCACATTGTCACTGAGTATCTTCTATCCATTTAAAAATAAGTACCTTTGAAATCGGGTCAAACCTCAAACTCTTTTTTTTTTTTTTTAATTGAAGTAGAGTTGATTTACAATGTTGTGTTAGTTTCAGGTGCACAGCAAAGTGATTCCATTATATATATGTTCTTTTTCAGATTCTCTTCCATTACAGATTATTACCAGATACTGAACATAGTTCCCTGTGCTATACAGTAGGTCCTTGTTGGTCGTCTATTTTATATAAAGTAGTGTGTATCTGTTAATCCCAAATTCCTAATTTATCTCTCCCGTTTCCCCTTTGATAACCCTTAGTTTGTTTGCTGTGTCTGTGAGTCTATTTGTTTTGTAAATAAGTTCATTTATATCATTTTTTTAAGGTTCCACATATAAGTAATATCACATTACTTTCTTTCTGTCTGACTTGCTTCACTCAGTATGACAATATCACATTACTGTCTTTCTGTCTGACTTGCTTCACTCAGTATGACAATCTCTAGGTCCATCCATGTTGCTGCAAATGGCATTATTTCATTCTTTGCTTATGGCTGAGTAATATTCCATTGTGTATATATATATGTACCACATCTTGATCCATTCATCTGTCCATGGACATTCAGGTTGTTCCCATGTCTTGGTTATTGTAAATAGTGCTGCTATCAACATTGGGGTGTACGTATCTTTTCGAATTAGAGTTTTTGTCTTTTCCAGATGTATGCCCAGGAGTGGGATTGCTGGGTCATACGGCAGTTCTATTTTTAGTTTTTTAAGGAACCTCCATACTGTTCTCCATAGTGGTTGCACCAATTTACATTCCTACCAACAATGTAGAAGGGTCCTCTCTTCTCCACACCCTCTCTGCATTTATTATTTGTAGATGTTTTGATGATGGCCATTCTGACCGGAAACCTCACACTCTTAACAAGGTAAGCAACTTACTGGGATTCGAAGGAATGATTACAGGCCAAAATGAAGGGGAAACTCTCTTTATTGAAAAAGCAATGCAAAGCAAATTAATTTATACGTCATGTAACAAATATCCTATCAGCCCCCTGGAATTCACTTATAGGATAAATGTTGGCTAATTATATCAAGGACAAAGCATTACTCTTTCTTTAAAAAACAATAATACCAAGAGGCAGCCACCTTCTACTTTTTTAAAAGAATAACTTACAGCTAAAAGAACACGAGACTGTTGAGACTGTTTACCTCTGTGCCCCCGGAAGTGAAGATCATATCTTGAGGCCTCGCACCCATCATCTTGGCAAGGTTTTCCCGAGCTGCGTTGATAATCTCCTTGGCCTTCCTACCTTGAGGGACCAAAGTGGAAATTCATTAACTTTGCTTCACCAAGTCCAATCAACACATGTTTAAAAGAACAACCAGACATGAAGGAGTGAGAGATCTGAGTGGGCAGTTCTAAGACGAAACGTGCTCCACTAACGTGAGCTACAACCAGAAATCACTCGGCGAAGGGGCAGCTGTAAGATGTCAGCAAATCAGTGAAAACTACTGAGATTTCAGTAACTTAGTAAGAGCCAGAAACAAATATGGGAGGATGCCTGGGAACCCTAAAATTCCCTGAGACATGGTTTTCTTCTTACCGGATGCTACGGGAGAGGGGAAGCTGTGGCCATCTGCCTTGCTTCCCATCCGTCAAGACAGGAGAATGAAAGGATGGAATAATTTGCTTAAGATCACGCTGCAAAACAACAAAAATAAGCAAAAATAGAACTTGTGACTCCTCGACACAAAGCCCAATGCCATACTGCCAGTCCCCTAGGTAATGAGAAAGGTCACCGCCTCAGGGACACGTTCGCTTTCAAACAGCTGCTAGGAGCCCAGCTACTCCCAGTTTCACTGGAGAGCAGGAAAACAGGAACCAAACTTCATGTGGCAGAGAAAGAAAGGCTCTGGGGTGGGAATTCTGAAAATTTTGATAGCCATTTTGAGTCTGTAGACCAGTAGACTCCAAACTTTTTTGACTATTCAGTCCTATTTATAAAAAAACTTTCTTGAGCAGGTACCACTAAAATAAACAAATAAATAATAAAACATACGTAAAAACAGAAATGTAAAAAGATGTGGTAAAAATAAATATACAAAGTAATCCACACGCTCCTTAAGACTATTGCGTAGGTTCTAATTACAAGCAGTGAAGGTCTGGGGTGTCTAGGAAACCCAGTCCTTTCAACCAGTGATACTTTAAAAGACTGCAGTAAATGTCAGTCAGTTTGGGCAGGACCCTGGCCTGGTCCACTGTTAGCTCCTCCTGAGTGCCGCTCAAAGCCCGTCCACCAGCTCATGGCCCACTCTTCTTCCAGGATTCTGCTGAGAAGCCCCCTCTGAGGGGACGCTGGGCTGATCCCACAGCAGCAGGTCCCCTGCCCATGCCCCACTGCCCTTCCCAGGACAATCGGGTGGCCCATGTGGCGTGTAGCCCCCAGAGCCTGTTTCGATGTGCCTGTAGACCTTCATATAAGCATTTCACAGAGTTTTCTTTTTCCTTTTCAAAAATGGGTTTCATAATTTACAAACTGGTTTGCAAAAACTTCCCTTTCCACTTATTGATGTCTTGGAGACCCTTCTACACAAGGATTCGGGGGGCTAACTCACCACCGTGATGTACCTATTGGAACGGCTAAAATGAAGAGACTGGCCAGTCCAAGTGGTCAGGAGGATGTGGAGAAAACGAAACTCTCATTCACATCAGTGGAAACAGAAACTGGTACAAGCACTTTGGAGATAGCACAGCAGTTCCTTAGGAAGTCAAACTTACACCTCCCATCTGACCCTGCCGTTCTGCTCCTAGGTGTTTAGGGTAAACAGTGTTTACCCAAGAAAAAAGAAGGTGATGTCCACAACTTGTACATCAACATACGCCCAAAATGCCAACCCAGACCTTGTTCTGGACGCCACTCACCCTACCTGGATGTCCAGTAGGCACCTGAAACTACACACATTCAAAGCTGGATGTCCGGGGGCTTCCCTGGTGGTGCAGTGGTTAAGAATCTGCCTGCCAAGGCAGGGGACACGGGTTCAAGCCCTGGTCTGGGAAGATCCCACACGCTGCTGAGCAACTAAGCCCGTGCACCACAACTACTGAGCCTGCGCTCTAGAGCCCGCGAGACACAACTACTGAAGCGTGCACGCCTAGAGCCCATGCTCTGCAACAAGAGAAACCACCGCAATGAGCAGCCCGCGCACTGCAACGAAGAGTAGCCCCCGCTCGCCGCAACTAGAGAAAGCCCGCGTGCCGCAACTAGAGAAAGTCCGTGTGCAGCAATGAAGACCCAACGCAGCCAAAAATAAATAAATAATAAATTTAAAAACAAAAACAAACAAAGCTGAATGCCTGCCTCCCTCCCCTCAAACTGGCTCCTTTCTCAAAGGCTCCCAGCCTTTCCTTTCTCAGTAAGTAAACGGCATCTCAGTCCTTCCAGGGGACCAGGGTGAAAGCCCCTGTCTTTCTCCTACCCCATCACCCAACCCATTATCAAATCCTGTAGGATGTGCCGTCAAAAATATCCAGAATCCAACCCCACCCCCCACCCCCGCCCCAGCCACCAGCTGAGTCAAGGCCACTGCTGGGATATTCCCCTGGCATGACCCCAACTCCACGGACCCTACTGTGGTCCATTCTCCACAAAGTGGCCAAAGTAATGCCTTGAAAACCCAACAATTCTTTGTGCTCTGTGCTTTCCCCTCACCGGGAACAATGCTCGGCACACAGTAGGTACTCAACCAATATTGGTTAAATCACCTGTGTTCAAAGTGTGGTCTGGGGAACCCTGGGGGTCCACAAAGTCAAAACTATTTTCATAATAATACTGAGACATCATTTGCCTTTTTTACACCCATTTTCTCACAGGTATATAAGGAAGCCCTCCAGAGGCTACGTGATGTGAATATTGCAATGGACTGGATACAGAGCCAGGTATGGGACCCAAACGTCGTCTATTTATCCAGACCTTGAAGATTTTCAAACATATACAACAGTGCCATTCTTCTCACTAAATTTGTTCTGCTTTGGAAAAGATAGTTTCTTTTTCATAAAAAAAAAGTTAACATGTAATGGATTTATTATTGTTACCTTTAATGAATAGATACGTATCTATTTAAAGTGTTTTAGTGTTAAGCTCTGATATGGCAAATATCTACAGACAAAGCATGCATAAGCAGAGGCTCTTTGGGGTCCTTAATACGTTTCCAGAGTGTGGGGTCTCACGAGTGACCTCAGTTATGTCACCCCTCTGCTCAGGCCCTCCAGACGCACTCCACCCCAGGCCCACGAGAGCCAGCCCTCACCTCACAGTGGCCTCCACAGCCCAGCATGGCACTGCCCCCAAACCCCTGGGACCCCCGAACCCCCTGCTGTCACCCACAGCCCTCTGCCTGCAGTGCCTCCCCAGGTGTCCCCTCCTCACGTCTGCAAACGTATGCCATCCGAGAGTAGGGTCATCCTCCGTGAAGCGGGGCCCCTCCCCCAGACTGTGTGCCCTTTATCTCTTCACTGCTCCCCACAGGGCTCTGTCCACCTCACACACCTGCATCTGTAGCTGCCCTGCCTGCTGCCCCCCACAAGAGCAGGACCTTTGTCTGTTGGCTGCCCCACCCACCAGGCACAGAGTAAGCGCCCTCCAGGCAAGCTGAGTGGACAACTCACGGGGGAGGACTGAAGCCCTTAAGGTGAGCCCCAGACACCTGGGGAAAAGGCCCTAGGGAATCCCTGACAGCAGCAGGAGGGGTAATGGTGGGAAAACCCCAGAACCCAGGGCTAGGAGAGCTGGGTTCCATCTGCGGACCAGCCCGAGATGCTGCAGGCCGCTGGCCCACTCTGAGAGTGGACGCCCTCAGCTGTGAACCTGAGCCCCGATCCCCACCCACCATGCAGGTTCTCACTAATAAGAAAAGTGGGTGCGTGCGAGAGCACCGTCAACCTAACTCACTGTACACACAGTGACACCCTCCCTGCATTTCCACAGCCAGAGGCACCCACCAGCGCTGGGGGGTGAGCCGGGGAACGTCATAGCACGGCGTGTGTACTGCCGTGTCAGCTAAGAAAGAGTTCTGAAGAGACAAAAGCTTGGCTTTAGTGAAGTTTTCTTCTCATTACACTAGGCATGCTGATTGTAGAAGAATTAAATACCATGATACAAAAAGAAAACACTCAAAACCTCCTGCCATCCCGCTACTCCAAGATAACTGCGGTGGGAGCATCTGGTGCGCGTCCCATCTGCGTCGGGGCTGCCCTTGCTGCCACTCTGCCTCCCTACCACGGAGGCATTTTCAGCTGGAACACATCTTAATTAAGGCCACATTTAAATGAAAAAAGTCTTAGATGAGTTAAGAATTTAGAGCCCATTTCCCAACTTCCACTGCAACCGAAATGCCAACGCGTGGCCATGGGACCAACCTCTGGCAATGGGCTATAGGCCAGAGTGGTACTTGCAACTTCCAGAAGTGTCTCTGAAGGACTCAGGCAGCCCTTTCTCCTCCTCTTTCTCTCCGTCCCACAGGCCGGACTGCTTACATGATGGCTTGAACTGCAGGAGCCATCTTGACCCCAAGGGGCAGGTGCACGTTAAAGATGGAAGAAGCTCTAAGATAGAAGGAGCTGCATCTCTGGTAGTGGCTGAGCAGCCACGTGGGCCCTGGACCGTGAGAGAAATAAATTTCAAGCTGTTTAATCTACAGGTATTTGGGAGTTTCTCACAGCAAAACTATACATCTGCCATACTTGCGCTACATAATTTTTTCTTGGGTGGTAGGCAGGGGAATCAATCACACGGCACATTTATAACATGCATTTTCCACTTGGGCCAAATGCTGCAGCTCTCCTCCTAGGTCATCAATACAGTCCACGCCATTGCTTTAAGGGCGACCAGGACTCACGCCAGGGCCTCTGCCCACTTATGTGACACTGAGGCTATAAGCGAGGTAGTAAAAAACATCTCGGGTTTCTGAACACTGCCCATACCGCCTTAATATTGGCCTTAAAACAGATTACCCTCCAAGGGACTATTATCATTCTTAAATCATAATATTGTGAAAATAATTAAACCATTCTACCATACAGGTGATTTTTTCTTTCTTTCCTTTTTTTTTCCTTTTCCATTTCTACCTGAGAGTCAACAGAGAATTACTGCAATGCATTTTTAGTTATGGTTCTTAATTTGTGGAAACAAAGGCTGTCAAGGCAACATGCAATCCACAGACAGACAGGCTTCATCAGGTCTAGAAGGGTTATTTCTCCCTGAGGGTTATTCCTAAATTTCTTCATGATAAATGCTTTTTATTAGCACTTGACTGTTCTCTGGATTCTCCAGTTTTATGCGTCAGAAACTTCAGTTTCACTAGAGGAAAGATTAGCTACAAGGCAACGTCCAGAAGATTAGCCAGAATACATGTATGAGATAAACCAACAACAAAGTTAATGAATGACTAGTATCTGATTTTGCAAAAGCTTTTAGTTATCAAGCTGTGAAGCTTTGAATAAGCAAACCGACGTGAAAACCCACAGAAGTCTATCAATTTGTACACAGGTATTGCTAAATCCTAGGGCGTGGCAGTAGTCTGAAAGTTACTTTAGTTCATCAGTGATCCACAGGTAAGATAGTTTATCTTCATTATCCCTGATAAAGCATTAAATAAGAAGACACAGCTTCAGCTCACTGTCTGAAAGACACAACGTGACTCTGCCATGTAACTCCTGATTTGAAGCAAATTCTTTTCCAAGACCTCCAATTTAATGCTCTACATTAAAACAAGAATAAATGAGAAACATATAAGAATATTTATAATTGAAGAATTTGAAAGTAATTTTTATTTTTAAAAAAAGACCAGGATTCTATGTGATCCTGATGTTGTAAAAGATCTATTTTGCAAATTTTGTAACAGTCGACTGAGACAGATACGTGACAGGGTTTTAATAGGTACTGTCACTACAAACAATTCTTAATAAGACAGCTTTTTCATCTGGGAAAGGAAGACAGGAGAGTATGTTAAAGATGAAAGATTATGGTATCAACAAGGCTCAAATTTGGACTTCTCAGGAAAAAACTACCCAAAATTACAGCTAAAGATTTGCAGTTAACAGAAAATCTATTCAAAACCGAGTCATCCCATGTGGGATTCTCTAATTTCTCTACGAGTACCTCTGCCCCCCACGTCTCTGATCTGCGTGTGTCTTCTAGAATTACCTGCCGCGTAAGAGCTGCTGGGATTTCCCCAGGCTTCCTGCATGGCTTCAGTCATGGCCTGGATGACTTCCGGCTCCAGGGGGGTGGTTGCATTATAGTCCATATACACTTTCCTGCTGGAGAGAAAATAAAGACGTGCCTATTAGGGAAAAGAAGGTGAGATCTGGAAACACAGCTGCACCCTGTCTATCGTAGCAACAGGAGCAAATAATTCAAGGTCGGGGTGCTTCTCTGCATTTACATGTGCCGGATTCTACACGCCCAGAAATTTCCACATCTTCATTACTTATGGAAAATGTATACATGTTTTCCAACCATCTATCAATGGTATTTGCTAGTTTCCTTTATCACTGTTAGGAAATTGTCCCTTTGGACTTTCAAAACTTTTTTCCACCGCTTGGTAGGAGGGGTGGTCCGCTGGGCCTGGGCTACCTACCTGACTCCGACCTTCCTCCTGAGGGAAGCAGGGGAACCTTGCAGTCCCAGGGAGCCGCACAGTCCTCAGGGCTTTTTCCCTGGTTTTTCAACTTCACCACTTCACCAGTAGTTTTCCTTTATTTCCCTGCAGTGCCTGCGATGGCGTGAGGCTCGGGTGATCTAGGCGCCCACTGCTTCCCCTCTCTCCCCTCTGCCTCCCCTGAGATGCAGTCTCCTCTGCGGGGTGGGGGGCATGTGCAGGCTTCTCCTCCCTTTGCACTTTCCGTTTTCTTTGCCTAGAATGACCACACTGACACCCCCACCTTACTTTTTAGGTCTTTGCTCCAACTTGACCTTCTTGTGAGGCAAACTGGGCTCTAAATAAAATTGCAGCCACCCATGCCCTCCTCCCCAGGGCTGTGCCCCCTGGCACCCCGTTTCTCCAAGGCACCCCATCATCTAACACACTAGACTTGCTCCTTGTTTATTCTCTATCTCAACAGAAAGTAACAGAACAGCAGCTCCACAAGCTCCCGTCTTCCTCCCAGCTCTGTCGCCAACACTGAGCACAATGGCCAGCGCAGAGTAGGGGCTTGATTTATAAGGTGACAAATGTCACAGAAAGCGCACAGCCCCTGAAAGATCCCTAAGTGAAACTTATCCGTATATCTTCTTACCAGTACCAAAAACTTTCAGGAATATGAAATAGTAGGCAATCCTGCCAGATACCATTAATTGTTTTACCTGACTTTAAAATCAGCAATAGCATTTAAACCAATCCACATGAAAATTCAAACACAATTACCAATGGTAGCTGTTAAAACACAGGTTCTTTAACCCACGGAGTGTTTTTTTTTTGGCCGCGCCTTGCAGCATGTGGGATCTTAGTTCCCCAACCAGGGATCAAACCCATGGCCCCTGCAACGGAAGTGCGGACTCTTAACCACTGGACCACCAGGGAAGTCCCCCCCATGGAGTGTTTTAATGCAGCATCTTGTCTCTAAGATGCCCGAGCACAAGGCTTTGGGGCTTGGGAAGTCTGAGCAGCCATCCTTGGCCACCCAGGTATTAGGAATCCCTGGGTCCTGTTGAGTCTTAAATCTGCATGTGCCCCTAACTCTGCTCTCACTTCCAATGATAAGTATTCCAAAATGACTCAAACCACTAGTGACCACAGCTCTTCAATCTCCTGTGTGGCTGAGTTAATTCAAAGCTTGAATTTCAGAACACTTCAGAGATTTCTCTGCCCCATTATTTGTTACTTCTTTAAAGTGCTATCAATATTGCACGGGAAAGCTAAACTTTATTAGGTTCATAACCAAAAAGAAAAAGGCATCACGAATCTCTCCTCCACTCGGTACATTTTCCCAGCTCCCTTTTCTCAGTTCCAAGCAAATGAGACCTAATGAAAGACACGGCTGATTTAGGCCTGGACCCACATTTTAAAGACACACACCCGTTCCTCATACTCAGGTAGAGAGGATTACCCCTCCTACCCAGAAAGTATTTAACAAATTCCTGGATTGAGGGTGAAGACTCACAAACAAACAAACAAAGATGCATTTCCCCCGCCCAAGGGAAGATCCCAGCAGGCTGGAACAGCTCTGTGGGCTGGAGTGCCCCCCCCCCCCCGTCTTCACCCCCACTCTGCCAGGTGCTCAGGCCAGCAGCCTCGGGGCATCCTTCTTAACCCTACCTCTCCCCTACTCGGAGGACGCATCAGCAACTGCCCGGTTTATTCTCAGTACAAACCCTTCTCCCGCCACCCCTGCCACCACTGCGGGCCACACCGCCTCTCCCTCCTCGATTGTGACAAAAGATTCCCAACTGGCTTCCCTGCTTCCTGCAACCCCTACTCCCTACAAAGCAGCCAGAAGAATTCCTTTAAAATGTAATTAAATGACGTCACTCCCCTCTCAAACCTCCAGGACACCCCAAGTCCTTCCTGGGCTCTGCGGTTCTGCTCGCGGACAGCTGCCCCAAGCCCCTCCGCTCCGCAGTCCTCGCTGCCCTGGACCCCAAGGGCTCGTTCCTGCCCTCGGGGCCTTTGCTGCGGTTTCCTCTTCCCCGCGCGCTCGCTCCCAGAACTTGTGCGGCTCACACCTGGATGTCACTCAGGTTTTAGCCCAAGCGTCACCTCCCCGGAGCCCTTCGCAGGCCACGCCTCGCATCCGCTCGTCCTCCCAGCGCTCATCTCTGCTTTAGGCCTCCCGCGCGGACAGCCGGGCGGCGCTGCATCCCCGCGCGGACCCTCATGCCCGCGAGAGACCGGCCTGCTGGCGGCCCCTCTCCTGGAAGGACCCCTCCCCTGGAAAGTGACCACCAGCTGGCCGCCCCCTCCCTCGGGGAGTGACCACCGGCCGGCCGCCACCCTCAGACCTCGCCACGCGGCGCCTGGAGGGCTTCCTGGAGGAGGGCGCCGACGGCTTCCCCTGCCTTCCGCTCAAGGAGCGCACCTCTCCGGCGGGCTCTTCTCTGCTCGGCTGCCAGGCTGACTCGCCGCTCGCCCCTGCGCGTCCCTGCTCCGCGGCCCGGCCGCCTCCATCCCAAGCCCTCCCAGCCCGGCCGCCCCGGGCGCAGCCCCAACCGGCAGAGCATGTCACTGTCAGGAGCGCCACGGGGAGGAGGCGGGGCCGCGAGGGCCGGGGCGAGTCCGGATTGGCTGAGGTGCGCACTCCCAGCCAATCCTCGCGCTTCAGTGGCGCTCCGCCGGGAGGCGGGGCCCCGGCTGCGCGCCGTCTGGTGATGGGCTGGAGGCGGGGCTTCATGCGCGTCACAGCGGGCGTGGTCCCGGCGGCGGAGCGCGGGCGGGAAGGCTGTGAGCTGGCCCTGGGCGGTGAGCGGGTAGGCGGCACCGGGAGCGAGGGCGGCGGGGGCCCGGGGGCGACCGGGGAGCGACGGGTCCGCGTGCTTCCGCCCGGCTGGAGCGGGAGCCCCGGTCCTCCGAGGCCGGCGGGCCACGCCCTGCGTCACCGCTCCCGGGGGGCTCCACCATGATCCGACCCTCTGCTTGGGTGACTTTGGGTGAAATTAGGGCTCATTTCCTGCGGGTGGATCTGAGGGGTCTGGAGTGGAGGCTGTTACAGGAGCCAAGGCAAGACATGAGGAACACCAGGCCCGGGCGCAAAACGCAGGAAAGATGGATCCGGGACAGATTTAGGGAACGGGGTCTGCTGAATGTGGGGGCACGCGGGAGGGTGAGGGAGCAGGATGTTAGTCCCTTTACCCTGACAGGAAGGAGCCCCGGGATGGGGAAGGTGATGGGCTGAGTTTCCGACCTGTTGGTTTGTCTGAGAGGCAGCCAAATGGACATGTCTAGTGTATCCTGCCAACCATAACACAAGTCAGTTGCGAAAGCGGTGTGAGAGGGCAAAGATCCAGATGTTTGAATTCTAATGAAGCCACCCACCGTCTCTTGCCCTTTTGACAAAATAACAATTTCTAAGTTTAACTGAGCCCTGAGCATGTGTCAGGCACTGTTCCAAGCGCCTTTCCTGTGTTCACTAGTTTCCTCTTGATAACACCCTTATCAAGTGGGTGCCTTTATCCCCACTTTATATATGAGGAAAGTCAGGTACAGAAAAGGTCAGCATCTTGCCCAAGTTTACACGGGGAGTAATGGAGCCAGAATTTGAATGCAGGAATGCTTTGTCAAGAAATTGAATTTTAGGGCTTCCCTGGTGGCGCAGTGGTTGGGAGTCTGCCTGCCGATGCAGGGGACACGCGTTCGTACGGGTTCGTGCCCCGGTCGGGGAAGATCCCACATGCCGCAGAGCAGCTAGGCCTGTGAGCCATGGCCGCTGAGCCTGCGCGTCCAGAGCCTGTGCTCCGCAGCAGGAGAGGCCACAGCAGTGAGAGGCCCGCGTACCGCAAAAAAAAAAAAAAAAAAGAAAGAAATTGAATTTTAATTGGATGTTTGTAGACTTGCTCAATTTTATCTCCTCTTGGGGTCCAGAAGAAGTTGTTTTTTTCCAGCTCTTCAAGTCTCCACATTCCTGGACTCCTTATTTCCTTTCATTCTTGCTTGCAAACCGAGCTCATTTCTTGCCAAATGCGGCCAGGAGCAAAGGACACACCAACATTTAAGAAGCAAATAGAGGGCTTCCCTGGTGGCCCAATGGTTAAGAATCCACTTGCCACGGGTCACGGGTTCGAGCCCTGGTCCAGGAAGATCCCACATGCCGCAGAGCAACTAAGCCCATGCGCCACAACTACTGAGCCTGCACTGTAGAGCCCGCGAGCCACAACTCCTGAAGCCCGGGCGCTTAGAACTGTGCTCTGCAACAAGAGAAGCCACCACAATGAGAAGCCCTCGCACCGCAAGGAAGAGTAGCTCCTGCTCGCCGAACTAGAGAAAGCCCACGTGCAGCAACGAAGACCCAGCGCAGCCAAAATAAATAAATTTTAAAAATACCCTTTCGAATTAAAAAAATAGTAATAATAATAAAGAAGCAAATAGATACACAGAAGCTCAAGGCCAGTGAAAAGAGGAGGAAAGGAAAGGGAATGAAGGAAGAGTGTCAACATACAGAAGGTAGTGTAAGTGCAGCTGAGAGGAAATCTGAAGTGTCTGATGATACTCAGTAGTCAATCGGGAGACACTGATGGTTTCAGCGAGAGGAATTTCAGTAGAGCAGTGGTGGGGGAGGGGTGATGCAGAGCTGAGGAAAGAACAGGACAAGAAAGGGTGGAGAAGGCAGGCAGCTCTTCAAAAGGTGGAGGAAGGAGGTCAAAGGGGTACAAGATGAAGGGGAAATGTTTTAGAGACTGAGCATGTTTATAGCTGACGGGAGGTAGCTAACAAGGAAGCTGAAGACAGAAAGAAGAGGTGAAGTCCTGGATGCAGTGAGCGGGCATGAGGGCAAGAGCAAAGGTGGGGGGCACGTTTCATTCTCAAGTCTATATGGAAGGCCATAAGGGTGGGAGCTGGAGGGGCCCAGGGACCACTGAAAAGGGGATTGATTCATCTCCAGCCCCCCTTGGACCAGTTAGGCAGCGGTTAGAGGGTTTGTGTTTCCAGGTGGATATAGTGAGTGTAGTGGTGAAGTCAGAGACAAGACAGCGCCCCATGTGGCTGGCGATGCCCACACACAGAGGACCAGTGGCCTCTTCTCCACTCTTCCTAGAAGCGGTAGCAGCCACCACGATTCCAAGTGGGCTGGTCAAACAGATGCAACAGGTGCCCTAACAGGGTGTCTTAATTATGAAATCAGTGTCCAATAAAGACCAAATATTTGAGGAACGCCATCTCCATGGAAATGAGGTAGTAAACGCACCAAACAGCTCACACCTAAGGGGAAAAAGTCATACAGCACTCAGTGTCTTCAATACAGGAAAGGTCTACAAGGAGATAAGGGGGTATATCTTATTTTTTTAAAAAGGCAGTCACAAAACAAGAACAAACAACAATAAAAAAAAAAACATATTGGGACCTCCCTGGCAGCTCAGTGGTTAAGACTCTGCGCTTCCACTGCAGGGGGTGCAGGTTCAACCCCTGGTTGGGGAAATAAGATCCTGCACGCTGAGTGGTGAGGCAAAAAAAAAAAGAAAAAGAAACCATATCGGACAGAAACTATAATAATTGAGGTTTAGGGCTTCCCTGATGGCGCAGTGGTTAAGAATTCTCCTGCCAATGCAGGGGACACGGTTTCGAGCCCTGGTCTGGGAAGATGCCACATGCCGTGGAGCAACTAAGCTCGTGCGCCACAACTACTGAGCCTGCGCTCTAGAGCCCGTGAGACACAACTACTGAGCCCACATGCCACAACTACTGAAGCCCATGCACCTAGAGCCCATGCTCCACAACAAGAGAAGCCACCACCATGAGAAGCCCACACACCGCAATGAAGAGCAGCCCCCGCTCGCCGCAACCAGAGAAAGCCCGCGCACAGCAACGAAGACCCAACGCAGCCAAAAATAAATTAAATAAATAAATAAATAAATAAAATATAATTGAGGTTTAAAAACAATAGAGTTGCCAGGGATTGGGGGGAAGGGAAGGGTGGATAGGTGGAGCACAGGGGGTTTTTAGGGCAGTGAAACCATTTTGAATGATATTATAATAGACAGATGTAATTATACAGTTGTGAAAACTCATGTACAACACCAAGAGTGAACCCCAGTGTAACATGTGGGTGACAATGATGTGTCCATGTAGGTTCATTCGTTGTAACAAATGTTACCTTTGTGTGATCTCGGTAGTAGACGAGGTTAGACATATAGGGACAGGGTTATACGGGAACTCTGTTCTGCTCAGTTTTCCTGAGAACCTAAAACCGCTCTGAAAAATAAAGTCTGTTTTTTAAAAAATCAACAGAGGGACTTCCCTGGTGGTCCAGTGGTAAAGAATCCACCTTCCAATTCAGGGGACGCGGGTTCAACCCCTGGTCAGGGAACTAAGATCCCACGTGCCGTGGGGCGACCTAGCCTACGCGCCACAACTACTGAGCCCACACGCCTCAATGAGAGACCCCGCATGCCACACACCACAGAGTCCACACGCTCTGGAGCCTGCACACCACAACTAAAGAAGAGAAAACCCGCACGCCACAACTACAGAAGCCCACACGTCGCAATGGAGGATCCCACATGCCGCAACAAAGACCCAACGCAGCCAAATACATAAATAAATATTTTTAAAAAATCAATAGATGGGCTGAATAAAATAGGCATAAAAAGTGAATTAATGCCCTAAATGCCTGAGCATAGGAATTCCCTCAGATTATTGCTCAAAAGCATAAAGAGATGAAAAATATGAAAGAAAAGAAACATCCATCTAATAGCGATTCTCAACTGGGAGTGATTTTCCCACCAGGGGACATTTGACAATGTGTAGAGACAATGTTAGCCGTTGTAACTGAGGGTTGGCGCTTCCGGGATCTAGTGAGTAGAGGCCATATATGCTGCCAACCACCCTACAATGCACTGGATAGCCCAATTTGGGGCCAAATCTGGCCCCAAACGTCAAGAGTGCTGTGGTTGACAAACCCTGTTGTGGGTCCTTATTTCCACTTGGTATCATTTCCTTCTGCCTGAGGACTTTGTTCAAGGTTTCTAGCAGTGCTAGTCTGCTGGTATGACTTTCAGCTTTTGTACATATGAGAAAACTCTTTATTTAGCCTTCATCTTTGATATCGTCCCTAGATATAGAATTCTAGCTTGAGTTTTCTCTTTCAATAAAGATTTTTCTCCACTGTTTTCTTGCTCACATCGTTTCCAACAAGAAATGTGCGATCACCCTTTATAAATTATGTGTCTTTATTTCTCAACTGCTTTTAATAGTTTTGCTCTGTCACTGATGTTAAGCAACTTAGAATGTGATTTGATGTAATTCTCTTCATGTCATTGTGCTTTGAAGCTGGTATCCATGAGTTTGTAGTGTTTATCAAGTTGGAAATTTGTCAGTAATTATATCTTCAAATAATTTTCTCTCTCCCCTGCTCCTTTGGAAAACTCTAATTACAAGTTGATTGGGCTGTATGAAGTTTTCCCACAGCTCACTGAAGTTCTGAGCGTTTTCGTCCCAGATCCCACCCCGTTTTTCATTTTGTTTTTATAATTGCTATATCTTCAAGTTCACGAATCTTTTCATCAGTATGTAATCTGTTGTTAAACCCATCCATCCAGTGTGCTTTTCACCACACATTTGTGTTTTTCTTCAGGAGGCTTATTTTGTGTCTTATATTTTCCATCTGTTTCCTTAACATGAATTATCTTTTCTCTACCTTACGGCACTGTTTTAATGCTCTGGTCTCTAACATATTTGTCATTTCTGGGTCTGTTCTGACTGATTTTCTTCTCCTCTAGACGTGGCTCTTGTTTTCTTGCCTCTTTGCATACATTGAAAATTTGTATTGATTACTAGGTATTGTCAGTTTTATCAATACCTTCTAGGGTGCTGGGTATATAGTTTAATTTAAAATTTAAATGAGATCCTTGTAGGTTTAATGCAGTTGTAAGAATGATACAGAGTCCCTCACCCAGTTTTCCACAATGGTAACACCTCCCCACACTATAGTAACCCACTCTGTAAGTCTTCGTCTTTGGGTGTATTAGACCATTTACATATAATTATTAAATGGTAATACATCTTAAATCTACCATTTTACGATTTGCTTTCTCTCTGTTTCATCTGGTTCTCAACTCTGTTTCCTTTTGCTTGCCTTCCTTTGGGTAACTGAACATTTTTTAGTTTTCCATCTTAATTTCTCAATGTTTAAAAACAGATATAATTCACATACCATAAATTTCACTCTTTTAAAGTGTAAAACTTAGCATTCACAAGGTTATGCAACTATCACCATCTAATCCCACAACATTTTCATCACCCCAAAAAGAATCACTGTACTCGTTAGCATTCAGCCCCCTCTTCCTCACCACAACCCCTATCAACAAGCCACTTTCTATCTCTATAGATTTGCCTTTTCTGGGTGCTTCATACAAATGGAATCATACAGCACGTGGCCTTTTGTGTCTAGCTTCTTTCAGTCAGGAAAACGTTCTCAAGGTTTCAGTCCAGGTTGTAGCATGTATCAGTAATTCCTTTTTGCTGACGATTACTACTCCTTTGCCTGGCTACACCACATTCCGCTTTTCCATTCATCACTTGATGGGCATTTGGATTGTCTCCAGTTTTTGACTACTATAAAGGATGCCGCTCTGAGCATTCATGGACAGGTTTTCACGTGGAGATGTATTTTCAGGTCTCTTGCTTATATAATTAGGAGTGGAATTGCTGGGTGATATGGTAACTTTATATTTAACCTGAGGATTCCAATTTCTCAGCATCCTCAGCAACATTTGATGCCTGGTTGTTTTGATTTTAATTAAAAAAACTTTTTTTAAAAATTGTAGCCATCTTTGTGGGTGTGAAGTGATCTTGATTTGCATTTCGCTAATGACTAATCGTGATATTGCAATTTACAGTACATATAGTTCACCTTTGTCCCTGTTCCTAGTACACAGAGGAGATTAATCCAGTCCTGTTGCTACATCTTAGCCACAAGCATGAGCCCCCTCTGTCCTGTACTCCTCTGTCTGCAGACGGCTTTTGTCTCTGTTGTCCTCGTCTGCGTTCTGGGAGAATTAATCAAGTTTGTCTCCACGTCATTGCTCTGTTTTCCCAGGATCGGTCCTGCCTGTACTGTTGTGCATTTATTATTATGGTTATAGTTTCATTCTCTTGCCATTTCATCTTAGCCTGTAGTCTCCTTATGAATTTTTGATTCCAGGTCAAAGGTGCCATTTACTGCATTTTCCTAAACATGTGGACTTCTTTTCCTCTGCAAAAGTTTCTTTAAATCCTACACTTCATTCCCAGCGTCGTGTTCATCCTGAGTCTGCTGGATACCGTTCCTTCTTTTTCTGCAGGATTTTCCGCGGAGCCGTTTACGCAAGCTAAGCAAGCAGTTCAGACGTGGCGTCTGTCAGCTGAAGGGCAGGTGGTCTGCCGGCCCGTGTGGCCCGGGCCTGCCGGCGTGCCCCGTCTCCGGGCAGGGGCCTGTCCTGAGCAGGCCTGCCTCTGGCGGACTCGTGCTCTTAAGCTCCTGCTACATCTACTCAGCGTTAGGTCATCACATCTAAGAACCTACTCAGTTACTGCCGGATGACTGAGGTGAGGCCGTGGGCTCCAGATGCTGACCGACGCCCGGGACAGGCAGAAATACACGCGAGCCGCGCGGACCACTTCCTTGGTGCTTCTGGAAGCCTGGGCGAGACGAGGACACTCCAGGAACTGCCCATCTGCCTGTGGGACAGGCTTCACAGGGGGCACCACCTGAACTGAATCCTGAAAGGAGCCCCAGGAGGGAAGCTCAGCGTCTGGGGAGAGCGGGCCTCACCACAAGGTGGGAAAGCACTGCTCTGAGGCCAGGGTCCCCGGCACAGTGGCTGGCAGGGTGGACAGGCCCAGTCACAGTGGGCTCCGTGTGCCAGGCCAGGTGCTTCCTCTGGATACGTGGGAAGACATGGCACGGCTGCTGTAGGAAGCCCTCTGGCAGCACGTGAGGCGGCTGCCCCACGTGTGCTTTGGTCTCGGCCGGCTGTGGCCGTGCCTTCCTCCGCTGCTGCTCTTCTGCAGAGACTGTGGTCCGTGTCACACCCGGTCACTGGCCTGGCGAGACACCAGCGACCACACTGGCTCCGCAGTCACAGCACTCGCCCGGGACACAGGCTTTCTCTGCTCCGACTCTAACCTGAGGCTGAAACCGCTTCGGAACAGGCTGCAGCAAGGCTCTGTCCCCAGCGCTGCCCCCGGCTGCGGCTCCCAACTCCGTCCTGGCTGCGGGAAGGGAGGACGCAGGTGAACAGGGGTACTGAGGGTGGAACAAATTTTTAAAAAGAGCTGTTTGGTAATGACTGGCTTAAGAGACAAAACAGTCTTTGGCCATCAAGCACCACGCATCTCCTGGGAACGATGCGTCATGCGGAAGGTGAGGGCTGACACCGAGGCAATGAGGATCCAGCACCAAAAAATACAACACAGATGAGTGAGTCCTGCCAGGCGGACAGGAGACCCAAGAGGCCTCACTCGGGTACCAGAGCAGGGGGAGCATCCCTGGATGTGACCTGTGGGGGACCACGCGAGGTGCCGGCCCACGCGCAGCCAGTGCTAACCCTCTCTCCGGGCCCCCAGCCCCGGCCCAGCATTTGTCCTGGACTGCAGTGCACGGGGCCTGTGCGTAGTCTCCCCTCCAGCGCCGGGAACTCTTGGGACGTGGATTATTTCTTCCAACTGGCCGTAAGTTAAAAACCAAACCAAACCAAAAGGAACAGTGAATTTACCGGGAGGGCCCTGGCCCAGTGCATTTGGTAATCAAAGTGAATGAGACCTAAGATGGATATTTAAAAAGAGATTATAATTCAGTTTATACAGCTTGACATGAATAAACAGACATTCTTAACAATGCAAGGTCCCCAAAGGCCTCTATCACGGAGTTTTTTGAAGAATTTTTTCAAACTACAATTCTTTCAATAAATCAATTTTGGTAACCCATGGAACCCCAGGGCATGAGCGGCAACTTCAGCAGGTGATACGGACCCCTCTGCAAGGGCCCCTCCAACCTGCTGGATTTGCTTGAGGCCAGGCCATGGGAGCACGGGGAAGAAGGGTGTGACAGGTTTTCTCATTTTCCGAGTTCTTCTTTGGCAAAGGAAAACATTATTTTACTAAAGCTATATATTAGCATCTTACTAGACACTTTATGAATAATGAACTTGTAACAAACCTGACTTTCCATTTTTAAGTGGATGGAAGTGAAACAACCCTGGAACAGATGGCAGCACCTGGGAAAGGGTCTCCTTAAAGCTGCCATTGGTGGTTAACGTCTTTTTTTTAAAATTATTTATTTATGCCTGTGTTGGGTCTTCGTTGCTGTGCGCGGGCTTCTCATTGCAGTGGCTTCTCTTGTTGCGGACACGGGCTCTAGGCTTGCGGGCTCTAGAGCACAGGCTCAGGAGTTGTGGCGCACGGGCTTAGTTGCTCCGCAGCATGTGGGATCGACCAGGGCTCGAACCTGCGTCCCCTGTGGTGGCTAACATCTTGTTGGACTTTTTTTTTTTTTTGCGGTACACAGGCCTCTCACTGTTGTGGCCTCTCCCGTTGCGGAGCACAGGCTCTGGACGCGCAGGCTCAGCGGCCATGGCTCACGGGCCCAGCTGCTCCACGGCATGTGGGATCTTCCTGGACCAGGGCACGAACCCGTGTCCCCCGCATCGGCAGGCGGACTCCCAGCCACTGCGCCACCAGGGAAGCCCCTGGGCTTTTTATATGAAGAGAATTCTGCTTGATCTGATAATCAAATCAGCAGAAAGTCCAATGGTAACAGGACTTTGGTTTTTTTCACAGCTGATCTTTAAAGAAAGAAGGGCGGGGCTAACGCAGCAACCCAGGGAACAGTGGGATTTGTCCCCTGAAGCCATGTAACACATTGTGGTGATCACCACTGCCTGGGAGCTTGCCCTCCGAGATTACTTTGCTAAAGCTCCAGCATCCCCCAGGACTGCTGTATCAGCTTCTGCTGCCCTAAGACAAAGACACGCTGCCTCTGCCCCCAGACGTCCTGAGAGCGGCCTGGCTGTGGCCAAGCCACGGGGAAGGGCGCTGGCGCCTCCCGAAGTTGTGAAGTCTTCCTAGACGAGTGTGCAAGCCCCGGGTAACGAAGGGCGGAGGAAGACGTGCACGGACACTTTGGAGCACTGAAACCGGCAAACACAAAGGGACACGTTCCTCTCAAAGACTACATTCAAAATAGTTTAGCTACTGCAAATGGTCTGAATAGGGGAACGTTTTAACATGAAGTTTGTACTGCAGGCTTCTCCAGCCACGTGCAAGGCCCGACTTATCTGAGGTCGGTCGATCAGACAAGCAGGCCTCTGAGGCTTTCAGTGCTTGGAGCTGAGGGCAGGTAGAGCAGGGCGTCTTGTGAAGCTACCCATAACCCACGACACACCGCTCCCTGGGGCCAGCGTTCTGCAACAACGCACAGTGGCTGAAAAGAACACACAGGAGGTGCGAAGACCAGGACTGCAGGGAAAGAAGACACACAAAGCCGGGAGGTCAGTGCTCAACACCCGGGTTACACTCGGCCCAGCTCCTTAGAAAGGCTGCAGATGGTGTGTTTGAGGGAAGGTGAGAGGCGAGATGTGAGCCTTCTCCTTCTGAGAGGGCTACTCTGGGGAGCTGTTTCCTTCTAAGTGTGCCTGAAAAACACGCAGCTGACATACCCCATTTTAAAGAGTAGAGTCGTGGGGATCCACCTGAC
Organism: Leucopleurus acutus; assembly: GCF_964270905.1. Taxonomy (NCBI): domain Eukaryota; kingdom Metazoa; phylum Chordata; class Mammalia; order Artiodactyla; family Delphinidae; genus Leucopleurus; species Leucopleurus acutus. The sequence goes on along the minus strand of NC_139149.1, from coordinate 116,069,928 downwards.
CTTAGAGTCAGAGCTGTGCCACAGCGCCATGCCCCAGGCCTGCCCCGCCCCACCCGGCCCCAGGGCTAGTCTGGCTGGCCAGACGCTCGCATCCCACCCCAACCCCCGCAAGTTAGAAATCATCAACTGTCTCTGGGCTGGTGGGGCACATGGACGGCAGCCAGAAATGTTACTTTGGCCTAAGAGTGGGAAAAAGACCCCAGGAAAGCAAAAGTCCTGGAGGTCAATGTTCCGCAGCCACCAAAAGGTGCCACGGGCCCCGCTGGCCAAGCACCCAGCACAGTACCACTGGCCCACGGAGATGGGCCAAGCTGGGTGGGCTCCTTAACAAGATGGGAGGGGGCAGGGAGGTAAAACGCCTCTGAGATCGCCACTGGACAGAAAGGGATGATCGTTACGTGGAAATGTCATTTTTGAAGAACTGCTTGACCATGTATTTTTCTATATTGTGTGAGGTCAGAATTAACAAGGGATCCTCTCCCTTTCAGTCTGGCCCAGAGGGCAAAGTCTTCACCTGCATCACACACGTTTCCCTTTCACTACGGGCGCTGCCATCATTTCTTCCACCTCTGTCCGCACCACCAGGGGAGGGTGCCGCCGGGAGAGCTGGAGGTTGTGAAATGACTCGGGCTACAGCTGGCAGAGAGCAGCGCGCCCTGGGTCACAGGGGCACCAATCAGGTGTGTGGATGGCCAGCTGCTACCCTCCTGACCCCCTAGCAGAGGATGGCTCTGAAGCCAGTTGGTGAGTTGAAGTATGTGAACTGGAGCGCCCCTCCCAGGGTGACTGTGCCTGACAGGCTCTGGGCCACAGAGACGCCACCATGCCCTTAACCAGCCCCATCCTTCCTGCTCTGCACACCCGACGGAGTGGCCCGTCAGCCACGGTCACCCTCCAGTCTAATGGGCATGATTGCTGGTTACAAATGGGAAGCATGGCCCGAATTCCTCCCCCGCTGATCTCCAGGACAGACTGATCTCATAATCTGGGATCATGTTATAAATTAAGAAAAACGAGCCAGACCGGTTAGCTGGTAGACGGGGGAATCCAGAGGCCTAAGGAGGCTGGCTGTCAGGTACACTGGAGCGTGTTAGGTGAGCGGCAGACAAAACCATACAGATATTTATTCTGCATTTGATTCCAAGGGTTCAGATGTCGAACGCTGTAATGAAGCCACTCACCTCTCCTCGGTGTTCTGACTCTGAAGTGCACTGGCCTGACCCAGGAGTGGCTGAGTGGTGCCACTGATTCCTGGCCCTCCAAGGCCTGGGAGACTCAACCCCGAGACGGGGCCCAGAATCAGAGAACTCGGAAGGCCACATGGGTGGTCTCAGTGGCATCAGACATTGTTTGGGCCGATTCCTGAGGTATCTCTCCTGTCCCCAGAACACGAGGGTCTGGCTCTCTTGCGCAGTGGCTCACAGACACATGACCACGGCAGAAACACCAAGCCCCTGGCGGGGCTGCGCTTCAGCCAGTTTCCTCTGGGCAGCATGTGAGAAAGGGCTCCCTGCTATTATTATTATTATTTTTTAGTTCATCCAGATCTAGCTTCAAAGGGTCCCTAAACTTCTTTGCCCCATCTGGACCTGAAAACAGGAGCTGATTTTCACAAGCCAAATTCTCGTTGCATTTGGACAGAACGAATACTGTGTCTTTTATATTTTCTTTGTATTTCTCTTCAATAGTTGCTTGACCCAACATCTTTCTGTCTGCTCTATACAATGAAAATACAAACTAAATGAGAATAGAAAAAAATAATTAAAGCATTAAATTGTACAAATTACAAATCTGTTCCAAAATATACTTACATTAAATAAAATACGCATTTCAGTAAGAGATCTACAGTGAACGACCATATGCATTCTGGGAAGCTTCACGACACCTGGGCAGGGCCAACATTCGTGGAAGGAGCGAAGGGAATTCGCATCCAATCACGGTTTGCAGCGGGTTCTGACCGCCGTCTGCGAGCTACACTGAGCACATCATTAGCATCGCCTGGGCAGGGACTGACTGGGGAAAGGGGAGAAGCAAGCTCTAGCCTCAATGCTGAGTTCATCACAACTTCTCGAGAATCTCATTAACAGCCTATACAGTACAGTTTCAAAAAAGTAAACATGTTAAGGTAAGCAGACAACTCTTTAGGACCCGAAGCACATTTTCTGGCTGTATTTATGCGGAACTCTCTGTCTACAATGGGCGGTCGTGAAGAGGTGCTTCCTCGGGACGGCATGGTCGCGGGACTGGGGCGGCCCAGCAGGACTGAGGGGAGCCAGGGACGGGAGGAGACTCCCTTCTCGTTTCAGCTGGAGACAAGCTGGTAGCGCACAGTCCACGGCCCCGCAGCCCTCTCCTCCTGTCATCTGGCGTAGCGCTTAATGTAGTCTTCAACTTTATTCCGGAAGTCCTCCTGTGGGGCAGAGGGATCGGGCAGAGGGGAGGAAGGGGGGGTGAGTCAGCGCAGGGTGACACTTCAGGGACAAGCTGCGTGCCCCCGAGCCAAGGGCCCCCGCCAGCTCTCGGGAGGGCGTGCAGGGTCCGGCCTCCAATCCTCCAGTCGCCAAGGTGGCAGGAGACTCAGAGACCCACGGGACTGAGTGCCACCTCCCTGTCACTCTGGGTGCCGGGAGGGGACACAAACAAGCTGTGGGCGGACGGGAACCGAAGACCCTTCGTTGTGCGGACGGGGAGAGTGAGATCCACCAGTGTGGTCAAGGTCACGATGCGGGTCCGGCCGGGACTCTGGACCACAAATGGGCATGAGCCTTGGCTGCGGCTCTCAGGAAGACCCTTGTGTCCTGATCTGTCTGCCCAGGACCCTGCTACCTATGGCCCAAGTGCAGCCCGCCATCAGGGTGACCACCCTGCCCGAGAGGAGAGGTGGGCTTGCTACGGAGGGCCCTCCTTGGGCATCAAGCAGAGGCCACCTGGGGGCCTGGGCTGATCCCTCAGGGGTAAAAACGCTGTATGGATGCAGGTATCTCCCAGGCTAGCGCGAGAGGGAAAGCCACCTCAGATCTGAGCCAACGCCCCAAGTGTGTCCCCAGGTCTTTTCTCTCTAAGGTCAGGAGCAAAATTCCCTGGCCTTACAGGACTGGGAAGGGCCCCTGGGACTGTCTGAGCCACGAGTGACTTGGAGCCTGTCCACCTCAGAACACCCGCCCGCATTTGGTGGCGGGACAGCCTGTGACCTGAAGGCAGGCTCTCAACCCTCTCACCCCTACCCACAGCTGCACACAGGGTCCCAGGCTTCAGTCCCATCCAGCAAGAGGCACAGCCCCGGGCCCTGCCTGCTGCAGGGGCCACCTGGGAGGCGCGGGCGGAACGGGCCTGCTCTCCTCGGCCACGCTGCAGTCACTCTTTCAGGGTGGGGCGGGTTCAAGGAAAGGGGAGAAGGGGACCCCTGTGGTCGCCACCAGGAGGCCCAGGACTGTGCTCAGAGGCTCCCTCACAGCTGTCTGCCCGCAGCCAACACGGGCTGCACAGAAGCCCTGGCTGTCTTCAGCAAAACTCTCACAAGGTCACCTCCACGGTACCCAGCTGCCGACATACCATCGGCTCCCAGGCAGCCGCGGCCAAAGCTCCTGGGATGTGGAGTGACGATCCCACAGACACCCAGGACCACAGGTGCCTCAGCTCAGCCTTAATCACCTTTGCTCTCGTCAGTGAGAAGACCACGAACCCTGGGGCCAAACCGCCTGGGTTCAAATCTTGGGGTCCGCCCCTTCCCGGCAAGTCTTTCACTTCCTGGTGGCCCTGCTCCCTCAGCAGCAAATCAGGGGCAAGAGTCCCTCCCTCGTGGGTTGTCAGGGAAACAAGTGTGTCTGGGAGCAGGTATGACACTGCCTGGCACCTGGAGGGCCACGCAGGGCTGCTGCTACACCACGTCACCACTGCCCTCCTGCTGCCCTGCCCCAGTCACACGGGGCCTCTGAAGCATCGCTGAACACCAGGAGCGCAGTCCTGCCTCAGGGCCTTTGCGCTGCTGCTGAGGCCTCTGGAACGCTCCCGCCTGAGGTCCACTTGGTTCACAACCGGCCTCTACTCACATCTTACCAGAAGGGCTTTCCCTGAGAACCCGACATAAAGCAGCAACACCCATATCTGCGAAGCACAATAAAATGAAGTCTGCCTGTAAGCTGCAAGTCTCTTCCTATTTCATACAAAGAGCAGGAAACACCCTTCCGAGAACAATGAAAAATAAACAATCGTAACATGTTTTTTCTCCTCCTGGCTCTATAAGGGTGTTCCCTCCCGACAAGGTTTAGTCTACAGGGGCTACAACTGTTAGTTAGTGCTGAGTGGGGACATCCTTGTTGGGCACAATGACAATGACAGGTGGAGTTAGAACTTGAACAGAGCCTCCTGGGGGCCCGCCTGCAAGGCTTGTCAGCACAGCGGACAAAGGCTCCTCCCCGCCAGGGCCGCCCCGAGGGTGTAGATGGCTGACTGCCAAAGGCCGGCGAGGCGAGACTGAAGACCTCGGCCGCCTCCCGGCCTGCTCAGCAGGACATGGCCTCCTCTGCCTGCCCGACCAGAGGCACCCGCTGACCCTCCGGGGCCACCGCCTGGCTCTCTGCTCCCCGCATGCCGGGACACGTGCCGGGGGGCCCTCCTGCCTGCCCTTCGGGGCCCTGCTAAGGCCAGCTGTGGTGAACACCACACGTGGCACATTTAAAATGCCCGCGCGCTCTGGCACATGGTAGGTCTTACATGTACAGAAGCAGCTGACCTCAACATTAAGCACGGTATTTGGAACCAGCTTGATGGCCTTTAGAACGTCCTACGTTCAGAGCCACGTCAGCCGATCCAACAGCGTTAGGTGGCTGACTCCTGGGCAGGGCAAGGATTCACAGGGAATGTGGCTCAGAAAACGAAACGTGAGGTCCTGTGACTAAATGGAGTCAGCGCCGCAGAGCTGTCTGCTTAGGCCCGACCAGCTCCGAACAACCTCCAGCAGCCTCACCTCGGCCACGCTCGGCCGCCTCCCAGGCTCCTGCCCCAGACCCTGTGCCTTGTGCCCGCACACTGTAAGGATGTGTGTACGAAGGGCATTTACTGCAGCGCTGTCTGTAGCTGGAAAATAATCCCGTGGAAAAACCTGAGTGCCCAGCCATAAGAGAACGGTTGAGAAAAGTACGGTAGAGACACACCACAGGATATTATTCAACAGCTCCTAAAATGAACGAGTGATAGTTTATGCACTGACTTGGAGGGAAAAAGCGAAAATACACGAACAACGACAACAAAACAAACACGACCCCATCGCTGTGGGCTCGCGTGCGCCTGCACTCTGGGAAGGTGTGGAGGGCGGTCAGCCCGCTGGGTGGCGGCAGAGGTGGCGGGGGTGGGGGGGTGGGGGGGCGGTAACACCCTTGGTTCGGTCTCCCTTCTGTGCTCCTACGCCATCATGCGGTAAAGCGATGGCCGCCTGTTGTAGGTCACTCATACTGAACTCTACCAGGAAACCACACCTAAAAACACTTCTGTCTGACCTCGGGTCAAACACTTTTCTCAGACCACTCACATTTATTATAATACATCATTCATACATTGCTTTAAATTCTAGTCCCATTTAATTCAATGGGATTTAATTCTAGTTAAATTCTAGTCACCATTCTCAGTTTCATACTTATTTAATCAAGGGGCAGTAATTATCTTTTCACCAAATACATCAACCTAGAATATTCCTGTTACTAACTTACCTTGTCCCGCAAATGATGTTCTGCAGCTTCAATATTCAGTGGGTCATCAAAATTCAAAAGATCCTTAAAAAGAGAGAAACTCAAAGTAAACAATGGAAAGAATCTGTTTTTCTGCTGTTGCAAGTCTTCATTTTATGAAGCAGGCAACAGAAACCTAATCAGCAAATGACAGAACGACCCAGAGCTGAAAAAACTCCAGAGAACTAAAGTTCCTTTTGATGTAGGAGCACTGAACGTGAGATACATTTTCAGATGGTGATTAATGGTCCACTGAAAAAAGGCAGGGATGTGTTTACCCACGATTATCCAACGTTTGGTGAGGAAAGAGTGACCACACTAATTTCTAATGCTAGTTTTGATACTTGGGGAATGACAAACCACTCTTATTATGAGCATTTCTAAATAAAAAATCCTATTAATTTTTCCTTAAAAATTCATTTTCTCCTTTATTTTGTGATTAACAACTCCGTCTTCTAAGTCTATGTTTCTATTCTGACTTTGCCTAGACTCTCCCTTCACCTTTAACTCACCTCCACAAGCACGGCACTCACAATCCAGTAGGAAGGACGTCTGCAACCCGACCTAACAACGTAGGATGGTGCCACTGTGGCCAGGGCTCCCTGGCCCCAGGGAACCAGCACCAGACCCTTTCCACCTTAGAAGAGCCCTGGAATGCTACTCCCCCCCACCCCCAAGAATAATGACGGATTTTAGATTTAGATTGAAGACCGTGTCTTTCCTTTATACTGCCTAGTCCTCTTCTTAAAGGTCAGGGTAGAAACATTTGTTATGTTGAGTCACTGCTTTCCAAAGCCACTGATGGATCATTGTAAAGACAACTGTTGTTTCTCCTGAGGAGAAATGTTTAATCTGGGGATTGTATTCCTGATTTGGAAATAAATATGGGTGTGACCAATATGTCACAAATACAGCCAGGAAAAATTATAAATCTCCATGATCATTAACAGCTGGGAAATTAGTTCCAAGTCCCAGAAACAGGCAGAAATATAAAGCACATATTATATGAGAATCCCGGTGCATATAAAGACTTACACCAGACATACAGAATTCTTCATCTTCTTTACCATGTATTTTACCTAAAATGAATATGTGAGTTGGAATAACCGTTATAGACTTCATTAGCAAGTTTGATGGGCTCTTTAGAATTTGGAAGGTTTGGAGTGCTTAGAGAGAGGGGGACCCACCAGATGTCCTTCAAAAGAGAAGCAGCACAACTGCCAGGCAGGTTTTAAACCACGCTCCAGCCTTTGCATCTCCAGAAGTAAAACTTCATTCACTTCAATGGAGAAGCCAAAAACAATCACAACAAAACAGCTGAGACCAGCAGAAACCTGTCCAGATGGCCCGGTACCCCTTGGGTATTGCCTTCTCCTGGAGATTACGGCAGGTCCCGAAATCAGGAGGTGTTACCGGACCACCCGGTGACATCAGCCGAGAAGGCAGGGGGGGCAGGCACTTAGGGGTCTCCTCTGGGCTCTGCTCTGCTGTCTTTCACTGGCTGAGGACGGCAGGGTGAGGAAGCAGTCCCGCCGTCCTGGGGGCTGTCCAGGATGGGCTCGTCTTCATGGGGGGACTTAGGTTTTACCAAAAGTAGCAGAGGTTTTTTTTTTTTTTTTTTTTTTGCCCAGAGACAGATCCCTGAAGCTTATTTCTTTCAAAGCTTCTTTATGATCAAAAAGCCAAAACTCAAAGGAACGAATAATCCTATATGAAACTCCAAATACCAGCCTTCCCCCTTTTCCCTTCTCCTACACCTCTTCCCGCCCTCCAGCCCCCGCCTGAGAGGTGCTGTTCTCTGAGGACAGCACACTTCACTGATTAAGAGAATAATTCTAAGGTTCTGGGTTTGTGAAAAGCCCAAAGGTTGGTGACCACACACTCCTTCTCCCAAACCGGGCCCCTGGGAGCGAAGGAAGCTGTGGACTGGCTGCCGGTGAGAGCGGACGGTGTGAGGTGGGCCAGGCGCTCCCAGAGGGGCCTGCGTGGAGGAGACCACAGCGAGCGGAACTGGCCCACGCCGGCCCCCGGGAGCGAGGCGGCCACGACAGCAGGGCGGAAGTGGGGACGCTCTGCTCCCGCCCCTCCCGGCCCCAGGACCTCCCAGAGTGTCACTCCAAAGCCCCCTCAGTTCTTGTCTCACTGCTCCTCTGATTCACAAAGGTGCCAAAGAAAAGGGGGTTTTAGTGCGCCCACACCGCTGGTTTTGATCCCCTCATGTTATCCTTGATGCGGTCTTTAAAACCAGGAGGCAGAGGAATCAAGAAAAACTTGGGATTCTGGTCAACATACTTACAGTAAACAAAGAGTTTAATCCCCAAACAACATCCTGAAATGAGAAAGGCAGACAAAAACAAGTTTCAGGTAGGGATGGTCTCTAAGAGATGAACCAGTTAAGTCAGCATATAGTGGAAGAGGTTAGTTTTCTGCAGGAGTTATTTTAAAAGGTAGGGCCTAGGGCTTCCCTGGTGGCGCAGTGGTTGAGAGTCCGCCTGCCGATGCAGGGGACGCGGGTTCGTGCCCCGGTCTGGGAAGATCCCACATGCCGCGGATCCTGTGCTCCGCAACAGGAGAGGCCACAACAGTGAGAGGCCCACGTACCGCAAAAAAAAAAAAAAAAAAAAAAAAACGTAGGGCCTAGAAAGTTAATCTCAGGCTCCCCCTTGCAACCTGGGGGACAGCATCCTGCGCAGCAGCTCTGTTACCAGCCATTGCTCGCTTTTTGTGCACTTGGCACAGACTGAGACCTACGAGTGGTTTTAGGTGGGACAGCGTTTGTAATCCATGCCTGACTGAGCCAAAGTGGACATGTGTGGAAAAACGTTACGAGAGAGAGAGGCAGGGAGACGGCACGTGTGATATGCCACACGGCTCTCGGAGCTTCACAAACAGGCTGACTGGAGGCCCACGGCCCTTTCAAGTTGAAAGGTGGGACCATCAGTGTCAGAGCAGCAGGACGGTCACCAGGGAAGACGGTGACTGGCTCAGAAGACCACGCCTTTGTGCTGAAGTGCAGGCTGGGAACATGGCTGCCCCTAAACCCAGTCCCAGGCGATCACTCTTCTGGGCAGGATCGATCCCTCAGCAGACAGGGAGAGGCTACGACCGTGTGGGACCAGTTCACCACTCAGTCAAAGAAGATGGCAAAAGTCAGGTAGCTGCTTACTACTAGGTGAACACTGCCCAAAAGTCCTGACTCCTTCTGATAAAAGGTCAGGCGTGGGGAGAAACTGCAGGTGCCTACGGACAGCACCATGGAAAAGCCCTGAGGCGAAGCACAGCTGGCGGCCTCACGTGGGTACCCACGACACGCACCCCCGAAACCCACTCAAGCCATGTTGGAGAAGCAACTGGGGCCACTTATTTAGTCCCTGTGGCTCCCCTTTCCACCCCCTGCCCCAGCAGAGGGGCCCCCGTGCAGCACACCTGGCTGCACCCTGCCACCCCTCCTCTGTCCAGTGTAACTCAAGAGCAGACACAGAACATCCAGCCTTTCCTTCCTCCGTCTCTACCCACGCCTGGCGAGTCTCCACTGCTTAAAGGGGGAGACAACTATCAAGGACTGGGGCGAATAGCAAGACGAGGGTAGAAACAGTAAACCACCGAAGCACAAACCGTAAACGGTAAAGGGCAGAGGGGAGAGGAGATGACCCGACACCCTAATCCCCGCCCCCAACCGAAGAGAAGTGGGGGCAGAGGAGCTGAGCAGGGCCAGCGCCTGGCCAGCAGCCCCAGGCAGTAGTGGCGGGTGGGCAGCGTGGGCCCGTCCACCCATGCAGATGGGACAGCGTGGACATCGCTGTCCTTACAGGAGGCTGGCTGCCAATGGAGGGGCATCCGGGGAGGTGTGGGCAAAGGACACTCTACCTTCAGTGTCCTCGTGGGGGCCCAGCCGGTGCCGTCAATCGAATGTTCTCTCAGTAAACTGAAACAGACACAGAAAGGCACAGCGGTCAGCAGGGAGCAGGCTCCAGTCCCACGAGCTGCTCAGCGTGATTTCTGTCGGAACGGAGGTGCACGTCTCATGCAGTCCGTCTCTTCTCTGTGGCTCCACAGTTTCCTGTGTCGCTACAGAAGGCCTTCTCTGCCTCACGCCTGTATGGGTCCTCCAGTCTAATCGCGAGTGTTATTTTTATGTATTGTACACTCAGCAGGGGAAAAGCATGCTCAAATCAGAACATACAGAGCGCATCTGTCAATTTAACATTCGGAAAAGGATGGTGACAACAATGACAGCGGAGCTTCCTGTTTGTGTGTCAGCAGGACCCAACACTCACCCAGTGCCCCAAGACCAAAGAGGGAGGGGTCCCATGCTACAGAGGAGAAACCAAGGCGCAGGGCAGCACCCGCCCCAGGGCACGCGCCCCCAAATGGAGCTGTACACTCACACCCACGTGAGCACCTAGCACATGATTTTAATAGCTGTTTAAAAAATAAAAGCAGATTAACACAGAATTCTGGAAGGTGCTCACCCATGGGTGGGAGGACCACGCTCAGGGAAGGTCACGTGGGCTCCAGGGGTACGTGATGTGAGCTGACCTAAGAGTCATTTTCATGACTGTTCTATCAACTGCAAATGCACAGCATATACTCTCATATAAATAACCATTCCATACTTTGAAAAATTACCACTTACTACCTAGTTTCATTCTGGTGAAAAAAGGAGCTTGGCATTGTTGAATTATATCACACTGTTGCTTTCACCTGAACCTAACAGCTCCTAAGATAACACGTCAGTGTGAGGCTTTCCAGGTCATACTTGTTACTGTTAAGAAAATTTTTGAATCAGAACACGTTCAAATTCACAAAAATCAATGACGATCAGGAGAAAACACAAATATGCAGAATTTGAATCAATGCCATAATCTTAATTGCCCATGAAGATCAGTTAGAATAAATAAAACTAACCTACAGCTTACTTCGAGCACCAAAAAGAAAACTCCCATCATGCACCCTAATCCCATCTACCCGGGGCACGTCTTTCCACCCTGCAGAGGTATCAGTGAGTTGTTGAGATAAAATCTCTACAACTTTTGAATAACTTTTTGGGAACCAACTGCCCAATCCTGGTGGTTTATATGATCCAACGAGAGACTTCTTTACTAAGACAGGGGGAAGAATTATTTCTGATCTAGCTTATCCTTTTCATTTATAGACCTTATTGCAATTTTAGCTATACCCTTGTTTACTTGTTTAGTGCCTGTCTCCCCACCAGCTGGCAGACCCCATAAAGCAGAGATCGCAAACTGCTCCCCACTGTGTCTGGGCTCAACCAACATTAGCTGATGGAAGGCAGGCGGGCAGACTGGGCGACCAGTCAGCGCCCTCTGAGCTTCCCCGTCAACAAGCACAGACGGAGCAGGACTCTGCCCCTGGAGGCCAGGTGCGCCCATGTCTGGGGCCGCAGATCTGGGCAGGGTGACACCACGGAGGTTCAGGCCCAGCCTGAGCAGATGGCAGTCCCGAGGGAGCTCAGGTGACAGCCACGTGGCCATCAGAGAGGGTACAGGCAAGGGGACAGAGGATGCCCCAGGGACTACACTGGAAACTCAGGTTCTAGGAGAACAAAAATCTGAAGTGCAACCGCCGGGTTCATGGCCCTGGTCCCTCCAATCCCACAGACATAGCACTGCTGGCCCTGAGCCAAGAGCAGGGTGTGGGCCCTTGGTGGGAACAGGGCAAGTCTCACTAAGAGAAGCAAAAAGCACCCCTGTGACTAGACGAGACCCCATGGAGCGCCAGGCACGTCATTTCCTTTATTCAGGAGATGCCATGTCCAAAACATGTGTCCAAAACCATCGCTGGACACTCTAGTTTTTCACAAAGAGGTAGTCTTTGTACATAAACCTGGCACACTACTTCCCTCAGTCAAATTCCCAGAGGTGCAGCTGACAGGTCCGAGGGTATATACAAGTTAAATGTAGGCCTTATGGCTGAAGGACCAATGAAAGGTGTACAGGTACACGCACTCTCCAGTGGAATGAGGGAGCCTGTTCTCACACACACTTTGCTTTTGTATCTGCCAGTCTGAGAAGTGGTGAGCGGCGTCCCCTTGCTTCCACGTGTCCTCTGATCACCAAGGAGACTGAGCATCAAGGAGACGCTCACCACCCGCTGTTTCTCCTGTGAATCACCTACTTGTAGGCAATGCTCATTTTCCGGTGGATATGTCCCATCGTTTATCATATTGATTGAAAGGACTGTTTACATACAAAGGATGTAATCTTTTTTTTTTTTTTTTTTTTTTTTTGTGGTACGCGGGCCTCTCACTGTTGTGGCCTCTCCCGTTGCGGAGCACAGGCTCCGGACGCGCAGGCTCAGCGACCATGGCTCACGGGCCCAGCCACTCCGCGGCATGTGGGATCTTCCCGGACCGGGGCACGAACCCGTGTCCCCTGCATCGGCAGGCGGACTCTCAACCACTGCGCCACCAGGGAAGCCCCACAAAGGATGTAATCTTGCTGATCTTTTCTCTTTCAATTTTGTGCTTTTGTATTTTTAATTTTAATGTGGCTAAACCTATCAATGATTTTCCTTTAAAGTTTCTGTCTTTTGTAGCAGGCTACAAATTTAACCAAATTTAACTACAAATTTAACCAAATTTACATTTAACCATCTGTTAAATTCCTATTATACTTTGCTAATAATCTGATTTCTCAGAAGACTGCAAAAGTGAGTCGAGAAATGCCCTCTCTGGACCTAATTCTGACCGGAGAAGGGGACGTGACAGGAAGTGGAGTGTGGGGAGCCCCCAGGAGAGTGGGCACAGGTGAAAAGCCTGGGGAGACAAGGCCGGACCAGAAACCACTTACAATCTGGACCTGAAGATCATAGATTTTTAAAGTTTCAATACTTAAAGGACAGATACTTAAAAGGGAGGATGACTGACTTATAAAGTGTATTTTTAACTCTCTTTTTTTTTTTTGGCGGGATCGTGGTTCCCCAACCAGGGACTGAACCTGGGTCCTTGGCAGTGAGAGCATGGAGGCCTAACCACTGGACCACCAGGGAATTCCCATTAACTAGCTATTAAAAAATGAAGCTGATATGAAAGAAAAGGGCGCTCCACATACAAATAAAATGGGGGGATGAACCCTAGCGGTTGTCCTCGCAGGGAGGAGCGGCCACAGTGCACATGTGGGGAGAAGAGGGTAAAAGGACAGGACACAGAGGCAGGGCCTGAGGAGGGGCCAGCTCACAGTCAGAGGGCAAAGGACACACCGGAGAAGCCCTGTCTGCCTGCTTTCCAGGTTCCCGCAGTCCCGAAGCTGGCAGTGGTGGGGCGGGGGCTTGGCCCGGGGGTCCAGCACCAGAGCCTCTACAAGTTAACCTCACTGCCCTACCAGAGAAAGCGCAAGACGCAGAAAAATAAAGCCCACAAGCTAAATTTACTTAAAAACGACAACAACCAACACTCTACGCAACGCCTCCAGTTCTCTACGTTAGTGACCAGCAAGCTTAGGGCGGCACGAAGTCACTGACCCCTGACCATCTGCCATTGGAAGGGTGGGGACCCAGGCACGACTGGCAAGGCTTATCCTGCTACGAAATTGCTCCTGTGCGCATCAAGACGATTTGGGAAAGAGGACATTTAAATACAAGTGCCTGGGTCTTCTGAAGCCTCCCGTCCACATCCCCCCACCCTGGATTCCATTACTCATATTCTCCCCTCTTAGCTAAAATCAGCCAGACGGAGGGAAAAGGGTAAGGGCCCTCGAGGGGGGCACCTGGGTGGACTGCAGAGTGCAGCCAGAAGCCTCCCTAACATCGGCCCAGCCTCAAGATCTCCTCTCGGGGGAGATACCGTGTAGAAAGCCCATCACTCACACACGGTGCTCACAACACGGAAGACGGGAATGCAGATAAACTCACCTGAGACATATCTCGCCTGTCTCTGTGATGTTGGGGTGCCAGATCCTCGTCAGGCATCTCACTTTAGGAGGCTGCAACACAGAAGGAAGAGATCACAGGCTCTCCAGAGCCTTCCACCAACCCCGCCCAGGGCCTTGTCTCACCACTCACATGGCTCAGCAGGCACCGGCTCCGCCACCCCCGCAGCAGTGTTTGCACACTGCATGCACCGTGCCGCTCGCACGGGTAAAGCCTGCCCGCACCCGTAACAGGACCCCTCTACAGGCCCCGGGGCTGCCGGCGGCTGGTGCCGGCGGCTGGGCTTCTGCGTCCTCTGACCCTGCCTGGGCCTAGGCTGTGCAGGAGGAGCCACGGTGCCCTTCGGGGAGGAGCTCTGCAGCCTCCAGGCCCCACTGCCTACGGGAGCCCGCGGCCTCCTTGACGCTACGTAGCTGAGCTACGGCTGAAATACTGCCCCTCACGGCGGCACTGGCCCCCTCTGTGCGTGTCTCTGAAGGCGTTGTTGTCATTTACTTTCTTCTAGGTGCAAGTCCTAGCCCACTTTATACTTAAAGGAGGAGACAACGAACACAAGTACATGGGAATGAGGCACATCAGCAGTACTCAGGGTGAAGCATGTTTGCATAAAACTGTTCTTTTACTATTCCTCTGTTTTAAAAGCAATCCATACTCACCTAAGAAAACAACAAAAAGGAAAGCTATCTGCACATCTACATATATAGAGAATATAAAACTCTCCCCAGAAATAATCTCTAGTAACACCTGATGCACATGTTGGAGCCTCTGTTCTAGGCGACACACAGGTGCGTGTGACGCACATTCATTTTTCTTTACAGAAGTAGGGAAATGTGCTATACATTTCTTTTCCATGTTTATTTTTGTCACCATTTCAGATGACTTTGGGCTTTTGTGCATTCCACGGTACAAACACTAGTATTTAACAAGCCAGTTCCCTATTACTGGACGTTTAGGTTGCTTCCCACTTCCACTACAAACCTGCTGGATCAACGCTGTCTTCATTCGCATCCATGATATTTCCCCAGGATGAAGGCCAGGAAGGGGAGGGGCTGCCAGAGAGCAGGCTGCGCACTCAGCGCCAAGTGCCCTCGCCTCCAGAGAGGCCGCGAGCCCACCCACCTGCAGCGGGTGCGCCTCTTCCCCAGGCCCAGTTCCACCGCGAGGGGGCCTTGCTTTGAGGAGCTTGACAGTCGTCTCACAGAACCTCACCAGACAGCTCATCTCACAGATACGAAACCTTCGTCATCAAATTTTTATCTTTGATACCAATCTAGAAAATCTTTCACCATCCAGATCTTCTCCTGTACTATTTCTAGTACTCTAATAGTTTCAGCTCCTTATTTGTATAAAACAAACATATTTTTCAGTACCCTCGTAAGTTTTCTTCCTGATTTCAAAACACCATGACATCAGAAGGTCAAATATGTCATGTCACCTAGACTCCCCAAAATGATTAATCCAACCATGCAGATGTAGGCGTCTGAGGATTACAGAATTTAGGTTCACAGTGAGCTGAAATCAACTGAATACGCTCATTTGCTTTCCTGCAAGTAATCAGGAATGCATTCGACAGAAGGAATGCTAGCACAGCCTGCACTTTCAGCAGGGCCTTCAGGCTGAAGAGGGAAGGTCAGTGTCACTGGCGCTGTACATATTGGTAAATCTCTCTAATGAACACTGAACGCAGGTAACCTACTGGGTAGAGCGCATCACCAACTCAGGATCTGAAGGGACTGAAGGCTCACCCCCTCCCTCCTCTGAGGCCCCAACACACAGTCGCCCCGCCGAGTGTCCAGGCGGCTCCAAGGGTCCGACTGCACTTGCCCCTCTCCTCCTTGTCCCTTCACACCGTCCAGTTAGATGTTGGTGCAGCCGCCCCCCGGGCCAATGGCCCTCGTAACAGCGGTCCCCCACAAAGAGAGCAAACCTCTGCACCAGAACTGTGGTCCTGGATTCTGACACACACTTTCTAAACTGAACCATTCTTGTAGACCCTTACCGCCCCCAAAGCAAGACCAAGAAATACCAGCTCCACCTCCTACCTCAGTGGTGGCATGACCAGCCATCCCATCACACAGCTAAGGGTTTAGTATATGACAAAGACTGCAGTGCAAATCAATGGGGAAGCAGGGACTCTTCAGTGGACAACTGGCTAACCATTCGGAAAAGTACAGTTAGATATTCACTTAGAGCTTTATTCCACATAAACGACACAGAACTCTAAGAGGACTAGAAGAAAACGTGGATGAGTTACCTTGGGGTCTGAAGGCCTGTTTTAAGCATTTCACAACATGAAAAATTCAAGAAGGAAAAGTAGATTTGACTACAGTGGTGAAAAAAAAAAAAACACAAACTTTTATAGAACAACAAAAAAATGAAAAACAGGAAAATGTTTACAGCACAGCTAAGTAAACTAAGAAAAAGTTTCATATAATTTCTATATAAGAACTCTTATAATAAAAAAAAAATACCTCAAAGGAAAAAAAGGGCTAAGCACATAACAACAGCTCATAAAAGACATAAAGAGCTAATAAGTAGGAGAAAAATTTAGCATCCTACTTATTTAAGAAATGAAAATTCAAATGACATTTAGATACCACTTATTTCCTCCCAAAATAGCAAAAAGAAAAAAAATAATGAAAATATCCCATGTTGGTAAGGGTTTAGGAAAAAGGGAATTTTCAAACACTGATGGTGGGGATGTCAACTGGAAAAACTCTCTGGAGGGCAACTGGATAGTACTGATAAAAAGCCTTAAAATTAGCATCAGTTACTCAGTACCTGTAATTCCACTTCTAAGAATTTATGCAAAGACAGCGGCAGGCATGCACAAGCTGCTGTCTAGGACATGTATCACAGCACTGCTTATTCCAGGGGTCAGTAAACTACAGCCCATGGACCAAATAAGGCCAGGCCTGTTTTCACGTGGTCTATAATCTAAGCATGGCCTTTACAGTTTTAAAAGGTTGTTTTAAAAAAAGAATATACGACAGAGACCATATATGGTCCACAAGGCCTAAAATATTTACTATTTTGCCCCTTACATAAAGTCTGGTTCACATAATCAAAATATTGGTCAGCCAGTGATCAACTATAAAGGATTAGTTTAAAACCATGATACATCATACAATTAAGTGTTCTTACTAATGATGATGTCATTATATATTAAGTGACATGATAACATACGTTCTCACGATACTATGATGTTAAAAAAAACCCAAGTTACCAAGCTATGTGTAGCGTGATCCCACTCGTATGTATGATTATATATTGTGCATAACATACATCAAAAAGTTAACGGTGATCATCTCTGGATGGAGAGATAACAGGTGATTAATATTCTATTTTTGCATAGTGGTATTTTCTCAATTTTCCACAGAGTATAATAAATTACATAAAAAGAAGAGGGGTGACTGGGTATTCAAGTGTTACTTGTGGTACCTCCGGTTCTCCTCCTTCTGGAAACGTGGCAGGGCAGCCCTTCCTGACCCCTCTCAGGGCTGGTCACGGTCACATTACTCGATTTGGTTGCATCACATAACCTCACTTCCAGGGGGAGAGAAAAGCCGCATTCCTTTCTCCTGCTTCAGCACACGGTTTCCTCTGACCACTCACAGCAAAATGCCATGGGAGCATCGTGAGGCCTGGGACATCACAGCCAAGCTGCCATCTGCACTCAGGCCTCCTCCGGGCATCCCCATCACATTGGTTCGTCACTGTTTCTGTGTCCAGAGACTTAGCTTCTTCAAAGGCCGCTCGACTCTCATCTCCAGCCTACAGTGTCTGACACAGAATCCAGCGCATTTTAGGAGCTCATTAAACGTCAGTCAATCATTGCAGCCTACTTCTAGGACTGAGAGAGATTATGAGGCAGCTGGAGACTGTGAGATAAAGTTCAGGCAAAAAAGGACAAAGATCCCAAGGAAATCTGCCTTTCAGCTGCTGGGGCGGAGGGGTGTGAGGGGTGAGGGGGCACCAAACAGGTGTATTCTTTCTGTTCTAAAAAAGTTTATTCTAAAATAATGATCTACTTTACTGCTTAAAAGGTTTTCATTCACAACCTTAATAACTGACCTTAATTATAGGAACTATAAGTGTTAGGGGTTAAAAACAAATTCCTCATGAAGTACAGAAATCATGTGAATTATGGCATTAGAGCAAATGAATCCTGAGAAAGCGCCACAAACCCTTTCAGGCTGACTTGCTAAAAACTGGCTGTTCTCCTCATCCAGATGAAACATGAATTCCTTCAAGTCTGCCCTCATAATCTCTACCCATTTGCTTGTAACCTATGTATTTGCATGTGCTGGTTTAATCTGCAACACCATAAACTTGTTGGGGGGCAGAGAGCACGCCAAGCACTGGATGCCTGGTGTGGCAGCCCCTGCCCAGCACTGGAAATACAGTGAGATTAAGACACCTCCAGACTCTTCCTTCAGGGAGCAGATGGTCTAGTGAAGAAAGACACTAAGAAGAATTCTGTCGATAAAGCTTAACCGCAGAAAAGGTGAACAGAACTACCTCTGTATCATTGAAGAACTTTACCTCACGCACCCTGGAGGCAGGGCAGCCCTCTGCGCCCTGCGTGAGCTTGTGACCCTCACTGGCCTGCTGGTAAGGCAGCTGCGCCACCTCTGCCTGGATGAGAGGCAGCGAGGCCCTCACGGCAGCAGGGTGGCGTCTGGATACAGCCCCGAGGGCCTGGCCTCTCAGGGCTTCCTGGCTGGAGAACACGGGTCTCCTTCCTGATGAAACAGGACTAGCCCATCATTTAGAAATTTTCCAAAGGAGACAGAAACTAAAACATAGAAATGTAAGGTCTTTACACGCCACCAGTTAATACAGGAAAAGTGTCTTGGAGGCTCAGTGGCTTTCTATCCTCTGTTTATTTCATTTCCTACTTCTCTGCTTCTTAAACGGGGAGTATGACAAACATTTCCTCACTACCAAGCGGCCACCAGGTGCGGTGGGAAGGGCACACATTAGGAAGCCGGGCAGCTCTGGACAAGAATCAGCTTTGGCAGTTGAGCCGCCTAGACCGGCAAAGCCAACACGTTCTTGACCTCACCTTTCTGAGCCCTAGCTTCCTGATGGGAAAGACAGGAGCATTAATGTCACCGACAGAACTGCTGGGGAGTGACATAAGGTGAAACTGAGTGGAGCCACCTGACACACAGAAGCCCTCGACAGACTCTGCTCCCTCCTTGGCGTTTCTGAGGTTTTGCTTTCTCCTCACACTTGGAAAAAGACACTCTGCCACTAAATGAGGCCAATGCACCCGAACTACGGTTCTCAGCCCCGCCAAACTCTCTGCTTTTCTGAAGCCTGTCACAAACTCACCGCCCTTTAATTTTAACATTCTCTAGATGAGTAACCCATGGATATGGCATATGTCCAGAAGGTTAGAGAGTCTAGAGTTTTAAGTACCGCACGTCGGGCTGTTTCCAGAAACCATCAAAACAGCCCCAAATCCTTAATATGTGCGCACTTAAACCAAGTTCTCAAACTGCTCTCACCTGAGGGAGTGCAGTGCTCTGTCAGGCCAGGTCCCCCTGTTGGTGATCAGGGAAATAGGGGAAGTCTCAGCGGGTGGCTGGCTGGCTGGATTGACAAAGACCTGAAATGCATATTTTCCTGTCTTCACTTAAAGATTAAATTTATTTTTTGTTTTTCTTGGACTGCTAACTCTCCCATCCTCATAAATTACATTTCCAAAAGAGCTTTTAATACGGTAGCCCAGTAAAGATCAATTTCCATAGACAGAAGTTTGGCTTTAAACAAGCAAGTGTTGCAGCCACTGACCTAGACTTGGGCGGCGGAGATGGGCCGAGGTCGCGGGGAGCAGGTGGCTCCCCCTGTCAGGAAAGGAGGGAGCAGTTACTGCAGGGAGAGCAACGGGACACACGCTGTGCCCGACTCCCACAGCCTCAGGTTAACAGGAGACTGAACTTTACCATCAGACTTTTCTTTCCTAGTCGACAGGCCAGAGAAGGCTGAGGAACATCATGGGGGGAAAGATGTATATCACATCGGCAGAGCTGGCCACGTGCCAACCTCGGCAGCTCAGGGATGGAGAGGGCCCGCGTACCACGCCCACTCTGGCGCCCGACTCAGGGGTGTGCAGTGCTGTTCCGAACCTTCACTGATTTCTCACAGCCACAGTGAAAATGCCCCCAAAACCCCAAATCTGAGTTTTCTCACCTCTCCACTATTCCCCAACCCTGATTCTTCATTCAAGTAGACCTGGTCAACTTGACCTGTACACAGGTTGCCAGTTCTCATTTCCATACCCACTGACACAGTTGCAGAGACGTCCTCGTCACCTAGAACACCCGCCCCAGTTGTGCATGAGCCAACCCGAGACAGGACGACTCCAATTCTAGTTCTCCTCAGAAGCTTAACTGGCCCCGACCACTTTCCAAAAGTGACCCTCTCTCTTCCTTCTCTGAATTCCTCTAAAGCATTCTCCTATTATTAACCAATATCACTGTCTGCTACTTACCACTTTTACCATTTTATGATAACTTCCTACACTTTCTCTCACCTTCCTAATGGGTCGGCATGTTCCTTAAAAGCAAAGACAGATGTGACAGCACTTGGCACGGTTATTACTGGGAGGGTCCTGGAGGGATCAACATGTAGCTAGGGGTGTAAATCACTCATAATTTGAAACTACAGGTCATTGTTCTTTTCCAAAATTCTAAAACGCACATTTTATACACTTCTGGAACTGTGCTGTTATACCATAAACAAAACTACAGTTTAAAATAAAATGCTCTTTTCTCCAGTGCCAGAATCTAACAAGATTTGCATGAAATACCCAGGCAGCCCCCTGCAGAGGTGCCAGCCTCGGGGGGTAATTCCAGTCCCGGCAGAGCTGCACCCCAGCACATACTGGCACACGGTCCTCGCAAGCACTTGTTGAGAAAGGGAGCCTCTCCGCTAACACTCTCAAGAATGCTGATGAGGGGCATTAACCACACAAGTGTCAGCCATCTCGTGCTCAGCCCCAGGACTGGGTGGGCTGCACTCGGACACAACGCGGGGGGACTGCCGGGCCCTGTGACGGCCACCCGCCACAAGAAGGGGGAACAGCGGCTCAAGCGCGGGCTACTCACCACCATGTTGTACGCATCAGGAACTTCAGTTTCAAACTGAAATTTTCCACCCTGGTAGTAACCCTCATCTATCAAAAAACACAAAACAAAACAAAAAAATCCTTTAAATTAAAAAAAAAAAAGGAAACAAAAGGCAAACACTATGTTAGCATATGGCAAATACAGAGAATTAAGAGTTGAAAAAGAGGACTGCAGGGCTCCTTTGTTACTTCACCAGCCTCGCCCCTGACCTGACGGTTACAAGTCAGCCCACACTGACTGGCGCCTGCAGCGCTCTCCTCCTCACTGGCCACGTGCCCTCGGGAAAAGGGAGGCCTCTCCTGGGAGACTGGCCCCCTCCCTGCGCTCAGCCCCTCGGTCCCGGCCCGCGGCACCCAGTGCCTCCCCTCAATGACAGGTGACCACCTTGCTTCAGCGCTCGGTCACCTGTGTGCCGCTGGTCTCCCCACGAGAATCAGCTCCACGGGGGAGGCAGGCTTGTGCTGACTGCTTTTCCCCGGTGCCTGGCACGTGGCTTCCAGTCACTCGGCAAACACTGACTGAGCATGGACCCTCTGCCAGGCCCTGCTCCAGACCCTGGCCGGGGACACGGCAGTGAACCAGCCAGACAAAATCACCGTCTCAGCGACTGTGCCCGGTCAGCACTCGTGGGCTGGCTGGCCGAGCGCTTGGTACAGCCTTCAGAACAGAGCAGGCCCTCTGGAAAGGGGCTGGAGGGTATGCAGAAGAATGTCCAGGGTCAGAGCGGCACCGCTGTGTCCCCCCCGCCGCCCCAGGTCTGCAGACCCCACAGCTCAGTCCCAACTCCCTCGCTGCACTGCCCACCTCTCTGCCTCTCCTGGAGTCCACCGGCGGTGGGCTCGGCTGAGTTGCAAGCGCTGCTGGTGTGGCTGCCAACAGAGGGTGCTCCAGCACGAATGCCCCCCACAGGAGTTAAATTACTCTGAACTTCACAATTTGATAAAATTACCACCATCTTTAAAACGAATGTTCAACTTCCTCTAAAATATTATCATCGTGAACAAATCAGCAATATTACATTTTATCACTTCCCTCAGCTTTTTATATAAAATGAACATTTAATAGGAAGTTGTTGGTCTCAAACCAGCCACCACTAAAAAACCATTTTTCTTCTTTAAGGGCGTTGAGATTGTGTCAACATTTATGTCTGCCCCGCAGTTAGAACTCGCCTTATCTCGCTGTGTTACACAGGGAGCCCTCTGTGCCCTGGAGCCTACTCCCTCCTTCCTGCCAGGAACCGTACGCTAGTGTCTTCCAGCCAGGGTACGGGTACTGCGGGGAGGACACACTGTCCACGGGGTATGTGGGCACTGACAGCTTTAACGGAATCCACTTCTAGATGGCCAGTGTCCACGAGTGCCCTATCATGAAATCAATCTGCCCAACAGTACTTGTGAGGCCAAGGAGTCATGCCAGCTGTCCCTTCCCACCTCCCCCTTCACTGTCTTTCTCCCACTTGTAAAAGAAGGCCTCCTGCTCATCTAGCCTCTCCCTATGATGCACTGCACCAAGGTGTGATGCACTGGTCACAGTAAAGCTCCTTGAATCGAGGCACTATGCAGGCTTGTGCCTTTCCCTATCTTACACCCCTTTCTGTAAAGGGCAAAGCATGGCGTTAAAGATAAGATGTCCCAGTTCAAGTTGGAATGTCTTGAAGTTAGACACACGTGGAGCCTGATGGCAGGGATGATTAGATTTCATTTAGTAATGTCAATCACGGGACTACTGGAAAAGAATGCCTCACCCCCATGAGAAGCAAGCAAAGAGGGTGCCAAGAAGCAAGAGGCCCGTGCCTTCCCCCGCGCGGTGCCAGCCCCGCACCTCACCTCTCCACTAGGGGTTAAACTCGGAAGTCAGGCAGCTGTTGGAGACACATCTTAATTTAGAGGCTTCGCCAGAGAGAGAGTCTTGGCAGTTAGAACTGGTCCTGCCTACTGATGCACACGGCAGAAGTTTCTGATACACTGAATGAGCTAAATCTGCAGCCACGAGTTTTTGTCAACCCTAAGTTTTTAATATCATATTGGTAGGGGTAAGAGGAAATTAATATCACAATTTTCTCAATGCTTTCTGAATATTTCAGGTAACATGAGAGGCCGTCAAGTGAAGAATGATGGGTATGATTAGCGGTCGGTTGGCAGGTCTTAGGAAAGTGGTTTTGGTGCGTACCTCGGAAAATGCGACACAAAGGGATTCTAATGACTGGGTTTGTAAAGCCATTTCCAACCAGGTGGTTCCCAACTCTTTGCTTTCAACAAAATAGAAGAAGGAACCTAATCTAGTAATCAGCTGAAAGACCACAGTAAAATACCTTGTATGATTTTAGGCCCCTAACTTTGAAGTCCAGGGACACAAAGACGTAGTGACAACAAACACCTTCCGTGCCTGCCTACTTATTTATATGAACAAGCAGTTCTCAGTGTCTATACCTACAAAGACAAAAGGAAGGAATAAAACTGATATTGACCCCTTCTTTCTGGCATTAAGTAACATCATTCACAAGCACATCAACTAAATCAGAAAAATGCTAAGAGCAGCCTCTCGCTCTCAGATACATCGCCGATGAAATGCTATTCTGTTTAGTAACCATCACCATTTATCCAACAAACATTTGATGAGTGCTACTATGTGCCAGGCACTGTTCTAGGCACCACCAGCAAGAGACCTTCCTGCCCTCATGAAGCTTACATTCTAGTGGGAAGAAACAAAGTAAGTAAGTTAATCGTATAACAGAAAGTGAAAAAGAGCTGAGGGGCCAGGAGGTGGGAGGAGCTGCAATTTTAAATAGGGAGGTCTGAGAGGGAAGGCTGGAAAACGGAGGGTATCCGGGAGAAGAACACTCCAGGTATGGAAGAGTGGTGAGAGACCCATGAGAGCGCCTGATGCATTCAGGGCACATGCAGAGGCCAGAAGGTGAGGAAGGGGAAGGGGAAGCTGCGGCTGCGGAGGTAGCAGGCCTGGCCTCGCAGGCCACTGCTAAGTGCACTGGCTTTTCTTCAGCAAGGCAGGGAGCCACAAGAGGGGCCTGAGCAGAGGAGGGGCAGGACCACAGAAACATCATGCTGGTTAGGAGCAGGGTAGGAGCAGCTGGAGTAGAGATACTGTGATGGTAGCAACACCAGGATTTGCTGGCAGATTAGGGGTGGGGTGGGGAAGAAAGGAGTCGAAGCGCTGCGCTGTTTGACCCTGCAATGGAGAAGGGCAGAGCCGTCACCTCGAAGATAAAAAGACTGCAGAGGGCACAGGTGCGCCAAGTCCAACATCAGATTTGAGATTAATTTGAGATTTCATGTCAACAACCAAGTGGAGACACTGATCGCAGCTGGCAGATCTTTCTGGACAGATCTTTCTGGAGTGTAGGGGAGAGGTCAGGGCTGCA
Organism: Leucopleurus acutus; assembly: GCF_964270905.1. Lineage (NCBI taxonomy): Eukaryota > Metazoa > Chordata > Mammalia > Artiodactyla > Delphinidae > Leucopleurus > Leucopleurus acutus. The sequence goes on along the minus strand of NC_139149.1, from coordinate 116,045,797 downwards.
TGCGAGGTTTGGGAGCTGTGTATAAGAGCATCCAGATTTCATGAGCTGGCGAGGTCCCCAAGGGCCTGACTATGGAGGTCCAAGGACAGTACAAAGCCTTGAGGCATCCCCGACTTGGGTCAGGAGACGGGACAGGAGGGGCAGTGGCAGCAACAGAAGAAAACCAGGAGCCAGGAGCTGGTACAAACAACAACTGTAACAATCGTTCAAAAGAAAATGCTCAACACCCAGGAGTCTCACAGTGATAGGAACTTCTTAAATAAATATAAATATATAGTTACAAAACAGTATGACAGGGTGAAAAAATTCTTATAGGCAGAGGAATGTTTATATTAGGATAAAATTCTGTGAGACAAGTGAAATAAAAATATATGAGTGCAAGGAGAAAAGGCAGCCACGAACATTTCCAACCATTAAAGTGCAGCCTGTTCATATACATATGTATTTTTTTAATGCATGCTGGCGGGTGTAGCCTTGGTATTTAGATTCTACTGGAAACATTTTAAAGAGTAAAATAATACTTTCCCCTTTAAATGTCAATATTTACAGCACACTGGAAATTACATTCTATGCAAATTTTAAACTTAAGGGCAGGAAAAACACAATCCTTGCCAAGATAACCTTGTAGATCGGGGTCGGCAAACTCTCTGAAAAGGGCCAGGCGCTACGTACCTGGGGCTTTGGGCTACAGGTCTCTGTCATGTACTGTTTTGTTTTATTTTTTATCTTTTTAAATAGTCCTTTGAAAATGTAGAAACCATTCTCGGCTCGAGGGCTGCACAACTGGCCCGGGGTGGGCTTTGGCTCACAGGCCTGGCTTGCGCACACTCAGGTGAAAATATAGCAAAAGAAAACTGCGGCGCCAAGCTGAGCGACACTGAGCGCCCGTGCTGCGGGCTCTCTGAAGAGGGAGAGCCAATGTGGGCTGAGCTAGCCAGGGGAGCCTGTGGGGCGGGCGTTACGGAAGACCTGAAGACAAGCACCGCCAGCAGCACAGCAACAAGCACGCTGACACGTGGAGCGTGGACCACGCGCAGCCGCCGGAAGCTCTGCTCACGTACCCAGTCCGCCACACTGCGGCTGCTTTAAAGGAGCCACTGAGGCACATGGACTGAGTACCAGCTGCTCCACAGCTGGCAGGCTGCTTCACATCAGGCGGTGTCACAGGGACCTGGGGATGAGCAGGTCAAGGGAAAGGAGACAGAGTGGGGGTGGGGGGGCGCGAGGGGAGCAGAGAGAGGAAGGCCGCTGGGAGCAGAGGAGGAGCCAGGCCGGGCGGAGCTGCAGACAGACCCCGAGTCAGCTGTGAGAGAGGGGTGCTGAGATTCAGAGGAAACCGCGAACATGAGGAAAGAAATGGAGAAGACATTTTAGATGTAGTAAACAGAATATCAGGAGCTAAAAAACATAATATCTGAAACGAACACTTCACTGGATGAGCCTCAGAGTCAATCAAGTGCTGCAGGGATTTGCCTGGCGTCCCGTGGTTAGCACTCGGCGCTCTCATTGCCAAGGGCACAGGTTCAATCCCTGGTCAGGGAACTAAGATTCCACAAGCCGTGCAGTGTGGCCAAAAACAAAACAAACAAAACTCAGCAGAAATAGAAACGATCCACAGTGAGGCACAGAGAGAAAAGTGAACAAAACCTTCTGACCCCAATGGAAGTCTAGTTTATGTGTATAGGGAATATACAGGTAAGAGATATATCTTTTGGGGGGGCTTCCCTGGTGGCGCAGTGGTTGAGAGTCCGCCTGCCGATGCAGGGGACACGGGTTCGTGCCCTGGTCCGGAAAGATCCCACATGCCGCGGAGCGGCTGGGCCCGTGAGCCACGGCCACTGAGCCTGCGCGTCTGGAGCCTGTGCTCCGCAACGGGAGAGGCCACAACAGTGAGAGGCCCGCGTACCGCAAAAAAAAAAAGAGAGATATCTTTTTTAAAGTTTTACTTGGGGATATGCATACTTTTTAAATATTTATTTTATTTATTTTTTTATTTTTATTTTTTTTGGCTGTGTCGGGTGTTAGTTGCGTGTGGGCTCTTCGTTGTGGCGCTCGCGCTGCTCTCTAGTTGCGGCGGGCAGGTTTTCTCTTCTCCAGCTGTGGCACACGGGCTCCAGAGCGCGTGGGCTCTGTAGTTTGTGGCACACAGGCTCTCTAGTTGAAGTGCTTGAGCTCAGTAGTTGTGGCATGGGGGCTTAGATGCCCCGCAGCATGTGGGATCTTAGTTCCCGGACCAGGGATCGAACCCGCTTCCCTGCATTGGAAGGTGGATTCTTTACCACTGGACCACCAGGGAAGTCCCTAGGTAAGAGATATTAACATTCGTATATCTAACTGGAGTCCCATAAAGGGGTTATAGATAAAATATTGAAAGAAATGTTGGTCAGTTATTTCTATATATGCTTTTTTCTTTTCTTTTTTTTTTTTTTTTGCCGTACGCGGGCCTCTCACTGTTGTGGCCTCTCCCGTTGTGGAGCACAGGCTCCGGACACGCAGGCTCAGCGGCCACGGCTCACGGGCCCAGCCGCTCCACAGCATGTGGGATCTTCTCGAACCGGGGCACGAACCCGTGTCCCCTGCATCAGCAGGTGGACTCTCAACCACTGCGCCACCAGGGAAGCCCCGGTCAGTTATTTCTAAATTTGATGAAAACTGTAACTCACAGATCCAAAAAGGTCAATAAACCCCAAGTGAGATAAACAGAAAGAAAACCACATCAAAGCACATCATAATAAAACTGCTAAAAACTGTGACAAAGAGAGAACATTAAAAACAGCCAGAGAATAAAATGCACATCACATAAAATGAAACAAAGAATCACCACTAACTTCTTTTTTTTTTTTTTTTGCGGTACATGGGCCTCTCAGTGCTGTGGCTTCTCCCGTTGCGGAGCACAGGCTCCAGACGCGCAGGCTCAGTGGCCATGGCTCACGGGCCCAGCCGCTCCGCAGCATGTGGGATCTTCCCGGACCGGGGCACGAACCCGTGTCCCCTGCATCGGCAGGCGGACTCTCAACCACTGCGCCACCAGGGAAGCCCACCACTAACTTCTTATAAGAAAAAAAAATGTCAGAAGGCAGTAGAATGATATCCTTAAAATGCTGAAATTGTCAACTTAAGAATTCAACATTCAGCAAAGCTGGCAGAATTCATCATTCAGCAAATCTGCACTACAAAAAAAAAATCCAAGGACGTTCTTCAGGCAGAAGAAAAATAACAGATGGGACCTCAGATCTACAAAAAGGAGTGCACGCTGTTAAGTGGTAAATATGTTGATAAATATATGAAGAAAATATAATTATCTAAAACAAAAATAATAACGTATTGTGGGTTATAACAAATGTACAGTAAATGAGACTATATGATAAAGGTTTGGATGGGGAAATGGAAGTAGGGCAATATTAGCCTAAGCTTCCTCCTTCAGAACTAAAGAAAGACTAGCAAATTAAACTGAAAACGAGCAAATATGAGAAAACAAAAAATATATTAGAGGAAAACCAATGAAACCGAAAACTGGTTCCTTGCAGAGACCAATAAAATTGATAACCTCTAGCTAACCTGATCAAGAATACAGAAAAGGGACATTTTCAATGGCAGGAATTAAAGAGGGGATTATCAACACAGACTCTACAGAACTTAAAAGGGTCAGAAGATGTTAAGAGCAACCTTATACCAATAAATGTGAAAATGTCGATGGTATGAACAAATTCTTTGAAACATACAAATCACCAAAGCTCACTCAAAAATAAGAAGCCCAAGTTAACCCCTATCTATTTAAGAAATTTTATTCATACAGTACTTAAACTCTTACCACAAAAACAAAACAATAAAATACTAGACCTAGGTGGCTTTACTGGCGAATTCTATCATTTAATAAAGAATTAATAGTAATTCTACATAAAACTCTTCCAGGAAACAGAAGGGAACACTTCCCCATTCATCCCAGGAAGAGTAAGGAGGGGAGGGGAAGGAAAGAAACTAGAGCCGTATCTTGCATCATATGCAAAAATTAACTCAAAATGGCTCACAGACCTAACTTTAAAACCTAAAGCTATAAAACTCCTTAAAAAAAAAAAAAAAAGGAAATCTTTGCATTTCTTAGGACACAAAAAGCACTGTATTAGTTTTGTATTGGTTGCTGTAATAAATTACCACAAACGTAGCAGCTTAAACAATAAAAACTTACTATCTTTTGTAGGTCATTTGTCCAAAACGAATCTCACTGGGCTAACCTAAGAGTTGGCAGGGCTGCATTTCTTTCTGGTGGCTCTAGGAAAAATCCATTTCCTTCACTTTCCAGCTTTAAGCAGCCACCTGTATTCCTTCCTCCACCTTCAAAGTCACTGATGGCCAATGGAAATAACAACACATGCACCAACATGGATGACCCTCACAAGCACTGTGCTCAGTGAAAGAAGCCATGGACAAAATGCTACATACTGGCTGGGGCCATTTATATGACATTCTGGAAAAGGTAAAGCAACAGGGCAGAAATCAGATCAATGATTGCCAGGGGCTGGGGGTGGGGAGAGGAAACTGACTACAAAGGGGCCCAACTTTTGAGCTGATGGAAACATTTCATGTGTATCTTGATTGTGTTGGTGTCTACACAACTGTATGTGTCTGTCAAAATGTAGAGAACAGTACACCTAAGAACAGTGGCTCTACTGTCTGTAAATTATACTTTACTAAACATGATTTTTAAAAAAGATACAGGTAAATCCTGCTACATAAAAGGCACCATCAGGTGGTCCAGGAAAATGAAGGGGCGCTGGCAATTTTACAATGCCAAAAAGCTCAACATTTAAACAGCGCGTCATTTTAAAATATTTTATATAATTATACACATTTTTACTGGTAACCATCAGAATATATTTTTAACCATGGTAATGAATGGCTTCTAAAACAGTACGTCAGACATTTAATTGCACACCCACTCCTAGAAACCTGAGCATCCCAAGAGAGAATTTGCCTCAGTTTTACGTGCGAGGCAGAGGGCAGAAATCAGCGCAACAGTATATATCGGACAACATGTCACCTACTCAGCAGTAAGCAGAGACATATTGCATCAACACAGTTCTTGCAAGCGGCAAGGAAAAGAGCAGTGAATGTTTCCCTAACAAAAGTTAGCTGATGTGAAGGCAGATAACCGACTGTCTCAAGAGCAATCACCACATATCTATTATATATGAAGAGGGGAGAATTGCCACCTGCATTTCCAGGATGCTTTGAAAGAAAAGACTCCATCAGGGAAAAGTCTGTCCCTCATGATGGGTATCCCTATAAAGCTAAAATCACCCTAGAAAGCACCAGGGCTGAGAGCACACATTCTGTGTCGAAACCGCGACACATTAACAGTAAGCTACACACACACTACTGTGAGACTGGGGTGGTGGTCAAGCCAAAGGCCTGCTTCAGTGCTCTGACCCATTTCCGCATCTTTTAACACGTCCATGATTATTTAAATGTTGTTCCAAATGTTCATGTGTGGAACCAAACCTGTGTTTCAGGCTTACTAACCGTATTTCTTTGCTCAGAAACTGGGACTCTTACTTTATTTCATACTAAGAAATTTTTCCTTCTATAACTCCAAAGCTCTGAAACAAAGCTTAGAATAACTAAGAACCAAACATAATGGGGATAACAGATAAAACAATTTAAATTTCATGACTCAGTGTAAGGCGCACTTTTATTATCATGCTCATCAGTTAGGGAGTTTTTATAAATTAAATGTTAAAATTAAGAAAACATGACAAATCTAATAACCAACACATTTAAAAACATACGTGAATATACACATAAATATACAAGATTTACAATGTAGCTATAGAATTCCCTAATCAGAATTTTTAATATATGTAACAATAATAAAAAGGATGTTATTAACCATTAAAAAACCCACTTCCCTGGTGGCACAGTGGTTAAGAATCCGCCTGTCAATGCAGGGGACACAGGTTCGATCCCTGGTTGGGCAAGATCCCACATGCCACGGAGCAACTAAGCACGTGTGCCACAACTACTGAGCCTGCACGCCTAGCGCCTGTGCTCCGCAACAAGTCACCACAATGAGAAGCCCGCGCACCACACTGAAGAGTAGCCCGTGCTCACCGCAACTAGAGAAAGCCCACGCACAGCAACGAAGACCCAACGCAGACAAAAATAAATAAAATTAAAAAACAAAGAAACAACCTCCCACATATCTAATACAGAACTTATACCAGGTATATAAAACTTACAACTCAGTAATGAGACAAGCAATACAATTTTTAAATGGGTAAAATTATTTGAATAGACACTTGAACAAAGGAGATATACAGAGAGTAAACAAGCTTGGGAAATGATGCCCAACATCTTTAGTCACTAGGGAAATGCAAATTAAAGTCACAATGAGACACATACCTAACAGAATGGCTAAAATCGAAAAGACTGATAATACTAGCTATTGGCAAGAATGTAGGGTAACTGGAATTCTCATTCATTGCTAGCAGGAATGCAAAACAGTACTTTCATTTTGGAAAAGAGCATGGCAGTGTTTCATGCAGTTAAACTTACTCTTATCACATAACCTAGTAATTGCACTGCCAGGAGAAATAAAAAATGTTGGCAAACGAAGACCTGCCCACAAAGGTTTACAGGAGCTTTATTCACAATAGCCCAGAAGTGGAAATAACACAAAGGTTCATCAATAGCCTGTTATAACCTGTTACAAATAAAACCCATACAATAGAATACAGCCCACCAATAAAGATACAAAATACCACATAGATGAAACTCAGAAGCATTACGCTGACTAAAATAATGTAACTTATAGCTCAATCAACATTGCTTAAAAATTTTTTTTTAAATCAATCTAAGTTTCCACCTTAGGAAAGCAGAAAAAGAAAAGCAAATTAAACCCAAGGTATAAGGAAGGAAATAATAAAGAAAAGAGCAGAAACCAATAAAATGGATAAACAACTGAGAAAAACAAAAGCTTGCTCTTTGTAAGAGATCAACTGGATAAACCTCAAGCTAACATGATCGAGGAAAAAAATAGAAGATCCAAATAAATCAACATCAGGAATGAAAACAGGGACATGAGTGCAGATCCCACAGACATCAGTAGACTAATAAGAAAATATTCCAAACAACTTTGGATGGTATGAGAATGCTAAGAGCAGTCTTACTCATCACAGCCAAAAGCTGGAAAGAATTCAAGTGCCCATCAATAGGTAAATAAATAATTAGGTCATATTCATACAACCAATACTGTTACCCACAACAATACATATGAATTTAAAAACATGTTACATGAAAGAAGCCAGAGAATAAGAATACATAATATGATTCCATTTATATGAAATTCAAGAACTGACACAACTAATTTATGGTAAGAGAAATCAGAAAGCAATTTTGGGTGGGTAGCAGGGGGTGAGGAATTGACTGCAAAGGGGAAGAAGGGAACTTTGGGAATGCTGGAAAGATGTTTACTGGGATTGTGGTTACACAGGGATGTGTATCCATTCTGCAAAACTTATTACGCTCTACAGTTCAAGTTAGTACATTTTATTGTTTGTAATTTTATACCTCAGCAAAATTTATTTAAAAAGTAAAAACTAAAATTAAAAAAAAAAGGGTCCATGGTCCCCTCTGCCTACAAGCCACCATGTCACAGTGGGGGCAGGCTGAGGGGACCTCCACAAGTCAACTGGGCAACTCTGACCTGGCCCAGTTTTTCAAATCATCCCTCTAACTTCACAGAAGACTCTGGTGGTATTTCAGCCAGTCTTTAGATTTTTGCTTTGTTTTGTTTCATTTTACTTTCTAGTATTGTTTCTTGTTTTGTGAGTTGATGTGGGGATTTTTTTCTTCTAAGTTCATTTCTTTTCTTTTCCTCTATCACCAAATTACATTTCCATCTTTTCTCTGAAGAGTACATTTATTCCCAAGCATGAGGGACATTCCAAAAACAAACAAAACTATAAAAATGTTACCAAGTACGAACAGGAACTATCTTGCCAGGAGCTAGATAAAGAAGAGCTTTGAGCTTCAAGTGCAGATGCAATTCTTCCACCCTGACCACCTAAATATCTAGATCTTCTATATTATTGAGTTTTCAGACTCAGCCCCAGTATTACTGGCTGCAAATGAGCCAGTTTCAATACCATCGGCTCCATATACTGTTAAAACTTTACTACTTAGACCTATTTTTCTTTAATAACTAAGAAGAGCATGACTCCAAAAAGTTTTTTAAAAAACCAGGATGTTGGGCAAGTTTTTAGCGTTGGCGGATCTCTGCCGCGCTTCACTTAATAACAAAGGACAAGAGCCACAGCAGCTTTCTGAGTCACCGACACCACACACCATGGGCACACAGACAGCACCTGAAGAGCACGCCACACAAAACTCCATGTGCGCACTTCCACAAATATAAATGCTCAAGTACTAAGCAGTTACAGGCACCAAAACACAAATTCCTTCTTTACCTGATGGAAGAGCGAACACAAAAACTGTAACAAACAATCGTGCTGCAGTTTCAAGTATAATATCAAAGATGGCGTCATAGACATAATCTCAATAAGAACAACATCCATGTAATTTAGTAAAAAAAATTCAGTTAAAAAACAAACAAAAGCAAGACCTATCCAGAGGCTGGTTGGACTCCACACAAACTCACTCATGTAAGCCAGTAACAAGCCCGGCAAAAGCAAACACGGTTCTGAATAGCTGAGAATCACAAAGCTCTCACAAATGCCCCAAAAAGGCAGAGAGAAGAAAATATCTTTACTACAAACCCTCAAGTGTGAGACTACTTAGTAAACAGAGAACCGATCTTAATTGCCACAATTTCTGAAAACACCCTGCAATGCTTAACAGTAAGTGTAACTGACATTCATAATGGTGACCTCTGGTCACCTGGAAACAGTGTGCTCAGTATCCCTCACTAAAAAGGGCAGAGCTTGCAATGTGTTTATGAAGGTGGTCAAAGAATGGTTAGAACCTCCATCACTTCACAGTTACAAGTCCTGAGCTTCAGTCTTCTCTCGAGGTCAGGCTTGTGGAACGCCCGTTTCTGACAAGATGTTCTGATGTCAGTATCTCTACCCTAGTGCTCACTCATCTTAGAAATGGAAATGGTACCAGACTGAATTTATGGATACGCCCCAGAGTCGTCTGTAGAACCACCACACAGACTAAAGGAATTTTTTTAAGTTTTCAAGCACATTTTGAAAATGGGATTTCTCCTGTTCTAATACAACATCTTCCATGGGAAAAAACCATCCTACCTGCAGGGAGACAATGCCAGGGGTTATTTGTGGGTTCATTACCACCTACTGAAATTCTGCATTCTTTCACTTTTTAATTAAATTAGCTAGTGACTCATTATTCTCAGTTTCTCACTCCCTTTCCCTCCCCCAAATAAAATAACACCCTCCACTTCCTCCACAACACTGCTTCCCCTCTTGTTAATTCCCTCTGTCCTGCTTTCTTCCTTCACCAGCCAGTGCAACTCCCAGAGCTGCACTGTAACCAGGAAAAACCCAAGCCCTCCCTCTAGCTGCGCAGTGTGACCAAGGAGAAATACCTACCAGCTCGGAGCACTTGGAGCTTGGACACTTGATCAGTGCTAACAAGGACAGCTGGTAATCTGCTTCCTTCCTGGTGCCTGTAACAGGCCGGGCTGAAGTGCTTCACACCCATTATCTATTTAATCCTCCAAACGGTCCCATGAGATAGGTTCTATTTGATCCCCACTCTGTAGCTGGGTAGGCTGCAGCTGAGAGGTTATTAAGCAATTTAACCATGGCCACACTGTTGCTAAATGGCAGAGCAGGATCTGAATCCAGTTATGTCCTCAGAGCTCATACTCTCCACCCTACACCAGGAGCCTTCGGCGTCATTCGCTGGGGGCGTTAATGTCTGCACCTAGTTACTGGGTACACGCCACATGCCTCAGAGCACTTCCCTATGCTTTACTGGACTACAGCATGTATCTTGTCTTCATATGGAATGGTTATTACCGTCATAACTTTCAAAAAGTTGGAGGACAAATCAAACCAAATATTATAGATTTCAAAAGCCTTTGGAATTTGCTGTTTGAAAATCACTTTAATACTTACACATGTAAGAATATTACCTGGGGTGACAGTTAGCTGAAAGCAATGAAGCTTGTTTGGATCAGGAAAATACACTTTACACGTACCTGCAAAAGAAACAGGCCGTCAGGAAGGTCTGACAGTTAGCAGCAGTCCTTATGTTGAGGCAAACTTTGAAACACATGGGAAAGTTTAACGGTGCTGAGTCTATAGACTAAACCGGTATATCTCCCCTATTTGTTTAATAATAATTATGCCAATGTGCTGAAGTTGCAAACCAGTGATATTTGCTATGTGTTTTCCTCCTTACAGTTTTTTATTAGTTCCAAATTGGGATGTTATCTTTAACCCTTTAAATGGTCCCTAAAAATAGAGATTTTTCCATTAATTTCAAGAATGATGCTACTTTACTTTGAAAAGAAGAAACCGTACCTCAAGGAGATTAATATATGTGGGTAAAGGCTAACTAAACATAGAAAAACCAGAAAAAGAGCCCAGGCCGAACTTCTGGTCTGGTCACCCAGCACCACAGTCATCTGTACCCACCACAGCAAAGAGAAGTTAAAAGTAACTGTACCAGCTAAGGTAGCTCACACCCAGACCACAGCTTTTCTTTTATCTTTCTTTTCTTTTCTTTTTTTTTTTTTTTTGCGGTACGCGGGCCTCTCACTGTTGTGGCCTCTCCCGTTGCGGACCAACAGGCTCCGGACATGCAGGCTCAGCGGCCATGGCTCATGGACCCAGCCGCTCCACGGCATGTGGGATCTTCCCGGACAGGGCACAAACCCGTGTCCCCTGCATCACTGCGCCACCAGGGAAGCCCTCTTTTTTTTTTTTTTTTTTTTAAAGTCTTCACAACCCGACCGATAATTCAGATTGGTTTGCTGGTGACAGGATGCTCTGCTGACTTGGACGGCAACACTCTAATCGCATGTGCACTGAACCAGAACGGTCTGGATCAGGAGACCCAAGTAGTTCCACTGGAGAAGAGCTACTGCAGAGGTGCAGACAGGGAAGACATCCTACATCTGCCTCCTTCAGACAAACGATGCAGAAGAGGGGTAAATACCCAAGGGATAAATACTGAAGGAATGTGGAGGGAATATACGTAGAAATTGTCCGTATTTTATAAACATGGAAAATATTATGCTAGATTCTTTGGGTCGTCTGCTATTTCTTACAAGTCCTGATGAAAATATTTGCCTAGTTTTACATGGTATGAATTTTCATCAAAATAGGACAATTCAAATTTAGCCTTGGAAACAGCCTTAGAGACCATCTAATCTAACATCATCAATTGTGAGAGATGACATGAAGGTCCAGAGAAGTTCAGTGACCAGCCCAAGACCACACAGGTTATCAACAGAAGGAAGTTTAGTTCCCAAATTAAAAACTAGTTCATGGGCTTCCCTGGTGGCGCAGTGGCTGAGAGTCCGCCTGCCGATGCACGGGACACGGGTTCACGCCCCGGTCCGGGAAGATCCCACATGCTGCGGAGCGGCTGGGCCCGTGAGCCATGGCCGCTGGGCCTGCGCGTCCGAAGCCTGCGCTCCACAACAGGAGAGGCCACAACAGTGAGAGGCCCGCGTACTGCAAAAAAATAAAATAAAATAAAAAAACTAGTTCATGCCTCATTTCATTACTTCATGAACATGCCAGAGATGACACATAAAAACAATGCAAAACTGTTAGTGGGGTTTCTGTTTCTGACTAATCCCTCAGAAAAGAGTTGCAGAGTGAAAGGTAACTCCATCTAGAAGAACAGGAAAGGGTCTCAGAGATTACATTGTCATTTTCCTTGTTTTCAAAATAAAGAAACCAGGGGCCAAAGAGTTCAAGGCTTTCACCCAAACCACACATTTGAACTGTGTGGAATAATTTAAATGGCATTCGTTTTTCCTAATCTTAACTTGGAAAGAGAAACACCATTTTTCTAGTGAAATATATGTCACAAAAACATATGACAAGGGCTTAGGAAATGTTTCATTGATTAAAGTTGGCAGCATCCATTTGTTTTTAATGTCTAGTATTCTCCTTTGTTTTAATAAAAGTACAGCTGTAGAAATCAATCCTTCTAATATAGACTGGCCCACCAAGAATAAAGAAATTATCGAGATGGATTAAAAATAACAATAAAACTTCTAAAAAGAACCAAACATTTTAAAGCTAAGAAGAAGTCTTAGGTTCCAACAATGACAACAAAAGGTTAAAAGTCAGCCTGTTTTAGGTCAGTGCAGCAGCTTTACTAAAACTCCAGAACTAAGCTTTTCCTCTCTGCAAGCACAGGCTAAGGCTCTCGCGGTATCTCCGTCCATCTGAAAGAGATGTCTTCTACTTTTTGCAAACAGAGAAACCTCTACAAACTTACTTGAACAGAGCTCCTGAACTAGTTCTGAATCATTACTAAGCAGCACTGCTATATGGCAAGTTATTTTGTTTGCCTTAATATTTTAGAAAGATTATTAATCAGATAGTAAAGATCTATTCTTTGGTGGTTTCTTGTTTCCTCTTTAGTGAGTTGCATACTTTTGGAAAGCCTGGCTTACTTGTATAAACTGAATCAATGTCCCCGCACTTTGAGAGAACAGGCAGGGAGAAGAAGAGAAAGGAAGCATATAGCATGTAGTTTTTAAAATCTGACATCTTAGTTATAAGGGCAAGGAAGATGGGGCATGCCTTTTCCAAACCTAAGGTTTTTAGTTAAAGTCCTGATTTGAAAGCCAATTATAGTTTTATTGTTTTTAAACCAAACATTTAGATAAAGCTAAACTATACTCTATTAGTTACAAACCAACAATCTCTGTAAGATTAACATACAAGGACAAAATAAACTGGGTGTAAGTTGGAAGTTTTTTATGGTCTTTGATTAAATGTCTGCATGTGTATATATGTTCAAGATAGAGGGCCAGTGGGAAGATATGATGGGCATGGAAAATAGAAGGATTACTTCATTTTCCTTTTTAATTGGACCTTATTAGATTATTATATAATCTGAAAAGAATAGAGAAAAAGAGGGAGAACAGTATAATGAACCCATCACCCAGCTTCGGTATTTTACTAATCTTGCTTCGTCTGTCCTACCCACACATACAGTCATTTGTTTTCCTGCAACATTTTAAAGCAAATCAGTTGTAAATACTTCAGTAGGTGGAAAGATAACCTTTTAATAGAAATCCAAGATATTTCCTTCTAGTTCTGACTAGAAGAAAACTTTGAAGTCAAACAACTTTGAAGTCAAAAATCCAGACATTTTTGACTTACACTAAAATATATTTTATAGCACAACCCACTATACTCATATATAAATACTACATATTAAAAATAATTTTTCAAGGAACAATATGTACTTACCCTTACACACTGATTACACAACCACTTAAGGGTTGCACCCCACAATTATCTTTCCAACTTTAGGTGGAGGTTGGGATGGGCCCTCTCTCACCCTGTATCAGATGACCTCCGTATCAAACTCTCTCGAGCATTCGCCCAGACTAGGAGACCCACGTATAAAATAGTTCACTCATGTTGATAAATATATTCAGCCTTAACCAAGTATAATGATAAAAAGTTCTAATTTCAAAAAATACTAAAATGGTCGAAGCTTTCAGACTTTGATGGTCTTACAAAATATAATGGCTTGGGAAGGCATCAATGATAGGGGAAAAGAGAAACACTGACACGTTATCACAGGAGTTAACTGGCTGGTAAGCAAGCCCGCTGACGAGTGAGGCCCGCGGTCAGTCCCTGTGTGCTGGGGCACAAGGACCTAGCAAGGTGAGGCGACCTGGAGACATCAAGGCAGCACAGCTGTCCTACCTTGGGCACAATGATAAATTACAAATAAGCACTTTTCGGGACAAAAACATGGTACTGTCACTAACAAAAATAGGACTGTCCACCATTGATTTATATGCCTTGTCACTAAAAGAGGACGTGGGACAGAATGCTGTGTAAGAGGAACAAACCCTAAGCAAACGCACCTCTGCACCAAACAGGAAGGAGAGGAAGCACTGCGCGCCACATTCTCCTCCTTACAGAGCCTCGAAAATAACCCTGTCTATCCCTAACATACACAGGAGACGGGCTTTTGCGACGCAAAGTTATCAGAACGTAAAACAAGCTTCTCCATGCAATTATTTCACAGCATTTAATGTGTGGGGATGCTATACTTACAAGGTAAATTAGCTTCAAGTTCTGCAACCTCTGTAGAAACAAAGAGATTATTGTTAATATTAGTCAATTGCTCCACATAAAATCACCAGCTCTAAACTGGCAATTCCCTCCAGAACAATGAAGAAAACAAACAAACAAACAAACAAACAAAACTGAATTAACAGAAGTCTACGCTTGGTCTAAAGTTCAGACTTTAAGCCAGGAAGTTGCTTTCAAAGATACAAAGTGACGTGCAGGATGCCAGCAAGTGCAGTCGAGGGCCCTTGAAATTTTACTTCCGCGAGAATGAAAACTACTCAAAATTAACATAGAAATTAGCTATAGGTAAACAGTCACTAAAGCGTTTTTGAAAATCTTGTTCCCCCAAGTAGTGGAACTACTGCCCTCAAAATCTGATTTATATTTATATCTCTGCCTCTTCCAGTTTTTCCGGATTTGTCTTCCCGTGAGGGCTTGCCCAGTTTGCGCTAGAACTTTTCCAGGGAGAGAAAACTCTCTACCTCCTGCTGGGCTCATGTGCTGCCCCTGCCATCTGTGGGCAAACTGATACCCAAGGAAGCCTCCTCCTTGGAGCTACATTCCTTAGCCCTAGTGCTCTCCTCTGGGACCTCTTCTATCCATCACTCATTCAGCATTCAAGCCCAGCACCCCTCTGCCAGGACAAAGCTGCAGAGCTCCCACCAAACCTGCTATTAGCGAGCTGAGGTCTGGGGGAGCACCCAGAAGAAACCGGGCAGGCAAGTCGTCTGCGCCTCTGACATAACATTACGTGCTCTGGCGACTGTCCAGCTGCGGAGACTAAAGGAAGGAGGAGGTTTTCAATCTGGGCGTTAAAGAACCAGTAGAATTCAGTCCCACAGAGGTGGGGAAAAGGGTATTTCAAGGAAATAAGTTAGCAATGTGCAAAAGCACAGAACTCAGACAAGCACAGAAACCAGACGGTATGCAGTGCAGCCACAGCAATGGGAAACAAGGTGGAAAACCAGGGCCAGGATGGTGGAGGGTGCAGAATTCTCCACTTTATTCTGCAGCAACAGGAGCCAGGGGAGGTTTCTGAACAAAAGTTCCTAAGCTTTGCCTCAAGAGGACACCTAAGCGGAGGCCAGGCGACCTGGGAGGTGGGTGCTCTGAGAGGCAGCAAGGACTCAGCAGAGGTGGGGAGAGCCAGCGTGCCTAACAGCAAAGAGGACAGAAGGTTCTGCCAACTGTCGTGTGTGTGTGTGTGTGTGTGTGTGTGTGTGTGTGTGTCTGTGTGTGTCTGTGTGTGTCTGTGTGTGTGTCTGTGTGGCAATCAGAGATGGCACTGAGGCTTGAGGGCTGAGGAAGCTGAGGGGGGCGGGTGGGAGAGTTGAAGTCTGGGTGCATGACCAGGGCCGGGGCTGGGGAGCCCCTGCAGAGTGATGCCACCTGACGTCATGAGACCAACGAAGGGGAGAGGTTGGTGAGAAGAAAGAACTTTGGCAGAAAGCAGAGGACGGGAGCAGGGAAAGTCACCGATGAGAGACAGGAGGAACAGTAGGAATGATTCAGTAGAGGGGACAGACTGGTCCGAGAGGAATGAGGCCTGAGGCAAGGCCACGGGATGTGGATCGGACCCTGCTGAGGGCATTCAAAACAGCAGGAAGGTGGCCATTCTGACCGGTGTGAGATGATACCTCATTGTAGTTTTGATTTGCTTTTCTCTAATGATTAATGATGTTGAGCATTCTTTCATGTGTTTGTTGGCAGTAAGGTAGATAGCTGGTGGGAAGCAACCGCATAGCACAGGGAGATCAGCTCCGGTGCTTTGTGACTGCCTGGAGGGGTGGGATAGGGAGGGTGGGAGGCAGGGAGACGCAAGAGGGAAGAGATATGGGAACATATGTATATGTACAACTGATTCACTTTGTTATAAGGCAGAAACTAACACACCATTGTAAAGCAATTATATTCCAATAAAGATGTAAAAAACAACAACAACAACAACAGGAAGGTAAGTGGAAAGACGAAACCAGTCTACAAAACACTAAGAAGCAAATGACTCCTTCAAGTGCAGAGCAGGGGGTGGAGAGGGGGAGAATGGGTGGGAAGGGAGAGGCCACAATGTTTGTAAAGCTGAGTGCGTTAGTGGGGAGACTGGCAGATGGCTATTTTGAGGCTAAAGGTTTAGGAAAGGCACAGGACTCTGACCTCAGCTAGCTGAGAATCTCGGTAGAGACGGGTGGCCCACTAAATGTATTAGGTCTGGGTTCCAGGCACTCGGGATGGGTATCCAGACAAGTGAGGTGAGGCAGAGGAGGGAGGAGCTAAGGACTGCAGTCCTGGCAGTCTTGTGCTATGGTATACTAGAATATATGCACTTAGAACAAAATGATGAAGATCCTATGGAAGGTTCACTAGCATCATACTTATAACGACCATGGTGATCTTTAGTTTCGCTTTTCACTCTAGCAGGGCACGGGGTGAAGAAACACTCTGAGGCCACCCACCCCGGCCCTCCGACCAGGATGGGGTCCGAGCCAGGCTCTGCTCCAACAGCCCACACAGGGCACTCATTTTATCAAAAAAGCAAACCTCTTATCAAATGAGTCATGCATATTAATCACTTTTAAATATATGTTATCCATATAATTAAATCTAGATGGTTTTAAGGTGAATACTATTTACATATTTATTACACTATTACTTAACTTTTTGTTGATAAGAATTCACAAGAAACTCTTCTTGAGGACCCTTCTTTTGAGAGATTGATGCTGGCCACTGGAACCCGGTTTTCTCTGGCGGGCCTATCCTGACTCCTGTCACGAGAACTCTGGTCATTCAGTTTTACAAAAACCCAGTGAAATAGAAAACATGCCCAGAGGATGTGAAATGGGGCCACATGACAGAAGTGAAAAATTTGAGAAGACAGTCTACTGCCAAGGAACAGGGAAAAGGTGAGGCCCGGACACAGGAGGGCAGGGATGCACTGACCGGGGTGTCGTGATGACTGAGCAACAGAACCGGATGCTGCATTACAGGGACCTAGTGTGGGGATGAGAGGCTCTGGGCCAGAGGACGCCTCACTGTAGGACAGGGGTTCTCCGCCCTGGCTGCACACAATCATCTGGGGAATTTTTTTGCTTTTTTTTTTGTTTGTTTGTTTAATAAACAGCCTTGGTGAGGTACAATTTACATACTATAAAATAGACCAACTTTAAGTGTATAATTCAATGATTTTTAGTAAAATTTGGAGCTGTGGACCCATCCCCACAACCTAGCACCTGCTGAGCAAACCCTGCCACCCCACCCTATCCAGACCAATTATACCAAAAGTCCTAGCTGGGGCCTAGGCCTCTGAATGTTTATTCCTCCAGGTATAGGAACTGCTGTAGGCTACTTTGCCAAGCTAAACTATTTACACACAGCTAATTTACACAGACGGATTCAATAATTTCACACTGTGGTCTAGAATTCAACTCCAAAGACGAGAGCCCTCAGACCTAGTCCAGTGATGACCCCCACCACAGTCAGGGCCTCTGCAGACTTCTGGTCCAAGAACCAGAGTGGGCAAGGAATACGACCTTGGAGGCAGAAGGATTTCATTAAAGATGCCTGGCATTTTAGTCCAGCCCAGTAGGGAAGATAAACGAACTACAACGCAGTGTTCCTCTCAGGGAGTTGTCACAGATGACAAGTAGTTTGATGATGGCAAATAATAATTCACTGACATCGATAGTAATAACCTCAGAATCCACCTACAAGCAGACTATGACCAAAGAAACCAGTGATTTGCTTTACATGCTCAAGACGCCTCTTGGCAAAGCAGCAGTCCTCCCCTGGATAACCTCACTGCCCAAAGGACACTACCCCCACCTGGAAGGTAACAAGAAGTTCAGATATTTTTAAACTGCTGAAGTCGCGCCTGTTGCAAAGATGCTAACACCTCTCCGGCTCACAGGCCCACCTCTGGGGAGGCACCTGGCACCTGGCACAAGTAAGTGGCTGCACAACTTCCTCCTGAGAAATTAGACGCTTTTCCTTTCTAACTACACATCAAACCACAGAGCCCACTTGAAGCACGACTGACTGCCCTGAAATGTCAGACTACAAAATCCGCCCCATTACCACAATGGCCCCCACACAGCACGCACTCAGCCCCTTCTGCCGCAGGCTGCCCACAACACAGTGCTCTAGCTGTTTCCGCACCGCCTGCCACTTGAACCTGTGCCTTTTTGGTGGTGGGGGCTGTAGATCCTGACCCAGCCCTGGGACCCCAGTGCCTGGGCCTGAGCTTGGCACACTTGGAGTGCTCGGGAAATGCTCGACAAACAAGCACACTTGCCAGCAGGGCGGCAGTACTCTCAGTGTGAAAATCCTGAGACACGAGGAGCCTTTCTCCTCAGACAGCTGGGGACTGAGGCATTCCAAAGGTGCTGAGGACTGAACCGTGTCCCCCGCCCAAGTTCTTATGCTGAAGCCCTAAACCCCTACCAACCATGTAATGGTATGAGGTGGGGCCTTTGGGAGGTAATTAGGGTCAAATGAGGTCAGGAGGGTGGGGCCCTCATGACGAGATTCATGCCCTTATGGGAAAAAGACACCAGGTGCTTACAAGCCAGCAAGAGGGCCCTCACCAGGAACTGAATCTGCCGATGCCTTGATCTTGGACTTTCCAACCTCCAGACCCATGAGAAATAAATGTGTATTGGTTAAGCCCCCAGTCCATGCTCTTTTATTATGGTAGCCTGAGCTGACTAAGACAAAGGCCAATCATAGATGCAGATGGTTCTTAGCAAGAGCCAGCTCCGAGCCCCATCAGGTAACACCAGGCAGGGCAGCTGTGCCCTTTGACCCAGGAAGAGCTGGCAGCTATGTCCCATGAGACTTGATTACCTCTTTCCACCTGAACCACTACCTCTTCGATTTCTTGAACTACAGCTTTATCTCTTAGCCTCCCGTCTGTCTTTATGCCTTGAGCACCTCTTCTGCATCACCAGCATCCATGCACAGTGCCCTTATGGGGGAGACACTTGCCCCAGCAGCACCATCCTATTCCCAGAGATGGCATGGCTACTGCCCAAGAGCCCACCAAGCCCCACATCAGCCCTTCCACTCAGTCCAAGGGCCTTCTAGCAGCACACTGCAGAGTGCAGGCCCAGAGTACTCATGGCCCCCTCCCTCCACACTCTGGGGAAGCTAGGATGTAACCCCGAAAACCAGCACAGCCCCCGCAGCAGTCTCTGGGAATGGATCCCCAAAGCCTCGTATCACCCACTTTCAACATGAGCAGACAAAGCTGACTTGAGCCCTCACGTGTCTTCTACAGATCCTCCCTGCCCACCCCCATTCCTGGGCTATCCGGCACACCTGAGGGCCACCAAATTCCCTGGGCAGTTTCAGTGGTGTTTAACCCTGCAGCCAAGCATTTAAAGGTTAGGCTTGGGCCAGCTGCCTTACTCCACGTTAGCAGGACTCCTCCTCTTTGGGCCACTGCCCTCGTTTTTAGAACACATATTGGAACACACAGCCACAGCTTCAAATGCTGCTAAATGCTCTGAATACCCTGCCAACATGACAAGCCAACCCTGAGCCCACCTCCAGAGTCCTGGGCAGGGCCTGGCATGGAGAGAGCAGCTCTGGAGAACAATAAATGGTTCTCTTTTGCTCACTCTTCCAGGAAGCGCCCTGAACCGGAGCCGCTCCTATACCATATGACCAGACCGCTCATGTGGACACAGAAGCGCTCAGCCAAAGGAGGCCCCATGTGGCACCTCGTGGAGACACCTGCACCTTGGATGCTGGGAAGCCCATGCAGGAGGGCAGCCAGGCCTCTCTGCTCTGCAGAGTAGGCTCAGAGTACGGAGAGCCGCCACAGCTGCTAAAACAAGAGAATACCAGGAGCCACATGGAGCGCAGGGGTTGATGGGACAATGGCTATAGATTCATTCCCAACTCCAGCCCTGGCCCTGAACTCAGTCAGCTCAATTCCAAATCTCCACATTTAGCAAAAGCTTCCTGCCAGCCTGCCTGGAGCCCCTTGAGGTCTTCAGGGGCCACTAACAGGAGGCTGGCACACACCAGGCACTAAAATCTTTGTCACGTGAACAAGTCAAAGGACAGGGAGACACACAATCACGTTCCCATTATATGAAAAGTGCCAAGCTTCAGACAGAAAAACAGTAGGTCATTCTGCCCAGAGGCTTTTTTGGAAGGTGGGGAGCATCATCAGACTCAGAAACTGACAGACTCGGAGGAACCACAAGGGTCCACCGGAAACGCAGTGCCCGCTGCCCTGTGGCTGAAAGCACCAGTGATGGCTCCCAGAGAGGCCCAGACCTGAGCTGGGGCCAAAAGGAAATGCGCAGATCTGAAACGCTCTCTCCCCAGTGTCCCCAACTCCCAGGATTCAGGGCAGACAGCAGCCCTCAGTCCTCGCCCAGAAACACCTGATTGTTCCATACCCTCCAGGGACTGCTGATGCAAGCATCTCTCCAGGTGCAGCCTGGAGGATGTCCTTGAGAATGACCCCAGGGGTGCAAATGAAAAGCTGGTATGGCCAAGGTGCCAGTGTGGTAGAGCCTCACACTGGCCAGCGGCTCCGAGGCAGGCCACAGTATTCCAGGGACAGCTGACTCCACCTGTCACCTTCAGACCTGGGCCCACTAGCCCAAGAAAAAGAACAGAAGCTTCAGTTTTGCAGCTACCACTGGCCCTCACCACTAGGGACAAGTGTCCCTGTCAACCTCCGATCTCCCACGTTAACCTTACAGCCATCCGCACCAAGCCAGATCTCTACCGTGCACGGTCAGTCAAGCATGGCAGCGGACCAGCTAAGAACATATTTTTGCCTCTAAGTGTCTGTGGTCTTTCCTCTGGGCGATGGACGCATGGCCCAGATGCCCTCTCAGTGAGGGCTCTCAGCAGATGGCCTTCAGCTCTCAACTCTTCCAGGGACTGTGTGGGCTGCCCAGAGCCCCACCTCAGGCCAGACCCATCTGACGACTGGTCGAGCAGAGCAGGAAGGCCTGACCATCTCCCCTGACTGGGGACAGCTGTGAAGGGCCACGCCTGCTCTGGAGCAGAGGCGGTCATGCGGCCTCCGTCAGAGCTCTCCCTCTCCCTCTGCCTGCTCCTGCTTCCTCCACCACCCTCCACAGGCCTCAGTCCCAAGGATACCCTTCAATAACTACACCGCACGCCAAACTCCCCACTCCCGGGAACGCAGCCCGTGGCACCAAGTCCCGACGACGCATGAATACACTGTTCTACTACTCACGGATCCTCAGGGGTAACATCCTCACATGAGCCGAAGCCACAGCCACAGCCCCGGATGACAGTCCTGACTGTAGCCATCTCACTGAACCCGGACAACTGACCTTTCTCAAAGTCCCCAGGGGGAGTTTCAGCTAGGAGGGACTCTCACAGTAACCACCCCTCCAAGTGCCTCACCAGGCCCACGACAGCCATGGACTCCGCCGGGCTCCACCTGACCATCAGAAACCCCCAGAATGGAGGTGCTGCCGCATTCTGAAGGAGCGCTCTAGGTGCAGCCCAAACAGTCATCAGCCATGAGAGCGTTCTTTATTACAGCTTCCTCTCTCAGGTCAGGCCCACCCTTCCTCTCCACCTACCCTCCACCACGAGCCCAAACTACTCACCACTCAGTCAGCCCGGCCCACACTGGGCTGGCCACCCCCGAGGCAGATGGAGAGCAGGCCACATGAGGGGCGTGTTACACTGAACCTTGGTACACAACCACCACCAACTGCAAGTGCTCTGGGCCCGGAAACCTAATAATCCCCAGTGTCTCTGGGAGAATGGAAACAGGTGGCCTCTCGAGGAGGTTTTGCACCTCTCCTCGATAAGCCTCACAAAATCAAAGGACCTCAGCTGGGTCCTAAACCCAGCCAAAGACATCTCCTGTCCTAGGAGCTGGGGCAGAGGCCAGCTCCATGGGCCTCAGGGGGCTCCCCTGGGCTGCGTCAGGGCCTCGAGTCATTTGAGAGCTCTCAGGGAATCCCTGAGCGGGAGGGCGTGTGGTGGAGCCTCTGTGCCTCCCTGAGTTCTCTCTTCTGGGGACTCACACTTCTGTTCTGCTCCTTCGGGTTCTGCTTGCTGGGTCTGTTCCCCAAGTGCCTGCCCTACCCCAAAATGTGGGTCTGGCTGTCTTGCTGCAATAAAGCTGTGACCTAGGCAAGCTTTTGAACCTCTGAGTCTCAGTTCTTGAGCTGTAAAATGAACCACCCACCTGGCAAGGCTTAGCAAAAGTCAAACAAGAGCTGCCCCTATAAAGTACCCAACAGAGGGCCTGGCCGCAGGCGCTCAGCAGACAAGTGCTGCTGTCAGCCGTGACGAGGAGGCGGGAAAGAAGATGGCGCCGTCCATTTGCCAGCTTCCCCCCCCCCCCCACCGCTCCTCCTCAGTTGCAACCCCCTTCCTCACCACAACTCCCTGGCATTAGAACACCCTCCCCTCGAAGGACTTTGACCCACGCGTCAAACCCCTTCCCTGGCTTGCTTGGCTCCTGGCTTCCTCTGCAGATGGAACCCTTGAGCCAGCACCCAGGAAAGAGACTCAAGTCCTATCAGGCCACCCAAGTGAGGGGCTGCAGCCCAGGCCACAGCCCCAAACCCCGCAGGGTAAACCTTCCTGTGTTGTAACAAACTAAATACCATCTAACGCTCTCCCTGACACAGAAGGTATTTTGCCAAAATGTCAAAAACAATTCTGACTCCATCTTTAACCTATCACCCATCAGGCTGGGAAAGCCAGAGCTCAGTCATGATCCAGGGGCAGAGGGAGAACAGGGGAGAGTACACCAGTGACGCGTCCCGGAACCCGGCATCTCCTGTGCCCACCCCTTCCCAAACGCAGCCGTGCTTTGCTTCTGAGAAGGCCCAACACGGGGCATTCATAAACGCCAGGTCTCCCACCAGCAGATCTGTTCCCGGACATGCAGATGGCAGCCACCCCCACCGTGTCCACCTAACACAACATGAAAACAGACAGTTCTAACAAATCATTTAACCCTCTGTGCTTCCTAGCTCCTTACACTTAAAAAATGTAAACACGTGTCATAAAGTAGAGTGCTCCTTCAAGGCAGAAACTGTTTGATCTTTCGTGGTCCTCATCACCCTAGGAAACTGCCTTTGCACTCAATAGTTGTAAATCTGTTCAACGGATACATGCAAAAGTTCCACACAAACACTCGCATAGTCACACACATACATCACGTAACCCTTCTCCAAAGACTACTGCTAGGACACTCTATTATTAATTCTGGGACAAGAACCAATTTTGCACAAGGCTGTCCTCAGGCTGTGAATAAATAAAAGAGAGAAGGATCCTAAGAGATTACCGATCTCCAGTCCCTCCCTCTACAGGTCAGACACTCTGCTGCTGAGGAGTCCAGAAAGGAAGAACCTCCCCGACTCCCCACCCCCACACACACACCAGCCGGATAATGACAGCACTGAGACCAGAGTCGTCAGTCTGCTGAAGGAGTACCTTACTCCTTCTCCTAGCATTCAGGCAGCCCCTGCAGAGAATATCCCAAGGGCATAAGACACACCAGTTTTAATACCGTTTTCTTGCCATCAGCATTCCCATAGTGTGTGCAGAGTACAAAGTTCTTCTGTTGTACGTGACAGCAATTATATTTCAAAATATTTTCAAACAGGTACTTCTATTCAACAACAGGCTGTTTCGTATCCCAGAAGAGCCTCCAGGCAGACTTCATTTTGTTATGGGATAGAAAAACAGCTCACACGGATGGTCATTACCTTTGACAAGCAGCCTGTCTCTCACAGAAACCCGCCGAGTGGAGTCGGAGGCTGTGGCTGACGACCGGGACCCTTTGAGACCGTCATCCCGCTTCAGTTTGCTTGCCAGCGTCAGCATCACTGCTACCTTTATCCTGAAAGGCCAAAAGCAGGTTAAGACAGTGACTGGACAGTGAAGACAATGATGTAAGGTGGTTTTTAATATTTTTCCCATAATTTAGTTACAGAAAAATTTAGCATGTAAGGTACAATAACACTGCATTCCTTCATAATGAATTTGGATAATCTCTATGCCTCTCTAAATCTGATGTTTTAAAGTATGAATGAAAATTCAACAAGGGTGAGCCAAGCATTTAACACTCACTGGGCGCCAGGCCCTGGGATGTAGCAGTGGCAATGCTCCTGGGCGCTCATGGTCTAGGGCAACCTCCGCTGACGGGCCTCACGTAGGCCCACCACTGTCCACTGGTAAGTCTGCCCATCCCTGCTGTGTGGACCATGCACCTGAGGGTGTGGCCCCAGGGCCTGGCCCAGCACAGACTGAAGGGAGTGTCCACCTCTGGTGAGGAGGGAGCACCGCAATGCTTTCTTTCCTCCTTCCTTTAATAAAGGTGTGGCTAGAACCTTAATAAGCATCTTCACATTTATTTACGTTGTACTGTATTTATATTGTTAGGCAATAGCAACATAATTAAGTTATAATTAATGCTCCAAACTAGATTATTTTCACTTGGCTACTTCCAACCCACCTATGTTTCAGGTTCCCTCACTGACAGCTCACTGGGAAGGATAATAAAGACCAAAAATAGGTGATGCACCTGACTGCTTCGGAGAAAGGACTAAAGATGTCAGCGATGTTTACAGATAGAACTGTCCTCTAGAATCTGCCTTCTGTTTCTAACATAAACCGCCATTCATCTGACAGGCCTCCCAACTCTTCTTGCTTGCTTTACCACTTGGAGAGGAATTCTGGAACTTTTTTTTTTTTTAATTTTTAAATTTTATTTTTTATTTTTGGCTGTGTTGGGTCTTCGCTCCTGCGCGTGGGCTTTCTCTAGTTGCAGCGAGCAGGGGCTACTCTTCATTGTGGTGTGTAGGCTTCTCACTGTGGTGGCTTCTCTTGTTGCAGAGCACGGGCTCTAGAGTGCAGGGTCAGTAGTTGTGGTGCACGGGCTTAGCTGCTCCGCGCCATGTGGGATCTTCCCGGACCAGGGCTCGAACCCGTGTCCCCTGCATTGGCAGGCAGATTCTTAACCACTGCGCCACCAGGGAAGCCCTGGAACTTCTTTTGATTGAGGACAAAAATTGGTCACCAGCTCAATATTTTCATAATTTCCTTTGTTGCTTTAATGTAATTTCCTTTCAATACCACTCTGATCATTTTCAAAAGAAAATGATCTAAAAACTTCCAGATGAAAAACATGACCTAAGCACAGAACTTTTAGTTTGAAGCCAAGATCTTGTTTTCTTGTTTGTTTGTTTGTTTTTACGATGAGGCAATCTATTAACCCAGCATCATTTGTTCTGATGCTTCTTCTTGGCAGCTGCCACCTGCCCAGCGATTCTGTCCAGATCTCTCTGTCCCTGAGGTGTTAGTTTGTGGCCCCCATCTTGGTCCTTTTGTACCATTTTCAGCCCCTCCAGGGCTTGGAGGACCCGACGGGCCACGCTCTTGGAGCCTCTGCTTAAGTGGCTGGGCATGACGCCATGTCTCTGACGCCCCCCCATAGATCTTGGTCATGGCACCAACCCCAGTGCCGCCCCGGAGGTACAGGTGCCGTGTTGTGGAAGCAGCTCGTGTGTAGAACCAGTTCTCATCGTAGGGAGCGAGCCCTTTATGCTTGGCCAGCTTGACAGTGTCCACCCATTCAGGGACTTTCAGCTTCCGGACTTTCTGAGGAAGGCTGCCAGAGCTCTGACGAACTCCCGCTGGTTCACGTCTTTTACAGGAAACTCCAGGCATCGTGCAGCCTCTGCACTGCCAGCCAGGGGCTGAAGCCAAGATCCTGAAAGCCAAACTATAAGAATAACTCTCCCCCCATCAGTATGTTTAACCATTTTAACCCAGGTCCCTCACATAGCTTTTCACACCATCTTCTGTGTATTCCCCCGCCCCACAAAGACTGTAAGATTTAATTTTCTATTGTTTGTACCATGAAAACAACATATTGAATATGACCTTCTGAACTGTACAGGACCTATGCACAGACACACACACATCTAATCCCTTTAAGAGTCACTGGTCTAGGGACTTCCCTGGAGGCACAGTGGTTAAGAATCCGCCTGCCAATGCAGGGGACATGGGTTCAAGCCCTGGTTCGGGAAGATCCCACATGCCACAGAGCAACTAAGCCCACGCGCTACAAATACCAAACCTGCACTCTAGAGCCCATGAGCCACAACTACTGAGCCCATGTGCCACAACTACTGAGCCCGCGTGCCACAACTACTGAAGCCCGCGTGCCTAGAGCCCGTGCTCTGCAATGAGAAGCCACGGCAATGAAAAGCCCACGCACCACAGCGAAGAGGAGCCCCCCCTTGCCGCAACTAGAGAAATCCCACGCGCAGCAATGAAGACCCAATGCAGCCTAAATAAATAAATAAACAAACAAATAAATAAATAATTTTTAAGAGGAGTCACTGGTCTAAATGCTTCAAGAGATAGTTCTATTACACATAAGCACTCACAAGCTCCTAGAATTTCAAACCTGTGAAGGACTTCTCCCCTGACTCCCACTTTATGGATGTGGACTCTGGGACAACCAGGGCCCAGGAACTGGGTTGTCTGAGGCCACTCAGCTGCTAGAAGAGGTCACCACGAAACACTAGTTTCCCTCGTGTAGATGATGGGATGTTTTTATCTCGAATGTGGTGATGGTTTCAGGGGTATATACGTACGTCAAGACTGATCAAATTGCATAGTTTAAGTATGTACAGTTTAGTGTACTTCAGTTATACCTCAATAAAATTGAAAAAAAATGTGAAACCAAACCATCGCTAGTTTCTTTACTCCCACTCTACCTCAGCTGGACCCACAGAGAGGACCATCACCAATGGACACACACCTTCCCAGCTTCACCCAGGGCAGGGACTACCGGTTCCGTTTACCAAGCCCCCTCACAAGGGAGGGCGGGGCGGGGGGAGCGGGGCACGGAGTCGGGAGCTCCTGTGGAGGCTCCAGCCCACAAGCTACCAGACACAGCAGCACCAGCTAGAGCCAGCACCCCCCTGCTCAGCGGCCCCCGAACGATCCTGCCAGGAATCCCTCAAGCAGATCTGGATCCCAAAGCACCCACACCTGAACACATCACTCTCACCACATCGACAGGGTCGCCTGATGGTGGGCCAAGATATGCGTCTATCACGAAGTCCCCTTGGTTTCTATCCTCTAGCTGACCTTGGTAATAAAAACACGTCAAGCAATAAAAGCACAGCGTGTGTAAAGAGAGTTCTGTAGGCAGCACCCTAGGAAAGCCATAATAAAGAGCCCAACAGAAAGGGGAGTCCTAGGGCACATGATTGGTCCGCACCCAGCTCCCTGCAGACTCACACTGAAGGAGCTGCTCAGAGGGTCCTGGCAAGACCCACTCATACAAAGAAAGGCTCACACCAAGACACTCTTTTGTGTGGCTGCAGTCTGAGGACTCTGCTTAATTCTCTTATACTCCTACCCCACACCGAATTCTTCTCTGTGGGCAGAGTATGCCCCATACTCAATTCCACTTAGAGTCAGATTCCTGGTTTTCAATCGTCAACACGTTTGTGGCCCTTAATAAAATACACAGGACACTGACTATGCAAGATATCAAAGAAAACACTGGCGTCTGTTTCCTGTAGAAGACAAAACTTAGTTTCCTAACATTCTACGAAATCTAAGTATATAATGACCATCTATTTCTCCATCATCTGTATCATTTTCACACACCACTTTAGGGATAAAGCAAAGGCCTAATCGGGGGTTGCTACATAGCTGCTAATTTAACTCTGTACAAAGAGATCTGAAGGAAAATAATCATTCAAGCTGTCAGGTTAGCTGAACACCTGCAGTTTGCTGCAGAATTCTCTCGTCTTTCTTCAGTATGCTTCGCCCCTTGAAGACCTGATTTAAAACTAAACTTCCCCTTTACTGCAAATTACACTTTGACTAGGGCAGCATTTTCGGTAACAGCACCCTCAGTCTCTAAATTCCACAAGTTGTAATTGGCCCATTTAAGTTCTTCCTCTGGGTGGGACTTGCTTGCAGACTGTTCAGAGAAGATTCTGATGTACCGTATTTACTAGGCTCATCGTCGAGCAGTACTGACTCAGTGTTCCTGCTTATAGTGGCAAAATCAGGCCCTGTCACCCGTGCAGGGGCCAGTCAGCTCACGGGGTGAGGACCTCCTCATTTACGATTCTTCCTGCCCTAGACAAGTCCCAATCTAAGTGTAAAAGATGGAACTGCAGGTCACTAGGGGACAACCAACTTCTCCAGCCAAAGAGGCCCAGATCAGGACACAAAAAAGCCCACACCCCACCCTTCTCCTTCAGAATGCCAGGGCCCAAGGAACCTCCCACCTGGCTCCATGGCTGGCTGACTGATGACCTTTGGAGCCAAACCCTTTTACCTGAGCAGTAAACCTGCCTCCTCCTGCACTGCCCTGCCTACTACCTGAGCAGCAGGTACGTCCAGCCCTGCACCACCTAGCCTGGTGATGATTTCTGTCTCTGAACATCTCCCCCACCCGTGCCCTTCCCCTACCTTCATCCCCTTACTCAGCCATGAATCCTCTGCACAAGGTAGGTGGGCCTCCTCCCTGTTCCTCAACAACACCCCGCTCGTTTCTGGAAGCTTCTGCTCACCCTGACATCCAGGTCTGGAATGCCCTCCCTCCCTTCACCACCTAAACCTGCTGCTTCTTTAGGATAACAGATGACCACCCAGATTCCTACCTCTCCTCCAAGAAGCCTTCTCCGGCCACTCCAGTCCATCCTGACCCCACTCCGGCGCTGGAGGGAAGGCAGAAGGGCGGACCCGATCCCCTCGTGGGACGGATGAGGGAACTGAGACCCAGGGAGGGTGGGGCCACACCCAAGATTACACACCAAACTTGGCCGTACGGATCGGTCCAAGATGTCCTCCCCGCTCCTCTGGCCCGGGAAGACCCTCCAAACCAGCCGTGGTCGCCCCCGGTTGTGGGGAAGCCGCAGGCAAGTTGGCGAGGCAGCAGCCGGGCTCCCCCTCACCCTCAGCGTCCCCCTGGCCTAACCCGATTCCCAGATGATCAGGAGTCCGGCTGCCTAAGTCCGAGTCCCGTTGCCTCCGGCCACGTCGGGCCGGTGACCTTGGGCCCACTCGGCGCTGCGTTTCCTCCCGGACAATGCGGCTAGCAGCTCCCCCGCGACGGCGGGCGCGAGCGAGGCCGTGTGTGCGCCCGGCACAGGTCCGGGCTCGGGGCGCACTGCCCCTGGAGCCCGGCCGCGGCCAGCGCCCCGGACCCAGCCCCGCGCCCCCCGGCCCACGCCCCGCAGCGTCCGCCCGCCCTCCAGCCCCCGACGCCTGGCCGTGAGGACCCGCACGGCCTGTGGCGGCCCCGGCGCCGCCCGCCCTCCGGCCCGCCCGCCGGGTGCAGCGGCGCCGCGGGAGCCGAGCCACCCTCCAGCCCGTGGCAGCCCCTCGCCCACCGCACGGCCGCGCGCTCCTCACCTGGGCACCCCGAGACAGGCGAGGCGGGCCCGGCGCCCAACACCATGCCCGGCCGGCCGGCGGCGGCGGCGAAACGCAGCCCCTCACAGCCGCACCGGCTCCGGGCGGCGAGACCGGAAGTGGCGGGGCGGGGACTCGGCAGCTCTTGCCCGCGGCGGCCGAGACTGCAGAGGGCGCTTTAAAAAAAAAATTCAAAGCCCCGAAGAACTTTATTTGGAGCCTGACAGGCGAACAGCAGAGTGCACCGGCCGGGGCTGGGCTCGGCGGCCGGCCTCTCGGGCCTCTCTCATTGGCTGAGGGCACGGCCTGGGGCGGGCACGGATCTAGCGGCCCGCGCTGATTGGTCAGCGGCGACCGGGGGCGAGGTCGCCCAGTCAGTTTCCGAGCCTGCGCGCCGAAGGGCCGGGTTCTCTGCGCGGTGTTCCTGCCTCCATTCGTTTGGCCGTGTGCTAAGTCTGGGCCTGCGGCTGAGAGGATCCCCGCGCAGCGTGGCCTGCAGGGGCTGCTAGGCCGGTACTGACTGCCTCGGTGGATGGGGCGCCCGCTGTGTGCCCATCACAGTGCTCAGGATGCAGAGGAGCGGCCGCCCCACAGCCCGCAGTGTCGGGAGTGAGCGGGGCCGGGCGGTGAGCCGTGCAGCCACCAACCCCCCCGGGTGCTCCGGGAGACTGCAGTGGAATGGGTGGACGCTTTCCTGTTGTCTTACGGTTTTCATGCCTTGTTTTAGCTCTAACACTTTTGCAAAGTACTTACTTTAAAAAATCTGTTTCCAATTGTTCTAATTTCTAGCTCGTTGAATACAAATTATTCTCACGTCCATTCGCGTCCTGGTGTGGTTGGTAATAGGCGCTCTGGCAGGGTCAGGTAGGGCTCCTGGAGGAGTGAGCCATCTGAGAGAGGACGTTCACCTCGTGGACAGGGACAAAAGAGCCAAGGAGTTAGAATTTTATTTCCAGAAGCCCCACTGATAGGTTTTAAACGGTGGAGTGACAATATCAAGTTTCCTTTCTGAAAGACGCTTCTGGCTCTGAGAGAGCTGGCGGGAGGGGCGCCAGGCAGAGAGGAGACCCGAGTGAGGAAGACCAGTCACGGACAAAATTCACCGTATTCCTTCTGTCTGGGAACAGTTTCCTCCTTCTTCACCTGGCTAACTCCTAAATTTTCCTAAGCTTAGACACCACTTGCTCAGAGAGGGCCCAAGGTCTGGGAGAGGCAGGTGCCCCTCTGTGACTTTGCTGAAGCCCAGTGCTTCCGCACTCCTGGTGCTCAAGACGCCGTCAATGCCTGTTTCCCCCGAGCTCAGCTCCTCAGGTCCTCCTCTTCTGTGTTTCCCATAACACTCCTCCCGATCCTGGCGACAGGTGGTCAAAACACATCTGCCGGATAAGTATTGCATGAGCTTGTAGCAGCAGTCCTGGCGAGAGAAGATAAGGCCTGAAGCAAGGCAGCATATTAAGGTACAGTGCATTGGCTTGAGTATTCATCTTGCTAAGGAACACTGTCTGTAGGACAGCCTGAGCGCACATGGGCCCGCGGTGGCCCAAATCTCACCACTGGATAAATGAAGCTTCATTTCATGAGGCTGCCTTATGCCTTCACCTGAGCCTTATTTAGGGTTTACTAGGTTATTGACTCATGTAATCCTCACAACAACCTCATGAAACAGGTGTTTTATTATCCCCATTTTACAGATGAGGACACCGAGGCACAGACGTTAAGTAGTCTGCCTGATAAGGCAGAGCTGGGATTTGCCCTCCACCAATGCGCCATGTCCAATAGGTGGCAGGAGAGGGGCAAAGCTGGCCCTCCTGCTTCCTGGAGAAGCAATTTGTGTTCATCTGCGGCTCCTTCAGAACCGAACTTCCACTAGCTTAAGCACAAAACATTTAGAAGACAAGATATGCTCATAGGATATAAGGAGACAACTGGGAGCCCGGCCTCCAGCTCTCGGTGGCTCCATCTGAGTCCTGGCCTCTGGGGGTGGCCTTGTCCTCCCAGATGCCTCAGTGGAGCTGGGGCCTGGCCTCATACATCTTTACAATCCAGGCCACAGAGGGGGCTGTCCCTTCCCTCCCAATTTCACATTTTCCGGGAGAGGATGGCTGGGCTCAGATCATGTGCCCACCGTGTGTGTGTGTGTGTGTGTGTGTGTGTGTGTGTGTGTGTGTGTGTGCACCCGAACATATAAGAGGAAGGGGTAGAGGACCAATTGTGAGCCTCTAATAGGGAAGAACCTTTGTATTTTATTACAAGTTAATCACGAAAGGGATGTTGCCTAGAAGCTTAAATTATACATAATGGTCCATCGCTGGGAACCCTGCCTCCCAGGTAACGAGCATTAAGCTACAAGGCCTATGTTTAGCTCACAGGAAACATCCTGACCAGGCCCACCTGTGAATGGCTGCAGGAAGGAAGAAATTAGCACATCCCTTTGGGAGGCTGACCAGAACCAGGACCTTACCCCCTCCCCTTTGAGTATAAAAGCAGCCTGAATTCTAGCTTGGGTGAGATGATTCTTTGGGACACTGGTCCATCACCTTCTCAGTTTGCTGGCTTTCTGAATAAAGTCACTATTCCTTTCCCCAACAGCTTGTCTCTTGATTTATTGGCCTGTCGTGCAGTGAGAGCATGAGCTTGGACTCGGCAATACGCCTCCCAGGATAGTACTGGTGCCAGGGGACGAGCCGGTGGACACAACTCAGTAGGTGTCCTTCCCACCTCCTTCACCCCTACCCTGAGAAGCGCAGCCCAGGGCTTCTGGCTGGAACAGGGAAGGGGAGATGTCCCCTAACTTTTCAGCCACTCCTGTCTCTGGACACAGCTTCACAGGCTGTCCCAGAAGCTGCCCCGGCCTGGTCTGGGACTGACCTGGGTGACATGCTACCACCAAGCCAGGGCTCTGGGCACTCTTCAGCCTGGGGCAGCCTGCCAGCTGGTTAACATCGTCTGGTGCGAGGGCCTGGGTGCCTGCTGGGTGAGGGCAGGGCTTCCTAGGCAGGAAAAGCCTAGGGAAGCCCTAAGGGGCGAGCCTTCCTTAGTCATTCCCTCCACTCTTCCCTCCTGCACAGGCTTGGACGGAGCAGAGCTCTCCCACACCAGTGGCACCCGATCGGAGTAGACGTTCCTGGCTCCGTGTTTCAGTGGAAGACTGCTCTGCCCCACATCATCCTATGGACTCGAAGCCTTTGCCAGGGCAAGACCTCAGCGATGTTCCAAACACAGCCCCTTGCGTGGACTGGGAAACTGCACTGGCAACACTAGGTGTGGAGTAGACGTGGATGGAAGGGTCCAGCTCAACCCTCAGCTGGTACCTGCTCCAACCTGTTCTGTGTTGTTCCAGGTTATTCCACGGCGTGCATCCTACCCTCCAACCAGGCCCTATTCTCCTGAGTAAGGCCCAGGGCAGCCTGGAGACACACAGGCCCGTGTCCCTACAGGTTCTTCTGAAATATATGTCAGTAAGTCAAGAACTGTATCATGAGCATCTACCAAGTGCTGAGTGCTGGGAGGGGACAGAATGTATACAGCACAGACCCTGCCCTCCAAAACCACGAGCTCCTTGGAGAACTAGTACTGGTAAATCATGATAGAATGAGGGATACAACTGGGACTCAAGGTTTGCTCTGCACAGAGCAGATCAGCGACTCCGCAGTCCCACTTGAGTTTAGAGACTGTTGGGGAAGGAGGGAGGGAGGACAGCTATGCCTTAGAGTCCAGCTGGGGAGGCTGAAGACAAATGTACAAAACCCAAGGTCCTCCTGGTGCTTTCTGTTGCTAAAAGTAGAGATGGTACGTTATTGTTAGGAAAAGCTTCATTGGGCCTTTTATGGTGAAAGGCAGTGCCCTGGGTCTAATTTGGAGAGGAGAGGATGAAGCAAAGACGACACCAGACAAACAGTGGCTGGCAGTGGTTGTGGGGTACCGGGAGAGCTTGTCAACCAAGACGCATCAGCATCCTTGTTCAACCAGTTCTGGGATCCTTTGTAACATGAGGGAGGGGCAAGCCCCTTATAGTTGGGCCAGATCGGGGCTTGAGTGATGGTGATGACGATGATGATGGTGGAAGCAGCTACCATCCAGGCAGCAGACAATTGGATTCGAAGTAGTATGACTCTAACCACACATCTAGTATAATTAACTTCTGACTGCTCCATAACTGGCCTCCAGGGAAAGCATCATGTTTCCTTTTATTCCTTTAAAAAATAATAAATGGGCGGTGACAGCTTTCCTGAAAAGGGACTGAATCAAAGCAGTGTTTTAAATATTACAGGACTGAGATTTTCTCACTCACCCTAAAGCCACACTGGGCACATTTTAACAAGGGCTGTGCATTGTAACTGGAATGGAGACATCGTACAATCAGCTCCCCGTGGTCCCTGCTGCCCCTTCCTGCAGACTGCGCTTCTGTGATTCTTCCCCTTCAGGCCACCCCGTCAGATCAGGCCCCCGCGTGGAAAAGCCCTGCGAACAGTACACAAGAGAGAAGCTGCCTTCCTCTGCGGATTTTGCGTTTACTTTCCCAGGAAAATATACTAAAACCATCTGCCTTTGTCACACTCTCTCCTGTTTTGCGTTGCATATTCTTTTGTATTAGTCACTGACTGAAGTCTGTTCATGTTTTCAGGTATTTTTATGCTACTGATGAAAAGTTTTTATAGTTTAGTTCTGGTAGGGGACATGAATAGTAGGTGTGTGTGTGTGTGTGTGTGTGTGTGTGTGTGTGACCATACATGCTAAGCTGAATAATAGCCCGCTGAAGGTGTCCTTGAACTAATTACTAGAACCTGTGAAGATGTTACTTTACATGGTAAAATGGACTTTGCAATTATGATTAAGTTAAGGATTTTGAGATGGGGAGTGCTACACATGGAATGTTTATGTCCCCCTCAAGTTCATATGTTGAAATCCTAGCCCCCAAGGTGATGATATTAGGAGGTGAGGACTTTGCGAGGTGATTAGGCCATGAGGGTGGAGCCCTCATGAATGGGATTAGTGACTTGATTAAAAAAAAGTCAGAGAGTTCCCTTGTCCCTCCTGCCATGTGGGGACACAGAGAGAAGGTGGCCATCTGTGAATCAGAAAGTGGAACCTCCCCTGTTACCAAACCTGCCGACACCTTGATCTTGGACTTCCAGCCTCCAGAACCATGAGAAGTAAATTTCTGTTGTTTATAACCACCCAGTTTGTGGTATTTTGTTATAGTAGCCTAAATGGACTAAAATGGGGATTATCCAGGTGGGCCCATCATAATCACAAGGTCCTTACAGGAGAGAGTCAGGACATCAGAGTCACTAGTAGAGGATGTGACAGTGGAAGCAGAGGTGGGGGTGATTGGAGGAAGAGGCCTGAGCCAAGGAGTACAAGTGGCCTCTAGAAGCTGAGAAAGGCAAGAACATGTCTCCCCTGAATCCTCTGGAAGGAACAGGGACCTGTAGACACCCTGATTTTGGATTTCTGAGTTTCAGGACCGCTAGAGAATAAATACGTGTTTTAAACCACTGTTGGTTATGGTTCCCATAGGAAGCTCATGCACAGTATCTCCAGGAATCGTGCCAAGAATGGTGGTTGGTGGCTTCAAGGGCAGCCTGGGATCTGGGTATTAAGGAGACTCCCTGGAGGACTGGGCAGGTACCATCAGCCCAGGGCTCATCATGACACATTCATAGGGATTCAGGATGCTCAGACCACTCTTGCAGTGAGGTGCTGCTGCCTGGGTTTTATATTTTGTATAATACCTATAGTTTTTGTTGTTCTAAGTATCTGGCATTGTCTGTTTCGGTGAGTGATATGGGAAGAATGCCACAAAACCTGTTTTCCCTTAAAAAAAAAAAGAACCCTGTGGTTGAAAATGTATATCCATGAGAGTTTATGTAAACACCCGAGGGAAGAAGGTAGGAACAGGATCAGGAGCAACCATCCTGTGTTCTGAGCATCTGTAACAGCCCAAGATGACATCCATTGGGCTGCATCTTGGGCTGCAACCCCTGGGACCACACTGGGGTCACCCAAGACAGTCACCTGGCACATCAAGGCAGTCCCACCTCCAGGGAGAGTCCCTCCCCCTGCAGCCACAGCTCCATCTCACTGGAGACTGGGGTGAAGAACCAACATCCCAGTAACTCCTTTCTAAACCCTCATGACTGACGTCTGACTCCAGAACTCTGGTGATGGCCATGCTGTGGCTCTCGTTTGTGAAGAGGAGGAGCCGCCGTTCAGAGTGGACCTGGGCTACTGCTTGCTCTGCTGGTATCAGGTGACCCAGCACAAACCTTTAAGAGGGCAATAAAAGTCCTAAAAGCCTTCAGATCTTTTGACCCAGTAATTCTATTGTAGGGATTGGCCTAACGGAGTAAACCAAAAGCAGACAAAGCCCTGGCACAAGAATGTCCATTGTTACAGAACTTGGAAGCAACCTCAAGCTCAGTATTAGGGGAAGGTTAACTAAAGTACCATTCATTTACTTACAAGAATATTACACAGTGAGTAAACTTGATTGTTATGCAGATTATGTAGAAGCATGAACATACTTATTAAATTAAATGAAACAATCAACATTCAACTTGTATAAATTCAATGACTGCAATTCTGGAAAACAAATATATGGGCAGAGACTAGAAGTAAATTAACAAAAATGAATATAATTTTTGTGTCAGAATGGTAGCATTTTGAGTGAATTTTCCTCATTTTTCTTCAAACTTTTATTTTGTCTTCATAACAATACAAAGGTCTCTTTTAACATGACTGACCCTTACCTTGGAGCACAGGTCTTGCGTCAAATAAGTGATTTTAATGCTGCGACTCACTAGAGAAATAAATATGGGGCAGCATACGGCTGCCTTGAACACACTGTTTAAAAAACAGGCAATCCGGGCTTCCCTGGTGGCGCAGTGGTTGAGAGTCTGCCTGCCGATGCAGGGGACACGGGTTTGTGCCCCGGTCCGGGAAGATCCCACATGCCGCGGAACGGCTGGGCCCGTGAGCCATGGCCTCTGAGCCTGCGCGTCCGGAGCCTGTGCTCTGCAACGGGAGAGGCCACAACAGTGAGAGGCCCGCGTACCGCAAAAAAAAAAAAAAAAAAAACAAAAAACCAGGCAATCCAAACCAGGCTTCCAAAGCCTTTCTAAATTTCAAGAAGACAGATAAAATTGTTTTGAAATAAATGGTGACTCTCCACGTGGCAGTAGAAATGCCCCTCCACGTGCTATATGCACAGTACATTCAAGTCCAACGAAATTCTAAACGCACGTTTTCTACAAGAAAATACAGTCTGCCTCACGGCAGTCCCCAAACACATGCTGCAGGAAAAAGGGGACACTACGTCCATCTGAGAGGCCAGGAGAAAGACCCAGGGAGCACTGGGGCAGGTTACAATGAAGAGAGATGATGGAGAGGGCACAGTCAATAGGATGAAGAAAGACTCAGATATCCATCCTCACCATCATTATTACCTAATCTGGCTACTGCTATAAGGCACGTGCCAGAAACAGAAGATCGTTAATAGAAAGGACTAGGCAAGGTGACCGTTACATAATGAGACAATGTGATTGGCTCCCTAGAATATCCAAGAGGCAACTGAAAAGTAAAAAACTAAAACTGAACAAAGTGACTCGAATTAAAAAAAAATCAATAGGTAAATTTTATGTACCAACATCAGCCAATTAGAAGTTATCAAGAAACCCTTTTCACAATGCAGGGGAGGGGAAAGAAAGACGTAACATTTAAATAAGCTTGATGGCAAAGAGGCATGACCTGGGTAAGAAAATTACAAACTTTACATCTCTCAGAATGTACGTGTCTGGATCAGGGAGGAGTTTGAAGACATCGTCTGCATGGAGAAGCCCACATCACATGAAGGAACCACTGAGAACCAGCTAGCAGGGAAGAGTGGGACCTGAGCCCGGTCAGAGCCCACATGGGATGTCAGGTAGAGAACAGGTTACTATCACCCCATCACTGCTGTACTGTTCTCAGCAGCGTCAGCCTGGAAGCCACCTAAGACTCTACCCACAGGTTCTTGAGGAAATCAGGCGCTTCAGGGAGTGAGGTTAGGTAGCTACTCACAGAAGCAGCAGACGGGCACCTCCTGGCATGGAAATGTGTCCACCGTCTATCATAAAATGGAAAAATTAGTGGCATAATTGCATGAATAGTATAATGACGTTGTGTAAAAATAGTCTGTTTAGAGATAAGTTTACAAACTATTAGAAAATATTTAGAAGCATATTGCATTAGTTTGCTAGAGCTGATGAAACAGAGTACTATAAGTGGAGTGGCTTAAACAAAAGAAATTCATTGTCTCTCAGCTCCGGAGCCTGGAAGCCCAAGACTAAGGTGTCGGCGATGTCGCGAGAGGGGATCTGTTCAGGGCTCTCTCCTTGGCTTGTGTCTTCTCCCTTTGTCCTCACATCATCTTCCCTCTGTGCGTGCCTGTGCACAAATGTCCCCTTCTTACAAGGACACCAGTCATATTGGATTGGGCCCCACCCCAATGACCTCATTTTATTTTAATTAAATCTGTAAAGGCCCAATCTCTAAATAAGGTAACATTGTGAGGGTCCAGGGGTTAGGGCTCCAACATAAATTTGGAGGGGACACAATTCCACCTGTAACACTTATACACCGACTGCTGACAGTTGCTCTGGGCTATGGGATGGGGTGGAGGTGGAAACCTGGCTTTTCACTTCTTAGAACCCTGTGCTGTTGGGATTTGTATGCGGTGGGGAGGGAGGGAGACTCTAGGACCTTGTTCAAAACATTGCCCATCAAGTGCTGAGAGGGGTGGGAGCTGCTCACCTTCCAGGTTCCAAAGTCACATAGGCAGCCCAGCCGTGGATGGTGGGGGCACTGCCCGATTGGAGGCCCCTGGGCCCGCATGACGTGGGGAGCTGGGGGCAGAACAGCCCTGGGGCTCAGAGAGCATCTCAGAGACCTCTGTAAGTGGTCTGGGAAGGTAAGGGTCTGAGACCAGGCAGTCCCGAGTGAGATAGCCTCTCCCCATCTCCTGTCACTTGGCATCTCTTGGAGGAGGGGGAAAAGGAGGAGGAGGGGGAGGGGAGGGGGAGGGGGAGGGGAGGGGGAGGGGGAGGGGAGGGGGAGGGGGAGGGGAGGGGGAGGGAGGAGGGGAGGGGAGA
The DNA here is from genome assembly GCF_964270905.1 of Leucopleurus acutus. Lineage (NCBI taxonomy): Eukaryota > Metazoa > Chordata > Mammalia > Artiodactyla > Delphinidae > Leucopleurus > Leucopleurus acutus. The sequence continues at coordinate 116,006,988 of NC_139149.1, read as the reverse complement.
GGGAGGGGGAGGGGAGGGAAGGGGAGGAGGGGGAGGGGAGGGGAGATGGAGGGAAGGGGGAGGGGGAGGGGAGGGGAGATGGAGGGAAGGGGGAGGGGAGGGGAGAGGGAGGGGAGGGGAGAGGGAGGGGAGGGGAGGGGAGGGGAGGGGGAGGGGAGGGGAGGGGGAGGGGGAGGGAGAGGGGGAGGGGGAGGGGGAGGGGTGGGGAGAGGGAGGGGAGGGGAGGGGGAGGGAGGGGAGGGAGGGGAGGGGAGGGGAGGGGCGGGGGAGGGGAGGGGAGGGGGAGGGGAGGGGAGGGGGAGGGGGAGGGAGAGGGGGAGGGGGAGGGGGAGGGAGAGGGGGAGGGGGAGGGGGAGGGGTGGGGAGAGGGAGGGGAGGGGAGGGGGAGGGAGGGGAGGGGGAGAGGGAGGGGAGGGGAGGGGGAGGGAGGGGGAGGGGAGGGGGAGGGGGAAGGGGAGGGGAGGGGAGGGAGGGGGAGGGGAGGGGAGATGGAGGGAAGGGGAGGGGAGGGGGAGAGGGAGGGGAGGGGAGGGGGAGAGGGAGGGGAGGGGAGGGGAGGGAGGGAGGGGAGGCAGGCCGCTGGGCAGGGCTAGGCCCGCAGCTTCTCCACCTCTGCGGGGGGGGGGGGGGGGAGGAGGGGAAGCTGCCCACCCCCAGCTCCACCGAACCCGGTTGCCTCTCTGAGGCCACGTGGAGGCGCCGCCAGGGCCAGGCCACGAGGGGTGTCCTTCCACCAGGGCGATAGTGGGCGAGGTGCCTGCCTGCCTCCCAGGGTAGCCCGTGGGGAACACGGAGGTACCTCGGGCATCCTGGGCCACCGCGTCTACACCAGCGGGGCACTCGCGGCCGCTCTGGATGACTTCTAGGCTCAGGCCTTAGACTCGGCCGGGCTGCTGGGGTCCAGCCCCTCGGGAGCCTCTGGCTCAGTGCGACCCGGAAGGCCGGGTGACCACCCCGCAGATGCCATGCTCCCCCGGACCATGGGCGCGCGGACCTGGAGCATGCGGTTACCCTGGACTAGGGGACACGGGACGCGGGGTTACAGGGGGTGCGGGGGTCCAGAGCGTGCGGTCGCTCGGGTCGCGGCTGGGGGCACCGCCCGGCCGCTGACACCACCCCTCGGGGGCCCCCTTCTCGGGCGCCCTCCGGATGGTGAGCGCAGTGGCTTCTCCCCGGGTCCACGCAGGAGGTGGCCCAGCGCCGCAGTTTTGCCAGATCCCTTAGCCCGGGCCGCCTGGGGCTGGGTGGGAACCGCACTCGGGCGGTGGGCCGCCGAGCGTGGCTCCAAGGGTGGGCCTGAGACGGTCGCGGGCAGGGCGGGGCCCGCAGGGCCGACAGCCCAGCCCAGGGCTGCGAACTGCGTTCCCGCGCCAGCTGTCCTGGCCTCGGAGGAAGCTGCAGGAGCTGGCTGCGGGGCAGGACCAGCCTCCAGGGGGCATCTAGAAGAGCCGTGGAAAAGCAGAGCAGAGGAAAATCCGTGAGGGGAGACGCTTTATACACCTTTGGGAAGAGCTTCCCTGCACGGGGGAGGGCGGCTACCCCTCCCAGGATGGACTTTAGGACCCCGATCCCAGCCCTCCCGCCACAATTGCTCACCACCTCACAGGTGGATTGTAGATCTAAATGTGAATGGTAATAATGCTTTAGAAGAACTCATAGAATACTTTACTCGGAGAAGGCAAAGATTCCTTAAACAGAACCCAAAAAGCACTAACCATAAAGAACAAAAAAAAATACCTCGGACTACATTAAAATTGAGACTTTCTCTTCATCAAATGATACCATTAGGATAGTAAAAAAAAAAAAAACAACAAGCCATAGAGGGGAAGAATATATTTGCAATATGTGTACTCCACAAAGGCTTCAAGTCCAGAACCTATAAAGATTCTGCAGATAAACAAGAACAGGGAGAAATTCCCAAAGAAAAACCAGCCAGAGACTTGGACAGGCGCCATGCAGACAAGATTACTCAAATGGCAAGGAGCACATGACAAATGCCTCCTCACTAGTCATCAGGAAAGGCAAATAGAAACCTCAGTGTAACATCCCTTCACACCCATGAGAATGCCTAAAACGAAAAGGCTGGGAATACCAAGCAATACCAAGGACGTGGGGCAGCTGCAACTCTCATGCCCCACAGATGGGAGTGAGAACTGGCACATCGGCTTTGGAAAATAGGTGGTGAGCAAATGCTCACCGTACAACCAAGCAATTGTACTCTGAGGTGTTTATACATTTATTCACACACACGTACTTATTCCACAACTTGGTTTTTAAGCTTAATAGTATGTTTTTGAAGTCTATTCGTATCCGCATATAGAGATCCATTGTATTCATTTTAATCTATGCTTGTGTTATTACTTCATAAGAATATTTCACAATTGTTCCTCCCGTTTCCTGGACGTTTAGGTTGCTTCCACTTACCTGGTATTACAACAGCGCTGCAGTGAACACCAGTACAGCAACCTGGGGCACAGGGAAAGGGCTTCTCCAAGGCCTGCCTCCAGAAGTGAAATTGCCACTGGTGGAGGACACACATTTTTAACCTTGCTAAAATTGCCAAATTGGTCTTCCAGGTGGTCATAACTTAACATGCCAACAAGCAGTATAGAAGAGCTTGCATTTCCCCATAACTTCCTGGCAGTGACAGACGTGGTGATTTTTGCCATGTGATGGGTATGAAATGGTCTCTCACCGTGGTTTTAATTTGCATTTCCCTGAATGGTGAGTTTCTGCATCTTTTCTTGTGTCTATTGGCCATTCAGGGAATGGCCTCTTCATATCCTTTGCCCACTTTTTCTGTTGTCTTTTTCTTATTGATTTGTAGGAGTTCTTTATACGTTCTGGAACAAATCCTGCGTTGAATACACAAAATCTTCTCCTGGTCAGTGGCGTGTATGTGCTTTGTTTATGGTTTCTTTTGTCATATGGAAGTTTTCAATGTTGATGTCAAATTCATCAATCTTTTATTTTTTAAAAAAAATTTTTGGCTGCACCTCAGGGCACGTGGGATCTTGGTTCCCAGACCAGGGATCGAACCCCGGGCTCCCTGCATTGGAAGCTTGGAGTCTTAACCACTGGACTGCCAGGGAAGTCCCCAGTCTTTTCTTTTATGAGTTGTGCTTTTTCACTAAGAACTCCTCTTCCCAGAGGTTATAAAAGACATTCTCCTATATATTTTTCTAATAGTTTTACAGTTGTTAATATTTGAGTGTATAATCTTTTAATTCAACTGGCGTTTATGTTGGGCTATGGGTAAATAGGAATCCAATTGCATTTTTTTCTGTACAGAAGACCAGTTGTTCCAACGGTATGTCACCGAGCTGTCAGCTCTTTCCCCACTGAAGCGTGATGTCATGTCAATCATATGTCAAGTTCCCAAGTGTGTTTGGGCCTGTTACTGGACTCACTATTCTGTTCCACTGAGCTATTTATCTTCCTACCAATACTACCCTCTTCTCATTATTAGTTTTATAATGGTAGATCTTAATCTCAGGTAGCACGAATTCCCTTCACAAATTCATCATCCTTCCCCCGCACCCCGCCAGAAATGCCTTAGCAGTTCTAAAATCTTTACTCTTCCATAGGAATTTTAAAATCAGTTTTTCTAATTCTTTCTGAATTTGTATTGGATTTTAATTGAATCACATCCTGATTTTGACTTAAGAAAACAATTAAATTTTTCTTTATAAAAATACTCCAGGGCTTGGGAATTCCCTGGCAGTCCAGTGGTTAGGACTTGGTGCTTTCACTGCCAGGGCACCCCTGGTGCCCTGGTCAGGGAACTAAGATCCTGCAAGCCACATGGCCCAAAAAACAGTACTCCAGGGCAGATCAGGTTTTGGGGGTCTGTGGCTCAATGTACAGTTTGGAGCCCTCTTTAAGAAAGATTATACTCAATTATATAAAGTTGGTATACAAAGTATACTTAAAGAATTCAGTGTTAGAGATGAAAGTGAATATTCATTTAGAGTGAGAAAATAAATACTAAAAATATTATGAAACCCCAAAAATATGATCATATATTTATATATATGTAATATATAATATAAAATTTATTTATTTAATATAATACATTTATTTTACTTAATATATAATATAAAATTTTATTTTATAGTATATAAAATAAAATTATAAGTAAATACAACATGTGAGTTATATCTTTTCCTGTTTTTTCATGTTTGTGGTATTTGCAATTTACTTTCTCATTCTAAATAATATTTACTTTCTTTTTTTTTTTTTTTGCGGTACGCGGGCCTCTCGCTGTTGGGGCCTCTCCCGTTGCGGAGCACAGGCTCCGGACGCGCAGGCTCAGCGGCCATGGCTCACGGGCCCAGCCGCTCCGCGGCCTGTGGGATCCTCCCGGACCGGGGCACGAACCCGTGTTCCCTGCATCGGCAGGCGGACTCTCAACCACTGCGCCACCAGGGAAGCCCCAATAATATTTACTTTCATCCCTAATTTCGTAGTCATAATTGAATGTCTTCTTAAAGAGCCCCCCACCACTATATAACAAACTTCTCCAAAAGTTTTTATAGCCATTGTGATAGGCAGAATATTGCACGTGCACACACACACACACACACACACACACACACACACACACACCACTTAACACCAAGATATCCATATCCTAATCCTTGGAACCTATGAATATGTTACCTCCCTTGGCCAAAGGGATTTTGCATATATGATTAAGTAACAGGTTTAAAATGGGGAGATTAGCCTGGGTTATCTGGGTGGGCCCTAAATGTAATCATAAGCGTCCTTACAAGAAGGGGGCAGGAAGGTCAAAGTCAGAGGGAGAGAGATGTGAGGATGGAAGGTCGGAGAGAGAGTGATTTGAAGATGCTGTGCTGCTAGTTTTGAAGAGGAAGGAAGGGGGCCCCAAGCCAAGAGAAACAGGCAGCCTCTGGGAGCTGAGACAGGCAAAGAAACGGATTTCCCCCGAAGTCTCCAGAAGGAGCACAGCACTGCAGACCCCCTGATTTCAGCATTCTCACCTCCAGGATGATAAGAGAGCAAGAGTGTGCTGTTTGAAGCCACTGGGCTCGGGGTCGTTTGTTGCAGCAAGAAGAGCACACACAGCCTCGTTTCCATAGCTACCTCTAGAAGCATCTCTTACACAGCCGGGTCACACTCTACCTGAGCGCGGCACCTCGCTTTGCCCCTCTTCCCAGCTAACAGCAGTCCTGAAGGTCTTTCCTATACGCACACGCAGAGCACCTCACTCGTGTTAAACATGCTCATGAGCATTCCCACTGCTCCCCCAGACCCCAGACCCCGGGGCAGTGGGGCCACCCACCCCCAAGTGCTACCCCCAGCCCCGCCCCACCCTAACGCACAGCTGCCTTGCAGACATGGTCTGTGCTGCTCAGTTACTCTGTAACATTAGCAGGGGGAGAGGGGAGGGGGGAGTTTCTGGGGGCTCAGGGGTCAGGGCATATGTCCATGGAGGCCCACAATAGCACACAAACACCCTCTGGGCCACGCAGACGATCCGCGTGCTGCCCGCACTGTCCGGTCTTCGGTTCTACCTTCCGTTAATCCACCTTGCTTTAGTCAAGATTCTTTGGTAGCAACACCCAGAAACCCACTCTAACTTGCTTCCAAACTTGGCATCTCTAAACTGGGGGCAGATCAGCCAGCAAGCCTCAGGATACTAGGAGGCCTTCAGGAATGGAAGCTTCTAGGGGGCTTGCTCGGTCCTGCCTCCCTCCACCACTCGCTCCCTCCTCATCAGGCTCCCTCTGCCTGGTGGGAAGCCCAGCAATGTCTATCTGCTCCCGTGGCCAGCCACAGGGCTGGTGGGTGCTGAGTCCCAAGAAATAATACGTCAGCCAAGAGGGGGCTTATCTAGCCACCCAATTTATTAATTAGATAGCATGCACCAGACCTTGTGCTAGGTTTTTATCCTAGTTGATAAAAAGACAAGGTAGGCACGTACTTTTGACTAAAGGTTGAGGGCAGGCAGTTTACATGCTTAACAGGACCTGGGCAGCCTAGACAGGAATCAGAGAGGGGGCCTCGTTACCCACCGTGACAAGATCAGGTTGGAAAGCAAAAGTCAGCTAATGTGAACATAACCTCCAAAGAACACTCCACTTATAAAATGACCATTCTCTGTGCCTTTTAAGTTTATTTATTTTATTTTTGACTGCGTTGAGTCTTCATTGCTGCATGCGGGCTTTCTCTAGTTGCGGCGAGAAGGGGCTACTCTATGTTGCGGTGCGTGGGCTTCTCGTTGCTGTGGCTTCTCTTGTTGCGGAGCATGGGTTCTAGGCGTGCGGGCTTCAGTAGTTGTGGCACGTGGGCTCAGTTCCTCCACGGCATGTGGGATCTTCTCGAACCCGTGTCCCCTGCGTGGCAGGCGGATTCTTAACCACTGAGCCACCGGGGAAGCCCTCTCTGTGCCTTTTAAAAATGAATATGGCAAGTGACATGAGTAAAAATGGAGTAAGGAACCCTGAAATTCTGCCGCTTCTAAAGAGCAATAAAAAATTGGCCCAAAGAGTCAGAGCCCACTTTCTGGAATCTGGAAATTAACCAAAGACCAGCAACAAGTCAGGAAGCACTCATCAAAAGGAGCAGGTAGGGCTTCCCTGGTGGCGCAGTGGTTGAGAGTCTGCCTGCCAATGCGGGAGACACGGGTTCGAGCCCTGGTCTGGGAGGATCCCACATGCCGCGGAGCAACTAAGCCCGTGAGCCACAACTACTGAGCCTGTGCGTCTGGAGCCTGTGCTCCGCAACAAGAGAAGCCGCGATAGTGAGAGGCCCGCGCACCGCGATGAAGAGTGGCCCCCGCTTGCCACAACTAGAGAAAGCCCTCGCACAGAAACGAAGACCCAACACAGCAAAAATACATAAATAAATTAATAAACTCCTACCCCCAACATCTAAAAAAAAAAAAAAAAAAAAAGGAGCAGGTGAATCTCAGCAAGAACAGTTAGAACGTGTGGGTGTCCACTTACGCTGGTCCCATCCCCGGCTCCCCAGCCCAGCAGTAGCCGGAAAACAAGAGAGACTGAAATATAAGCAAACAATGGCCAGCCCCTGTATAAAAATAGAACTCTGGCCCACAGCCTGCAGCAGCGGCCCAGGTCACTAACCCCTTCTCGACAGTATACAGCGCAGGAAGCCGGCTCGCTGTAAGTCAGACTTGCAGGGAATGGGATTGTTGTTTCTAGTAACAATCCAGGAAGCTAAACAAGTACTTCTGTAACAATCAGCCCCAAATGGCCAGGACTGGATTAATAACTGACAGCTTCCCTAATTTTTGTCCTCACGTCCAGCTTAGGACGAACCAGAGAAAGCCAAAAATACTAATCACACGGGCCACCCCACCCATGGCCCCATCAGGCACCCTGGAGCCTTCCCTGTCTCCCACTGGAAAGCTCTTCCGCTCCTCTGCCTGTCTTTGAGTCTCTGTCAAACACAAGTGATGGTGGCTGACCCTCTTACTACAGCCGGCTCTGAACAGATAAGCTTTTTTTTTTTTTTTTAAAAAAAAAGAGATGGGGCTTCCCTGGTGGCACAGTGGTTGAGAGTCCGCCTGCCGATGCAGGGGACACGGGTTCGTGCCCCGGTCTGGGAAGATCCCACATGCCGTGGAGCGGCTGGGCCCGTGAGCCATGGCCGCTGAGCCTGCGCGTCCGGAGCCTGTGCTCTGCAACGGGAGAGGCCACAACAGTGAGAGGCCCGCGTACCGCAAAAAAAAAAAAGAGATGTTTAAAATATAAAAACTTGCATTTATTAATAATTACACAACCTGTTCCTAAATATAACTGAGTATAATGAATACTAGAAAGGGGCATATATGTATGTGTGGGTGTTATTATCTGTCTATCCTAGTGCATACTATCTATTTATTATACACTTTAATGGTTATGAATAGATAGGCTTTGCTCTTCTCATTTGGTTGGTCTTTGTTGACTTCCACAAAAATAACAGCCCACGTCCCCGGCAGGGGGAAGAACAGACCTTCACGAAGAATTGTCATTATTTGACCTGCCTGGTAACTAACTCCCTGAAAGACCAGCTCAAAAGACTTATCCTCGTTTCTCCTGACTTGGAACTCGGCCCGGGGCTTAAGGCATCCTGTACAGAGTGTTTGTCAAAAATATTCACAGGCGGGTTGTTGCTGCCAGAGGTGACAGTTAACAGGTGGGGCAAATGACAGACTAACCCAAAAGCTCGCTTCCTTTTCTTGGAGAATGGTGTTAGAAACCAACGTCTGGGGCTTCCCTGGTGGCGCAGTGGTTAAGAATCTGCCTGCCAAGGCAGGGGACACGGGTTCGAGCCCTGGTCCGGGAAGATCTCACACGCCGCAGAGCCATGAAGCCCATGCACCACAACTACTGAGCCCACGCCCTAGAGCCCACGAGCCACAACTACTGAGCCTGCTCTCTAGAGCCCACGAGCCACAACTACTGAGCCTGCGCTCTAGAGCCCACGCGCCACAACTACTGAAGCCCGTGTGCCTAGAGCCCGTCCTCCGTGACAAGAGAAGCCATCACAATAAGCCTGCGCACCGCAAGGAAGGGTAGCCCCTGCTCGCCGCAACTAGAGAAAGCCCACGCGCAGCAACGAAGGCCCAACGCAGCCAAAAAAAAAAAAGAAACCAATGTCTGGGTGCTTGGCATGGGCATGGCTACTGGGGTTTGGACCTGGCTGGAGAAGCTGTAGGCACAGCCCACTGGATGCCAGAGAGGTTTGCTGGTTTATGCTGGTCAGAACTGGTCTGCAGTCACCGGGCTAGCGGGAAGCTATCCTCCAGAGCTCCGGCTGAGAACAGGCCATCAGCTACCAATGCCCAGGCAGGCACACAGGCACACAGAGGGAGTGGGGGCTAGTGTTAATCCTCTGGGTGCAAGGGGATGCAGGTAAGTCATAGTCATGGGCCAGGTGTGTGGGTGAGCAGAAGGGATCAGGGCACTGGTGTGGCAGGAGACCTGGAGCTCGTGGTGTATCAGGGGGACCATAGGAAAGTTGTCTCCAGATCAGGCTGCAAGGCTCTTAAGGGCCCATGTGTCCTCGGTACATGCTGGGGACAGAACACCAGCCCACGGACCCGTCATACAGCAGCTGCAGGCAGGTGAACCTTTCTTCTTGATGTGTCCCTACAGCGCCCTCTGCTGGGAAGCTTAACACTGCTCACTGTGAGGGGAAAGGCTTAAAGGAATTACTCCATCACTGCAGGGCAGGCACTGAAGGGTGAATTTGGAGCTGAGAGGCGATAAATTGATTACTGGCATCAATTAGGATAACTGTCTACAGATTCCCATCTACTAATTCTAACACCTGCGTCAACTCTCCATCAGTTTCAATTGATTGGTTTTGTCCACATCATGGGTCATATTTTCCTGTTTCTTTGCATACCTGGTAATATTTGCTTGGATGCCCGATACTGTGAATTTCACGTTGTCAAGTGGTGGATGTTGACAACTCCTAGAAATATCCTTGAGCTTTGTTCTGGGATGCAGTTAAGTTGCTTGGAAACCGTTTGATTCTCCTGGGTCTTGCTTTTAAGACTTGTTAGACTGGACCAGAGCAGTGCTCAGATTAGGCTAATTATTCCCACTACTGAGCTGACCCCTCTGTGTACTCTACCCAGGGTCCCAGGAGTCATAATGTTTTCCAGTTTGGCTCGTGGGAACCGGTGCTATTCCCAGGTTGATGTGACCTCCAGGCACCATTCCCTCTACTCCCTTTGGCTGTTTCAGCTTCGGGTAGTTTCCTCACACACATGTGCTGATCAGTGCTGAATGCTGTCTCTGTGCCCTCCCCTCTCCAGGGCTCTGTCCTGAGAACTCCAGCCACCTTGGTCTCCCTGGACTCTCAGCTCCATCTCCTCAACTCCAGGTCCACCAGGCTCTGCTTCAGTCCTCCTTCCTGTGTTGCAGCCTGGGAACTCCCCGCACAGAGAGCTGGGGCCATCGTGGGCACCCCCCCTTGTTTGTTACCCGTCTCTCAGAGATCACTTTCCACCTTGTCTGGCATGCAGTGTCTTGAAAATTATTCTTTCGTATATTTTGTCCGGATTTATTTTGTGGTGTTCCAGGCGGCTGCATAAATCTGGTCCCTGCGACAACATCTTTGCCAGAGTCAGAGTCTCCTGAGATGCCCAGCATAGTTAGATGTGTGCATTTGGAGTTGAAGGAAGAAGTCTGGATGGCAGAATAAATTTAGGAGTCTTGGGTACTGAAATCCATGCGAACAACCATGGAGTGAGTGCGGATCCAGAAAAGGACCAAGCCCTGGGTCACTTCGAAGTTTAGAAGGTGGCGAGATTGGCGGGGGGACGGGGTGATGTCCAGTAAAGGAGGTTGAGAGGCAGTGGCCAGTGAAACAGGAGGAGAAACAAGAGGCTACGGTGCCTTGAAAGCCAAGTGAGGAACATACTTCAAGGAGGTGAGAAAACTGCATTGAGTCTCTGATTGCTCAAGTTAGGTGACTGAGAATTGGCCACAGACAAGTCACTGGTGTTCCTGCAGGGCTACTTCGGAGGCGTGGCGGGGATGCAAGCCTGCCTGTGTCACTTCAAGGGAAAACGGGAGGAAAGGAGCTGGAGACGGCAGGGATAGAAAATGCTTCAAAGGAATTTTCTATAAGGGATAGTGGAGAAATGGGGTAACCGAGGGAGATGTGGGTGTGTCCAAGGAGGGGTCATTACGGGGGGGAGGTTTTGTAGTTTCTTTATAGGCTACCAGTAGGAATCATCTCATTAAAGAGGGAAACACTGAGGGTGCCAGAAAGAGGTAGAGGATCATGGCTTATGGGATGTCCTTGACAGGAGAGGGTGGGGCTTTAAGCAGAAGGCCACAGTGACAGGGAAGGCAGGGTGCGGGGGACGGCCCCTGCTGGGCGTCAGTCACTAGGAAGCCAGGCTATCTGCTGAGAGCGAGGGGGGAAAGTGGGGAGGAGCAGGGCTGCAGAATTCAAGAGACCTGGGAGAGGGCTGGTCCCTCCTCTGTAGCCCTGGGAGGCACAAAGGGCCCTTCTTGGGGTCACGGGTTTGTAGGACTAGACATGTGCTGAGACAGACATTTTTGAGCACAAAATTCATTTCTTCTCTAAGGCTGGGGCCCAAGGAATTGAGTCTCCTGGCCCTTCACCTTCCTGAAATGAACCCCAGCGGCAGGGGCCGGGCTTCCCAATAGCCCCCCTGCCCGGCCTCTGCCAGGTGCCCTGAAAGTAGGGAGGTTCTTGATCTTTGCCACTCCCAAGTTCTCTAGGGGAGTCCCCCGCGTTCTTCCTCAGAAGTAGAGGCAAGAGTGGGTGGAGGCCTAGGGTTGGGTGGGCCTGCAGACCCGGGAGGGGGCACAGTGACCAAGCCTGGGGGGAGGAAACCTGCGGGGGAGGGACACAGTGGGGGCAGTGCCCTTGGCCAGCAGCTCCCCTGTCCTGGGTCAAAGATGAACACACAAAAGCTGCAGAAGGAGACTTCCCTGGCGGTCCAGTGGTTAAGACTCTGCGCTTCCAGTGCAGGGGGCACAGGTTTGATCCCTGGTTGGAGAACTAAGATCCCGCATGGCGCAGCCCCCCCCCAAAAAAAGCTATGGAAGAACAGGACTCCAGGTGGGCAAAGTCAAAGTGGAAATTTTGCTTGGGAAACTGAGGGCCAGGTTTGGGTCGCTTTTTTGGGGGGGGGGGTCGCTTTTCTACTGAGCCTGTTATTATTTGGCGTCACATACGTTAAAAACAAAAATTAAAGCTGGCAGAAATCATTGCACCAGGGAGTGCGGAGCAGGCGCTATTAATCCATGAAAACTAAAGGTGTCCCGCCTGGTTTTCCACCCATCAGTGGTGGGCTGTGTGTAGTTCCGGCGGCCGACGCTCATGCAGGTTGCAGAGATGCATGTCAGCGTTAACCAGTCACCGCAGGATGGGGGCAACCCCGGGGCGCTGCCCACACAGGTCCAGGTGAGGGGTTTGCGCTCATAACGCATAGGTATCGGTGTCCCGCAGGTGGAACCAGGCTCTGTGCCAGACAGACCTTGCCGTCCCAGCTCAGCCTTCCCTTGACAAGGGTCTAAGCCTCTTCAAGCCACAGATTTTCATCTTTCCATCTGTAAATTGGTATTTATAGTTGTACCTGTCTTAGAAGACCGTTGGGAGAAATATGTAAAACATGGTAAGTGCTCAATAAATGGGTGGCATTGTCGTGAATTATAAGAATTAAGGATGACACAAGAGAAAGGACTGCTGTCCTGAAATTCTGCACCTTGTACGTTTATTGTTAATTGAAAAGCAGTCTTGGGCTGTGCCAAACGTCTGGGAATAATTTAACAACCTGAAGTTTTATATCATAATATCAATGTCATAGCATGTAATTGTGACATTGCAACTGAGATGTATTGTGGCAGTGGGCTGTCCCCACCCGTGTGACAGCTGTAACAGTCATTGCTCTGGAAGAATCAGGATTTTCATTGGAGACTCCAACTCACTTTGCTGCTCCATTTCTAGAGACCCACCCAGCAGTGGGAGAAAATAAACACTCAGAAGCTGTGAGCTTGGGACTGCCTTGGGTAAAAACAGTCAAAAATTCCCGAGAAAATATTTCAAGCTTTCTGGATGTGTTTGAGGAATAGAAAAGTCAAGGACTAGCTAGGAAAGAGGGTGTAGTGTAAAGTAAACTCAGCTGCACAGACATATGGTCCATTGGTGGAACTGGAGTCGGACCAGATATTACTCCTCAGGGAGGTAAGGCTCTGAAAAAGTCTCTCATCCACAGGTGTGATTCCGGGCTGCCAGGGAAAGTTGCGCAGGTGTGCACTGCACAACTCAGGGCCACCATTAACATCACGCATAATCTTACTTGGCAAAAGTTTGGGCTAGGATGCAGCCTTTTGATCTTACTATGCTAAATGCCTTTCTCGGCAAGCCGCTGTGAACCTGAGAGCCTGCCAGGGAACAAACACTGCAAGGCTCCCCTGACCCTTGCCGTGTGGCACCCCAGAACTCTTCCCCAAGGGCCCTCCCAGAGGCAGCTCCAAAATCTCCTTGTGGGGAGTGTGGCAGACAGACCCTAGGGTGGCCCCAAGTTCATGCCTTGTAATGCATAATCCCCTCCCCTTGAGGGTGGGTGGAACTGGTGGCTTGCTTATAACCCGTAGAATATGGGGAAGGTGATGGTGTGTCACCCCATGACTATGTTACGATGTAGCTGTGTAAGACTGTCTTACTAGCACACACTAGAGAGTCTCCTTGCTGGCTTGATAAAGTAAGGAGATACGTTCTGGAAGTTCACTTAGCAAGGAACCTAGCAAGGACCTGACGGGGGCGGGGGACCTCCAGTCGACAGCCAGCAAAATGCAGCACCCTCAGTCACTCAGCCAAAAGAAGATGAATTCTGCCAACAACCTGAACGTGCTTGGAAGCAGGTCCTTCCCCAGTTAGGCCTCCAGATGAGAATGCAGCCCGGCCAACACCTGTATTATAGGCTTGTGAGATGCTGCAGTCTCAGAGGACCCAGTGAGGCCATGCCTGGCCTATCTGTTGTTCGCACTGTGAGTCGTGGTGCTTTGTTACACAGCAATAGGTAGCTGATGCAGAGGGTCTCGGGGATACAGTTCAACTGGAATTGGAAAATAGGTGAAAGACATAGGGAAGAAATTTGTCTTCAGGTGGTGAACATGCTATTTTGTGTTAAATTTTGTGTTCATTTGGGGTGACATGGGAGTGCCGATGGAATTATGGTAGCTAAAGTCCCTATGGGCCATCCTGGGACTCAGAACTGGGCCCAGGAACCTGGAGGAGGGGGAGGCAGGGCTGGAACCTGGCTTGTTGAAAGGATGCTTGCTTGGAGCATTCTTGTACCATTAACTGGTGTGAAAAGGGTTGCTGGTATCATTTGTAACTTTTGGACCCCGTTTGGTTTGGTTAGATTTTAAAAGTTATAATGTCACACATGAAATATTATGTAATACATGAACATATAATATTCTAACAGTTTAAGAGGGTACACGAGTTCCCTTCCTAACCCAGTCCCCAGTAACTGTCCCCCAAAGGCAACCACTGTTCGGTTTCCAGTTTGACCTTCTAGACATCTTCAGTGCACAAATGGGATCATATTGTTACACTCTTTTCACTTATAGTATTCACGCATCTGCCCTGTTCTTTTTAGTGGCTACATGGTTGTCCGTTGTATGGGTGGATGTGTGTTTACTGTGTCGCCCCTCCCTGGCAAAACACTCAAGATGCTCCAGAACAAGCCACAGTTCAAGGTCAAGGTGATCTCAATTCACACACAAAGTCATCTACTCTCGCCTGAGGAAGGGGAGACAAAAACCTCAGCCACAGCTCCGGCTCAGCCAACCCCAAGTCCACCCCACTCCAGAACCTGTGAGGCTCCTGCGGCCAGGCTGCCCCGAGAAGAATTTTGGGAGCAGCGCTGAGGGTTTGTAACCAAAGGCTGATGGTAGTGGCTTTCTCGAAGCATAGAAAGCGGTGGCGCCAGAGCTAATTCTCTCCATCCTAGAGAGAGATCTGCTTGCTACTTGCAAACAATGGGCTGCCCTATCCTTCCCGCCCATCTCCCCCCACCCCACCGCCAAACACACACACACACACACACACACACACACACACACACACACACATACGTCCAGCCCCTTCCCTGCTCCAGGTGTGGGGTGCACCTGTAACCACCCCAGGAGAGCCAGAGAAGGCCTTGATAGCATCCGCCGTGAGGTCTGTGTTCTTCAAGTTGCAGCTGTATATTTACAGCCTGTAGCCGTGTGGGTCTGGAGCCCTGGTGTCCCTCGTCATCCCTCCTAAGCAGAGCCCGGGTGGATTCAAGTGATCCAGGCTGCCAGGCCATCATGGGCGGAGCTCCAAGTGCAGCTCCAGGAACCAGGACCCATCGTTTTCCTGGGGCTGGTGCCACCTGCAGACTCTCAGAACAAAGACTCCATCGAGCATTGACTGGGGTCTCAGCAGCCATGAGGTTGGCCAGCGTGATGTGACGTCCTGCCCAGCATGCCTGACTTGCCCAAGAAAGAGGGGCAGGTCTGCAAAACTGCTCCATCAGCTTTCTCCGCGCCTCTCTAAGGCCTTTAATATTTAAGTCATTCTCTTGACCCACCTCCATTGTCATTTTTGCATCACATTAATTAATTTATTTATTTTTAATTTTTGGCCGTGTTGGGTCTTCCTTTTTGAATGCGGGCTTTCTCTAGTTGCGGTAAGCGGGGGGTGCTCTTCATTGCGGTGCGCGGGCTTCTCATCGTGGTGGCTTCTCTTGTTGTGGAGCACGGGCTCTAGGCGTGCAGGCTTCAGTAGTTGTGGCACGCGGGCTCAGTAGCTGTGGCTCGCGAGCTCTAGAGCGCAGGCTCAGTAGTTGTGGCTCACGAGCTTAGTTGCTCCACGGCATGTGGGATCTTCCTGTACCAGGGCTCGAACCCATGTCCCCTGCATTGGCAGGTGGATTCTTAACAAATGCACCACCAGGGGAGTCCCTCCGCATCATTTTTTTTAATTTTAATTTTTATTTTTTGCAGTACACGGGCCTCTCACTGTTGTGGCCTCTCCCGTTGCGGAGCACAGGCTCCGGACGCGCAGGCTCAGCGGCCATGGCTCACGGGCCCAGCCGCTCCGTGGCATGTGGGATCTTCCCGGACCGAGGCACGAACCCGCGTCCCCTGCATCGGCAGGCGGACTCTCAACCACTGCGCCACCAGGGAAGCCCATAGTATCATTATTGTTTGAATAATTCATTCCCTGATCCCCTTGAGGAAGGGCATCTTTTCATATACTTATCATACATTTGTCACATACCTTTTCATACATTTACTCATATATTTCCATTTACTTTCTCTGCATTCCTCATGCTCTGTAAACCATTCCGGGGCACAGAATAACATGGTAACACGAATCTGATCACAAAACACAAAATCATGACAAAAGGATTCCCCAGAGAAAAACTACAGACCCACCTATGAAGATATACGCAAGAACGCTAAAGAAAACAGAGGCATTTTGCGCATTAAATACGTTCCTGAAAATGTGTATATAGTCAAATTGTGCAAGCAGAGTGCTATCGTGGAGTGAAATCATCTGGAAATGGGTAAAGGACCTGGGAGGTAATTTGCTCCAGAAGACTCCCGCGGGCAGTATCCAAGAAGAGGCTGGCCTCGAGGTAACCAGATACGCACAACACAAAAAGCAGTATATGTGAGTTGAGACTCAGGTGCTGGTGAGTGGGTGATGCAAACGTTCAAAATGGATCTCGCAATATTCACAGAAAGCTTGAATCCCCTTGCTTCCCAAATTCTAAACACTTGTTTTAAGGAATAGAATAAGGACATGCACATCCGAGCATTATTTTTACACAGCAATAAGCAAAACAGACAAACCCCACCTTTAGAAATTTATAAAGACTGTGTAGTCATTTTGTTAAATGACGTTTTAAAAATTTAAAACGTCATTTACAAAACTGTATGGGCCCATTTTTTTTCTTTTTTCTTTTTTTTGGTTTATCTATCATCCATGTACTACCTAAGTACAAATTAAAGTCTGGAAGACTGTATGCCAAAACGTATGTTAGAATTACCTGAATGGTAAGAATGAAGGCTTTTTATTTGCTTATTTTATTTTGTTTCTACAATATACAGGTTATTTCTATTGATATAATCAAAGTTACTTATTATTGGCAAGACAATAAGAAATCGAGGGAAACTGCTAATACGTTAAACGCCCGACAATACAGGATTGGCTGATGAGGTTGCAATTCACTGTTATTATCGATAATTACAGTGAGTTCATTCAATAAGTACTTTTTGAGTGCCAACCGTGTGCGGGGCACTGCTTTAAACACTGGGAAGTTCTTTAGCTGTTCTGCGCTGTACATGTGACTAAGCCCTTAGTGAAAAAGATAAGGGACCGGAGTAAGAGAGAGAAGTAAAGACGGGTCCTGGGCTGGGCAGGTGGCAGGCGCTGCTGCTCAGCTGACGGATCGCCTCCTGCCTTGGGTCCGCCCCCCCCCCACGCCCCGCCCCACTCCAGCCGCGGCCTCCGACTCGCGAGCGCCCCTAGCGGAGGGCCGAACACCTGGCGCAGGGTTTATTACCTTGTCCGCTAAGCCAGGCAACGCCAGCCAGGCACTGTCTGAACTGCACCCCAGTTTTCTTTCCAGAGTCCCCCGCCCTTCACGGGGCCAAGTCAGGACCCAGCCAGTGGCAGCCAGGTGTCCCCCAGGCCGATAAACGGGCAGAAAAGGCCGCGGGCACAGGCCGCGTCTGAGCGGGTGC
The DNA here is from genome assembly GCF_964270905.1 of Leucopleurus acutus. Lineage (NCBI taxonomy): Eukaryota > Metazoa > Chordata > Mammalia > Artiodactyla > Delphinidae > Leucopleurus > Leucopleurus acutus. Next base: position 115,989,739 of record NC_139149.1, on the reverse strand, counting down.
CTGTCCAGCCTGTTTCCTGATCCGTAAAATCATTTCCAGCTGTGCATGACCTTCTACAGCGCCAGGACTTGAAAGCTAGAAAGCAGTTATCTTTTTAAAATCACAAGGAAGGAAACTATGAACTAAGAAAGTCCCTCATCCAAACCCATCAACAGAAAATCACTGTTATATTGGTACCAGTTTTGGAAAAAAAATTTTTTTAATTGAAAATTGGGGATTGAGAAGAAAGAACGGTGATGGAAAGGAATGTTCCCGTCGGCAACCTTGGGTTTGGGCTGGGGGCTGGGGCCTATTAGGAGGTGCAGGCTGAACAAGACAGCGGGAGGCCCGGGGGCGTGTCGGTGGCGCCCTGCTTGGCCCCTTCCTCCTGGGACAGGGGACTGAGCCCTACTCCTGGGCTACACAAACATTCCTCCCTCAGACACGCCACCTTATGTCCCCAAAGTTTAAGCACAGCTTGTTCTGGTTGGGGGTCAAGCTGTCATCCTTCCTCGGGGCACAGGAGGCTGAGAGGCAGGAAGACTTATTACCACCACTCTCCTTTCCACAAGCTCTGGGGAGAGGTGCGGTGGAAGGACCAAGAGGCCTCCCAGTTTCCTCCCCCAGGCAAGACGCGGAGGCTTCCTCCAACCTGGTGGGCCCCGGAGAACCAGAGCACCTCGTGGGGCTGCAGGGGATGGATGGGGCCTCCCCAAGTGGGTCTCCGTCCTACGGTTTCCCGAAGGATCAGTCGTGAGGCTGCTGTGTGGGGACAGAGGAGGGCCAGGAGGGCTTGGGGAGGAAGGAGCACGAGTCCTGCAGAGGGGGGCCCACTTGTACTCGTGCCACCTGGAGTTGCAAACACCCAGTTGTGACCCACCTCTCCCTGCCGACCTCTTGAAACCCTCAGTTCCTGACTGGTCTCCACTCTCCTGAGCCAAGGGAGGCGGCACAGGTGAGAGAACCGGGGGTCTGGGGGCCAGAGGGCTCCGGCTTCAAATCTGGGCTCCAGCACCCACGGCCAGGGATAGCTGCGCGTGTGTTGTCACCTTTCCGTGCCTCAGTCTCCTTATCTGCAAAATGGGCCTAACTTCCCAGTCTGATGGAGGCTAGGAGAGCAGAGATAAGTCGAGAGCATCCTTCATTCACCGCGGTGCTTCTCCCCGGCCTGGCCTGCTGTAGGTGGCTGGCTGGCATCTCTCACCCTCACCCTCGGGAAGCAGGCCCAGGCTGCCCTCACCCGCCTTCCTTCCCCACAGCTCACAGCAGGCTGATTCTGCAGGCATCTCTTTAACATTCTCTAACAGTCTTCCTCTTTTCCCTGCTCTCCTGATGGTTGACCTGGTTAACTCAAGAAAAACATCTGTACTTTTTCTTCCTCTCTCCTTAGCCCTTCATTTCTTTGTTCCATTTCTGGGCCCAAAAAAGAAAAGGAAGAAAAATTATTGTGCAGAAACACCGGCACCAGGCAAGAAGAGAACTGTCCATTTTTCAAAAAATGAGACAAGATGAAAAGTCTATGTTGCCAGACTGCCAATGCCCTCGAATGCACCGTCTCTGGGAACCTCTTAGGAATCACCACCGAGATCTTCCCCTGCCCCTGCAGCCTTGCTCCCTCCCAGAAAGAATGTGTAATGCATCTTAAAGCAGGTTTTTTATTTGATCTTGTGATATTTCTATAGCAATCACCTTGCTACAATGCTGTTTTCCGCTAATTTTCAGGGTGAATTACTGCCCTTTAGTTCCGTTGCAGCTTAAATTGGCTGCTGCAGGCCAAATGGAAAAGCTGACCGTCTCCTGAGTGGCAGTTCCACGGCTGGGGAAGGTGGGCCCTTGTTAGGGCTGAGTTGTGTCCCCCTCACCCCCCCATGTTTTGAAGTCCTAACTCCCAGTTTTTCAGAATGTGACTATATTTGGAGATAGGGTCTTTATTTATTTATTTATTATTTATTTATTTCGTTGTGCCGGGTCTCAGTTGCGGCAGGCGGGCTCCTTAGTTGTGGCATGTGGGATCTAGTTCCCTGACCAGGGATCGAACCCGGGCCCCCTGCATTGGGAGCGCAGAGTCTTAACTACTGTGCCACCAGGGAAGTCCCGGAGATAGGACCTTTTTCTTTTTTTTTTTTAGATAAATTTATTTATTTATTTTTGGCTGCATTGGGTCTTCGTTGCTGCGTGCGGGCTTTCTCTAGTTGCGGCAAGCGGGAGCTACTCTTCATTGCGGTGCATGGGCTTCTCACTGCGGTGGCTTCTCTTGTTGCGGAGCATGGGCTCTAGGCGCGTGGGCTTCAGCAGTTGCGGCACACAGTCTCAGTAGTTGTGGCACGTGGGCTCTAGAGCGCAGGCTCAGTAGTTGTGGCGCGTGGGCTTAGTTTCTCCACGGCATGTGGGATCTCCCCAGACCAGGGCTCGAACCTGTGACCCCTGCACTGGCAGGCGGATTCTTAACCACTGCGCCACCAGGGAAGTCCCCGGAGATGAGGTCTTTAAAGAGGTAATAAGGTGAAAAGAGGTCACTGGGGTAGGCCCTAATCCCATATCCCATACGACTGGTGTCCTCATAAGAAGAGGAGATTAGGACACAGAGATGCAGAGGGATGACCATGTGAAGATACGGGGCAAGATGGCCGTCTACGAGCCAAGGAGGGAGGCCTCACAAGAAACCCACCCCGATGACGCCTTGATCTTGGATTTCCGGTCTCCAGAACCGTGAGAAAATAAATTTCTGTCGTTTAAGCGGCCCCACCTGTGGTGCTTCGCTACAGCCGCCCGAGCTGACTAACACCTCTGCCTGCACCGCATGGGATGGACCCCAGGAGTGGGAGAGAATCCCCAAATGTCGCCACTTGAATTATCACGATTCTTGTCCCTTTACACACCTCCCGCCCTCTGCGCAGTGGGGCTGGGACCACACTGAGAGGCAGAAATGGATACCCAGGCAAGTGCATTCCGCAGCCACCAGGCCCCAGATCCTTCGTGAAAGTGCATCACCACGGCCAAGTGAAAGAGGGTTTATGCTGTGCTGGGCACAGTGCCAGGGGCTTTCTACAGCGACGCCCCAAAGCACCTATGGCCACCCCTTCACAGGTGAGGAAACAGGCCCGTTTTCACTGTGCAGAGCTGGGATTCGATTCGATCGCAGGCAGTTCGGTGCCGTCGCCTCTGTGCTACCCGTTTTTTCCTTCTTAATGTGGACTGTTTCTCGTAAGGAGAAGGTGCTAGGGTGAGAGGCTGAGTAGGCTCCTGGTGTGACCTTGGGCAGCCTGGGCAGGCGCTGGGATGGAGCTGCCATCATGGTGATGGGCTGCACCGACCTGCAGGCACCCCTGCCTGTCTCCGCCCCACTCAGAAAACAGTCAGGGAGCGACCTGCCCGGCCTCCTGTGAGCGTGTCTGTTGGGAAGACGGCCCATTGGAGGGAAGGAGCTCCTCGGTAGCCATCCACAGCCCAGGGATTGTGGCTGGGGGGCGTTAGCCAGGAGGGATGCTTTTGAGGGCCATACGCAAACTATTCTTGAAGCTGCCATCAGTCTGGTGTCCTCTCTCCCTGTAACACATTTATGAAACCGAGTAAAGATGGGCAACCTCATGGCCCACCTCACCCTGTTCCCATGGAGAAGAAACCAAAGTCAGATCCAAGTTCAACTCCAAAAATAGCCTTGAGAAATACTGCAGATCCTTCCTAAATTTGTTTTCCAAGGAACCAAAGGGCAGTTACGCTCATAAAAGAGAGAAAAGTTGTCTTAAAACCTCTTTCCTCTCACTCTCTCAAAGCCCCCAGCCTACTGCTTGTTCTCCACACCCCACCTCCACCCCTACCCCACAGACATACGGATCCTCTGGCCAGGAGCCTGCTCTTCGGTGTTTAAACACAGTCCTTGGGATGGGGCTGATGACGGATGACAGGCCATCTTTTCCAAGCACATAAACTCACCAGAGGGATGAAGAAGCCGCTCAAAGCCACACAGGTGGACAGGGGTCCAGCCAGATCCCAGCGAGCTCGAGTCTAGCCCTGGGACCCCTGACCACGGCTCTAAATGGCCTTCCATCCCAGCAACTAAACACGGCAGCTAGACCCAAACTGTAGCGCGTCGTTACCGTTTCTGTGAGTCGTGTTATACCGCCTTTTCCTGGTTAGATACAGCCTGGGGACGCACACTCTCTCACACACACAATCATACACGTACCCCAAATGGAGATCATCTCGTTTCCTTGTTCTGTAATCTGCCCTTTCCAATTAACTCTATACTGTGAGAAGAAGTTCCCATGTACTTAATTTTTGAAGTTTTTCACCATCACCTGGATTTAATCTACTTGAACAGCCATCTAGTGCGGGCACTCAAGACGGTTCCACTCACTCTCATATAAATAACCCTGGGGGCAGGTCATTCCACACAAGTCCTTTAGCACGTCTCTAATTATGACCTTGGAATACATTCCTAGGAAGGAAATTACTGGGAACAAACATTTCAAGACTTTGGGTACATACATCTAATCTGTCCTCCACGAAGACTGTACTGATTTTCATATTTGATGCACAAGAGGGAATTTCATCTCCAGGAGACTCAGGGTTTTTCTCCGGAGGGAATCCACGTGTCCAGCCTGAGGCTCACTCTGCATTCTGCTGGATCTTAGTTCTCTTGGCCCCAGGCTGTTGCACCCTCCCGAGCTGCCATCTCCACCAGGGATGTCCTTTCTGTGCAGATGATCTCAGTTCAGAGCTGCTTCTTGGCTTGCAGGAAGCCCTGTCTCCAGAGCAACCGTACCCCTGGGAGCTCATTAATGTGAGCAGTTTGGGAACAACACATACCTGGCCAAGTCCACTTCCCAAATCCTTTCCCTTTGTTCTTTTGGGTTCTTTGACTTCCAACCAATTATTTTCTGGGGATTTCCATGACAAAGCTCTGGAGAAGGGGCCGTTTACCTAGCTTGGGACACAAAGAAAGCTAGTTCATCTTATTTTTCAAATTAAAACTGTCCTCAGCTTCCCTGGCCAGCTTAGTGGAAATCTCTGTTGGCCTGTCAGGGAAGCCAAAGAAGGTTAGCTGCTTCCATGCAGCCCTCCAGGGGCCCACCTGCTCGGCTGGGCGCTCCTGGTGGGAAAACAGGAGGGTGATCGTTTGTGATGGTGTGTAATCCACCACTGTCCCTCTTTGACTTTACAGGCAGCCACAGGGAAAGACTCATGAGAAGAGTGCAGAACACAGGTGGGCAGAGGGAGAGCAGTGCCCGGCGTGGTGATGTCACTTGTGCACATCACCCCTTGCCTCCCTGGCTCACCCTGGGCCTGAGCAGTGCTCCTCGGTGGGGAGGGCCCACAGCTCCCGCTTTCTTCCCTGACCCCACCCCACGGCAGACCCCTGAGCAGGGGTCCCTGAGGAGCCCCACAGCTCCTGCCTGAGGTGGCCCTGGGGAGTCTGGCATCATCCCACGTGACCCTGGCAGGTGCTCATTCTGCTGCCAAGGTCGGACGCCTCATGCGGCTCTTGCCCCCTGCCCGCACCTCTTCAGAGGATGGGCGACTCACAGGGCAATTCCAGGAACACTTCTCAAGGCATCTTAGAAACTCGTTTCCTGGAAAAGTCAACCATCTACTCAGTGACCCTCCAGGAGATAACGTGGGAGGGGCCCTCACAGCCCGGGACGGAAGTGGGTGAGGGTGGCTTCTGCCCAGAGGACTAGGGCTGGGGGCCAGGACAGAGCTGCCAGAGGCCTCTGCTTACCTCACCCATGGGTGCACACACCAGACATACGCACATTCACGGACACACACACACGCAAAGACACACACTCAGACGTACGCACATGCATGGACACACCCACCCACATGCAGACACACACCCAGACATACGCACATGCACACACACACACATGCAAAGCCACACACCCAGACATACACACATGCACACACGCACGCACGTGCACACACACACACACGCACGGAGTGGTCCCTGGCTCTCAAAGGCAAACCTGAAGCAGCTGTTAGGGTGGTCTGTCTGTGGGAACAATGGCCTGTACCCTAGCCTTGGGGACAAGGCGTTTTTCTCAGGAGTTGCTGGGACACCCGGTCTCGTTCTATCACCCGATTGGCTGGGCTTTGGAAACAGCCTCTGCAGCAGGTTATTAGATGTTGTCCCCTCTCATGGCCCAGACAAAGGGGGGCCGAGGTGGCACCAGCTCTTGAGTGTGCCGGATTGAACAGTGTCCCCCCCCAAATTCATGCTCACGTGGAACCTCAGCATGTGACCTTCCTTGGAAATAGGGTCTTTGCGGATGTAATTAGTTAAGTTAAAAAGAGGTCATGCTGGATTCGGGTGGGCCCGACCCAATGTGACTGGTGACCTTATAAGAAGGGACAACACGAAGACACACAGACAGAAGGTGGCAAGGACTGGCGGGACGCAGCTCGGAGCCGGGGAACACCGAGGAATGCCGACATGAGCAGAGGCTGGAAGAGGCGGGAGGGACCCTCTCCTGGAGCCCTGAGGGAGAGCGTGGCCCTGACAGGACCTCGATCTCGGGACGTCTAGCCTCCAGAAAACTGTGAGGGAAAACACATTCTGTCGTTTTTAAGCCACCTGGCTTGCGATAATTTGTTAAAGGCAGGCCTAGGAAACTACAACTGTCCTTTGGTATCCTCGGGGGATGGGGTCCAGGACCCCCATACATACCAAAATCTGCAGAGGCTCAAGCCCTCTGCAACTGACCCTCTATCTGAGGGTGCAGAAGGGCTGAGTGTAAGAAGAAAGTCATTTGTGTTTGTTTATATGTTTATTTATAATAAAATCTCAAACAAACTAATAATACAAAAATTCTACTTTGGCTTATTAATTCTCATTAAGCACCTTATTCACTGGTGTTGGGTTCTTTGCCCTCAGCCCCGTGATGTGCAGATGCCTGACCACAAACCCGGACTGGACGGAGAGCCCCTGGCGAGCAGAACCTGGCCTCCATGCCAGCCAAGACTGGTGACCTGACGAGGAAGAGGGAAACCTGAATGCTCTCTGGGTCCTCCTAAACCTCTACAGCAGAACTATTTCACTTGAAGGAAAGTTCCAGATCAGGTGCACATATACTCAAATGTACTTACGAACACACATTCCAAAGTCCAACCTAAATGTTTAAAAATTACCCACAATAGCCAAGCTGTGCAAACAACCTATATGTCCATCAAGAGATGAAGGGATAAACAAAGTGTGGTCTATCCATACAGCGGAATATTACTCGGCCTTAAAAAGGAGGGAAATCTTGTCATATGTGACAACATGGATGAACCTTGAAGACATTATGCTAAATGAGATAAGCCGGTCAAAGAAAGACAAATACTGCAGAACTCTATTTACAAGAGGTACCGAAAATAGTCAAGTTCATAGAATCAAAGAGTGGGATGGTGGTTGCCACGGGCTGGGGGGAGACGGAAATGGGAGCTGCTAATCAAGGGGCACAATTTCAGTGAAGAAACATCAATCAGTTCTGGAGACCTGGTGCACGGCATCATGCCGACAGTGAACAAGACGCCACTGAACGCCTGAAACCGTGCTGAGAGGGTAGAGACCACACGCCATGTGTGCATACAACAACGCAACATCTAGCGAAACTCTATCTAGCAAAAAGGATTCTGTCTCACACAGGTGGCCAACGGGCACATGAAAAGAGGCTCAACGTCGCTAATCATTAGAGAAATGCAAATCAAAACTACCTTGAGGTATCACCTCACACCTGTCAGAATGGCCATCATCGAAAAATCTACAGACAACAAATGCTGGAGAGGGTGTGGAGAAAAGGGAGCCCTCCTGCACTGTTAGTGGGCATGTAAATTGATACAGCCACTATGGAGAACAGTATGGAGGTTCCTTAAAAACTACAAATAGAACTATCATATGACCCAGCAATGCCACTACTGGGCATATACCCTGAGAAAACCATAATTCAAAAAGAGTCATGTACCAAAATGTTCATTGCAGCTCTGTTTACAATAGCCAGGACATGGAAGCAACCTCAATATCCACTGACAGATGAATGGATAAAGAAGATGTGGTACACATATACAATGGAATATTACTCAGCCACAAGAAAGAATGAAATAATGCCATTTGCAGCAACATGGAGGGACCTAGATATGAGCATACTAAGTGAAATAAGTCATATAGACAAAGACAAATATCATATGACAGCACTTATATGTGGAATCTAAAAAAAATTATACAAATGAACTTATTTGCAAGACGGAAACAGACTCACAGACATGGAAAACAAACTTATGGTTACCAAAGGGGAAGGGGGGGTATAAATTAGGAGTCTGGGATTAGCAGATACAAACTACTATATATAAAATAGGTAAACAAGGTCTTACCGTATAGCACCGAGAACTATATTCAATATCTTGTAATAACCTATAATGGAAAACAATGTGAAAAAGAATATATACACATATTTATAACTGAATCACTTTGCTCTACACCAGAAACACAACATTGTAAATCAACTATACTTCAATAAAAAAAAGAAATTTGTCTCTAAAGACAAGACCCAATTTTTGTATACTTTAAAACATATTTAATAAACCTGAAAAATACTTTAAAATGATCAATCCCTGTTCTCTTCCGTTAGCTTGGATAATTTTAAAATAATGATATTGTTCAGCGTTAGTGACACGAGCTGTAAAACGTTTCAATACTAACAGCTACCATTGAGCGCGCAGCATGTGCCTGCGCTCTGCGCGGGTGGTTTCTGAGGAGGAGCGTGGCAGGCCCTCCGTCACCGGGAGTGGGGCTGCCCCACGGCCCCCTGCCAGCCCAGCTACCCATCGGGCCTTTATCTGCAGGCCACACTCCACGAGGCCCTTCGCGAGACCGGGGAGCGGGCGGGTCAAGGCAGGCCTGCTAGCCGGGGCTCCAGGCCGCGGGCTTTGGCGCAGGGACCCCCATGGCTTCGCCGACCCTCCTGAGACCCTCCTGGCATCTAGAACCTTCCCCAGCTCATAGGTGCCGTGCCAACAACCGCCTCACCAGAATCCCATGCGGGCGGAAACCTGGGGCTACGACATTTTACTTAATTAACGCATCCCCCTTCGAGGGAGACCCCATTACCCTCCCCACTTTATGGACGAGGAGGTGCGGGCACAGAGCCATGGCGGGGGGGACAGTAGGAAGGCTGTCGCGTGGCTGAGCTTGGCCTTTTCTGTCGGGTTTAACACCATTAGTCTTCATAGGCTATGATGGCAGGAAATACACTTCCAAAGGTTTGAAAACAGGTACCCAATCGTTTTTCCGGAACACGCGACATTCTGACTTCATGAAATTAGGGGAGAGCTTTCAGAGCAGACCTTTCAGACGAGAGCACTCGGAAAACACATTCTTCCGATAAAACCGTCCTCTGCCTCGTAGGGACCAGCTCCCCTCAGTCCGTTTTCTTTCAAGTGAAAACGGTCATACGGGGCTACATATTGAAATGTGAGAAACAAGCGGCCTGCTGTCCCGCAGAAGGTTACTCTCCTTGGTCAAAACTGGAAAATCTCATTAACCTGCCGTCGGTGGTGCAGAAGAGAGTGGCCACTTAGGAAGACCTGAGGCAGGAGACGCCCTTCCACCAAGGGCGACCCCGACCCCACCCCACGCACCTCCGGCCAGCAAAGCACGTGGGGAGGGACGGCCCGGTCCCTGAAGACGCCACAGTCGGAAAACTGACTCTGGAAGGACCCCTTGCTCAGCGCTGGGCCTTGGGTCGTGCGGTCTGCGGGCGAGGGCCTGCGGGGTTCGGGGGTCAGTGGTCAGGGGTCGGGCGCGCCCCGCGGTGCCGAAGGGGGGAGTCCCCGCGAATCACCGCGAGCGGCCGGACTTGCAGGAGGGAAGCAAGGGCCGCGGTTCCGAAGCGCCGCCTCCGGCAAACGCACGTGTCACAGGTCACGGGGTGACTCCCCCGAGCCCGGCGGTGCTGTCCTTCCGCGTGCGCACCGCCGCCCTGCTGTCACTGGACGAGGCTCGTCGGGACCCGCCCCGGTCCCGCCCCCGGTCCCGCCCCGACCGCGGCACCCCGCTGCCGGCCCCGCCTGCTCCCGGCCGCCCGGCTGCCGGCCCCTTTCCGGGAGGAGGATCTACGCCCCCTGAGGCGTCTGCGTCCTCGGGGGCAGCTGCCCTGCCGCCGAGTCCGCGCCGTGGGGAGGCCGAGGAGCCGGGCCAGCCGGCCCCGGGCTCCGGAATACGGACGCCGGACGCCCCGAGGGATGGCCCGTCGTCGCTGCAGGGGGCTGCCCAGGGGGACGGTCGGGGCTCTGGGGCCGGCGAGGCCCAGCCCCTGGCCCGTCGCCACTGGGGCGCCTTTGCGGGGGTCCGGCCCGTTCAGCCCCAGCGCGGGTTCAGCTAATGTTGAAGAGCTCGGGGGCCGTGGCCTTGGCCCCGTGTCTGGGTGGCTGTCCAGCTGGGAGGAGGGGAGGCCGACGCGGAGGGCAGTGGGCCTGAGAAGGGGCAGGTCCTGGGCCGGTAGCGCTGCAGCCAGTTGGGGGCTGTAGGGACCTCTGAGGGGGGGTTCTGAGCTCAGGAGCCATCTGGGAGGGACGGTGCAGGGAGCTCCCTTTGGAGATCCAGAACCTTCTGGAAGCTGGAGCTTGGGAAGCATGGTGAATGTGGCGCAGCAGCAGCCTGGATGGGTGCAGAGGAAATAGCCGCTGAAACCCTGGGGGACAGAATGGAGGTGGGTGCCTGGACCGGGGGCTGGCGAGGCATCTTTGAGGAGGGGCCTCAGTAAATCTGCCAGTCGCAGCCCATTAAGCCAGTAGTTCTAGACAGAGTGGCGGGGAAGGGGCCGGGGCCTCAGAATCCCGGGGAGCAGCTTCAGCGCACGCACAGCGCTCAGCCCCCCTGGGGCCTCACCATCATCGTCCCCCATATAGGTACCTGTGAGGGCGCCTCCTGTCAGAGAAAGACAAAATCCAAAGGGGCTAGAGTTTCTCCCATCCTTCTACTCCTGAGGGTCCACATCCAGAAAGAATGATGCTTCCCAAATTCAAGGACATCTTTAATCACAAACTACTTATCCATGATCGAGCCGGGGGTGGTTCATAAACACCTTGGGAGACAGCTCAGAACCCTCCCCAGAAACACTGACAGCTACGCTCTGCTCCCTCCCAGCACCTGGGCTGCCCTTCCTAGGGTGGCTTCTAGGTCAATGCCTGTGCCGTGACCACGCCAGAGTCCTGTTGTGAGCTCTTCTCGGGTAGAAGAAGAGGGGACCGGGGGTCTGCTCTGCCACTGGAGTCCCAGAAGCCTTGGCCAGGCTCAGCCCCCACGCCCACACTCGGCCTGCCCGGCAGCCTCCATGAGCGACAGCCCTCCCCCTCCCCTGCTGGGCACCGGAGCCCCCAGCCTACACGATGCCCTCCAGGCTCCTGCTCCTCCAGACCACCAGTGCCGTCACGAGCAGGGTCACCAGGATGGGCACCACGATGAAGGGGCAGAGGACACTGCTGGGCGGGTCCTGCAAGGCCCTGCCTGAGACGGGGCAGTCTCTGAAGTAGTGCCGGTGGACGGAGAGGAAGAACCTGTCCACCGCCGCGTTGGGCCAGAAGCAGTCCAGCTTCTGCGCCACGTGCCTGGTGCAGTCCGAGAGCTCTTCGTAGCTCCTGCAGATGGAGAAGCAGGTCGTCAGTCCCTGGTGGGCAGGGGATCAAGGTGGGACTCCAGTCAGGGGCTCCCCACCTCACTCCCCACTGGGGCGAGCTCCCCCAAAGTCCAAGCCCTGAGGCGGTGGCCCTGGCTTGAGAGACACAGGTCCTGCGCGGGTCCTGTGCGGGCTCCCTAGATGTCCTGCACGTGCTCACACCCCAGAAGGCAAGCTGGGGCTAAGGGATTCCAGGAGCTGGGGTGCCACACCAAGGGCAAACGAGAAGATGGACCAGCCAGGCGTCTTCAGGAGGCAGCCTGGGACCGCGAGCCCTCAGGCGTGGGCAGATGTGCAGCCTCTCGAGCCCCTTGCTGTCTGCATCACCCCGAGCAGACGCCCCCCAGCCTGAAAGCCCCCCAGGTGTCCACAGGACTCACTGTGAGGCCTCCCAGGCCTACCCTGACCTCGCACCCCCCCCATCTTCCCACACTTGCTGAGGAGTTTCCCACAGCACTGTCACCCTGCACTGTAGCGGGTTACAGGTTTATTTTGCTTATTGAGTGTAAACACCGTGAGGTCAGGGATTTTGTCTATTTTGTTCACCTCTGTAATCCCAGTACCTAGAAGAGTACCTGGCACATGGCAAGAACCAGTCAATTTTTTATTAAAAAATTGTAAAATATAAAGAACATACAATTTACCATTTCAACCATTTTTACCTGTACAGTCCAGTGGCATTAAGTACTATTCCATCGTCATGCAACCGTCACCACCATCCGTCTCCAGAACTATTTTATTGCCAAATAGAAACTCTGTCCCCGTTGAACACTCACCCCCCTTTCTCCCTCCAGTCCCTGGCAATTCCCATCTGTCTTCTGTCTCTATGAAACCTGACTACTCCAGGCGCCTCATAAAAGTTGGCTCTACAATATTTGTCCTTTTGTGATTGGCTTATTTCACTGAACATAATGTCCTCCAGGTTCATCCATGTTGTAGCCTGGGTCAGAATTTCCTTCCTCTTTAAGGCTGAAAAATATTCCATTGCTCGTACATACTTTATTTCGTTTATCCATTCATTGACGGACATTCAGGTTGCTTCCATGTTTTAGCTATTGTGACAAATGCTGCTGCTATGAACATGGGTGTGCAATTATCTACTCGAGTCTCGGCTTTCAATTCTTTTGGCTGTATATCCAGAAGTGGAATTGCTGGATCATATCTTAAGTCTGTGTTTAATTTTTTGAGTAAATTGTTTTTTTAATTTAATTTTATTTATTTATTTTTTAAAAACATTTATTTTTGGCTGCATTGGGTCTTTGTTGCTGCGTGCGGGCTTTCTCTAGTTGCAGCGAGCAGGGGCTACTCTTTGTTGTGGTGCGCGGGCATCTCATTGCAGTGGCTTCTCTTGTTGCAGAGCACGGGCTCTAGGTGCACGGGCTTCAGTAGTTGTGGCATGTGGGCTCAGCAGTTGTGGCTTGTGGGCTCTAGGTGTGCAGGCTCAGTAGTTGTGGCATACAGGCTTAGTAGTTGTGGCACGTGGTCTCAGTATTTGTGGTGCATGGGCTTAGTGCTCTACAGCAATGTGGGATCTTTCCGGACCAGGGCTCGAATCCGTGTCCCCGGCATTGACAGGCGGATTCTTAACCACTGCACCACCAAGGAAGCCCCTGTTTTTTAAGAAATGAAGATTCAGTGTTGGGGGAAATTAAAATGTATTCAGTAGTTTCCAGAAAGTGTTACTTCTGCTCAGGATGGAGAAAGCAACACAGAGTGTTGATCCCAGATGAACAGCAAAAAAAGCTGAAGAAACTACAAAATCATACATTTTCTTGAGTCCATCAGAGAGCTGAGACTGCAAGGCAGCAAAGTAACCTGAGTTTCAAGGAGGAGAAAGACGCAGCTGCTGTACCAGCTACATAATAGCTGAACTGCCCAGGGTTTAGCGTGGGCTGGAGAGTCATTCTGGAATTTCTGGGGCCCCAGATGCGGTGAGCAGGGTTCCATGACCATCTGCTCTTTCCCATGAGGCTCCAGGGGGTGCTCGTGAGAAAGGTTAGGGGCAGGCAGGGGATTGGCTGCTGTTTGGGGCCAGGCACAAACACCACACATTTCCCAAACCCTTCTCACAGAAGCAGCAACAGGCTTGGGGCCCTGGGGGATGAGCAGCTGATCTTGATGATCAGTGGCTTCAGCTGAACGGGCCTGAAGCCCTTCCTACTTCCCCAGACCCCGTGCCCACAGGGGTGCGTGGTTTTTCTAAGTGAACGAGGACTCGTGTTCCAAGTAGAAAACAGAAGTGGAAAAAGCCACGGGAAGTCAGGACAGACTGGGTCTCATTGTGAAAAAAATGAATTAGCACACGTCAAGGGCCTGGCACAAGGTAAGTGCAAGTGTGTCAGGTATTACTAAAAACCAAAGTGCAGACTTTTGAGCTGGTCGTCCATCAACCACAGGGCTGCATGTTACAAACACTAGCTTGAATGGTCGTCTTTTTCCCCACCTCAGACCCACTGAATCGACGTGTAGTTTTAGGTGTTCTGCAGACGCAGTGACACACAGTCAGTCCTAAATGTTGTTCCCTACGCTCTGCCTGAGGAGTGAAGCTGGGATGTTCCTAGAAGGAGGTGTTGCCACCTCCAGGCTGGCCAGCCAGGATGGGAAGGACCCCTGACCCAGGGACCTGTGACACCGGGGACCCCACGCTGAGGCCACGCTGAGGCTGAGCCCGTGGTGGGCTGTTCTGGGACGAGGCACTCTCTCCTTGAAATACCCTTCCAGTCTGCAAAGCCATCCCCGTCTAAAAATATCCCTAATGGGCAGTCGGCTGCCCACTTCATCCTGTTTATTTATACCGAAGTAACAGCTGAAACTTTCAGTAAATATTGTGAGCCCTGTCAGCAGGGATGTGATAAAAGAATTTCCTCCAGAGCACAGACATTCTTCTGTTCAAAAGAACATTGTACTGACTGAAGGGGCCAAAATAATCATGAAAAAATATGCTTGCTTTCACCCTCTATTTTCAGTTCTCATGTAATGGAATGATTACCCTTTTTCTTGGCCAGGACTTTCTACTGTGGGCCCCTAAGTGAACTTTGCTTGGAATGTTCCCGAACACTGTGGTGGGAGTAGTTTCCAATATATCTGGGTCCCAAGTCAAGGCTTCTGGTACCATGCTTCATGGCTGTTTGACAGGAAGGTGCCCACTGATGCCCACAGGGGAGTCATCTGCTCTGGGGACACCAACTAGCCTTGTCTGGCCCCGACGTGGAGTATGTGACTCTGGGCCCTGGTGCCCCACAGAACTGGGTTCAAATCCAGCTCCACCTCTTATGCTGAGTGATCCCAAGGGCCGCATCTCACCCATCCAAACCTTGTTCTCTTTATTCAATGAAGAGACAGGTACCCACCTGACAGGGTTACTGGGCAGATCAAGTTAAACAAGGTCAAGGGCCTGATGTATAACAGGTGCCCCGTAAGTGGACAGCTTCCTGACAACTGGTGTGTGGCCCCTTAAGGGTCCATTTCTTATTCCATAAACTCGAGTAAACGTTGACCAGGCAATGTGTGTCTAAGCCCTCAGAATATCTGAGGAGGAACCACTATTTTGGTTCACTCTCTCTGGACCAGTATTTGCTTCCATCAACTCAGGACAATTCACAACCTGGTGGCTTCCAGCAGCTTTAAATACCTGCTGGGAGGAGGAGAGGTGGCACCCTCGGCACCCTGGCAGCCGGGGCAGGTGAAGGTGAACAGGGCCCATTTGAAGGCAGCCTGGGGAGCCTGACTAATAAGCAGGTGAAAAAAATGTCTAACCTCACTTTTAAGGAAAAAAAGAAGCAAACATCCAAATAGAATCCATTTTCAAATGAAGAATATACTCAGGACTTCCCTGGTGGTCTGTCGGGTAAGACTCTGCACTCCCAGTGCAGGGGGCCCAGGTTCCATCCCTGGTCTGGGAAATGGACCCCGCATGCATGCCACAACTAAGAGTGTGCACGCCACAACTAAGACCTGGCATAGCCAAAATAAATAAATAAATAAATATAATAACAACAACAATAATAATAAAAGAACAAGGTAATTTAAAAAATGAGAATACTCAGCGCTGGTGAAGGTATAGTGAAATGAGGCAGGTGCTCGCATCATTGCTGGTAGAAGATAAACGGGTAAAATTTTTCCAAAAAGCAGTTCGACAATTATGTATCGAAAACTTCAAAATCACAGACAGCCTTTGAGCCGGTAACTCTATTTCTGGGAATTATCCTAAGTCAATCACATGAAATGTAGACAAAAATAATGTAAGAAAATGAACATTACAGATTTATAATTATGAAAAAGAGCAAACAATAGGACAGTGAGGAACAAACTGCTTATAAGAGCCTCAGCTACGTAGCTATTAAAATGATATTTAGGAGGAGGAAAATATTTATGTTACAATGTGGAACAAAAGAAAAAGCAGTTGAGACCAAATTACACAAACCATGTGCTTTCAGCATAAAATGGTCCATGTAGGAGGGGAAGACCTCAGAATGTTAGGAGGAGTTGTCACCACTAGAGGGTAGTGATATGAAGGACTTTTATTCTCCTATCTCCGCTTTCGGGGGCATTTTCCAAGTTTTCCGCAGTGAGCATACATTATTTTTATAATTATATTTTTAGACAGCTCACTGAGGAAAAGGCCTGCAGAAAACTGGACATCGAGGTCCCTGAATCTGCAGCCGTGGGGCGCACATTTCCTCGCGTCTGGGGCAGCGGGGGGCCTTCGGCGCAGGGGACTCGTGTGCTGTTCTAACTCCCGAGCTGCGTGGGGTAAACCCCGACCCAGGCAGGGCAGCGTCCCCACCACGGTGACACCCTCTCTCCCACCCTCTGCTTCCAGCACAAGGGGTTCTCCCCCCGCCACTCCAGTGGAAGGAGCTCTGGGACCCCCCGCCTAGGGGACACCTGGCTGGCAGCCCTGCTCCAGGCGGCAGTGCTGGGGGCTGGGCCCCTCCGAGCGACATAATGCGTTAGCTCCGTGGCTCAGCCGCCATTGGGGCCTCGCACACCTTCAAGGCTGCAGAGCTCCGGATGTCCGCTCACTCCCCGAATGTCCCCAGGGCCTGGGCGGGCCGGTGGCTTCGCTCCATCACTCGCCTCTTCCAGGGTCTGGGTTGCCTCCGGGGTGGAACGGACCTCCCTGCCGTCCCCGCACGGATGCTGCGGGGATTAGACGCCCGGTCCCGAGGGGCGTCCGGACCCGGGGGCAGGGAGGGCACTGAGGGTAGGTGGGGGGGGGGACGCAGGGGTGGGCTCCGAGGGCAGGACCCCCTTTCGCACCCATCCCCGCCGGCTCCCCGCCCCAGGCGCTCAAGGACACGCGGCTCCCAGGAGCGGCCCGGCCTCCCGGCCTCCTTGTAGGAAGGGCGAGGCTACCAGATGGCGCCCCCTTCCCGGGGACCTCCGCTCCTTGGTCCCTCCTCCCCTGATCCCTCTCCTAGGGACCCTCCCTCCTCCGCCTCACCTCGCCCCTCGCCGTCAGCACCCCGCTCGCTCCCTCCCTCGCCCCTGGCTCTCGAGGCTTCTCCCTCATCGGCAGCCCGGCGCACCTGCCTCCGCTCTTCCCGCCAGGTGAGGGGTCTTGGCGCTCTGCAGCCCTCGCTCCTTCCCTCCTCCGCCGGCGCCCAGACTGCAACATCCGACACCCGTGACATCCCCACCCCCATCTGAAGCCTTGGTCCAGTGCACAACGGGCGTCCACACCTGACTCCCGGGATGCCCCCCACCCCAGCCCCATCTCTCATGCCTGGGAAGCCTTGCCCCCTCTGAGTTGCCATGGATCCCCCCATTTCCGGGGGTCCCCTCCCCTCCTCCAGCCCTGTCACTGTGCCCAGGAGTAGGGCGGAGTGACCAGCCTTGGCGGGTTATTACAACCACATTTCTAATACCAGCTTCTACTTCTCTGCACTGAGCCTGGGCTGGGGCCTGGGCACCTCTGCTCCCCTTCTCCTCCCCTAACCCAGCTTAGTCGGGGCAGCCATCAACACCCTCCCCTGCTTTCCTCCTCTCTGAAGCCCTGGGCTCCATTCACCATTGGCTCTTGGGGCCACAGCCCTGGCCTTTGCCTTCTGCCCCCCCAGCCCGCTGTCCACACAGACTCACCCTTGCTTCAGGCCTTCAATGTTCCCTGCTGCACCTGTGCTGGATTCAAAAGCCCTCGTGTGGCCCCCACCTCTCCACTCTCAACTGTACCCTCTCCCTTTCACTGGCCACCCTGGCTGATACTTCTGCCTCAGGACCTTTGCACAAGCTGCACTTTCTGCTTGTAAGGCTCTTAACCCCATCTTTAAAGGTCGACATCTGTGTATCCCTCAAACGTCACCTCCTCAAACAGGTGCTTTCTTATGCTTCAACCTCACTTGGATCTCCGGCAAAGTGGGGTTTTCCATCATGGTTGTGTCTTACTTTGTACCTGTGCTTTCACTCTTGATTATTCACTCACTGTTGGTCTCCACAACTTGACTGCAAACACCATGAGGGCAGAGAGAGTGTAGGGAAAAAAAGTCCCACTCATCCTGTTCACAGCAGTCATCTCAAAGGCAAGAGAAACAAAGGCAGAAGGGACAGAATGAGACAGATCTGCGTGGAGATGTGAGTAGGACAGCAGGAGTGGTGGTCTTAGCAAACACAGCACATTCCAGTGCAAAAGACAGTAAACGGGAAGAGGGGGCGTTTCACACTGAGAAGAGTGTTAGCGTAGCTTCATAGGACAAAGACAGCCTACCGCTGCGAGTAATCGCGACGGACTCAACAAAATCTTCAGGTTAGGTGAATAGAAACTAGTATAAAAGTGAAAAATAAAGTTAATAAGCCTAACTCAGTGACTATATGAGGAAGTTTCTATCCTACAGAGAATCAACAATCTTTTCAAAAGTCCCTGGATCCTACTTAGGCTCAAAGAAAAACTTGACAAATTCTCAAAGTGGAGATTTTAAGTCAGTATTCTTTGACTATAATATTAGAAACTAGAAATTAGTAAGAAAAGGATAAATTAAAAAAAAAATGGAATCCCTAGAAACGGAAGATCACTCATATAATTTTAGGGTCAAACAAAGATTTAAAAATTCAAGGATAGGCTGTTAAGAAAAACTAATGGCAATACTGCACGTGAACATCAGTGAAGTATAGGCAAAACTGAATTCTGAGAAAAATCTGCAGCTGTAAATTGTCTTATTACCAACCAAAAATAAACGAGAATAAATGAAGAATCCAAATCGAGACGTTTAAACAAAGAAGCACAAAGTAAATCTCTGCAAAGGGCAAATAATTTAAATGCATTAATAATTATCGAAAACTAATATTTATTGATATTTTAAAAAACATAAAACTGAAAAAGTAAATTCAACAGTTGATTCTTTAGAAAAATAGCTACAATGAAATCACATTTCTGGATAGTCTAGTCCAGAAAAAAAGCAGAGAAAACACCACTGTACAAAACCTCAGATAAAAGACTAGAACAAGCATGAGATGAACGTACAAAACATGTGTGTTAAAAATCGGAAAATCCTTGAGGAATTGGGATGCTTTCTGGGGAAACAATAAATTATCTAATCTTGATTTAAAAAGTAGAAAATCTGAGAAGAAAAAACAGAAAAAGTTGTTAAAGGATTACTTTCACAAAAGGTGCTAGGCCCGGGTAGTTCTTTCAAATTCTTAAGATCACACCTAGGGGCAGGACAGGAATAAAGACCCAGATGTAGAGAACGGACTTGAGGACACAGGGAGGGGGAAGGGGAAGCTGGGACGAAGTGAGAGAGAGGCATGGACATATATACACTACCAAACGTAAAATAGACAGCTAGTGGGAAGCAGCCGCATAGCGCAGGGAGATCAGCTCAGTACTTTGTGGTCCCCTAGAGGGGTGGGATAGGGAGGGTGAGAGGGAGGGAGACGCAAGAGGGAAGAGATATGGGGATATATGTGTATGTATAACTGATTCACTTTGTTATAAAGCAGAAACTAACACACCATTGTAAAGCAATTATACTCCAATAAAGATGTTAAAAAAAATTCTTAAGATCACAGAAAAAGATGTCAAGCTTCCCAGTTCTTTGAAAAAGTTAACAAAACCCTGATCCCAAACCTCTTAAGATGACCTGCCCATGTGCCTCAGAACACTCACGAACAAGCAACAGATGTTCACTTTCACTTATAAATAGACATAGAAGTCCTGTTTAAGCGGCTGGCAATTTTAAGCTAGCCGTATACAACAGAATAAAGTAGGTTTATTTCAGGAATGCTTTAATGCTATTACGATAAAATCACACTTCGATTTGTCAAAGGAAAATAACATATAATCATTTCAATACACGTTGAGAAGGCATTTGATAAAACTGAACATTCGTTTCTGATTTTAAAAAACCCCAACCTTGTAAAGCACCAAGAAGTTCTTCTTAATGTGATAAAAAAAAATCTCTCTCAAGCCAGTAGCAAACACCACATTTGCTACTGAGGCATTTTCATCACTGTCAGGAATCCATTTATTTAATTTTCAGGTGGCCAGGTCTGTCTTCTCCCTTGTGGTTTCCACCTTTGGTGTCAGGGCTCCCACACAAGGCTTCATAGTCACCACAGAGCCCTTCCAAAGCGGGGAGGGGCTGCCCGCGCATCGGGCTACTTCCTCTGGTGACAGAAAGCCACAGAGGGGCCTGGCCTATGTTAGGCTTGGAGCGAGCCTGCCCGCCAGCTCATCCCTGCAAAGGGCCTCTGACCACAGACAGGAGGGCCGAGTGGCCTTCAGGGTGGGTAACCAAGCCCACGTGGGGTACTTTTCCCACAACCCACGGTGGGCGCACGGGAGCTGCCCGGAGGCAGTGCAGGACAGGGCATCTTTTGTTTTTCTTGACGCTGCAGGGAGCATATAAGGAAGTCCTGTTAATGGTTTGATTCAAAACATTTCACTTCCAACCCTGGTGTCATCTGGGAATGCGTGCTGGGCCGGCAGGACCCAAGCCGGCGGTGCACCTGGAGCCCGCCCACACCTCCGGGACTTGCAGTGGGGGTCGGTCTGTACAACGAAGACCTTCCTAAACCAGGCAGATCAGAGAGGTCCCATCAAGCTGGGAAAGTCCAACGAGACCAAGTGACAGGAGTCGTCATGCATTTCCGCCGGCCCAGGGCTGACCTACAGGACACCTCGCCAGGAACGTTTTGAAATCAGTGTGAGCACAGCGTGCAAACTCACACTTGCAGAGGAATGTTTCCAAGGTTCTGACTATGTTGTAGAACAGGGACTCCTGGCATCTGGGCCACCCCGTTCTCCCTGGGAGCACTGGGAATTGCCAGGAATGACAGCACTGGTGAGCCCGCGCTAGGAGGTGTCCACTAAGACTCTCGGATCAGTAAATGAACAGAACAACGCTACAGGCTTCATACAAAGCCTGCTGGATGGCGGAGGTAAATCCCATCTCCCATCTTCGTGACCAGCTCCCTGGCTAACCTGTACCACCCCGACTGCGGGCACTTGCTGAGCGAGGTGGACGGACGCCATCCTCTCGGAAAATGAACGATACGAATAAAGCGGAGAATAAAGAACCTTGGAGGGGTTTTCCAAGGCAAGAAGAGGAAGACAAATGGAAACGGGCTGGTTTTTTCTCCGCTGGGTAGGAGACAACAATCCCTCCGGAAACACTCCCAGCCCATCTGGAGGTACCATCAGCGGAACAATGGTGGAAGCAAGGTGGTCGGGGAAGACGGTGGGACCCCACTGTTGAACAAGCTCTCTTTGGCCCCGTCCTCGCCATGTCCCCTCCCACCCCGGGCCTTTGGCTTCACCTCTTCTGTCTTTCGCTCTCTCAGTCTCTCTTCTCCTGGCCTGGAGCCAGCCTGGCTGTCCCACCCCTGAGACGTTCCACCAAGGAAAATGTGTCAGTGGAGTTTGGGAGATGCTGCACAGGGAGGTTCCGCCCCCCACAGTACAGACAGGCCCTGAGGGGCTTCGGGAACCCAGTCCTCGATTCCCCTAGAACCGAGTCCTTCTCCACCTGCTCCCCCAGGACCCCCCACGCTGCGGACACGGAGGAGTGCGAGCCCGTCTCCTCTCTCACGGTCTTCTTTCTGGCTGCTTCTCAGAGCTCACTTAGGAATGACCTGCTCCCTGACCCTCAGGCCGGAAGGGATTTCACGCCTCCTCTTCCGGAGGCGTGTGGTTCTCCCAGCCCTGCTTCTACAGCAGGGAGGCGGGAGAGTCCTCTCGCTGCTGCCCTGGTCCTCCCACCCCCGCCTGCGGACATCCCGTTCTCCAACCTCCAACCCAGTACTTTGGGGATACACCTCCGGAACGCCACCTCTGCACCCCGCGGCTCCCCTCCCCGTATCTCGCCCATCCCTCTGCTCGTGCTGCAGCTGCCCACTTACTATCCGTCCTCCCTGGACTGAGACCTCAGGGAGGGCAGAGCTCAGCTCCCTGCTGTACTCCGGGCCCCGGGACAGGCGCACCGTAAGGCTCAGTGCACGACGGTCAACGGATGCTGTGTCTGCAACTCCAGGAGCCACTCGGAGCCCTTGTTCCCCGAGCCTGGGCTGGGAGGGAGGGGGTGTTGGGGGGTCACCGCCCCTTCCAGCCTGGGCTGCCCTGGGGCCCCAATGTGGGCAGAGGAGCCCTGGGGGCATCTGGGGTTCTTGCCTGGATATGGGGTCTGCCCAAGGCCCCCAGTACACACACCTCTCAGAAGCACAGGCTGCAGCCCCAACATTCAGAGCTGTCAGTGTTCCCATGGCAGCCACACAACCGGGCCCTCAGACTCCGGGGAAGGAGCGGGCGAATGCCCTGAGCAGATTCTTCAGCTCGGCATCCAGACCGGCAGGCCAGGCCACCTGGAAGCAGTGAGGGCCGTCACATGGGGGCTGGGCTGTGGGAGGGGCCGTGTGGGGCCCTGTGTGGAGTGGGAAGGGTGCCCCCTCCTCCAGGCAGTGCACGTGGCTTAGGTAGAGGAGCACAAGCTAGATTTCAGCTTCTACCTTGGCTAGCTGCCCCGTGAAGCTGCTGTATGTCCTTGGGCAAGAGACTCAGGGTCTCTGAGCTGTGGAATCTCCATCCGGGCAGACAGCCAGGGCTGAGATGGAGGCCAGGGAACCAATGCACGTGGGAGTGGTCCCCACTCCCCGACCCCCGTAGGGAGAAGCGCCCAACCAAGGCAACTGCTATCAACTGAGGATGCCAGTGCTTTCCTATGTTTCTGGAAGATTTCAACAGAGTTTGGTGGATAACCCAGAGCTTTGCCACCGCACGGGGCAGCTCGTGACCCAGTCCTGGTGTCCTGAGCTTGGCCCCGGTCAGGCCACGGCACCTGTTCCCTCTCCAGGGTCTGCAGACAGAGCATCAGCTCCTTGCTGGCCCCCAGGCTTCCTCAGCCGGGCCCAGCCTGCGAGACGCACCCACGGGGCAGGAGCAGGAAGGCCTAGAGGGGGCGAAGGGGCTGCTGGGCACCGGGCTGGGAGATCAGGTTCTAGGGACCCAAGGCTGCAGAGACCGAGCGAGGCAGGTACCTGGACGGGGCGGGTGGTGCTCACCCTTCCGCGTCTCCAGACGCCCTACTGCAGTTGTGGGGCTGGTCGGACATCCACAAGGGGTTCTGGGCTCCTGCTGGGAGCACGTGCACGCTGGGCCCTGGGACAGGCCAGGCCCAGTTCTCATGCCCCGGGTGATGGATGAGCAGAGGGAGCTGTGGGCATGCAGAATGGGGACCCGCTCAGACTGGGCTATGCAGCCCACAGACCCCCCGCAGCCGGCCGTGACCCCCGATAGCAACACGCCGCACCCCCGTGACAGCGGAAGGCCTGGCCTGCTGCCGTCCAGAGGACAGGACACGCTACGGCTATTTACGTGGAGACCCCTCACAGCTGCTCCCCCACTTACAGACCGGGGAGCTGGGGAGGGGCCCGAGCGACGGGCCCCAGGTGGCAGCGAGGTGGTGGCCCCGGGGCCCGCCTCGGCTCTGCGTGGCTCCGCCACGTAGGCCGCTGTCCCCTGCTCCCCGCTGAAGCCCCTCCTGGGGAGGGGCACCCTGGCCTCTCGGCCTCCTCCCCTGCGCCTGTTCTGTGGGCCCTGCTCCGGGCAGGAAGGAATCTGGGCACCTCTGCTCAGGCCGGCAGGAAGCGAGAGGTCTCTAAATCCATCCCCGGCTCCGCATGCAGCTCGCCTGGGCACCAGGTTCTCCACGGGTGGCGGGGCACGATGCCTCCTCGGAGAACAGGCCGCCGCAGGAACCAGGCTCCAGGCTCATGGAGACAAAGCCACAGTTTTGAAATTCAGTGGGTGTCCTCCGAGGCCTGGAAGGTGGGGCGAGACTGGGCCCGCAGTGATCCCGCCCGGGGCTCTGAGAACGCTGGGGGCTATGCCCACCATGGGCCCGGCCACACGTGACCCGCTCTGACCCGCTGCAACCCTGGGACCTCCTGGGACCCCTGGGCGGACACCCGGGTCTAGCAAGGTGAAGCCACCGGCCGGCCGCACCCGGGCCTGCCAGGGCCTCAGGGCTCCCGCCCTCCCCGGGACAGGGGTGAACACACGTGTCCGGGCGCCAGCATTAGGCAGGACAGCCGGGCGCTATATTTGGATACTAACACCCCGGGGACATTATCCTTGTGAAACAACGCTGGCGGCTGGAGGGTAGGGCTTCCTCCTCCAGTCCCCGCTCAGCCCTGCCCCCAGGGCCTTGTGGAGCACTGCTCTCTGCCCGCCCTGCCCAAGAGGCCCTTTGTCTCCCGGATGCACTGGATTCTCCTGAGGGAGCTTCCCAAAGCCTTGAAGGACCGACCCACATATCCCACTAGCTTGCTGCCTCTGTCAAGGTGGCCCCCTTCCCTCTGTGCCCCTCCTGCCCCACCCACCCTTGTTCAGAGCTCAGGGCAACACTGAGTGTCGGGGAAGGGCCGTGGAACATTCCACACCACGGAACATCGACCAGTGGTGGACTCAGTACTGAGCCTCGGTGCTTCCACCTTTAAAATGGAAACAGCGGTCCCGGGCTCACAGCAAGGGGGTGTGAGTCCCCCCTCCCCGCCCCAGTAGGAGGCAGCCATGAGGCTAAGAAGCCCCCACTGAGGTGCCCACCACACCCCGCACACGGGTACCTGGCCATCCCTGACCTCACAGCTGTGGAGGAGCCTCTGTCTCTGAAGGAAAGCCCCCCGAGGGCAGGCACCGTTTGTCTCCCAGTCCAGCCCCGAGTGGGCACTGCAGGTGGGGGAAGGAAGGGAGCGTGGCCTCTCCTAACTCGATGGGGCCACTGAGACCTGCCAGCAGGTGGGACATTCACGCGGAACTCCACGTGGGCCTGGCATGGGACATGCTGTCAGGAAACGTGAAATGGCCCGCCTGTCTGGTCAGGCGTGCAGACGCCAGGCTGGCGGGAGGGGAACACAAAGAAATGCCCCACCCTGGGCTGCTTCCAGGAAAGCATGCAGGGTAGCATCAGCGGTCACGCTGGCACGGCACGGCAGCCTGCATCCCCCAGGGTCCCATGAAGATGACCTCCGGGCAGGGTGGCACTATCCCAGGCCAGGTCACTGCGCCACCAGGACAGGGGACAGTGGCTGTGGCTTCTCTGTACCCCGACAGCTTCTTGCCCTATCCTCGCCCTGGGCAGAAGGCCATGCCGGCTGGCAGGGTGACCTCTCACCAGGCTCCTGCAGGGCGGCCTTGACACCCAGTGGGGGGTTGCAGCTGGGGGCCATCCCTTCCTACTGCTGGGGTTCAGCCCCAGGGAGCGTGAGGGGCTCCCCAGCAGCCAGGGTGCTGGGAGGAGGTGTGTCCAGGTCCCGAAGCCTAAACCCACAGGGCTGTGGCTCCAGGAAAGGGAGCCTGCTCCCTGTGGCCCCTGCTGCTGCCCAGTGGAGAAGAAACATAACCAAGTAGGGTAGGAGCAGGCCACCCCTGGCCCCCCGGCCTGGCGACACTCTGTCCCACCTCCCCAGGAACATGTGCCCGTGCAGGAGGGCAAGCCACTGTCACCCCCAGCGAGGGCAAAGCTCCCAGCCATCCTCAGGGGCTTCTTCGTGACCCCAAATCACCCTGGGACACAAGCTTGGACCAGAGGCAGCCCCAGCGCACCGGGAGGATGAAGACACATGGAAGTAAGTGTCACAGGGACCCTGCAGACCACGCTGGCTTCTGGGAGGAGGTCTCAAAACTCCCCCACCTGCTCTGGGACCAAGTGGAGAGGGGGTGTCAGGCATTGGTGCTGCCCATCGACTCATGGCCCCAGTGGTCCTGGCTGCCAGGGTATGAGGACATGTGTCTTGAGAGCTGCCCCCAGGCAGCCCTGACTCAGTCACGAGGGCTCCAGGCACACGTCCTGTGTGCCTGCCCTACGCCTCTGCCATCTCTTCCTGGTCCCATAATTCTAGCAACCCATGAGCAACCATGCCCGAAAAAAGGAGTTCATATTTAAAAGACAAACCAAAGTCTCTTCTGCCTTCTCTGATAACATAATGAAAACCCAGAGATGATGGGACAACAGCTACGTGAACTTCAGAGAACAAGGCTGTTCATCGTAGGTTTATTACCCTGTCAGGCTGCCACTCGAGTACAAAGCCAGCGAAAAGCTCCTTGGAAGTTTCTGAGGTCTGAGAAAGTACTAATTACATGGCTTATTTCTAGGGTCTACTTCAAATAGTTGCGTGAATTGAAAAGAGGCATGTGAAAGGGAATGATGATGTTAAAAATAATGACATGTTTGAGTTAACAGTCTATTTGCACAGATAAGTAACCAAGAGCCCTGTCAGATCAACAGTTATTACTGATAAAAGTCAGAACAACAAAGAGTACAAAAAAAAAACGAAGTAGAGGCAGAGAGAAAGAAGTAGGGTTT
Source organism: Leucopleurus acutus (assembly GCF_964270905.1). Taxonomy (NCBI): domain Eukaryota; kingdom Metazoa; phylum Chordata; class Mammalia; order Artiodactyla; family Delphinidae; genus Leucopleurus; species Leucopleurus acutus. The sequence continues at coordinate 115,963,311 of NC_139149.1, read as the reverse complement.
AGAACATTAGCTGACATCAATGAGGAGAGGCAGAGAGGAAGAGATAGGTAGATAGACAGATAGATGGACTGCAGGATGGATAGATAGACAGGTAGGTAGGTAGACAGAGGCAGATAGATAGATAGGATAGGTAGGTAGGTAGATGGATACAGATAAGTAGATAGAGGGACAGATGGATAGAGGGGTAGATAGATAAGTAGATAGATGGATAGATACATAGATAGATAGATAGAATAGGTAGGTACGTAGGTAGATGGATACAGATAAGTAGATAGAGGGATAGATGGATAGAGGGGTAGATAGATAAGTAGATAGCTGGATAGATAGATAGATGGACAGATTGACAGACAGATATGGAGGAAGCCAAAACCCCAGAGACTCCTGCTCTTTCATCAAGTAGAAGCCAAAGTTTGTCGTTTGATAACGTAAGCAAATCAGTACAGGAATAAGCACATCTGTGTTTCACATTTCATGGCCGGCTGAGTGAAAAAATAGCTTTGCCAATATTTCCACCTCCTTTAAAAGGTAAAAGAAAATACATCATGTTTCAACAATAGGGAGAAGAGGAAAGAAATCAGCAACCAAAAGTGGAGTGCCTGAAAATAGAACAGAAAGGACAAATATGATGTAATCTTTGCTCAAGGCTGTCACTCTCCAGATGGAACAAATAAAAGCCAGCAATAAGCTGCCTGCAAGCGAGACGATAAAGACGGAATCAGACGGAAGCCCGAGAAGAGCTACCGGTAAACTCCAAGCAGCTGAAACACTAGGGTTTTGATGCTAATATGAACCCAAAGATCATTAAAGCGAAAAGTATTAAGTATGATGAGGAGACATATAATGATGTTTCATGGTTGGTAACGGCCCCATGATAACATGGAATCTCAATGTTATAAAAACAGAGCAAAATATAGACATAAGACCCGCTAGAAAAATAGAAACAATAACAATATGATTAGAATGGAAGAACCGAATCATCGTCAAGCACATAAAAAATTCAGAAACACACAAAGGGCTGGATAACACAACAACGCAGAATTCATGATTGTTTTGGTGGGAGTTAAACAGAATGAACAGAACATGCTTCATTTTTGAGTATTCATGGTATGTTCAGAGAAAGGTCATCATATACCAGATCTCAAAGAAAACCTCAATAAAAATACAAGAGCAGAAATGATTTGAGCTATGTTCTCTCACTACATCAAGAAGAGATTAAGAACCAAATAGAAATAAAACATATGAGAATTAAAACACACTTGCCTAGAAATAGAGACACAGATGCAGAGAACAAATGTATGGACACCAAGGGGGGAAAGTGGTGGTGGGGTGGTGGTGGGATGAATTGGGAGATTGGGATTGACATGTATACACTAATATGTATAAAATAGATGACTAATAAGAACGTGCTGTATAAAAAATAAATAAAATAAAATTCAAAAAATAAAAGAAAGAAAATACACTTGCCTAAAGAAAAAGCTGTAAACAAAACGAAAAGACAACCCTCACAATGGGAGAAAATATTTCCAAACAAAGGGACCAACAAGGGTTTAATCTCTATACAAAGAGCTCATTCAGCTCAATATCAAAAAAAAACAAACAACCCAATCAAAAAATGGGCAGAAGATCTAAACAGACATTTCTCCTAAGAAGACACACAGATGGCCAAAAAGCACACGAAAAGATGCTCAACATCACTAATCATTAGAGAAATGCAAATCAAAACTGCAATGAGGTATCACATCACACAGGTCAGAATGGCCATCATCAAAAAATCTACAAACAATAAATGCTGGAGAGGGTGTGGAGAAAAGGGAACCCTCCTGCACTGTTGGAGGGAATGTAAATTGATACAACCATTATGGAGAACAGCACGGAGGTTCCTTAAAAAACTAAATATAGACTTACCATGTAATCCAGCAATCCCACTCCTGGGCTTATATCTGGAAAAACTATAATTTGAAAAGATACATGCACCCCAGTGTTCACTGCAGCACTTTATACAATAGCCAAGACATGGAAGCAACCTAAACGTCCATCGACAGAAGAGTGGATAAAGAAGATGTGGTATATATATGCAATGCAACATTACTCAGCCATAAAAAAGAATGAAATGATGCCATTTGCAGCAACGTGGATGGACCTAGAGATTGTCACACTGAGTGAAGTAAGTCAGACAAATATCATATGATACTGCTTATATGTGGAATCTAAAAAATGACACAAATGAACTTATTTACAAAACAGAAATAGAGTCACAGATGTAGAAAACAAACTTATGGTTACCAGGAGGGAAAGAGGGGGGAGGGATAAATTGGGAGATTGGGATTGACATTTACACACTACTATATATAAAATGGATAATTAATAAGGACCTACTGTACAGCACAGGGAACTCTACTCAGTACTCTGTAATGACCTATATGGGAAAAGAATCTAAAAAAGAGTGGATACATGTATATGTATAACTGATTCACTTTGCTGTACACCTGAAACTAACACAACATTGTAAATCAGCTATAATCCAATAAAAAATTTTTATAAAAAGAAAAGAAAAAGCTGTCTGAAGAAGAAAATACCTGTCTATTAAGAAAAAAGGATGGAAAAACGGACATAAAATCTACAGAAAGTGAGGAAGGAGGTCCTTAGGAAGAATCATCAGGTTTAAATGCCTTTATTATGTTTAAAAAAGAAAAAATGATGAACTACGCATCTAAATGATATCTTAGGAAAGAAGTACATATTTTTTAAAAGAGGTGAGAGTGGATGCTGAGTTAATGCCAAAAATTTAAAAGAGCCATTGTTACGTAAAACCTAGCCTATTCTGTAAAGACTATAAAAATGGGCACAATTAATGAGGAAGTGGGCCTCCTGATTTCCCTTTGATGATTGAGGTGGCATCCACCCAAAGGAAAAAAGGGGGAGAGAAACACGAAGATAAAACAAAACTTGGATATAGAGGATAGTAAACATTTAAAGGGATACTACGCATCCTTGTGTTTTAGTGAGAAATCTGGAGGATACGGCCCAAATAAATATAGCTGAAATACAAACAGGAAATAAGAAACAGCCAAAATTCATCAATAGTGGAGGAAGAAACTGGAGAAAGGAATTCCCCAAACCACCCAGAGCTGATGGCTTCGATGATGAGTTCATTCCAACTTCCGAGGGAACATCAATTATTTCCTACCCTTGACCCCAATCGTCAGCTAAACACATATATTCCATTAGGCCAATAGGAGTCTAATCCTAAAACCCGATTAAGGAAACTCGAACAGAGGGAAATCAGGAACTGTCAATCAAGAAAATGCCATTATGGGGCTTCCCCGGAGGTCCAGTGGTTAGGACTTCGCGCTTCCATTGCAGGGATGCGCCAGTTCCATCCCTGGTCGGGGAACTGAGATCCCGCGTGCCGCACTGTGCAGCCAAAAAAATAAAGAAAAAGAAAATGCTGTTACACTATTTTCACTGGGGAGAAAACAGAGGCCCACAGAGAGTGTAAGCAGTGAAAGAATCAGCAGGATTCGTGCCCAGGTGGTCCTATCGGAGCTCCACACTTCTTCTTTCCCCACGCTTGTTTTTTCTACTAATTGCTAAAAGACAGCACCCAAAGGTAACAAGTGGTCAATCCAACTAGGCCAGCTGCCAATCCTCAGGACGCTTGGGGGGGGGGGGCCCTGCAGGGATCCCCATGGGAAGGACTCTTGCAAACAGGTGACGCTTCCTGAGTTGACTGATTGATACTGGCCGGCTCAATTAAGATCTCAATAGGACTTCTTATGGAATTTGGCAAAATGGTTCTCCAGTTGTTTCAGCAAAATAGGTGGAAAATATATCAAAGAGAGCACAACACAATGTGAAATATAACAAAAATGAACACACTAGTCTCGGAGGACCTCTCCTAAATTGTAGAAAATATCATAAAGCCATGATAATTTAAGTGGTGGAATATGCCCCCAAAACAGGTTAAAATTAACTGAAATAGACTCTAATGTGTACAAGAAGGTATTAAATGTGTTAAACTAAGAAGAACTGAACGACTGAGGTAGGAAAAACTGTTTAACAAATTATGTTAGGATAATCGAGATAGGAAGGATATAAATTTTAATTCATGGCTTAATGTAACTACCCACTGTGTTAAGAAGATAAACATTATTTCACAATACAGAACAACTAAATAGAAAGAGAACATAAAATGTGTGGCCACGTGACTCAATTGAATTTGTGGAACAGATAGGACCCCGCCAAAATCACAGAGCTCTGAGGAGAGAGTAGGGGCACACATGTTTAACTGAATAACTAACTAAAACATAGAAAATAAACATCACCAGAATAAACACAAATGGAACATGAAGATATTTAGAACAAAATGACAGAGAGCTAATCTCTACCATAGTCAAGAGCTTGTAAAAGCAAATTAAAAATACCCCCAGTGGGGGCTTCCCTGGTGGCGCAGTGGTTGAGAGTCCGCCTGCCGATGCAGGGGACATGGGTTCGTGCCCCGTTCTGGGAAGATCCCACATGCCACGGAGAGGCTGGGCCCGTGAGCCATGGCCGCTGAGCCTGCGCGTCCGGAGCCTGGGCTCCGCAACGGGAGAGGCCACAACAGAGAGGCCTGCGTACTGCCAAAAAAAAAGAAAAAAAAAATACCCCCAATGACTCAAGTATAAATAGCAAAGGTTAAGGTCAGATAATCTGTGTTTGAGAAAAAGCAAATTGCAAACAACTGAGGGAGAACAGCTCAATCCTCCTAGGGGCCAACGATGGGCAAATTGAAACCAAAAGGAAATCTCATTTAAACCTGCAAAAATAGTCTCTACAAACTCAATACTCAGGAACCTATATGGAAATACATATTTTCCCATATGTTGCTGGTAACGTAAATTAGTGAAATTCTTTAAAAGGGCGACTGGGCCAAACCTATCAAGAACCACAGAATGTTCATGGCATGTGTTGTAGCAAGCCCACATGCAAGAATTCTTAAAGAAATTAGTCAAAAAGGAAGTAAGGCTCGGCGTACAAAAGTTCTTATAGCAGCATCATTTATAATATCAAAACCCTGGAAATGGCTCAACACAAGTAGGATTGGAAATATCAGGACATGTTAATTTGGCCTTCCTGCCATCGACCTAGGCTGCCTCCCCTGCCCTGGCACCCTCCCTGCTACCCCAAAGGAGCATGTTTTGAACAAAGTGTGGTCTCCATTTCTAAGACAAGGAGCTGAAGAAGAGGGATCTCAGACCTAAGGCCTGTCCCGAGCGTGTCCTGCAGGGCCCCCTGCGCACACGTGTCCAGGGCTTAAGTCCTGCACGACGCTTGGGGAGAAAGGTGACCTCCAAAGATGCCTGGGGCGTGGCTGCTGTGCTGCGCCTCGGCTCCCGGAGCCCTCCCACAGAAGACTCTGAGTGTGCTCGGGACAGGGGACCGCCACCTGGGTGACTGACGAGCGGATGGGTCCCGGGAGACCCTGTCACCGGGCTTGGGGCGGGGGCCCTGGTGGGCAGGGGGAGCGCTGGGGTAAAGACAGCATTACGAAGCGACGTCTGCTAGGATCCCCCCACCCAGCCTCCCCTGCCCACCAGAGCACACCCCATCCTCGTCTCCCATCACGAGCCCGCCCTGCCCCCTTCCGTGTGTGCGCAGCTCCCCTGACAAAGAAGTCCCATCTGCCTGGACGGTCCTGGGTTTCCCGGGCTGGGGGGAAGGGGGTGCCGCAGTGTATCCTGTGGGAGGTGGGGATGAACGTGCAGAGCAGGGAGGCCCCGTCACCGGATGGGTTCCATCTGCCTGTCCCTCCGCTCAGGCCAGGATCTGCTGAGTGTCATCTCCTTATGACCTTATATGTTCTGACACTGGCCTGATTTGATACCCAAGCTGTGGAGATTGTGAAACAGGGCGGTTAATGGTTTGATGGAAAAAGACGTCACAGCAGGCCGGGTGCCAGGGCCCAGCGGTCAGTTAGCCTCGCATCTGGGGACATGCGTTCGTCCCCTCCCAGGGGAGCAGTGGAGAAGAAGGGAAGCTGAGGTCGACGGGGCAGCCCCAGGCGTGGACGGTGAGGGCCGGGCCCTCCTCCCCAGCTTCGGGCACCTCGGTTGTGGGCCCGCAGGCGCATCGTCTGGGAGCTTCCTGAGACCCTCCTGCCGCTCACCCCCATCTCCAGGAGCCCAGCTCGGGGTGCTCGAAGCCCCAGACGGCGCCTGCCTGCCTTCTCCAGCATGCCTCGCCCCTGACATCGGTCCCATCGTCCCAGCCCTGGATCCGTCCCCCAGGCCAGCTGGGGCTGAGCTCCCCGGCCAGGGCGGAGGGGCCTGGCAGGCCTCCTGAGAGCCTCCGGCCAGCAACAGACAGGCCCGTGTTGGCGCCGCAGGGTCTCAGGGCGCACAGCGCACTCCTCCCCCGTGAGCTGGCATTCCCGAAGGCTCTGTTGCGATGCCATCTGGGTGCGGGCTTCAGGAAGCCGCCTTGGAGAGCGCGGGGCAAAGGGCGCCCCTTTCTTCTGCCCGCCCAGCAAGCCTGAGCACGTGCTGCCTCCTTGTCACAGCTGGGGCCTGACGCACCCCGGGTGGCTGCGGGGAGCCCGGGGTCTCCCGCCCCACGGCCCACAGGCAGCAGCAAGTAGTGGCGTCTCCACACACCCGAAGAGCCAGCGGGAGGTGAAATGAAGCAGCAAAGGGCCGGGGAAGAGCTGGGGAGGCCCGTGGCCCCGTCCTCAGCCGCCTGCATGACCTCGCCCCCCCCTTCTGGAAAGCCGTGTCTCCACCTCTTCCTCGAGGGCAGGAGCCCCAGCTGAGGCCGGGCCAGGGGACGGGACCGAGGCCTGAGCAGAGCCGGCTTGGCTTCTCAGGGTGAACTGGGGGGTGTTCCTGGCACGGTCCCTCCCCGAAGGCCCCCAGAGGTCCAAGATCGGCCGCCAGTTGTCCGCACTCCTGGGCTTGAGGGGGCGGCTGTGCTGCGGGACACCTGGAGGGTCCCCAGCATGCAGGTGGGCAGAGGGTGTGGGAGGGGCGTCTGTGCCAGGTCATCCCGACAAGCATGTGGCCCGAGCACGGGTGAGTATCAGGGCAGATCCTTGACAGACAACCCAAGAGGGCCCGGCGCCCAGATCGAAAGCTCCCGGCTGTGAGGGGCGCGCAGGTGGGCCGGCCTCCAGGCCAGGCGTCCTGCAGGGCTCCGGTGAGAGGCTTGCCCAGCACCCTGGGCGTGGGCCTCCCTGAGCCCCGGGCGGGATGGGCCGAGCACAGCAGGAACCCCAGGAGGGTGACGGCCGCTGCCCCAGAGAGACCTCCGTGGTTAAGGAAGATGCCCGCTCTCAGTTCCCATTGGGACCAAAACCAAAGCAGCTGTTCCAACGCTGCTGCTGAGCCGGAAGAACTTCCTGACTTGACCCTTTTCACGGGACACACAAAGAAGGCCCTTTGTTCCAACAGCAGGCCGGGGATCACGGCAGGCCCAGGAAAGACCCCGCGGTGGGTCAGCGCAGCAGGCCTAAACCAACAGGCGCCTGGAACTGGGGGGCTAGGCCTGCAGCCCACGGCTGCAGGAGCAGGTCTGCAAGCCCTCTGCGCTGCTCTGGGTCCTTCACTTAACTCACTGGGCTGTTCCTCCACTCGCAGGCCAGAGACCCAGACTCATCGCTGGGCCGTGGCTCGCGCCAGGCTGGAGGACTCTCATGGCCCAGCATGGGGCCAGCGTGGCAGGGAGGGGTTCCCGGGAGCAGGCCACGGGGACCCGGGTCCCTTGGACCCCGAAGCTGACGTGCGCCGAGGCGGACACGGTCAGGGTTTACAGACCTGGATGCTTTGGGGCAGAGAGACTGGGATGAAGGTGAAGTTGGGCTCTCTGATGACCAGTCTCGGAAGGCGGTGCCCCGTGTCCCTGGGCCATCTCTGCCCTCCTTGGATACTTCCCCAGCCCAGGTGACACCTTAGAGCCTGAAGCTGGGCAGGAAGTGGGGGAGCAGGGCTGCCCCCTGGTCTCCTAAATCCACCCAGCATTTCTTGTCCGGGGGAGAAAATCGATATGCAGTCACTTTAAAACCAGCCCTTTCCTGGTTGAGTTCTGCATGTTCCAGATTCCTCTCCCTCCCCAAACAACACCAATAGGAAGGTCTCTGGAAATGAGAGTTTCTGATGACACATTTCCCCAAGTCCTCTATAGCTTCCCCAATTAGATTACGTTCCCAGTTAATATGTTAAATTATGTTAAATTTCCGTTAGTGAACCAGGGCTGTACTTTAACGAGCTGACCTCTGGGACACGGTGGACTTGGCCTGGCGCACAGTGGGGAGCCTGCCCTGCTGGGCTCACTGGCCCTACAGGGACCCAGAGTGGGGATGGGTCAGACACCTGAGGAATCTGAGGCCCCCCAAAGCATCCTCACACGGAAGGACTCAGGAGTAACCCCCGAGCCATTCTCACGACGGAGGAGCCAGGGGTCCCGGTCCAGGGCTGCTGGAGAGAGGGGCCTGCATTGGCTCAAACACAGAATCTCGCTGCGCAGCTCTGGTCCCAGGGTGAGCTCTAACTGTTGCAAACCTTGAAATGCAAAAACGAAGCAGGCCCACATGCCAGGGCAGGTCACTCAAGAATGTCCACTGTCCTCTTGTTAGAACCCAAGCAGAGAGCCCTCTGCTCTCCCTCGAGAAATTCCTATCCGTGAGCAGCGATGCACAGCACTGTGAGAGCCGGCCGGCAGGGGCAGGCCCCGACGTACCCATGGCGGGCTTTATCCCCAAGTGTTCTGGAGTGTGCGTTCTATGGAAGACTGTCTGGCTCGCGTTCGTCTGTGTCACTTAGTGCGAAGGTGATCTCCTCTGACTTGCAGCTGTTTTGAACTGGAGTCTTTTCTGATTTCGGGAGAGCCCAGAAGGTTCCCTCTGACAGAGCAGAGCCGCACTGACGTCAGGGGGCAGGCACCAGGCGGCTCTGGTCCTAGCTGCGCTTGCTCTAGGGGCTTCCCACCCTCAGCTGCAGCCTGGCCCTGAACCCCAGACCCCAACAACGGCCCAGTGCTGCTTGCTGGGCTGTGGCCTTTGCCTCACCCACAGGCCTTCGCTGCACTTGGCTTGGACAGGCGTCCTTCCCAACACCCGTGCCCTTTGCCAGACGCCCACCTGGCTTGTGGCCCCCCGGCTCCAGGAGAACCCCCTGAGCCACCGCCGCTGTCCGGCTCTCTGCCTGCGGGTCCCCACCTTGGGTCCCTGCTCTCCCGCTGGTCACTGCGCTCTGGTCATGGTGATGGCCCTCCTGCTTACACCCTCACTACGCCTAGCCTTCTTCTCTGGGTCCCTCTTCCGTTCTCCTTCCACCCAATCCTTGGGACAAGTTTGTCCACCCCCAAGACCCCCCAGACCTCCACTGTTCCAGGAGACCCTGGAAAGTCTGCCCTTGGCTCGAGCACCAGGCTTGGTACTGAAGCCGAGCAGGACCCTGGGGGGCTCCTGGGCACGGACGCCTTTCCCTGTCCCCTGCTTCCTGTTTGTAGGGACAAGACTCCAGCCTCCACGACCTTCCCTGAGTTCTAAAGCGCAGATTCAAACAGGTGCTAATCACGGAAGGGAGGGGATGCAGAGACAAGGGAGGAGCGGCCAGGAAGCAGTAGAGCAGCCTTGGGCCAGGGTCCTGGTCCCTCCTCAAGGGACACATATAACAGTGTATTTGAGCTCTTTACAGAACTAAAACCCCCAACAAACGGAAGATGTTGGCATTCTTCATTCCAGAGAAGCCGCCTGAGGCCAGATTAAAGGAACCAGAGAAGCTCATCAAGAGATTACTGTGAGACCAGATTAAAGGCGCTCAGGCCCTGCGCACACCCTGATCTTACCAGCAACCCCACCCTTGAACTATTGCTATAAAACGCCTCACCAAATCCTCCCAGGTTGGGACACACGGTTTTTGAGGGCAGGAGCCTGCTGTGTCCCCCTCTGCCTGGCGAAGCAATAAAGCTATTCTTTTCTACTTCACCCAAAACTCTGTCTCTGAGATTCTATTTGGCACCTGTGCACAGAGGCCAAGCTTTCGGCATCATTATCCAATGCAAATGAACTTCACCAGGCCCACTGGATGTTGGCGGGGGCAGAGATGGCCACTGGAGGCCAGCATCCACCTCCCGGGGAGCCACACTTATACAGAGAGCAGCCCCACACTGCCCCCTGAGGTTCAGGAAGCGGCCACCTAGTGCCCTTGGGGAGTGTCAAGAGCTGGGACTTTGACTCAAAGAGACCTTCCTTACTAGCTGTGACCCTGGGCAGATACAGTGGGAATTACACAGTTCTGCCTCTTCCTGAGTCGCTGCCTACTTAAATGAGATAGTGAACGTTCAGGGCTTAGCATGATGCCCAGCTCACAGTAGGTGCTCAGTAAATGCGAGCTACAATAATAAACTCTTTTCTTGGACGGAGGGAACCGACAACTAAGTAAGCGTTCAGTAGGCAGTGAGCACCCACTGATGGTTCTGGAGGAGAAATTAATGCTGTCGATGCAACATGGGGAAGGCTTGAAAAGGGACCTTTTATAAAAGTATGAGCAAAATGCACAGGGAAACTTAGTAAAGGGCGAAGTGGCGTCTCCAATCACTGGGGGCAAAGATGGGTTCATGAATAAACAGGACAACGGGCAGCTCATCTGGAAGAAGACAAAATCTGCTTCATAGTTCACACCGCAAACCACAACTAACTCCAGGTAGACCAGGGGTTTAGATGTCGCCACTGAAACCAGACATGAGCTCGAGAAGGAAACATGGCTGGATTCCTCTTGAATCTTGGTGTAGGGAAAGGCTTTCCAACTATGACTCAGATCCAGAGGTGCTAAAAGATCAACTCTCACGTGACTACTTAAAAAAAAATTACGTGGCACCAAAAATGCTGAAAACAAGTCGAAAGACAACTAATAAACTAGGAGAAAATATCTAACATGTATCACACACAAAGGGCTACTCTCTGTTCTGGCTTACAAAGAACTCTTGAAAAAGGACCAGAAATGGTCTTGACAGAAAATGGGAAAAGACATGAACAAACAACTTGATTTGAGGATGGCCGTTAAACGTAGGAAAGATGTTCAGATTCACGTGTAACTGGAGACTGCAAATTAACACTCCACTCAGACACCAGTTCTCATTCATCCAACGGGGAACGTTCAACGTCTGATGACAGTCTGCTGGCGAGGCTTGGGGAAACGGGCCCTCCACTGCTGGCGGGGTGCAAACCGCTGCACCCTCAGGAGAGCAATGGGCGGTACTTAATAAAACCACGTGTGCCCTTACCGTTGACCTGAAGATACAGCTCCAACAACGTGAAAATGCATCTGCACGAGGTCATTCACTTCAACGCTATCTGAAATTGGAGACTACTGGGAAAACCTAAATGCCTCTTCATAGGAAAGCGATGGAAACACTGTGCATGGTGGAGTATATTATCCAGCTGTAAAAATGAATGGGAACATTCTCTGTGCACTGATGAGGACTGATGTCCAGGATATACTTCTCAGTGAAAAAAGAAAACCCCAAGTGCAAAAAGAATATCTATAGTGTAGTATAAGAATATCTATAGTATAGTATAGTATAGTATATTTATAGTATAGTATGAGAGTATCTGTAGTATCTTATCGTACAGTATGGTATAAAGATATCTATAGTATAGTATAAGAATATCTATATTGTGGTATAGTACAGCATAAGAGTATTGATAGCATAGCGTAGTATAAGAATATCTATAGTAAAAGACTATCTAAAGTATAGTACAGTACAGTATAGAAGACAATCTATGGAATAGTATAGGATAGGAATAGCTGTAGTACAGTATAGTGTATCAGGTTGGCCAAAAGGTTCTTTCGGGTTTTTTTCTGTAAGATGGCTCTAGTAGCACTTAGTCATCTTTAACGTCATTGGAAACAATTGTGTTAGATTGTAGGTGACAGCTGTCATATCAGCGTGCATTTAAAAAAAGACGTCAAATTGGTGAATTTTTGTGTAGCCGTTTTAATATTGAAGATGGAAGAAAACAGCAACACTTTCGGCAAAAAAGGTAAAAATGCGACTGAAATGCACAAAAAGATTTGTGCAGTGTATGGAGAAGGTGCTGTGACTGATCGAACGTGTCAAAAGTGGTCTGTGAAGTTTTGTGCTGGAGATTTCTCACTGGACGCCGCTCCATGGTCAGGTAGACCAGTTGAAGTAGACAGTGATCAAATCGAGACATTAATTGAGAACAATCACCGTTATACCACGCTGGAGACAGCCGACACACTCGAAATATCCAAAGCAAGTGCTGAAAATCACCTGCACCAGCTTGGTTATGTTCATCGCTTTGATGTTTGGGTTCCACATAAGTTAAGCGAAAAAGACCTTCTTGACCGTATTTCCGCATGCGATTCTCTGCTTAAATGTAATGAAAACGTTGTTTTTAAAACAAATTGTGATGGGCGATGAAAAGTGGATACCGTACAATAACGTGGAACGGAAGAGATCGTGGGGCAAGCGAAATAAACCACCATCAACCACACCAAAGGCCGGTCTTCATCCAAAGAAGGTGATGTTTATATATGGTGGAATTGGAAGGGAGTCCGCTATTATGAGCTCCTTCTGGAAAACCAAACGATTAATTCCAACAAGTACTGCTCCCAATTAGACCAACTGGACACAGTACTCACGAAAAGCACCCGGAATTAGTCAACAGAAAACGCATAATCTTCCAGCAGGATAACACAGGACCGCATGTTTCTTTGATGACCAGGCAAAAGCTGTTACAGCTTGGCTGGGAAGTTCTACTTCATCCAGCATATTCACCACACGTTGCACCTTCAGATTTCCATTTATTTCAGTCTTTACAAAATTCTCTTAATGGAAAAAATGTCAATTCCCTGGAAGACTGTAAAAGGCACCTGGAAAAGTTCTTTGTCCAAAAAGATAAAAAGTTTTGGGAAGACGGAATTATGAAGTTGCCTGAAAAATGGCAGAAGGTAGTGGAACAAAAGGGTGAATACGTTGTTCAATACAGTTCTTGGTGAAAATGAAAAATGTGGCTTTTATTTTTACTTAAAAACTGAAGGCACTTTTTGGCCAACCCAATACTTCATGTAAGAAAGAAGAGGATATAAGGAAAAAAATATGTCCACCTGCCCATTTGTACAAAGGAATACAAGAAGGAAAAACCGGAAGCTAATGAGACTGGTACCCACAGGGAGTGGGTGGGAATGGGGTGAAAAGGATGGAGAAATGCGGTGGGGGGAAATGACACTTCTCGGAAGCTGCCTTTGAGGACAGCTCTGACTCAGAGCCCCAGCGTGATGGGCAGTTCTCTACATCAACCTGCCCAAGCTTTAGTTCCCAGTTACTCAACCAAACACCAACCCAGGTGTTGCTGGGGCAGTTCTGAGATGTGGTTCACCTCTACAACTAGCTGGCTTTAAGCAGAGAGATCCTCCCTGATCATGGGGGTGGGCTTCAGCCTCCAGTTGAAAGGCCTTAAGAGCAAGTTAAGAAATTCTGCCTCAAGGCTGCAGCCTTGGCTCCGCCCAAGCGTCTCCAGCCTCAGCCTGCTCCGCAGATTTGAACTTGACACACCCATGATCGTAAGCCAGTTCCTTGGAATAAGTATCGTTATATATAGCTTTTCCCTACCCCAAGGTTAAAGGGGGGCTCTCCCGTGTTATTTTTCTTCTTGTGCTTGGGTGGTCTCACTGGTCACATCTAAATCCCTGGAAGGAATATATGTGTATGTTTATCTTGGCTTTTGAGCCTCATTCTTTAATCAAAGGAACCGGGGCTCCTTGGAAAAATGGCTGATTCCAGGGCTGGGGCAGAAAATGCACAAAACGAGCCTGGAGAATCTCATGGTGCCAGAAAGTAAGGAACGGCCCCCAAAAGGATGCGGGGGGCGGGGGGATGTCAAGAGAACACAAAAGCCAATTTGAAGGTGCTGTAACTGCCAAAGCTGGGACAATGTAAGGACCCTTGTGATGGTGTTGGCCCCACCCAGATAATCCACACACCCCCACATCTCAGGGGCACCTGGTCAGCAGCCTTAGTTCCATCTGCAACTTACCTCCCCGTCACCGTGTACTGTAACATATTCCCAGGTCCCAGGATTAGGATGTGGTCACCTCTAGGGGCTGTTATTCTGCTGACCACAGACCCCGGGGCTGGCTGGCCCCAGCCGATTTGCCGAGATGCTCTCAGGATGAGGACTTCTGCTTCTTCCTCCCACAATTATCTTGATTTTCTTTTTAAATAAAGACATTTCCTAGCAACCTCACCTCCACCCCCGGCTTCTATTTTCAGCTGTATCACCACACAGCTCAGCTCGGATGATGGCAAACTCTGGGGCCCAGGTGATAATGACTCCTGTCTGCACTCTAAGCGGAGTCGGAAACCGTCTGCGGTGGCTTCGTTTCCAGTAACATGTCACCACTGCTTCGTTCAGAACGTCACTTGCCAATTGCGTTACCTCTTCTGCGAGGCCACCTGTTTGGAATCTGTCTACACAAATCACTTGCCCAGAGCTGGGCTCGGGGGCGGGGGCATGTTGTTCCCCAGGGACCCTCGTGGTGTTTTCTCTGCGTCATAATAATGTGCACTCTTTAATTTAAACACGAATCACTCAGCGGAGGCAGAAAGCCAATTAGCCTCAAGAACAGGCTCTGCTGATTTTGAACATCCTGCCCCCCACCACCCCGGCCCCGCTTTGATTTCTAACCCCGCCCCCCTTTGATTTCTAACTCATGACTTATTTCTCAGCTCAGAAAAGGAGACCCTGAAGTCTGGGAAGAGGCAGCGGAGAAGGAGGAGGGTGAGGAAACCCCACCTGGCCCGGCGCCCACTCGGCCTCTGCTCAGACCCTGGAGGGCCGTGCGGGTTCCATGTTAATTGCAGTGGCAGGAAGCCAGCACCCCCGCGCCCAGCTCCTGTGTGTCCTGCGCTGTGCTGTAAACCGAGGTGCAGGTCTTTGTACAGAGGACATCGGAGCCCAGGCTGGAAACCCACAGACACTCTGCGGACCCTGCTCGCCTGGCAGGGTCGGCCGCCCACCTGTGATCTCGGCATCTGGAGGGTATTTCTCTTTGCCTTTCCTCGCCCACTGGAGCCCTCTGATGCTCCCGGGCCCTGAACGCTGAAGCAGAAACACAACCTGGGATAGCGCCTGCAGACACACCAAGTTATGATCTTTGCTCCAGAAGACGGAGGGGACGGGGCCTGGGCAGGGAGAGACGCCGACCCCGCTGAGCGGCCGAGGGGCCAGGGATGAGCCCTGTGGGGCAGGAAGAAGGACGTCTTGGCAGAAGGACTGAGTCAGGAAGGGGAAGGGGCTCAGCTCGAGCTGGGCCGCCCATGGTTCCAGGAAGCTCCGAGCCCCGAGCAGGCAGGAAGGACAGCCCTGGCCGGACCACGGGGATGGAGGGAAGCTGCGGGTACAGCCCTGCACTCGGGGGCTCCTGTCACAGGGACTCGGCCCGGCCGCTAGACCTTTGCTCCCGGCTCGGGCCTCCCAGACCGGACAAGGACCAAACGGAACCCTCCGCCCGCCGCCTGCCACGCTGGCGCCCGCCACCCACCGTGACCCCAGGTCGCCGCGCTCAGGCCTCCTCCACCCCACCGTCCACGCTCACCTGACAGGGGCGCCCTCCTTCGCCCTCACCCTGGACCCAGCCCGTGGCGCATCCACACCCTGGACTTTGGTGAAGAACCGCAACCGCGGCCTTGAGGGAAACCCTCTCACCGGCCCCGCGGCCCCGCCCCCGACACGCCCCCACACCGGAGACGCGGACTCACCCGATGGTCTTGCCCCAGTCGCACCACAGCGGCCTCCCGACGGCCTCCATGTCCACCTGGAACTGGGCGAGGCAGAGCTCGTGGAGGAGGGTGCTGAAGGTGGCGTCCTGGCAGGCGGTGGCCATGAAGAGGTGGCTCACTGCAACGACAGCCCCCAGACGACTGTCACCCTCCGGCCTCGCCGGGCCCGCCTGCCCCCACTGTGGGTCAGGGACTCTTATGTCCACAGCCCACATCCATCGGGGCTCCCAGCCCAGGGCCCGCCGGGGAGCCCCGTCTGACTCTGAGGCCACCAGGATGCCCTGGGGTCCCCGTGATCCCTGGAGGGGGCGTCTAGGCTCCAACTGGATCATTTCTTCGTCAGTTGTTTCTGGACCCAGGAAAGGCCCTGCCTGCTAATAGCGGGTCTGATGATGAGGTCTCCCTGGGCGACAGCGACAGAATGGGGACCGCACTTCCTCTTGTCCGGGGCACAGAGTCTGACTCTCACATACTGTTTCATCCTCACACCACTCCCGACATGGTTCCCAAGGCCTGCCCTTCACTGACATGGAAACTGCGGCTGCGAGAACAGCTTGCTGGGACCGGACCCTGGTTCATCACCCGCGAGGCCACCAGGCCCCTGCTGGGGAGTGAGGAGGAATCAGCCCGGCCCAGGGAGGGCCAGCGGCACAGGGTCCTGGAGCCCGCCGCCCGCCCCTCTTCCTGCGGCACCTGCGGGCTGCGCTGCAGCACCCAGCACTGAGCTCACATCCTCTGTGTCTGGATGTTCACCAGTTAGAAACCACCAAGCAGACACACTGTCACGTGAAATGTTTCTACCCTCCCGCCTTGATGAAGGTACAGTCAGAAATTACAAATGGCCAAGCAGTGCCCTGCACGAAGCAAACTTCACTCATTTCCCCCAAGCCCAAGCCTGGCTCCCGTGGACGCCAGGCAGGTGAGGAAGCTTCTCCACTGGGTCCTCCCCCCACCAGGCCTCCTCCTCCTCCCCTCTTCAGGCTGAACGTCCACTGTCCACCTTCTTGCTGCTCTTTGGGGTGGGGTCGGGGTCCTTGCATTCCCTGCTTGGGCTCTGCCTGCAGGCACCCACCCGCCCCGCCCCGCCGGCAGGCCCTTCCAAATCCCTGGGGGGAGGGGCTGTGCTGGGAATTCTTGGACTCAGGGACATGGGTGGACGGCAAGCTGTCACTTGAGGCGCTCGGGCCTGGTAGGGGTGTGCGCTCAGGTGGGAGCCCCTGGCTCCTCGGACTCCTCCCCCTCCACCTCTGTCTTCCCAGAGTAAAATGCAGAGGAGCTGGTTCTCCAGTCCCTACAATATTCGGGTGCTGCTCAAAGCTCTTTACGACTACCCTGAGGTGGGGTCCTATGGTGATCATCGCCTTACAGATGGGAACTGGGGATTCGGGGCTCAGAAGCAGGCCCAAGGTCCGAGCACTGGAAACGGTGTAGACTAGACTGAACTAGCCCTGCCCCCGTCGGGGCCTGCACCCAGCCGACTCCCAGACCGCGAGGCTCGGGCCGGAAGCAGGAAGTGGGGCAGCAGGCCTGACCTGTCCTCTGCTGCAGATCTCAGGGAGGGGGTAGGTGAGGAAGGTGGGGCGTGGCCAGAGAGGTGGTGACGGCAGGGGGCTGGGAAGAGCCATTCTAGTGTGCGACTCTGGGGGCTCAAGAGTTACTGCGTGGGGGGACGAGGCGGGGGGGATGGGTAGGTAGGCGGGTGGGGGGATGGGTAAATGGCTGGGTGGGTGGATGGCTGAGCGGCTGGGCAGGTGGACAGGAGGGTAGATGAAGGAGTTCACACACCACAGACGGGGCTCTGACCGGCCCACGGTGGGCAGAACGGAGAGACGAACGGGAGGCTGAAGGCCCGGCCGGGGCAGAGGGGAGGACGGGCTCTCAGAGGAAGCCTGTGGACTTGGGAGAGGGGCAGGTGGACAGTGGTGCTGGTTACAGGTAACAGCGACGGGCTGCCTTAAACAGAAGTGAAGGGCAGGCCGGGCACAGGGGCCCCACACAGGCAGGAAGAGCATGCTCCGTCCCTGCCCCGCCGAGAGTCTGAAGCGAGGGAGCTGGCGGGGGGGCCCGGAGCCTGTGCAGGGCACTGACCTCCTGCCAGAGCCTGTGCGCCTGGAAGCCGGGCCGAAGTGCACGAGAGCCGTCCCCTCCCGGCACGGCTGGTTCTCAGCACGGCGGGGACTGGTGGCCAGTGACAAGCACGCTGTGTCCGGCAGGGTCGGAGACTTGGGGTCGGGGAGGGCTGTGGTCAGAGGGAGCCATGACGAGGCCTCTCCGCTCTCCCGGGGGACGCGATGGCGGGGGCTCCACACGCCTCTCCAGGATCCCCGTGACGACCCCGCGCCCCTGGATTCCACGTCCCCCGACATGTGACGGGGTGGGAGGCTAACGAGCCCATTTACCTAATTTAAGTGACAGACTCCAGGCTGGACACATCTCGGCAGGGGGGTCAAGCTAACAAAGTGACATTTCATAGCAGTAAAAGTACAACTCTGTGATTAATTACAAATAAAACCGCAAACGCAGGGAACCCACGGCACATGGAAGTGGAGATGAGACCAGTGGCAGGAGCTGGAAGCAGCCTTGGGCTGCACCTGCCTGCACGCTGAGGTGCCTGCTTCCGCACCCGCCGCCTGGAGGGTCCCACTGTCCCCCAGGCCTGGACAGGCAGGCCGGGGGCCTGGAAGCCGCTCAGATGGGGAGGACCCCCGGGGGTTTCAGCTCGAGAAGCCGGGAGTAATGGGGGGGAACGGGGAAGATGAAAGGCTGGCAAGAGGGAAAGCCCTTCGGAGGAGCCCCCAGGAGAGGACGGGGGGCGGGCACAGGGCTGACCCGCTCTCGACACCCTGGGAAGGGGCGCCCGGCTGGGTGTGAAGGAGTGAGGCCCCCGGGGCGCTCAGGGGGCCGGGGAGGGAGACGCGGGGGTCTCTGAAAGCCCCTGAGTTCTCGCCGCTTCCCAACAGCCCGGGTGTGGCCCCCTCAGGGTCCACACGGCGCACGTGCACCCGAGGGCCAGCCGTGCGGAAGGGGCAGCTCCCCACCCCTGCCCTCTCAGCACACCCCGAGAAAGCCCACCTGCGCCGGGGGTCGCAGGGAGCTCAGGAAGGCTTAGACACAGACTCAGGGAGGAGCTGCAGCCTCTGAAGGTCGGTCGCCCCTCCGTGTGTCCCCCGCGCCTCACTGCTCGTGGCATCCGCTCTGCACTCCCCACCTGGACCGCCCTTCCTGGCAAAGCTCAGGCTCAAATGTCGCCCGTCCTCCTCCCTAAGGTCCCAGCACCCCCCGCCCCACCTCTACATCTAGTGCCTTGTTTAGGGCGGGCGGACAGTTCTTTCTTTTCTCAGAACCTCTTTGCTGTCCTCTCCTCGCCCACTCTTTCTGACTCACGTGGATGTCCTCCCTGGCACCCAGCAGCTCTGCATGTTAATATTTGTCAGGTGAACCAGATGGTGACGCCCAGTTTATCAGTGGACATTCTACATGGGAGTGGAGCATGGTGTCTCGGACTGTCCCAAGGAGGTTCAGGAAGTGCGGCGCGCTCCCCTTCTGCTCTGGAAGGGCTGGTTTACAGCGAATGAAGATGAATGCGCATCTCAGGGCACTGGGTGCTCGCGACAGAAAGCCATGGGCTGATGTGAGCGCTGGAGGGATCTGATCTAAGGGTGCTGGGTGGCTCCCGAGTCCCTGGAATGTCAGGGAAGCAGGGGCCCACAAGCCCCAGAGTTAGTGCGGGGGGTAGGTGGGGGGCCAGAGGCCGAGGGCCTGGTTGGAATGGGTTCCGAGGGACGTGTCCTCAGGCCACAGTCCCCCCTGTGAGGGGGTCCCTCCCTGACGCTCAGGTCGGCCTCTTCCTGCTGCCCTCTCCTCTGGGCTGCACACATCCAGCAGCCACCTGCCGCCGCCCGGCCGGCTCAGGGCCTGGGTGGCCACCCTGACCTTCGGCCTCAGTGGTCACACTCTAGCCCGCACTGTCTGTGCGCCGCCCTGCCCTGGGCTGGCTGCAGGGCCTGCCCTGTGGCCTTGACCCGGCCTGGCTCTGGGCTGGTCCCTGGGCGGCAGCTCCCACCTCTCTGTGAGCCACTGTCTGTCTCCTGAGGGCGGGACCTCTGCTCCCTGGAAACAGACACCCCTACCCCGCTGCCCTTTCTCTCCTGCCCTGGGGGAGCCCAGAGCCGCTGTTCTCTTTGCCGTCATTCCTACAACTGGGATGAGGCTGGGCAAGCTGTCTGTGTGAATCTGGAAACCAGTTTCATTTTTAAGTAGAGGAGAATGACACTTAGATTTACAAACAAAAAGAGCCTGATGTGGTTTCTTTCATTGGGAAGAGAGGAAACGTTATGGTTTTAACATGGAATAAAATTGCCCAAAGTTTTAAAACCAGCTGTTTGGGGCCAGATGGGTTCCAATCCTGTGTCACTGCAAATTTAATCATTCATAACTCATGTCTTTAAAAGGCCGAGTGCAAGGCTGCCGGGCGGACAGCAGCAAGTCGGGGCAGGACTTTCCCTGGTGTCTGCATCGTTCAGTCCAGCGAGCCTGGCGGTGCCTCGAGAAACAGCTGGAAAATGTCCCTGACGCGAGGAGAAATGGCAGTGAGATCTCTACGGCCACGTGCCCGGGGCCAGAAAGATGGGGCGGCAGCCTCCCCACGGGGGACCTCGGGGCTCTGGGGCATTTGGGTTTTCTAACGAGAGATGAGGGCTCAGAAGTGAGGACCTGATAGGTGTTGTTTCATGCCTGTGCCCTTGGCCTGTGGCCGCACGTCTGCAGGACGGGCCCATCCTGCTGCCACTCATCCCACCCCACGTTTGCAGAGATGGAGCCGCAGACTCACACGGTCCTCCCAGGGCTGGGGTGACTGGTGGGAGGTGAGCCGAGGGAAGGGCACCTGCTGGGGGGCCTGCTCGTCAGAGTGACCGGCTGGGGGCTGAATTCAGAGCCCGTGAGCCTCCAGGGCCCCCAGCACACTGCCCACCCCCACCCCCAGGCCAGGCCCAGAGGAGGCCTCGCCACCTCTCGGCCACAGTTTCTTTCTCTGTGAAATGGGAACATCCCACACCAGGTGGGCAAACAGGCCTGGCTTCCAGAAGACGTGTTCACAGAACCAACCCCACCTCAAGACGAGTGGCCCTCCCTGTGGATTTGCAAACTGAGTGGCCCTTAGCGACTCACAGGAAGTGCGAGCCTGACCCCAGGGCCCAGCAGGGGTGATGGGAGGGGGCAGGAGGGGGAGGGGACAAAGGCACGGGACACTTCTGGAGGTGACGGATATACATGCTCACGGTCTTGGGTCCACGTGGGTGTGTACCTACGCCAGAACCTTCCAAATGATACACTTTAAACATCCAGTTTACTCTCCGTCAGTTACACCTCAATAAAAACAGTAAATCAGAAGGGCATGCCGAGTGGGTTACCTCTGAGTGGTGTAATCACAGATGACCTTTATTTTCTGCTTTATGCTCTTCTACGTTTTCCACAGGTTAAAAGTATAATTTCTAAAATATTCTCCCTGTATTCTGTCCAGACCTTTTCCTAATAGCTATCGGAAAAATCCTTGCTAGGCATGTTCTTGCTGAATCACTTTTTGCTCACCCAGCTAGGGCCAGCAGGGTGAAAAACACCCACTTCCAGGACTCTCCTGGCTACAGCCACTTGGGAGCCAAATGCCCACGCAGCTACATGCCTGGCCTGTCACTGAATGCCCCAGAGGATGATGTAAACAGAACTTGGTTTGAACATGTTACCTTCAGCCTTTCTCAGTCTACTCTGGAAAAAGAAAACAAAAACCCAAATGACAAAATGAAAAAACAGGAACTCTGTGTGTCCAGTAAAAACTCCTACTCAACCCTCAAGGCCCAGTGAACCATCACCTCCTCTGCCCTGCTCAGCGCAGAGCCCTCTCTGACCGTGCATCGCGCCGTCTTCTAACCCTTGGTTAGCCACCGAGGGGCCTCGGAGACTGCGTCTCCTGCACACCCAGCGCCGGCCCGCAGCAGGCTTCTGGCTGACGGCACACTCACTGAAGGAGCAGATGTGCTGGGGCACACCGCACTCCTGGCCAGGGACAGCTCTCTTAACTTTCACGGTCTGTTCTGGCTTCTAGAAAGCGCAGAGTGGTTTGGGCCTCAACCTGTCCTCAGCCAGCAACTTGTGAGATGCTCCTCTCTCCTCCCTGCTTAAATACTCTGTTGATTTCATCCCCTTCTGGAGGGTTCTGGGGACTGCGCAATGTGATACCAGGTCATATTTCGGTGCCTCAAGGTGCCTGTGTGTCTGTCAAGAGCCACTGTCTGTCTTCTCTTTGGAAGCAAGTTGGTATAAATGGATAGAATGCAGATCAGGCTCTAGATGGGTTACACATCAATTGCAAAAGGCCTGCTACTTCCCCTCCCACTGCCACATGCTGGGAAGGCCCCATCGAAGGTGGTGACAGCTGCAGTTCACGTGGCCAGCTCCTGTCCTAAGCCCTCTACGGGCATCAGCTTATTAAATCCTTGCAAGTAACAAACAGGGCAGGTATTATGCTCTCATTTTACACATGGGGACAGAGGGGCCCTGAGAGGCTAGGTAACCTGCTCAGAGCCACACAGCCCAGGAGTGGTGGAGCTGGGGTGCAACCCCTGGCATGCTCATCTCAGACCACGTGGGAGAGATGCTGAGGGCGGCCACCTCGACGCCAGAGACCCTGAAAGCAGCCCCAAAGGCTGTAGATGATCCATGTCTGCTGAGGCTTTGAGGGCCTCGAACCAAGTCACCTCTGCAGGTGGGCTTCCCCAGGGCCACCTCCCCAAGAGCGGCCTGGAGGGGTCTCACTGGAGAGGTGGGAGTCCCGTGAGATGGATGCCTGGCCGCGTGCAGGCGCCCCGAAGGACATGAGGTCAAGCCAAGAGCCAGCGGCCGAGCTGCCTCCTCCCGGCACCGGGTCCACCTAGTCCCAGGGGACCAGCATTTTCTACCTGAGCAGGTACCAGGTACAGCCGGCTCAAGCCCATCGCTCCCACTAAAATCACTGGTGTCCTTAAGGAGCACGTGGTTCCCTCAGAGGAAAGCAAAAGGATTTTCATGGTTTTAGAAACCAATTTCAACGTCTCACTTGTTAAGGGAGTCTATCTTTGCATGCTTTTCTGACACGCAGATGAATCACTGCACAGCGACTGGAGAAGCACATCCCAGCGAACTTACCGACAGGGGCTGGGCCAAGAGAGCCTGGAGACGACCTCTCCAGAGGATGGAGAGCCTGGGGCCCAAGGGAGGAGCTCCCCAGCCCATCTGAGTGCCCATTCCTGCCGCCCGCGAGTCGGGGTCTCCTGAACTGGCTCCATCGGTCACCACGCTCCGTCGTTGGCGGGCCGGAGGGTCCCTGTGCCAGCCCCTGAGTGGGTGCCGTGGTCCCTCCAGCATTCCCCACGTGGCCCCTGGGCATCTCCCCACTGCCAGGCTCCGTCACATTGAGCTTCCTCTAGAGCGAAAGCCCCTCGGCTTCCCCTGAGCTCTTCCTCTCCCGTCTCTGTTCCATCTAAGGCCCTCTCTCTGCAGGAGGTCAGCTGGTCCAGCTCGCCCCCTGTCCCAGGATGCTCTCCATGCCTGGCAAGAGGAAGTCCCGCCCTTGCCACCCTCTGAGCAGCTAGTCAAGGGCTGAGAGAGCGCAGGAAGAGTCCCCTCCTCCCGGCCCAGGGGCCCTTCCACTTCCCCCTCAAGCAGCAACTTGCTCCAATGAAGCCCTCACCTAGAAGATTCTCCTGTCACCTGATTTTCATCCTTGCCGTCAGCCTGCAGACCCACCGTCCCCTTGCTCTGGCCCAGCGATGCTGCTTCCCCTCCTCCCTCCCCTCCTTGAAGTGCCTGCTCTGTGCTGGATGTGGGAGGACCTGTCGATGTGTGCCCTGAATCCACGAGAAAACAGGATGCTAAATGAGATCAAACGCCTAAGTGATGCAGAATAACACCCAAAACGTGGGCAATAGAGTCAGACAAATGTAAGACCAAAAAATAATAAAGCACAGTACCATCCCTGACAAAGTCAAATTCCACCTGGAAAGAAGGAAAGGGCATCCCACACCCATCAGGACAGCTACCGTCAAAAAACCAGGAAAGAACAAGTGCTGCTGAGGATGTGGTGACATCGGAACCCTTGTGCACTGCTGGTGGGAATGGAAAATGGTGCAGCCACTGTGGAAAACAGTAGAGCAGTTCCTCAAAATAGTAAACATAGAACTACCATACGATCCAGCAATTCCACTTCTGGGTATTTACTCAAGAAAATTGAAAACAGGGTCTCTAAGAGATAACTTGCACACCTGTGTTCATAGCAGCGTTATTCACAATCGCCAGAAGGTGGACACAATCCAGGTGTCATCGATAGATGAATGGATAAACAAAATGTGGTATATACATAGGAGGGAACATTATTCAGCCTTAAAAAAGAAGGAAATTGTGACACATGCCATAGCATGAATGAAGACATAATGCCAAGTGAAATAAGCCACTCACAAAAAGACAAATACTATATGATTCCAATTCATGTGAGGTACCTACAGTAGTCAGAATCAAAGAGACAGAAAGTAGAAAGGTGGTTGCCAGGGGCTGGGGGAAGGGGATGGGGAGTTAGTGCTTCGTGGGTAGAGTAACATTTTGGGAAGATGCAAAAGTTCTGGAGGTGGGTGGTGACAATGATTGCAGGACAATGTGAATAGCCTCAATGCCACAGAACTGTAACCATCTTAAAATGGTTAAGATGGTAAATTTTATATGTATTCTACCACAATTAAAAGTAAAAAAAAATAAAATGAAAAACAATAAAGAAGGGCTTCCCTGGTGGCGCACTGGTTGAGAGTCCGCCTGCCGA
Source organism: Leucopleurus acutus (assembly GCF_964270905.1). Lineage (NCBI taxonomy): Eukaryota > Metazoa > Chordata > Mammalia > Artiodactyla > Delphinidae > Leucopleurus > Leucopleurus acutus. Next base: position 115,938,686 of record NC_139149.1, on the reverse strand, counting down.
TGCAGGGGACACGGGTTCGTGCCCCGGTCCGGGAGGATCCCACATGCCGCGGAGCGGCTGGGCCCGTGAGCCATGGCCGCTGAGCCTGCGCGTCCGGAGCCTGTGCTCCGCAACGGGAGAGGCCACAACAGCGAGAGGCCCGCGTACCGCAAAACAAAACAAAACAGAAAAAACAATAAAGAGGACACAGAAGGTTATGCTATAAGAACTCCTCACGTGGATGTGACTGGCAGAGATTAGGTGTGTGAATGCCCCACTGTCCCAGTGGCACAGAACGTGCAGGAACTCAGCGACAGAAAAGTGAATCAGAGAAGCAGCGTGGGGTTGAAACACAGTTCTCAGAGCCCTGACACAGCTGGGGGACTACAATAAGGAAGGATACGTAAGTAATATAGTTTAAGATGATGACTAGCACCAACACATAAAAACTCCACACTCGGAAATTCCCTGGCCGTCCAGTAGTTAGGACTCGGTGCTTGCACTGCTGAGGGCCCGGGGTTGATCCCTGGTTGAGGAACTAGGATCCTGTAAGCTGCTCAGCACGGCCAAAAAGCAAACAAACAAACAAAACTCCACACTCTTTTTGTGGGTTTAGGGGCCTTTTACAAAAGGCAAATTCTGCAAGGCCCAGAACGATGCCTTCACTCGCACTAAGCCGTGGCGGTGGTCTACGACTGCTTCCTGACCACGGAGTGTCGGGGGAGAAACCAAAAGGCTGAGTCACTGGGATTGTTAAAAACTTGCTTCCAAATAAGTCATATTTTAAGAAGATATAAAACCCACAAAGACAGAAAATCAAGAAAATATTAGCAACGGGCACAAGACAGAAAGAAATTCAGGGGCTGCAGCCATGATGCCAAAGAACAAGTTTCATTCCTGAAAAAGACAGAACAAAAACAAATGGATTTGGCATTCAAGGGAAATGAACTGGTTCTTCTGGGGAGAGGGGAGGGGTCTAATAACAGAGATAAATCACTGTCTCTTCTGATCGAGAGATGACAGGAAAATGCCAATTCAGACCAGACATGGCAAACATATGTCCACAGATACAGTGGGAAATAGAAAAATAAGATGCCTCTATTAATGATATATTGGATAAAATGGACAAGTTCACAGGAAAATGTGAAACATCATCACTATAAGAAATAGGAAACCCAAGAGGACCAAGACCCACGAAAGACACTGAAAACGTTCTCGGTTATCTTTCCTGCCAAACAGGGCCCCACTCGATGGTTTTGCAAGTGAAAATGAAGGTCCTTCAGGTCCTGGAGGAGCTGGTCATTCACATCATCCCAACTGCCCTGACGCAGACAGAAAGAATGAACGTTCACAAACCTCTTCTGGGAAGAAACCCCGGTGCTGCTAATAAAACCCACCAAAGAAAGTGCAGAGCACTCTCACTTAGGAATAGCAAAGCATAACTCAGAACAAGCAGTGGGCAACAGACTCCCAAGTCTGCTGAAAGCCAGCACAGGGACCCAAGGAACACTCCATTCATCCCAGAAATGCAGGAAGGTTCACACTGGTGAACCCCTTCTCCACCTGGGGCCCCATTTCACCAGTGCCAGCAGCCCGCCCCTCAAGGAGGGAACTCAGAGCTGTGCACACTGCCAAGGAAGAAATGATTCTTCCTTAACGTCATAAAAGAGTATTTCACAGATGGAAAGAAGACTCATTCTCTATCCCTTCCCCTCCCTGTCTCTAGCAAACATAAAATAAAATTAAAAAAGCATCTTGCCCAAAGGAGAAAGACTGAAGGTTTGAGGCACTGTTGCCCTCAGCCAGGAATGAAGGAAGGCACACACCCCCTACTCAGCAGAGAGTCACCCTCCAACCCAGCTGGAGCGGGGAACCAAGAGTGTCAACGTGGGGAGGAGGTGACACCCTTCCTTACAGATGATCTAATGATCTATCTGAAAAAGCCAAGGGGGAGAAGAACGAAAACAAAACAAGAAGCTGGCACCGTTAGAAAACACGTGCACAAAGACCGCCAAGTGTAAAACAAACGCACAAAAAAGGAGCTTATGTTCCAGCAAAGACCAGATAGAAGATAAATTGGGGGAGATATCCCAGTCATAGTAGCAGCCAGAAACCACAAGATTTCTAGAAATTGAAGAAGTAATCTGCAGGAGAAAAGGAATCCTGTGGGTGGGGTAGAGGACAGACTGCTGTTTCCTGAACAGGTGGTCTTGTTAAAATCCTCCCAGATCAGTCAACAAATCAGGGCAATCACCATTCAAATCCCAACAGCCACTTAGCTAGAAAACCAGAAGACATTCCAGATGAATCAGAGATCTGCATGTCTAAAACCCCGGCACGGGAGGACACCCTCAGTAGGCAGCACTCTGGGTGAGCCCTCTCTGCACCTTCTCAGAGGACCTGACCTTCTCCAGGCTGCACTAGCTGTCACCTCTTCCACACTCGCCCCTGCCAACTGCCTTCCCCAGTCTCTGTCTCAGCCTCTCCTCGGCCTCGGCCTCCCCTCCCCGGCCTCCATCAGGAGCCTGCGCCCCACCTGCATCCACACCCCCGGGGCCATCCCTTCTATCCGAGGCTCTCACACCATCTTGACACGGATGCCGCCCCAGGCGTCTCTCCCAGCCACACTTCTTCTGTGCCCTGCAGACACCTGCCTACTTGCCACCATCCCTGAGTGTCCAAGGGGACGTGTCACCCAATGTGGCTGCTGTGGATAGGGCCGCCAGCTTTAGCAAATAAAACTACAGGACGCCCAGTTAAACTGGAATGGCAGGTAAACGAGTTCTTTTTAGTATAAGTATGTCCCAAATATTGCTTGAGACACTCTTATACTAAAACAATTTGTCGCTTCACTGACACTGAATTTAAGCGGGGGCCCTATGACTTCCTGGAAGCCTCAGCTGTGATGCGCCAGCTCTCTGGCCGCTGCCTGCTAGGTGCCCAGCTGTTCTGCATTCCTCGCTGCTCCTTCCCTTCCCACAGCCGAGCCCTCTGTCTGTCCACCTGTGGAACCCTCTGGAGCCTCTCCACTCCTTCCAGCTCAGCCCCACCTTCCCTCGCCCTGTCTCCCACCTCCAGCCCCGGCCCAGCTCCCGCTGGGCTCCGGCACAGCAGCCCAGGGCTCTTTAAACCATTTGTTCCATCTCGCCACCGCATTTAATATCCTCCAAGTCTGCCCATTGCCCTCACAATGAAATCTGAACTGCTCCCCTTGGCCTGGAGGATCGGGTCCTCCTGTAGCTTGGCTCAAAGCCCTCTTCCCCTCATGCTTCCATCACAAAGGCTTCTGGAAAGTTCCAAGGCCTTTGCATAACTGTTCCTGTGCTCTGGAGCGCTCTTCCCGACTCCCGGGGGCTTGAGATCTGGGCCCGCCGCCCGCGGCTTTTACTTCTTTCTGCATAGATGGCACCTCGCGTACGTGGCTCAACGGGCGCGCGGCTTCTCAGCCTTGGCACCGTGGGCGTTTTGTGCTGGACGCTTCTTCGTGTGTATTTCTCCTACAGCCAGCAGTAGGCTGTGTAGCGGCACCCCTGGCTTCTACCTACTAGAAGCCCCTTCCAGGCCTGACACCCTGGGGCCCACTTGTGTTCTGTACCAGGTAGAAGTTACCAGAAGAAATTAGTGCTTCTCCGATGCTCCCTTATCTGTCCCTCCACCCAGCCCGCAGCCATCCTTCCTCTCGCAAATGGACCCTGGAATCTTCTGGAGGCAATACAGGCATATGCAGAGAGCACCAACCTGGGGTGTCAGTGTCCCCAAGTTTCTGTTACCTGACTACGCCTTTCAGGCCTCTTCCCCCGTAACATGGATTTGCTATGTGATACATGAACTGCTTTCATTCCAGCCGACAACTGGCCTGAGTCTGTGACAGTAAGGCAAGCGTTATCATTCAGGCATTTGCTGGGTAAACTGCTGCCCTTGGGCCTCTCAGGTGAGGTCTGGCTCAGGAGAACCCTTCCTGGTGAGCCTGTCAGGTGTCGGGGTGCAGAGCCCCAGGGAGCAGGGTGGGCACTGCCCGGCTGGGCCGTGGAGGGCAGAGGGATGCGGGCCAGGTCTCTGGTCCCACAGAATCGACCGTGGGAACTGCACCCGGGAGGGAGGGCGCCATCGTGGAGGGAAATAAAGGAGACACTGTGAGGCCTAATGAGGAATAAATAAGAACGGCTTGGCTGTGATGCGCCGCTCGGGCCCACGGGGTCCCCTGCTCCCCTGCCGGGACTTGGCAGTTGATCCTGCGTCAACGAAGCTGCTTAGCGTCTGTGTTTTGAATGATGACTGAAGTGATGTCTTAGAAAACACTAAAATAGAACAATCTTAGGGAAAAAGCTTCCTTCTCCACCGACAACAATACCGTCATTATGTTACAGAGAATAAGGTCTTGTTTAGGTTGGGAGCCTCCTCCTGCCGCTGTGTTGACATAACCCTCCTCGCCAGGAACAAACGCATTCTCTAGAAATGTTACCCAGACCCAAGGTCATCCATCCTGGAGCAGGGAGGGCTGGTGCCAAGGACATCCCTGTAGGGGCTCCGTGTGTGTTGTGTGTGTGTGTGTGTGTGTGTGGAGGGCTGGTGGCTGGGCCTGGGGACAGGACAGAGCCCCAGCAGCATCGTGTTTTTCTCCATCTGCCAGGAAGAAAGTGAAGAGCCAGGGGTGGGCGGGCACAGGGCCAGGGTAGGCGCTAAGGCCAGAGCAGCCGCCCCATCTCCCCTTCACCCCTCCTAAGGCTGCAGCGTCTCCTCCTTGGGTCTTCCCGGAGTCCCCAGCAGAGCAAGAGGCTCTTGGGCAGGGATCCCACAGCCCTCAGGCGTGTGCCCTTCTCAGAGCCCCGTGAGCCTCTGCCACATATCAGGCACTGTTCTGCAAGGGACACGGCTGGCTCAGATGTGATGGGGTTACAGGATTGAAAAGTTCACCTCTCAGGGCTCAATCTAGGCTCAATGAGGAGAGGTCCTGCCTGCGTCTGTCAGCTTGGACAGGTGCCCTACGCCCAGTCCCCCGAGGTTCCTGGGATGCGATCTGGCACCCGGCACTCACATCCAGCCAAGACGAGAGAGTCAGAAGGCTCCAGGAGAAGACGGATCGCTCAGTCTGGGTCCCGTGCTCCTCCCTGAGATGAGCCTGGGGGGGCGGGCTGGGGCCGGGGCCCTCTGAGTGGGGAGCCCTCCGTGCCAGGTGGACCTTGGGAAAGACGGGCTCTGTGCCCGAAGGAGTGGGATGCTGGCGGGCAAACCCGCGGGGCTGCACGGTCGGCAGCTCAGCATCTTCACTGGAATTCACACCGCATGGGGCGCCCACATCGCACACTCTGCCAGACAGCACATCTGAGTAGAAGCTGTGAAACTGCTTCATCCTGGGAGAAAAAAATCAGGAGGAACAGACTTTCCGAACTAGCTATTTGCCTTAAGTAAGGATTCCACCTACAACATTTCCTTGACGTGTTGCTATCACCACTTCCAATGAGGGCATAAACATCTCTCAACAGCCCTGGCCTGGGACTGACACTACGCACACCGACTGGCATGCACCTATGGAAGGAAGACAAAACCCAGAAACTTCTCCCTGCACCTAAATAGAATAGAGAGGGTAATAAACAAACACACCAGGTCGATTAGCAAAAAGAATTCTTCCGATTTGGACTCCAGGATTAGAACCGCCTCCAGACGTCAAACAGCATGGTAATCTGCAGTTGTCACATTGACTGCATTTCCTGTGACGCCCCGGTCGGTTCCCAACAGTTATACTTGCATTTATACAGAGTCACATATTTCAATAAATATAGCAGCCTTGCAAGAAAACCCCCAACCGCCCCCAGCATGCCAGGGAAGGTGCGTGTTTCCCAGGACAGATGACAGATGAGTTCATAGAGGACAGTGTCAGCCAGCCCTCCTGAGTAAAGGTGGACTCATAAAAACAGGAGCTTACAATGAAGTCATCATAGACTAACTCTGGGTCCTCTGGAAACGCCCTTCTTTTCAGATTGATGAAAAACAAGAAATGCCACCTTGCTTTTCTGGGTAGCAAAATCTTCATCACCATGGAGATCTAGCTCACGTCACCACTTGGGAAGAAAACTGTGTGCTCCTGTAATTCTTCTAATTACCGCTGGGCTCCAATGACACTAATTAACGGATAACCTCATAAAGCCTGTGTTTCTTTTTCCAAGATGTAACATTAGCCAGACCTCTCAGAATAATGTTAAGATTCTAGGATTTTAAACTTCCACCAGAACACGTATTATTTTCTTGGTAAGCAAGGAAGGTCTTTATATGTGACCGTGAAATAGTGTTTTATTTATACAGGCTTTAGAGGGTGCAGTTTCTGGACAGCTGTAAAGAACATTTATTTATTTATGTTTAAGAAATGAGCCAACCCGGCTCTCTAACTTGCTAAAACAGAAATGTTCATTTCTTAGGAAACTAAAACAGTGAGTTCCACATCAAGCCCATAGATCCTAATGCAAAAGAAGAGAATAATATTATTATAAGACTGGGCTTTTCACATAGCTTCAGCCAAAACACTTAGGTGGCAAGATCAGCTTTCAGATTACACTCTACTGAAGCAGATACTAAGGGTTTTAGGCAGATCCAACATGCCTTGGCGAGGTGTGCGAATAGGGAGATTGGAATTGCAGCCCCTCTCGTCCCAGACAAGCCCCACGGCCCCAAGCTGCTTCTCCAGCAGCTACAAGGCAGTGTGGTGTCACCCCTTCACCGAGAGGCACCTCGCAGCAGGTGCTTCAGACCAGCATCATCTGTTCGGCAGCCAGGACACAGGTTTCCCAGGGCCACTGGATTCTTTCACTTTAAAAGATCTATTTAGTTTTTATTAAAAGGTAACTAACTAAATACACGAAATGAGTCCAGCAGTTAAAGCAGTTTAGGAAGGTTTCTTAGCATTTTGTGAGAACATTTTGGACAGGGAAGTGAAGATGACAATTTCTCGTGAAATTTTGCTAAGGCTGGTGCAGGTTCCTGTCACCACTGGGTTTCCATCTAGTCCCTCAAAACAGAAAGCCGAGCGCGTCCCACCCCCTCACCAAGGGTCCCTCTTTGAACTTCTATTAGCCAGAAGTGACAAGTCAACGACAAACAACAACAAGCTGTGGCGATGTCCCCGAAGAGGACAGAGAACATCTGCAAAGGAGGCTTTACTGGCAAATCAGCAACTGCTGCCTGTGACAGTCAGATTCTCAGTTTTAACTAAGTTTCTAGGTAAATGGCCCGTGGTCTGATTCCGAAACCCTGAAACGGCCGCACCCGCAGGGCAGAGCCGGGAGCAGAGGTGCGGGAAGGGGGGCCGCGCGGCCGCTGTTTCCTCCTGAGCCGAGAGCTCCCGTGGGTCCGGGGTGGGGGTGAAGCGCCCGCCCCTCCAGAGCCCGCGACGCCTCCGAAGCCGCCCCTTCCCCTGAGGGAGGCGCCGCCCGCGGCCCCGTCCCGAGCCGGACCCGGGGTGGCCGGGACCCCCGCCCTACTCACCCAGGAGCAGCCAGAGGCCGCGCCGCGGGAGGCCGCGCAGGCCCCGGGCCATGTCCGCAGCCGAGTCCGCTCGTCGCGCGCCCCGCCGAGGAGTGAGCCCGCCGGGCGGCGCGCCGGGGGCGGGGGCGGGGGCGGGAGCGCAGCGTGCGGGAGGCGGCGGCAATGCGGCCCGCCGGGGATGGCGGGGGGGCGCCGGGACCCAAAGGGAGGGCCGACAGCGGGGGAGCCGGGCTGGCCAGCACCTGCCAGCGGGGCGCCGGGGCAGAGGCTGAACCTGCGACGCGGCCCGGCGCTCGGCGAGTAGCCCTGAGCGCGCGGAGCGAGCGCGGGGCCGGGACCCTTCCCGGGCGAGCGCACACTCGGGCTCCGGGGAGCGCTCCTGAAGTGTTTGACAAACAGACGCTTGTTTAACTAGACAGGGCATCTCCATGTCAACCCGGGCACCATCCCTCCTCCTCTCCCTGGGTTACAACCGCCCACTCCTACCTCGGGGGTGTGCTCTGCAAAAGGCCAAGGTGCAGGCACTGGGGATCCTGAGAGGACAAAACCAGTCCCGGGGCCCGAGGAGACTCAGAGTAACCAAAATAGGACACATAGGTCCAATGAGGAACTGGAAAGACAAGATGAGGAACAGGGTGCGGGCGCAGGGGAGGAGGTGCACGAAGGTCCTGGGACTGGAGGGAAGAGGGCTGTTTGAGGGGACAGAAAGGTGGCCCTGGTGGACTTGCTGCCGAGAATGGGTGGTGAGAGGCAGAGGAGGCTGGGAAGGCCTCATTCTGACTCTGCACTTGTGTAGAAAGAGAAAGGGCACATGAGAGCCCCGGGAAGCCTGAGGGAGCGCAGATTTCCCCAGCTCGCCTGCTCACGCCTGAACTGGGAGGCATCAGCCCAGCACAGCTGAGCTGACCTGGGCTCTCTAAGCTCTTCTGGTGGCTGCAATTCACCTTGCAGTGGTTCCTTCTTGTAACAAACTCTTCCAAGAACCCTGAGCAATTGAGTAAACTTACGCTCACGCTAAGGAATCAGCCACTGCCCCCTTAGGGAGGAGGAAGAATCACTAGCCCGAGAGCAACTCACATCTTTGTGGCTGAAGCCTCATACACGTAGCAGAGTGCCGCGCGCAGGATTCTGCGGTCAGTCCACGTGGGCTGACTCAACACTTCCCTCTGCTGAATGAAAGGGAACAGGGCCACCTGCTGTCGGCTCCGAGAACAGGCAGCAGCTGACAGCTAGGTGGTTGGGAGGGCACTCAGGGCCAGCATGCCTACAACCTGGGGGTCCCAAGTGTCCTGATAGGGGTCTGTGTCAGATGGTGGCGGAGGCCACATGCGCTCTTGAGTTGAGTAGCCCCTCTTCCGAGACCTTAGGAAGATACACCCCAGCGGGTGGCCTGGCCTCTCTCTTTATTCATTTAAGAAACATCTGAGCCCCAACTGTGTGCAAGACTGTGCTGCATAAACAAGGCAGGTCCTGCACTTCAGATGGTGGATCTCGTGAGGAACGTCCAGACCTAAGTAACATGAATGCTGTGACACAGGAACCACACGTATGGGGCCTGGTGCGCCTGGCTCAGCTGCAGTGTAAGAAGCCTTGAGGGCTGGGTGGAGGAGTGTGTGAGGGGCTGCAGGCCAGAGTAAAGAGCCAGTGACCGGGGACCAGGCCAGGTGGGAAAGGCACTGTTACGGGAGATGAGTGGGGCCCGGCCCAAGCCTGTGAACCCTATACCGGGGACAGCCAGTCACTGGTTAGGGAGAAAAGCGGGCGTCTCTGCTGCTCTCAGACTCGCCCTCCGCTCACCCTTTTGAGTCACCCTTTCCACCCTTGGCCTGCGGGCCTCCTTGCATCATCTTCTGGTCAGCTCCTTCGTCATTACCCCAGGTACCTTCATTAACCTGGGACCCCACTGGGGTCAGCAGGAACCATTCTTTGCAACATGTTCTTTGAGGCTCAACTGCAACAGGAGGCATGGGCTGAGCAGGGGAAGCCCTCTGCCTTTTCTCCTCCATTTTCTCACACTCACCACCCTAACAGACACATGTGCCTAGCAAGACAAAGTGTTATTTCTCAAGTTCATGTGCTTAGGAAGTTCACAGTTCTCTTGGGAATGCCAAAGCCAAGAGGTATGCACACCATGGCACTTTCTCCCCTAATGGTTTTCTTTTCTGCACCTTGGGTCTGGGTAAGAGATGCCCCAGTAATTACGATGGGTCTTCCCTTCTGCAGAGGTAGGAAAGTGGGACAAACTCTTTAACACTTGTTCCTGTAGCTGTGACACATATCTAAGAGTTGACAATTTTGCCCTGGCTAGATTTTGTCTGATGTATCTGTATTTCTAGCTGGTAGCATGGAAAATCATTCCTCTCCCTGGGCACCTCCATCTATATGGATGTTAGGTTAAACAATGGAAGAGTTGAGAAAATGGCCAAGTGCTTTACTGTATGCACAGCAGGGTTAAGGACACAATCTAGATAGTTCAAAAAGACCTGGTCAACTTTACTAAAAATTCAAAATTAAAAGAAGCCTTCTGTTTCCAGCCATGATGAAATAAGAGGGACTGGATTTACCCTCCCCACTTCAACTAAAAAACTGGACAAAACAGATCGCCACACTGGACCACAGGAGAGGGATCCCTAAGAGATGGGAAACAGCTCTATTACAAATACATAACACAACCACACTGAAGGGGATCAGGAATAAAAGACAGAACCTAAGTAAGTTTAGAGAATGATATTCTGACTGCACACTCTAAGGATAAAGACAAAAAGAACTTTACACAAATGCTGTACTGCAGGTAGTAAATGCTTCTCCCAGGGTCTGATTTAGCAATGCTGTCATGATTTGGTGTGTATGCTAGGTCTGAATAAACAACTACAGGTGTGTCTGGGTGCACAGACTGACAGAAATGCATACATTTCCTAGTTCTCTCTGCTGAGAGGGCCTACGACCAACTCCAACAGCAGTGAGCACATCTACTGACCAGATCTTGGTTTCTAAACATCATTCTCAAAGAAAAGGAAACACAGCTTGTTGGAGAAGTGGCTTATTCCAGGCCTGGGGCAGGGAACATATAAGATGAGCCTAAAATATTCTGTGGTGCCAGAAAATAAGCAAGTACTTGGAAAAGGATGGTGATTTTCAAAGACAAAGAACCCAACCCAAAGAAGCTCCTAATGCCTACAGCTGGAATCATCTGAGCGACAAAATAAGCAATGATAGTGTTATAACTCACAGAACAAAATGAACATCACTGAGTCCATAGTGAAATAAATAACTGAATAAACACATGGGGGAGAAAGGACAGGTTTTCCTTACGGAAGAATTCTAAGTAATAAATGTAGAAGGAAAGAAAGACATACAAAATCATCATTAGACTAACACCACAAGAATAACTGTTTCAGGCAAGATTGGCTGATGGATGCTAAACCAGTGAGCAAAAGTTTTAGGAGAAACAGATACTTACATACCATCAAAGATCTCTCTCAATTACAAAGGAAAAATAGTAATACAAACAAAATACAGTGGAGGAACCCAACAGAGGCCGCCATAACCAAGTGATGAAGGATAGTATCACCTGCAGGAGATGGATCATGTACCCCAGCTATGAAGTACTGAAGACCTCTTCTGTGGTCTTCTTTATCAAAAAATGCATAACCTCAATCTCATCAGGAGAAAACAGCTGATAAATCAAAACTGACAGGCATTTTATAAAAATAGCTAATCAAATACTCATCAGAAGTGTCAAGGTCATGGAAGACAGGAAAATAACTTAGGAACTGTCCCAGACTGGAGGGGATGGAGAAAACACAATAACTAAATACAATGTGGGACACTGGAGTGGGTCCTGAAGCAGAAAAAGAACATTAGGGGTTAAAATTGGTGAAATCTTAATAAGATCTGTGGTGAGTAGTATCGCACCAATGTTAATTTCCCAGTTTTGATAATTTTACTGTGGTTATGTAAACTGTTAACATTACAGGAAGCCCAACCAAGGGCATACATGAACTCTCTGTACTATTTTTGCAACTTTTCTGTAAATCTAAAATTGTTGCTAAGTAAAAAGTTAAGAGCGTATAACAAACACTTAATTTGAACACTGCTTGTGTGCCTATTTCCCAGAAGTTCAGTGAACACTGTAACCATCCCTACTTAGCAGTGTGTGTGTGTGTGTGTGTGTGTGTGTGTGTGTGTGTGTTTGGCGGGGGAGGGAATCAGGGAGGGAGAGGTAGGAAGAGAGAAAAAAAGAGAGAAAGAGAAAAAGAAGAAAAGGCTCTTGATCCAGTTATATCTGAATTAATTTCTGGAAGTGTCACTTACGTGAGTTAAGTTTACTTTTTTTGTGCTTTGGCTAGTTTGATTTGTGTTTCTATCATTTGTAATCAAGTACCCCCTAACACAGCAACTTACGGCCTGCTTCATTCTAAGAAATTTTCAGGCAGGTTATAGACGTTCATAGAAGAGAAAAAAAAGATAATCAAGAAAGGAGAATGAAAGCAAAACAGCAAGATACTACAACAAAGTCAGGGTAAAGTTACAACACAGAAAGATGCATCGCTGCACACTGCTTGATGACCGCGCTACCGGAAGCAGCAACCCTTGACACGCTCTTATATTGTAACAAGTACTGTGGCAAACGCTTTACTTTACTCCATGCCTAGGAGGGCAGATACTTCTTGTATCTCCATTTTACACACCAGACAACTGAGGCACAGGGAAATTACATAACTTGTCCACGGCTAAACACAGCAGACAAATTTGGGGCAGGAATCTGAATCAAGAAAATCTGGCTTCAGAACCTGCCTTCTTAAACAGTAAACTGTTAGAAATGATGCGCAAGTCTGACTCTCAGCTTCCTCGCAGGAACACCGAAGTTGTTTGTAATGATGTCCATAATATACATAATAATGACATTCTCTGATCTGTCAGGGGACTATCGCTATCAACCCTAAGTATCACGATGTTATTAAGATAAAAGTTCTATATAAATACGAAGAGGTGGTGGTTTATTTAATACTCATAGCTCACACCTACCTTATCTCCAAGAATCAAAATTCAGGCAAAGATACACTGAACCTATAAGCAGTCTTATACTGTTCCTAGCAGTTCTCTAGAGGTAACAATTATAGCTTTATTAGTGTTCTATTGCTGATGTAACAGATCACCACTAGCTTGGCGGCTTAAACAATACAGATTTATTATCTCATACTTCTGTAAGTCAGAAGTCAGAGACAGGTTTCACCAGGCTAAAATCAACATGTCAGCAGGGCTGCACTGCTGCTGGTAGCTCTAGGGGACAATGTTCCCTTGCCTTTTCCAGCTGCTAGAGTCCACTTGCAATCCTTGGCTCCTAGCCACCTTCCTCCATCTTCAAAGCCAGTAACAGTGGGTGAAGCCCTTCTCGAAATGCCATTTCTCCGGTTCTCTCTTCTGCCCACCCAGATAATCCAGGATCATCTTCCCATCTCAAGGTCAGCTGATTAGCAACCTTACTTGCTTCTGTACCCTTAACTCCCATTTGCCATGTGACGCATTCACAGGTTTGGGCATGAAGACTGGTCAGCTTGGAGGGCCACTGCTTTGCTGACCACAGGAGCTAACACTTATTAAACATTTTACTATATGCCAGATAGATACTTTGCAATAAGTAACAATGATCAATAATGAAAAAAAGTTAAGTCAATATATGCAGAACTCTGGCTGAAGAACTATTTTTTAAAAAAGAAACTACCTGTAATATTGAGCTTCTCAGTTACACATATTTCTCTCTTTGGACTAGAATTAACATTGGCATTAGGCAGAGCCAACTGGGAATTTTTAGTCCCACTTTTTTGGTGATAGTCTCAGGGTATTCTACAACATTCCAGGTCTCTGGTTATCTGCAAACACAATTACCTGTATATTCTATTTGGTACAGCTAAAGTGCTCTTTGGTGTCCTAGTAATACAGTATGATAGAAAAATGCTTCTGAGCAATAATTAAGTCTGCTAAAATTATCTGAAACTTTGCTGGTTGAAGATATTTGGAAACCTGGATAATTTGACCAGTTTTTTAAATTCTCTAACGATTTAATATAATTAACCAATGTCAAATTAGAGATCTTAGAGAATAAGATAAATATTGCTTTTTCACTTGCAGTTCCAAAGATTCATGAATTTCTCCAGTTTCTACATTTTACTTGGGAAGCTTAATAACAGTGATCAATTTACATGGTCATGGCTAAAAGCCTTTTGATCTAAAAGTTGCCTGATCTTTACATACCTTTAGGTTTTGAAGAGGACATCTTTATTTCAAAAAACCTCAAAGTTATAATTTCAAATGATCCTTTCTATATTTTCAATTACTAAATTGAATTCAGTAATTTGGTCTCCATGTATTCTAAAAGAGAATTCCATTGAATTAAAATCCTTTTAGAAACAAACGACTAGAGGTATACTTCTCATGGCTGCTAGTATGTTAAAAAATAATGTCTAATCCATGTTTCAACTTTATTAAAAAAGGTTACTCTGAATGTAGCCTTTTAATATAAATAAGCGTATGACTTAACAGATAGGAAGCAATCTCCATAAGTCTAGGGTTCTACTAACTTGATGTATGGCCAAAACTAGAGAATCATCTACTAACTTGATGCATGGCCAAAACTAGAGAATCATCTACTAATTTGATGATTTTCAAGTTTCATTTAATCGAGTCCTTTAAAAAAATTTTTTTTAAATTAATTAATTAATTTTTGGCTGCCCTGAGTCTTTGTTGCTGCACACGGGCTTTCCCTAGTTGTGGTGAGCGGGAGCTACTCTTCGTTGTGGTGCCCGGGCTTCTCATTGCGGTGGCTTCTCTTGTTGCGGAGCACAGGCTCTAGGCGCGTGTGCTCAGTAGTTGTGGTGCATGGACTTAGTTGCTCCGCGGCATGTGGGATCTTCCAGGACCAGGGCTTGAAGCCATGTTCCCTGCGTTGGCAGGTGGATTCTTAACCACTGTGCCACCAGGGAAGTCCCCCCTCAATTTTTTTTTAACATCCTGGAACCCAATTTCTGGTAGACGTTTGGACTGGGTCTGGTAATAACCGGAGACAAATTAATATACGAAATAAGCCTAAAAAGTCCATGAAAGAGGAAAAATTTGAAATGCAATAGTTTGATCTATAGCCTTACTGTCCATTCGTATTCCATATAAACACTGGTAGGTAATTTACACTTAGAAAATGCCACCAAACCTGCAGAAAGTATTAAATTTTACTATAGATTCTACCTTTATTAAATATAAGTACACCAAATATAAATGTTAAATGGGTAACTTTTAATCAAGCAATACCAACTAAATATTGAATGCTCTAAACATTGTAAACATCTGAAGAAGAAAATGCACATTTGTTCATCTTACTACTAGTAAAACTGCAACTTTAAACAGTATGTTACTTTTAAAAGTAAGCAATTAAAGAAATTTGTTAACAGATAAAGCATAAAATTAGGTCTTGAAAAGTGTTCCAATTTACACTCTAACCTAATATAACAGAACTTATTACAAAATGAACATAACATGGTGACCATTTAAATTTAAGTACTTTACCAAAGTTCACTCTTCCTAGTGAAAGCAGGGAAAATACATCTAAATGTTTAATACTAAAGTCATAAAAATGCATTAAATGTATCACAACAGTAATTTAATCATTTTGGAAACTTAAAAATATACATATTCCAAAATGTATACCTATAGACTCAGTTTATTTGCTATCCTATGGTCCAACATAAGAGTCTTAAGACAACTGAAAAGTGGAACTAAGAACTTCAGGTAAATTATATTTTTCATGTATGAAATAATAATAAACCTTTTCTTGGTCAATATTTAAAAAACTGATTTAACACAGAGTTTTAAAAATGACACCATTTCTGTTTCTGATCCAGAACATACTGCTTTAAGCCTCTAAGTAACAAGTTTGAAATACAAAGTTTATAAACATTAAAAATTATCTTTTAATTATATATAGAGAGATCTTTATATTGTAGAAACAACAGCTGCTAGATTTTAAGAGAGGGCTATATAAAGTAGAATATTATAAACAGCTAAACCCATTTACCAAGCCTATTTAATTGCATAATTTTGCTGTTACCACAATTTTTCCCTAAGTGCTGTAGAACATTCTCTGCAGGAGGGAACTCATGCTTTCCAAAGAAATTCTATAGGTGAAGAAAAGAAGGAAGAAATCAACAATAAAATGTGCTATGCTAAATCTAAAATTCCAGAAAAGTATATAGTTATCAGTACATTCTACTACTAAACCAACCATTGTAATTAAACCGATTTATATATAAACAAACATCATATATACTTATTTACCATTAAGTTCTACCCCTTGACTAAGCGTATCACTAAACTCAGTAAATACTCAGAAGTGGAACTGTTGGATCATGTGATAATTGTAGTTTAATATTTTGAGGAAGTGTCATACCATTTTCCACAGTGGCTGCACTATTTTACATTCCCATCAGCAATGCACAAAGTTCCCAATTTCTCCACATCCTCACCAACATTTATTATTTTCTGGTTTTTTGCGGGGATACCAGCCATCCTAATGGGTATGAAGTGGGTATCCCATTGGGGTTTTTTTGTTTTTTTTTTAATAAATTTATTTTTGGCTGTGTTGGGTCTTCATTGTCACGTGTGGGCTTTCTCTAGTTGCGGCGAGCAGGGGCTACTCTTCGTTGCGGTGCGCGGGTTTCTCATTGCAGTGGCTTCTCTTGTTGCGAGGCACGCAGGCTTCAGTAGTTGTGGCATGTGGGCTCAGTAGTTGTGGCTCGCAGGCTCTAGAGCGCAGACTGAGTAGTTGTGGCGTACAGGCCTAGTTCCTCCACAGCATGTGGGATCTTCCCGGACCTGGGCTCGAACCCATGTCCCCTGCATTGGCAGGCGGATTTTCAACCACTGCGCCACCAGGGAAGTCCCCCCCCATTGTGGTTCTGATTGTGTTTCCTTAGTGACTAGTGATAATGAGCCTATTTTCATGTGCTTATTGGCCATTTGCATATCTTCTTTGGAGAAATGTCTATTCAAATCCTTTGTCCATTTTTAAATTGGGCTTTCGTTGTTGAGTTGTAGGTATTCTTTATATATCTGTATAGATAAGATATATAGATAGGTAGATACAGATACATGATAGATATATAGCTATATTCTTAATATCCTTATCAGATAATATGGTTTGCAAATATTTCCTCTTATTCTGTGGGTTGCCTTTTCACTGCTGATAATGTCCTTTAATGCACAAAAGTTTTAAATTTTGATGAAGTTTAATTTATCTATCTTTTCCTTTGTTGTCTGTTTTTGGTGTCATATCCAAGAAATCAATGCCAAATCCAATGTTGTGAAGTTTTTCCTCTGTGTTTTCTTCTAAGAGTTTTACAGTTTTAGGTCTTACGTTTAGGTAATTTGATCCATTTTGAGTTAGTTTTTGTATACAGTGTAAGGCAGGAGTCCCCAACCTTTCTGGCACCAGGGATTGGTTTCATGGAAGACAGTTTTCCCACGGGGGTGGGGTGGGGGAGGGAGTGGGATGGTTTAGGCGGTAATGTGAGTGATGGTTTAGGGAGTAATGCAAGCAATGGGGAGCAGCAGACGAAGCTCTGTTAAGCTAGCAAGAGGCTCACCTCCTGCTGTGCGGCCTGGCTCCTAACAGGCCATGGACCGATACTGGTCCCCGGGGGTTGGGGAACCCTGGTGTAAGATAAGGGTCCAACTCTACCCCAGAGATTACAACTATATTTATCATAGTCTGATATCAACTGGTATGTGTAGAAAAGAATTAACATAGCAGGCCTGAGATGACAGTTATCCGTAGAAAGCCCTGCTTGCAAGGCTGGCCCTGGTGTCTAGGAACTTAGTTCCCACCAATCCTAGTAGTGACAAGAGTGGCTCACTGTGCCAAAACTGTAGAAACAATGTAGTTTGTGCTGAACAGCTGCTTTCCTTCTGAGAGTCTGGCACCTTTGGTACATGCTAGATGTTGGGTACCTATGTGCCCAGCCTCCAACAAAAATATTAGGCACTGAATCTCTAATGAGGGTAGACAACATTTCTTATGAGTTGTCATAACTCATTACTTGAGGAAACAAGCAGGTCTTATGTGACTCTACTCGGGGGAGGACTCTTTGAAGCTTGTGCCTGATTTCCTCCAGACATCACCCTATGTGCCTCTTCCCTTTGCTGGTTTTGCTCTGTATCCTTTCATTGCCATAAGTCATAGCCATGAGTACAACTATATACTGAGTCATGTGAGTTCTCCTAATGAATCACTAAGCCTAGGGGGTGGTCAATTTATATGCTACTATTGTCATACATGTTAATTATATTAGACCCTATAAAATACCATTATTCTTGTTTTATACAGTATTAGTTGATATAAACATTTTGATCTTCAGTACATCTGCATCTCTAACCTTTCATCTAAAATCACCTTCCTTCTTCCTAGAAAACACTGTTTCGTATTTTTTTTAATACAATGGGTCTTCTAAGTAACAAATTATCTTAGTTTTTAATTGGGTAAAAATATATTTATTTCATTTATTCTTGAAGGCTCTTTTCCTGAGTATAGAATCCTAGTTGGTAGAATTATTTGGTGGCTTCTGTTGAGAATCAGATGTCAGTTTAATTGTTGCACTCTTAACGTAATTTTTTTTCCCTCTAGCTGCTTTATAGATTTTCTTTTTGCTTTGAGTTTTCAAGAAGTTTTTTGTGTGTGTGTGTGTGCATGTATTGCCTTTTATTTCTCTTGTGTATCCCTTATTCATAAAGCTTTGGGGCTCAATACATGGTTTTGATTGACTTTCAGCAGCTTTGCATGGTGGTCACAAGGACCATATTCAGGCAGTTTTTCTGATGCACTGAAGTCTTACTTTCCCTGCTTGGGATTTGAAAGGGCTTTACTACATTTCTGGCTTAATTTTTTTCATCATTAAAAATTTTTTTTCAAATATTGTATCTGACCAATTTTCTCCCTCTTCTTTTTTTGGTTAAAACTCCAGTTGCACAAATAATTAGGCTTTCTTGGTATGTCTTTATGTTTCTTGCATTCTCTTTTGTGTTTTCCATCCTTTTACCTCTGTGTGTCATTCCATAATTTTTCTGACCTTTCTAATTCTCTAATTTGTCTAATATGCTGTAGAATCTATTAACTGAGTTATTCATTTAAGTAATTCTATTTTTTATTAATGGAATTTCCATTTTAAAAATATTTCCAGTTCTACATTAGAATTCTCAATCCTGTCTTTTGTCTCCTTGAGCATAATACATCTGAATTAATTAGCTTTTGCTGTGTAACAAATCACCTTCAAAACTTAGTAGCTTGAAACAATGACCACCTACTATTTAGCCTCTAATTCTGCCAGTTAGCAACGGGCTGGACTCATTTTGGTGATTTGTCTTATCTTGGTTGGGCTCACTCATGCATCTGTGGGCAGCTGCCAGGTTGGGTATGTTATCTGCTGATCTATGCTAGATTCTGTCCCATATTTAAGGGCAGCTGGCTGTAGGCTGGAATGTCTTAGCTATCCTCCATGTACAGCTGGTCCTCCATATCCGTGAGTTCTGCATATGCAGATTCAACCAACCTTGGATTGAAAATATTTGAAAAAAAAAAATTCCAAAAGGCAAAACTTGAATTTGCTGTGTTCTGGCAACTGTTTACAGCATTTATATTGTATTTACAACTATTCACATAGTATTTACAATTGTATTAGGTATTACAAATAACCTAGAGATGATCTGAAGTATACGGGAGGATGTGTGTGGGTTATATGCAAATATTAAGCCATACTACATAAGATATTTGGGCAACCTCAAATTTTGGTACCCGCGGTGGGTGGGTGTGGGGGGAGGTCCTGAAACCAATCCCCCACGGATGCTGAGGGGTGACTGTAGCCTCTTATCCTCTAGCAGGCACCCTGGGTGTCTCTATGTGGCTGCAGCAAATTTCCGAGAGAGCAGAATGATCAAGGGCTCTTGAGGATCAGGCTTGGGAATGGCATAACTTGTCAGAGCAAGTGAAAAGCTCAGCCCAGATTCAGGGGGTGGGAAAACAGACTCCACTTCTTGATCAGAGGAGCTTCCAAGTCACACTGCAAAGGGGCATGGTTAAGGGAAAGGAATAATTGTGGCTGTTTTTGCAAACAATCTATCACATACAAGTATGGTTTTTAAAAGTGTGTCTGGGGGATTCCCTGGTGGCACAGTTTAAGAATCCGCCTGCCAATGCAGGGGACACGGGTTCGAGCCCTGATCCGGGAAGATCCCACGTGCTATGGAGCAACTAAGCCCGTGCGCCACAGCTACTGAACCCCGTGCGCCTAAAGCCCGTGCGCCACAATGAGAAGCCACCGCAATGAGAAGCCTGCGCACCGCGACAAAAGAAAGCCCACGCGCAGCAACGAAGACCCAACATGGCCAAAACTAAGTAAATAAAATAATTAAATTTATTAAAAATAAAAGTTTGATAACTCAATTAGCTGGAGTCCCTGTGGGTAATTTCTATTACCTGGTGTTCATGCTAGTTTTCATTCATGTGGTCTTATTTCATTTATGATTAGTTATTTTTGATTGTATACTCTTATTTACAAAATTATTAGTATATGCAAAAATTTTGGTAGAAACAATTTGAGGCCTAAAATGATACTACCTTCTTCCAGAGGATTCTTACCTTCATTTCTTCTAGGTGCATGGCAGAACTAGTAACCCCAGATCATCTCAATCTAACTTAGGTTCTGAAGCTGAGTTACAGTCCCTCAGAGGAACTATCTACTTCTGGTTCAAAGTTACTCCTGGAGTAGGGTAACCCATTGGTGTCCCAACTCTACTGCTGAGGCCCCACGCCCCTGGCTTCAGTGCTATCAGAAGGGTCCCTTTAAACTCCTAGCTGCCCCACATGCAAACAGTATTGGGGGAAAGTGGTCCCAAACAATGGGCATATTTCCCTGAGACTAATCTTCTCTTACACTGGCCAGATAATTTATGGTATCTTGACAGTTCTCCAGTACCTTCAAGCAGATGTCTTTATATTTATTCAGCTTTTCTAACTGTTCTCCATGGAAAGTTGGCTTTACTCACCTGGACAGCTATAACTAGAAACAAATCCCCAACCATTATTTTATAAACAGGGATTCTATGTTTGTGTGTGGTAATTTAAAAATACATACACAAATTCTTTGATACACCTTTCTTCAAAAGCGTGGGCTGCACGTAGTGATTTGCATCTGATGGAATGTGGTAGAAACGACAGAGTGTGACTCCTGAAGTTAGGTCACAGAAAATACTGCAGCTTCCATCTTGCTCTCTCTCTCTCTCTGATGGCTCTTACTCTGAAGAAGCCAGGTGTCATGTTGTAAAGACACTCAAGCAGCCCTACGGCAAGGCCCATGTGGTGAGAAACAGAGGCCTCCCGCCAACAGCCATGGGAATGAGCCGTCTTACAAACAGGTCTTCCAGTCCCAATCAAGCCTCCTGATGACCACAGCCCAGGCCAACATCTTGACTGCAACATCACGAGAATCGCTAAACTAAAACTACCCAGCTACGCCATTCCTGAATCCTGACCTGTGAGCTCTGAGATGATAAATGTTGCTTAAGCCAAATAATTTTGGGGTAATTTAACATTACCCCAAATAGTTTTGCATTAATAGTTTACAAATACAGTATGCTTGTTTTTAGCTTCTATGTTACTTTATTATTTTCAATATAATATTTTTATTTCAAAAGAAAATGGAATCCATAGCTTAAAATGTTTACTATTTAAATATGAAAGGTATGACTGACTTACCTCTTATTGCTTCTTTTATACCTAACGGGAAGCAGAGTTTTCCAAAACAGAGGAAGTCATTCTCACAATAGCATTAACAGACAGGCCACTGAGAGAGCCTTTATGATGCATTCTAACCTCCTGAAGAGCGTTTATAATGTGATTTCTGTGCCAAAGGAAGACACGCATGAGCATCTGCCCTCTCCAAAGCAGCACATTCTAGATATGGCTACGGTACTGAAAGGAGCGGTAGTTTACTCACAACTTATAAAACCACTTAAAGTGCAATTGTAGTCACTACCTGCCAACTTTCGGATGTAGTTCAGCCAGTCTCTCCATGATCTTGGTAAAGCTACGCAGGTTCGATGCATTTGGAGGTACAAATTGAATAGGTGCATCAGGTAGTAATTTAGTGGATCCAATCTGTTTACAATTCTTCTTGACACCCTAAATAAACATTTTTAAAGTTTTATTTAAGTCAGTAACGATTACATAGAAATAATCCAGCTAATTCTAAATTTAAAAATTACAAATAGTAAAATCAAAATTCGTAAGATATTTACATTGATTTGGGATTAGTTTTTCTACCAAGTAATTTTACTTGAGATGTATTCAGGGCCATTTATTTAAAAAATGCCAAATACATGATGAAGTATAATATATGGGCTATGTCGAAATTAGCTTTTCTCAAACAGGATTCTCATCTGATCCACAGAACACAAAAAATGATGTTAACTATTTTCTCAATTTTCCCTAAGATAGGACATAACTATTCCATTCTAGGTGCGTAGGAGAGAGAGTCATTTGCTATATACAATGGATATCTTAGGCTTAGGACATGAAGGCTGAATTCTCTTACCCAACCTGACAGAGACAGGCTGGTCTACATAGTAATTATATGTACATATTTATATCGTATATTCTATATCTTATTTACTAAGTGTTCAATGTACACAAACTATATGCCCAGAACATGCTGGAGTGGGGGGGGTGGGGAAACTAGTGCTATAAAAAAGAACCTCCATCACTTATGTATCTTATAATTCAACTGAAGAGACAAAATTAAAATGATCAATTAATTACTATTAGCCATGCAAGTAGGATATAAATTATATGAAACCACTGTACATCCCATACAAGTTCAACAAAGGAGGAGCGGATACGTTCAAACCTAGATGAAACGTCAGGGTAAGATATACAAAATATTAGATCTGTCACATCAGAATAGTACATATTTTACTTATTTGCTTATTGCCTTATCTCCTTCATTAGATTTAAGCTCTGTAACAGCACAGATTTTTGTCTGTTTTGTTCACTGCCTCTTTCCCAGTGCCTACAACAGTGTACACAGTTGGTATACTGTTTATTGAATAAATAATTTTGGGATACAATAAGTTTAAATAGTAGTTGGAACCACAGAGAGGATGGGTTTCCCAAGAAAGAGCCAAACTGCTAGTAAATAACAGTAGCTACTATTTACGGAGTACATTCTCCATGACAGGCACTGTTCCAAAGAATTTTCTGAATTAACCTCATTTAAAGCTCACAACATTTGTGAGGCAGGAACACTTACCCCCATTTCATTTTTTATTCTTTTTAAATGACTTTATTTATTTTATTTATTTATGGCTGCATTGGGTCTTCGTTGCTGCATGTGGGCTTTCTCTAGTTGCGGCGAGCGGGGGCTACTCTTTGTTGCGGAGCATAGGCTTCTCATTGTGGTGGCTTCCCTTGTTGCAGAGCACGGGCTCTAGGAGCGCAGGCTTCAGTAGTTGTGGCACTCGGGCTCAGCAGTTGTGGTGCACGGGCTTAGTTGCTCCGTGGCATGAGGGATCCTCCTGGATCAAGGCTCGAACCTGTGTCCCCTGCATTGGCAGGCAGGTTCTTAACCACTGTGCCACCAGGGAAGTGCCTATCCCCATTTTAAAATAAGGAAGCTCAGACACAGAGGGCAGTAACTCGCCCAGCCCATGAGTAGGTAGCAAAGCCAGGTTATGAATCTGTTGTTCTTAATCATCACTACCTCTTATTATAGACGATAAATATTTTCTAAATGAATGAACATAATGAAAAAATGTTGAGAATCTGAGAAGAAAGGTGACAATAAACTGCTTGAAAAGTAAGAGTATAGTTTAACAAAGACAGCAGTAAGAGCTGCCCTGTCTACACACTCTAAGACAACATACTCCTACCCTAGCCCACGGTGCCCTATTTATTTATGACACATAACCTTCCCTCTACCAACTCCATGACCTGCTTCCTCAGCTAACAAGACCAAGAGTGGTGTTACCTGAACTCATGAACACCAAAATCATGCGCTGGATCAGACTCCCTGTCTAAAGAATGTGGAATTGGAACAGAGCAAACGAGTTAGTCAAATGATGACAGGAGCTTGAACTGAAAAGTACTGTAGAGTTAGAGTTAAGCAAAATAAAGCCTAATGGAGGAAGAGAGAAGTCACGAGCAGACAGAGAAAGCCAGTGTGCAGAGAGAAACAGGAGGATGGAGCTTACAGGCATGCAGAGGCAAGAAACCAGGGGCACTACCTGAGAGAGGCAGGGAGGAGCCATAGCTCCCAAATTTCCAGCTCACGCGCCCGTAGCCTGACTGCCTGTTTCCTTCCTTCCTATTGTGGATTGAGGTTATGCACCAAAAAACCCATCCTAAACACAAAGTGTCACTGAGATGAAAGGAAAAGAGATGAAAGGAAAAGTTGAAAGAAAGGAATGACCGGCACCAAATAGGCTAAGTGGTCAAAAAGAAGGTAGATAGGGCGAAAGACCAATAAAAATGTCATTAGTGACTATAGAAAGAGCACTGTAAATAAAATTTTAGAGACTGGGGTCAGATTATTAGGATGAAGAAGAGAAACAATCAAAGAAACCCAGACATTGGGTATAAACTACCTGGTTGGGAAGTTTGGCAGGGAAAACACAGAACAAATAAGGACGGTAACTTCAAAAGAATGAAAAGTCAAGTGAAAATGTGGTTCGGATTAAGAAGAGTTGTGCATAACTGTGAGTGGAGAAAGGTCTGTGAGTACAGAAATGGCACTAATGGTACAGAAAAATAATGGGATAACTCCAGGAATTAGGAAAGGATAGGGTAAAGGACATAGGGAAAAGAGATCCTTTTATCTTATGGAAAAAACCAAAATTCAGTTATTCAACAAATATTTATTCTTTCATCCATTTATTAAAAAGGAATTTTCTCTGATCTGTAGAGTCAAACTAATTCCAGTAAAAATCCAAGGACTTTTCTAATAGATAGTGACAAGCAGAATTATGAAATTTATACAGAAAGGCAAAGAGACTAGAATAGCCAAAATAAATTTTGAAAAAGAATGAAGTTGGACTTACTATTTCAAGACTTACTATAAAGCTATTATGATCAAGATAGTGTAGTACTGGTGGAAAGTACTGGTGGAAAGAAGAGAACAGAGAGTCTAGAAATAGATCCACACAAATATGGTCAATTTTTTTGACAAAGGCACAAAGATAATTCAGTGGAGACAGGATAGGCTTTTCAACAATGATGCTGGAACAATTCCATACACAACACAAAAACACAACCAAAAAACCAAAACCACCTCAATTCATATCCCACACATTATAAAATTAACTCAAAAGCTTTGTGACAATGGGTTATGCAAAGATTTCTTAGATACAACATTAAAAACACAAGTTAAGGGACTTCCCTGGTGGTGTGGTGGTTAAGAATCCGCCTGCCAATGCAGGGGACATGGGTTCGATCCCTGGTCCAGGAAGATCCCACATGCTGCAGAACAACTAAGCCCGTGTGCCACAACTACTGAACATGTGCTCTAGAGCCCGCGAGCCACGACTACTGAGCCTGTGAGCCACAACTACTGAAGCCTGTGCACTGCAATTACCAAGCCCATGTGCTGCAGCTACTGAAGCCCATGCGCTCTAGGGTCCTCATGCCGCAACTATTGAGCCAGCATGCTGCAACTACTGCAGCCCGCGCACCTAGAGCCCGTGCTCCACAACGAGAAGCCACCGCAACGAGAAGCCCACGCACTGCAACAAAGAGTAGCCCCCACTCGCCACAACTAGAGAAAGCCCGTGTGCAGCAACGAAGACCCAACACAGCCAAAAAACCCACAAAAACCCCCCCACAAGTTAAAAAAAAAAACAGCGACAAACTGCAATTGGTTAAAAATTAAAACTCCTGCTCTGAGAATGATACTATTAAAAGAATGAAAAGACAAAGTACAGGCTGGGAAAACGTATTTGCAAAGTACATACGTATCTGATAAATGACTTATATTCAGAATATTAAAAAACTCACAGAACTCAGTAAGAAAATGCATAAAGCTAAGTGAAAGAAGCCAGA
This sequence comes from Leucopleurus acutus, assembly GCF_964270905.1. Lineage (NCBI taxonomy): Eukaryota > Metazoa > Chordata > Mammalia > Artiodactyla > Delphinidae > Leucopleurus > Leucopleurus acutus. The sequence goes on along the minus strand of NC_139149.1, from coordinate 115,913,101 downwards.
CTAATAAGGCTATATAATATTCTACTCAGGAGATTCTTAAAAAGGTAAAATTATAAGAACAGAAAACAGAGCAGAGCACAAGAGAATGTTTTGGGAAGATGGAAGTGTTCTATACCTTGATTGTGATGATGGTTACATGCCTGTGGCATATGTCTAAACTCACAGACAGCAAAAAGAGCGAATTTTACTATATGTAAATTTTAAAAAATCTATGGAATGCCTATAGGATGCCAGGCATTTTGCTGCGCAGTGGAGAGACAAGAGTGAATAAGTCAACTTTATCACCTTCCATGTGGCGTTTAAAACCTCAATGTGGTAAAGATGAGAGCATGCATAGTAAAATGACTATATTTTATGGTTTAAATAATTATGAGATGAGGTTAGCTGTGAAAAAAAGAATGATGAAAGTGTTAGGTAGCTACTTATAGAGTAACACTATCCAAGAATAAAGAGATACAAAGACTGAAAAGCATTGGCAGAGAGCCTAGTTACAGAGAAACGCTGTCTCTGCGGCTAGGCCTGTAAAGATCTGTGCTTCCTCCAGGGACGACTGGGGTTGTACAAGAGCAGGCTAGGCCGGATCCAATGTTAGGCACAATTCAGACTAATGTCCTTATTCCCACTTCAAGACTGCTGTCCTGGAGTTACCTGTCCTTCAAAGCTACTTATCGCAGTATAGTGTATATATGAAGACCATTTAAGGGCTTGATCAAGAAAACTAACCTTTTGGTCAAAAGCGAAAAACTCACTGTCTTGCTCAGATCCCAGCTGCTGCCTCGGCCTAGTTCTAGGCAATCTAGAAACAGAGGAGGCTGAGTTGACTTCTTTGCTGATGTTTTTCTCCAAATTACTGAAACTAACTTTACTTCCATTTTTGGACGAAAGTGGTGATGTATATTCTCCAGGAGTTTTGACAAGCCGCACATTTACTGATTTCCCATTTATTTCTGTACCATTCATTTCCTTCACAGCCAGCTTCGCATCATTGTTTTTTTTTAAAGCAAGAGATGCATATCTAAAATATAAAAGCAGAAAACCAAAAGGTTCTTTGTTAATGACTTTAAATGGCCTCAAACTTCATTGTGTAACTACTGGCTAGCATATACCTTTGATAAGAATAACTGCTCTTAAAAATAAGTTACTATACTTACCTTGGGATCAGGAAGAATATTAAGATAACTAAATACAAAAAATTAAAGATGGGAAATAAAAGGTAGTTAGTATTTCTTCTGAATTATCACCTGTTAATTTTATATTAAAATGTAATGTAGGGCTTCCCTGGTGGCGCAATGGTTGGGAGTCCGCCTGCCAATGCAGGGGACGCGGGTTCGTGGCCCGATCTGGGAAGATCCCACGTGCCGCGGAGTGGCTGGGCCCGTGAGCCATGGCCGCTGGGCCTGTGCGTCCGGAGCCTGTGCTCTGCAACTGGAGAGGCCACAACAGTGAGAGGCCCGCGTACCCCCCAAAAAAAAATGTAACATTTGCAAAGCTGATATATGACACAGTTGCACAGATTAGTGTTCTCGGGACAACTGGTTATCCATACCAAAAAATTAAAATTAATCCCTATACACAAACATAACCTCCAGATACAGAGAAGGCATAAAGGTGAAAGGCAAAATTTAAAAACATTTAGCAGAACACAGAAGAGAATGTCCTTATGGCCTTGTAGTGAAAAAATATGCAGTCCAAACAGAGTTGGAAAATCTAACCAGAATTTTAGCCATAAAATTGAGAGAGCTGGGCAAGAGCCATCCTTCTGGAAGTGCCAGCTCCAGACAGTGTCAATGGAAGGATATACGCCAAGTCTGATGAGCAGTTGCCTCCAGAAGATGGGACTATGGATCAATTTTTATAACCTCCTTACACTTTTGTATTTAACTGTACTTCCTAAATTTCCACACAGAATGTATAATACTTCAAAGTAATAAAGAACCATAAAGTTTCTTTTTTTCCAAAGGATTCAACAAGACACTAAAAGAATCTTTCACATCAAGTAATACTCCTAGGAGTACACTACTTTAATATAACATAATATATTAACAACATATTAATTAATAGGTCCAAGAAAAGCATATGATCTTAAGTGAATCCATTTAAGACAAAATTAAACACTTATTTTTAATAAATTTCAACCCAACTACAAATAGGATCCTTTTTAATTTATAAAGATTTTCATATCTGAAATAAAGAGCTATCATTTTTTGTGATAAAATAGTAAAGGTATTTCCATTAAGCTATCACCATTCTTATTTGATACTTTTGAATGTTCTGATGTCACAAAACAGGAGGTTAACAACACACATACTGGAAATGACTATATGTAGATGATATAACCATCTACCGAAAAAATAAAAAAGGATCAACTAAAAAGTAATTAAAATAAAAAATAATAAAATTAAATATAATTTTCTGAGTACCTACTATATGGCAGCCTTTATTTCTACTGGTTTACTTATGTATCTCATAATAGTTCCACAGTAATGCTATGTAGGTACTATTATTATCCTCACTTTATAGATGAAGAGCCTCAGATACAGAAAGGTTAAATAACTTGCCCAAATGTATTCATCACGTTACTGACGAAGCTGAGACATGAACCCAAGACACTTGCTGTAGAGCCCATTCTCTTAACTAATGCACTCGACTGCCCCCATGAAATGGTATGAAACAAGATAACTGCAGAAAAATCAATAACTCTCCTATATCTCATTAGTAACAAGTTAAAAAGTATAATGAAAGAAAGATCTGATTGAGAACAGCACCAATTAATGACTGTAGCTATTTGTCAATGTGTATCCCTCTACTAGGCTGGGAAACCCCCGCGGGAATGGCGCCTGGCTTAATCACCACTGTGGTTCATGTTCAGTACAGAACAGACCTCTGTTAGAACCTACGGCATACCCAGTAAATGTACATTCACTGAATCTGGGAAACATACCTGTAATTAGGAGAAGAATCATAAATTGAAATGTCAGAAATTTCATATTTCTGGAAATGAGACCTTAAATCAGCCTAAAAGAAGATAAATAAAAGTTTGTGAAAGGTAGGAAAACAATCAAAATATGAACAATTAATAGATTTGAAAGTGAAGCTCAAAAAATAAATCCTGGCATACCTCAGACACTGAAGGGCAGAGCCTACCAACATGTATCAAGTAACCTTTATCTCTTCGTAAGGGTTCAACATTCTTCATTTCTACTTGAAGATAAACATACAACAGAAGATAATCATTATTTTATCAATATTTTTAAGAGAAAATGTGAAAATTGTTAAGTATTTCATTTTTTATTATCAAAAAGATTATTATAAAGTTATTAGCAAGTATCAGCACTAGGCTGAAGATTAAGAGCTTGGAGTACAGTGTCAAGATTTCTGGGCTTTAATCATATGTTAAAAACAAAGAGGTTGGACTGATTGATACTTAGTCTCTTGTGACTCAAAGATGGATCAATAAATAGGTAGTCCTGGCTGTCTGATGGAAACTGAGAAGCTTTTTCTGTTCACTATGTACCCCATACCTGCGAAGTGCCTGATGAGGGTTTAGAGGAAAAGAACGCCTGAAGGAATACTGATGTTGGACTAGAGTAGGGAGAGAGAATGGTGGGCCTCTATCTACAAACTAAATCTTGGATTTAAGCTTTTAGCAGACAGTTTTCTGAAAGAGAAATGAACATTTTAAACTGATTTACTCTTAAAAAAAAAATGACATCCAAATGGCCGATTTTCTCATTTTTCATATTTAAAAATATGGAATAAAATATTATTTTACAAACAGGAATAAAATATTAAAACAGTGCAATCCCCCAAAATAATACAGAAGATAAGCACTATTTTATAAATGAGCTAGGTTAGGATTTCTTGGTAAATTGTTAAGAACCAACCTAGTGTAAACTTCGGATCCTCTTTGTCTTGTACTATTTGATTTTCTTGTATTCCTGAGAAGTCAGCTCCAGTCACGTTCTCTTTAGCATCAAACCAGTCTTCACTTATTTCTCGGTAATTTGTGGAGTCTGAGAAATTGAACACACTTAGCAAGGAACTATGTACAATGTTTAACCGTGAGAAGTTATCTGAGTGATCTGCTTCCCAGTTTTACTTTAATTAACACTGATTCCTAGCTTATTAAAAGCCTTACTTTTCTGATTTTTAATTATCCTTTATTGAAGAAGAGATTTATCTTTACAGACAGAATAACAATGAACATCTTTAAAAACGGGTTAAGCCGTGCCGCAAGTCTTTATTTCACTAAATAAGGATCTTTCTCTTCTCATTGAGGACAAAACTAAAAAACAAAACAAAAAACCCATACAATTTACAGAGATACAAACTGGACAGAAAAAAGAATTTTCAAAATGGAAAACAAAAACCAGAAGAACAAAAGTCTGTATTATTATTTGGCATTATCAGATATATTAAGTAACCTTAAAGATATCAAGTAGATGTAACAAGAACATACTTAACATTCATAATCTGAATGATGCCATTCAATTAAAAATATTTACTTTAACTTAATAGATGGGCACGAGGGGTATTTTAAATCTTATTATCTGCTTTCTGGCAATGACACAAGACAAACATTTTTATACTGACCTTTATCATCAAGTTTTAGTTGACTAAAGTCTATATCTACGTCACCATTTTTTAAACCATCCTCTTTGGGTGATGTGTCTTGTTTAGGATGACTACTGTCAGGTAATAGAGACATCTGAGAATTAAAATAATAAAAACAACAATAATAAATAAGGAGTAACAGTTATTGCACTCTATGTGACAAGTATGCTTCACTGGCATTATTTACCCTCACAACAACAAAGACTATGAGACAAAGTCATTATCGACCCAGTTTATGGGTGAGCAAACTGAATCTAAGTAATCTGTTGCTTTATGTCTGTCACACAATGAGAATTATGATTTGAAACTAGTCTATGTATAGTGACTGTATGCGCTAACACCACCATTATTTAGCAAAGTGTGGCATCCACACACTAGAAGTACCTGAGATGATTTTTGGAGCTGCACATGTAAGTATTTTTCACATTCACATCAACAGTTATATATTTAATGTGTGCTTATATGTACCTTTCATTTATGGGGAGTGATATTTCTTTCTCATACATAATAAGTTACTCTTCACAGATAAATTTTTTAAAAGAGGAGAATAAGTTAAAAAGTACAAATCAAATAACATTACAGGTAACACCTGGCTATGAAAAATTGTGAAGATGAACATAAGTAGCTGAAATTTAGAAACACTACACTATACAATGCTGGCTTTCATGCATAACTTAATTTAGTAAGGTGGGTATTAAAATGTAATCCTAACAAAGTAGGTATTGTTTTAGAGCCAAAATTAAGATTATAAAAATGTTATATCTGCATCTTTTACTTTTAAAAAGATTTATTATTCTGCCCAAATAAGCAGGTTACATCATTGCTACCTTTACAATGATGAAAAAAATAAAATAGTGAAAAAACAAAACCTCTCCAGAACATTATATATCATTAAATGGACAAGTTGTTTAAGCAAACTATGTAAGAAATTTGAAGATAAAAAAAATCTGGTTTTAGACCTGTTAATTCTTTGTGGATAACTGAGATTTTGTTTTTTTAAAGAGCAGAACAATGGAATAAATAATTTGCTAAAATAATTTACTTTTAATCATTTACCTTAATAGAAAGGAATATAAATCAATCAAGTATTTATCTCACTTTTGGCTTTGGGATGCATCTTATTCTTTAAGACTACCCAAATAATAATATAACCTCAGGGTTAAGACTAAAGTCAGAAAGTAGAAACAAACTTGAGGGGACCTCCCTGGTGGTGGCCCAGTGGTTAAGAGTCCGCCTGCCGATGCAGGGGACACGGGTTTGTGCCCCGGTCCAGGAAGGTCCCACATGCCACGGAGCGGCTGGGCTCGTGATCCATGGCCGCTGAGCCTGCGCGTCCGGAGCCTGTGCTCCGCAGTGGGAGAGGCCACAACAGTGAGAGGCCCGTGTACCGCAAAAAAAAAAAAAAAAAAAAAAAAAAAAGAATCCGCCTACCAATGCAGGGGACATGGGTTCGAGCCTGGTCCGGGAAGATCCCACATGCCACGAAGCAACTAAGCCTGTGCACCACAACTACCGAGCCTGCGTTCTAGAGCCCATGAGCCACAACTACTGAAGCCCGTGCCTAGAGCCCGTGCTCCGCAACAAGAGAAGCCACCGCAATGAGAAGCCCACGCACCGCAACAAAGTGTAGCCCCCGCTCGCCACAACCAGAGAAAGCCTGCGCACAGCAATGAAAACCCAACGCAGCCATAGATAAAAATTAAAAAAAAAGAAACAACCTTCATTTTTCCTACTCCATTGATAATGGAATATAACTCATGTTTCTCTATCACTTCACTGTTTGCAGAGTGCTCTTACACAGATTGTTATCTGACAAACACTTCCTTGGGGGAACAAGAGAGATTAAGAAAATCTACGAAAGGCACTTAAAAATTATTTTCATCATTTCAGCAAAGGAGGAATGAAAACTTTGCCCTGTCTAAAATAAATGGGGGAAAAAAATAAATGGGATATTATTATTTTAATTATTTATTTATTTTTGGCTGCATTGGGTCTTCGTTGCTGTGCGCGGGCTTTCTCTAGTTGTGGTGAGCGGGGGCTACTCTTTGTTGCAGTGTGTAGGCTCCTCATTGCGGTGGCTTCTCTTGTTGTGGAGCACAGGCTCTAGGCGTGCGAGCTTCAGTAGTTGTGGCTCGTGGGCTCTAGGAGCGTGGGCTTGATACTTGTGGCGCATGGGCTTAGTTGCTCCCCGGCATGTGGGATCTTCCTGGACCAGGGCTAGAACCCGTGTCCCCTGCATTGGCAGGCGGATTCTTAACCACTGTGCCCCCAGGATATTATTTTATACTATCTCATGCGATGAAGGCATAACCATATTAGTTTTTACTACATTGCATTAACACGATGGGGGCCAAAAATTATGATTTGCCAGAGACACTCAAGGTTTATACCAATCGTCATGTTGAACTGTTAACATCACTTCCTTTTTTCATCCTCAGAAGTCTCCTGATCTGATGATAAATTATGTGGTCATCTCACCCAACATATACTACTGACACCCGTTTGATCAGGACATTACGCTCCTTCTAATCAGTTATATCCCTCAAATGGTAGTACACAAAATAAGCCAGCTGAGTGAAAAGAAGGATGCGAGAGCTTCTAAAAATTATAGTTTACTTTGTGCAAGCCATAAGATTAAAGATTTACACTTGATGAACTACTCTAAAAAAATCTCACTTGAGAGAGTGTCTTTTTCAGGCTTGAAGAACCATCAACATCACGTGTACTTTGATTATCTAGTTCAGAATCTGCTCCTGAAAAGCTAAACAGATAAACATTTCATTAAAGCATTTATCAATGTCCTGAATAAGGACCAAAATAGAAAACAAAGTTAACTGAATTAGCAATGTTTAAGATCTAATGAATTCTAAATTAGATGAAAACATAACTTACATATGTGATTCTTCTTTCATTAGCTGGAAAGAAAGAGAAGGGAAGAAAAAGCTTTTAGCGTAAAATGTTTTCTGTCTAAATGAAGTAAAAATTTTATTCCTAAAACATAAATACATACCCTGGAAGCAAAAGCAGAGAAGGTAGATAATAATTTTGATTCTATCGACAGTGGAGGCAGCTCTTCCAGTGGTATACCCTTGTTTATCTTTTCTTTCAAATTCACATATCTAACTTTCAAGTCTTCTAAAACTGTCAGTAGAGCTGATCCTAATTCTTTCTTAGTAGAATTACTTGATAAATTCCTGTTCAAAAGTTACATTCACAAAACTAAATTACTTAGGCCAAGCCACCCATTTAAAACTAATGTCAAATTATACACTTAATTCTAACTCTACTAGATCCCTAAAATGTTTTCTTTTAAATGTTTAGTAAAAGAAAATGAATCACAGAAGATGTGTTTTTCCAGGGGCAAGATAAGCAATCCTTGGTATACATATAAGCCAGACAGAATGTGGTCGAATGTCACGAAAAACCCTCCAACTGACTTCATCCGAACTTGGACTTTATAAAGAAAACCTGAATCTGTCTTTTTACTGGATTCATCATTCCAATGTGCACTGTTGCCTCTCCAGGAAATTACAATGTACTACTTTTTAAAGTCTATTACCCCTAGGCCAGTTAACAAACCCAGTTATAATCCACCCCTCTTCTGCCCTTTAAAAATGAAAACTAAAGAAATTTTCTAGAATAAACTTAAAGTTAGTGATAAATTTCTAGGAAGATACAGATTTAAAATTAACAATCACCTATAACTATAAATAGAGAATAACCTTTAAAAACTGTGAATCACTATGATGTACACCTGAAACATATAATACTGTAAATCAACTGTACCTCAATAAAAAAGCAGATTAATAAACAAACAAACCCTAACAATCACCTATTTAGTCCTTCTCTATTTTCCATTACAAGTTTGTAAATATCACTGCAATGGTGATGACACATTTGATAGTGAACATTTAAAAGGTGCAACTCTGCTTTGATGGCTCTCTGCATTATTTGCTGACAGCACTTTGATGGCAAATTCTTCTCCATCTCTTTAGAAAGTTGAGGTTCCCTTTGAAATAAAAAAATTGGATTAGGTAAGATTCCAAATATTTTTCTGTGTTGATGACATACCTCCAGAAACAGATTTAAGATTTCTTACATTTCTCTGTCAAGTTTAAATCAATTTCTACTAAAGATGGAAAGGCTGCAGAAAACAAGGATGTCAAGAGTCAATGCTAAATATCTTCTTTTTAGGACTTCCCTGGTGGAACAGTGGTTAAGAATCCGCCTGCCAATACAGGGCACATGGGTTCGAGCCCTGGTCCGGGAAGATCCCGCACGCCATGGAGCAACTAAGCCCGAGCACCACAGCTACTGAGCCTGTGCTCTAGAGCCCACGAGCCACAACTACTGAGCCCGCGTGCTGCAACTACTGAAGCCCGCGTGCCTAGAACCCGTGTTCTGACCACAATGAGAAGCCCGTGCACCACAATGAAGAGTAGCCCCTGCTCACCGCAACTAGAGAAAGCCCGTGGGCAGCAACGAAGACCCAACGCAGCCAAAAATAAATAAATAAATAAATTTATTAAAAAAATAAATATACTCTTTTTAGAATTCAAGAGAGTAAATAAGTCTCAAATTCATACTTCATTTTACCAAGAAAAGAATTCTAAAGTAAAGTACTAATTTATCCAGAATCAACAGATTTTTCAACCTAAATCAAGCACTGGTCAGCATTTTTAAAAGTTATAAACATTCTGGAGGGAAACTGTTTTTAAATGTTATCTTTTAAACAGAAAATATAATTTACATCTTTCTTAATAATAATAATGCTTATGTTATTATAAGCAAACATTTTGCTGTTATAACAAAAAGCTCCAAAATCACTACCTCTTTGAATGTTAATAGTTCTTCCCTTGCTAATACCGGCCACTTCTAACTATTCTCGATACATCTGCCTCTGGAAACCAACTCTTCTATTTAATTTTATAGGACTGGATACCAGATCAAACTCATTAGAAGAATAAAGGATGAATGAAGGAAAAAGCAAATGATCTCAGAGCATGAAAACCAATTTGACTTCTCAGAGACTTCTCCCTTTCCTCTCCCCCACCACCTGGTTCTCCATGGATGCAAAGTAAATTATACAACGAATTAAAATATCCCAGTAAAAGTATCTGTTTACTTCTTCAAACATATGATGTTTTCCAAATGTGCTATTTTGTTTTGGACTACAGGGGATCAAATGAAAGAAAACGAAAGTAATAAATCAGTGTGGGTTTGGGTTGGATAAATAAAGAAAAGATGCCATGAGTTTTTCTGAAGGAATTATTCAGACTGAAATCTCAGTAAGTGGAAAGCTTTAACATTCTACATTGTTCTAGTATTTATTTCTTTCAAGACAAATAGCTGAAGCAGATGATCTCTTCAAGTCACCCCTGGCTATTATTCTATATGGTTAAGTACCTACACAAAAAGCAAATTACTATTTTGATCATATGTCTGACTTACCTTTCAGAATGTTTCTTTAAGTCTGTGAAATCAAATGTTTTCCTTAATTCCAGGGAATCCTGAAAACATCATTTAAGATCAAATTAGACATATACAACAAACAATAATACATGTTGTATCTGGTAAGATGTAAAATCCAACTTCTGACTGACTTCGTGGCAACAGCTGCCAACAGAGAAGAAGAGCTGGGAGCAATCTGTTCACCTTTTTCCTTCATCCAGCATTTTCTCACAAAAGCCTCAGAAACCCCTGATATAATTCAGTGAACCAAAATATTCACATTAGCCTACAGTGCCTCTTTATAAAGTCAAATAAATTTTTATTATTAATCATATTGGTTTTACCTTATCCAGGAAATTTCCCTTAGGTTTTAAACTGTCAACGGAGACAGATTTCCCCGAAGATCCTTTTGTCATAGCCATCTGTGGGTCTTCATTATCTTGACTGTATGCCCAATCTGTGTTACACGCCACACTTCGTTTCTCACTTTGCCACTCATCAGGCCATTTTTTATTTATCATTGTTATCTCTGTGTTGCTTGATGTAGATACTACAGAAGATCTTGTGCTCGTCGCCCTGCTTGTTGTGAAACAAGCCCTAAAATCAGTGCTAACATCCACTGTTTGATTAACTGTGACTGTACAACTTGCTACATCTGTAACTGATTTGGGACATGGTCCTTCCATATGGTGAAAGCAAGCTTTACTTGTGGTATTGCCATTAGCAGCTCTTAGGGAGCTACCTTCTTCTATTGCCTGGTTATCTCTGATTGCAGACCTTGGTAGAGTAACAGAAAAATCTAAGGCTGGGTTAGGGGTGTTTTCTAGGCTTTTATAACATGCAGAAATTACTGAATCATCAAAAATAGAGGTCCAGGAACTTTGACGATCTTTATAGGGCTGGAGTAATGTCTCTAAAACTTTGTCTTGTGGTAATGTGCTTGGATTTTCAAGGTGCTGTAACATTTTTTTCTCAACAACTGAATTTCCACAAAAATCTTTACTTTTAGTTACTTGAGCCTTCACTTTGCCAGTATAAATTTTAGTTTTTAATGCTTTTTGAGGGTTCAAGAAACCACTCTTAGATTGAGATTCCTGGTGTTCAAGAGGACTACCCTTTAGTACAATTGCATCAAATACTGTGTGGTACATTAAACTAGTATCTTGTTCCATACACTTTCCATGTTTTGGTTCATGATATTCTCTTAACATAACAGAATTCTGAAATTTGGAGACGTGAGGTGAACCTTCTTGTCCATAAACATCAGCTGAATCTAAAGAGGTGCTAGAATTACTTTCTAATTTAACATGATTATCTTCTAGATTGCTAGCACAATTAACTCCATAACCTGAACTTCTTAGTCCCCAAAGTTCCAGATTAGATATGTTTAATGTTTTCGCTTGGTCAAAAGACAAATGGTTCTCTATATACTCCTGTTCTTCTGCGCTGTGATACTCCTGCTGCGAGTCATCATCTCGATCGTGCGTCTGCGCATCTCCAGAATCATCATCTGAAATCCTGTAGATTCTTTCCAAGCCAACAGTCTTATTACCTCGATGATTCAAAATATCAAAAGACACCTCCTTTCTTTTCTGCATTTCATAATCGAATTCTGAATTTAAATGAATAAGACTTTCATTCTTCAGTTTTGACTCTGAATGATGTATAGAGTAGGTTTCATTCAGGAAAGCGTTGTCAATACTACCTTCAAACTCACTTGACTGAGAGTGAGTACTCTCCATCTTAGTATTTGGACTCACAGTAACAGATGGCTCCAATAACTCTATTTTGTCAATATTGCTGATTTCTTTGTCATTAGCTCTTTTTTCTAATGCCAAGGAATCCCAGTCATAATCGAGAAAAGTCAATTTGGCTTCTTTACAACCATCAGGAGATAACAAATTTTCTTTTTGACGATTAGAAGGCTCATCTGATTAAAAAAAAAGGATAAAATGTTAGCAGAAACATTACAGAATTTAAACACAAGACCTCAGACGTAATCTGGCCTAAGCTCCTTCCAATGTAAGAATATACGTTTTACATTATCCATAACAAATATCCCTAAATAGTTGCTGCTATGGACTGAACTGTGTCCCCCTCAAAATTCATATGTGTTGAAGCCCTAACTCCCCATGTGGAGACAGGGCCTCTGGGAGGTAATTAAGGCTAGATGAGGTCATGAGGGTGGCACCCTCAAAATGGGATCAGTGCACTTATGAGAGAAGAGATACCACAGAGCTTGCTCTCTGTTTCTCTCTACCATGTGAGGACACTGCAAGAAGGCGGCCATCTACAAGCCAGGAAGAGAGCCCTTACAAGACCTGACCATGCTGGCAGCCCCGTTTGGACTTGCAGCTTCCAGAACTGTGGAAAAAAACCAAATATCTGTTCTTTAAGCCACCTCCATGGTATTGTGCTATAGTAGCCCCAGCTGACTAAGATAGGAGCTAAGATTCTTCTTGAACTCTTTCAGTGGCAAAGCATTTACTATTTAGAAGGCAGTCACTCCCTTTGTAATCTTTGGGTGCCTCCTAGTGTCCTAATATCAACCTTAGGCACTGTAGAAATAAAACGAAGAAGACATGGGTGCTGTACCATGCTGCTGATTAGGAGGTAAATGCTTAAGAAAGGAGAAGTAGATGTCAGAGAAAACTGTACATTTAAAAAGTGTTTTGAAACAAAATAGTTATTTTAGGCAAATTAAACAGCACTACAAAGTTAGCTGGGTGAAAAAACATGGCATTTTCAGGAAATTATAAGCCAGCTTGCCTGGAGTGAAATAGCTCTAAGGGAGTGAAAGGAGCTGTGAACAGAAAGAGGCCTTTTATGAGGTGTTAAGGAGTCTGGTTCTTATCCTAACACGGAGGACCACTGAAAGCTTCTTAAAAGGGTAGTCATGTGAATGCAACTGAGTTTAGACACCTCTGGCAACAGTAAGAATGAAGGCTTGAAGGGGGAGACTGAAGGGAGACAGACCAAGAGTACAGAAATGGGACTGGAAAAGAAGAGACTAGTATAAAAGTTCCACAACTGACAAGACTTGGTGATCAATTAGAAATGGTAGATAAGGGAGAGAGAGATTAGTGGCTTTCAAATACATAGTTTTTTTCTTTAAGAACACAATCAGAAACACGTTTTATATCAAGATCTAGCATATATGTGTCTGTATAAGTGAAACAAAAATTTTACAAAACAGTAATTACTCCAATTATGTCCAAAGTATTCTGCTATTTTCTAGTCTATTTCATTTTATTAAAAAAAAAGCTGATCACAATCAGCTAAGCTGACTTCATGACTCATCAGTTAGCTACCACCTGCTTAAATATCTTTCTAGGATAATGCTAAGGGTTACAGCTTGGTATTACAGATGAGTGGGAATATCTGGTGCTAAAGAGATAGGGACTTCACGGAAGAGGAGATTTAGAAGATGAAGAGGAAAAGCAAGGGGCTGGGGAGGGAGGTGGAGGGAGAAGATAATGAATTCAGTTCCAGGCAAGTGGAGTTTAAGGTTAGAGATAAAACACCCAGATGTGAATGTCTAATAAGCTGTTATAAATGTGGGGTTGGAGCTAAGGACAGTAGGGTCAGATGCAATTATAAATTCATGTGCTGATTGTGTTTTTCTTAGAGATTTGTATAGGAGTTCATGATATATTCTGGATACTAGGTGTTTGTTTTTCACATTTATAATATAAGTGACTTTCCCCCAGTTTACTGGCTATCTTTTTTTTTTTTTTTTTTTTGTGGTACGTGGGCCTCTCACTATTGTGGCCTCTCCCGTTGCGAAGCACAGGCTCCGGACGTGCAGGCTCAGTAGCCATGGCTCATGGGCCCAGCCGCTCCGCGGCATGTGGCTCCTCCAGGACCGGGGCACGAACCTGCGTCCCCTGCATCGGCAGGCGGACTCTCAACCACTGCGCCACCAGGGAAGCCCTATTGGCTATCTTTTAACTTTTTATAATATTTTGTCATGCCACGGGCTTTAAGATTATTTAGTTAAATGAATCAGTCTTTTCTTCTCTGACTTCTGGGGTTGTCTCCCTGGCCTTCCCTACCACATGATTATAAAAGTATTCTTCTATAACTTTCCAATTCTTCGTGTGGGTGTATGTGTGTAACATTTAGCCCCTTCACACGATGTAGAATTAATGCTTCTCTCTAGCATGAGGTAGGACTCTAACTTAATTTTTTTCCAAAAAGGATGGTCAGTTGTCCTAATACCATTTGCTGAAAAATCCAGTTTCCCGTCTGACTTGAAATAGCATTTTTATCACATTCTAAAGTCCTCTTAATAGTTACAACTACATGTATTCATAAGCATATAAAGGTTAGTCAGCTTGCTTTTTATGCCCTTGTTGATTATTCTCTCTTCTACCATTATGATAGAAAGAGAAATTTTAGATCCATGTGAAGAAAAAACATACACAACTTCAGCAGCAGAGGTCAACCTGCCCACTTTCTACTTATTACCCTGAAGGCAACTGTACCTGTCAGTAGTTCCTGAAAGCCTGCCTGGACAGAAACCCTCTCTTCTGGCTCACCTTCTCTCTCCTAAATCTTCCATTTACCTGAGAGATCCTATGTAGGCTGCCCATATTTACCAAAAATCACCTGAGTCATCTGTCAAGATAAAAACATGCTGAATCTTACCTTACTGGTAGGAAGGCTTAAGATGTAGCAACACTGGAGAGGGAACTATCAAGTCTAATTACATTTAATACCTCTTTCCACCCAGAATAAAGCCAACTGGACTAGCTTCTCACCTTTCTGGATGTTTCCATTACTGTGGTAGCCTTTACCAGAAGCTGTCTCAACCACTTCAGTGGCCTGCATCACTCAAGAACGTATATCCTAGAAGAAGTATAAATACTGAACTGTTATTATACTCAGTATTATATTTTAAAAACTATTAGAACAACAAGAATCTGACAAAGTAGTAATTATAGTCAAAGATTCTAATATCAAAGGCCTAATAAACAAAACTTGTAAGACATTTGAATAACTTTTTTTTAAATTAATTTTATTTATTTATCTTTGGCTGTGTTGGGTCTTCATTGCAGTGCGTGGGCTTTCTCTAGTTGGGGCGAGCGCGGGCTACTCTTCATTGTGGTGCACGGGCTTCTCATTGCAGTGGCTTCTCTTGTTGCGGAGCATGGGCTCCAGGTGCGTGGGCTTCAGTAGTTGTGGCACACGCACTCAGTAGTTGTGACTTGCGGGCTCCAGAGCACAGCCTCAGTAGTTGTGGCGCACGGGCTTAGTTGCTCCGTGGCATGTGGGATCTTCCCGGACCAGGGCTCAAACCCGTGTCCCTTGCAGCGGCAGGCAGATTCTTAACCACTGTGCCACCAGGGAAGCCGTGAGTAACTTTTTTAAAGGCGTGGACAGCTACATGAAAGACTGTATTATTTAAACAGACAAGACATATTCTTCTAAAATTTCCAAGGAACATTTAAAAACCGTGTTAGGCTACCCAAAAAGTCTTAATCCAAAAAGCAGAGTACTAAAGGCTACAATGTGACCCTATTTATGTCAAATCCAGTACAAAAATGTTTCCAAAACAAATTGTAGACTTATTAAAAACTAATGACATGGTAAGTCCCTACAATGAAATATCTTTCAGCAACAGAAAGGAACAAACTACTAATATATGTAAACTGGTGGATTAATCTCAAAAACATTATGCTGAATGAAAGACGGCAGACAAGAGATCACATCTTGTATGATTCCATTTAAGTGAAATGTACAGAAAAAGCAAATTTATAGAGACAGAAAGTAGATTAGTGGCTTTGTGGGACAGGGGATGGGAAGAGGGGTTAATGGTATCATTTCAATTTTAGCATATGCGCTGCTGAAGCGAGCACAGCAAGGGTTAACTGTAAATGGGCATAAGGGACTTTATCAGAGGGATTAAAACATTCTGAAACTGACTTACGGTGTGATGGCTGCACCACTTGATAAAGTGACTAAAATCACTGAACTGTACATTTGAAATCAGTGAGATATATTTCAATAAATCTGTTTTTAAAAAGTTAATGACAATGGTTCTTTAAACCCAGCTGCTACATGAGGAAGCCCAAGCTGGTCACCTGTCAGAAAACCAAGGCACCCTAATGGACACATGAGTGACCCCAGAGAAGACCAGCAGAAGAAATGTCCAGCCAACCCACAAAATCATTTTGAGCCTTCTGGCCTCTAGTTATCATCACTGTCTACACCCCTAAAAAGTTGAAGTACTTGTCAAGGGATTCTGGTGACCAGGTATTACAAAGGTTCCTGATGAGTTTGGGAAAAAAAAAAAAGAACTGATTTTGTTCTAATTCTCAATGAACTATTTCAATCGATGATCCTGAACAAATCCCCAAGTTTACTCTCCCTGTTCTACAATGAGAAGACATTATAAAGCAGAAGAACTCACTCCTTGGAGACTGTCTAGCTTTGAAACCTGATTTAGACACTTAATATTAACAGTGTGAAAAAAATTAACGACAATGATAACACGGGACTTCCAAAATATATGGGACCTGCCCAAAGTTATAGCCAAAAGAAGTCATAGCTTTAGATTCTTACTATTCATAATAAATGATTTAATAAGCAGTCAAGAATCTAGAAAAGAACTAAAGTCTTTATTTCAAAAAGTTGAGAATAGAATTATTTAAGACAAAAGAAAAAGTGACCAATTTAAAAACAGTAAAAATGATAACTAAAACCAAGAGCTATTCTTTGAAAAATGAATTAAATAGGTAATATCAGACAAATCTCACTGACAGTACTGAAACAAAAGCCAGCAATGAGAAATGAAGCATTTTAACAAGACATAAAAATGTACTTTTAAAAACTGAAATTGCTATATACACCTTTGACGGCTAATTTGCAAATTTAACCAAAATAGCCAATTTTGTAAGAAAATAGTTTAAAAAAAAACTTACAGAGGGCTTCCCTGGTGGTGCAGTGGTTAAGAACCTGCCTGCCAATGCAGGGGACACGGGTTTGAGTCCTGGTCTGGGAAGATCCCACATGCTGCAGAACAACTAATCCCATGCGCCACAACTACCGAGACTGCGCTCTAGAGCCTGTGCACCTACGCCTGTGCTCTGCAACAAGACAAGTCACTGCAATGAGAAGCCTGCGCACCGCAATGAAAGAGTAGCCCCCGCTCACCACAGCTAGAGAAAGCCCGCACACAGCAACAAAGACCCAATGCAGCCAAAAATAAATAAATAAATTTATTAAAAAAAGAAACAACTTACAGAAAAAGCTAAACAGAATCAACAATAGAAAAAATTGAACAGGCCATCAAAGATTTATCCTATAACAATTCCTATCAAGCCTACTAAATTCTTAATTCATCTGTATAAGCAAAAAAGTTCTAGGTCAAGTGAACAAAACTCTAACCTGCGTCATAAAAACAGAGTGACGGCCCCTCAATCAATTCCCAGACTTGTGTCAGTGTACAGACCTAGAAGCCCTTGAATGAAGGGGAGGCTGGGTTTCTTCTTCAGGAAGAACCTCAAATACACTACTAAAAATGTTCTTCCCTAAATGGTCCCTAAAGCCTTTTACTGGGGTAATTGTACATTGGGGAAAAGAAAATAATCAGGGGACTCCGGGAGGGCTCATGCCAGAGAGTGCTTCCCACAGCTTCTGCTGCCGGTGTCTTGTCCCCGTGGTGAGCCACAGCCACCCCCCACCTCTGCGGGAGACCCTCCAACACTAGTAGCTTAACATTTTAGGCAGAAGAGAGATGTGAAAATGCCTCAAGATAGATACAGTCTTGGCCTGCTGGAGAAATTCAAGAGTACTGTGTGATGGAAAATGAATATGGACATGATGGCTGGACCTGGAGCAGCTATCCTGAGCCAGCAGGTAACCTTGGTAATGGAGCTACATGTGAATGAGCAATCACACAGAAGGCGCTGGATCTCTGAGGACTCTGTGGAACAGACTTACCATATCAGCATTAAACTACTTATCTCTAAAGCCTTTCCCTATCCAAGAAATAAATTTTCGTTTTACTTAAAAAAAAGAAAAAAAGAAAATAACCACACCTTTCAGGAACACTGGCTCTGAACTGACACGGATTTTAGGAGACCCAAAATATCACTGTGGCCTTCCAGTCAGAGTAGGGGCTTATGGAGGTCAGGTGATCAATGGAATTTTAGCTCAGGTTCATCTCACAGTGCGTCCAGTGGGTCCCTGAACCCATATTGTGGCTATTTTCTCAGTTCCAGAACGCATAATTGGGAAAGACATACTGAGCAGCTGGCAGAATCCCTGCAGTGGTTTTCTGACCTGTTGAGTGAGGGCTATTATGGTGGGAAAGGGCAAGTGGAACCATTAGAATTGCCTCTACCTAGGAAAATGGTAAATAAAAGCAATGCCACATCCCTGGAGGGACTGCAGAGATCATCCAAAGATAACTCTTCTCCTTTTGAGAAACAGCTCTTGGCCTGCTACTGGGCCTTGGTGGAGACTGAACACATGACCCAGGGCCACTGAGTTATCATGCGACCTGAGCTGCCTGTTACGAACTGTGTGTTATCTGACTCACCCAGTGTGCACAGCAACTTTCCATCATCAAGTGCATCTGGTACATATACATATGTGATCAGGCCCTAGCAGCCCTAAAGGCACAAGTAAGTTACATGAAGAAGTGACCCAAATGCCCATGGCCCCCACTCCTGCTACACAGCCTTTTCTCTCCCAGGCTGCACCTATGGACTCATGGGGAGTTCCCTATGATCAGCTGACAGAGGAGACGACTTGGGCTTGGTTTACAGATGGTTCGGTGTGATATGCAGGCACTACCTAAAAGTAAGCAGTTGTAGCATTACCAGCCCCCACCCCTCAAGGGCATCCCTGAAGGACACTGGCGAAGAGAAACTCTCCAGTGGGCAGAACTTTGGGCAGTGCACCTGGCTGTTCACTTTGCTTGGAAGAAGAAATGGCCAGACATGAAATTATATAACAAACCACTGTGGCCCGTTGGTTTGGCTGGGTGGTCGGGAGCTTGGAAAGAACATAACTGGAAAACTGGTGACGAAGAAATTTGGGTACGTAGATAGACCTCTCTGAATGGGCAAAAGACGTGAAAATATTTGTGTCCCATGTGAACGCTCACCAGAGAGTGTCCTCAACAGAAGAGGATTTTAATAATCCAATGGATAGGATAATCGATTTTGTCGATGCCAGTCCGTCTCTTTCCCCAGCTACCATGTCAACACCCCGCGGGCTCACGAGCAACAGCACTGTGGTGGCCAGGATGGAGACCCTGCACGCACTCAGCAGCACGGACTTCCACTCGCCAAGGCCAGTCTGGCAAACTGCCAGCAGCAGAGACCAGTACTGAGCCCCCAGTATGGCACCGTTCCCCAGGGTGACCAGCCAGCTACCTGTTGGCAGATTAATTACACTGGACTATTTTCACCATGGAAGAGAACAGTGTTTTGTCCTTACTGGAATCGATGCTTACTCTGGATACAGATGTGCCTCCCCTGCATACAGTGCTTCTGCCAAAACCACTATCCATCGACTTTGAGAATGCTTTATCCACTGCCATGGTATTCCACACGGTAACGTTTCTGACGAAGGAACTCACTTCACAGCAAGAAGTGGGGCAGTGAGCCCGCGCTCAAGGAATTCATTGGTCTTACCATGTCCCCCACTATCCTGAAGCAACTGGCTTGACAGCACAGTGGATGGCCCTTTGAAGGCTCAGTTTCAGTGCCAGCTAGGTGACAATACCTTGTAGTGCTGGGGCAAGGTTCTCCAGAAGGTGGCATATACTCTAAATCAGCATCCAATATATGGTGCTGCTCCTCTGACAGCCCCAGGATTCATAGAACCAGGAATAAAGGGGTTGGAAATGGGAGTGGCACCATTCAATATTACCCCCAGTAATCTACTAGCAAAATTTTTGTTTCCTGTTTCCACAACATTATGCTCTGCTGGCCTCAAGAGGAATGCTTCCACCAGGAGACACGACTCCACTGAATCAGAAGTTCAGACTGCCACCTGGACACTTTGGGCTCCTCACGCCTCTGAATCAACAGGCAAAGACGGGAGTAACAGTGTTGGCCAGGGTGACTCATCCTGACTACCGAGGGGAAACTGGATGACTACCTCACAATGGAGGTAAGGAAGAACATCTGCGGAATACAGGAGATTCCTTAGGGAGTCTCTTAGTATTACCATGCCCTGTGATTATGGTCAATGGAAAACTAAAACAACCCAATCTAGTCAGGACCACTAAGGCCCGGACACTTCAGGAATGAAGGTTTGGGTCATCCCCCAGGTAAAAAGAATACACAACAGGTAGTAGTAGAAGAATGCAGTTATAAGTACCTGCTACAACTACGTGACAGGCTGCAGAAATGAGGACTGTAATTGTAATGAGTATCTCTTCCTTATTCTGTTATGAATATATATATGTATATATACATCTATTAAGTAAATACCTTTGTTTCCTTTCCTCTCTTATTCCCTTACTATGTAACATAAAATGTATTGACCGTATCAGTATTTAAGCTCTGTCAACTTTACATAACAGCATTTATGGAGAAGAGTAAAATCACTCAAAATTTCACCTCCACTTCTGAGGCCAAGGGATTAGCACATTTTCAGTTGTATGCATGATAGCTGTATCATATTAGGTGAAATTATGATCTTGTAATTGTCTTTATTTGGAGATTAAGCATGGTTTAAGGAGATGCGTATGGGTGCCAAGTTAACAAGGGGTGAACTTGTGATCGTTAATTTAATGTGTCAACTTGAATGGGCTAAGGGATGCCCAGATAGCTGGTAAAAAAATTATTTCTGGGTATGCCTGTGAGAGTGTTATTGGAAGAGATTAGCATTTGAATTGGTAAACTGAGTAGAGAAGATCACCCTCACCAGTGCAAGTGGGCATCACCCAATAGGTTGAGGGCCTGAATGGAGCAAAGAGGTGAAATAAAGGTGAATTTGCTTGAACTGGGACATCCACCTTCCCCGGCCCTTGAAAAGGCGACCACTGCTTTGCTTGGAATCTCAAGCTCCTTGTTCCACGGTCTGCAGTGTTCTTCTGGGCAGGAAGTCAGGCTACCCCAGGGCTCATGTTGCAGGTTTCCTTTCTTTCAGAAATCACAGTCCTGTGCTGTCCATTATCCGTCTGAAAACAGTTGTTTCACACACGTGGCCTAGTTTTCAAGTTGTTTTATGGCAACATGGTAAAACCAGTCTATTACTTCATCATGGCCAGAAACCTCATTATGCTTGAGAGTATGTTTTCTGACTATAGTACAATTAAGAATAACAAAAAGGACAATAACTTCCCAAATATTTGAAAATTAAACAACACTTGTAAATAATTCATGGAGAAATGAATATATCAACAATGGAAGTTAGAAAATAATTTGAACTAAATGATTATGAAAATACATCAAAATTTCTGAGATGCAGCTAAAGTGCTTACAGAGTAATGTACAGCGTTAAGTGCTTATATTAGAAAAAAAGGTTTAAAATTAATGATCTACCTTAAGAAACTAGAAAAGTTAGACAAAATTAAACCCTAAGAAAGTAGGATGGAAATAATAAAAGAGAGGTAAATAAAAAAATAATTATAAAAAACACATCCGAAGTTTTTTAAAGAGATTAATAAAATGTATAAACCCTTCACAAAACTTATCTAAGAAAATGAGAAAACACAAATTACCAATATCATGCATGATAAAGGGGACATCACTACAGAACCTACAAATTTTAAAATGATAATAGGGGATATAATGAACAACATGATCTGATAAACTCTACAACCTGAACATACTTCCATGAAAATACAACCTGGATGCAAGAAGAAATAAACAATCTGAATAGTCCCATATCTCTTAAGAAATTAAAACTGTAATTAAAACTTTTTCCTCACAGAAAACTCCAGATGTAGATGGTTTCACTGATGAAGTCTACCAATCAACTGAGGCAGAAATAGAGTCAGAATTCAATCCTAACCAAAGTCCACTAGAGAAATATGGATGAGGGACAACTTCCCAACGTTTTATAGGTCCAGTAATATCTTGATACCAAAATCTGAGGACACTGCAAGTAAAAAATAAAGAGACCAATACTTTTTATGTAGAAAGACTCATACATCCTGAAGTAATTTTTTACAAAACAAATCCAGCAACACATAAAAAGAATAATGCATTCTAATCAAATGAAGTTTATCCCAGGAATACAAGGTTGGTTTAACATTTGAAAATCAACTTATGTTATTCACCACAGTAAGAGAATAAAGGAGAAAAATCACATGATCATCTCAATAGATACAGAAAAAGAATTTGATAACATTTATTAAAACATAGAACCAGGGACTTCCCCAGTGGTCCAGTGGTAAAGAATCCACCTTCCAAAGCAGGGGACACCGGTTTGATCCCTGGTCGGGGAACTAAGAGCCCACATGCTGCAGGGCAAGTAAGTCCACAGGCCACAACTACTGAGCCCGCAGGCCTCAATTAGAGAGCCTGCATGCCGCAAACTACTGAGCCCACACGCTCTGGAGCCCATGTGCCACAACTAGAGAGAAGCCCGCACACCACAATGAAGAGCACGCACACCGTAATGAAAGATCCCTCATGCCGCAACAAAGATCCTGCAACTAAGACCCAACACAGGCAAAACAAACTAACTAACTAACTAAATAAATATTTTAAAAAAGTAAAAAACAAAAAACCAAAACCCTTAGAACCAATTCATGGTAAAAAGCTCTCAGCAAACCAAAAACAGTAAAGATCTTTCTCAATCTAATAACAGGTATCTACATACAAAAAAGCCCTGGGCTTCCCTGGTGGCGCAGTGGTTGAGAGCCCGCCTGCCGATGCAGGGGATATGGGTTCGCGCCCTGATCCAGGAAGATCCCACATGCCGCGGAGTGGCTGGGCCCGTGAGCCATGGCCGCTGAGCCTGCGCGACCGGAGCCTGTGCTCTGCAACGGGAGAGGCCACAACAGTGAGAGGCCCGCATACCGCAAAAAAAAAAAAAAAAGGCCCCAATTAACCCTAAAGCTAACATCATACCTGATGGTGAAAAATTCAGTAACTTCTGTCAAAAACAACACAGTTATTCTCTCACCACTTATATCTGACGTACTAGAGGTCCTAGCCAGTGCAATAAAGAAATAAGAAGCATACATATTGGAAAAAAAGAGGTAAAACTGTCTTTATTCACAGACCATATGATAACATACAGGGAAAAACCAAAGGGATATTCAAAGAAACTACTAGAACTAATAGGTAAATTTAGCAAGATTGAAGAATACAAAGTCAATGTACAAAACACAAATGCACTTCTATATTCCAGCAAGAAACAATTGGAAAATGAAAATTTAAAAACAGTACCACTTACAAAAGCATAAAAAAACATGAAACAGTTGGTGGTTAAATGTAATGAAAGATATACAAGACTTTTATATTGAAAACTACAAAACAATGATGAGAGAAATTAAGGAGGAACTAAATAAATGGAGAGATATACCATATTGTCAGATCGAGACTCAGTATTGTTAAGATCTGTTCTCTACAAATTGAACTATAGATTCAACACAATTTCACTCAAAATCGCAAGATTTTTTGGTAGCAGTTGACAAGTTGATTGCAAACTTACATGGAAATGCAATGAACCTAGAATAGCCAAAACAATCCAGAAGAAGCAATTTGGATGACACATATTTCAAGATTTACAAAGCTACAGTATTGGCAATGTAGTATGTTAAACTAATAGATTAAAGAACATATTATGAGAGGCAAGAAAGAGAGCCACTTGACTTTTAAGAAAGGGATTAATTCAATTCAATGTGTAAAGGAAGTTCTAAGGCATATCCTATAAATGGTACTGGCACAATTAGATTTCTGCAAGGGGAAAAAAATACTGGGATCCCTACCTCACATTATACCCAATAACAAAAGTGAGATGGCTCATACTTCTGAAGGTGAAAACCAAACCTATAAAGTTTGTCAAAGAAAACACAAGAGAACATATTCATGACGTTAGGGTAGGCAAAGATTTCTTAGAACACAAAAGGTGTTAATAAAAAAGTTGTTAATTTGAACTTCAGCAAAAATTTTTTTTTGAATTTTGTTTTATTTATATTTTTATACAGCAGGTTCTTATTAGTTATCTATTTTATATTCATGTATATATGTCAATCCCAACCTCCCAATTCATCCCACCACCACCACCCACCCCCCGCCACCTTCCCCCCTTGGTGTC
Source organism: Leucopleurus acutus (assembly GCF_964270905.1). Taxonomy (NCBI): domain Eukaryota; kingdom Metazoa; phylum Chordata; class Mammalia; order Artiodactyla; family Delphinidae; genus Leucopleurus; species Leucopleurus acutus. The sequence goes on along the minus strand of NC_139149.1, from coordinate 115,888,798 downwards.
CATATGCTTGTTCTCTACATCTGTGTCTCTACTTCTGCCAGGCAAACCGGTTCATCTGTACCATTTTTCTAGGTTCCACATATATGTGTTAATATATGATATTTGTTTTTCTCTTTCTGACTTACTTCACTCTGTCTGACAGTCTCTAGATCCATCCACGTCTCTACAAATGACCCAGTTTCGTACCTTTTTATGGCTGGAACTTCAGCAAAATTTAAAAACTTCTGCTCACTACTGAAAAGTGAAAAGACAAGCCAAAGACTGGAAGAAACTATTCACAATTTATATATCCAACAGAGAACTCTTACATAGATTATGTAAAGAACTTGCATAAATAGAACCTTTTAAAAAAAGACAATCTAATAAAAAAAAGTGGACAAAGTAGTTGGACACTTACTTCACATGTGCATAACACAAAGCATATGAATTGCACTTAAGTGTATAAGCAAGTGCTCAACATCATTAATCAACAGAGAAATGCAAATTCAAACCACCAAGATACCACTTCACACTCACTAGAATGGAAAAAAAAAACAAAACCTGGTAATACCTAATATTGTGAGGATGTGAACAAACTGACACTCACACATTGCTCAAGTGAATACAAATTGTTAAGACCACCTATCTTGGAAAACTGGCAGTTTCTAATGATTGTTAACCACATAACTACCCTATTACCAAGAAATTACATTCTAGTTTCAGGAATAAACACCCTTCTCTACAGAATCATTCTTTAATACACTATTCAATAATGACTGAATCCTTATTTGTTAAGTCATATGCTAAGTGCTGAAGACATGAGTTCTTGCCCTAACAGTTAATGATAAGCACACAATAAATAAGCAATTCCCAAAAGTCATGTGGGAGGATGGGAATGGAGCACATAAATCTTATTGTAGAGTACCTTTTCTCAAAGTTGCCTGACATATGAATCACTTGGGGCACTCTTTAAGAATACAGATTCCACAGCCTAATTTGGAGGCCAGAAATAATAGGAAATTTCTATAACCTGAAGATTTAGGGAAACATAAAAAGACCTAACCTAATCTAAGGCCTTCATGAGAAAGTGTCCTTTAACCTTTAACCTGAGATCGGAAAGAAGAGCAAGGAGGCGTTAGCTGTAATACGGATTATCATATCAATTTAGTATTAGATTTTTATATAAAGGATATAGTGTCACACACAAAATGCATTTGGAGTTTTTAAAACTGAGAGTTGTATTTAAAAAGCAATTAAAAACTAAAATTTTGGATTTCACAGATAATTAAGTAGGAAATAATATAGCATGCTTGTATTGACAAAGGTAAGGGAAAGCCTATAAAGAAAGTGACATCTATCTAAGCTAAATCATGGAGATCACGTAGCGGCTGGCTAGACTAAGGAGCAGGGAAGTGAACAGAGCACCTCAACCCAAGGGACAAATATGGGATGGCCCCAAGGTAAGAGAAGGGTAAGAAGAAGGGACAGGATAACTAGACTTATGTATAAAAGTGAACTCATTATTGTTGATGGTACACTCATTGAGCTAGGAAACTAGGAGGAAGAATACTTTTCTGTTCTTTATATTATTTTGATTTTGGGTAGGGAACAGTGGTGATGATGAGTTCATTTTTATACATAGTAAGTTCAAGGGCCTATAACAATTTGAAATAGATATACAGATGTAAAGCTTAGGAATTATCTGGACTGGAAATATTCAACTTTCAACTAATGTTTCAGAAATTCTTTTTAGCGGGTAGCTGAAAAGATCTGGCCCAATATCAAGAGCTTAACAGCCTTTTATTTATTTATTTTTTTACTGCGATAAAACTGGCTAGCAGTTGTTAACGTTTGGGGTTATGGACTTTCTGAAGATTTGATAAAAGTCTGAGAAAATGCACATACATACACATATAATTTAAAGGATTTATGGATTTCTATACTACATTTAAAAACTGCAAGTTTGGACTTCCCTGATGGTGCAGTGGTTAAGAATCTGCCTGCCAATGCAGAGGACACAGGTTTGATCCCTGGTCCGGTAAGATCCCACATGCTGCGGAGCAACTAAGCCCATGTGCTACAACTACTGAGCCTGCGCTCTAGAGCCCACAAGCCACAGCTACTGAGCCCTCGTGCTGCAACTACTGAAGCCCACGCGCCTAGAGCTCGTGCTCTGCAACGAGGCCACCGCGATGAGAGGCCCGCGCACCACAATGAAGAGTAGCCCCCACTTGCTGCAACTAGAGAAAGCCCGCGCACAGCAATGAAGACTCAAAAATAAAAATTAATTAATTAATTAAATAAAAATAAATTAAAAAAAAACTGCATTTTTGTAACTCCTGGCTTAAGAGATTTTATTTAAGTCAGTAAAGATCCTACTATAGGAATGCCAGGTAAATGTTTAAAATAAAGACTGGGTATAAAGAAAGCTAGTTTATCAAAATAACTAACATTAAAATAGATAAGGGGTTTTCTTACTTTTTGGACTCTGGTACTCTTCACATTCTTAAAAAGTACTGAAAACCCCAAGGAGTATCTGTGTACATTGGTAATATCTATTAATACTTATATTAGAAAGTAAAACAAAAATTTTAAATTTATTCATAAACACATTACTTAATATAAGTAACACTTTCAATTTTAAAAACATATATTTTCCAAAAAATTAGCGAGAAAAACATATATTTTGCAAATCTCTTTACTATATGCCTTTACAAGCTGCAGCCTCATTCACATCTGATTCTGCATTCAAATCTACCTTCAATGTTTTGCAAGCTTCATTCTTAAATATGAAGACACCCAAGTTCAATAACTTTGACAAAAGGAAAAATTTTAGTATAAGAAAAATACTTGCAAATCATATATCTGATAAGGGTCTATCACCCAGCATATCCAAAGAAGTCTTACAAGTCCAACAAAAAGACAACACAATTTTTAAAATGATCAAAGGATCTGAATAAACACTTTTCCAAAGAGAATATACAAATGGCCAATAAACATATGAAAAGATGCTCAACGTATTAGGTAAATGCAAATCAAAACCACAGTGAGATACCACTTTACACCCACCAGGATGACTATTAAAATAGAGAGTAAGTACTGTCAAGGAAATGGAGAAATTGGAACCCTCTTACAGTGCTGGTGGGAATGTAAAACGGCACAGCCATTCTGGAAAACAATCTGGCAGTTCCTCAAAAAAAAAAAACAACAAAAAAAAAACAGAACGACCATGTGATCCAGCAATTCCGCTCCCAGGCATATACCCCTTTTTATTCTGCTCTCCCAGCTCTCACTCATCAAACTATTCTCTCCTGTGTTTTCAATCCCGGAACCAAACCAGGAGCTGCTCTCCTCCCTCTGACACCTCCCTCAACCCTACCGGGTCTTGTCAGTTTTAACCCCTGACGCATCTTGGTCAAGAGACCGCTTACTGTTAACATGGATCCAGGCAATAACCCCCTACCCGGCCAGAATAATCTTTCCAGAATGCAGATCTGGTCAGTTCATCCCACTGCTTAAAACTAAGCAACAGACTATCACTGTTCTTTGGATAACGATTAAAGCTTTAGTACCGTCTGCAAGACACACCCCCCACCATCACCACCAACCAAGGGCCTGGGCTCTGCAGAAACCTTGGCACTTCGAGGGTTCCAGATGCACCGGCCACTGTGCTTCCTCACACAGGTTGGGCCACGTGCCGCACCTCCGCCTGCCGCACCCCGGCCCCCCCAACCACCTGCAATTCCTGCTCAACCTTCAGACCTACCCCCAATATCCGTTTTTTAGGGAAACCTTCCTGGCCCTCCACACAACATCAGGAACGTCCACCAGTTTGGAAAACATCCCACCCTTCTGCCGTCCGTCCCACATAGCAGGGTAATTAACTAATGTCCAGCGTCCGTTTCCCGCTCCGGACCGTGGCTGGTTGCTGCCGTACCCCGCGCCCGCTGCACAGGCCCCATTCGTATTTGTCGCAACGATACACGCGTGAGTGAATTCCCACCTTTCCCCGGAGAAATAAACGTCAGGTCCCACAACGCAGCTCGAAAAGAACTTCAGGCGCGCAAGTCCGCCTCGGTGCCCGCGAAGCGAGGCTGGGGGACCCGCTTGGAACCGAATGCAAAGGTACCACATTGGGGGATTCTGGAACTCCAAGGCCCCCCGACGAACGCGCAAACCCTGCGGACCACGGCGGCGCCCCCGGACCCTGCCCGCTTCCCCTTCCAGGACCCGCTGGAGGAGGCCTCGTTGGCCTCCTTAACGCCGCGCGGCCCTCGGCGCCACTGGGCTTCGCTGCCCCGTCCCCCACACTCCCGGCCTCCGCCCTAGCCTGACCACAGCCGCCGGCCCCGCCAGCCCGACTCCCCGCTCGTTGTACCTCGGACCCGCGCTGTCGCCGCAGCCGTGCGTGTGGCATCCCGTTTCGGCCGCAGCCTGAGAGGGAGTGGCGCTCCTCGTGCAGCCGCGGGTCCCGCCGGGTAACGGTCGTCCGCGGCCCGCCCACTGCCTGGCGAGGCGCTTCCATTGGCCGGCGCGCACAGGGGCGGCTCTGTGATTGGCCCGGCATGCGGGCCCGAAGGCGGGAACGGAGTCGCCCGCTGGGATTTTGCATTTCCCGTGGGCGGGGGGCGGGGGAGCGGGGAGAGGTCTGGCCCGCGGGCTCATCTCGCAGCAACGCCCAGAGAGGCCTTAAGTGCTCTGCAGCCCGCGACCTGTGACCTTCGACCCGTCTGGACGGCGTGGCTGTGCAAAGACACTGGAGGAAAAAAGTTGGGCGGCGCTCCCCGCCACCGCCGGCAGGGGCCCAGCTGGCCCCTGGTTTGGGCCCGGCGCCCGCCAGGTCCCGCGCCCACAGTGTCCGGACAGCCGGCCCTAGGACAGCTGTCCCCACCGACACGTGTCCCTTCTTCGTGTCTAACACAGCGTGTCCTCCCTCGGGCAGTCTTTTACAATATCATTAGCAGGGCCGGGGCTAGGGTGAGAGAATGAGGCATTTACTTGCCTTGGGCGCAGAATTTAAGGGGGCGTCAAAAATCTCGATAATCAAGATAAGTGATATTTTAATGCAGTCGTTGAAGGCAATTAAAAGTAATGAAAAATCTAAGATGGACAAAATAGCCCCCAAAACACTCCTAATTTTTCCTTCTGCCTCAGGCTCTAATATGGTTCCCCAAGGGACTGTTATCCTGTCTTTAAAAATGTTCATTTTTTTCATCATGAATTTTTTGCATGGATTTTGACCTTTGCTTAAATCATGTTTAAAATCGTTTCAGGTTGCATTAAAATCTTAGTTTTTTGATGCCATCTCCAGATACTCCCCACTAGCCCTGGGGCAGTGGGGTCCTTGCTTCTGGTAGTTTCTGGTGTCTGTGTGTGTAGTCTGAAGCACTGCGTTTGCTGCCAGGCAGCTCTTACATAATTGATTTGGGTCTTACATAGTTTGGATGTGAAGTGTGACGTTTTTATGAAATCTGTCCATCTCTTTGTGATTTAATGCAGTGATTTTAACCCCATTTCAGGTTCAGAATAATGGTATTTACACAGTAGTTTTTACTTGTTTTTTTTTTTTTTAAGTCAGGACAGTGGTTACTTTTCTTATTTTTTTGAAGTAGAGTTGATTTACAATATTGCGTTAGTTTCTGCTGTACAGCAAAGTGACTCAACTATGCATATAATATTCTTATGGTTTATCATAGGATATTGAATATAGTTCTCTGTGCAATACAGTAGGACCTTGTTGTTTATCCACTGTATATACAAGAGCTTACATCTGCTAACCCCTTTACGTGCCTTTTATGATTTGATTATTTTAACATTTCCTTTTTTTGTATCTTTTAAATATTTTAACATTATTAAAGTCACATGTATTTAACGTAGAAAATTCAGGAAAATGTAAAGAAGAAAATAGAAATTCCCTATAACCCTACTTCTCACAGAACCTCACTTTGGAGGCTACAAACTTGACATTATTCTGCTGAATTAGTCTTTTACTGTGTTGTAGAATCTGACTTTTAAATTTTATTTATCATTTTTCATCTGTATTAAGATTGAGCTGTAGCAGGTAGTAGACCATGAAAATTGTCTGTATTCTCTGTTCTGCCCCCATTCTCATAAACATTCTCAAACTCTCATAATGAGTTTGGTCAAAAACATTATGAAGGCTGTGATCAAAGTTAGTAACATAACAAGAAGCATATTTTCATTTATGAAAGGTTTAGAATCAGTCTTGTTAGTTCCCCAACCAGTGATTTAACCCAGGCCCCCTGCAGTGGAAGTGTGTAGTCTTAACCACTGGACCGCCAGGCAATTTCCAATGTTACTCTCCTTTTGAAAGTTGGGAAAATCATCTGTTTTCGTCAATTTGGATAACTGGCCTCTAGGCCTCTGAAAGAAACAGGAATGGTGGAACAAGGAAATTTTGATGAAGAAAAAAGTGAGGAGTGAGTGGTTCAGTGAATTAAGCTATGGTTTTGCTGATGGGCTTGTAACGTGGTGAACACGTTACACCTGAAGAACACATGAAGACCCTCGAGGTTGGTCCTCCCAAGCAGAGATGAGCCTTAAACACCCAAATTTGCAACTTCCAGGGCCTTCTGTAGAGGAAGAACGGAATCTTTCTCTCTGGACTGTGAAGTGTCGAGATATTGAAGAGCATCGTGGGATGCTGGGCTGCATCTGGAGGCCGACTTGGGAGCAGGGGACTCAGGCTAGGAACCCACACACTTGTGCCTGACCCTGTGGCTACAACAGTGATTCCTAAATTGTGCTCTGCAGAGTCCTGGTCCCAGAAGGCTCTGAAAAAAAAAAAAAAAAAACCAGGTTCCATGATCAAACAGTTTGGGAAATTGTACCTAGTCCATTTCCCTCTTAAGGAATCCCAGTGACATTCACAAGTAAATATTCCTCAACAAGAAAACCCATTGAATGTTATAACTGAGTGTTACCGAAGAATATTTATTTATAGAATTCTCTTTACTAACATTCCTAGGAATTAGTGGTTATAGTTGGGAAACACTGGACTTACAGTAATAGTAGTAGTCAGAATAATGAAGAAGCAACATGGGCTACCATTTCGTGAGTGCTGTGCGGCAGACACTGTTCTAAGCATTGAACCTCTGGTGCTGAACAAGACCTTGACCTCCCAGCAGAGCAGAATGGTTACAGGGGCGGGCTGGAATCCTATTGCTAGTTCTATCCAGGGCCCTTCATTTCATAGTTGTGTCCCTTTAAGCAAGTTGCCTGATTTTTCTGTGCCTGTTACCTTATTTATAAAATGGAGGCAGTAAGAGTGCCCACCTCAATGGATTATTGCAAAGATTAAATATGATTGTAGATGTAGGGGAGGTAGTGACATAATCAGATTTTAAAAAATTTTACTCTAATAGATGGGAGATGTGAAGAGCACTGAACAGAGAAGGCCAGGCAAGGGTAGTTTGCCAATGATAATGGCCTGGTCCAGAGGAATAGCTATGGTGATGGGGAAACGGATGGAATTGTGAGGTCTTTAGTAAGTAGAATTGATAGATCTGTGTGCTTGAGATCAGAGTGGAGGTGGGTGAGGGAGAGGAAGGGGTCAAAAATAACACGTGGGCTTCAGACTAGGCTGGTGGCACGACTGATGCTGCCTTTGTAGCGGTAAGAATCTGGGGAAGAGAATCATGCAGCTGGGGCTGGGGAGTGGGAGAGGGACAAGGAATTCAGTCTGTATCAGGAGGCCTGGCTTTGTAAGCTGAACGGGAGTTTGTATTTCTATACTCTGTTTATTTTGTAACCTCTCATTAAGTAACCCTTCCTGATGCTCCTCAATGCCCTTTGCTGGGCCCTCCTCCTTCACCCAACCCCTGTCAGGTTGTTTTTGGCTCTTCCTGTGCCCTCTAATTATTTACGCTTTCTCCCTAGGCAAGTCTAGTCCCAAGACTAGAAAATCCCCTCTTTGCTGATGACTCCCAAATCTACATCTCCAACCTGGGTCTCTTCCGCAAGTTCCACACTCAGTTCTCTGCCATCCTGGAGGGATGCAGGATGCCTTCCAGTGGAGGATGAGAGATGGTAAATAAAACAAAATCTCTTGTGTGGTAGACAGTGATAATTTGAGAGAAATGAATCAGAAAAGGGAACGGGAATTGTTGAGGGCTGGCAATTTTAAATAGGATGGTCGGGAAAGCACCTCACTGCTCTACGGCGCAACTGTTCTTATGTTTCACTAGCTTTGCAAGCTTGATGTGGCCTAAGTGGAACTCCTAAGCCCTCCTCTTTGACTTACTGTTTCTGTAGGACTACATTTCACTTTCACTGTTGCATCAGGTAAGATCTTACTGTTACGCTGTAGTGTGCATCTCAGGCACGGGGGTCGTTTCTATTATTACACATGAGCCCATCTGCTTGGTGTCAAGAGATTGATTCTGTGCGAATGATTTTTTCCTAGGTGCTCCTATAATATTTCAGTGTGTTTATCTGACTATTTCATGCAGAGAGCATAAGTTACATTCATACATATTAAATCATATTTGGTGAGTAACTTGAAACGCTTAGGGTTTTTTAAATTATTTTTTTATTTTTCGGCCACACCATGTAGCATGTGGGATCTTAGTTCCCTGAAGAGGGATCGAACCCGCGTGCCCTGCAGTGGAAGGGCAGAGTCTTAACCACTGGACCACCAGGGAAGTCCCTGTTGGTTTTAATTATACTTAAATTATTTTTCTAATTCTAAAATAAGCATGGACACACTTAGATTTAAAACAAAGACATGCTACTGATGCAGAATCGAGTGGACATGTAGAAGCTAGTGCTATGACTGAAAAAGTAAAGAAAAAAGAGACTGGGAGGAGGTGTGGTGTGAACTTCATGATGAATATTGATTTCAGTCTTCTGGGAAGAGCAAAATGAAAGCGTGCTTTGTTACATAAAAAATGTTTAAAGGGCTTCCCTGGTGGCGCGGTGATTGAGAGTCCGCCTGCCGATGCAGGGGACACGGGTTCGCACCCCTGTCCGGGAGGATCCCACATGCCGCAGAGTGGCTGGGCCCGTGAGCCATGGCCGCTGAGCCTGCGTGTCCAGAGCCTGTGCTCCGCGACGGGAGAGGCCACAGCAGTGAGAGGCCCGCGTACCGCAAAAAAAAAAAAAAAAAAAAAAAAAAAGTTTAAAGATAAAGCTGACAATATTAAGAGAAATTTTCAGCAAATACATAGTATGATGGTTTAAAAAATATGTCCACAAATTCTTTGATACTCTTTCCTTTAATATCTAGGGATGCTGCTCTACATCCTGCGATGCTCAGGACAGACACCCAGCACCCAGGAGTGATGTGGCCCGGACGTCAGCGGTGTGAGGCTGAGAAACGCTGGGTTACAGGGATGAAGAAAGCCAGCAACAAATTCCCAATAGCCACAGGAAAAGTTTTATTCTATGAAATGAATTTAAAAATTGTGTTCTAGCTTCCTCCGGATGAGGAAGTTTGTGCAACATGGATTTGCTGTGTCTGTAAGGATTGGCACAAGAGGTACCAAACTAAAGGTTTGACTTCCTTCAGAGCCACTGATTTGAGAAATACCATCTTCCCAGGGCTGGTGAGACAAGCAAGAGTCGCTTCTTCACCAACTGTGAGATTCCCCAGGCTCTGGTTTCCTCATCGGTGATATGGATTTAATAACAGCATCTACCTCTCTAGGGTTTTCATGAAAATCAAATGAGTGAAAATATGCATCTAACTACCTGCCGGGCATGTCTAAATGAAATATAAGTGTTTGCTGTCATTAGTGTTATTTGTGAGCCAGATGGATATTTCACTGGTTAAGCAAGTTTGTATTAAGATGTTGTGGAAGGAACATTAGAGGTAAGACAATGAAGTAGACGTTTCTCTTCTGCTGGCTGGAAGGACACTGCAGGAAGTGTCACTGCAGGAGCTCCTCTTTCTGGTTCCTTCTGTCGTGCTTTCTTCCTCCTTGTTTACGGGGCACCTGTGGTGAGCAATTCAGGTCACCCGGTGGTGCGACCCTCAACCAAAATTTCTCCCAGTCTTGGCCCAAGTTTTCCTGTCTCCTGATGTCAGCCCTCTGTCACCCTGTAACTTGTCTGCCCCTAGTGGGTAGTGGCCCCAACCCCTCCAATGAGGTCTCAGTCCCAGTTTGTCGCATTCTCGGGTTCTTTAGATCCTCTTTCATCCGTAGTAGTTAATCCCCTATTATGAGTTAATCATTCTTTATATTACACTTTCCCTGTTCCAATTACTGGGTGGTTTCTGTTTTTGGAGCGGACCGATACACTGCATTCCTGAAACAACTTGGAACGTTTAATGCTCATTAAGTAGAATTTCAAACTAAGTGTTTTGAAACCAATCATCCTAAAATTTGTTCTAACAAATCTTAGGTAAATATAGAAACCTGTGGGGAGTTGGAGCTGTCTGCAGAGTAGGTTTCCACATAAAAGCATTGTTTTTTGAATATGCAGCAGCTATAGCACGTCTGTGGCACTGACGTGTGGATTAGTGATTGGATAGTTTTATCTATGGAACACTCAAGAAGATCTGAATATCCTCGGCGCAAGGAGACCGAATTTCTCTTACCCAGTGAAATGTAGCTTTGCGTATCCCAGATCCAGACAGTGCTGGGGGACGGAACTTCGTGACCTCTAGCACTCTGCTGGGAATGTTTTCTTAATTATATATAATTAAGAAAGATGGAATAATTATATATTCCAATTCACGTCTAGCAGTCCACAATGGGTATAGTTATGGATGATGTCATCTTGGTTTGCACTTGCTAATATCCCGAAAAGCTGGCCGGCTGAACCAGCCTTAAGTGAAACCCAACGTGTACAAAAGAGTAACTGAGAATCAGCAAGTAGCCCAACGTCCTTTACTTTTGTCCTTGGAGTTACTGCCTCTACTCTGGTCTGTCACTTCTTCAGTTTACTTTTTATTCTAAGGCTGCTGATTCTTATAAGTGTTCTATTCTTATTCACTGTGAATACACCTTCTTTTTTAAATAGAGAAAGAAAAGTGCATTGATTTGATATGCTAAGAAAAGAAAAAGATGATGCAAAATATAGAGAACAATTAGGATGAAATAGAGAGCTTCTTTCTCAGTGGGAAAAAATAAAAACCACATTGCTGAAGTCTCTCAACGTTTCATTTTTTAATTTTTCCAATAGTACACTCTTTAAAAGAAGTTAACAACTTCAATTCCAAACATAAGGATTCAATAATGCGAATGAAAAGCTGTCATTTTCAGTGAAGCTGTTGCCTAATTACCCTGGAAAAAAGTATTCTTTTGATTGAACTGATGCAAAAATCCCTTAGAAAAGCTTCATTGTTGCCTGTAAAGAGTCTTCTTAAGGTCACTTTTACTTCTAGACCATCCCCCTTGTTTCTAGTGAAAGAGTTTTGCTTGGTAATGGCTTGTGGTTCCACAGTGTTTTGTGTATGAAAAGCGTAGACTAAGAGATACTACTGAAGTCGCTCAAATTGTAGATTCTGCCACAAAAGGAAGTCCCAACACTGAAACGTTTCCCCTTAATGTTCAGCAAGACACATGAAAAGAAAACTCAAGTCCCACTTTCATCTTTACTTTGATCACCATTTTAAATGGCGTGAAGAGGCTGCCGCACCGTCGGAAACAGAGCTCCACGGCCCCGTGTGCTTATTAAATGGCCTGCAGGTTCGGAGCGGCCGCCCCAGCCCCGGTTGCGGTCTGCAGACAGAGGCATCTGGTTGCTGCTGGGGGTCCCGGGGCTGAGCCGGGTGCTCCCCAGGGGTGTTCTCTCGGAAGCAGGGGAAGAAGCAGTGCTCCCAGACAGCAACAGAACAGCGCGCGAAACAATGCTCTCCATCCACCCAATCATTTCCTGTTCAGAGCTGGCCTTTACTGCTGGGACAAGAGGACACTCCTGTTGGCTTTCATTTTTTCCAGGCGCTTCACTAAGTGGCCGTTGCTCACCTCGAGCTCTTCTGTTTTGTCCAATGCAGAGCGAAGCTGGAAATCAAGGCAAAAGGCAGTGAGCTTGGATTCCAAGCCTACTGACAGACAAATTACGACCCAGACCCACCGAGACTCTAAAAATACACATATACCTACACGTGTGTATACGTGTATTTCTTTCTTTCTTTTTTTTTTTTTTTGCGGCACGCGGGCGTCTCACTGCTGTGGCCTCTCCCGTTGCGGAGCACAGGCTCCGGACGCGCAGGCTCAGTGGCCATAGCTCACGGGCCCAGCCGCTCCGCGGCATGTGGGATCTTCCCGGACCGGGGCACGAACCCGTGTCCCCTGCATCGGCAGGCGGACTCTCAACCACTGCGCCACCAGGGAAGCCCACGTATATTTCCTAATTTAAAAAGGAACACAAGGCACAAGATTCTGGCCTCATGAGTAACTAGGGAACCTTCCTCTTCTGAAATAGCTAGACCCCAGACAGGGCACAGTCTTGGGGATGGTGACGGTCTCACGGAAGGTGAGGCAAACGAACAAACAACCGCTGAGCCAGACCACCTGGAGGAGGCGATCCCCACAGCCCCGGGCAGCTGGCTGCTAGGGCTCTGCAGCCAGAAACCGAAGTGGGAATGCCTGAGGCCAGGATGACCGTGCCCGGGAACCAGGGCCACAGAGCCTGGGGGGCACAGAGCCTGGGGGGCACAGCAGGAGCCACATCAGCAGGGAGCTGCACGGACCGCAGGCAGTGAGGCAGAGTGGAGGTGCCCTAAGGCGGGGGTTCACAGCCCTGTGCTTGTGGAGACATGCATCATTAGAACAGAGTCTGCAGTTCTGCTTCTGATCCAAAACCCTCCAGGAGGGTGGGCGGGGTCCTGAGACAGGTTAAATGGCCCTGCCCTGCCTTTCACCAGCAGAGGCAGAAGCAGAAGCAGAAGCAGAAGCCCTTTCTGTAGAAATTTCCCCAAGTCTGGCCTGGAGTATAAATTCAAGTATATAAATTCAAATCAAGCATAATCTCATAAAACACCAAACACATGGTGGGACAAACCATTTGAGTCAACAGAAGCAATAAACAACAGAAATAGACCCCAAAGACTGAACATGTTTCAGTCCTCAGTGTGGAAAGCAGAACAGCTGTGTATGAAATCGTTAAAGAAATAAGGATACAATCAGCAAAGGAACCATAAACAAGAAACAATCAGGAATGAGAATACGAAACAAAAGGAGGTGAAATGGAAGATCTACAAAAACTGTACATTATGCAACGTTGGGAGGTAAGGAGATGGGGAACGGAAAAGACAGATGGTAGAGAAATGCAGAGGGTCCGTGAGAAGATCTGTTATCCTCTGATCAGAGTCCCAGGGGGAAGGTGGAGTCTAGGGAAGAGGAGTTACTGAAGGAGATCGTGGTTGAAAATTTTCCAAAATTTATTTAGAAAAAAGACCTCACAGATCAAAGAAACACAACATATCCCCAGCAGAACAAATAGCAGTAAACCCACATATTAACACATTAGAGTGAAGTGTAGAAAGTCAAAGGCAAAGAGAATGGCAGAGCAGCTAGAGAGGGGTAAAAAAAGAAAGATCACCTAAAAAGAGTTAGAATGACAGATTTCTTAGCAGAAGCCGGAAGATGGTGGCATGATAGTTGCAATCACCGTAGACAGAAAAACCACTGACAGGTGATTCTGGCCCTGAGCTCCTAATTGGCTGAACTACAATTTCCTTTACGGTGTGAGCACAGCCCTTCAGAGAGGTTTGGGCAGATGTGATAATGAATGATTCGGCCGCAGATTTCCCGGCGGTAAACCCTCCCTCTGCTCTCCCAACTAGAATAGCATTACCCATTCTTTTCCTAGAAATAGCCTAGAAAATTTACCTCTCTTTGAAGTTTCCGTTTTTCAGCCTTAAGTTCATCTTCTATCTTTTCAGCATTTTCAGCAGCCAGTTTATAACGTGATACTTGGCTTTCTAACCTTATGACCTGAGAGGAGAGGAGAAATCATGTGTGTAAGTTGATGGGCCTGTGTTCTTTCCCCGACTGCTTTACTATATTTGAGATCAAAAGGTATAACTTGATAAAATGAGAGAAAACACCATGACAATAGTTATGATCTAGCATTTGGGACTATTACATAGGTTCTGGCCACGCAAGCTATTTGTTCATATTTATGAGCAAGCCAGTACTGACACCTATCAGGGACTCATTTCCTCCCTGACCCTTGTCCCAAGTGTGGTTCCCGCCATGCAGACCCCATGACACCATCTCTCCCAGATGTGGGTCGATCCTGCAGAACCAGGCTGGTGAGGCAACGGCTCCACCAGGACCTCAGCTCCAGTCTAATCTCTCCCGGGGTTGGGGGGTGGGGAATCAGGAAAGGGAGGAGAGAGGCAAGGAACTCAGAGAGCGGGGGTGACGGAAGGCGGCTCTGGGGTGGCATCTGCGGCCAGAGACTCAGCCTGCCCTCAAAGGCGTGCTTCCGAACACGCATCACTTTCTAGGTGCGCTTCTCATCTTCGTCTCTACAAAAATTCCAAAAAGTTCCAGCCACATATACCCACAATGGAGGGGGCAAGAGTACCTGCTTGTATCTCTCCCTTCGGTTAGGACACAGTCTGTCCCAGGGCCCAGCACGCTGGAGGCATGAGCGCCCCAAATCTAGGGACCAGAGCGAGCTGCTGGGCTGGGATGGAAAGAGGGAAAATCCAGGCAAAAGGGACATCCCTGCATGAAGCGTTTTGTAATTAACCGATTTTTTTTTTTTTTTTTAAAAGAACAAACTGTCAAAAAAACCCCTAACCACATTAGGTACTTTCTGCAACTAACTTTGTCTATAAAGGATTAGTATCGATTATAACAGCCCAGATCCTAGTGATGACCTCTCCCTCCCCACGTCCTCTCCTTGTAGGAAATACACAGAGAGACTTGCTGCCTTGTTTACCCCCCTTAGGACCTTTTTTTGGTTCTAAAATTCTCTGCTTCTTTTTGTCCTCAGCCTTCAAGCCTTTCTAGCAAATAAAACTTCAGTTAATCCTCAGTCGGGCGGCCAGTGATTGCGTACAAGTGTGCACGTACATTTTGTTCTAATGCAGTTATCTCTTGCTCAGATTTTGCAAGTTTAAATTTGAGGTCGCTGATCTGTCTGTTGGCATCCCCTAAAGGTTGAAAGAGAAGGAAAATCTGTTAAGCTCTTGGGCTTTGAAAATGTTAAAACAATGGTTACTGGGAACCAAGCCCTTACTTTATAATCGTCGCCCTTGAGCAAAGAAGGCAAAGAAATGGTAGGGGGAAGGGGGAAGGGGAGAGAGATTGGGCCTGCTTCTGTCCCCGTAAGCCTCCTAGTCTACTGGCACAGAAAGATACCTTCCGCTCTCCCCATACAATCAGCAGATCCAAAGACTGTATTCAGCGTAGTAAACGTGGTTTCTAGCAGCACGTCAGCTGGTGGTACCTTGGTGTATGTTTTGGGTCACCTGTTCTGTTTCTTAGGCTCAGACAGAACCATCCTTGCTCTGCCCACCTGCCCATCCTTGTTCTAGCCCACAAGGAAACATCTTTGTGCTTCTGTACTCAGGGCTTTGGGGGGGACGTTGGGAACACCGGCCGCTCCTTGCCACGACAGTTTTTCTCCTCTCGCATTAGTACAATAAAAATCGCGCACGGCAAAGGGATTTCTTCTACAGGAGGATTGACATTTACTTTGCAGATCCATCACGTGCACGTCCGTCCCGTTTTGTAAGACCCCATCTTCTGGGTGCAGGCTGTCTAATCTGATATTCCTCTGTCTCTCTTCCAGCTGCCCTTTGAGTTTCTTAATCTGCAAACATCCACCAATAAAGCACGTTAATTTCTCGATTCTAAATGAGATGAGAGCCTATGAGAAAGGAAGCTGCATGTCACGTAAAAGCCCACACCCACTAAGCACGATCCGATGTTGCCTTGCAGTTATTCCGTGTGTCTCGAAGGGGCCAGAGAGACAGGGGTTCCGTAATGAAGCGGGAGAGAAATGTAGTAAGACATTACGAGCCACCAGGAAGATGGGGGAGTCTCTCCCGTTTCATAAAGGAACAAACCCAAATAAATAAATGAAAACCCTTGTGCCAGTGAGCACTCTTCTTAGAGAGTAACAGTAGTATACAGGATGGAAATGGAATTCTATTTACGGTAACAGGCATGCATTGTTTTGTAACTCTGGGCGAGAAGTTATTTCTAAGGTTGAAGTTCCTCTCGAATTCAGGAGATTTTCCGTAAAAACAGTTTTGAGTGTTTATCTACAAGTTCATAAATCAGTACACGATTCACCTTTGCTTTATTCACTCAAAAGCCAGGAAGGGCCACCTGGAGCCTTCCAGGCACAGCAGTGCTGTCCCCAGCGGAACCCAAACAGGTTGTAGGTTTGCCACCTGCAGAGAGCTGGCCTCTACACAGCTTTCTTCCCTCTGAGAGAGACACACGCACACAGAGTAGCTGGAATGGCAGTTAACAGCCGTGACTGTGGACTCTTCTGCTATGTAATGGGGTGTCTCCCAGCCCTCGTTCTGTTAACCTCTAATCTCTGCGGCCGTGTTGGAAGTCCCCCCCCACACCGACAGGAACAGAGCCGACCCCTGTGACATACAAACCATCGGTGCGCGCTGCTCTAAGAAAACAAGTACAGAGTTACCATGGACATGTGTTTTTAAAAGATCACAGGCACTTCATGAGAATCCTCCCACCACATTTAGTGCCTTAACCCAATTTTGAAAGAAATCTTCACATCTTGTAAAAAGCGAGGCAAATACCTTTGATTAGGCTTACGCGGGAAAATGAGAAAAATCGAGCTTCCTTAGAAAGTGATTGTGGAATAATTTAATACTACCCTGCATATGAAAAAGACCAAATAGGACAGCTGTGTAGCATTTCTTGAGGCAGAAGAGGTCAAGGAAGGTAAACTATAGTGAAAACAACTTGGATCAGCTGTAACAAAGAAATACCTGCTGGACAGGTGTGCTGACCACCGAGGGATTACAAAACTGACTTTTACAGGCCAGTGGAAGAGGAAGGGTGTTGGAATGTCTGGGGAACACCCTTGACTCTCAATGCTTAATCTAGGCCTTCTACATAAATCTTTATTGTAAGCAGCAATCCATGTAGCATGTACCAAACTCAGACCCTGGCCTGGCCTTGAATCTTTGGGACAATCTCTCGAAATCTGATAGGATTTCTAATGTTTTACTTGGATAAGAACATTAAGAACACTGGCTGGCTTGGTAATTATTTTCAGCCACGATGCATCAGGGGTTTCCTGATGAAGCAAGAAGCTAGAATGGGAAGGTTCCCGGTTTCAGGTGCCCCGTTTTCCAGAACTCGGAAAGTAATAAAAAGATCGTTACCTGTTCCAATAAGCATTCCCGTTCATCAACGAGCTTTTTCAACCTAATATCTAAAGAAATCAGAAAGATACAGGTTTAGGTGACTCCATGGACTGCCCCTTTCAGCAGATTGCTAAACTGAAGAAGGAGCATTGGGGTTAGTGAAACTGATGATGAAGGTATTATACACGTACCACGGCGAATGAGGCCACAGACAGGACGGGGGAGGAATTCAGCCAAGGGGGGTGAACTGCATCAACCTCCCACACATGCTTGTCTCGTCAGGGCAGCATCCGGCTGCATGCAACAGGCTAATCTTCTACTCTGGGTTAGCATGCAAGAGCTCTAGGGCCAAACCACACTGCAACACAAGATCTCACAAGGCTTCACGGTTTAACATCATTAGCAAGGTACAAACACACTGAGAATCGGGATCAAATATCACCAGCATTTTCGTTAGCCTTGACTTTCCAAGTTTCCATCCCACGAGCGCTGATCTTCCTTATTTCTCTCAAAGACTCACCACTGTCAGAGTTCTGACTCTCCTTACGAACCCTAAGTGTCCTGACAGCACCTCCGGTAACCCACTTTGTTGCTATTCTTTCGAGGAAGAATGCAGTAATAACTTAGGTTTCTGTCATTCTTCCCACCCCAGATACAGAAGTTTGCATATACGTAAGCACCTAGAAATCCCCCAAACAACTCTCTGAAGGGGCATTGAGTAATACGTTCTCCAGAGTACAGACAGGAAACCAAGACCCAGGGAGGATTTTAGGGGCAAAATCCTACACCAGTTTCAGGGCAAAATCAGGATGACGTGATGGTGGTGGGTGCTCATGTGTGCTGTGCCCTCACCGTGTGCCAGGCACTGTCCCAGCCACTCACACCACCTCCCGCGAAGCCCTCCAGGCGGGCAGTGCTGCCACGTCCCTCTTCTACAGATGAGGACCCAGGCCCAGCAGCTTTCCTAAGGCCCCAGGGCTGCACCCCTAACCCCTGCACCCACTGTTTTCCTAAACACAGCCCTCTGAGTCGGACCGGACTCCTGGCCTGAGGCTCTTCTTCCCGAGGCGGCAGTGCTCTCACACTGCCCGGGTTTTGATTAGCCGTGTGAAATGGAAATAATGCATACAAAGCGCACCTTTGTTTTCATTAAAAAAAAAAATCATCTGTCCACGTTCTAGTCCAAGTTATGTGTTTTCGCTAATTGTTTTTCCAAACATCCTAAATTGCTATTTTGAAAGGCACAATAACAACATAAATGAAAACAGAAAATGTTACGTATAAGATACATTTATAATCCTTCTGAGTTCCATTTTAATTTACATACAAACTGCTTCTGACAGATGTTTTATTCTGTCCCTTCCATAAATGCACCCAACACTGAAACAAAAATGAAAAATAAATTGAAAACCTGGCCCTCTTATTCAATATCACTTTTCATTTTATCTTGTATATTTTGTATTCCTATATACAAAAACCACAGGCATCATAAGAAACACTGAATATATCAGAAAGTGATTTGAGGCTCACATATCTATTTACAATTTTATTATTATTCTTCTATTAGAAGACTTCAGATATCTTAGACAGCAAGTAAAAAAAAATGTTAAAATGTAATGATAGTGCTAACAATAAAAAACAAGAGCAAGCTGACCTTTAGTCTTATAGGGAAAATAGGAAAAATGGAGAGAGACAAATGGAACTTTTAAGGAAGAGAAATTTTAAAGCAGAAGTGGAGAAGATGAAATAGTTTCAGGAAACTGGAAAAAAGAAAGAAGCAAAATTGTTTGACATAAAGAAAATAAGCACTGAAATAAGTCAGAGAAAGACAGACAGTATATGTTATCACTTATATGTAGAATTTGAAAAATAGAACAAACGAATGAATATAACAAAACAGAAACAGACTCACAGATGGTAACTAGTGGTTACCAGTGGGGAGAGGGAAGGAGGGAGGGGCAAGATGGAGCAGAGGATTAAGAGGTACAAACTACTATGTATAAAATAAATAAGCTACAGGGGTATATTGTACAGCACAGGAAATATAGTCACTATATTATAATAACTTTAAATAGAGTGTAATCTATAAAAACACTGAAACACTATGTTATACACCTGAAACGAACATAATATTGTAAATCAACTATACTGCAATAAAAAAAATTCAAAAGAGAAATGAAAATGAGTCCTGCTTTTTTTACAGTCTTAAAAGTCAACAAGTCTAACCTGTGAAGCGAACAGTGATGCATGACTGGTAATTACTGTGGTACTGATCAGGAGTGCTGCAAACCTATACTCACTAAGCAGCCCTGCTCACCGTTGGTCTCTAACACCCAAACGATGAGCATTAAAGAAAATAAAGTCACACTGTCTCGAACTCAGAGTTTTATTTTACACTGGGAAGTTAAAATCAATTGGCAATTAAATTATTTTAGTAACACTGTTAAAGGATTACATTTTTTAAAAATCTGTTTTTTATATATTAAATTCCACCACACTTTCTGGTGTGAACTTTAGAGACCCGTGAAACAAGAAACAAGAAAGGTGGCGAGGCCATACAGACCGTCACAGGGGCAGCAAGCCAGCCCCAGGAGCCGCAGCCCCGCTCCAGAGGGGCTTGCGTGTTGTGACTGCGTCTGTCCCGGCTGCGAAGGTCAACCACCAGCAACAACCATGGTCACTCAGCACTTACTCGCCCGTGCTTTACTGGGTCTGATCCACACCGCCACTCTCAAAGGCAGGTTCTAACCCCAATTTCAGAGAGTAAAATGAGACACGGTAAGGGTAAGTAGCTTACTCATAATAATATATTATCAGGAGGATAATTTTCATTCTGTGGGTTAATTTCACCCAATCCTGGGCCTCAGGCCTCCTCTCCCCGTTGCAGAGAAAGTTGCCTCCCTCCATATTCGCAAAGCTAATGATCAGAAGATTGACATCTCAAGAAACCCACTGAGTGTGGTCCTTTCTCTGCTCCCTCCTCGCACTGACTTAATTTGATTATAATCCATGTGGTCAGTTTTCAACTTCCCCAGGGCTAGCCTCCCATGCCAGGATCGCCCCTGCTTCCGGTAAAAGGCAGAACAGGGACAGTCTGCTCAAGAGGTCTGTACAGATGGCAACTCCCTACAGCAGCTGCTGCTTCAGGTCAGCCGAACAGCTGAAGCCTTTCATGTCTCAAAAAATTCGTTCGTCTTTGATGTAAGAGGGGCAGAGAGGGTGAAAGGGAG
The DNA here is from genome assembly GCF_964270905.1 of Leucopleurus acutus. Taxonomy (NCBI): domain Eukaryota; kingdom Metazoa; phylum Chordata; class Mammalia; order Artiodactyla; family Delphinidae; genus Leucopleurus; species Leucopleurus acutus. The sequence continues at coordinate 115,868,311 of NC_139149.1, read as the reverse complement.
AGAGCGGAAGAGTTTTTCTCCTGAAACACTGTCCTCCCTGTATGAGGTCAGCACACTGGATACGCACATATTCTGAACGGAGCACGCTCACACGCCCCTGCCTTTCCTTCTGGAGCCCGGACACTTGGAATGAATCTTACTGTTGTGTTCCCTTGTTTCGATGGCCATGGTGGCATGTCATACAAGGCGGTCTCCTAGAAAAGGAATCTTATCAATGGAAAACAGGAACCCTAAACTGTCTAAACACCCAGAAGCAGCATTCCAGGGTCCTAGTGACAGTGGAAATTTAAGTGTTCAGGTCATTAGGTTTTCCATTAATTGGAAATACTCAATGTGATACAAAGTAGTCAATGCAAGATATCCCATTCTTAAACACTCTTTTCAAAAATTTTACTGCTTCCCAACCTTTGTATGTTATAAAATAGCCTGTAATTCAAAATTCTCAGTTACCTTTCCCTATTTTTTACAGAAACTCATAGTTATACTTACATACTTTGGAAGGAAGATTAACATTTTACATACAGTAGCCATGCTCTGGTTTGGGGTTGAAAAATACCCCAGCTTTTTGATTTAAAGTATCAGTGATCGATGCTTTTCTCTGTCCTGCATTATAGTGAAACCTCAGTGGTCCAGGTTCCTCTGGGGCTGGGGCTGACAGGTCACCATTTGATTCTTTTCGGAGTCTGAACTGTTTGACACTGCGATCTTTCCAAATTGCCTTATGTACTTCCACGCCTTCCTACACTGAATATACCAAAGGTAACCATTTCTCGATAATTCAGGGGCCTTCACGTGCACATTAATTACTGTGTGGGGCCGTAATATCATCTCGCCCTCGGAGCAGAGTAATTGGTGTGCATAACGAAGGCTCTTAGATTATCAGGGATGGTTTGGTTCTTCAGAATCCTTATCTTCCTTTTTGCTGACTTTCCAATTCTCTGTTGCTTCCACTAGAGGTTGGGTCCTATGTGCTTGTTCATGGGCAGAGCACCTTCCATATAGGAAGTGATCTTACATGTCTATTGATTAAATGAGGGATGAACACTTGAGACTGCTGGCTGGCTGGCTGGAGGGATGGGAAGCCTATAGTAATGCCCTTAAATGTGCTGTTGAATAACATGGGAAAGAAAGGAAAGAAGTTAAAATGGTTTGGTGATCTCACCACTGAGTGAGTTTGGCTGTTGAATCACTTCCCCAGAGGCCTTTAAAAGTAGGAAGGAGAGCTGTTCCCAATGTACATTCCGGTATGAACGCAGCTTTGCTAAAGTTATAGATACCAACTTTAAAGTCCTTTGCAGCCCTTGGACTTGATTCTCTAGCAAGCCCCATAGTTTTCTATTTATATGGCACAGTGGAGAGAACTGATCAGTCCCATTAGCCTCTGCTTCAGGACACTTATGCAGAAATAGTCAATGTTTATTTGAAATTCTCATCATCCTCTTCGAAACATTCTAATAAGCATTGGCACCTGTAAGCAACGCAACAAGATGGCGACCTTTCTCAAGTGGGCTCTTCATCACAACCACAGACCACAGGAGATTCTATGAGGAAAGATCTTACTCAAGGATGGTCCAACACTAGTCCCAGTCTAGAGGCCGGGAGAGAAGCTCTTCACTACTGACAATGGATATTACGCATGAGTCCTCCACAGAACCCCAATTGGGAACTAGCAACCCAGAAGTAGATAAAAGTAGATTAAAGATGATATGATGTAGCCACAGTCAGAATTCAAGTAGCACAAGAGTGATCACAGGCTTGTAAAATTATAAAATGTTTTTATTTCAAATTTTGTTGAGGTATTGGTCATTTTTGCACTCAATTATATCTTGTAACAATAATACGAAGTCATATGATCTCATAAAGTGTCAACAGCATTCAAACTGTACATTCCCCCGTAATTTTAATATTCTATAATGGTTTTTTATTTAACTTTACAATTATTTTTAAAATGTTTCTTTATATAGAAAATATATATCTTGTTCAGGAAGATCAAAACAAGAAATTTCTGGTAAGAATACACTGAAAAACAACAAATGAAAATATTTATACCAGATACCAAGTGATTCGACTATTTAAAATATCCCATTAGAGTCTAATCAGAAGTTTGCACAAGAATAGCATCTTTTTGTCTTGCTCTACTGAATAATGATTAGACAAATACAAAGAGAAGTAATTTTAAGGTTAAAAACATAAATTTTAGAAATGATTCTCCCTAGCCAAATACTGCAGTAGGAAATGCAATTACAACATGTATCTCTTCCAGAAAAGAATTAAAAAAAAAAAAAAAAGAAGTCTTTGCATCAAATGACTTTGGTACATAATTGTCATGAAGTCAAAATCTCCTACAAAATAAATTCAGGTATCCTCAAGAATGAGATCGAAAAGTATTGGTCTGAGATAAAATACTTATATGAGGTAAAGGCAAGTAAGCTATCCCTAGTGCCATAAGATGTTTATTTGCTATCCCTAACATGATTAATTATTGTCCTAACATGCAAATCTCATCACTCAGTGACCTATGTGCTGTCTGGCCGTTTATGTACTTTTTAAATAAAATACCATACAGGTTATACTATACATATCAAGATCAAATATGAAAGCACATACAGTTAAATGAGACACCTTCATTTAAATCATGCTCATAATGCGGAAATCTCAGGATGCTATTTGGTCGCTTCAATTAGATGTTGATACATTTGGTCAAGAATATGCACATTCATACCAGCTTAAGGCCAAAGCTAAATATTTTGATGCTGATTTTAAGCAGAAATAAAACAGTGTACATTATTGTTTGATGTTCTCGGAATGCTCTCCATTAGAACTAACTCCAATAACAGAAGTGTCCTTCTCATCTGGGTGATAACCTTAGTGATGAAATAGAAATCTACAGGTAACAGTCTACAGCTTCAAGGATTAGATAACTTGGTGCATTGGCATTCGGTGCGTCTATACCAATCTAGAACATTTTCTGTGTCTCACCGGTGGAGTCTCTCACAGTTGGACTTGCTGTGCAGTCCTGGTCCCCCCCTAAGACCCCGCCTCAACCTACGACAAGGCACAGTCCTCTTTGTTTCTGCCCTTCCCGTGTCCACCTGTCATCTCTTCCTTGCTTTCTGAATTAAAGTCCCCCACCTCGCCTGCTGGTGCCACGTCATCATTTTCTAGACTAACGCTGTCTGAAACCTTCCTGACTGTGTGGCCTCGATTTTCTGATGTCACACGCTCTCCTGTGCCTTTTGTTCGACAGGCATCGTTAACGTCCTTCGAGGGACCTTCATGTTGGAGCGGGGCGCTGCCTGGCACTTCCTCATTGTCTGGACCTGGAGGACGGCTGGGAGCAGTGCCGTCTTCCTCAGCATCATCTTTTCTAGCACCTTCCTCTAATTCTTTATTACTGGCACTGGTGCCTGATGACTGAACTGTATTATCTTCAAAATCCAACGTGTCTCCATCAGCTACTGCTTTCCTTGTCTTAGTGTTTACGCCAAAATCGTCTTGCTGAAGTCCTCCATCCAACTCAGTTGTAGGATTTTCTGGCCCATCGGTGTTTTCACTGCTTCCTACCGCGGCGTCCTGTTTTGGGTTTTTAGTGACCTCATTTTGCGCGTCTACAACTGGCTTTTTGTCAGTAAGTTCTACCTGCTCTTCTTTCACTTCACTTAAATCTGGGTTTTGAAATGTTAACTCTTTCTGAACATCTTTGGTTTCTACAGGCGCTGGTGATTTTTTCTTCTTGTTTTTCTTTTTCTTGTTCTTCGTTTTCTTGGGCGATGAATCCGGTGCCTCTCCCTGTTGGTCATTCTTTTCCTCATCGGGCTCTTTCACATCTAGGGATTCGCTTTCAGCATCTACCGTACTTGGACCTGTCACCTCCTGAGGGCTGCTTCTGGCTTCTGGAGAACAAGGAATGGCTTGGACTTCCAGCTTGATGGGTTTCTCATCCCTTAATTTTCTTCCTTTACCCTCCCCTTCATTGTTCTCCCCACCTACCTCTGTGCTCTGAATCGGGACCTCCTTGGGCTCAGCTACTTCCCGGTTGGTGAGTTCTTTCTCTGAATCATGCCCTGAGCTTGGGTCCAAGCCTTCCGGAGCATCTACCTCACACTTCTCACGGTGACTCACTGTGTCACCGATACCCCTTGGAGGACTTGAGGTTACTGTGCCCACCTGCTCCCCCAACCCAGTGAGCCCTGCCTCCGGCACAGCCTCTGTGGGGTTCCCACTCTGCTCCCCAGTGTCTGCACTGCTCTCCCTTCCAACTTCAGATATTTGCAAAGAAGCACATTCCTGACGTGGTTCTACGCTAATCTCTTCCACGTTGGTTTCAAAATCTTCCTGTTTTTCTTTTTCCCACTCTTCTGCAGATTCTTTACTTTGGTTTTTGGTATTCAAGGCATTACTGCTGCGCTGCCCAATCCCAGGACCTGGGATTTCACCATCTAGTTCACTGTTTATGACCTCACTTGACTCAACCTGCTGTGTGCTCTCAAAGAAGGAAGTGTTCTCCAGAATCTGGCTTTGAACCTGTTCCTCGTTCTCAGAATTTACTAACGTTCCTGGGGAGGGGGCACTGTCTCCAGAGGTCTTCTGGTCCTCGGCAGTGTCACCAGGATGTAACACCTCTGTGTCCACACAGTCCTCTCCTGGGTCCTCTTTGTGCTGTCTTTGCTCAGTGTTCTGCAAGATCTCTCTTTTCCCCTCATTCTCCACCATTTCATCTTTCACCTCCACTTCAGTGGCTCTTCCTAAAAGACCATTGAGAAAATTGAAGGGACCCCATGACGTGGTTGACCACACAACACATATTACAATGTAAACACACGTTCTCTTTCCCAGCCAACCCCGCTCCTAAAGAGAGAGAGCCATCAGAGAAGCGCACGGACAGAAGCCTTTGCCAGTTCTGTGCGGCAAAGCAGCCATCGCGTTAGCAAATGTTGGGTCAGCGGAGGCCACCGCCGCCATGTCAAAGGCAAGAGCGGCTGCTGGTGCCACCTGGGGCGAACTGACTTTCAAAGGTGAAGTTAAGTTTTAACAAATAAGAAAGAGCTCTGGATCAGGCAGCCAAACTCTCCAAGATGAGGGGATTCAGAAGGATGGAAGGTTCGTGGTCCCCATTCTCATTTCTGGATGCACACGGGGACCACGCCTACTTTTCCAGCTGTCAAACTGCACTGAATATCACGCAGCTCTGAGAGCAGCTTTCAAATAATTTTTAAAAGAAACATTCAGGGCTTCCCTGGTGGCGCAGGGGTTGAGAGTCCGCCTGCCGATGCAGGGGACGCGGGTTCCTGCCCCGGTCCGGGAAGATCCCACATGCCGCAGAGCGGTTGGGCCCGTGAGCCATGGCCGCTGAGCCTGCGCGTCCGGAGCCTGTGCTCCGCAACGCGAGAGGCCACAGTAGTGAGAGGCCCGCGTACCGCAAAAAAAAGAAAACAAAAACAAAACACGTGAAGACCACTTACAAAACTGACGTTTCTAGTTCTTTAAGTGTTCATTACACAACAGTTATCAAGGATTTATAAGATGTATATTTGAACAAGAGCAGCATGATAAATTCTAGCTGCTCAGGTAGGGAACATAAAGGTAGGATGGACATTCATCAGTTTATCTTCCCTCAGCAACTCTGACACAATGAAAAGAGCTGTGTTTCTTGAATAGTCATCAGGGTAATGAGGCACCTTCCCGGAAAGCCAGTCCTGGGAAGCTGGGGCCTACAGGTTTCTTCATGTCCACGAAGAACCTTCCAAGTGGAAACTACAGTCATGGTCCCTGACCTTATCTCAGCCTCACTGTGAAAAGCTGGAAATGGTTGTGAGCGAGGCCTTATTTGCTGGCTACAACTTCAGGCGGCCCACCACATGCAGAAGGTTTATCCCAAAGCCAAGTATATTACGACAAATATTAATTGGTGAATCTTTTCAGATATTTGAAAACTGTGTAAAATATTCCTACCATATATTGGGTTTCCCAATTTACATTCTTTCAGAAGCAAAAATGTGACATACAAAGGAACATCACCTCTGACAAAGGGGCGGACGTTTTCAGACTCTTGCTGGTAAGGAAAGCCCTCCGCAATGACCGCACTCACCACCCAGGGCTCCCCGTCCATCTCACCTACACCCAGGGCTACTTGTCCATCTGCTGTCCACAGGCCCTTCAGACTCTCAAAACACTTAATGGTGCACGGGATCTGCAGCACTGGCTTGCAAATACAGTCAACTAACTTACTTTACGGCTCTGCTATTCTGATCTTTTGACAATTCTGTAACAGAATAAGTCACAACGCCGTGTCTGGCACATAACTGAAGAAAAACAAATACAACAGAACCGTCAACACGGTCACTTAATTTTGAGGTTATTTTCCTTGTATTCACAGTCTCGCTGGCAGCTTTGAGAAGCAAAAGAAACGTAGTCTTAAGCCATCGGTGGTGAGCACTGAACAGAGGTACATGCCGGACAACACACGTGGGTGATGGCATCGTTTGACAAGGAAGTTCCCATGAAGTGACAGAACGAAGGGCATGCTGGGTGATTGTTAATCGATCAGTGATGATTATGTCAACTCTACCAATGCATGGAAGGTGAACCAGTGCTGACTGCAAGACACGAGGATCAAAGGAAAGCAAGTACTTACCTAGCGTCCCATCCCCTGTTGCCTTGAGGGCATTTAACTCTTCCTTTGTCATCTTTGTAGAACCTTGGTAGCCAACATTATTTAGAGGGTCTGAAGTCTCTCCATTGGTAGCTACTTCTGAATTTAGGATTATTCCATGTTTCTGGGAATAAAAACAGGCTCATCGTAATACTCACTAAGTGATATTAGGTTAAACTTTCTTTTATAAATAGTAATTAAGAAAACCCCTATTTTTCCCTAAGCAGAGGAAAACTCTACAGAGACAGAGGAGCGCTAGGCTGCACCCCTGTAAATATTCTATCAACACACACTGATCTGGGATGTCTTCCTCCAAGGGTCCTTCCTTACATGTTCCCATCCACGTCTTAGTGTGCTGGTGACAAAACACCTTCCTTGGGCATCCTCCTTCGCTGCAGGCTGCCAGAAAGCAGAGCATCGAGCAGACCACTACAGAGTGGTCCTTACCTCTAAAACCCCGGCTGTGCTCTTTAAAAGAACAGAGATAAAGAAATATGTGCGTGTTCTGAGAGGAATGATCAAACTTGGATGGAAGGTTTGTGACATTCGAAAGAAATACAATTCGTGCTCACTACACAGCAAAACACTTTAAACCCGGCGACGCTTCACAACGCCAGGATGCCCCCCTCACCCGGGATCACCCCCTCCCTTACCCGCTCCTGCCGCCCATAGCTCTTTCTCTTCTGCTTGGAGGAATTCCCAACCCTGTACTCACACCCTGGCTAGAAGCAGCACTGCGAATGTGAGCTCTAAGCCTGTTCCCTGCTGGCTTACTGCTCTGGCCTTGACCCTTCATTATAAGTAGCTGACGTGGATGTTTCCATTGGCGATGCACGCGCCAGCCCGTGGCCATACCCCCTAGACTCAACACCACCTTCTACGGTGTCGAGAGTCCACCCAGAGCTCTGACCCCCGCTGCTGCCCGTTGGTTTATTTTACTCAGTTTCCAGCCAGCAGCTGAAGACCCCTTGACATGGCCCAGACAGAACTTTCCTACCATCCACGGGGTCTCCAAGTCTAACTAGCGTCAGCCACGCCACTGCCCAGCTACAGAGGTCCTTATGTTCGAGACTTTAATATAAGAAAGAAATACACTCTCTAACTTGGAGTAATGTCCTGGAGGATTTACTGGTGAGTTTGAGAAAAAATTTAGACAGCCTATCAAAAAAATTCTTGGAAATCAGAGGTGCTTCCAAGATCAGATATGCCTGTAAACATCTAAAGACAATCGGAATCTACACTGACTTCACATGTCTCTTTGGGGGTCAGTTAACCCAGGATTTGATTTTATTAACAGAACTAAAATCAACGACATAAAATCAATGAACACCACTATCCACACACATTCATCCTTGAGAATCCTGGAATTTGCTGTTGTCGCCTGGATTTTTAAAAACTGTGCTTTGGCTTCATACCTTTAATTCCTCTTTCAGCACGACTACTTCTTCTCTAAGATCGTCTCGTTCACTCCTTATGGAATCAAAGAACTCTTTCTGCCTCTCTAATGCCTGAGTGTGTAGCGGAGCAAAGAGAGAGAAGATTCGCACAGGTGAGCAGACGACTTCAGAAGCAGGACTAGGAAGGAGGCTTCTACTATGTAAAAGGCTAACACCGGCAGGGCATTCGATAGACTATGCTTAAAGATACAAACACAGTGCAGCGTTAAGCTCTGCACTCAGTTTACGCCAGCCAAGAAATGTCACTGTGCATGCTCCCTGAGAGACATTAACGTTCTGAAGGATGCTCTCTGCTTTACACCCTCTGCCGGCTTAGTCTGCAGTTTCACGGCATAGCTGGAGAAGCAACAGAAGCCATGCACCCATTTAAATGAGGGATAAATAAAGGAAAAGAAGAAACGTTTACAAACCCCCAGTGACAACTATTTTAGTCATTTAGACTGTTTTTGTACGTGGATTCTCGGTGTTTGTTGTCACAGATAAACGTAAAGTGGTCCTGAGGCAAACACAACGCACACACAGACATGCACATGAGATCTTAAATAAGCATCGGTGAGCGTATCAGAGTGAAGGCAAGGTGCAGCTTCACGCTGTAAAGGCGCTGACGTTCGCTTCAACATCTAGAGATTGCTATCAGAGCCGTGGGGAGTGAGTCGCCGTGTTTGGGAAGCCATTTGGCATCGCGGAGCACAGCTGTCACTTTAGTAAGCGTGTTCTTTGCTCCCTACTCGTCACTCCTAAATGCAGATGGGCTGCCTCTTCTTTCCCTGTGGAGCGAGAGGGGCTGACATCTCCCTGGGGAGGCTCAAGGTGGGGATGCGTGAGGCACAGCACCTGCCACCTTGCAGCTTCCTCGAAGCCCTTGGAGAAAAAGCCCAGGCAACACGGGACAGGGAATTCCAGGAGGTCTGAGCCTCCACGCGTGGACCCGCCCAGCGGGTTCCTCACTCCTCTGATCTCTGTGCTGCCGGCTGCTCACAGGCAGGCAGGGAGCCCGGGAATGCTGACCAAAGGAGAATCTCCACGTTGGAAGTCCACTTCCGATGTGGAGCTAATGTCAATTTGGGTAAGTTCATGTAGTCTCTCTTTTATTCGTTTTGTGTCCCACGGGGGTCACATGCAAACTCATACAAGCCTTTTTGCAAACCAAAGATTCTGAAAGCATTCAATTTGCTAAGCAGACTGCCCACTTGAACCGATTTCAAAGACTTGAGAATCCTACCCCTATCTTTTTGTCTTTCCATTCTATTGTTTCCTGAAGATCAGAAATCTCCCTGATATAACTCGCCTGTTTCTGCTGTAGCTGTCGGATTTCCTGAAGAATAGGAACAGATAGAAAGAAAGCAGATACAGGGTTAAACGGGAAGCAACTCTGCAGTGTAGACAACCCCTGAGCCAGCAAGCGCCCCTGGAGGTCCCGGCACCATTTTTCCTCACTGATCCCGAGTTCGTTCTCAGGATGCAGGGACTTTATCCTTGTCCTTTTCCCCAGCTCCCAGCTGGAGTGAACTTCTCACTTACAGGCACTAGAGTTCTAACCAAATTAAAAAAGTAAAAAGTCAAGTCTGTATTAGTTTCTTTTCGTCGCTGTAACAAATTATCACAAATTCAGTGGCTTAGAACAACACAAACTTATTCTCTTACAGTTCTGGCGCTCAGAAGTTCAAAATGAGTCTTATGGTGTCCCCAAGGCATAGGCAGGCCTGGGCTCTTTTCTGGAGGCTTGGGGCAGGGGAGAATCTATTTCCGCCATTTTTTAGTTCCTCGATGTGCCCACAGTCCTTGGTCTGTGGCCCCTTCCTCACGTGGCTCTGACCTCTGCCCCCGTGGTCACATCTCCTATGCTGCCTTTGACTTTCCTGCCTCCTTCTTGCAAGGACCCTTTGGATCACTCTGGGTCCATACAGATGATACAGGATAATCTCCCATCACAAGGTCCTTAACTTAATCACATCTGCAAAGTCCCTTTGTCTGAGTAAGGTGACATAGTCACAGTTCCAGGGATTAGGACATGGGCATCTTGGGGGGCATTATTCGGTCTGCCACACCTCCTCAAACAAACACAAAACCACCAAAGAGTGAGAATCTTCACTAATAAAAGGAACTGTCTCCTCAAACGAGGCATAGAGAATTCGCCTAAACTCAATTTTCAAGAAAACTGGTAGCTTGAGTACTGACCCAGCAAGATGCTTGTAAGTCACACACAAAGAAAAAAAAAGAACAGAAAAGAAAAACGGGAAAAACTACTCACCTCAAGCATTTCTTCTCTTTGCTTCAGGGCCTCTTTCACCTCAGCAAACTGAAACTGGAGGATACTGTGGGCATGCTTTTCCCTTTCAAATTCCTATAAGGGAGGAGAAGAACGTTCAAGTTCCAGTGGAATCACATTTTTCTGTCACTCTAGTTCACGTTCTTATGATTTACCTTTACCTGGAACAAATTACCTGTTACCATGTCATCACAGTTTTCAAGGCCTTTTTTAAAAATAAATTTATTTATTTTTTTTGTTTTTATTTTTGGCTGTGCTGGGTCTTCGTTGCTGCGCACGGGCTTTCTCTAGTTGTGGCGAGCAGGGGCTACTCTTCATTGCGGTGCGCCGGTTTCTCATCGTGGTGGCTTCTCTTGTTGCAGAGCACGGGCTCTAGGTGCGCAGGCTCAGTGGTTGTGGCACAGGGGCTCAGTAATCGTGGCTCGCGGGCTGTAGAGCGCAGGCTCAGTAGTTGTGGCGCACGGGCTTAGTTGCTCTGCTACATGTGGGATCTTCCCGGCCCAGGGCTCAAACCCATGTCCCCTGCATTGGCAGGCAGGTTCTTAACCACTGTGCCACCAGGGAAGCCCTCAAGGCCTTTTTAACAACATGAACCAGTTTCTCTGGATTTTCTAGAAGACAACCCTACAATCTACTGTAAAATTAACCTGAGGACAAACATATGGACACCAAGGGGGGAAAGGGGCGGGGGGGGGGGGGCGTGTGGTGTGGGATGAACTGGGAGATTGGGATTGACATGTATACACTAATATGTATACAATGGATGACTAATAAGAACCTGCTGTATAAAAAAATAAATAAAATAAAATTCAAAAGTTCAAAAAAAAAATTAACCTGAGGAGTTGGCACAGCTGACAGTATGACCCGATTTCTTTACAGGTAAGTCGTGCCCTGGGAAAGCCCCCCAAGCTGTCTGCTGAAGGCCTGGAGGAGGCAGCTTTGCAAAAGAGTGGTAATAAAATCATCCCTGAGTTTGAAATATGCCGATGAATACTCTTTGGGGCAAAAAGGGATGGTCTACCTCGGCAAGTTTATCTCACTAACAGTGGGCGGCCAGCTCTGTACCTCAGAGACAAAACAGAAACAGGCGGGGGAAACAAAGCCCTTGTCAGCACAAAGCCACTCCCCCAGTCCAACCCTTCCCTGCGTGAGACTCATCCCTGCAACCGGGCAACACGCTCCTCTCGTCTCCCACTCAGCTCAGCACAGCAGCGCGGTCCCTAACGATGGTGTGGTACCCACCTAGCTGCCAGCAGTTTAGGGAACAGCAGGGAACACCTTCCCTCGATTCGTGACCAGTTATTTCAGAAGGGATTTGACCTTAGCTCATCCTGGCATCATGTGCTCACCCACTTTCTGAAGTCTGGGGGTGACTGGACCCTCCTAGCTGTGACAAAGACATGTCTGTCGGGCTTTGCTTTGCCCATGGTCCCCACCTTGGGTCAACATTCCAGGATCACCCCATTTCTCTGGAACTAGATTTGGGGCTTCTTGGTCTACTTCCTGATGCCTAAATGAGGGCATTCTAGGAGTAATTTAGAAGGCATTACAGTACTGTTCCACCCAAGTGGGTTCAGAATACGCTCTCTGCTCCTAAATTATGAATTAGTTTCAAAGAAAGCTTTCATGACATCAGGTCTCATGAAAAGTTTCTCCTTTGTTTCAGAGTTCAGTTACCAGGAACTTCATGGACAAAATTCTTCTTTAGCTTCTAACTCAACTACAGTAGGGAAAGAAGGAGGCCCCTGAGTTGTTATGGTATTTGGCTTCAACCCTTGGGATTTAGAGGATATAGCTAGTTAGGAAGAAAAAAGATAATGACACTCACAAATTAAATTTTCTATTTATCTCAGCAACTCTGAAAAATTGGATAATGTTCTAGGATTTGAAAAACCAGCTAATTCCTTAAAATATGAAAAACAAGTATTCCTTGCTGTCTCACAAAGAACAGCTAAGCCCAGCCTTCACCAAATCAGCCTACTGTCATTAATTTCAACATATGCTCATGCTTTTTGTTGATAACATAAGTTAACATATTAATTCCAGTGGTTCTTCATGAAAGCCCAAATAAGATTCTACCCTTTTCTGAGGTTAAAGAAGGTTTTTAATTCTCAAGTGGAGGAACCATGTCTTTTCCCAATCAGCAGAAAACAAATGAATATAATTTTCTTAAAATCCTTGATACTTGTAACTATTTCTCTCTGGTGTTGAGATAACAAAATAAGAATGAAGAAATGTATATTAACAGGAAAATCTTGCAGCATCTAATTGTGCTTTGTCCAAGCATGCTGGGTCTTTCGTAGGCAGGTTTTTTCATGGTTATGATTTTACCTTATATGCAAAACACACAAATGTCCTCCTAGTAGAATTGTCTCTAGTTTACATATTGAAATTGTGCATACCAATATTGCAAGTCCCTCAGCAAAGAGCATGGTATTCTTATTCTTATATGTTTGGGCTTCCAGGGCAAGTGGAGAACTATTGTTTTTTAAAAAAACACACACACGCAAATATATACATACACATGTATAACGTGTAGATATCATATACCAAATATATATACATACACACACACACATATTCTACCATTCTTACCTATACCGTATGTATATCCTCCCATCCTTATACATACCATTTATATATATAGTCTACAATAATTACATATACCATTTATATACATATGCCTGTGTATATATATATTCTCCCATTCTTATATATACCATTTACTTGTATATTCTCCCATTCTTACAGATATCATTTATATATATATTCTCCCATTCTTATATATACCATTTACTTGTATATTCTCCCATTCTTACAGATATCATTTATATATATATTCTACCATCCTTACATACACCACTTATGTATCTATATATTCTCCCGTCCTTACATATAGCGTTTACATATATATACACTCCACCCTTCTTTCTCGCACTAGCACATACTTTGGTTTTCTCCTCGTACTGCCGCCTGGACTCAGCCAGCTGCTCTTCAAGCTCCAGCATCATGTCCTTTAGCGTATCGACCTGGTACATAAAGTTTGTCTTCTCATTGTCTAGCTGAGCGTTGGAAACCATGGCCTTCTTATATTTTTCTTCAACTTCTGCTAGTGAGTCCTGCAGAAAATAGGTCATGTTTTCGAAATTGTAGTAAGGAAACAAAAACACAGATTAGTTCAGTATTTTTAACAAAACCTCCAAAAACGCAGCCCTAAATTGAGACTTTATTTCTTGGAGCAAATGAATCAGAAGAAGAAACACATGGCAATTTGAAATGCCCCAAAAGTCTCCCTTTTCAATTTGTTCCGATTCTCATGACTCAGGAAATTAGTTATTAACTGTGTGTAGGCGTGAAGATAACTTCCAGTCATCAGGACAAGGGGGACGCTGGGTGGAAGGGGCTCTGGTCACAGAGGCAGCAGAGCCCTGGCTGTGGGAATCTGATTCTGTAGCCCGCTGTACAGGTGTCTGAAGTAACCACTCAAGACACGTGACCAGAACCTGGGACAGAGCCAGTGCTGGGGAGGGGGAGTAGAACACCTGCCACCAGCGGCCCACTGTCCCCATTGGGGCTTATGAACCAGGAAAGGCTTAGTGGAAGTTCACATGTTCAACCCATAGGAAAACTCAACAAGGTACACAGGCCTCACTGGGTAGGTCCTGGAGAGACAAAGCTCATTCCTTTGAAAAGACAACCAGGGAAAGAGGCCTGCAAAGTAAACATGCCCCCCTCAACCCCGGGGCTCACACACCGGCCGGGCAGGCCACAGGGGACAGCAGCGTGTGGACCCCGAAGCACAGACCAGCGGGAGACGACTCTGGGAGAACACAGAGCAGCATCCCAGGTGCAAAGGACCCTGAGCTACAGAAAGGCGGGCACTGGCAGGTCGGGCGTGTGTCAGCTGCTACCAGGAGGCTCTGCGGAGACCAGCGCTGCTCTCGCCTGCACTTGCAAACCAGGGCAAGGATTTCAGGTGGGACCAGTGATTCCTGCGCTGTTCCATGGCTCTCTTTCCAACTCCAGTAGGAGTTGAAAGCCAGAATCTTAATTTCCCCCCCTTTTTAAAGAGCGGTGACAAATAGGAAACTGATTAGTCATGGGATTTGGCGCCCCTGGGATACCGAACTCAGACTGGCTTGGGGGTACTTTCTCAGGAGCTGAAAAGGAAGGAACAGAGTTACCATCTCTTGCTAGACTCATGAGCTGCCCGAGCTGCCCTGAGAAGCCAGAGAATAAAGTCCCCGATGCCCCACCTCACTTCACGGAGCCTGGCAACTCAACTTCCTGGTCGGCACAATGCAGTAATGCCACTTGCTACGAGTACCGTGTTATTTACTCAAATAAATCCAAGAAGATACACATTCAGACATTGCTTCCATTAGTAAAATGGCGCAGTATGCAAATAATTTGTGTGTTTCAAAAGCACAGCAACAGAACTTCCTTATCGGGAGACATCAGGTGTTTTGAGAAGCAAATTAAGTTGAAGCCCTCCTTGTACGTAAGGACGGCGGAAAGTGAAGAAAACCAAAAACCCTTCTTCAAGTGTAGGGTATGCTTCTGTGGGAAATGAGAAACTGGTTTTAAGCCAGGTGTGGTGGGGAGGTGAGTCCAAGACATGCACCAGGAAACATGTTAGTAACATTTGCTAATGAGGAGTTACAATTTTCGAGTCTTGGTTTCAAAGCTGCCTTTGGGAAAACCCTGAGCACACACACCCGTGCTACTAGCATTCCTGCCACTTTGAGGTCTACAGTCTGCGGCCTCTTTAGAGCGAGCATGCAGTCTGAATGTCTTCTGTAGGATTTTTTAAAGTTAAGCTGGGTTAATATCGTGAGTCCACACTTCCGTAAGCCGGTACCTTCATCTCCTTCAATCCCTGCATGTATTTGCCTTCTACATCCTGAATCTGGTCCTTTAACTCATTGAGCTCCTGGGGGAAATGGCAAAAAACGCAAATGATGTCAAAGGGAAAAATGGACAGAGACCACAAGGAAGGAGAGGCGATTCTCTGATTCTTTTCTACTTCTGGGCGGTTTCCTTATTTGAGTAGTTGGAGCAGCGATCTTCGTTTAACTTTTTTAAGGGTTAAAAGGAAAATAAGATGAATTTCAACACTACAAAGATGAAAATGTAGGTGTATCTCATATGATATTTTCACACAATTTTATCAAAGGTATGTGGCTTCAAATATTTTTACGCAGTTTTATAAAATGAGCTTCTGAAAATGGAACAGGTTAACTTACTCATACTTAACAGTTCATTCAAGCTCTTTGAGTTCTGCTCTGTGCTACACACAGTAAGATACGGAAGACAGAAATCAGCAAAGCCTTGTCCCTGCCCTTAGAGAGCCCAAGGACTCTACTCTCCCGTCTCGTTCACCGCCACATTCCCAGGGGCTGGTGTCTGGCGTGAGCTGGAGTTGCAATAAATCCTTACTGAACGACTGAGTCCTGCTCACAACCCCAAGACCAGATGCAGATTATGACTGCAGCCAACTCCACTTCAAGGCGGGAAAGGATGACCAAAGGGCTGCAGGAGGCCGAGGGACCACACAGGGAGGGACATTTCAGGAACAGAAGTCAAAACATTGTTCTTATAAAGCACAGGAGTTGGAAGGCGTCTGCAGGGGGACCTAGTCCCACCGGCCCTGATGCTTAAGCTCTTCTCTGGCCTCCCTGGCAAATGCCATCCGTCTGTTCAGGTAGCACCAATGGAAGCTGGTTCCCTTTCACCAGTTTTCATTACTAGAAAGCTCGTCCCTAAATGAAGCCAAACCTGACCCGGAAGAGCCTCCCTGCCCTTGGTGCCCTCTCCAGAGGACACGAGGTCTGGTGATTCAGCCTCCCCTCTGCACAGTCTCCTTTTCAGATGCAACGTCCCTAGTTACTTTGACAAGCAGAGGCCCATTTGTCTGTCACACACTCAGTGTTGAGGATGTAACAGAGAACAGTGTCCGCAGACTAGTGGGAGAAGGAAAAATCAGTAAAATACCATGATGGGGTCTACTGAAGGCATACTACGCATATGACAAAGGGAAAGGAAGGGCACGCTGCAGGCAGAGGGTGGGGGTGCGCGAAAGGCAGGGTGGTACTGTTGGGGGCAGCGAGTGATCCGTGTCCAGCACCTTCCAGTGCTGTGGGCGGAATGTCCACTTCTGCTCTGTGTACAGAGGTGGCTGAGCACCTCAGGGCAGCGTGGTGAGGGGTCTCGCCCAGGTGTGCCCGGGGAGCTGAGGGATCCCAGCGCAGGTGTGCTGGCCCTACCGGGGCGGGGAAGTCGGGGCGGCTCCTTGCAGAACAAGAACCAGGCCGGGCCCTACTGTTACTAGAACACCAAGCTTAATGGGAGGAAGGGGAGACCAGACGGAGAAGAAAGAGCTGGAACTTCACAAATTAAATCCTACTTTACTTGAAGACTGATTTTCACAGAAGGTTTCTCTAGGTCACGCGTAAGGAGAGGGTCTTACCTTGATTTCCCTAATGGAGGCCTCAGTGTCAATGGAGATGGAGGTGTCCCCGCTGCCCCTTCGAGAGGAAGTCCCACCCAGGGAGGCCAGTGTGGCTGCAGACAGGCCAGGCAGCCCCCGAGACCCCTGCAAAGTGGCAAGAGCAAATGGGATTTCAGCCCAAACCAGGATTATTTCTCCGTCTACTAGGATGGTACCTTTACTTGTATTCAGGTTCCAAATTGCAATGTCTTCGGTGGGTTTGTGGTGAGCAAGAAAAAGAGGTTCATCTCGAGGGGCCTCACGGATGCTCAGGGTTTGTCTGGAGTAACCGTAAGCTCCATGGCTGGGCCCATCGTGAATTCCTCCACCGTTCTGCAGGTTTAACATGCACACTGGAAGTGATCCCCGCCCCCGGGGACCCCAAAGGTTGTGTGTTGCCTGGTGAGCCACCCACTAGTCCTGTTCACTCCATGGTGAAATTCTTTATTAAAGATCAAGCAATATATTTTCTTGTTAGTTTCATCCATAAATTTCGGGACCCTCGTGCTTTATAGATGACACAATATAAAGCTACACAGAAATTCCTTACCTTCTCTGTGAAGTCTTTTTCTGGTCTCTCTTCAACCTGGAGAGGAAAATGGATAAATATTAAATACTTAAAAGCATTAAACGGAGAATCTGGATTTAGGGGGTAAGATAATAATAAAATAAAGCATCAGCTTCCCTTGTGATTTTATTTTTTTATTTTTTGCATCACGTGGGCCTCTCACTGTTGTGGCCTCTCCCGTTGCGGAGCACAGGCTCCGGACGCGCAGGCTCAGCGGCCACGGCTCACGGGCCCAGCCCCTCCGCGGCACGTGGGATCTTCCCCCGCTTTGTGATTTTAAACACTCCTTTGCCATGAGACTCTCGGATACGCTGGTGTCACAGCGGTGGCCCACGGGCAGCTCAGTGAGCCTGGTTGAATTTCACCGTGTGGTTTTTCAGCTTTCACAACTTCCACGGGAAGATGATTTGTGAATGAACTGAACAGGATGACTTGGCCAGTTTCTACATGTGTGCAGGACACAGTGTGGGGCAGGACAGGCTCCAGCCTCGTTCACCCTCCACAATCACTATGATCGGAGCGTGAGAATGCGACCAGCATTCTGGGGGCTGGAAGATGCAGCCACACAGTTTTCATTTTGACTCTCGCTACACTTGGTCTCCAAAGCAAGAGAAAGCGGTGGAGCCACAGCTGCAGCTTTTCCACTGCTTCTGAGTAACTGAGTCAACGTGAAAATTCTAGTGTAAACATTTTGAGACAGACACCCACATGTGGGGAGCTGGCTGGGGGTGGGTGACAGTACCGGAGAATTTGCTGGGTGAAAAGGGGGACCCCAAGAATTTGGCTTTCCAAAATCTTTCCTGTTTGGACTGTCTCTGAATCCTCTCTTTTCCCTCCTGCAAGCAGGGGTCTCTGCGGGAACCCCAGCAGCCTGTGGAGCCCCAAGACAGCACATCTGCTTCAACCCTATGGGAGACCCCTGCCCTGTGAGGGTCTGTTGGGGTCAACAGTCTGAGGCTGCACTGGTGCTATTTCTTTCTTTGCTTAGCATCCAATGAAAGGCCAACTTTCTCTTCTTTTTTTTCTTCTTCTTCTTTTTCTTTTTTGGCACATTGAGGGCTCCTTTCCGAAAGTCCATGGGAAAGGTCCCAGAGGGCGAGAGAACCCTGCACCAAGTTGTCTCCAGACTCTCTGGATTTTCCCATCATGCCTCCAATCCCACCTCCTGTAGCTCAGAGGTTCCTAAATTTGATGGCCAGGGAGTCAACTGAAGATGCCCGTGACGGGTGGGGTCACACCTTTGATCCAGGAGACCTCGTGAGTGAGCTGGGACCCTGCAGTCACCCTTGACTGTTTACGCAACAGACCACCCAGACTGCAGGTGGACAAATCCTAACGGGTCTGGGTCTAAGGCCACCACAGAGCAGCTCGTGAACAGGTCAACTGCCCGCATCGCCGTCATGCACGGGGCATGTGGGTGCAGGCGCTAAGCACAGGTCGGGATGCCGTAATGGCGGTGACTTCCTGTGAAGACGAGCACTTCCTGTCCTCTGCCCACCCTGGGCCCGTGCTGGGCTGGATGCCCACATCCTCCCCATCCTGTCCCCCACCAAGAAGGCTCACTGACTGCCACCTTCTCTCCTTCACGCTCCTCAAACCTGCTTTCCAAGGGCAGGATGCCTGAAGTAACCGCTAGAATAACACAGCAAAGCGTGAGAGCTAACAGCCGACCAAGGGGATCAGATGGAATCGTACAAAATACTTGATTAATTCAAAAGAAGGCAACTTCTGAAACCAGATCTGAGCTCAGGAGAGTCGAGCTCAAGGCTCTTCTGCTTGACAGATCCAACTTTGCCCCCGGATCTGCCTCCCAAATCCACTGCATCTGTTCTCACGCACCCAGCTCACATCTGGGTCTTCAGCCAGAACTTTCTACTCTCAGCTAACCAGTCTCCTTCTTGTCCTGAGGAGAGGGCGTGAAGGAGCTGCAGCCCCCAGGCCAGCGGGATGACCCCGCTGGCCTCACTCCCAGCTTTTGCTAAATAAGCCCCTGGGCGGGTGGGGCTTTGGATTCTGGCGTTGCCTCCGCCCAGAGGACCCTCCTCTCCACTGGGCCACAGCCGGCTGGCCTCCAAGGACAGGAGATTTCCAGACACTCTTGGCCACGTGCATCCTTTTTCACTCGATGTGGCAGTCATAGCCTGTTAGATAAAGACAGCTCACTCACTACCATGTCGCACGCCGCCTGCCATTTGTTGGCACGTGCGTTTAGCGTGTGTAAACTTATATATTTATATTTTTTCAGATGTGCATGTCACACCAGCCTAACTGGATACTCCGGAACATCTGTAGATGGCCTACGATTAAGATGGTTCTATCTCATCCTCCCTGGCAGAGCCCCAGGGAGCCCCCGACCGATGTTCTGAGTCATGAGGAAGATTTTAGCATTTCAAGTGTGGGTCTCCTCTCCACTTGGGAATACAAATATTCCTGAAAATTTCAAACAACGAAGGAAAAGTTACTGTCCAGCACTTGCTCTGCTGCAGAATCCATTCATTAGATCTCCTGGACACAAGGCCTTTATTCCCTAGAATAAGTTAGTTTGCAGAACAAATATTAATGAGATGAAAATAAAGAGGGTATTTTAACTGTTGGTGGAAAGAGAAGATTCAGTTGAACAGACCATCAAGCTACCATGAGAAGCCTGTTGCTGTTTTGCTCTGCAGTTTAAATAGTGTCTTTCCTGACTGTTCCTCAGCAATAGATAAATATTGCCCAGAGAAATGAAGCTCCAGAAATCCTATGTTCACCTACAAAGATATCCGTGCCCATAAAATGAGGACCCCACTTTCTTTTTTGTGGTATTTCTTGTGAGAAAGATGAGAACTATACACCAGACCCCAAAGCACTGGTTTCCTGGGGGCCTTTAGCATAGCTTTGTTCTGCATTGTTTCACCATAAACACACACACTGCTTTTGTAATTTGCAAAACACCAAATAAGGGAGAAAAAACCCTAAAACCATAGCTTTCTCTTTAGTTTAAAAGTAGTTTGAAAAAAGCCTTTGTTCTGAAATAGATAACGAACTCAGAATGTGAAAATTCAGGACGTGTTTTTAAGTAGAGACCACGGAGGGAAAAATTAAGCTCTCAATGACAGTTATAGCCAATCTATGCTTGACTATTGTTTCCAATCTGTATTTTACGTATCAGGGTGACTGACGTTTGTCTGTTTTCTGAAGGACAAGGGACACGTGTATCTGCCAGCCTTCCTGCAACCTAAGAAGTACGCGGAGCCCCATGGAAAGTGGTGCAGTTTTGGTTGGGGGAGGGACGGATTGGGAGTTTGGGATTAGCAGATGCAAACTATTATATATCGAATGGATAAACAACAAGGTCTTACTGTATACCGCAGGGAACTGAACTATATTTAATATCCTGTGATAAACCATAATGGAAAAGAATATGAAAAAGAATATATATATGTATAACAATCACTTTTCTGTACAGCAGAAATTAACACAACATTGTAAATCAACTATATTTCAATAAAACAGAAGGAAGGAAGGAAAGGAAAGAAGGAAGGCAAGGCAAGAGGAAGGGAAGGATGGAGGGAGAAAAGCCGTGCAGCAGCACGGAGCCATTGCAGCCCCACCGGATGCCACTAGATGGCAGCCTGCGTCGAACGGAGTGGGACCGGCCCAGGGAGCCTTGGTCAGGCAGGGCACCCCTCACTGCCCCTAACAAAGGAACCGATAAGTAACCCTGACGGTGAGTTTAATTTGACATAAAGCATCGTACTTTATCTATGAAAATAATAAACAAAGAAACAGAATAGATGGAAGGGTTTTAAACACTGTCGTTTCTGCTGCATGATGTGACCCAGGGCATGCCGTGGACCACACGTGTCCCAACACGCTGCAGCCCACGGCAGCACGGGACCCGGGACGAGCCACAGGACCTCGTGGACATCGCCTTCTTATCCGAGGAAGGGCGGCAGCACCACAGACCTTGCAGCCTGTTAGCCTTCTTACTCTCATTTACCGAGCAATACTAAACGTTTTAGGTCAGTGTGAAAACTTTATAGTAACAGCCTTACGAAACATGCAAACCAGTATTTTATAATGACAATGGAGTGTATAAAAAGGTATCTTTTAAAATCTACGGGAGGTAGTCACTTCCAAACAAATTCTGTGAACTTTTAAATTATGCCAACTCTTCCTTTCAGAAACAAACGCTTAACGTAGCACGTTAAATATTTTGTTAATTCCAACCTTCTAAAATCGTGTCTAAATAAGCATACTATTTAGGCTCACTTAAATATAATGTCTGGTGACGTTTCAAATTCCAAGTTTTCCATATCACCACCTGGCTGGCCCACCTTCCTCGAGACAGAGTACAGTAGGTGGGCGTGGCAAGACCCTAGCAAGGGGGCCAGGGACAATGGGACTTTTCCTCATGGTGCCCCAAGCCCCAGATGGGAAATGGGATCATGGAAGCAGTGTCATCACGGGGTCCCTCCCGAGAAACCAACTGACAGTACTGAACGCTGCTCAGAAAACACCCATTTTAAGGGTAATTTTCCTTCAGATATAAACAGCAGTGGAGGCTACCATTAGAATGGAAATTTCTGGTTTAAATCCGATAATATTGACCTCATCCTGAATGACTGGTCCTTGAACTCTTGTATTTATAATTCAAGACCTGTTTTTCCACCTGGTTCCTGCCTCCACCTCTTCACACGACACAAAACATGAGTCATTACAGTCTTTTGTTTTTCTAACTCAGATGGGGCTGAGATTCCTGTTCACCACCAATGCTTCTCTGAAAACACACTGGTGCGTGAACCTGGGCGCCACGCAGGACACCCCTGACCGGTGCTTCCGTGACCCAGCAGGTTCGCTGGGTTCTGAGGCCTGGGTGACACAGCTGCGTCGGGCCCTCCAGGCGAGGCCCTCTGCCGGGCTGTTCTCCGGGCCTGGATTACCCAGACTCCCGAGTCCAGCTCCCTGGAAGCATCCTGCCTCTTTCCTTCAAGCCTGTGCTCTGAGTTCTATACTGTATTGCGCCCATTTGCTGAGGTCTGTGAGGGGAGCAGGTGTGTTCCTTCACCAATGCAGCCCTGTGTCTAGAACATTTGATAAACACTGGCTGAATGAACGGACCCCAACTTCCTCAACAGGAAGGTTCTGGAGAAGAAAATAGGGCTCAGCTACAGAACGTGAAAAATGAGATGAGGTCCCATAGTGTATGCCCTTCTGAGATGGGGCGGGCACCCTCTCTGCTCCCCACGAGGCTGGAGGACCCAGGGGGTGGGGCACACTTCGCATCTTTGGATGCTGAGGTACCTTTATTTTCTCAAAGTGGGGCAAGCTATCGTTTTCCCTCATTCTGGTTACTTCTGTTCTTGGGCAATGCTCCACTTGCCCGTCCCCTGGGGCACCAGCCTACATCCCACACCCAGAGCCTCCCAGGCCTGCCCCTGCCCCGGCTCCTACTTCCTCCCGGAGAGGCCCCTGCCCCCTGCCCTCACCCGTACCACCCCCTGGAACCATATTCCTGATGGATCACCAGGCGGGATCATTCTCCCCGAGCCATAGTGGACAACACTCACAGCCCTGGAAAACTCGCCCAGGAGAAGCAGGTTATCAACCCAAATCTCTTCTTGTTCTTGGTTTTCAAGCATATCATTACTCGTCTTTCCAGGTGGAGTTCAGGAAGTCTACGTGCCTGGCCAGGTGTCCCCGGCCAGGAATGAGAGCTGTGACATCTTAACCTGGGTCTTGGAACTCCCCCTTCCTGCTCTGCGTCCTTCTGAGAAGCCAGGCGGGGAGGATCACTCACCCCACGGGCCTCTCCCTGGGCACCGCCTGTCCCTGCAGGCCTCCCTCCCAGGCAGGAGGACCAGGGGAGTCTGAGCACAAGTTTCCTGGCCTCTTTCCAGTCAACAAGGCCAAATGCATCCACTTACGCTGTTCGTCTCGCAAGCCCAAAATGCAAACTCCCAGCCCTTTCCAGTGGTGTGACTGTGCAGGCTCAGAAAAGAGAAACGGGGCAGATTCCGTGGAAGAGGACTGCGGTTTGGAAGCACAGAGCAGAGGGCTCACTCAGCTCTGTCCTCCAGACCCTCTGCAGAGGCCAGGAATGCTGCCTGTGCCCTATCCTTCAGATGACCAGGAGCCACCATAACTGCGTGGAAGTGCCCTGCGCGGCACACAGGTGTCTCTGCCTCCTGAGGGCCACACCCAGAGGCGTCCTCAGCTCTGACGCCCCACACCCGCGTGAGGTGCCCGGATGCTGACCTCTGCTCACTAACCGTGCCAGCCTGAGTCAGCCAACCTTTGTCAATGAGCAGCTGGGTCAGGGGAGAAAGGAGACGGAACTGATGACCTGTTTGTAATGAACTGAAAAATCAGCCCAGTCAAGCCCCTGGGAGTCTTGCAAACCCAGGGCTCTCCAGGGACCAAGGGACGGTGGCAGAGGTCTTGCCAGGCTCCCCAGTTACCAAGAGACCCCCGCCTCTCGTCCTCAGGCCCCAGGGACACGGGCAAGATGAACGCTCACCTCTCTTGTGTCCACTAAACCCATTTTGTGGGAGTAAACTGTTGTCAGATTTAGGAAGCAGATGACAGGGGAATTCATATCTGGTTTCAGTCTCTTCCATCCGGGGAACTAGACATGTTGCTAGGCTGAGACTTCATTCTGACGCCCGAATAAACCCAAAGACATCAGATCATCACGGGCGCACAGTTCCCTGCTTCGCCTGAGCTGCGCCAGGCAGGGAGCCCAAGAGGGGTCAGGCCTCAGCTTCTTCTGTCGACCGTGAACTTTCGTGTTCCCCAAAGTGAGCGCCAGAGAGCGAGCATCATGCCTGAGAACGGGCGGCTCTCCGCGTCGGGTCTGTCATGGGAAAACACCGATGACTTCCGTCGGAAACACGCAAGCAAGGGCTTGAAGGCGGAGGCAGGCAGGCAGGCAGGCCGGCCCGCGCAGACGGGGGCTCCTCACCTCGGCGCAGGGATCCCTCAGCTCACGAACGCTGCGCTTCAGTCCCGTCTGCCACGTGCGGAAGAAGCGACGCGCCAGGTTTTGAACACTGAACGTACGTGATACGGAACAGCTGGATATCTTACCGTCCCTGCTTGACCGGTCCTGGCTGGAGCAGTAAGCAGCGGACTTTGTGGGGTGTCCGCCATGCCACGTTCCCTGCCCCACCCCAGTGCGGTCAGGAAGCGGCTTCTCCTACTACCCTCATTGCTGGGGGGCGACGGGGGCAGCTTTCAATTCCACAGGGAAACAGGCTCTCCTGCTCTAATACTCGCTTGCCTCGTCTATCTTTCGTTTCCTCACCCTCGATGTGTAAACGGCGGAGAGAACATTTCTCTACTAGCAGGAGAGCATCCGGGCAAACCCAGTGACGAATGGCTCTGGCCTTGGCCTTGGAGTCGTGGAAAGCAGGGCAGGCGTGGGGGGACTGAGGCCCCCGATTCAGCAATACGGGCTCAGTCTGCAAAAGGGATCCATTCCTCTGTTTGCGTCGCCAGGAGAAGCAGACGTCTGCATTGGGTGTGAAGCCTCCTGGCTTTAAAAGGCTGCATCTAATTTTAAAAGCAAATCAGCAGCACCCCACGGGTGCACGTGTGCAAGTGGGCGACTCAGCCCCATGGCCTCTTCTCTGATGACCAGGAACACTTCCTGAATTTTAGACATCCATGCGTCTAACTGTGGTGTTGTGTAAGTGAGTTACAAACCACAGTCAAGCTCCAAGTTCAACCTCGCCCATCTTTGCCTTCTTCTGCCCAGGGTCTATGAGGAGGGGTCCTGGCCCTCGGTGTGGAGGCCCCCGTGGTGCAGGGCTGGCATGCACGTCGCTCGGCACACGGCCCAGCCCCTGTCCACTGGACGTCCTTCCCTGGTCATTGTGTCAGCCCCCCATCCCAAATGTCCCCCAGGCAGATGTGCCCTGCCAATCCCTTATGGTCAAGAGAACAATACAGGTGCCTCATACAAAGAATCAGATGCGGTGAAACTGTCTAAAATTCCAAGGGCCATGGGAAAAACACAAAATAATGAGACTTAAATGATGGAGACTAGGTAGCAGGACCCCTTGCTTTCTGAAGCAGAACTTGGGTCATCTCAGGCCGGGTGACAAACAGGAGAGCAGCTCTGTCGTTTGTTTCACAGGCACTGAACAGAGGACCAACGGGACAGTGGGGGATGGAACAGAGCTAGGGATGCCGTGGCACTCGCAGGCCGATACTTTACCCTAAAAAACTGTTGGGCTCCAATAACAGATAATGTTCCAAACAAAATGTTTAAAAGTGAACCCTTCAGGGGTTTCCCTGGTGGCGCAGTGGTTGAGAGTCCGCCTGCCGATGCAGGGGACACGGGTTCGTGCCCCAGTCCGGGAAGATCCCACATGCCGCAGAGCGGCTGGGCCCGTGAGCCATGGCCGCTGGGCCTGCGCGTCCGGAGCCTGTGCTCCGCAACGGGAGAGGCCGCAACAGTGAGAGGCCCGCGTACCGCAAAAACAAAAACAAAAACAAAAAAACTATGAAAGATTTCTTAGTGATATTAAAGAAAACCTAAGGGCTTCCCTGGTGGCGCAGTGGTTGAGAGTCCGCCTGCCGATGCAGGGGACATGGGTTCGTGCCCCGGTCCGGGAAGATCCCACATGCCGTGGAGCGGCTGGGCCCGTGAGCCATGGCCGCTGAGCCTGCGCGTCTGGAGCCTGTGCTCCGCAACGGGAGAGGCCACAACAGTGAGAGGCCCGCGTACCGCAAAAAAAAAAAAAAAAAAGTGAACCCTTCAATCTAAAAGAATGGTACAAATGAACTTACTTACAAAACAGAAATTGAGTCACAGATGTAGAAAACAAACTTATGGTTACCAGGGGGAAGTAGGGGGAAGGGTAGGAGGGGTAAACTGGGAGATTGGGACTGACATACACAAACTATTATACATAAAATAGCTAACTAACAAGGACCTACTGTGTAGCACAGGGAACTCTTCTCAATGGCCTATATGGAAAAAGAATCTAAAAAAGAGTGGATACATGTATATGTATAACCGATTCACTTTGCTGTACATCTAAAACTAACACAACACTGTAAATCAACTATACCCCAATTAAAAAAAAATAAATTAACTGGGACAAATACAAAAAGAGCCTTCAAATTTTTAAATCATAAAAACAACACATCCAGGCACATGGCTACATTTCTCCCGCACTGCGCAAAGTTCCCGTCTCCCAGTGAGACCCCCATCTCTTCAGCGCTGTCAGCAGCTTCCTAGATGATCCTTTGCAAACTGAGCAGTGCAATTCTGAGCTCACTGAATAGTCATTTTCTAAATTTGGAAGCATCCTCCCCAATCCTGCTTTTGCTTAGACCTGAAATAAATCATGGAAAGCCTTCCTACTTTCTCCCGGTTCAGGCGTTTGGAGGTGGAGGGGTCTTCTTACGGGACAGAGGAGTGAAGGGTCCAAGGGGGGGGGGGGAGGGAGGAAGTGGACAGCAGCAAGGGCGAGAGGCCCACTCACCACTGGGCTGGCCCGCGCCGAGCTGCCTCTCGAGGAGCTGCGGGAGCTGGACTTGAAGTGGCCGCTGTGCTCCGAGGGCTGCCCACCCAGCTGGCCGCGGGACACGCAGATGGAAACAAAGGAACAGGTCAGCGAAGATGCAAGGAGGACGGAGGCCACGAGACAAAGGCTCCGGTTAGCTGTGAGGCCAGCCAGGCGCAGCCCAGAAGGGAAGGAGAGGTTAGTGCGGCCGCTGGCCGGCCCTGGGAAAGGAGGTTGTGTCTTCCCAGCATTCGACATGTGGCCACTCAGAACACAAAACTTAATCACACTATCAAAAAACACAGAATTCTTGGTTAGTAGGAAGAAAGTAACACAGAGCATCTGTTCAGCTGGGGTGTGGAGGACACCTAGTTTCTGCGCAGAAAAGCCTCCACGATGTGGAAGACACAGGTCTTGAGAACGTGAGCTGCCTGCCGGCACAGAAACTGAAGACCGGAACAAGCGGGGCTGGCTTCGGGGCAATGCAAAAGTTTGCCTCTCTACTATCTTTGCAAGTGAATGCAAAATAAGATTTAGGGTTAATACAAAATCAGGCAAGGCTTTTTAAAGTGCCGCAGGACCTTCTATCTGGTGGCCTGCGTGTACATCTGTCTGGCTACCCATCTACCTAAACTTCCTCTCTCCTAGTAAAGGAAAACACCAGCAACTCGTGTATCTGGAGGCTGTGCCCGTAACTTTGATTTGTATTCACATTTGTGATAGGCCTAAATGCATTTTCAGTTTAACAACAATAACAACAACAAAATCTTACCTTCCTATATGTGTACATATACCCCACATCCCCTCCCTCTTGCATCTCCCTCCCACCCCTCCATCCCACCTCTCCAGGCGGTCACAAAGCACCGAGCTGATCTCCCTGTGCTACGCGGCTGCTTCCCACTAGCCGTCTATTTTTCGTTTGGTAGTGTCTATATGTCCATGCCACTCTCTCACTTCGTCCCAGCTTCCCCTTAAGCCTGCCCCGTGTCCTCAAGTCCATTCTCTACATCTGCGTCTTTATTCCTGTCCTGCCTCTAGGTTCTTCAGAACCATTTTTTTTACATTCCATACATATGCGTTAGCGTATGGTATTTTGTTTTTCTCTTTCTGACTTACTTCACTCTGTATGATAGTCTCTAAGTCCATCCACCTCACTACAAGTCACTTTGCTATACAGCAGAAGCTAACACAACATTGTAAAGCAATTATACTCCAATAAAGACGTTAAGAAAAAAAGTATGTACATATCTGAAAAATATCATAAAAGCGGTTCATGAGACCTTAAAAAGAAAATCTTACCTTCCTCTTGAACGAGGCAGGGTGGGGGGAGGGTGGGAGGGGAGGCGGAACTCGAACACCATTTAGGACCACAGGCACCGGCAGACGGAGAAGCTGGCCTGCGAGGCCTGTGCTGACCGCCGGCTCCCTGCCCCCAGGCCCCCTGGAGGCCCGCAGGCATCATTCCTACTGCAAATTATGGGGCCACGAAACTTCAGGGGCGCTCACGGTCCTGATCGTAAATACCATCGTTTAGTTTGCCTGTTTTTCCACCAGAGAGGAATTCCCCAGGGCAGAGAATTCCCCAGGGCAGAGTCTGTGTCTATTTTGTTCCCTGCTGAATCCCCAGCGACCAGACGAGGCCTGGCACACAGTAGGTACTTGAGAAATACTTGCTGAATGAACCATTTCAAGTTTAGGCTGTTAACAGCCTTGGTCAAGATGAGCAAATTCCCCAGACCCATCTTGCCTGGACTCATTCCTATGTTGGATAAATATTTCTTGTGTATTTACACGTAGGTGCAAGATGTTGTTTCTGATGCACAGATAATACAGCTGTACGTACACTGTGTGTAAGAATCACTGCCATGTATGGCACGTACAAGAAATCTACCAGCATTACCAGCCTCACCTTTTAGCTTTATTGTTCAAAATAAAGGAAAACAACTAACGTCAGCACTTTAAAGCAGAAGTATTTCGCCTTTGGGTTTGCTGATACAAGAGAGAGGAAAACTTCCTCCTGTAGACAAATCCTACTGTATCCTATGTCATTCGAGTCCTGCTTTATGGTGCTGAGATATGACAGGTTGTTGTCAATAAGGTTTATCTCTGACCCAGGTTTCCCCAACTCCTGAGTCTCAAATCATCCGATCTGACTTGATCATGCGGAAAAGAATCAGTGTAAAGTCTGTGTCACTGTGGTCCATGTGGCACCTTTGGAGTCACCCATACTTTGCAGTCAGCGTGGCTAATGTGGGCTGAAGTAAGTTATTCAATAGCAAGATCTGAGTCCAGGGTCCATCTCTTATCGGCCACGAGAACTTCAGAAAGTTACATATCTTGTCATCTATGTCATGAAGTAGAGACACTGACCACACAGGTTCTGAGGATTATGCAAGAGAATACAAGCTGGGCTTTTCTCAAGCTGTCACTTTCTGCTAGAAACAACTCTCACGGCTCCTGGACCAACTGGCATCGGTGGTGATGACCGCTTCCCAGAGGGTCAGAACTAAGAAGGTCACTTCACACACGGCCAAGAGTCCTTCCTACAACATGCACACAGCTTACGAATGGTAAGGAAGGTACAGAGTAGAAAGGTTTTGAAGCAAAACCGTTCTACTTTCAAGAACTAGTCATTTAATCACTTAACCGTAATTGTAATTAGTCCTTTAATTGTAAACACACACTGTGTCTGAGGCTGATTTCTTGGGAGAATGGAGACGGGGACAAGTCTTTGAAAGAGGGCTCAGGACTGTCCTGGGCAGGCCTGGGGCCAGCCTGGACTCAGCTCTCAGTACTGCAGGGCAGGACAGGAGGGACTCCCAAGGCGCAGTGTCCTCACATTTTTGTGTGTGTATTTGTCAGCGGCCACAGCTCCTAGCTGCATAGAGAGCCTGGAGAGATAGCATTCCTGGGCGTGGGGAACTCCACGTCCCCTTGCAGGGCTATCCTGAGGGCTGGGGGTGGGGCAGAGATGGGAAAGGATGAGAGGTCAGTGAACCTTCCTTCCCACCAGGCCTGCTGATCGGTGGCTGGCACACAGCGGATGGCCCAGAGATCTCTTCTGAGGGATTTTATCCCAGGGTTCAATTTGCCCCATGTAATCCAGCAAACGCATGCTGTGCTCCTTCTGCAAGAGAGTGTGGTGTTAGGTGCAGGAAAAAAAAAAATCTTTTGATTCTCTTTTATTTCTTCAGCCTGGTGTGAGACCGGGGACGGGAGCCCTATTTTAGGCACTCTGCTGTCGGGACAAGAAGACCTTTTACCTCCTAACTCCCTAAAGCCATACCGCCCAGGCAGTTCCTACAGAAGGGTTTAAAGCACCAAATAACTGCTACACAAAAGAGCAATCGGCGATGCCAGTCACAGGGCCCCGAAGGTCAGCAATCGGCTACTTGAAAAAGTCCATCTACAGAGGCAACACTTAAAGAGAATCTAGGAGACGTACATCCCGCCAGACATTAGAAGTTCTGCTTTGGTGCTCGGGAAGATCCAGTCTCTTAAAGAGTTAGGCTGCTGCCTCTTACTGATAAAAGAAAATCATTTAGTTGCATTTTATCCGTCCTACGGGCCTGAGCTATTTCATCCATTAGGTATGGTTTATGAGCTTTTTAAGGGCCTACAAAAATATTTAAGAACTTGGAAAAAGACAATATAGCGGGTTCCACTGCATTAAAATTTTATGCAATATAAAATTGTTCAATGCAAGTGTTCAATTAGATGTCGACAGAAACTCATGCTACGTGGGACTGACACATACACACCACTACGTATAAAACAGATAACTAACACGGACCTACTGTAGAGCACAGAGAACTGTGCTCAATACTCTGTAATGGCCTATATGGGAAAAGAATCTAAAAAAGAGTGGATACATGTATATGTATAACTGATTCACTTTGCTGTACACCTAAAACTAACACAACACTGTAAATCAACTACACCCCAATAAAAATTTTTAAAAACTCATGTTACATCAATTATTATAATTAATATTTATAAAAACTACATTCTGAAGAAACCTGTAGGCTACCCTGGCTTACTGCCTAAGAATTCCTGAATATTCATGGCTGGGGAAATATAATAAATCGTAAAGCCGGATCATTTAACCAATTGATTAAGTAGTCAATGACTTCCGAAAGCAAAATTATAAAAGCACTTTCAAGTATTTCCTCAGCCGTCGTCGTTCATGTGGGGCGTGGATGCATCTTCCTAGGATTTGTGCAGGAGCCTCAGGACGCAGAAGCATCCGCCCCTGGGGAGGGCTGACTGGGTCCAAAGCCCAGTTTCAGCTGATCCTCAGGACAGGTCAACCAGTTTCCGCACTTCCATGGGCCCAGCCCGTTTTGTTTTCCTTTATCCTTCACTCATCTTTTTCATTCAACAAGTATTTCTTGTACAACTACTACACCTTCATTGAGAAACCCTATCACTTCAAATCCTTCAAAGGGGTGAAAGGACAACAAAATAGGAAAAGGAAATTCCTTATGTGTAATACTCTAGTCCTTAAATTTGTTCATCTTCCTCGATCATCCAGAGGTGAGAATAATTTGTGGCCTGTTGAATTCCCTTTTGACTCTTTGACTCCTTTTATTATTATAAGATCACTTCACCCCTTGTTGCAGGGAAAGAGCAGATAAAACTCAATTAAGATGACTCTTTCTCCCTTTGACCTCAACATAAACTGACGAGTGAGGACATTAAACTAACACCAAAGGCTATATGACTTACGTTATCCATGACCCTTATTACCATGGAAAACTGGGATGAGACAGTGTTTCCTTCCTATCACTCTGGTTAGTTATCTCCCAGGGCTGAAGCTGTGCTGAGAGAGTCACCCCAGGGTCATGCAGCAGAAAGCTCGGGAAACACAGAAAGTGCCTTACAGCGTGGGAACCGCAGGCACTGCTCCGCCGAGCCCCACCGAGACTGCTCTCATCCGACACAGACGCCTGTGACGAAAACAGACTGTCAGGACAGAGCACCTTTCCTCTCTCCATCGGCACCCAGGAAACACTGAAATGTAAGCTAAGGAAGAGTGACACATGCCAGGAACACGTCCTGAAAAACATCACGATGGAAGACATGCAGGAAAGGCTCAAAACCACCTCCACAGGCAAAGGCTGTGCAGCAAAAAAACAGGGTCGTGCAAAAAGTCCAAGTGAGAGAAGTTTCAGTTGCTATCAACCAACTGGCATGCAGTGGAACCTCCTTTAAATCTATGACTCTGAAAAATATTCCTTGCTAAGTAAAAACTTGTAAATCTAGATTTAAAACGAGCAGAGAGTTCAAATATCCTGGATTTTCTCATGGCATCCTCATAGTTGATGCTTAGAAAGTTACTCCAATATGAAGTGACTTTGTAATAAAAATAGCATGTTGATTATAGCTCAATTATCTTATAATTCTTTAAGAATTGCTAACTAGAGAACAGAACATTTCATTAACTTGAAAATCCTATGTAATCAATCACTGAGGGTAAATGAGGGTAAACAGGCGCTTACAATACCATGAATGGAACTTTAATTTCCCCTGTTTCTCCTTGAGGACACAGCGGGTTTGCTGGACCAGTTATACATCTAATTCATAAGTGTGCGATCTGATGGAAGTTCAGAAAGTTATTAACAATCAGAGTGTGGCTACTTTGAATACTTAAGTTTCCTGCAGGGCATAAGTACCTGGTATTTAAAACTGGAAATTTCCAAGATAATATAACATAATGGATTAATATCTGTTAAGGTTACCAAAGCAATAAAAACCTATCTTTCTTTTTGCCAATAGATTAAGTAAATGTCGCCAATACTTTATTTCTGCCTAACAATCCTATACAAACACGTGTCTTCCCCAGCTACTGTCAGCTGTCGGGAGAAATAAACCCCAGATCTGGCCAAAGGGGGCTGCAAGTGTAAGCTCCACATAAAGGGGTAATTCACCCCCAGAAGGGCTGCAAACAGGTTAAGTCCACCGCACTCAGAGCAGGTGTTCGGTGGGGGAGAGGCGCGCGTGCGTGCTGAGGGGCCGTGGCGGGGGGGGGGGGCGGTTAGGCAGAGCGGGGGTGGGGGTGGGAATGGGCGGAGTGGGCAGAAGCGGGCAAGGGGTTGTGGGAAGCACACGCACCCGGTAACTTCCAGCCGGCAGGGCAGCGCCGTACATATAGGAGGGCTGGAGGATGAAAGCAAATGGCAGGTTTTTAAACCCTTGAAAAAACAGCAACAAGTAATAGTGACAAGGTAATTATGATGCTTTTGGTGATCATGACAGCCAAGTTATTGTACAACTGTTATAAGGAAAAGAAGTCCACAAAGGCACCATGCCTTCAATAACTCTGATAGATGGAAATCCACATTTACAAGGAAAATAAACATGAGATGATTTCTAACTTTAAAAATAGTGAACTTCCCCAGAACCTCTGAAATATGGCTATTTTCTGGGCCTCTCTTTTCAGGCATTCCTAGAAGAAAGGGTCGGGGAGCGAGACAGAATGGTGACAACGTCAACGACACCAGCAAGAGCCCAAACCCACGACTCAAAATCCCAGGTGAAGAAAGCACTTGGGGGTGTTAATACACAGGAACAGTGCGGCAGGAAGAGCCTGTTTGCTTCTATCAGAGGATCCCAGCGACAGTCTCCAAGATACAAAGGAGCTGTAGAGGGGCTGCAGCTGCCCAGGGCTGGCACGTCTCTGGCACAGGGGAACCCACACCCGAACGGAGACAGAGCCTGTGCGGGGTGTGCTGGAACACAAGGGCAGCTCGCTCGTGTGACCTGAGCCTCACCTCCAAAGAGCATCATAACCTGTTTACCGGCAGAGGCCACGGAGAGCCCGGGGCAGGGGGCCCACGAGCTGGTCGGGGAACATGCAGGAACAGGGATGAATCACTCAGCAACGCCAAGGAACACGACAATGCAGGGAGATGGCAGTTCAACCTCCATAACGTGATGTGTTCTTGGAGCTCGGCCTCTGACCTCCTCCTACGAGAGCAGGACTCCTATACCTGGAGCTAAAAAGGCCAAGCACCTCGGGGACGGCCTTGTATAAACAGGAAACACAGCAGAGAACGCCGTTCTCCCCACTTTCCAAGACGGAGGAGTTAGATTATGCACAAAAGCCTTCCAAATTGCTTCCTGGATACATTTACAGGAGAAAAAATGTGTTTTTAAAAAACAAAGGAAACCCCAAATGGGGAACAATTGCTGGAAAAGGAGGAGAGACCCGAGAGACCAATTTCTTGGACTTGAGCTTTTGAAAGTATACATTTAATAGAGCCTCCTTTTTCCTAAACTCCTTTTTTAAAAAAATTATAAGGTCTTAAATTATTTTTGACTTGCTTTAAAAGGATGAGAAAAGTCTTAGCCAGTTAGTCAAGCCAATTGAAACATCTACTAAGCTTTGCTCTTTGGACTTCACATGGAAGAGGCTGAAGTATCCACGTCCATTTAATCAGCAATTCAAGTGACAACAGAAGGAAAGAAGAGGGAAGAATGATGTGAAAAGGAGGAGGACAGACCCGGTTTCCATTCTGGGCAGACACGGGTCTGAGAGCAAGGCCACGACTGAGAAGCCCGAAGTCAGAGCAGGAAAGTCCCTGTAATCAGAGAAAACAGGCCGGAGGGGAAAAAGGCTCACAGCTTTATTTCACCTCAAAGGCATCATCAATTCACACGAAATTGACTTCTGCGACAAGATGGGTAAAGGACATGCGCTTGCAGGGAAGAGAGAATGAGGGGAAGGAAATAAGGCAGCCCAGTTAACTGACAGAACTATCACCTGGGACTAAATTAGGACTTGAGAGTCTACACACAGGCAAAACCAGGTTTCATTAATTTGAATTGACAGCAAGGTCAGTGGGATTCTGAAGGTCTTTCTAAAGCAAATTCTAATTTTTACAGTTTGGTGGGAAAAACTCAAAATCAGGAATTTGCAGAGATAGTAACCTCTATTCTACGTAATAAAATATTTCATTGGAGATGATCTTGGGCTTGGTTAGGTATTTACACAATGCGCATGTGTTCAGGATTCATAGAAGACATGATAGATTCAGTGGGACATTTCTGAGACCAACAGTCTATACGAGATTTCTGGGGAATACTACTATATAAATTAGCGGTTTCCCCAAATACAATGTCCTATCCACATTAAAGGACCCTTGAAGAGGAGGCTGGCTGTTTCAGATTTCCATGTCAGCAGTATTCTACTGATTACGCAAACCCAGGGCAGCCCTTGAAGGGGATGAAGTAGTTCGGGTAACTTGGTGGCACGCTAAGACATCTCCCCATCCTCTAGAGATCCCGTAACTTGTGCCTGTCGTTCCTATGCCTCGGATCAGGTGCACCAGAATGACCTGAGGGGCAGGCAAGTGGAATCCTGGGGTGCGCAGGGAGGAAGTTTCTAATATTTTAACACAAACCCTGAAACTTGTTCCAGGGGTTGGGAGAATGCCCTGGGTAGAAGCCATTTTGTCAATTAATTTTGGTGAATAATTCACATCCAAGTATTAGATAACTAACACCATGTTCTATTTTACAGAAAGTATCTAAGCTTGGAAGTAAAGTTTTCTGAATGACGAAGTGCTCTTTTCAACAGCAAAATCTCCCGCTGAATTAAGAAAATGCACACAATACACAAAAAACTCAAGGTGTCAAAACCCACCAATCCTTTGGTGCTTACAGTTGATCTTATATTGTCAGAGTTCACATACTAGGGGAAGGAAGGGTCGGAGGATTTATTATTATGGGGGGCAGCGGTGGGGGTTTGGGGCGTGGGCAAGCTGATGGAGAGAGGGAGAAGCTGCGGCAGTGTCTGGAACGCCCCCTTCCGCCCTCCCCACGCAGCAGGAGTAGAAAGTTGGGGGCGGGGCTGAGGCACGACAGGGGTGAGGACGACGGAAGGACTAGGGTTAGACTACTGTGGCTCTACCTGGCTAGTTTCTATTTATTCTTTCTTTTCCCCTACGTATTCTTTAAGATTCAGTTGACATTCTTTGTTATGACACTTCCTGGCAAAATCAGTTTCCGCACTAGTGCGAGGGGCAGGGGGCGCGGGGGGGGGGGGGTCTGTCTTCTGTTTTACAAGTAAATGCTTCCGGAGGACCTAACTCACCTGCTTGTCTCTGTGACTTCCCTACCTAAACTAATTCCCTTATGTTTGCTGAGTGAATACAAATCTCACCTAGGTAGGATAAACAAGCCTTACCTATTAGGGCTCTTAAATAATTGAGAAACATTTGCCTATCAAGATTGGTGTATGTTCTTAAAGTACGGGAAGGAATGTTATTGTGTGGACGTTCGGATTTGATTTGATTTTCATTCCAAGTCTATTCCATCCTTGTGAAATTGCCCCTAGTATGCATGTACCCTGCAAAGTAATTCTGCTTTCAAGAATTCTCAAGAATTTCAGGGCTTTCTTCTTTCCCTTTTGATTAATTCCAACTACTACAGAGCCACATACCTTCTTTCACCGTGCCTAACTCAACCCCACAATTTGCATTCAAACATTTGAATCTGAATTCAAATGCAAGAGAGTGGGCTAAATCCGAATTAAATATATCATGTTAATTACCACCCCAAAACGGACTTTAACAGTTATCCAAAGGAAACTTCATAAAATAGACATTCAAAGAGAAAAGAGAGTGGAATTTACACATATGGGATTGCATGCTACAAAACCTGTAGTTTCTGCAGAGAGGATGTGAAAGATTTAAATGGAAACCAACCAAGGTGTCCTCTCTGGATGACGACAAAGTAGAGAATCTGCTGTCACCGCTGTAGCTGGAATTCTGAGCAGCAAAGAAGACAAGGTAAGTGATGAGCACTTCCTTCCTCTCCCCAAAGCACCACCCGGTCAAAAGGCAAATATGGAATGACACAACCGAACCAGTATTAGTACTCCAGGAATGCAGAGGCAGCTAGAGAACTGATACCCGCTACTACAGCAGAAACTCTTAACCACTAGGGGTTCTAAGCTGTGTTTTACTTTTCAGTGTTTATATCTCAGTGAGGTCGTGTGATTTAACTATTATCATTATTTAACTCTTTATATTTAAATTTAGCTATTATTATCTGTAATTCCTTACTAAATCTCATGATGGACCATCTATAACCTTAGTCTAGACTTTCCATATGACATCTCTTCTTAGGTAACTAAAATTCCATGTACTGCACGATTTTCACTCTTTCCTCAGCCCAGCACGCCTGAGGGCTGCAGCTCAGCCCCGAGGCTCCAGGGAGGAAACAAACACCATCAGTCCTGGCCATCTCCTTCCTGCCCACAGACTGGTACTTCTGACGTCTATGAAATTTCTCATTTCCCATCCAATTTTTCTCCAAGCCCATCCTTACACTGTTCCTGGAGTTTCCTGCTCCTATATAAGATGCTACATTAGAAGTACGTTACTTGGTCCTTCAATCATTATATGGGGTTACCCAAAAAGTTTGTTTGGGTTTTTGTGACCCGAACGAACTTTCTGGCCAACCCAGTATTTCTCGATTATTTATTAAATCAATTTTATATCCAATTTCACTCTGTGGTGAACAGTTTTATAATCAAGTTCTTTTGTATCTGAGTTCTAGAGGCCTTACTTACTCTAAACTAAATCATAAGGCACACTTCTACCGTTTCAACGTAAAAATCAAAGATTAAACTATATGGAGATATGTACGACGTAAAGCTTGATGCCACCTTGTATGGTCACAAACATGCTGGCAACTACATGTTTGGGATGCTCTAGAGAAGGATGTAATATTGGGTAGAAGTTGGACTGAAGAACTTCTAAAGTAACTTCCAACTCTGAACTATGATTCTTTGTGATCGATATGGTGAAACTATGCATTTAGGGTGAAAAGTTACTGACTAGTCAATTTAAGCCCAACAAGCAGTGGGAAGCCATCAGAGCTCCTGTCCTATAAAGCCTGCACTAAACAGCCCTCAGGGATGCTGAGCACAGGAAGCAAAACTGTCAACATCCTATAAGAACTGAATGGATGTCGCTTGCTTCTGTCCCCGGAGTGCTGTATGACCTTAAAGACAAACATGACAGAGCTTGAGAAAGTCCAAAGGCTGTCAGTGCAAAAGGCAACATAAATAGGAAGACACAGCCTTTAAACTGGGAAGATTTTTTAGTTTGGAATGAGAAAAGCTGAGCTGCAACAGAAGTGTATGCAATCCTTCATAGGAACGGGAAGGTAAAACCTGACTGGCCAGTTTCAGAACGCTAAGGGGGCGTCCCGTTACCCCTTTGAAACCTGAAAATATAATTTAAACGTATATATGATATTGCTTAATATAATTAAGGCAAATGAAAAGAAATGCTGTTTTATACAGCTAGTAAAGTGTATTACTACAAGAAAATAAATGAAGCAAATGCAGGAACAGGAAGATTTTAGATAATTTAATGTATAAGAGATCTGCGGCAGGTCAAGAAACTGAATTAAAATGTATCTGGTTTAACCACCTGAAATCCCTAATGACTTCCTTGGCAAACCGGGACCTCCCCCACTTCTTACTGGCTGCCCTGCTCTTGGTTCATTTCTTCTTCTGCCCCCCCCACCCCCACCCCAGCATCCCTCAGCTCGTCTTCTGCTTCCTTCCCTGGAGCTATGAGTACTTCGAGCATCTCAGTGGTCAGCAAAACACAGGCTCTAGGGTATGTGTCGTTGAAATTACAAATGAGAGAGGTGGGCAACAGTGGAAATGTTGAATTTAAGTATGTTTGAGAGTGGAATACACTTCATATGCACATTATACACATACACCCAGGGCAACAAAATAATGAAGGAGCTAGTACTTAATTCGACCTTTTAATACCTAAGAGATTCCTTTCAATGTCGATCTCTTACCTTAACACTTAGAATGTTAGAAGACGAACAGTCTAACATTGCTAACCAACTGAAAAACATTAGCTTTCATTCTATCATGCACACACACACACACACACAGAACTACTATAACACAGAAAATAACCAAAGAAGCTAAATTTAGCGATATTTGAAAAAAGCTTTGCAGCAACCTGTTTGAATTTTGTGTCATGCAAATTTACTAACCCTGCCAGATCTTCTATTCAGGGACTGGGATCCATGTAATTCTCCATCATAACCATTTGTCTGTTTCAGCGAAGAAAAGGAGAAAAACGGACATCAGTATACAAATGCAGACACAGGTACAGATGAGCAGGGAAGAATTAGCCGGGTACAAAGTGAGTTTTCGGAGTGGCGCGGATGGACACGGCCAGGGTAGCACACATCCCGGCAGGCCCCCCCGCTGCCTCCACGCTCCTGATCTGCTCAACTACACCTCAGGAGAAACCAGCCCCGTCGGCGAATCACAGTGTCACTGTGACTACGGGGCACTCACTCGGGGACAGGAGGAAATGCCAAGTCCCCATGGAGTGAGGCGCATGGGCCTGGGTGCACTTGATTTCCTCGGCAGTTTTTGGTTCCAGTTTTGTGCTGATGATGCGGGAATCCCAGCCTGTGAGGAGCCTGGATGTCAGGCAACGTGGGCTGATGACTTCCACCTGAGTCAATTCGTCTTGCGTTCTTGGTTCAGCATGAAGTCCTTAAAAACCACGGCTCATTATGAAGCTGTATTCAGAAGATTCAGAGAGAGCTTCTACTCAATTTATAATTAAATGCAAACGTTCATCATGGAAAAAATGTCTATCATGGCAGTACATCCTCTCTATCAGTTTTTCATTCATCCAGTCCTCCTACTTTATTTTTCAAAGTGAAATCTGAGCACATATTTTATGAGTTCATAATTTGTTCTCCAGAAAAAAAGAGAATGATTAAGTTAAGCATATGCTTGTCTTCCTTCTCTTCCCAATTCCCAGCCAGAGCTCGGGCTCTAGAACTGCTCTCATTCATCTATAAGGAAGTTTCCGCTGATTCAAGATAAGAGCCGCCAAGTGTCAGGGACATGACCAGCTCCTGAGACAGAAAAAGGAGGAGCAGTCCCCACAACTGCTAAACATGGAAGGAGATGCCAGGGGATCATGGACCTGAGTCCAGCTTCCAGTAGAAGCTTTGTCATATGACTTTGGGCAAGTTAATTTAATCCACTGGAACCTCTCTACCTCCTTGGCTGTGAAAACGTGCATGGTAATAAATACTTTACAAGGCCATTGTGAGGATTAAAGCTGATTAGAATGGGTGCCCAGATCAGTGCTGACTGTATGGTTAAGTGCTTGGTACCGAGGAAGGACAGGATACGTTTCCTTGTTAAAAGTTCGGGGGAGGGGAGACGCTTCAGCACGTATTATGCAGCTGTGACGTTGATGAAGAATACATATATGGATTTCCGGGCAGATTATAAATCCAGATTCATGAAACCCTGACTATAAAACTGTGTACTTACTTGTGTTACAATTCAAAAGCAAGTCTATTCGAAGTTTCTAAATGAAAAAGAGTATGTAGAAATCCTTCAAAATTAAAATTTAAAACTATGAGTATATTAAAACATTTCTGAAATAAATTTGCTAGTAAAAAAACCTTTGGAGATTGGCAGGAATTTTTATTCAGTCTAATTTCCTTTTTTTCTCTCTTGAGAGAAATAATCTTGCATGTCAAGGACTCGTATATCTCAGACCTCAGTCTTATTCCTTTGATATCTGTCTAGAAGCTAGTTTCTGGAAAAAATTAATATTGAAGGCTAACGTCAATCAATTTTAGACGACTTTCCCCTTGCTAATAAATAAGGAAGAAAAATGTATTACATATATAAAGCCTCTGGCTTTCCACTGTTGCTTATAAAATACATACTGCTGTAGATGGATTTCTCCTTTTTGATCTTCTCATTCTCTCATTTAGCCTGCAGCGTAAAGCAGAGGGTGGGTGAAGGTTGGGAGAGCAAAGGCCCTCCTTCAGTTGTCCCTTTCTCTTCTGGCCTTCCATGAAAATGCAGGAAAAACCCTTCTTTTGAAGGCTTTGTGGAACCACACTTTTCTGTTGTAATGAAACTCTGTCATAGAGAACGTATCCCTACAACGTACTCCCAAATGTGTAGACCTCACCAACAACATCTCTGTAGTGAGAAGTACTGTGACCTTCTTAAATAACACACCAACTTTCTCCTCTTGGGTAGTTTTTCTGTGTTGAATTCAGATGGGTGGAGCTGTTTTTAGTGGCATAAGATGGTAATAAGGAGAGTTGAAAATTAACTGTAACAACATTAGAGTAAAAAGTCCACAGAAGGCATATATCACCTTCACCTTAAGTCAGGTCTCGGATGTTCACCCAGCTTTGTTTTACAGAATTGTTTTTCAACACTCCTCAGACCACCTGCATCCTGGTCACGGGGCGTGCTTCCCATCCCAGGACATCGGAATACCCGGAGGCCCGGGAATATGCATTTTAACAAGTTCCCCAGGTGAATCTTACATATAGTAA
The DNA here is from genome assembly GCF_964270905.1 of Leucopleurus acutus. Lineage (NCBI taxonomy): Eukaryota > Metazoa > Chordata > Mammalia > Artiodactyla > Delphinidae > Leucopleurus > Leucopleurus acutus. Next base: position 115,826,996 of record NC_139149.1, on the reverse strand, counting down.
CACTGAGAAGCACTGCTCTAAGACAGAACAAAATAAAGACATTCACCAATCAGCATTTTCTAAAAGAGGATAAGTCACATATAAGAATAAATGTCCCATCAAAACCTATTATTCTCATGGTAACGTGATTAGTCAGAATGCTAACGACTCCATGCAGTGCTGTCAAAGCATAACCAACTTCAGGCGTGACCATGCAAAACGCAACTGTTATTATTTTCATGAATAGTTTTAGGTATTCTTCTACTGAGTCAAAAGACAGAGCACCTTCAAGGGCATTAGAGATGGGAAACAAAATAAGCAAGGCAAAGTCACAGCTCTGAAGTGCAATCCTTGATGTACTCAATCTAGTTTTAACGGGGGGAACAGCAGCCTCCCCGGGAGACTCCGGGGACAGATGTGCTGTGCTGATGTATGGTCCTGTTAATTGTCATCTTAAGGGTAAAAATATATTTTAAAAACCGGAGTTCGCTAGATAGTTTTTCAATGCAATGGAATGAATGAAGCACAAAATCCTTGCGGAAAAAGTCCTTCAAGTGAAGAAGTGTATAATCTGCTATAATAATTTCAGTGCTGAGTCACTTTAATGCTGAGTGTGATTAATGCTGGTGAGATTACATTTTTCTTCCTTTTAGTGTAATTTAAGTTTACAGGTTTTCAGAAAGCATAAGGCGATCAAACTCTTCTAGATGGATGTAAGAAGGGAAATTCTGAATTTAAATCTAAAGGCTTCGTTTTTGTTACTGGATTTGGGGTCTTTCTCAAAGAGCACCTTCTGGCCAAAGAGCCATCTGGGACATTTAATTTGAAAGGATACAGATTAGAAAATAATCAATTTTTCATTAGATCAAATGACTTTAAATTCAATCTTTTAAAGGAAATGTAGAGGCTTGGGAATTCTTGATCTGATTTGAGTTCCCTGAAGAAGACACCATCCTTCCCATCTGGTGTCTGCAGCTGCTACCCCAAAGCCTGGCAGACAACGGTGCTCACGGGCCGCCGGGTGCGGGAGATGGTCAAGCACCCACACCTGGGTTCCAGACCCACCCATGAGGGTCAGAGCTGTACCCAGGAGGCTCTGGGAAGAAGAGAGCTCACTGTGGTGTGTGCACCTGCCCTCCGGCCCTCAGTCCCCAGGTAAGAACAGGTGCGTGGCATGTGTGTCTTTTAAAACAAAGGTGTACAAATGCTCATGAGATTAGTGGAAACGCCACAGGTTACTATCTCCCACGCAACACTATTAGGATCAGGCCACATGTTCATCTCACCCAAGCGTAGGGACGCCCGTACTCCAAGTCAGGCTGCGACTGTCGGAGGTGGGATGGAAGAGAAACACAACACAGAAGAGTTGCCCAAGATCAATTAAAAAGCTACCTGAGGCACAGCACAACATAAAACAAAACCGGCAGCCTTGAAAGTCTTAACGAAATTCAACTAGTTCCATGACTGCTAGGACCTCGTATGTATCTACAAACGCAATTACATTAGCATTACCATAAAATCCATTAGCATTAGATGAAACTTCCATGGCAGCTGCTGCCCTAATTCATGGACTCTGAAGCAGTCTGAGCAATCCTTTCTCCTCCTCTACCTAAAGCATTCTATTTACATTAGGCAAAAGGTCAACAGATGTGTCACTCTCAAGCTTGAAGTAGAGAAAATTAAGTACTTATGATATCTAAATCTAGGTTTTCTGAGAATGTCCATACAAACGCTAGAAAAAAAAATTTCTTCCATTTTTAAGGGTTTATCATCACTGTCAGTGGAGTGAAGAAGGCCTGTATTTCGAGACAGTCAAGAGATAAAAGATAGGGTCTTTGGGCTTCCCTGGTGGCGCAGTGGTTGAGAGTCCGCCTGCCGATGCAGGGGACGCGGGTTCGTGCCCCGGTCCGGGAAGATCCCACGTGCCGCGGAGCGGCTGGGCCCGTGAGCCATGGCCGCTGAGCCTGCGCGTCCGGAGCCTGTGCTCCGCAACGGGAGAGGCCGCAACAGTGAGAGGCCCGCGTACCGCAAAAAAAAAAAAAAAAAAGATAGGGTCTTTGAACTTTGCAAACGAAAGATTTCCAAATATTAAAATATGAAAAACAGTAGAAACTGGCCCTACGCGTTGATGGCCTGAGATGAGCCCCCCTGGCGGGGGAGGCGCAGTGGGGAACCCTGCCCGCCCACCAACCAGGAGAGGCCACTTCCGGGCCCCCGAGGGGCTTTGGGATTGATGCTGTCACAGCACCCTGGCCCTGAGCAGGCCCCCTCGCTGCTCTGGGCTTGTTCTGTGTCTGTAAAAATTAGAAGGTTTGACTCTTATCCCCAGGATCCAAGTTCTCAAGGTCTGTGATTTTTAACTAGAGTTATTTCTTTAGATCAAGTGCGTCACAGGAAAGAGCGGGGGAGCACGCCACCCGGCTAGCGACGAAAACCCATCCACTGCTGACTTTCCACCTTCCCCCCGTCTCTTACTTAGCACCCTAATTGTGGAGCTCCTCCATAAACTTTCATATCCTAAAACAAATAGGCTTGTATCTTGGCAAAGAATGGTGTCCAGCACAGAAATTTAGCTCATTTCTGGTTAAAATCGTTGAAAATGAAATAAATGCTATAAACACCCAAACAACCACTAATAATACAATAGTCTTAAGCTTTTTGGGATCAGCTCTGAGAATCTTAAGAAAGTGACAGATTATTTTCCCAGAAAAATGCAAGTACAAACAAAATCTTGAATACAATTTCAAGGAGGATCGCAGATGGAAAATGCTATTTTATTTTATTTTATTTATTTATTTTTTTGCGGTACGCGGGCCTCTCACTGCTGTGGCCTCTCTCGTTGCGGAGCACGGGCTCCGGACGCGCAGGCTCAGCGGCCATGGCTCACGAGCCCAGCCGCTCTGCGGCATGTGGGATCTTCCCGGACCGGGGCACGAACCCGTGTTCCCTGCATCGGCAGGCGGACTCTCAACCACCGCGCCACCAGGGAAGCCCAGAAAATGCTCTTCTGAAAGAGAGTTTGGGTTCTTTCTGCATCTCTCCTATTCTCCCTTGAGCCCAAAACAGTCAGGTTTTGCCCTCACTATTTCCATCAAAAGTGCCCTTGTCAAGCTCACCAACGTCTTGGCCAGTGGTCATGTGAGTCCTGTGCTCACATGATCACGCGCCTTCTCCTTGAAAAGGTATCTTCTTCATTTGGTTTCAAGGACCCGACCTTCTCCTGCACCTGCTGGACAGCTGTAATTTCTGACCCTTGTCTACAGATTCTGCAAACTGAGTTTTGCATTGATAATGTTTAGGTTACATAAATCTTACTTCCTCTTGTGTGAATCATGTCAGAGGGTATGTGAGGAAGTTACAACTACATGGCTAAGGAGAAAGTTTCAAATAGCAAGGAAGCTCTTTAACTGACTTCACCTTTGAACCGTAACTTTCTGGCAAAACCACGATGGACATGCTTTTGGCACCTTCAGGCCAATGACAATGGTTAACAGCAAAGCAACAGTGTACAGCCATCCTTCGGTATCTGCGGGGGGTTGGTTCCAGGACGCCCCCAGATACCAGAATCTGCAGATGCTCAAGTCCCTTACATAAAATGGCGTAGTATCTGCATATAACCTATGCACACCCTCCTGTACACATTCAGTCATCTCTAGATGACTTGTAACACCTAATACAACGTAAATGCTACATGAATAGTGTGGAATTTTCCCCTCTGAATATTTTTAATCCGTGATTGGTTGAATCATGCAGAACCTTGGGTATATGGAAGGCTGACTGTGTCACCTTTATAGTTTATTGTTATAAACAGCTAAATTAAATGTACATTTGGTGCGTGTATAAGAAGGCTAGGAGTTACATCACGACTTAATTGCCACGGTGATTAAAAACAAGGCTTCTGCCCCATACAGTCCTTCCGTAAAATGGAGCGGCTGCGCTGAGACCGAATTATTACCAGCAGAGAGATGCAGCTTTAATCCAGGGGTAAACTAACCTGACACGCTCAGATTAATTCACTGACTTAAAGGACTAAGCAAAACACGTTTTTCTCTACTTCACTTCCCAAAGCATGCCTTGTTTTCAAGTATGATTATGAAGATTTTTGGAATGTTTAAGGAAAAATGTGTATTTGTGTTTCTCAACCATCAGGCTGTCAGTGATGAAGAGATTTCATTATAGTTGATGAAAGGAAAGGCTCCTGAGACCTCAGGCTGGACGGATTCAATGTGCCCCGGTGTTCCACCGGCAGCCTACAGCAGCTTTCAAGGAGCTATGGGAAACATCACTGAATAATAGTTCCTTTAACTTGTAGTTACTTTAACTGAGATTCCAATTTGCTGGGGAGCTTGTGCACTTCCATTAGGACAGAATGAGCCTTCGTGCTCCCCTTCACCACGCTAGCAATGAGGCAACTTACTCTAAATGGGGCAGTTTTGTGATGTGGACCAACATGAAGAAAGGAGGACTTCCACTGTGGGGAGAAAGACACAACAAAACTGCTTACGCTTATCACTAATCTCTCTACATCACAAAGAGACATCCCACCATTGAACAGAGGCTACAGGGATAATGAACAAGAACTTCGAACACAGGGATGGAAGGGCCAGGAGCGTGGACACAGACTGTACCATGCAAACTCAACCATCTGGTTACTGACCCTCAGACTTCCGCGGCTACCCGCTGACACGCGATCATCTTCATCAGACGCCTAGTAAAAAGAAAGGATGAAAACAACCATGAGGCGATGATGTAACAGACACAGAGAAACCAGTGACCAGCTCTGAGGGAAGCGGCTGACCCGACACATGGCAGGGGGGCAGATCAGGCCCCCGTGAAAATCTCAGTGCACGTGAGCCTGGGTTTTCGCCAAAAGGGCTTTGTTTGTGCACCTCTGCTTAACAGAAGACTGTTTCTGGATAACGCGACTTTAATTTCACTACAGTGATGCTGTTCACTTCGCTGGTAACCTACAAACATGTAGCTTAATGCATATTACTCTGCAAATTATTCATGGGTATTTAATAGCGAAAAAAGCACTAAAACTGTCATGAAACTCAGAAAATTTTCAAACACTCACTCTCGCCTCACCAAAGTCAGGTCACAGTGCTAAAAGCTGAGTTCACAGTCTTTGTTTAGGTAACAGTATCAGTGTTAGTTAATTTCTTTCGTAAGTATCATTAAGATATAGATACAGATCTATAGATAGGTGTATATACATATAGACAGATGGATAGAGAGACAATTTATGTATTTCAGCCATTAAAACTGCAAATCAGACTTCAGTCAAAACGCCGATGTAATGAATGAACACAGTACTAACCGACGTGTTTCTTCTGGATCTACGGGAGTAGCGCTCACTGTCTTCCTACCAAAGCAACGGAGGAAACAGCACAGAAAGGTTAGGGCAGACACAGGAGAAGGCTTAGATACTCCATAATACAGCATTTCTGATATAAATGTCAAACAAATATTTTCTTTGCTTTTGCTTAAAGGCTTCAATTAAACCACTGGGGGAAAATGTTTTCTTCTAAAAGTGGGTGGGGGGCTTAAGCACACAAAGAGTCGGCATATTTCATTTTGGCTTTAAAAGCAAGTGCGTGTTGGGTGAAAAGCAGGGTCTTAATTTTTTCCGAATCGAATGTGGTCCATTTAAATCAGCCTACTTTTCTTCTTACATTCAAAACCTTACTCACTTCTCTTCAGGAATTGGAAGAGAAATCACTTCCGTAAGAGATCCAATACGGATGCCACACCATCTACCATATTTTGTGCATTCTAAGGTGCTCCATTTTGCATTTGGACGTCTCTGAAGTTGGGGCATAGCTTATCATCAAAGTTGCTCACGATTATAATTAGCAACTTTCTGTTTCTTTCTCAGTGGTATATAAAACACTGACACATCTTTTAACTGTGTCTTACGATTTGATAAACGTACATCTGCCTGTGCCATATAAGCTAGAATGATGGTCTACACATATCAGAGGTTGAAGTTGATAGTTTTTTAAATAGAGGAATTGTATGCTCTTTATATTTCATCAACTGTTTTCTTTTATATTATACACAGATCTCTCAATGTTAGGTCATTTTATACTCCCTTAGATTATTTTATGTGTAAGGGACATCTAATAGGACAGTTCCATACTGCTCAGGTTCTCAAATGCTACAGGTACGTGATGATGTCCATGAGGCCAGTCAGCAAGGTGACAAGGACAGGAAGAGGTGGGGAGCACTCAGGTGGATGAATTCATGACAGGAGCCATGAAGCCATGCTCCCTCGGGACCAGTGGACAGCTCTTGGAATCCCCCCTCTTCTAGAACCTCCCGCCAGGGGGCAAGATCTCCCCCCGGGAGGGTCGTAAGGACAGGGGTATTGTGAGGGGCGGGCCAGCTCTTAACCGACTAAGGAGGACAGCTACGTCGTGCCAGGAAACAGGGTGAGAAGGTAAAGGAATTTTCTCACCAGAGGACAGTGGTTTCTCAGGCACGGCAGATGAGGTTGGGGGGGGGGTACCCAGCAGCAAAGTATAGAGGTCGGAATGGGGTGACCGGGCAGCTGACTGCAATCGCGAGTGAAGGAATTGCAGCATCACGCGTCCCCCTGGATTCCAACTAGAGCTGGCTGGACCGGATGCTCATGGGAAGGTTCTCGCGCCGGGGCCACACGCCCAGCCTGAGTGTCCCCAATGGGGAGTCCACTGCAGAGGAGATCGGGGTCCTGGTCGGGGTGGAGACCCTCACAAACGCTGGCCTGGAAGCTCCAGGAGTCAGCTGCTACTGAACAGACCTGACACCAGCCCTGGCCAGGGCACCTTCTAACCAGGCTTCACGTGGGATGTACACAACCAGGCCAGATGCAAGCACGCCCAGCAGGAAATCACTCAGTATCAAATTAGGGTGCAACAGGGATCTGGCCATGTAATTAAACTGTGGAAGAATCCAATTACAAACCATTTACGCTTTTCAAAATCAGATTCAAGGCCTACCATCCATTGCTCGATGTCGCCCCACTTTGTATCCAGCCCATAATATTTCTACAGACAGAAGGGAAAGAAAATTAGGCAAGAAGTGCAACGGTAATCGCATAGGACACTGTTCTGACATGCATTTCCAAACTGCTGCCAAGCCTCGGGGTCAAGGTAGCATGCCAAGGCAGAGCAGGGAAGCAGAAGGTCAGGCTCTGACCCCCACGCGGCCTGTGAGCCTGTGAAGACAGAGCCTCCCGACCCGCTCCCTCGGGGAAGACGAGAGAGCCCAGGACGAAGCAGTCCTGGGGCGAGGGGGTGACCTCCGTAGAGACCAGGAATTCAAACTGAGCCCAGCAGCTTTCAAGCCCCTCCGTAAAGCTGTCCATGCCTTCGGAGCAGGTGTACTGCAGGAATAAAGCACGACTCAAGAGAAGCCAAAGCCATTCCCGTGCTGCTACAACAGGAACGAGAACACCAGAGGAAAGGGGGAGAAATGGTGTGCTGCCCCTAGATTTCTAGTACACTTGCTCCAGCTATCTGATAGCCATGCTAAATTTAGGCCCTCGAGAATTTCTGGGCTGTGGACGTCTTTATAACATGCCACTGATGGCAAGACGACCAAGCAGGCTGTTGCAGAAGAGGTCTTGGCCCAGGGAAGAAAAGTTCTGCTTGGTGTTTTCTTTAGCCAACACCTCCATGGTTTCAGCTTGCCTGTCTAAACCGCAATGGCCCAAGTCAGAAACAGAAAAGCAGATTCCGGGTGGCTACTACTGTTACTAAATACAGCAATTCCAAATTCAGGTGGGAACCCAGGTAGACTCTCAAGTAACGGGGCTTTGCTGTCCTCCTCACTCTTCCCTCAATTTCTAATAAGAAAAGCAAGAAACAACCATCCAAACCTCCCTATCGTATGACACAGATGGGATTTTCCTCTTACACGTGAAAAGCTTATCATCAGAAGAAAAAAACTGGATGCTAGAGTACACGACAATTTTTGAAATTGTTTTACAATGACCAAAACAGGCTGCTGCTATGTTTGGTTCAGTTTCCATTTATTTTGAGGGGCAGCCAGATTTAGAATATATATATGGCTCTTCGATGGCCTTGCCCTTTTCTCCTAGAGGCGGCAGCAAGCAGAAAACTGGAAGAAGAAAATCAGGAGGGAGAATTTAACAGTGCTTTAAAAAGTCAAACAATACAGAACCTTAATATCCGCAGCACATAAGCCAAATCTTTTTCTGTAAGTTCCTTTCCTTAGACTATAAATCGAGAAAGGAAATAAACGTAAACACTTCCTAAAGTCACGTTTTAATATGAGTTTAAGTGAAATGCAACGGCTTAGAGCTATTCTGCGTTCAATTCATGTTAGCCCCACTCTCACTGTCAAATTCCAGATATGAAAATTTGATGCCATCGACCCTCCTTTATCCCACGGCTTAACTGCAAAGACAGAAAGAAAATGTGGTTTTTAAAAAGGAGGGGGCCTACAGAAATTGACAAAAAGTAAATTCCAAAAGAAGTCTGTGTTATCCGATTTTCTATTTCCATATTTCCCTTTTTGGCCAATTCTATACCCATATCACATACTGCACTCTACCTATTGCTCTTTTTAGGACAAAAATAAGAATCAGTATTTAAAGTCTTTCATCGAGTCCACAGGTGGCCTAATAAACAGCTGCTGTAACTCTACAGCTGCATCTCCACGCCATTCCATGGAGGGAGGACACCCCTGCCAACAGTAAGTGCGGTTAACGAGTAGTCCTGGTGTTAGCTGGCAGTGACAGCACAGCAAACTCTAGAAAGTGTAAGATATTGCACATGTAAACTGCTATGATTAGCCAGCGAGTCATGCAGAAGGAAGCAAAAGCCAGACGAACGCAGAAGTGCTCGACTTTCAGAAACAGCTTTGATTCCACAGGAGAGAAACCGTGATGGATGCAGCCGATGGGCTGGAACAGAGCCTTACTGCTTCCTTTTCCGTTTCCTGAGTCTCCGTGACAAGGAAAGCCTTCCCTTCCCTTGGACACATCTTTATGATAAAAATGTGTATCTGTTTTCCCATGGAGGGCTTCCTGTGCTCCCTCTAGCTGTATTTGTATACAAATGACCATTCTGACAAAGTTCTAAGGGCGTATCCCTGGTGAGTTGGTGAAAGGAAAATAATCTTGATGCAGCACCAGATGGGAATGGATCAAAGTGGAAATGACCAGATAGGAATCCCCTGTCTAGGTTTTAGGCAGTTATGTCCTGCTCTATCAGATACTGTGATGGTTCCCAGCCTTGTCTTTTTGTTTGTTTTTGGTTTTTTTCGCGGCACGCGGGCCTCTCACTGCTGTGGCCTCTCCCGTTGCGGAGCACAGGCTCCGGACGCGCAGGCTCAGCGGCCACGGCTCACGGGCCCAGCCGCTCCGCAGCATGTGGGATCCTCCCGGACCGGGGCACGAACCCGCGTCCCCTGCATCGGCAGGCGGACTCTCAACCACTGCGCCACCAGGGAAGCCCCCAGCCTTGTCTTTTACCTATGAAATTCTTACCTAGATTCTCTGTGTATGGGTTGGAGCTCTAGCTTCAATACACATTTCCAAGTGGACCCTGCAAAAACTAACGAAGTTCAAATAGATTCCGGCACCTACTTAACTGGTTTCTTAACACTCTGGGGGACAGTAGTTATGCAGAGTGAGAGAGGCAGGAAGGCAAGGCAATTGGGAACTGCAGCTGGTAAAGGAATCCAAAAACAGAATTTTACATTTACTGACATAGGGTGTTTACAGGGTCGGCACGTTCTACCCTACGAAATTGAGTCCCCTTGTTTTGATTTTCTTAGTTGCTGTCAAAGACACATATAGTCCTTCTTTATCTGTAAACTAAATAAATTTGTAAACACGAAGCCATTACAGGTGTCGTAAGTAACAACAATTCATTTTTGGGAAAGACTCACTGTAAACACTTTCTGTAAGTTCTCAGGGAACCGCTTACTCCTTCCTTCGTTATTGCTGGATCAGGAGTCACTGACTTGGTTGTTTTCCTCTTCATTTTCTGTGTCTGGCCTGCTCAGTGCATTTATTTCTAAACCTCAGCTGCTTTTACAAAATACTAGGAAACAGAGAATATTGGAGATAGAAGGCAGGTGTGTTCTAAGCTGTTGGATTTTACTGTTATATCACCATTTTCTTTTTTTACTCAGATTTTAAACAGTATGTAATAATCTCCTCATGTATGGTAATATGCCTTGATAGCTTAAAGCCCTTCTAATAAAATTATATGAGAGGATAATCTTTCTTTTTAAATATCTGATTTCAAAAGGTTTTCCAAACTCTGAGGTGTGATTTTTATTTTGTCTTAGAGTTAATTTTTCTTCTTCAACGATTTTCTAATTTCTTGAGAAAAGGGAGATGGGAAAAGCTTTCAGTACACAGAAATGTGTGCTGACGGCTGCTTTGCGTGTGGGCTCAAGTGGGGACCTAAGCATTCTTGTTCAAACCGATTCATAAATAAAGCAGTAAAAGAAGCAGTAAGAACTTCGATGAGTTTTCAATCAAAGGTGTTATTTCTGAAAGGTGACCAGGTCCTTGGCAAGGGAAAAAGAGTACATGCAAATTAGAAAATAAAGAAGGAAGAGCCTACCTTCTGAACCTGATAGATCTATAGAGGAGGGCAAAAGAAATTGGGAAAGAAATATAAAATCCAGTTACAGAAGTATAAACATCAGAAAGAAAGGTTCTGTAAGTACCTAGGAATATGAATAAAAGCCATATTGGAAAAAAGGTGAAAACTGGTGAAATATGAATGAAAACAACCTCTTGAAGCCTCATTGAAATAATCAGTAATTTCATAACAGATTTTACATTCTATTTTAGATATATTGGTGAAACACAGGCATGTCCACACAAGTCTACAAGAATCCTGCTACTATTCTAATGCAGAAGTTTGTATAACCTGTTACCGTTAATGGGAAAAAGAACTTCATCTTCAATTTAAAATTTCTTTTCACCGTGATCAAAGTTTAACAAAAAAGTACAGAAATTTAATTGGAAAGTCAACTGGTCAAATTCACAAAGAGTGAAAAAGAGGCTTTCACATTCGGATTCATGCAGAATACGTGGAAAATTCAACAGATACAAGCGGAATACCAGGAAAATTCCAGCCAAATGGAGTGATCACTGGAATATAACTGAAAAAAAATTGAAAAGCTTATTATCATACCTTGACATATTCGTTTGCTCTAGAGCTTCCTCCTAATTTTGTAGTAATCTCTAGGTAAGACTGAGATGTCTACTCCACCCATCCGTTCATTCATTCATTCATTCAACAAAACTTTGACTGAGTCAGGCATTGTCCAAGGCACTGCCACAACTACAAGGCTTGAGACTCGGTGCTTCTAGTCCTACGTGGGTGAGCACAGATCAATGTATTCAACACTATGACTACTGAACATTGTTCCTCCAACAGAAATGTTTATCAGGTCAGTAGCAACAAGAGATGCACTCTGACCATCATGAGATCACCTGGGCATCATACCACCATTTTTTTTTTTTCCATTAGTGTAGGTTCTCGAACAAAGTAAAAGGTTCACTCAGATTTCCCCAAGAATATCTACATATTCTCCCGAATAAATCCATTAAAAAGGAGCTCATAATCCTTTGAAACAGCCCCCAAGCACAGCTAATGTAGTCGGTTCTCACCATCCGCACGGGTGAAAAGAACCATTCTGGGGGGTGCGGTGGGCGGCTAGGAGGGCTGGGGTGCCTGGGCCATCTGGATAGATCTGCAGCCGGCTCGAGGCCCCCATGTCCTCAGGGTCTGCTGGGGCTTGATGACAGGTCTACACTCCTCCAGCACTGATGACACTTCTCACCTCTCCTCTGTGCACACTCTCATGCTGGCCTTGGAGGGTCCCAGGCACTAGTGTGGCTTCAACCACGACCCATCTCTGACACCCCCCAGTGGTGCTGCCAGCTTCCCGCTCTCCTGAGCCCCCAGCGACGGTCACTGCTCTCCAGGCATTCACAGCCTTCGTCTGCCTGCAGCCGAGCTGACCTCCTTGTTAAGGAAAGCCTTGGTCCTGCTCAGAAGCACCTGTGCAGAGGCAGGGTGGCTCGCCGGCCGGTGCAAACAGGGATTGTGTTTCTCAATTTTTACACCAAAATATCAACCCTACTAGTTAAACACGGGTCTTCCAAAGCATATTCATTTCCACTTAATCAACAACTTAAAATGCCAGTGCCTGGGCTATCAGATTGTATAACCTCAGATTGTGGTGCTATTTCTAATAATAGGCCCGGAGATGTGATATGCAGAGGGGAGACCGAGGGATGTTGTCTGTACACCATCCTCAGTCCTAAAAGCACGTCCCCAAACCTGCAAGCTTGTCTGTCTCCTCTCTCTAGCTGTGCACGCGAACGCCCACGCGCACCCAAGGGCCCACTCGTGCCCCCTCCCCCAGCCCAGGACACGGGTCACGTCAAGAATCAGCTGGACGAACAGCTGCTGCTCCCGTGTTCTCGGTAACACTCAGTGGACACAAAGGTCCTTTCTGTGTTTATATGACGAGCCCTGAATCAGCACCAAGGAAAAAACTTGTTTTTCAAGGTGCACGTCTGCTTGCAAAACGCTAAGGACCACGTGGCTCTTCCCCGCCTTGGTGGTGAGCGGCAGCGTGCCCTCCGCCGAGGTTAATCCCAAGGGTGACACACTGACGCCGCCCTTTGTTTTCGCTGTTGGTTATACACTTGATCTGGAGGCAGAGGATGTAATGGGAAGCCTCCAAGCTTTGCAGCTTTTCCAGGTCCAGATCTGAATCCTGGCCAGCCACTCGCTCAGCTTTTGGGAAAACTGTCTAATTAAGGTCCGTCTTCCTCGCCTGTCACTAAAACCCGGACAGACCCCTCTCCAGACTGTGGCAGCACCCAGTCCCGGCACCGCCACACACCAGGGGCTCCAGGAGGTCCCTGCCAGGCCCCCCGCCCCACCCCAGATCTCTCTCTGACTACGAATAAAACCTATGCGTATTTTATTTTAAACCTTTCAAATCCCTTTTTTGAGGAAGCAGACATACGCTTTAAATGGCAATGCGCTCCTGTCCCAAGCACATCGAATTTATGATAGCAAAACTGTCCTTTGTATGAGTCAGTGCTCCTGGGCTCACACATCGATACAAACCAGCGGGCAGAGCCGGGGCCCTCTCTCCATCCTCCAGGCCTCCGCCATCTGACTCTCGTCACCCACGAGGCCTTCTTGCCTGTCCTGGCTTTCCCCACCTGCAGCTTCTTCATTCAGCACCTGCACTCACCCGCCGTGCTGCCCGGAGTTACTTTCTCTGCTTCCTGCCTGACTGATACGGGCCCCCCACCCAGGGTGTCATTCTGCACCCAGATAATTCCCAGCGTGGGGCTGAGCCATCAGGCACATGGCCTGATCCTGAGAAAGGTCCCTGGAAACGTGTTCCCACGTCCGAGAGCATCTCTGCGGTGGCTGAATGCTGAGGGCACCCAATTAGCAAACTGCTTTTGTGCGAGACCTTCCACGGAACTTGAATCACGACAAAACATTTTCATCCCTGTGAACCACCCGAGTGTCTTTACCGCAAGAGTAAAGAATTTCAAGGCAAACTATTAGACAGAGAATGGATAAACAACAAGGAACTACATTCAATATCCTGTGATAAACCATAAGGGAAAAGAATATGAAAAAATGATTGTATATGTGTAACCAAATCACTTTGCTGTACAGCAAAAACTAACACAACACTGTAAATCAACTATACTTCAATAAAATAAATTAAAAAAAAAGAATTTCAAGATTCTAATGCCATCTACTAACCAACGACACTGTGTGTCTGACCGAGTGAGGCAAACTATGGCATTTTTAATCGGATTTCCCAGGTTTTAATCAGATTTTCTCTGCAAAGCCTGAGGTCCTTAGCAGGTACCAGACACCCCAGGGCAGGCCACGGTGCACAGGAGCTGGGCTTGAATCTCAGCTCCTGCCAGGCCAGGATACTTCAGTCCCTGCCCTGAGAGCACAGTGGGGCTCCCAGGGCCTGGTGAGGCTGCTGTGAGGGGCAGGGCTGTGCCTGGCGTGGCAGGCGGCAGGGGGACCCTCCACACGATCACCCCCTCCCCCCACCGACATCCAATGCCCATTTAATGATACCAAGATTAAATGGCCCTGACTTAGTTTCCCATCTTTGGGTAGCAACTGCAGTTTTGCAACTTGAAATATTGCAACTGAAGTGCCGGAGTTCAGCAGCAGATCACTCTGCAGAATTAAATGCAATGGGAGGGGACTTTCTTTGACTCCAAGGGGGAAAAGGGTGCTTTGCTTTGAAAGGAGGCCCTTCAAATAAATGGTTTCTTACTTAGCCGAATTCCTCTTAACTTTCATTTTCTAAATCAAGAACTTCTGCCAAAGAACTCTGTGACAGGCTGCTTTTGTTATCAACTATATATTTAATTCAATTCTGCCCGTAATTAAGGCTAGAATATATTATAATTTGGAAGATAGATATGCATGTATATACTATGCAATTCATTTTGGACTTGAGTTTGTAGAAATTTTACCTTTGTGAGAGGAACTTTCTCTCACTTGTGAGACAAATGATAAAATGATTATCATTGATAACACCACCAAGAAAACCAAAGGCAGGCCCCCTGACAGGTTCAAGGTCATCTTTCCCGAGTCCAGTGGTCCAGCTCCAACAACAGAGCGGAGGGGACAGCCACAGGCCACCAGAAACACCACCAGGCGGCCACTCAGTCAAATGTGGCAAAACCTGGAGGGGCAACAATGTATTTTGAAAAATTCTTCTTACAGCTCTTTTAAGGCCTTAATATGAAAAAGACTGGGGGGTGGAGGGGAAGCAGGGGAAGCAGAGGAACGAATGAGCCTCTGCTGGCGCTGGAGAATGCAGCCTCACCTCGCAAACTGTGATGAAGCCGCTGCATTAACCCCCGAGCTTCCCTGCCAGTTGGTTTCCAAAGCAGAGGGGAGGGGCTGGCAGTGTCCTACACACGGGGGCTTTGCAAGTAGCCACTGAATGGACAGGAATATTCTAAACAGACATTGATGCCAGGCAGTTTGAAAAATCAATTTGCTATTTAAAATCTCTAAGTTAGGGAGCTCCCTGGCGGTCCACTGCTGGGCCCGGGTTTGATCCCTGGTCAGGGAACTGACATCTCGCAAGCCACACGGCTCGGCTCAATCAACCAACCAATCAATCAGTCAAATCTCTAACTTAAAAACCAGTCCAGGCTAAGAGAACTATTCCATTAGGTGGCCTCCAACGAGGACTCTTTATGTCAGAGTCTGGTGCCCGGCTGTTGGCTGCTGTCAGGGTGATTCCTAAAGCCCAGGTGACACTGTCTCAGACAGGTTAAGTGACAAAGGTCTACAAAACAACAACACCTGTCCCTTTTCTCCACCTTCCAGTCCAAATACTTCTCCCCATAGAAGTATTTCTTCTTCACATCCCCAAGTGATGCCTAAAATACGGTCGAGGTGTGGCTGCCCCTCTGCTCGGGCCACTTCCCAACATCACCGCCGGCGTGTTGTGTGGCCTTTCTCTCAGGGACATGTCCCCTCCATCCCCATCACTCCGGGGCCCCCGCCCTCCTGTCATCAGGACCCAGGTATGACTCTCCTAACTAACCCCCTGGGCTCGAGTTTCTAGTAACCTTCAACAGATTCTTGGAGCCACGTGGGAGAGGTTTCCTCCTCAAGTTCAAGCCTGGCCACGCCCCTCGCCCCGAGTACACACGTCCACGCGGAGTGGCAAACCCCGCAGGGAACAACAGTGAGCACCTCGCCTCTACAGGGAACGTGACCTTGGGGACCTGGCAGAAACTGCAGTGGTTTTAGGAGAAACTGGAAATCCAGACTTTAACTGAAATCTCACAAGTTTTAAGACACCGGTTCAACTTTGAAAATTTGGCTACCTGAACCAAACCAGACTCTGAGTACGAAAATCATCCCTGGGGAAAGCAGCTGGCCGCCTCTCCAACACAATACATTCAAATCTTCAAACAAGCAGAGCCGCCAGTGGGCCTGGCACGGCTGCTCCCCAGACCCCGCGAGGCCGAGGCCCACGGGAGAAGGCGGAGACCGTGGAGAGGGACTCGCTCGTGCGCTGCGTGGGCTTCAAGGTCACAGGGAAGCCCACCCCTTGAACTGCGAGTGAAAGAGCCCTCAGGCTGCCCACGTGGCTTCTGGCTGCGGCTCAAGGTGGTGAACGAAAGTAGCAAACAGCATTAACAGGTGTGTAAACACATTACTGTCCACCTTCCCAGGAGGGCAGTCTCTATCCTGGTTATTTCATCCAGTGTGTATTCTGTTCTCTGTATCACACATGGGCTTCAGGCCTCATGAAACCTATGAAAAAGTGTAAAAACCACAGGGGAAGCATTTTAAACGAGACTGCTTAGCCTAAATAAATAATAACCTGTTCTGCTTTCACATTTTAATTCAGAGGACGGGCATCCTAGCTCAACAGCTAGAACCTCAAGTCCACAGCCAGCACCTCTTGGCTCCTGGCCAGAAGGCTGGGCCGGGGAGATCCACATGGGCACGTGCTCTGTGCGCAGGCTCGTCCCAGGATCCGACAGGTTGAGTGTCCAGGATGGGCCATCTGGCATCTGTATGCTATGCCATGCCCTGGCCTGACCTTGAACCAAAGTCACAGGCACAGGTGCCTTCAAACCGAGAGCAACAGCAGAGGGGCAGGTGCCCCCGTGCGGCCCGCTCTGCCTGGAAGGAACCCTCCCGCGAGAACCGATGAGGAGCCCCGCGTTACCTCTTTCTGCTGTCGCTCCAGCTCCTTCATCCTGATCTCTCGGGCCTCTGCTCGTGCCGCCCGCTTTGCCGCCAGCCTGGCCTCCGCCTGCAACAGACCAGAGATGGCATTAGGAGACAGACCAGCGGCTCCTGTCCAGGACACGGTTAACCATGATGCTCTTGTTCAGAGGTTAATAAATAGTAACACAGACTTGTAAGCATTAAAAGGGTCCAGGAATCACAGTCACCATAGTTGCAGTAGTCACGATTGCTCCCTTTTATTGACCCCTTACTAAATGCCAATGGGTGCTGTTCTGAGGGCTTCATGTATATTATGCCGTGGACTCCTCGTAACAGCCCTATTGGGGAGATGGTGTTACCATACCCAGCTAATAGATAAGGGAACTAGGGCACAGAGAGGGTAGGGCGCCCACGGTCACACAGCCCATAAGTGGCAGGGCTGGGCGGTCTGCCTTCCTCTGGAACGATGACAGATTAGTGCACGGAGCAAAGCACTAGAGCTGGACAAGACCCCAGGTCACTGGTTGAACCCCTCCCTTTACAGACCAGGAAGCAGAGGCCCGGAGACGCCACCAGACCTGTCCAAGGTCACAGGGCTGAGACTCTGCCCCTGCTTTCCAGAACTCCTGTCCAGTCACCCCTCACTACTCCCCGCTGCCCCCCAGCTGCCCCTTCAGCACCTGAGCCCTGGGAAGCCCATCTTTTCTCAAGCAAGACATCTTCCACCAGAGCAGAGTGGTTCCAGCTGTTACTTTAAAACAAAATCTGGCTCCATTTAACTACCTGTCAACTTGCAGCTGATTTGCCCTATTCTACTCAAGAGCATCTAAGACGCTTGACCAGGACCAACCGACGTCGTCGGACCCGGCACCTGAGCCCTGTTCCTCATTCTACAAATCTCGAGCTTATTCATTATCGCAGGTGATACAACGGCCCAGCGAGGTGAACGGTGCAAGGGGACCAGGATCCAGGTTTTCTGGTGTCAAACAAATCCATCCTTTCCACTTAATTTTTTATGGGAATACACTTGTGATTCTTCCAACAGTTCTGACAGCTTTCGCTGTTCCCTAGGTCATCTTAAAACAGGGCCTTTGGAGACGGCCACGTGCTTCTGATGTGGTCATTGGGGCCAGCAAGCAGTGAGGTGGTCCAAATGTCCTGTTGTCCAGTTTCTTCCCAAAGGCCAGGCACCCTGTACCACAGGCTCCCACCAGGACCGTGGCTCCTCACGTCAAGGACGTCCCTCGCCCTCACCCCACAATTACATTACACAGAACTACAAATTCGTCTTCTAAGTTCTAATCTAAGTTGAAAATTGACCACAGCTGATCTGTCAAAGATTAACTAGCTAATGTCCTCATGAGGAATTTATTCTATAACCCTCTTCGTTCATGCGGTTTTTTTTTTTTTTTTTTCTTTTTTGCGGTACGCGGGCCTCTCACCACCGCGGCCTCTCCCGCCGCGGAGCACAGGCTCCGGATGCGCAGGCCCAGCGACCATGGCTCACGGGCCCAGCCGCTCTGCGGTATGCGGGATCCTCCTGGACCGGGGCACGAACCCGTGTCCCCCGCATCGGCAGGCGGACTCCCAACCACTGCGCCACCAGGGAACCCCCATGTGGTTTCCTTATCAACCCAAGCCCAGGTCCTTCAAATCAAGGATGTCAAAAATCACAACTGCATCAGAACTTTGATACCTCATTGCCATTTTCAATTTTCTAGACCATGTTACATTGTGTGATGAGCCACCCGCTCAGGGTCTATAAAAAGATCCAGCCAAAACGGAGGGGAGGGGAAGGTTTGATAGACTGACATCTGGGGACACTGGCTACCCATAGGCCTCATCAACAGGCCAGCAAGAGGTCTGCGTCCACGCTGAGTGCAGCTGCCTCTCCAGCCCTTCCTGGGCTCCCTGGCTGTTGGCCCAGGGTCTAAGCCGGTGTGGACCAGGCAGCCACAGCCCATCAGCTTGGGGAGGGGGCGGTGAGGAACAGCGAGGGGATTTAGGAAAAGAGAAGGGAGGGCATGGAGGAAGAAGAGGCGGGTGGAGGAGTGAGGACGTGAGAAAGAGGCTGGAAGCAGGAGGGGCTGCCAGAGGCGGACAGGGGAGAGAGGCGTGTGGCAGGCAGGATTCCAGGATGGTCTCCGAGATTCCCGTCACTGCTGTACATGCTCTTCATTCTCCTCTCCCCTTGAGTGTGGCCAGAACGGTGAGTATGACAGATGTCACTCCTGTGACTGGGTTACATTATACTGCAAAGAGAAGTGCACTAGTAATGAAGGTCCCTCGTCAGCTGACTTTGAGTTCATCAAAACAGAGCTCCAGGGTGGGCCTGACCTCATCAGGTGAGCCCTGGAAAAGTGGGCCTGGAGGTCAGACAGACTCCTGCCGGCCTCGCAAAAGCAAGCTGCCACGTGCGAGAGGGCCTGTGAGGGGTCGCATGACAAAGAATGAGAGCGGCCCAGCTGACAGCCAGCAGGAAAATGTTCAGTCCCGCAACAGCAGGACGTGAACGCCACCAACAACCACGTGAGCTGGGAACAGGACTCTGAGCTCCAGAACGGATGCAGCCTGGCCGAGACCTTGACTGCAGCCTCGGGAGACCCTGAGCAGAGGGACCCAGTAGGCTGTGCCCAAACTCCTGACCCACGGGAGCTGTGAGATAATCAGCGTGTGTTGCTCTAAGCTGCCACGTTTGTGGGTATCTGTCCTGCATCAGCAGACAACTGACATGAGGTGGTGAGGTCTGGGATGATTCCTGCTCACACAGCGTGGGTGCCTCTGTGACTAAGGAGCCCAAGCCCCTGCACGCCCACCTCCTCCCCAGCCTGTCCGGCCAGCCCCCTCCTCTGCTCGAACTCCTCTTGGGACCGGAGCAAAGATCCTTGAAGAGACCACCTCTCTGAGCAGGTGGTCCCTGCCACCTGAGACGGCCTCCCCACCAGACTGGCAGGCCTCCAAAATCATGTCCCATCAGACCCCAGCTACTCTGGTGGGCCCCTACCCACCAGCAAAGGGCTCCCGTCATGGCCCACCTCCTCTCTGGTCCTCACGTCCACCCAGCATGTCTGTCCTGTCTGTGAGAACAACCCCCGACCTGAGGGACCTGGGCTTGGCTTGACAAAGGGACACATGAATGAATCAAGTTACAGGACAAGCTCCCTGTGAGGACACGAGCTAGCCAACCCTGAAGACAGATCGATATGGTCAAGCTTCACCTTTGATTAGAATGTGGAAAGGAGATAAATAATTCAGTACAGTGTCAAATGCTTGCAGTCACCGCCACATGAAGCACCTCCATCTCACAGGATTCTTATATGACTCATATGTGGAGAACAAGGCTCTCATAACACAGGAAGTGGTAACAACCATGCTTGCTTCTGGGACTCTGGCTAAGAGCTAACAGATACACAAGCCAACGTCTGAAGGGGCACAACACCTATGCACAGCCAACTTCATTAGCACAAAACCAGTATCAGCAGAATAACCCCAACACAACCTGAGATGCCTAAAAGAAAAACCACACGGAGCTCTGACAACACAATTCACTCTAAAACGCCGACACTGCTAAGAACACAAAACAGCCAGACACAGAGCATCACCGATGATGCCCATTTAAGACAGCATCAGGGGAAATGTTTGACAAGATCAGTCGTTCAATGAACAGAAAGTACAAAATAGCAATGGTCCACCCTGGTGACCTGCAGGCACGAGTTCATTCCCCCCAAAATTTCCAGGGAGGCCCAGCCCTGCCCTCCAGTTGCCAGCCATCAGCCGAGCAGTTCCAGGGGTCGATGTGCCCCCGGCCAGGGCTTCGGTGATGCAGGACAAACCCGTTGTGGACTGACGCTTTTGTAAAATATAAACTCACACGCTTGAGGTCACAGCCAGGTCACACTGTTTGAGTCTCCAAATGCACACTTTCACTTTCTGTCCCTCGCCTGTAGGGGACTGCAGCTTCCTGGCCACCAGCACTCCAGCCCAGGCCTCGCAGCACTGCCGAGACTGCAGGGGAAGGACTTTCAACGTGCAGTCTGGGGCCCCAGTCTCAGGGGGCGCCCACAAAGCTCTCGGGGACCATGTACAAGTGACAAGTGCTACGGTGGGTGAGAAACCGTGCTGGGGCTGCTCTGGAGGAGAACGTAACCCGTCCGGGTGTCGGGAAGGCGTCCTGGAGGACGGGGGCCCGAAGCCAACGCCGAGGGGCAAAGAGGAGAAGGCCAGGCGAGGGGGCGGGCGGCAAGGGGCCAGGACGGGGCGGCGGAGTCCCGAGGGCCCGGCTGCCTGCGCTAGCCTCAGCCCTGCTACCTGGAATCTCATCTTGAAGGAACGCGGAACCACTGACGGGTCTGAAGAAGGCAGAGCACAGCGGGGTCTGACTTTCACTTTAGAAACGTGGCTCTGGCTGAATGTGGGGACGAGGGGTGGGGTGGAGAGGGCGGCATGAGACCCGGGAAGTACGGAGAGGCTGCTTCTGAGCGGGGGCGGGGGGGGGGACGAAGCCGGGCGGAGAGGCGAGAGGGCCCTGGAGGGAACGTCAGGTGCCCAGGGTCCCAAGGAGGCCCACGCGGCCCCAGGAGCCAGCCCGCGCCACGTTGGATGCCACTCACCCAAACCCGAACCCGGGCACACGGTCTGCTGACGCCTCCGGCCTCGGAGGTGGGGCATTTCTCCACCCTGACCCCCTCCCCGCCGCGCTCCCAACCTCAAGGGAGACGACAGTGGCCGAAGGGAAAGGATGGGGCCAAGGAGACGGACCTATGGCATTTAGGGCACAAACGATAAACTGCACAGGCCTGTAAAGCAAGGTCTGGGAAACAAGACTTCCCAGGCTCCCCCTCCCCACGCCCGCGATGGCTGTCAGCCGTCGTCCTTCAGCTCCCACTGGAGGTCAAGGTTAGTGGGTCTTCCACTGGCTACTAGCCCCCGGCCTGCTCGCTGTGACCGCACGACGCTGGCAGGGCCGCGCTCCCACCCAGAGCTTGGTGGCCGGGCCGGTCCAGCTGCTCGTCCCTCAGCCCACCGTCCTCGACAGGGGCTCTGGAACAGGCGTAGCTCCGGACACCAAATCCTCCTTTTCTGGCCCAAGAGCATCTTTGTTGAGATACACGCTGAGACATTCAAGGATGACGTGATACGACCTCGCTCAGATGGGGAAAGTGGCCGTAGGCTGGCAGCTGTGGGGCTGGTGGCAGGAAGGGGGGGCCCTTGTGCCCCAGCGGCAGCCTCTGGGGCTTGTGAAAGATGCAGTCTCCAGCCCCACCCCAGACCCGCTGAGTCAGGGCCTCGGGTGCGGCCAGTCTGGGCTTCAACCCGCCCCCAGGGAGCTGGCTGCTCCCCCCAGCGCGACGACCTCTGCTTTCTGTTATCCCATCTCCGCTTGGGTTACGTTTGACGTTTTTCATAATAAATAGCAAACATGTTTTGAAGGAAGGAAGGGGGGGTGGGGGAAGGGAGCAGAGGCTGAAAGGGAGAGAAAGAGAGGGAAGGAAAGAAATGAAGAAGCACCAGGCCAAGCTCACTGCTGTGAGAAGGTCGCCTGGCGCCATCGCTAAAAACCCTTGCAGTGTCGCCCCCCAGCCCTCACCATCGGGCCCCCTCCCTGTTCCCGCGCACCTCCAGGAGTAGGGAGGAGCTGACCCAGCCGGGCCTCCTCTGACGAGATGCAGGCTCCCTGGCTTTCTCAGGACCGCCCAGTGTTGGTGGGGAACGAACGCCAGAGTCCCAGCCCCCTCACAGGGGACACAGTCCCCCAGGATCCTACCGTCCTGACCTGGAACCTCATAAACAGAGCTTTACAGACATGGGGCTTTCAAGCAAGGCACCCTTTGATGGTGGAGATGGTTGGGAAGAGAAGATTCCTTTTATCACCAAAGTTGCCTCCTAATAATCCTAAAAAGCTGAACCCTTGATTCCGAAGTTCCACTTTTACATTTAATTTTACCAGAGATAAATAAATAAGACAAGGCTCTGACACTAAGGTGATATGTATGGTCCGAGAGATGCTAAAAACACACAAAGCAGCACAAGTCCGAGCCCCAGGGCCTCCTAAACAAATGGCTAAAAACAGCCAGGCGCGCCCAGCCAGGGTCTGGGACACCAGCCCTACGGCACCCTGCAGGTCCAGGGGCGGAAGCACGGAGGCCACCGGCCAAGGGCCCGGCCACAGGGGCGCACAGGCTGGTTGAGGAGGTAGACAACCAAAGTGATGCTTCTCTCTGAAATACCCTCTCTCGGCGGCCCAGACCCGGGCTGGGCTGGAGAAAGGCTGGAGGGTTATGTGAAAACGTCACTGGCAAAAACAGGAGTTACTTTGGTGATGGGTCTCTGCACTGGGCCGAGGGCTTGATCAGCTCTAGTTCTAGATCGGACCACAGAGCAGAAGTGGCTTCTACCAGAGCGGGACACAAAAGTCAGCGGATAAACAGACGCACGCCTCTTCTACCAGTGACCCTGACAGGACTCCTGCTTGGAGCACCAGAAACTCCCAGCTGCAATAAAACTGTCATCCAGAGACAACGGCTGCTCGTTTCTTCAGGGTCAGGGAACTCAGGGACAGCCCCCTGCTTGGCCTGGGGACTGAACAAAACTAAAAGAGAAGTTATGCACCAGGATGGGAGGAGAAAGCCCTGGGTGAGGCGTGTCCTTCCCTCCGAGCCCGGCCCCTGCACAGCTTCCTTCCTCCCTGACCTCCTGTCTGTGCTGGAGGTTTTGTAAGCAGTGGTGGACACTGCCCGAGGGTGCAGCAACCACACACCGCCCCCAGTACCCTGCACCCCAATTCCAGTGATGTCGGGGGCTCTAAGAGCTCTGATAATATCTGTATCCTTTTGTGGCTCCTACCCGTTCAACCCCACATCATGATCTTCGAAAAGCAGAAACGCGATAAACATTGGTGGAACCAAAGTCCTGCCTGCCTGGAGAGGACAGAGGTGCCCAGGACGTAGTCTCAGCAGCTTTCTAAAAAGCCCCACACGACTTCCGGAGTCCCGACTCTGTCTGCATACTTCCTGAGCTTCGAAGCTTTCCTGGGATTCAAGCACGGTGCGGAATTCTATATGCCAAGACCTCTCACCCCGCAGTCCCAGAAAAAGTTCTTATTCTGTTCTTAAATTCTCCTGGGGTTCCAGAATTCTACATGGAAGCTGGACGGGGTTTATGAGCTGTAACTCTAGGACGACTCTTGAGAAATGGGCCTGAGCTGCTTCGTCATTTCCTCCACCTAGGAGAAAGCCCTGGAGCCTGGAGAGGCACCGAGATGATGGGATGCTCTGGGAGCCGCTCCCCGTCGGCCCCGCAGAGCCCGGGGAGACGTACTGCTCATTACTGACGTGCGGATCAGTGACCCTAATGCTCTGTGACGGCAGAATTTTCTTCAGGCCACGTGATATGTTACCCCTGTAGTTTATAACCTCTTGGGAAAAGTTAAAGGATGTATTTAAGGTTCAATCATGTGAATATAATAGGAATATCATGCAGTTGAAGCCAGCAGTGTGACAAAGAACCGGTTCTGTTTAGAAACAAGCAGGGGCCCTCTGTCTCCACGTGTGACTGTTCCTGGGAATGAGGAAGGACTACAGCTCCTGTTGGGCAAGGCTGAAATCTCAGAGTCGCTAGTGAACACACACAGCCCCGTGTTAAAGCGATTTACAACATGCTGCAGACAGTGCAAAGGAACCATGAGGCTGTGATACAGAATCCCTTTCCTGACTTGCCATTTCATTTTTCTTTTTTTCTTGAAGTAGAACTGAGTTACAATGTTGTGTTAGTTTCAGGTATACAGCAAAGTGATTCAGTTATTTTTTTCATATCATATTCTATTATAGGTTATTACAAGCTATTAAATATAATACCCTGTGCTGTAAGATATATCCTTGTTGCTTATCTATCTTATATACAGTAGTTAGTATCTGTTAATCCCAAACTCCTCATTTGTTCTCCCTCCCTCCCTCCCTCCCTTTCCCTTTTGGTAACCATAAGTTTGCTTTTTAAGTCTGTGAGTCTGTTTCTGTTTTGTACATAGATTCATTTGTATTATTATTAGATTCCACATATAGGTGACATCATATGGTATCTGTCTTTCTCTGTCTGACTTCACTAAGTATGACAATATCTAGGTCCCTCCATGTTGCTGCAAATGGCATGATTTCATTCTTTTTTATGGCTGAGTAATATTCCATTGTGTATATACACCACATCTTCTATCCATTCCTCTGTCCATGGACATTTAGGTTGTTTCATATCTTGGCTACTGTAAATAGTGATGCTATGAACAGTGGGGTGCATGTATCTTTCTGAATTAGAGTTTTTGTCTTTTCTGGATATATGCCCAGGAGTGGGATTGCTGGATCATATGACAACTCTATTTTTGGTTTTTTTTGTTTATTTTCAGTACGCGGGCCTCTCACTGTTGTGGCCTCTCCCTATTTTTGGTTTTTAAAGGAACCTTCATAGTGGCGGCACCAACTTACATCCCCACCGGCAGTGCAGGAGGGCTCCCCTTTCTCCACACCCCCTCCAGCATTTACTATTTGTAGACTTTTTAATGATGGCAGTTCTGGCTGGTGTGAGGTGATATCCCATAGTGCTTTTAATTTGCATTTCTCTAGTAATTAGCGATGTTGAGCACCTTTTCACATGCCTGTTGGCCATCTGTATGTCTTTTTTGAAGAAATGTCTATTGAGGTCTTCTGTCCATATTTTGGTTGGGTTGTTTGTTTTATTGAGTTGTATGAGCTGTGTGTATATTTTGGACATTAAGCCCTTGTCAGCCGCATCCTTTGCATGTATTTTCTCCCAGTCCGTAGGCTGTCTTTTCCTTTTGTTTATGGTTTCCTTTGCTGTGCAAAAGCTTTTAAGTTTAATTAGTTGCCATTTGTTTATTTTTGCTTTTATTTCTTTTGCCTTGGGAGACTGCTTTTGGGAGATCTAAGAAAATTTCGCTATAATTTGTCAGAGAATATTTTGCCTATGTTCTCTTCTAGGGATTTTATGGTGTCATGTCTTATATTTAAGTCTTTAAACCATTTTGAGTTTATTTTTGTATATGGTGTGAGGGAGTGTTCTAATTTCACTGATTTACATGCAGCTGTCCAGTTTTCCCAGCACCACTTGTTGAAGAGACTGTCTTTTCTCCACTGTATATTCTTGCCTCCTCTGTTGTAGATTAATTGACCGTAAGTGTGTGGGTTTACTTATGGGCTCTCTATTCTGTTCCATTGGTCTATATGTTTGTTTTTGTGCCAATATCACGCTGTTCTGATTACTGTAGTTTTGTAGTACTGTCTGAAGTCTGGTAAGGTTATGCCTCCAGCTTTGTTCTTTTTCCTCAGAAGTGCTTTGGCAATTCTGGGCCTTCTTTGATTCCATATAAATTTTAGGATGATTTGTTCTAGTTCTATGGGAATGGTGTCATGGGTATTTTGATAGGGACTGCATTAAATCTGTAGATTGCTTTGGGTAGTATGACCATTTTAACAATATTAATTCTTCCAGTCCAAGAGCATGGGATATCTTTCCATTTCTTTGAATCATCTTCAGTTTCCTTAATCAACATTTTATAGTTTTCAGCAGATAATTTTTTTTTTTTTTTTTTTGCCGTACATGGGCCTCTCACTGCTGTAGCCTCTCCCGTCGTGGAGCACAGGCTCCGGACGCACAGGCTCAGAGGCCATGGCCCACGGGCCCAACCGCTCCGTGGCACGTGGGATCCTCCCGGACCGGGGCACGAACCCGCGTCCCCTGCATTGGCAGGCGGACTCTCAACCACTGCGCCACCAGGGAAGCCCCAGCAGATAACTTTTATTATCATCTTGGTTAAGTTTATTCCTAGGTATTTTTTTTGACGTGATTTTAAACAAGATTTTTTTTTTACTTTATCTTCCTGATATTCCTTATTAGTGTAAAGAAATGCAGCAGATTTCTGTATATTAATCTTGTATCCTGCTGCCTTGCTGAATTCATTTATTAGTTCTAACAGTTTCTGTGTGGAGACTTTAGGGTTCTCTATAGAGAGTATCATCTAATCTACAAATAGTGACAATTTTACCTCTTCCCTTCCAATTTGGATACCTTGTATTTCTTTTTCTTGTCTGGTTGCTATGACTAGGACTTCCAATACTATGTTGAATAGAAGTGGTGAGAGTGGGCATCCTTATCCTTTTCCTGAATTTAGCTGGAAGGCTTTCAGCTTTTCACTACTGAGTATTATGTTGGCTGTGGGTTTGTCGTAAATGGCTTTTATTATGTTGAGATATGTCCCCTCTATAACCACTTTGGTGAGAGTTTCTATCATGAATGGAATGTTGAATTTTGTCATATGCTTTTTCTGCATCTATTGAGATGACCATGCGGTTTCTGTCTTTCCTTTAGTTGATGTGGTGTATCACATTGATTGATTTGGGTATGTTGAACCATCCTTGCCACCCTGGAATGAATCCGACTTGGTTATGTGTATGATCTTTTTTATGTATTGTTGTATTTTGTTGAGGATTTTTGCATCTATATTCATCAAAGATATTGGCCTGCAATTTTGTGTTTTTTTGTAGTGTCTTTGTCTGGTTTTGGTGTCAGGGTGGTGGTGGCTTCACAGAATGAATTTGGGAGTGTTCCCTCTTCCTTTCAATTTTTTTGGAATAGTTTGAGAAGGATACCTATAATAAGTTCCTCCTTGTATATTTGGTAGAATTCCCAAGTGAAGCCATCTAGTCCTGGACTTCTGTTTGCAGGGAGGTTGTTTTTTGGTTTTTGTTTTTAATTACAGATTCTATTTCACTTCTAGTAATCAGTCTGTTCAAATTAGCTGTTTCTTCCTGACTCAGTTTTGGCAGGCTGTATGTTTCTAGAAACTTGTCCACGTCTTCTAGGTTGTGCAGTTCGTTGGCACGTAACTGTTCATAGTATTCTCTTACGATTCTTTGTATTTCTGTGGTCTCAGTTGTTATTTCTTCCCTTTCATTTCTTATTGTTTATTTGGGTCCTCCCTCTTTTCTTCTTGGTGAACCTGCCTAGAGGTTTGTTGATCTTGTTTATCTTTTTAAAAAACCAGCTCTTGGTTTTATTGATCTTTTCTATTTTTTAATCTCTATTTTATTTATTTCCTCTCTGATCTTTATTATTTTCCTGAGTTGACTTTGCTACAGGAAGTGGCAACCGCTACCAACTTCTGTTTTCTATGTAAACCCCCAATTCCTCATATGCAGTAGATTCTAAAAATAGTTTGCCGTTCAAAGCAACCAAGCAGACTGGGCAATGTGTTCTCCTGCACAGGCAGGAACAGGAGCGGGAGCGTATACCAGCTGGCAGCTCAGAAACAGTGGCGATCCTGGCCTCTGTACCACATGTGTCCCCGGCCCCCGTGTCCCTCAGCTGCCACGTGCATTTTACTCCACTCTCAACATCTCATCTTTCCAAACCGCTCGCTCAGGCAATCACGGTAAGTTCCCCCACGAGGGGGCCTGCTCTTTACAGCCATGACTGTAATTATGATGGCCACGGAGAAGAAGGCACTTTGGGATGACAGTTGTCAATGGGGGAAGTGCCAACGCTTGAGAGGGCAATTCTGGAACTGCTGGGGGGGTGCTGGGAAGTCACAGGGACTGGAGGAGGGGACTGATGGCATTTAGGGGCAGGGCGTGGTATGCCAACCATCCTGTACTCAGACAGGCCCACACAATGAGGAACTTCCCCATTGGCTACTCAGGCAGATAGAAAAACCACATTATGACTTTCAGACCTACAAATTCATTCCAACTCACTTTAAATTCAAAATACATTCTGAGTAGTTTTAACATACACTGAATATTCCAGGAATGCAATCTGCATGGAAGTCAAGGGAAGATCATACACGGCTTTGTTCAGAACCTTCCCAAGAGTTACTCTCAATATTCACGTTCTGTCACTGCAATTTACTCTCATTTTAATGTTACAGTTAAAACATTCTATTGACCTGAAATTGTGTGTGAAGGAAGATTGTACCACCTAGGAACTTCATTTCAGGTTAGTAATAAGGATGTTAAAAACTTGTTATAAAAAAGGGGCACTGGGTCTGACAGAGCTGCAAACCACAGGTTTAAAACTTCGGGGTGGGATGAGGGGGAATGAACCCCTCTACCGCACAGCCATGCTTGTTGAAACAGCCCAGGCACAGGTTCAGGGCACAGGTCTGGGGCCAGTGCTTAAGCCACAAAATAATCAAGACACGTTATCAGTTTTACTTGGCGATTTGGAGGACATAAGGTTAGGGACTAACGTTTAACTGGTTATTTAAAACACTACGTTTCCATCAAAATCAAATCAGACGAGTTACGGACTGTAAAATGATCACGGAATTTTATGATAGAACAGCAGCCTTCAGAGAAGCCTTTACCTCGCAAGGCCACTTCACGTCACTGCTTGTGAGGGGCTGGCTCGTGGGGGACCAGGTGGAAAAGCTACCTCTCGCGGCTGTGACTGCGGTGTTCTCAGCGGGGCCCTGAGTTTCCGAAGACAGAGACTGTCCAGAGAGGGGTCTTGAGACCAAGCTACCAGCGCTGGCTCTGTTGCTGACCCATTATGTGAACTTGGACAAACTGCATCACTTTTGACACTAGCCCTCAATACCGGGGGCAAGGGGACCAGGTGACGTGATCTCTGGGTGCTCCCTTTGCCTCTGAAATGCTATGTCTCTACACTGGGGTGAATTCTTTGCACCCTGAGACTGTCCATAGAGTTCTCTTTCCCCATTTTGCTACTGGAAATCTCCTGACTTTGCTTCTCAGAAAAACATACCAGAATAACAAACATTTTAATCAGGAACAAAATTATTCATGTTCCTTTATCGACAGCAGACTAATAACATTTACCTCTTCAAACTTCACAACACAATCTGAGGCTTAACAACGACCCACAAGCTGATCCATCGACCCACAACGATCCATCAAGCTGATGAATGAAAACCGTGCACAGTACCTTCCACGCAAATAAATTCTCTTGTTGTTAATACATTTAAAATGTTTTTCTGAGATCAGTGATGTTCACACTTCCTTCAACATATTGGAGTAGAAAGCAAGGGCGTGATGGCCACAAATAACCTTGTGTGTGACCGACAGGACCGACGGGTGACAGGTAAGAGCAGCCTGGCCTCCCCTGTGCAGCTCTCCAGGTGACAGGTTCCCTCCAGCCAATGCCTCTGGGCTCCATACCCTTCACTTCACCTGCTCCACTCAGGGTCTTCCTTGCAAACTCCACACCTTTAAGGTGACACAAAACACTAACACTGTTCCTTCTCAGAATAAGGCTGGACCCTCCAGCAGCTCCACACTTTCCCACGTAGGCAGCACACAACTACTGACAGCCTTTCCTATGCTCAAGTGATTCTCCTGGAACCAGCTAGGAAAGAGCCAGAAGGCGTCATTTTCATCCTCAACAAGCTTGTCTGTCTGTATGGTGGTAGGAGCCGTACAGCACGCAGGAATGAGGCTGGCGCCCAGCAGCTCCCGGCATGGCTTGACACAAGTGACAGCTAAAAAGCTGGTACAGTATGAAAAACAGAAAGATGAAAATTTCTGCAGCTCTGTCATTTCTACTATTCCTCTCCTTACTTAGAAAAAATACAGTTCATTGAGTGTGCTTTTGTCTGAAAAACTACCAGAAATAGAAAGGAAACGTTAATCAAATGAAGACTTCTCAGTATGCACTCCGGAGCAAGGTCTTGTGTCCTAACAGGCTGCCTTAGTAAAAAGAAACCCTTCAGCCCTGATACTGGGGTTGTGAGGCCCCAGGGCTGCAAAAGAGAGCCTGACAAGAGCAATGATGCTTGCTGACTGCCCGCCGGACGCTGCCCGAGCATCGCGTATGGTGGTGACATCACCAGCACCAGCGCTGAACCAGCAGGGCTGGGTCTGAACTGGCCCCCACTGCCTGCTGGCTGTGTGGCCTTGGGAAAGTCCCCTGAACTTTCTGAGCCCGTTTTCTCTTTATGTGTAAGTGGAAATAACCAAACCACCGCTGAGGTTATGCAAGGGGGGAGGGAAGACTTCTACAGAAAACACTTAACAGGGCTGACATGGCAGGGGTTTGGGAGATGCTACCTACTGTTACTATCTACACAGTGTCTTCTATGAAGACAGTGTGAATTCAGCTCACAGGAGGTTGAAAGCAGCAGGAGAAGACAAGCATGCTGAAGCACTCACCAGGAGAAAGAGTGCTGGGGAAATGCCAGAGGAGGCAGGGGGAGACGCCCCACCCGCAACAAAAGCCCACTCCTTCTCTTCCCACAGGAAGATTACACACCCACTGGCCAGAGATAATAAAACAGATGTCAGGATCAGAAATGATGTTGCTTTAGGGGCTTCCCTGGTGGCACAGTGGTTAAGAGTCCGCCTGCCGATGCAGGGGACGCGGGTTCGTGCCCCGGTCCGGGAAGATCCCACATGCCGCGGAGCGGCTGGGCCCGGGAGCCAAGGCCGCTGAGCCTGCGCGTCCGGAGCCTGTGCTCCGCAACGGGAGAGGCCACAACAGTGAGAGGCCCGTGTACCGCAAAAAAAAAAAAAAAAAGAAGAAAGAAAGAAAAGATGTTGCTTTGATAAGCTCTATTACACAAACATATAAATGAAACATTTTAGTTAAAACGAAAAGTAAATCTTCCTTATAGTCATTTAAACTACAACTAGAGTAGTTGTACTTTAGCGTCCAAACAAAACTATTTATATGGCTTTAAAGTTGTCAAGTTACAGTATTAAGGAGAAAAGCACTTGAAACTCTGGCCCTCCCCCAAATGAATACATGAGGCGCAGAAAGGGGACTTTGGTGGTGGTGCGCGGTCGAGCACATGGCGATTCTGCGCCACTTAATCTCGGATGGAGTCAAACAGTGCTCTGTTGAACTCAGACGAAGTTCGTTTACTTAATTTTATCTAGACTGTCTGAATAGTGAACGTTCTGGTAAATCCATTCCAGGAAAATACGGAAATAAGCTGCTTTAAAACACACACACACACACAGTAAAATTTGGGTGGCCCAGAGTAAAAGCAGTAAAGTAAATAAAAGTTCCTCTTCTCCCTGACCCACGTCTAACGTATAGTGAGATGTCACAGGCTTACTGCCTTAACAGGTTAGCATTTCGAA
The DNA here is from genome assembly GCF_964270905.1 of Leucopleurus acutus. Classification (NCBI taxonomy): domain Eukaryota; kingdom Metazoa; phylum Chordata; class Mammalia; order Artiodactyla; family Delphinidae; genus Leucopleurus; species Leucopleurus acutus. Next base: position 115,795,159 of record NC_139149.1, on the reverse strand, counting down.
CCTTATGGCCAATGGGGCTCCAAGTTTAAAACTTTTAAATATGATCAGATATTCCGGAAACACTGGCATATGAGTAACTAGTAATAAACATTTCCTTTCAATAAAGATGTTTAATAACTAAAGTCTGTGGGTTCCGGGAAAAACAACAACAACACATTTCCTTTGCTGAGTCACACAGCCTGATTTTTCAGGGATAAGAATTTCCTCTTGAACGCTGCCTTTTGAGGGGCAAACACACCGCACCAACTTGTGGCCTCATAATTCTGTAGAAACCAGATAAGAACCTCACTCTAATCAGGTAATACACCAATCAACTTTGCCTGAAAACACTTCAGCTGCTATAAATAACTCGATTTCCTGTGCTCACTGTAAGTGGCAGTTTAGACGGCAGGGTTTACAAAAAGTTTGCTAAGGAGGCTTCCACTACTTTGATACTAGCTCAGGCTGAACAGAAACTAACCCTTAAAGAAAAAGGGAAGTTGAGTCTCCATCTTTGCCCTAGTGGGACACTCTTACTACTATGAGGAAAGAACTAACTTACTGTTTTTATATCTTAACTGTTTGGGAAAGTGATTCGTCGTCTAAAGCAAACCATGATTCCAACGCTCAAAGGTCTCCTGTTGAGCACAGCAGGGTCGGCCCCCCAGCACTGTGTTCACCCACCCCCGTTCATCCACATGCCCCCTCGCCACCAGGACCTGAGGACCTGCGCACTGGTACCTACAGTAAGATGAGACTTGGGGGTTCACGTTCTACCCTGATAGCCTCTCTCAGAATGGGGCTGGTCGTCTGTGAGGACTTAGTGCTAATCAGTATGTGGAAAACTTCCAGAGGTGACACAACCCGGCAGGAACATGAGGAAGTTACAAAAGTTAAAGAAACATGGTTTCTACACTGTCCTCTCCTGCAGGGAGCCTGGACTTCCTGCTCGGATCCTGCTTTTTTCTTTGCCCCGTGAGATGGAGCCGGACAAGTCCATCTCCTCCTGCCAACCCCAGCTCTGGCCTCACACCCAGGTGGCCCCGGCCCTCCTCCTCCCCTGGTGACCCCTGTTCCCAGGACACAGGGTCTCTGGGCACAGAACACAAGCCAGCACAAGCCAATCTGAAATGCCCACCGTTCTCCCGCTGGAACACTACCGTCCAGGGTGGCTGCTGGGCGACTCCTTCTGACACATCCCACCCCCCCCCACTGGTCCTTCAGCAACGGTTTCCTTTCCTTTTTTTTTTTTTTGCGGTACGCGGGCCTCTCCCTGTCGTGGCCTCTCCCGTTGCGGAGCACAGGCTCCGGACGCGCAGGCTCAGCGGCCATGGCTCACGGGCCCAGCCGCTCCGCGGCATGTGGGATCCTCCCGGACCGGGGCACGAACCCGCGTCCCCTGCATCGGCAGGCGGACTCTCAACCACTGCGCCACCAGGGAAGCCCAACGGTTTCCTTTTCAACCATTAACCTCAAAAAACAGTCCTACTCTAAAAAAGTTTTTGCTGCTATTTACTTGAGCAAGTTCACAATTGATTACTGAAAACCCCTAGGACCAAACGTGTTTCAGAATTCAACATTTTTGGATTTTAGAAAGGTAACAAGATGCATACACCATATATTCTGTAACAACCCAGAGTAACAGCCCTTAGTCAAGAATCTTAACAGGGCTGCAGAGAAATGTACGAATATTCACACTGAGAAGAATAAAGACTGAAAATAGCCTCCCATCGGCCAAATGGGACCTGGGGACCTTGGCACAGATGCCTACAATAAGATGAGACTTGGGGGCCGCGAAGAGCCTCCCATCACTGCCAAATGAATCCTGCTGACAACTTACAAAAAAGAGAAACAACTTCTGATTTTCAGAGCTTACTGGATCCTGGAACTCGGGGTAGGAGAAGGTGGGCTGTGCCCACCGAGCACCTCCTCACTCGGCAGCTGTCCCCGTCTCTCCTGTCACCAGCTCCCAGCAGCATCTCTGTGAAGCATGCATCTCGACCAGATCCAGTCCCAGGGTTAAGTTATGGGTTAAAGAGAGCGTGCAGCCAGCGCCTTCGGGCAACAGGTGTTATTTCTACTCCTGCCTCTGACGGCCTGGCGCTCCCTTCCTCACATCCTGTTCTCCATGGTCACCCTTTTCTTCTCCTTGCCCAGCAGTTCATTCCTCTGAGCTCAGATCTTGCCCAGGATTAACAGCAGCCTGTTCTTGCCATCTATGGTTTGCCTAGGCGGCTCCTCGGGAGCTTGGGCATCTCTCAGCGGCATTCCCATCCTTCTATCCTCCAAGGGCCCTTCCCTGATGGTGACTCAAGGATCTCTCTGTAGGTTCCCAAATAGGTTAAGGGGTAGCAACCAGCTCCAAAGGTCTGGTCCAGGGGTGGAACGTTATGTCAGGTCAGAGGAGCACACTAACGAGGACCTTAAAAATACCCACCCGCCTGTCCTCAGCAAGGAGTGTCATTTTCAAGCGTGTATTCATCAGAATCTATTTCTACACCCCTCTCTGGTGTTGACCGGGAAGCTCAGGGCAGGGCAGTCTTATTCATCTTGAATCCTCCACAAACACTCAGTAGGTGATTAACTCCTACCTGCTGAAGGAGTGATTATTTGGGGTTCACACTTTTATCAAGGTTCCACACAGGCCGGATAAAGTGGAAATCTAGGGTCTCTCTCCCTGTCTGCGGTACTAACTTAATGATGTGCTTCTTTGCCAAACTACGCCCTTTCACCTTTAAATATTCCCATTCATCATCAACCACAAGCCACATGAAAAGGGGTAGTTACTAACCTTCCCCACCTCACCCCCTGCCCGATTTTAACGCCAAACTACTCCCACATCCATGGTTCCAACGCTGGGTGCTGAGCCGGATAACTGCAAAATCCCCCAGAGGGAGGATTCCCTCCGGACCCGGTGACCCCAGGAGACCAGTCAAAGTGGATCTGGGAACTGGGGTCCTTGGGGGAACTAGAGAAACCGGGTGCAACGCATTGGTTCTAAGGTCCAGCGCAGGGTAAGTGCTCCAAGCCACCCAGCCACTGGGGGCGCCAGCCTCAGAGCGAGGGCACCGCCTCTGGGCACCAGTTCCTAGGTACTGTATTTTGTAAAACATCAAACTAGCAGTTCTGAGCGAAACTCTAGACCACGCGCAGGTCTCACACCTCGGCTGGATCCGCGGCCGAGTCACGCAGCTGGGCAGAGCCCGTCAAAAGGCCGTAACTGCGGGCAGAAGGGACCAGACGAAGTTCCTTTCCGTCCTGCTGAGGGGCGTTGCCCAGGGAAATGTGCTTTCCAGGGCGCAAGGCGGGGGGGCAGTGCACACCGAACCGCGAACTGAACCGAGAGCAGGCCACCACCCCCCCGCCCATGCTCGCGTGGGGACGTTCGTTTAAGGGGGTCCCCGGCCAGGCGAGGCAGCCCCACACCTCCCCGGGCACAGATGATTGCGGCGGAAGGTGCCGCCTGCCCTTGGCTCCTAGAACATCAGTAAGGACCAAACACTGGCAATCAGAACCAAAAGCTTCGAAAATGTGTTTTCTTCTTACCAGTCTCTGAGCTTCTGGGCTCAGACAGTCAATTTCCTGGTTCTGCGCGGCCGCAGGGTTGGTCATCCTGCCGGCTGCAGGTCCACCTTCTCACACAGCAGGGAAAGGGAGCCAACGCCCGGCTCCCCGGATCCGCGAGCGGGCCGGCTCTCAGCGCAGCCACATGCCGAGAACGGCGGGGCTACTGCCCAGAGACAAATCCGCGCGTCGGGACGGGAACCTCGCCCTTCCCAAGGCGGGGTCGCGCCTCCGCGGTTCCGGGGCTGGAGTGCGGCCGCAGGGGCGGGGCGCAGGTGGCGGAGCCCGGGAGCCCGCGGGCCTGGGGTGGCGGCACCCGGGAGAGGAGCGTTGGGGCCGCCCCCAGCCCTCCTCCCACAAGCGTCCCGCCCGCGCTCCACCACGCACCCCGCCCGGCCAGTTCTCAGCGAGCGCTCCTCCCCGCGCCCCAGCGGCGCGGTTATTAATCATCACCCAGCCCTCCTCCGGCCCCCACCCGAAAGGCGGTGGGGAAAAAAGACCGTAGCCGGCCCCGCCCACAGCCCCCGTCGGCCGCCCACCCACCCGCCGAGAGAGGGCGAGCTGAGAGGCCTCGGAAGACCGGGGAGGAGTGGGGAGGCGCCCGCGCTTGGCCTGGGTCGCCCCGGGGAGGAGCCTGCGCGGGGGAGGGTTCTGCGCGAGGGGCGGGGTCCTCTGGTGGAGGAGCCAGAGCGGGGCGGGGCGGGGCCCCCGGGGCGGGGCCCGCGCAGGGGTGGGGCGGATTGCCCCTCAGACCCCGCCCCCGGCCCCCTTGCCGTCGGTGCTGCGCTCCCGCCCCAAGGTGTTCTCCAAATTCAGGCCGAAGTGAGCTTCTGCGGACGCGATTACCTCGGCCGAGTCCCGCAGCACCTGCTGGTCGGGGTACCCAGCTAACGCGTCACCCGGAGAAAGGGCCGGCTTCCAGGGCGACCACACCGCGCGGCCCGCGGGGGTAAGAGCAAGCATCCGAGGGCCGGGTGCGGCCCCGCCTGCCTCCCCCTCCGCAATAGGCGGCAGAAGAACGCGGTTTGGCGCGGATGCGGCGTCTCAGAGCCGGGGGGCTGCACCGGCCAGGGATCCGGCGGGAGGTCGTGCGGGGCAAGGGCCGATCCGAGGTCCCCGCCGGGCGCCGCGCGGGGAGGGCGTGGAGAGGAGCGTCCAGCGGCGGGACGGGGCCCCGGCCGCCCAGCACGCGCCTCCTCCAGCCGCAGAACTCGCGTCGCTCGTTCTTTAGCAGTTCTACATGCAAAGCAACGAAACGTCTCCTGACCTCGCCAGGCCGAAGCAGAAGCGACGGGCAGGAAGCGACGCAGATTTTCATCGGAATGCCAACCTGCCCCGGCCCAGCCCGCTGCCTGTGGCGCCTGGAAGCTTTCCGCGCCCCGCCCGGCCTCCTACCCTGCGTCCAGGCGGTCCCGGGCCCTTCCTGCCCATACCCTGGGGGCACGTTTTCGGAGGCCGTTCTCAGAAAGACCACCTCCCCGCCCCTAATTCTCTGCAAAGGCGGCTCCAGCGAAATCCTCGACAGACCGCAAATATACATTTAAATGTTACAGTCCCCCAGTTCCCCACTCTGCCCCACTCACCTCCTCCTCGGTAACATGTTAGCGCAAGGCCCGTGTGCACTCGCCTTCCCGCTCTGGCTTCAGGGCAGGGGGCTCTGGAAGGAAGGGTGTATGTGTCGGGGGGCGTAGCGGGGTGGGGAACAGAGAAGGTTCTGAGGGACCGAGGTCCTAACCTAGGAGAGAGTAGGGACAGCAGAAAAGCAAGGCCGAGTAAAGACCCAAAGTGGCCTCTGCGGGAGAAACAGCAGGTTTCCACTTTGATGAGCGGGAACACAGCGCCAGGCCTCGATGGATAGCAGCGTTAGGTTGGCAAGAATAATTTTCAAAGATTGAAATGCGTACCTTTAATACCTTGTTTTCTCGCTATAACACTTTTAAAATACGTCAGTGCATTACAGTTCTTGATTCTATAGAGTTAAACTAGTTGGCAAAAATAATTTTAAGCTGTTCTACATAAACAAGTACGGGACTTAGGGAATCTATGGTGGAAAGCAAACATGATTTTAGTTAAGAGCTCCACAGATGAGAATGATAGCCAGTTAATAAAACCGCCTTCTGGGAGTCTTCAGTTTGAATATTCTGATCTAGATAAGCAAATTCTAGAGCTTCTTGCCACCTGGAACCTTATGACCACATCTCCCTGAGCAGGGCACAGGGAACAGGCTTCTTTTGTCCTGTCACAGGGCAATGCCTGTAGACACCTGCACCCTCCCCAGCTCCCAGGTGGCCGTCCAATGGTTACTTACCAGTTTTGTGAAAACCACATAGGGAAGGGGTTAGGTGGCTCTGGAATTAAACCATCTGGCTCAGTTCTTGCCTCTGCCACTTACTGTGGGATCATGACTAAGTTATGGAGCCCCTGTGTCTCGAGTCTCATCTGAAACATGACAGTGATAATGAAAGCGCCCAGGGCGGAGGGGAGGACCCCCACTGAGCACAGTCAGGGGAGCCGCCTTGCTGCCCCTCAGCCCGCTCTCTTCTCCTGGCCTCCAGGCGCCCAGGCCTTCCTGCCCTTCTCTGCAGCAGGAAGGAAGCTGGGCAACGACAGGTTTAAATGGCTGAGAGCCGGGAGAGATTATGGGTAGCCCCGGAGAAGACAACAAACCCACAGCCTCCACGAAAGCTGTGAGAGGGCCTGGCTGGAGGGCACTATCGTGGAGGGAGAAGCAACTGGTTGACCAGTTTTATTCCCAGGAACAAACTAACAATACCAACAATAAAATAACGATAGTAAAGGCACAAGAGATTTCTGATTCTACTAAGCAGTAGCAAATTAGAGAAAACTGCTTTGCTAACATCCTTCTAGATGACAGGCCTCTATGTTCTGACATGTGTTCCAGCCCAGCCATACCGTGAAGATGGCTCAGACCCGTCCCAGCTGTAGGGAAATGTCAGTCTGTATTTTAAGTGGTGCTGAATTCACACTTCTTGGTGTTACTTAGACCCCGGGGCCCCAGAACAAAGTGTAGAGGGTCTAGTTGCCTTCTGTTCATTTTGACATAAGTAGCTCTCTAGTGAAAAGGGCCCCTTAGGAAGCCCCTTCCCAGACAGTCTCCATCCCCCCCCCTTTTTTTTTTATGTGGTACGCGGGCCTCTCACTGTTGTGGCCTCTCCCATTGCAGAGCACAGGCTCCGGACGCACAGGCTCAGCGGCCATGGCTCACGGGCCCAGCCGCTCCACGGCATGTGGGATCTTCCCGGACCGGGGCACGAACCCGTGTCCCCTGCATCGGCAGGCGGACTGTCAACCACTGTGCCACCAGGGAGGCCCCCAAACATAACTTTTATATGCTCTGGGATGCCGTAAAACTCGTGTGACTCCCTTTATTGTGATAAGCACTTTACTGCAGTGGACTGGAGCCGAGCCCACAATGTCTCCGAGGTGTGCCTGTGTAAAATGCTTTGTAAACTGAAAGGCGCCGTGCAAATCTGGGTAATCCCTTCATGAACCAGCTTTATAATGTGAAGTGGTTTTTATATTAGTCAGAAGGATCCGTATAAGGTTATAACATACATGTAAGCTCACTGTTTGTAGAAGCAACATAGAGATGTTTATTCCGCTGTAATCAGTATGGCTGGGAATTCACGTTCATGCAAAACAGCTGTTATGGCTGGGATCTGGAAACTGGTTTTGTGTGGGTTATTAATGAGGGGTGCAGCCAGGAACCACTGTGCCCTCCCCTGCCCACCCTCTACCTTGTGCTACATCCTGGAAGGATTTGTCTCCGTTGCTCTAGCACTCAGCATCGACCACAGCAGGAGGCAAAGCTGGTGAACCCAGAAGCAGCCCAGCACCACGAAGACCAGTAAACCATGTTTGGGTGTGACCCCAAAGTGGTTAAATGTTGTGGCATTTGCTGGTTAGCTAGGAGTCTGAGGTTCCCAGAGCACCATTAGATCATTCCACTTACCTTTCGTTCTCTTCTAGGGGCTCCCTTAAGAAATGAAGTTCCTGCGTGTAATCTCATTGCACGTCAGAGAACTGCTTTTGAGATTTTCGACATTACACTTCTGTTGAGGGGGCTCAGAGCACCACAACCATGGTGGCTTTTAGGGATGCCCGAGACAGAAGCTGCCACAAAACCTAAGGTGCCTCTCAGGACAGAGTCCCTGGGTTTAAACGGTGACTAGGTGCTTGCAGGTCAGTGACTGCCCAGCAGCTTTGAAGGGGCTGGAAATAGAGTCCACCTGCTAGAAGTGGGATCTTGACCTAAAGAAGGGAAAACTGAACCTGTCATTGACCTCACAGGTCTTTATATAAAGACCCTGGGCCCACATTGGTGCAGTCTGAGCCTTCAGCAAGCCATAATCTTTTTGCTGGAGGAGGGTCCCGCCTCTGTGCTGGTGGCTGCTGACTGATCAGGGTGGTGGGTGCTGAAGGCTAGGGCGGCGGCAGTGATTTCCTAAAATAAGACAATGAAGTTCGCTGCATTGAGTGACTCTCGCTCTCACGAACGATTTCTCTGTAGCACGCAATGCTGTTTGATAACATTTTACCCCCAGTAGCACTTCTTTCAAAATTTGGAGACCTTCCTCTCAAACCCTGCCACTGCTTTATCAACTCAGTTGATGAAATATTCTGACTCCTTTGTTGACATTTCAACAATCTTCACAGCATCTTCACAGGAGCAGATTCCATCTCAGGAAACCACTTTCATAGCAAATCCACAAGAAGCAAAATCCCTCAGTCATCAGCTCTATCATGAGATGGCAGCAGTTCGGTCCCATCTTCAGGCCCCACTTCTGATTCCGGCTCTCCTGCTGCTCCCACCACATCTGCAGCCCTTCCTCCACTGAAGACTTGAGCCCCTCAAAGTCACCCATGAGGGCTGGAATCAACTTCTCCCCAACTTCTGTTAATGCTGATATTGGGACCTCTTCTGGTGAATCACAAATGTTCTTAATGGTGCCCAGACCCATCAGAGGAATCACTGTCTATGGCACCTATAGCCTTAGGAAACATATTTCTTAAATACAAGGTTGCTACAAACATTCTATTTGTAAAACAACACAGTATCTTTGAAACACAATAAAGTGAAGTACAATAAAACGAGGTCTAGGCATGTGTACACACACGGAGGCCCACAAAGGTGGTATAACTCGTCCACAGATGCACACTGGCAGAGTGAAGTCAGGTTTTTAACCCAAGTCCCTGCTAAAAGTCCAAGCCCTTAGCATCCGGTGCACTGCCTGACACAGGTGCTCCCTCCCCCCAGCCACCCAGGGATCCTCACTGGGAACAGACAGTCACCAGACAGGCTGTCTCCCTGGGCTGAACCTGGACCAATAACCCCATCTCCTGCTCCAAGGGTGTTGGCAAAGCAGTGCATGTACCCAGGTCCAGGCCGTAGCTCGCTCTCCTGGTATGACCCAGGGCACTGGTAGGAACATCAGATGAGGGAGCCAGTCCCCGCCTGCCATTCACAGAGAAAACTGTACCCCACAGTCAGCCGGCCCAGATCAGGCCCACGGTGAACTTGACACTCGGGCCTGGGTCCTGCCTGCCTCCAGTGGACAGAAATATTGGGGGCAAGAGTGGCTAGAAAGCAAGAGAGCTGGTTTCTAGCATACAGACAGCTCCTGCTTGCTGAGCACCTGCCCTGTGCTGGGTGTCCTACAGCCACATACTTCATACTCACCGCTGCCTGTGACTGAGTCCTCACGCTCCCCAGAGACTCTGAGTGGGCTCTTCCAAAATGGGGGCAGGGGCTTCCCTGGTGGCGCAGTGGTTGAGAGTCCGCCTGCCGACGCAGGGGACGCAGGTTCGTGCCCCAGTCCGGGAAGATCCCACATGACGCGGAGCGGCTGGGCCCGTGAGCCATGGCCGCTGAGTCTGCGCGTCCGGAGCCTGTGCTCCGCAACGGGAGAGGCCACAGCAGTGAGAGGCCCGCGTACCGCAAAAAAAAAAAAAAAAAAAAAAAAGGGAGCAGATGTTCACCTCACAGATGGATGGATGGATGGATGGATGATTCTCCCAGGAAAATGGAGGACTTTGATAGTTCATCATTAACTCTCATTGATCTTAAGTATGTTATATTTTTGGTAGCAACTGAGAATAGAAACTCTCTTTTTAAAACGGCATGACTTTTGGATTTTTTTTTTGCATAACTACCTGGCACGCAGCAATTCACTTTTTTTTCATTTAGTATATATTTAGTATATATTTTGAAAATCCCTTTGGATTTTCTAAGGAAGGTGATGAGCTTGAGTTTTGGTTGCACTGAACTTGAAGTGGGGCAGAAAGACTTGAGGAAGATGTCCAGCAGGCACTTTGGCACCAGAAGTATGAACCGGTTTAAGATGGTGATAAAAATGGTAGCATGCATATAGCAGAAAAGAGGCTGAAGGAAGGAATCTGGGGACTCCTACATTTAACGAATAAGAGAGTGTCAAGAACAAGCCAAGACAGACGACGGGTCGTTAGGGAAACAGAAAATCAGAGGCGCCTTCTGGAAGCCACTATTCAGAAGGCTGGCGTGAATACTGGTGTTAGGGTAGATGGAGTGGAGAGGCCAGGGTCGAGAGAGTCTTTAATTTGCAACGAGAAAAACACCGGCTATTGTATCCTCTTATTGAAATTCTACATTTAAGCATTTTCAACGGTTCATGCACACAAAATAAACGGCACGTTACAGCCTCGGAGGAAGACAGAATCAAGAAGGTTTTGGGTGGGGAGAGATTTGTTCATGCGTCCGTCTGTTTTTAAGGATGGAAGAGACTTGAGGCAGTTTGGAGGCTGGAAAGTGGGAGTTAATGGAGATTGAGCTAAAACAGGGTGGGCGTGTGGGAGACTGTTGACTAAGGGACAGTGGTGAGGGCATTTCTGGACTTTCAGGATTTGGCCTGATTCTGAGCTAAATGGGGATGAGAAAACCAAAGTGGCCAGGAGAGGACAGATAACAAGAAGCACAGTCCTGGTGCAGAGACTGTGGACACAGAACTGAGGGACGACCAAGGTTGGGAGGAGCAGAGACTGAAGGACGCACCAGACAGCCGCCTCTGGTACAGCCAGGGTGATGCTATTTTCAGTACCTGAGCCCAGAGCCCTTCCACGGAGCTCCAGAAGGCCCAATAATGCTGCCGCAGGGTAAAATCTGTCCACATTTAAAATAATTTCTGACTTATTTTACTCTGGAATTAAGTTCATCTCCAAAAGCGTCCAGCAATAAGTCCATAGCAATCTTGGAGGGGGGAGGGATGTAGCCATTTTTTCAATCCATTCCTCAGAACTGTTGACCCTTAAGACCAGACCAGATGATCACAGAAACCCCACCACCACCACCATATATTGTGTCCAAGGAAATGGCCACAAACACCTCCAATAAAGCACCTCTTAGGAAAACCAGTCCTGTTTTTCATGAACACAACACACTGCAAATACCACCCAATTATTTTCTAAAAATATTGAGAACAAAACTCAAATCCATTACATATTTCTCAATCACATAGGAAAAGACTTGGAAAAGTCCTTGTAAGTCAACCCTAATGCAAAGAAAAAATATCTATATATGTACTCAGAATAGTCCATTTAAGAAACTTTTGATCAGAATTGATAGTAAAATAAGGAAAATAGGCTTTACTTTCAACAACTGTATTCACTAGCTAACAGAACACCCCACTGATAAGAAATACACGAAATGCTTCAAAATATATTTAGGAACATAAAATGATGGTTAAAAAAACAGAAGCAAAATTTCTTCTAGATTCTCACCGATTTGTTTGGCTCCGGTCTCAGTAATCTTGCCTATGAGTTTAACATTCTAGGAGAGATAGAATGTGCCTAACAGTCAGAGCCATGAGACAAGTCTCTACCCTGCTGGCTGAAAACTCCAGAAATCCATCAGGCTACAAAGGTGACGGACAAATGTCAGTCACAGAAAGGAAGTGTGGGGAACACAGGAGTTTATAATCTAAATTTAGATTATAGCAAACAGGGAAATTTGAGGGCACATAGGGTGAATTCAACGGTTTAAAATCCAGGCACTCCCACTAAACAGCTTGACTTGAAGACAACCTGACTTCAGGACAGACAGAAATGTCAGAAGTAAGCAACCTTCCAACCTAAGGTACAGAAATTTCTAAAAGAACATCCCTAAAATAATCCTTCTAAGAAAATGAAGTTTCCTAGAGGAAAATAAAGACCGGAACACACTTTAGCACAGTGCTAAAAACACATGCCCACACCCTAAAATAAGGGTTTTCCCCTCTGCATTTTAGCCCCTGAAACAAAGGGCAAAGAAAAGTCGTCAACTGTTAGCCTCCAGGAAAGTACCAGATTATGGGCACCTTTTTTATCATCAATCCGTATGAACCAGATATCTCTCCAGCGGACTTAACATAGAACATAAAAGCCTCACCTTTGAAAAATGAAGATTTTAGATGAAGTTTAAGGAAGAGCGAAGAACAGCCATCTGGAGAGACATGTTTAGCGTGAGAGTGGAAATTCTGGAAAAGCAGGAGATCAAATAGCCACTCCTGAGCACGTCACCTCTGAGTGCCAGCCGAGAGGTCAATTAAAGGCACCTTTATACCTGCCACCTCACTGGGCAGCTTCGACCCGCCTACCTTCATGGAAGGGCGTGGTTCCCTAAGCCCATTGTAGATTTTCCAAACGCCTCTTCTGACCAGTGGGTTTGACTTTAGTTACTCAGATTACACTGAAGCCCCTTCCTCTTATCCCCACTTCTGTTGAGGCGTTTGTATTAAATATGGGGTGAGACTTTATGAGGAAACTCTAATATAACTATAGAGCAGGGTTTCTTAATAGCGGCACTATTGACATTTTGGGTGAAGTAATTCTTTGCTGGGGTGCTGTCCTGGGCATCAGAGGATGACTGGCAGCATCCCTGGCCTCCACCCACTAGATGCCAGTAACGCTCTGCACCCTACCTGGATGACCAAAGGTGTCTCCAGACGTGGCCACATGTCCTCTGGGAGGGAAAGAGAACCCTGTTGAGAACCCCTGATCTAGAGGGTTTCAGCCTCCATCCAAGGCACTCACACTGTAGAAGGACACTGACTTATCAACTTACACAGACAAGTCACCTCAACAAATACACAGCTAAACACGCACAGAAATAATGATCAAGACAGAAATATTTCAACACGGGCTTCCCTGGTGGCGCAGTGGTTGAGAGTCCGCCTGCCGATGCAGGGGACACGGGTTCGTGCCCCGGTCCGGGAGGATCCCACATGCCGCGGAGCGGCTGGGCCCGTGAGCCATGGCCGCTGAGCCTGCGCGTCCGGAGCCTGTGCTCCGCAACGGGAGAGGCCACAACAGTGAGAGGCCCACGTACCGCAAAAAAAAAAAAAAAAAAATATTCAACACGTTCTCTAATGTCCGTAGCCCTCTTTTATTTTCAAGTAAGAACTCAAAAGCAGGGCTGGCGCTGTAGTCAGGAAGGAAGTCAGCACCAGACCCTGAAAGGTAGGAAGTGGGAGCCACAGGGTGGGAAGTTTGAGGTTTCAGATGTACAGTCATGCCAGGACCAAGGGTGTAATGGCGGAGGTGGGCTGGAAGGAAGTGAGTTGTAAGTGAGAAGGTCGAAGAACTGAGTTTTGCCTCCTGACCCTTTGGGAAGAGGCCCAGTCAAAAAGGGGCAAACGATGGAGCGCAAAGCCAGAGCCGGGGCGCGAGCAGCCGGTCAGCACAGCACAAGAGTCCTCAAAGCTCCAAAGCAGAGGTTTGCGAGAAAAGCTGGTTGGAATCCCCGCTCTGTCGCTTACTAGGTTGTAGTTTCCGGCAACTCCTGTGACCTCTTCAGCTTCCCACGTGACACAGGAGAGACGCAGCCACCAGGCAGGTGGCAGATAAACGGTGGGACCCCAGGCTGGCACCTGCCACACACTCTGCCTGTTAGTCTAAAGAACGCAGATTAGTTTTCCTGCAGATAAGAGACTCTGGAATTACAATTTACATACAGGTTTAGAAAAGCCATATGTGGAGTCCCGAGTCACTTCATTGGCTCGGATTAGGTTTAAGGCTTAGTGTCAGCATTTTTGAGCACGTGGAGCTTTGCCCTCTTTCTGGAACCTCCCCTCCTCCAAGCCCCGAATTTTGGGCTTATTGATCTCCCCAGAGCCAAGCTTTTGGCATCGTTGGTCCTTAGACAAGTGTATTGTGAATACAACTCTGTACAAATGTACGAATGTAGACAAAGACTGGAAGGAAACGCGGTAAACAAAAGAGCTTGCTCTATTTAAGTGGTGGATTCGTGGGAATTTTATTGCTTTTCAGAATACCCTTAGATATTGTTTGAATGCTCTTTTTTTATATAATAGTTTAAGGAACTTGATATTCAGGAGGCAGTAAAGGACCCACTGAAAGTGTTTGAACAGGGAAGTAGGATTTTGTTTGAACAAAGAACCTGTAGGCTACAAAAAAGTTAAAAATCACCCTCATTATTCTTTTGCAAGAATTTCTTGGCTCGTCTCACTGTTTATTCTTCCAAGTTAGCTTTTAACTTTAAGCCAACCTTGTCCCCTAAACTGGGATTTTATTTGAATTACGTTATACTTATAAATTATTTGGGATGGATTCACATCTTTTTAATATCGAGTCTTCTAATTCAGAAACAAGGTATCTCTCTCTCCACTTTTTAATCTATGTCCTTCAGTATATTGTTATACCTTCCTTCATATAGGTCCTACATATTTCTTTATTCCTAAATGCTCTTTTGAATGGGATCTTATCTTCTTGCTGTTATTTTAAAAAATTATTGTGGCATATGGGAATTCTATGGATTTTTTTTTTTTTGGAAGTAGGGAAACTTGTTCCCTGAACATATTCTTTTAATTAATTAATATTACCTTTTTATTTTATATTGGAGTATAGTTGATTAACAATGTTGTGTTAGTTTCAGGTGTACAGCAAAGTGATTCAGTTATACATATACCTGTATCTATTCGTTTTCAAATTCTTTTCCCATTTAGGTTGCTACATAATACTGAGCAGAGTTCCCTGTGCTATACAGTAGGTCCTTGTTGGTTATCCATTTTAAATATAGCCATGTGCACATGTCAATTCCAAACTCCCTAACTATCCGTTTCCCTCACCCTTCCCCCCTGCTATGGATTTTTGTTTATATCATCACAAATTATTTCATTGAACTCTCAGTTTTAGACTGATTTTTTTGGATTAGCTTTGTACAAATCTGCAAGTAGTTACAAAAAGTATAACTACTTTTCAGTAGTTCTATTGCCGATTTCTTTATCCTGTCTGAACATCAGAACTCCCATCATTATAATGTTACACTGGCCCTGGTCTGCCATCTCTTCTTAAATCGGATACTCTGCAATTAGGGAAGTAGTAAGGACTCAGCAGCTTTGTGGGTTTGTGCTTGCACTGTAATAATACAGGACAGGACACCAGCCTTATTGGCATTTAAACAGCATTAAAGCTGCCTATACAGTAAACAGAGAATTTGTTGTCAGTCACCTGATAAAGCCCCTGAAAGGAAAGAAATTATAAGTCTCAGAACAAGACACTCTTGCCCAAAGGCCACAATCTAATTTTGACCAATAAAAGATAAACAGGCAAAGCGACTTGAAGAAAGATTAGTACTGAAGTCAGTGAAAAGTTTATTATTGTGAGTGTTACCATACAATTGTTTACTGCAGGGAGAGGCCCTGTGGAGGGATGACACTCAGATTCTGGGGCCAACACTGCGTGGGCAGGAAGCCGCACCCCTGCCTAGAACTTGCTGTTAGTCTCGGGCCAGTTAACCTCTCTCTATGCCTCGGTTTCCTCATCTGTCAAATAGGAGTAACAATGGCACCCAGTTCATACCATTTATAAGGATTAAATGAGTGATTATTCATAATCAGTATTTAAATAAATAAAATGCTGGCTGTAAGCATAGCGCTTGGTTTACAAAATGCACAATGTTACAAAGTACTTCAAGGCGCATTTCACCTAAATCTAATGTAACCAGTCACCATTTACAAAGGGATGTGGGAATTAACTTTCGTCCCAGACCAAGGGCCCCTCCCTCTTGCCTTCCGGCCCCACCCCACTGTGGCTTCTATCTCAGCCTGCATCTCTGCAGCCCGGAACCCACAGCCTGCAGGGCACACCCTGGTGCAGGGGAAATATATAAGCTTGTTAAGCCCATGGAACTGGAAGACTAACTGGAATTCTAAGTCGTGAGGCTCTAGTAGGAGCAACCATTATTACTTTTCT
Organism: Leucopleurus acutus; assembly: GCF_964270905.1. NCBI lineage: Eukaryota > Metazoa > Chordata > Mammalia > Artiodactyla > Delphinidae > Leucopleurus > Leucopleurus acutus. Next base: position 115,779,373 of record NC_139149.1, on the reverse strand, counting down.
AGAACAAGTGGCCTGAACTTTGGGACAGTTATTGTCTTTCAGGCACCCAGTCACTTCCTAGTTGAACGTTCTGCTCCGGATGGCTGGACTTGACTGTGTCTGCAAAGAATGGTATTAGGCAATAGAAGCCCAGGAACTTCTCATTTTGGGCAAAGAGACTCTCTTATGGTACAATTTTTGAAAAAGAAGAAATTGTTCCACAATGAAGCAACTAAGAGTTTTGAATAAAAATATTCAAAGTTTTCACGTCTAATATTCTACGGTTATTTAAAATACATTTAAAATAAAATGTAGTAGAACTATCTCTATCTTTCAGCGTGGAAAGAGGCTGGAAGGAGGCAAAGGGGAGTAGGCAGTGAAGAACGGGAGAAAGCAGGGAGACACAGACACACTTGGGAGAGGGTCGGACGCCAGCGGCTGCCTCTTGGTGGTCACCGGCAAGCATTCCCGAGGGGCCTGCGCTAAAGGTTTCATGTTGGCTTAATAATGTCAGGCAACCCGAGGGTCCACTGAATGGATAAATACATGTGGTGTATCCATACAATGGAATATTACTGGGCCTTAAAAAAGGAAATTCCGATACATGCTTCAATGTGGATGAAGCCTTGAAAACATTATGCAAAGTGAAGTACGCCAGGTGCAGAAGGACAAATATTGTATGATTTCACTCACGGGAGATACGTAGAATGGTCAAATTTATACAGAAAGTAGAAGGTGGCTGCCAGGGGCTGGAGGGGACATAGGAATGAGGTTTAGTGTTCAATGGATACGGTTCCACCTGGGAAGATGAGAAGAGCTCTGGAGATGGATGGTGGTGACAGCTGCACAACAGTGTGAATGTACTTAATCCTACTGAATTGTACTCTTAAAAATAGTTAAGATAAAAAAAATAGTTAAGATGGTGAAATTTATGTTATGTGTATTTTACCACAATAAAAAATAATTTATATTAAAAGTTTTACACTGTAAGAAAGTGGCCAAATCGACCTTGGGATACCTACTTTATGGCATCCCTCTGGCTATAAACATGGTGTCTATGATGAGTATGTAATAGGATGCAAAACGCTCATGACAATGTTGAGTGCACACACACTCAGTACACACACACACACACCAATAACATCTATGAAAAAATAAACAACAAAGACCTTAAGGAAATAAATCAAAATAGAGCCATGGTTGTCTTTATGTTATAATGCTTTTTGTTTCCTTCTATTTCCCAATGATTATTTTGTTATGCATGTACTACTTTTAAAGGGGGAAAATAACACAGAATTTTATTTTTCTCTGTAACTTTATTTGAAAAGAAAGGAAGAATGAAAAACCTTTATGCCTTTTGTTCCTAGAGGCTTTTAAACCTAAAAGGAAACTGAAATTAATTAGGCTGCCCACCACTTGCACTTCTTTCTTATTTTTGTACCATGGATGCCCCTGGCAGGCTGGTGAAGCCTGTGGCCATTCTCAGAATGGTATTTTTTTTAATTAATTAATTTTTGGCTGTGTTGGGTCTGCGTTGCTGCACATGGGCATTCTCTAGTTGTGGCAAGTGGGGGCTACTCATCTTTGTGGTGCGCGGGCTTCTCACTGCGGTGGCTTCTCTTGTTGCGGAGCCTGGGCTCTAAGCAGGCGGGCTCAGTAGTTGTGGCACGCGGGCTCTGTAGTTGTGGTGCACAGGCTTAGTTGCTCCGCGGCACTTGGGATCTTCCCGGACCAGGGCTCAAACCCACATCCCCTGCATTGGCAGGCAGATTCCCAACCACTGAGCCACCAGGGAAGTCCCAGAATGGTATTTTTAAGTGCTTAAAACAAAGTGTTACAAAGGAAAGTGATTATTCTGAAATATAGTATCAAAATATATTTTTAAATTGTGATATATCGTATCAATCACAGTCCAGAGAGGAAAACAGGAAATGACACCAGTTCTATTAATAGGAGCAATTCAATACAGATGTTGGATGACTGAGACGGCAAAGGGGACTCGGGTAACACAGAGGTAATACTTTGTGGAACAGCTAGGGCTGGGGGAACAAAGGGCTCGGTTAGCGTACCCCAAAGTCTCGGAAGGCACTGTGCTCCAGAATCTACTACGGGGCTCCATGACGGTAGTTTCTGAGAGCATGAAAAATACTAGAAACGGAACCGACGGCGGCTGCCTGGGTGGAGGCCGTTGCTGGGGTGATGCTCACAGAAACAGGAGGCAGACAGGGAGGAGTGGGTCCTGTCTCCTTCCTTGGCCTCACAGCTGCCCTCTAGGGCCTGGGCAGAGCCCGGGGAGATGAGGTGTGTAGGGCTCCAGCCCCAGCATCACAGGGCTGGGAAGAAGCCGGGTTTGGAGCAGAGAGGCAACAGTTTAATAACCAGCCCAAATACGAGCTTCTTTCTTCGTGTACTGAGCGACAAGAGCTCATATCCACCATAACATCGACACAGCTGTCTGCAACCACCGAAAACGGACATAAACATAGTTGGTCCTTGGTGATGAAATCACACACACTTCTAAAGTTTTGGGGCTACATTCATAATTGGAGGTAACGCTGCTCTTTTTTTCTGATCCAATTTCAGGGATCCTTTGAAACCTAAACAAAGACCCCTGGAGGATGATTGGACCCAAAGTTAAGAATCCTTCTGGGTGTTTCAAGATGTCGAATACAGTTCTTTTACTTCCTTAATTTTTGCTTAAAAAAGTCACATGACTGATCACATGGCTGATCACCAATACCAGGTTTCTTTTTCTGTTTTGAAAGGGAAAATAATACCACCCCAAATGCATGCCCTGGTGCGTCTCTCTAACTGGTATTATCAACCATCCTGCAAATAGTAAACAGTAATTTGTGCATTTTATCGATCATATTGCCTATTTCTGAATGCCACGGAAAATAAAGTAGACACACAACCGTGCTTACATCCTCAACCACTCTCCTGGGGGACATGGATTCCTGGGTGGTCTTCAGAGTTCTTTCCTGTAAGGTCCCCTCTCAGCCCCACCACTTTGACTGTGACCCAGATGTCCCCCAACACCAGGTCTCTATTTCTTTTCTCTTGACTTATCCAAGTTTCAGCCCACCTGCCAGGTGGACATCTCTACCTGGAGGTCCCAAAGTCACCTCAAGCTCGAGACGTATTCAGAACGGAACTTGTGTCGCCTCCAAGGGTCTTTCCTCCGCATTTCCTCCTCCGAGGGGGCACTACCAGCCACTGCCTCCCAAGAAGGCTTTCTCTAACGTGTCTGGGCTTCGGTTCCCTCACCAGTGAAGGAGAGGCAGTAACAGTCACAACCTCCTGGGCTGTTGTAAGGGCTAAATGTGCTGCCAGGTCTTGACATCAGTAAACGCCCGCCCCTGCGAGGTTGGTGCTCTCCCCCCTCCGCCGGAGGTGCCTCGCCGAGTCGGCTTCCTCTCCTAATGTCACTTCAACGCGCCCCCAGAGCCACTGCCTTAACCCAGCCTCAGCGTGACTCCACAATGATCAGAATTGGCCCCAGTGCCCACCCCACCCCCCACACTGCTGCACAGTCTTCTCATCCACTCGTTCCATCAGTCATCACGCGTGGCTGAGGGCTGCCACGGGTCAGGACCACGGACGTAACAGTGAACAAGGAGCAGCCACACCTCCGGGGGAAAGACTGATGTTAAATAATTGCCGAGTAAGGAGTTAATTGTCATGGTGAGTGCCACGACATTCAATGGACATATCCCCAGACGCAGACGGAAAATACAGCTTTGCGTTTCTAAGGAAACAAGAGGTGATTCCCAGCGGGGAGGGCTGGGGAAGGAGAGCCCTCCCGTGAGACCTGTGAGGCTTCCCTCTGAGAGCCGGGCAAAGGGCAAACTCCCAGACATCACCAAGCCTTCTAGATGCCAGCCTGGCGTCCTGCCACCAGCCACTCCACCATCGCCCTTACATCCCACAGACCAGCGACAGAAGACTGCCTCCTGGTGCTGACTTCAAACCTTTGAGACTGAATCCCCATGTTTCTTTTTTCCACGAAGACAAGTTATAAAAACGTAACGGTAATTGTAATCAAAGAGGACCCACCCCTCAGCTGAGGAACTTTAGTAACAAGCTCATTTATGTCAGAGTTTTAGTTAATATAGAAACAAGATCACTCTTCTGTCCCCCAGATGGAACGTACACGCATTGGTACGTCTCCTCTTACTCTATAAAGCTTGAACAATTCCACCAACTGTAAACGCATTTCATCATGCTCTGTGAACAAAGGAAACACTGTAACTATTTACTAGAGTCACTGAAAGTCAGTATTTCCTGGCTTATCTATAGCACTCCTTGAAAATACAAGGTAAATCACATTGCAAGGTTTTGTTTAGAGTTTCAAGCTAAGGGAAATACTTTAAAATATATGTCATCAATTCTAAGATATTTGTAAGGTCTTATTTCAATATGTGATAAGGTAGGTACTCTCTTAGAGTAACCAGAATAATAAACCAAATATAAAACGAACTTAAATTTAGGTCAATTTTTTTTAAGGGCAAGATAAAATCTGTGTTATGCAGGTGCAGAAAATTTTCTGCTTTCCAGTTTGAACAAGTAATAGGATCATAATGGATACCTAAGAATTTTTAAATCTTTGATTTCTATTCAATTTTTTATTTTTCAAATCTTAAATTTCTCATTGAACACAAAAGTCTAACTCACTTGCCTAAGAACCACATTTTCCATTTCTATTTTAAGAAGTTTTATGTTGTCTACCACATTTAAAAAGTCACTAACAAGACAAGAAATGGAGGGCACTGACCCTTCCTCTGTAAAGGGTCCATCAGTGACTATATGTCCTGAGACTAAGCTGCTTGTTGTGGGCTTCCGTAGACTTCTAGAAACTGTGAGGACCCAATACAGTCCCGTTCATACCGCTGCAGAGATTAGAATGAGGAGAAGAAACTCTCAACCTGGCGCACAGTGAAAAAGCCTTAAGAAAAATGTTGCCACACCGGTCATTCATGTCACTCTAACCGTAATTTACTTAGAGAGGTGGTCTAAGATATTTCACAAGGGAAACGCGCACACGCATGCCCAGACACATGTAAGGCCTGTACTGAGCAGGGGCCCTAGCCCCTGGCCAGCTGGCCAGCTTCTCCGAGGGGACCACGGAAGTGCGGGGAAGGAGCAAAAGGAGCTGGCGGGCGGCCCACTGCAGCCCCTGAGCCTGGGCAGGGCCCCCTGAACCGGCCCCTTCCCCTGCCCCCAGCTCTTCCTGCCGCATTTCTCCGTCGTTGTCGTGAGAATACGGAAGACTCGACACAAACGTCATTGCAGTGGTTCACCTCTGATTGGAAAGTGTCTGACTTAAGTGTCCAACAGCGAGAGAGAATCTATTCTGTGCCATCCTGGGTTTCTGACATGTGACAAAAAAACAGCTTTCGTGGGACCATGGGCGGTGCCTGGTTTGTTTTCATAGGTTGAGGCTAAGTGCTTCAGAGCCCGAACTGGTGTGGAAAGTCTCCGGCTCTTGGATTTGCGCCTCCGTGGCAGCCTAGAACCACCCACTACCACTTGCAGGGCACGTGAGCAGTGCATGGGTTACACGGTCCTCGGCTGGCACCACGAGCCGACACAAATTCACTGCTCGTCACTCGCAAAGGCAGATGCGGTGTTACAGCAACAACTGTCCCGCGCACCAGAAGGGGTTCCCTTAGTTCAGGATCCCGGGACCCTTTTTGGATGCAATGGACTGGTTCTCCATACACGACCTGAAGATATTGTGAGTCTCTTCAGATAAAACAAGGGGGTGGACGGGAACCTTGGAAGGGGAAGGTTCGCTGTAAGCACCCCCCTGGCCCCCGTGTGCTATGCTCAGCACCTCCGCTGAGCTCTCAAAGGAAACATTTCTCCATGAGGCTGATGATAAAAACAAGTGATAACACTGTGCACCAGATGCTGTTGAAATGCCTGACGTGCTTTGTTCTGCTGTTTCTCACAACGGCCCCATCAAGAGAAAGGATCCCACTCTGCGATTTGCGACCAAGGCAGAGACGGGGTGAGTGGCTCGTCAACGCCCTGTAACCAGGGGGCAGTGCAGCCGGATGTAGCCCAGGACGCAGAACCGGCAGGAACGTGGTCCCCAAACCTTCACCAGGTGGTCACTGAACACTGTGTCAGATGCTGCGTTGGCATTTTATGGGTTGATCTCATTTAAGCCTCAACAGCCCTGAAAGGTGGGTATTACTAAATCCCGGGCATCTATGCGGAAACCGTGGCTGGGAGTTGAGTGATGGACTCCAGCTGACACAGTTTCGAGGCCGCAGGGCCGCACCAGAAGCTCAGCTGTGCTGCCCTCCCCACAGTCCTGGTTCTTTCCTACCCCATCCCCGCCTCCATCGAACAAATGTTTTCTCTCTTTCTTCAAACCACAGCTGGAAGGGGCCTCCAGACATGATCTGGCCTGGTTGCGGCTTCCAGCAGATGTCACTATTCCAGTCTTGACAAGTGACCTGTCCAAGGTCACACGGCCAAGCAGCCACACCTAGAACAGAGCAATCTCCGTTTCAACAACACCGCTTTCTGCCCTGCCAGTTGCGTTATAACAACGGCAAATAGCTTTACTGGGGACCTTTCAGACTTTTTCCTCTCGGTGAAAAAACCCAGTTGACAAATCATCCTTAGATTATGCGTTATTTTTTCCCTTTTGGAATTACAACCATCTACCACCATTTGTCAAATGTCCAAGAACACAGGAAACGTACTCCTCCCAGCTGGTTTTTGTTAATGGCTCAGTGTCTAACATTCAGATCTGTCCAGACTCTCGTGATCTCGTGCCAGAAGCTGACTCAAGCCCACTCTCCAGGCAGTGGTGAGCGAGGCTTTGTGTCCAGCAGACACATCTCACACAGGGGTGGAAGCTGAGGAGACCTTGTAGGCTTCTGCTCGTCAGCAACCGTTTCCTAGGGAACAATGTGATGGAATAGCCAGTCGGTGTTTAAAGGGATTGTGTTCCTTTTAAAGAGAGGAGTGTGTGTATGCATTTACCAGAGGTGGAGTCATCTTTGTGGTCTCACTTAAGTCCAACCTTCTGCTCTCATTCATGTGATCAAAGTACTGTGACGGCTTCAACATCTTATAAGATAAGCCCAGTGGAGAACCTATTTTAGGGCTATCAAGCACCTGGGTAGGCATGTTTCTTTCAGGCAATGAGGAAGATGTTCAACTCCTAATCTCAACTGAGAAAACATATTTGCAATAGCTATGAAATGGGTTAATAAGCAACCTACAAATCACCAAAAAACAAAAAAATTAAATAAATACTAACACTCCAAGATGTGTTTTGGCAATTTGAAAAGGAACTTCCAAAAACGAAGAATCAAAAAGCCACCAGCTTTTAGCTCTCAGATTTACAAAGGCTAAGAATAAGCACAGCACTTAATCTTGTGGTGAGGAAGACACTTTCTTTCAGACAACACAGATGCCAACATAAACCGATATAGCCTTTCAGGAAAGCAGCTTGAAACAAATATCAGGGTTCTCACACATGTTTTCACTTTTAAAATCTATATTTGCACTTCTAATATTCTAATTTAAGGAAATCATTTGAAGTACAAAACAATATTTACTCTTAAAGACATTCACTGCAATGTTACTCACAACTGAGAGAAAAAAAAAAACCTGTAAAAAAACCTTTCCAAGTCCAACAACAGGAAAACGAAGACATGATAGAACATCCTCAGTGCCATATTCTGTGGCCATTAAAACGTTTTTCAGACCATTCGATACCAAGGTTGCACTAATTTCTTTCCTTAAGAAAGACAATAAAGAATGCAGAGGGGAGGGAAGGGGAGGGGGAGGGGAGGGGAGGGAGGGGGAAAGGGGAGGGGAGGGGGAGGGGAGGGGAAGGGAGGGAGGGGGAGGGGAGGGGAAGGGGGAGGGGAGGGGAGGGGAGGAGAGGGGGAGGGGAGGGGAGGAGAGGGGGAGGGGAGGGGGAGGGGAGGGAGGGGAGGGGGAGGGGAGGGGAAGGGAGGGAGGGGGAGGGGAGGGGAGGGAGGGAGGGGGAGGGGAGGGGAGGGAGGGGAGGGGAAGGGGAGGGGAAGGGAGGGAGGGGGAGGGGAGGGGAAGGGAGGGAGGGGGAGGGGAGGGGAAGGGGGAGGGGGAGGGGAGGGGAGGGGAGGAGAGGGGGAGGGGAGGGGAGGAGAGGGGGAGGGGAGGGAGGGGATGGGGAGGGGAGGGGAAGGGAGGGAGGGGGAGGGGAGGGGAGGGAGGGGAGGGGAGGGGAGGGGAGGGGAGGAGAGGGGGAGGGGAGGAGAGGGGGAGGGGAGGGGGAGGGGGGGAGGGGAGGGGAGGGGAGGGGAGGGGAGGGGAAGGGAGGGAGGGGGAGGGGAGGGGAAGGGAGGGAGGGGGAGGGGAAGGGAGGGAGGGGGAGGGGAGGGGAAGGGAGGGGGAGGGGAGGGGAGGGAGGGAGGGGGAGGGGAGGGGAGAGGGGGAGGGGAGGGGAGAGGGGGAGGGGAGGGGAGAGGGGGAGAGGAGGCTGAGAGGCCCTTGGTGTTATCCTAAGACTTGTAACTTTACCCTGGAAGCTACAGGGAGTCATTAAGGGTGGTAACGAGGGAGACTGTGGCGTGAGCTCCGTGTTTGCTAGGGATCCCTGGGACACCAAGATGAAGACCAGTTTGAGGCGGGGGTCAGTCTGGGAAGCCCACAGGCTAGGAAGCTACCAAGGCAACCACGTGAGGTGAGCAGGCCTCAGCCAGGCCGTGTCCACACCTCCACAATGGGAGGAACATGGGGGGCGCGGTCCTGGCTCAGGTGGCCGTGAGCGGGTAAGGACGCGAGACACCGGAGGGGCAGCGGCTGGTTGGAGATGAAGAGCCTCAGAGTTGGGGGTCGGGGATGTCGGGTAGTCAGGCCGAGTTCAAAGGGGGGTCAGGGCGGGACGTGGAGAAATCGTGAGGGGTGTTAACGCCGTAAGTGTGGCCGGAGAGGCACAGAGAACAGCCTGGGACGGGGCAGAGGAGAAAGACCGGGGCGGGGGGGGGGGGGTGGGGAACACATGGTCGGAGGGTCAAAGGGCAGGAGGGGAGGCTGAGAGGCCAGTCCGGTGTCACAAACACGGCTCCCCGGCTCCTGGTTAGGTGGTTTCAGGTCCGTGTCAATCCCAGGTGGAAACCGTGGGTACCACACATTGGACGGCGACGGGCGCGTGAATGAATCGTCCTCCCGTGTATGACGTCAGGAAGAAGAAGGAAGCTTCTCCGCCCTCTCTGTGGCCTCCGCAGAGCAGCCGGGCTTGCCTCCCGCCCCCAGGCCTCCTGCCCATCCTTCCCGCCGCCCGCCCCATCTCCATAAGAGAGAAAATTCCCAGTGCCCGAGGGGCCGGAGGAATAAAGGGCCAGTCAGCAGGGACTGCCCAGTACCTGTACAGCAGTAACGACGGCTGTGCCCTGCTTGCCCTGCTTCCCAGGCGGTGGCGATGTCCTTACACAGCCAGCCTGCCTGAGTGCTCGACGTGGGGGACAGCAGTCTGACTCCAGAGCTTGTCGCAGGGCCTGGGTTCTCTTATTTAATTTTTACCACAGCCCCTGAATTACAGCCATTTTCCAAGTAAGGTCGTGGAGGCAAAAACAGGCGAGATAACTTGCCCCAAGTCATGTGCCTGGTCAGTGGTGTGGCCGGACCCTGGGGGCTCCTCCACCAGGAAGGCCCTGGCGCCTGGGTGTTTTGAACCTTGAACAGAGACACACGGGTCAGGGGCCATGGGAGCAGCAGGTGAGTTGCCATGGAAACCCTGCGTCAGAGGCAGCCCTGTAAATCAAGCCCCAGGGGAAGAACGGGCCCCAAGACCCCGAGGGTTGACGGCTGTCCCAGCTCTTCTGGACAGGAAGGATTGCCTGCCCCCCTTGCCGCAGGGAGACGGTGTCACCTACCCAGGCTTGGGGGCTTCTCTCTGCTGCACCTGAAGGATGTCGAACAACCCCCCTCTGCAAACACACAAAATCGCTTCTACAGTTTTAATACTAACAAAGTTTATAAAGAGCATATATGTGTTGCTGTACACCTGAAACTAGGACAACATCGTAAATCAAGGATAGTCCAATATAAAAGAAAAGTCTTTTAAAAAGAGAGTATGTTTGCTTTGTTTTTGTAGGACCTTTTGGCAGTCTCATGGCAGGAAACGAGTTACTCAGAATAAAAACCCTCCTTTAAATGTTGTGCTGATATCAGTAAGGCATCATATTAAGATACTTTGAGTTGCAGCTGTCTCTGGGAACCAACTCATTCTTATGAGAAGAGTGGATTCCCACGCTGACTCTGAAATCTGGGAGAAATGTCAGGATCCCTATGTTTTGTAGATTACACATTACTTTATTTATATGTTTTATTCAAAATCACAGGCTCTTAAATTAAAATTATTTCAAACTATAAAAACATCAGAACAATTCACTCCAGTAAATAAGAAAATTAGCATTTCTTTCTTTTTAAACTAAATTACTATTGTATTTTACCTTCATGTTTATTTGAAACCCTTAGACTTTAGTTTCACTAACTTCAAAAAGCACCAGTAAATACTTTATTCCACAATAAGAAATGCTGCATTATTTAACAGTAAGAAGCTTATTTAAATGTTTCATAAATAATTAAAATTCTACGCGTTCTTTACGATACGTGAGAAACTTAAAAACCTTTCAGCATCAGCACGGTGCAGTGGGCTGATAATAACCCTCAAGTCGTTTATTAGTTTCCAGAAAAAACCCTACATGCAATTTTATGAATGGAAATTCTTGGCTGTCATGAAACTCTGCAAGGTAATGGAAAACTAAATCAAGGGGGCATGAAAATCAGTACGCTCCAAAAAATGCTCACATCCTTTGAACCCAGTGATTTCACTTCCAGCCACGGCCAGAGATGCAGGCAAAGATGATTAAATGTGAATGTTTGTCTCCATATTATTTATAGCAGAGGGATATAGGGGTGGAAGGAAATCAACGGTGGTAAATATAGATAGAACACTATGAAGCCACTGGGTATAAAAAGTGCATTTAGAATGGATTATTTTATAAAATGATATTTTATCAAATTCTAAAATGTATCAATTTTAAAATTCTATAAAATGCTCAAAATTCTAGAATTCAAACAAAAAAGTTCAAAGAAGGCAGCAAAACACACTCCCAGAGACCAGACCTTCACACGTTCAAGGAAGTCCATTCAGTTTCTGAGCAGCACTACTTGCTGGAAAGTTCCTTTTTAAACAGAATGAAGCCCAGCTTCCTCAGAGCTTCTGCACCTTGTACAGAATGCAGCTGGTTTCTCCCAAAGGCGGCACTGATGCCCTTGAACATGCTGTCTCATCACCAGACCCCGGTCCCTGGACATCCGCTCCTACAGGGCTGTCTGTTAATGGAAGAGGGGTGCCCACCCTCTGGCCAGTGACCTGTCAGTCTCTGTTTTCTTTTCCCCTGACCACACCTATTCACAGCACTGTCAGGAAGGTGAAAGTAAAAGGCCTGGTTTGTAACAAGCACTCAGTAAAGTCCAGTCATGATTTTTACCAAGACTTTCAGCTCCTAGAACAGCCTTTTGCCTTGAAGTGATCTTTGTGGGGACAGTAGGTCTGAGTATCCAACAGGAGATGCAGGGGATGCTGCCTGAAGCAGCAAACTGGTCTGAAAACCAAGGTGCTTTCAGAGCTCGGGGCAGAACCATTGCAGCTGGACCAGGGGATGGGCAGTGGAGTCAGGGACTGAAGGGCAGCCATCAGCAAAGCCTTGGGCGGGCGAACCACGCGGGGACAGAACCATGCAGGATAGGAATCCCGGGTCCCCGCCACAAGCCCGGCCCTGATCTCTGCCCCTCCATCTCCACTCCTGGCCCCCTGAGGTCCAGTCCACCGTGGTCCTTCACTGAACCCTCAGGCTCAGATCACCAGGGAACTCCCTACCGCAAGGTCCCAGTGACATCCTTCTACTTGTGCCCCTTTGGGTCTTTCTGCAGCATGAGACACTGCCAGCTTCCCTCCCGAGTTTGGATGACTCTCCTCTGCCCCTGGCTCCTGGTGTGTGCCAGGTCAAACTTCTGCTCCCCTTTGTCCGTCCAAGGCCCCCAGCGCTTCATCCGCAGCACCCCACTCTCCTGATCTCCTTAGGAGACCTCATGGGCACACGTGGCTCTGACCACCCCTGAATGAGATGACTCCCAACTGTAGGCCAATGTGTCTGAACGTTTGCTAGATCTTTCCATTTGGGCAGCCCTCAGCTACCTCAAACACAACACTTTCAGAAGGCAACTGAACTCTTCCCTGTTCCCCAACCTGCCCCACCAACCCACCGGCTCCCCAGTCTGAATAAATGGTACCATGACAGTGCACCACCCTCCCCCAAGCCCGGAAGTCAAGCTGTTCACCTCTTTTCTCCTTGTCTTACAGGATGGCCACAATCTTTATCAATCATGTTTTAAAGCCAAAACTTCTAGTCATTTTAGTTAAACCAGTTCCAGGTGTTAATGGTAACCAGTGCATTTTAATTCAGAGAAAATAGGTTTCACTATAAATAGCCAGGTGGAGAAAGGGGGCATAAAACTGTCCTAGTTATAAGGTATTATTAATGGATTTTACTGCAGAGCAAACAAGTATTTCAGGTCAGCTTATGACCTATGGTTATACATCTTCAAGTCCCAAGAGAAAGGAAAAAAATACTTTCAGTAGTTGGGCCTGAAAAAAAAAATGTCTTTCCTTATCTTGTTGAAGGCCTTACGAACACAGGACACACACCACACGCTTCAACCCCGAAGAACAAAATCATACATGTGACACTTAAGGACACTGTCCCAGGTGGCATACTCTCCTCCCAAAATTCACGTCCACCCAGAACCTGTGACCGTGACCTTATTCGGAAACGGGCTAAGATGCAATGAAGCTAAGACGAAGTCATCCTGGATGCAGACGGGCCCTCATCCGATGGCTGGTGTCCTTATATGAAGAGAGAAGCCTGAACACAGAGACACAGACAGACAGGGAGAAAGCTCTGTGAAGACGGAGGCAGAGGTTGGAGGGATGTGTGTACAAGCCAAGGCACCCCAAGGTTCCGGTGACCCCCAGAAGCTGGAGAGAGGCAATGAACAGACTCTCCCTCAGAGCTTCCGGAAGAAACTAACCTTACTGACACCTTGATTTCAGGCTTCTGGCCTCCAGAACTGTGAGAGAAGAAATTTACGCTCTCAAGCCACCCAGTTTGTGGCAGTTACGGCAGCCTCAGGACGCTAATACGAACACACTGTCCTATGTTGCCCTGGGCACACCAGTCTTCAGAGAGATTTTATATTTTGCCCAGAGGAATCTTGGTGACTCCTATTCTGGGGACTCACAGGTACGTGGGTCGGGAGAGCCTTTGCCAGGCAGCCTGGCCATATGACTGCAGATGGTGGACTCAGAAAACAGAGAAACACTGCCATCTTTCTTTCTGCACCTGTCCCTGGGCAGGGCACGCCAGATGTACTCCCCATGACTGGTGTGTCTCTGTCACAGACCTCAGCTTCATTTTAGAATCCCACTGATGGCGACAAGGCCGTCGGTATCCTCATCACTCCTCTGCTTCTGCCCGAGAGGATTAGCAGTAAGGACAGAGACGGCACCATGGGTGAGGACAGAGGTACCCATACAGCAACGTCCCCTGGGCAGGGACTGCAGGTGGACCAGGGGCCCAGAGCAAGACAGAGGGGTAGGGAAGAGTGAGCGGCCAAGTCCCAGACTCAACTAGGATCCAGAAGGAGAGAGGGGGTGCTGGGGAGGGCAGCCAGACAGCTGAAGACCAACCCTCCTTTATACCAGGGTGCCAGGGCCATGCCTGGGCTGGGGATGCAACAGAAAGGGTCCAACCCCACATCACGAGCTGGGCGTCTGACTTCCAGAAAGATGGAGACAGGGGTCCTCTCTCGGGAGTGGCCTCGATTTCTTGTGCTTATTCTTATCTTGTATTGTTGGTCTTTACAACTTCTCGGAGTTCTTTTTGTATCAGGAAAATCAGCCGTAGTGATACAAGTTGCAAATATTTTTTTCTCTTGTTTGACTTTCTTTAGACCTATTTTTTTTTTCCCTGCGGTACGTGGGCCTCTCACTGTTGTGGCCTCTCCCGTTGCGGAGCACAGGCTCCGGACGCGCAGGTTCAGCGGCCATGGCTCACGGGCCCAGCCGCTCCGCGGCATGTGGGATCTTCCCGGACCGGGGCACGAACCTGCGTCCCCTGCATCGGCAGGCGGACTCTCAACCACTGCGCCACCAGGGAAGCCCTCTTTTGACCTATTTTTTTTTTTTTTTTTTTTTTTTTTTGCGGTATGCGGGCCTCTCACCGTCGTGGCCTCTCCCGCTGCGGAGCAGAGGCTCCGGACGCGCAGGCTCAGCGGCCATGGCCCAGAAGCCCAGCCGCTCCGCGGCACGTGGGATCCTCTCGGACAAAGGCACGAACCCGCGTCCCCTGCATCGGCAGGTGGACTCCCAACCACTGCGCCACCAGGGAAGCCCTGACCTATTTTTAATGTTGGCTTTCACCATAATGAATACACGTAAACATTCACGTTTACATAAGACAAATGTAAACATCTTTTCTTCTGTAACTCCTATGTTTTGTATCTTACTTTGAAAAGCTTTCCAATATTATTTCAAAATTCTCTCATTATTTCTTCTTGTAATTGTATGGTTTCATTTTTTTATATTTAAATCTTTGATTTTCTTATTTTAAGTTGTGAAGCCTCAGCTGACTTAATCTTATTCCACATAATTTGCCATTTGTGCCCAAGCAATTATTTAATAATCTATCTTTCCCCAATGGTTTGAAATGCTCCTTTTGCCATATATTTCTTTATTTACTTCTGCATTTCCTATTTTGTACCTCACCTACCTGCCTGTTCTGAGATGTATGCCCAGGACCATACAGTTTTATTTATTATAGATTTATAACGTGTTTAATATCTTAAGGCTAATCCCCCTAGGAATTTTACTTTTTTGGAATTTCCTGGTTATTACTGCTTGCTAATTTTTCTGTACATATCTTAGAATCAGGTTGTCTAGTTCCAAAAGAAATCCTATTGCATTTTGATTGGAACTGGCATTATGTAGATTAGTGTGGGAGGCTTGATCTTTTTCTGAAGTTAAGTCATCCCATTGAAGAACACAGTATGCCTGTCCTGCTACTGAAATCTTTGGCATCTCTAGGTAATGTTTTAAAGATGACTTCACATAAACTGTGCTGGTGTTAGCCTTATTCCTTGGTATTTTAGGTATTTTGCAGCTATTAAATGAGGCTTTTTCTTCCATTAGAGCTTCTAACTGGTCATTGCATGATTACATGGAGGCTTCTGATTTTGGCGCAGTACTTTACAGCCAACCAACCTACTGGATTCTTGCATGGTTTGTAATCGCTTTTCAGGTGGTCCTGTTGGTCACTGCATTTCCACACTGGTTTTAACCTTAGTCCTACAGCTCAGTGGGTACAATGTTCACTGCCAGTTCTTTTGTGTAGTGTTTTACTTACTTCTTGGTTGCACTGATTCTCAAACTTGGGGTTTCAAAAACTACCAGTAACTCGGTGGCAACAGCAGAGCACCTGACTTAATTAGTATGGGGTGTGGCCTGGGCACAGGGATTTGTAAAGGATCTCCAGCTGATTCCATTGAGCAACATTACATGGAAGACACTGTCTTTAATAGTTTATTCAAGAAGGGCTTATGGGAGTGATATTCCTGAATTCTTGCATTTTCAAAACTGGGATTTTATTTCCGTACACATCCTTTCAGAGAAACTCTATGCATATATATACAAATACAACATTTTTCCTCCTCAAATTTGAATGACAGTTGGGGGTATACCACGCTTGGTCATCCTTCCTTTTCTTAGCTTTGTGGCCATTACTCCCACTGTCTTTCACTTTGGTGTTTTTTTTGTTTTTTTTTTTAATTTTTTTTTGGCTGCGTTGGGTCTTTGTTGCTGCGTGCGGGCTTTCTCTAGTTGCGGTGAGCGGGGGCTACTCTTCGTTGCGGTGCGTGGGCTTCTCATTGCGGTGGCTTCTCTTGTTGCAGAGCACGGGCTCTAGGCATGTGGGCTTCAGTAGTTGTGGCACGTGGGGTCAGTAGTTGTGGCGCATGGGCTTAGTTGTCCTGCGGCATGTAGGATCTTCCCGGACCAGGGCTCGAACGTGTGTCCCCTGCACTGGCAGGTGGATTCTTAACCACTGAGCCACCAGGGAAGCCCCCTGTCTTTTACTTTGATTGTTACCATGGAGAAGTCTGAGGCCAGCATGAATATTTCTCCCCTCATGTGTGACTTGATCTCTTTGCCTAGTTTCCCATGGAAAGCTTTATTATGGCTGTCTAGAAACTTTATTAGACTATGTCTTGGTATTGACTGTACTATGACTCTATTTTCTGGGTCACAGTGTAAATTTAAATCTTCTTCTCTTTCTGAGATGTTTTATTAGTTTATATTTCAAAATATTTATGCTGTCCTGTTTATTTTGGCTCCTTCAGAGATTCTAATTTTGCATATGTTAAATCTCCTCTGCCTGTCTTACTGATCACAGCAGCATCTACAAACGCTTAAAAAGTAGAAGTCTGTATAAGGCATGTTTATTTTTGTCCTATAGGCCTACTTCTCCAAAGTGAAATGTACACTCTTCTCATTATATTTTTTCTCATCCTTTTTTAGTTTCTATTTTTATTTGTACTGTACAATGAATTAACTTTCATTGTGGTAGTGCATGTATAATTTATGAGTAAGTAACCATACGTGTGTTGGATAGATATTCCATCAGAAATCTGCTGCTGTCCTCCACAATGCTTGGTGTCGATACAGAAGTACTGAGCACTGTGGCTTTGAGGTGTCTGAGAACCACTGCTTTCAAAATCTAGCCAAAGTCTGGTACATAGAGTTGCTCAATAAATATTAGTCGTTTTACTGATGTTGGAAGGTAATATCTCAATAATATAATAAACCATGTATCTCAACTTGGTCCCCCCAAAAGGGCATAAATGTTATTTGAGTAAATCTATTCAAAGATTTCAAAATCCATCCCCCCCCCAAAAAAAATCCATGCCTCACTCCTGCCCAGTATAATAGCTGGTACATTTTCTTTAATTATTCTTACTTTAACACTTAACTGCGTAAAAAAGAAGGCTGCGATCTCAAACAACCAAAAGGGAAAATTATGTAGGTAGCACTGATTTGCTTAGTCAATGTTTGCTTCATTTGGTTTTTAATATATAATTACAATTGCCACCAAAAATTGGTCTTTTTTTTTTTTTTAAGGCTACACAGGTAATTCGTGCCAGGGAGATCTTCCTCCCCATCTTCCCAATCCCTACACACCTATGACAGGTGCAGGGAGTCAAGGTCAAAACCCAAAGGAAACAAGAGAGAAACAACCTTAATAACAAACTGACAGAGTCTCCTGCATGAATAAATCTCAGACTGGGAACCAAGAGCTTACATTTCAGAAAATAAGAAGAGACCAGAAAGAGATGCCTGCCCTGTTGGAATTACGGGGTTTTTTCAATAATAATCTGAGGAGAAAAAATGTAGTCTCTCTTGTTTTGTCTTTTATTATTTCAACTGAGGGTTTGGATATTTTTGGATATAAAAAGATATAAGGGCTTCCCTGGTGGCGCAGTGGTTGAGAGTCTGCCTGCCGATGCAGGGGACAAGGGTTCGTGCCCCGGTCCGGGAAGATCCCACATGCCGCGGAGCGGCTGGGCCCGTGAGCCATGGCCGCTGAGCCTGCGCGTCCAGAACCCGTGCTCTGCAACGGGAGAGGCCACGACAGTGAGAGGCCCGCGTACCGCAAAAAAAAAAAAAAAGATATAAAAATATCTTTGGATACTTTTCCTTTTGTTCATATGATTGCGTTTCAATCAACACTGAGCTTCTATGTTTTCTACAGGGAATAGACGGAACTGTCTTTGGTTAAATCATATGATGAGGTTAAAAAGATGAACTATATACATCCAATCACAACACAAACAAGAAGATCAGCTTCCGTGGACTTAGGAGATTTAGACGACCTGCCCCACGTGCTCTGGTGGCCTGGAGCGTCTTCTGAAATCACTGTAACCTTGCTAGGCAACTGTGATTTCAAAAAAGTATTTTTGATTGTTGTGCCCTAGAATAGTAGTTCCTAAGTCAATCTGGGCACAAACATAGTTTTGTCAGTCGTCCGAGATGTCCACGCCCCAGCCCGGGCTCGCCCCCAGCTCTGAGCACCCCTGGCTGAGTGACCCTCCCAGAGGGGCCACGTCTCAAGCCACCATGTGCTGGTTTCTAAGCTACTGACTCACATGGTAAAAGAATAACTAACAGTTTAAAATGCCTTTCATGTGCCAGACACCCTTAACATTGAAAAAAAGTCACTTGTAAACTGAAACCAACTAAATATTATAAATACCGAAATAAATTGAAAACATTGAGCTCATGTGGATAACAACTCGACCCACTGTTGGGGCCGATCTAAAGTTTGATCTGAAGTCATTTCATTCCAGATTAAGCTTTTACTGCCACTGCAAGTCACAGCCATTTTTCCATTTCCTAAAATTGTCAGGTTGCTCTAATGATGAACGTGTAAGTGATCTCCTCCCTGAACAGACAGGCCTTGTCGGGGCTAAAGGACTGTAAGCACCTCCTCACTGAAGCCTTTAAATATAGTAAGAAGAGGACATCAGGCCTGATGGAGTGAGGTCAGCCCTGCCCGGGAGAGCTGCCAGGAAACATGGCAGCACGTCTGGGTCCTGACAGCGAATCGATGTGTATCCTCGGGCGAGTCCTAGGCCCTCTGAGTCTTGTTTTTCAAATGAAGGAGATGGGCTGGAAATAAATAATTCCTAAGACCCTTCCAGCTCTAAGTTATTATGACGGCTTGATCTAATGCCATGCACGTAGGAGAGCACTTGTCACCTGGCCCTGTTTGATCTGAGTGGAGAGCTTGGTGATGCCTTATGCACCATTTATAGAGCCAGAACTTGGGCGGGAACAGCTGCTCTCCACCAAGTCACCGAGCCCAAGTGCCTCCCCGCTAAGAAGCACCTCCGGGTCGGCCCGCCCTCGTGGCATCCGCAGGCCGGGTGACAGAATGGAAAGGAATGAGGTGATGAATGGCTCTCAAACAAAAAGCTGGGCTCAGAGCTATTTGCAGACAGACAGAGACTCAGGAAAGCCTGAGGTCGCCGGCCCGGCTTCCCTATCTGCTGACCCAGCTGCTGCTTCCGGGGCAGATGACAGCAGTGCGCCAGGCCGAGTGACGGGCCGGAGGCGTGGAGGAGCCGGGCGCACCCTCAAGCCTCCCCAAGGGCTGCCCACCCCACGGCCCGCGAGCGTGGCTGACGCCCGAGAGCTGTCACCTGCTGGCACCGTTCTGATGGTCCCCGACTGCGGGGAAGCCTTGACCGTGGGTGCCCAGAAGTGGAGCAGACTCGCCAGGTCCCCAGGGAGCCGCCTCTGATGAGGTCACACATCTAGATTAGAACACTTTCCAGTCCTAAGACTGTGAAGGGACCCGGACAGAAGGGGAGGCTCACTGCCCACGACCACCTTCCCTTCCTGGTGAAATGGGGGCGACGGACAGGGTGCCTGTGGATAAGGCACAAGGGCAGGTTACAGGGAAGCATGATCGTGTGTGTGTGTGTGTGTGTGTGTGTGTGTTTTAACAGCTTTACCGGGGTATATTTCACACACCAGTCATCTCCTTTGGGCGTACAATTCAGGGATTTTCGGTACATTTACAGAGCAGTGCAACCATCGCCTCACTAATTTTAGAACATTTCCATCACCCTAGAGATATCTGTTTTATATAATCTGTTTGGTATGATCTGTTTGTAGACACACTCCCTGGAAGCATATTTAGCCTGGCCTGAAAATTATACCAAATCAAGAGTTTACTGGATTTTTTGCTGCCTCCAAGGTCACCATGGAGAAGTGGCCCAAAGTGATCGCTTTCTCTCCTTGACTTCGTACATTTTCAATGCATTGCCCTCGATCTTCTATGCAGCTAAACTCCTCCACACAATGACCCCCATTTTCTCGTTTTTAATTCCTTTCTCATCCCCACCTCCCATCTGGCACTCCCCACCTCGCCCCTGCAGTCCGACCCTGCCTCAACTTCCCTCTCTCCCTACACCCTTTTCTTGTACGGTAAAATACACATAACATAAAATTTACCATCTTAACCATTTTTAGGTGTACACTTCAGTGGCATTAAGTACATTCACGTTGTTGTACAACCATCAGCACCACCCATTTCCAGAACTATTTTCATCTTCCTCAACTGAAAGTCTCTTCCCATTAAAGACCAACTCCGCCTCGTGCTCCCCCAGCCCCTGGCCCCCACCATCTCCTTCCTATCTTTAGATTCCACCTCATACAAGTGGAATCATGCAGTCTTTGTCTTTTTGTGACTGTCTTACATCACTTAGCAGAATGTCTTCAGGGTTCCTCCATGATGTAGCATGTGACAGAACTTCCTTCCCTTTTGCCAAACTTAAGTCATCCCCATGACTCATTTACTTTCTAACTGAGAGTTGGTACCTCTTAATTTCCCTCCCCTATTTCACTTGTCCCCCATCCCCCTCCCCTCTAGTGACCACCTGACCATTTTTGTTCTCTGTATCTATGACTCTGTTTCTATTTTGTTATGTTTGTTCAGTTGTTTTGCTTTTTAGATTCCACATTTAACTGAAATCACACAGGATTTGTCTTCCTCTGACTTATTTAGCATAATACCCTCTAGATCCATCCATGTCGTCGCAAATGGCAAGATTTCATTCTTTTTTATGGCTGAGTAGTATTCCATTGTGTGTATATGTATGTGTGTATATATATATACACATATATATTTACGTATATATATGTGTATATATACATATATATACACATATATATACACACACACACACACACACACACACACACAGCCCGTCTCTTCTTTATTCATTTGTCTATCCATGGAAACTTAGGTTTCTTCCGTATCTTGGCCATTGTAAATGATGCTGCAAAGAGCACTGGTGTGCATGTCTTTTTTTTTTTTTTTTTGGCTGTGCCACATGGCATGCGGGATCCCGACCAGGGATCCAACCCCTGCCCCCTGCATTGGGAGAGCAGAGTCTTGACCACTGGACCTCCAGGGAAGTCCCACATATGTCTTTTTGAATTAGTGCTTTGGTTTTCTTTGGAAAAATACCCGGAAGCAGAATTGCTGGATTGTACGGTAGTTTTAATTTTTTGAGGAAACTCCAGATTGCTTTCCATAGTAGCTGCACCAATTTACATTCCCACCAACAGTGCACAACGCTTCCTTTTTCTCCTCATCCTCGCCAACCCTTGTTATTTCTTGTCTTTTTTAATAACAGCCATTCTGACAGGTGTGAGGTGACATCTCATTGTGGTTTTGACTCTCATTTCCCTGATTAGTGATGGTCCTCATGTGTCTGGAGCTATCTGTATGTATTCTTTGGGAAAATGTCTATTCAGGTCCTCTGTCCATTGTTTAATTGGGTTGTTTGTTTCTTGGATATTAGTCTTAGGAGTTCTTTATATATTTTGGGTATTAACCACTTACTTATTGGACATACCATTTGCAAATATTTTCTCCCATTCAGTCGGTGGCTTTTGTTTCGTTGGTGCTTTCCTTAGCTATGCAAGAGCTTTTCAGTTTCACATGGTCCCATCTGTTTATTTTTGGTTTTGACTTTGGCTTCCCTTGCCTGAGGAGACAGATCCATAAAACTATTGCTAAGTCTGATGCCAAAGAGAGTGCTGTCTACGTTTTCTTCTATGAGTTTTATGGTTTCAGGTCTTATACTTAAGACTTTAGTCCATTTTGAGTTTATTTTTGCATATGGTGTGAGAAAGTAGTCCACTTTAATATTTTTGCATGTCGCTGCTGGTGTTCCTGAAACCATTGATTGAAGAAGTTGTTTTTTCCCAACTGTATATTTTTGTCTGCTTTGTTGTAGATTAATTGACCATATAAGTGTGGGTTAATTTCTGGACTCTCCATTCTGTTCCATCGATCTATGTACCTGTTCTTGTGCTAATACCATACTGTTTTGATTACTGTAGCTTTGTGGTATAGTTAGAAACCACAGAGCATGGTTCAGGGAGCGAGGTTAGGTTGTTCATTTGAGATTTTTCTTGTTTCCTGAAAAAGGTTTGTACTGTTTCAAACTTTCATCTTAGACCTGCTTTGGCTGTGTCCCATAGACTTTGGGTTGTTGTGTTTCCACTTTCATTTGTCTCCAGGTATTTTTAAATTTCCTCGTTGATTTCTTCCAGTGACCCATTGGCTGTTCAGTAGCATATTTTTTAGCCTCCATGTGTTTGTGTTTTTTACAGGTTTTTTTTCTTATAGCTGATTTCTAGTCTCAGGGCATTATAGTTGGAAAAGATACTTGGTATGATTTCAATCTTCTTAAATTTACTGAGACTTCTTTTGTGGCCTAGCATGTGATCTATCCTGGAGAATGTTCCATGAGCACTTGAAAGGAATGTGTATTCTGCTGCTTTTGGATGGAATATTCTATATAGATCTATTAAGTCCATCGGGCCTAAAGTATGGCTTAAGGCCAGTGTTTCTTTATTGATTTTTCTGTCTGGATGATCTGAGAAGAATTTCCTTCTTTTTAAAGGATGGATAATATTCCCTTGTAAATATATATCACACTTTGTTTATCCATTCATACTTTGATGAAAACTTGGGTTGTTTCCACCTCTTAGCTATTGTGAATAATGCTCCTATGAACAAGGGTGTACAGATATCTGTTCCAGATCCTGATTTCAATTCTTTTGGATATGTACCCAGAAGCGGAATTGTTGGATCATATAGTAATTCTATGTTAAATTTTTTAAGGAACGCTTTTCTCTTGAAACTACTCCAATCGGGTGTCCACCCCTACTACTCCACCGAACCAGCTCTCATCAAGGTCACTTCCAAATCCAATGGTCACTTCTCAGCCCTAGCCTTCCCCAACCCATGGGTGTTACCTGACACAGGTGATCCCTTCTTTCTATAGATAGTTTCCTCACTTGGCATCTGGGATAGCATTCAGCCTGCCTTGCTGGTTCCTTACCTTAGTGACCTCTCAACACTGGCCCTTGTTCCCTTGGTGATGTCACCTATACTCACACCATCAATACATTGGTGACTCCAAAGTTTATATCCCCAGCTGAGATCTTGCTCTTGAGTTCCAAGCTCACATCCAACTGCCTCGTTTACTTTCCCGATTGTATGTCAAATAGGATTTTCAGATGTTACATGTGCAAAAATCAACTCCTGACTCCCTGATTTCTCAGTTTTCCCCATCTCAGAAAGTGAAAGCCCCATAGCTTTCTGGATGGGCAAGTTTGCAGTGGAAGGACCTGCACCCACAGATCACTAAAAGCGGGACCACCACTGAGGAACTCCCGAGGTGACACAACAGGAAGCGCACAGCACCACCTATGAGGGAAAGGTTCGCCAGAATCTGCAGGAGCCCCTTGAGTTACGCTGCCCAAGGCACCTCGCCACAGGTGGCTCCTGGGCAGGTGAGCTACCAAACAAGTGTGCTGCCAGTGCAAAACGCACTGGATTTCAAGGCTCAGTGCCTTAGACAGAATGTAAATCTAGGAATGTAAATGTAGGACAGGCTAATGGTCAGGTGACTTGGTTTCTGAAAGAACGTGGTGGGGAGAAGGGAGCTTCCATGGATTAAAAGATGCTTACGGGCAGCCCTTGATGTTGGACTACGTGTAGATCCTGATTTGAAGAAACTAATTGTAAAATGATATTTTTGAGATAATAAAAATCATAAATTTTTACTATGTTTGGGTATTAGATGATACAATGAATTAATGTCAGTTTTGCCATGTGTGAAAGCATCGTGGTCACATAAGAAAATGTTCCTGCTGTTAAGTTATGCATACTGACATGTGTAAGAGTGAGGCAACACAGTATCTGGAATTTGCTTATTATGAGCAAATGAAAAAAGAAAAAGAACTGGATGAGCAAATATGGTGAAATCTTATTGAATCTAGATGATGGATGGATGGGTGCTCATTGTACTAGTCTCCCTAATTTGGGGTACGTTTGAAATTTTTTACATTAAAATTCATTTTTATAAACCTCCAACTTAAAGAGTGTGATACAACTTGTAGAAATAAATGTCAACGTACCCCTTAGGGACCATGAGTTAACCTCTGGGTTCCCTGCATCAAAAATCCACATCCCAGAGGGACCCGGGGAGCATTTCAGAGGAGCATGTGGGGGAGAGCAGAGTTGTCAAGAGAGGTAACTAGGTCTTCCCCCCTAAAACTGACATGTACTCAACTCCCAGACTGGCTTCTGTCAGACCTCAGCATCCCTCTTCCGGTCGCTCAGGGCAAAACCCCTGGGGTCTTCTTTTGGTGTCTCTTTTCCTCTCCAATCCCATGGCCAATCTGGGCTGCACAGGCATGTGGAATCCGACCACCTCTCACCACCCCCACTGCTCCTCCCTGGTTCAGCGACCACCACCTCTCACCCTGGGTCACTGCATCCAGCCTGGTCCCTGCTGCTGCCCTCACATCCTCCTGTCTGCTCCTCATGCAGGGCTAGCCCTGCTCAGGCAGGTGATGGCCATGCATACAGGAGCCGGTCTGCAGGGTGTGCTCTGGGGTTCTGCGGCACACAAACTGCACGGCCATCCACGGTGGTCCTGCACGTGGTGCCATGAAGAACCCTCTTAAGACACAGGCCAGAGCGGGCCGTCCTCCACTGGAGCTGTGCAACAGACACCCATCTCACGAGGAGAGAAAACTCAAGCCTCACAGCGTCCTGGAAGGCCCCACAGGAGGCAGCCCCCAGCTGTCTCTCTCCCTGGGTGCACTGTGCTCAGTGCCACAGCCTCCCCGCTCAGGCCTGCTCTCAACCTGTGGCCTTCGCACCTGCTGTTCCCTCTACCTGGGATAGCGCCTTGTCAGGGAGCCCTCCCACCGATAAGCCATCACAAGGGCAATCCCATTTCCCTCCTTACACCTCTCCTCCTGCTTTTCTGCAAAGCCCTTTCAACCCCTGACATTGTTGCAGAGCTGCCCGTTCAGAAGTTTATCTTTAGGGTTACAGGGGGTGGGGACTTTGCCTGAGCACTGCTGTGTCTCCAGCACAGTGGACGTGATCAGTAAAATCGGCCCAGTGGCCAGAGGGCCATTTGTAAGTGAGGTTGTTGAGATAAGCACCACATCTTCTCCTTCTGTGGCCCCAGCACACTGTACCTGTAGGGGCTAGTCAAGACTTGTTTGTCAGGTCAGAGAAGGAGTGAATACCTGAGGCAACAGGGACATGAACAAAAAGACAACCCAGGGGTTCATACCAGCCCCATGGCTGTTCCACGGGGGGAGAAAGGAGACAGTGAACAGAGGAATAAATAAAATGAAAAGTAAAAAATGTCAAGCTCCTTTGCAGTCCGGTATCAACAGTGGCCTGAAAAATACCATCTTCCTTTCGAAAATAAAATCTAAAAATACATGGAGAATGCCCTCAGGTTGACCTATAATTGCATCTACCATCACCGCGCTCTCAGCTGAGTACAGATAATTAAATAGCGCTCATTCCGTGGGTGGGGAGAGAGGGACCTGGTCCGGGGCCGGGCTGTCTACCACCAGCTAAGTGGGGGTCCCCAGTGGGGGCCATGGATGCTCCCAGACTGTGGCCCTGCCTCTCCCCTCCAGCTCCTGCAGAAGCCACGGGTCCGGCAGCCACGCCACTGACCACGGAAGTAAGGCAACGGATGACAGCCTCCTCTCTGTTTTCAGCCCTGGCTGTTCTGAGAATCCCTTTGGGGTAGCCAGAGAGGCGGAACGGATGCATCTCACGGCAATGTGGTACCCAGAAGGGAGAAAGAGAAAAATATCCTGAAAAGATGTGAGTCTTTCAGGAATTTGAGAAAATGAGGGGAGAGGTAATAAACTGCTTGATTTCAGTGCTTCTCCCTTCCTTTCCATGGCAGCCTGCCGTCGCTTCCTGCTTGGAGGGGACCCTCTCCAGATAGTTCCTCCCTGGGTCTACACAGCTGGGGTGGTGATGGGGGCACAGGTGGTTTCTAGGAAAAATGGTTTCAGTTGCTCATCACCAGGAAGCATGAGAGGCGAAGAAAAGTTGGAGTCATGTGACTTGTCCAAGTTCACAAAGCAAATATCCTGAGAGGCGAGATTAAACTTCAGGTCTTCTGAACCGAAGGTGTCTTTTTTTTTCTTTTTTTTCTTTTTTTCTTTTTTTTTCGGCTGAGCCTGGTGGCATTGGGATCCTAGCTCCCCGCAGGGATAGAACCCAGGCCCCCTGCATTGGAAGTGCAGAGCCTTAACCACTGGACCGCCAGGGAAGTACCTGAAAGGTGTCTTTTATACCAGCCTGTGGTGGGCACTCTGGACACCATTGGTGAGCTGCCACAAGATTTCAGAAAAGGAAATCCCTCAAGTAGGGAAAGAGGAGAATTATGGCATCAGGAAAGAGCCGGCAGGTGCCGGGAAGACGTGCCGGACAGTCGTGGCCGCTCCCAGGCGCCTGCAATCTTAAAACACAAGTGCCACGTGGGACATGCAGGACAAGGTCAGGCTCGGGGCTTGCCTCCACCCACATTAAGTCGTTCAAACGTAACTTTAACACGGGAACGAAATGAGGGCGATGTTACAATCCAAACAAAGAAAGCAAAACAAAGCAAAAGGACCGGTGGCCTCAGATACTGCCTCAGTTTGAGGTTGGGACGCTGCTGTAGCCAGGGGCAGCCCTCAGGACTTCAGAATATCAAGGAAAAGAGGAAGTTCTTCCCCCAGGTTCTGGAACATTCAACAAGCAGAGGTGGCTTCTACCTCAAGAAGAGTCTGAAGGGCAGTCTCGGCAGAGCCCCGACCGCTCCTAACAATTCCTGTGAAGGCTGAGAAGAGGCAAAGGCCCATCCCATCTGAGCTGAGACGCAGCCCAGGGCCGGGCCCGGGGGCCCTCCCGCTAACTAAACGCTGGCTCCCCGCGTGGTGCTCCCAGGCTCCGTCTTAAGGGACAGAACGTGCTCAGAACCAGAGCCCCACGCAGCCCCTCCCCCAACTCAGCCACACACCCTGGGGGCTGCCCCACCTAAGGGGAGGGGCCCTCTCCTGTCCCAGCAGCGCACCTGTGGGGCGGGTCTTCCTTCCTTTTCTGCTTTGCACAGAGGCCGTCCCATCAGCCAGGGGAGCATTCAGCACGCTCCCTGCCGCCTGTGCCTGAAACGTGTGCCATTTCAGGGCAGAGGTGTTAAGAGCCGGTGAACAAGTCGCTGCGGCCCCCGCCCACTGCTGTGACGACAGCAGAAGCCCTTGGGAAGGAAGCCACTATCGGGCAGTGTCCCTGCGAGGCCACAGTGAGCCCCTCAGACCTGTGATGGGCGTCTACTGTGGGCAGGAGGGAAACTTCTGTCGTGTCAGACCTCTCAGGCTTGGGGTGTTTGTTACCACATCGAAACCTAGCCTATCCTAGGTTTCAAATATTAACACTAAAGAAAAGAGAATTCAATGTGAAAAAAGTCAAACATGGAAAATACTAGTATACTGTAACTGGGTAGGTTTACAGTTAAGCTAATAACTGTTGAGAACCTTTATAAACTGAAGATTTCACCAAATGCATAAAGCAAAATGATGAGAAGGAAAGGAAAATCCACCAGATGGATAAGGCAAGTCATTTCCCCTTTGTACGACTGTCTCTTCACTTTTGATATGGGAATGATATTACCAACCTTAGTCTGCTCAGGCTGCTATAACAAAAAGCCACATAAACGACTTAAACAACAGTTCAAACAACAGTTCTGGAGGCTAGAAGTCCAAGATCAAGGTGCCCGCAAACGTGGCTAATGGTGAGGGCTCTCCTCCGGGCTTGTGGACGGCAGCCCTCTCCTGTGTGCTCACGTGGCCTCTTCTTTGTGTGCATGTGGGGAGCGAGCTCTTCACACAAGGACACCAGCCCTATAGGATCAGGGGCTCACCTTTATGGCCTCATTTAATCTTAATTACTTCCTTTGAGGCCTCACCTCCAAATACAGCTATACTGGGGATTAGGGCTTCAACATATGAATTTGGGGCAGGGGTTGGGGTGGGGACAGACATTCCGTCTACACACGGCCTTATAGTGTCACCCTGAAGATCTAGGGAGTTAATCAAGGAGTATTAACCACTCAGTAAAAGCTGCTACCACTCCCTCTGTTGTTGTTATTCTCATCTTACTACCAAGATTGCCCTCAATGAGTAATCAATCTCAAGAAAAGAAAAAAAGGACTG
Source organism: Leucopleurus acutus (assembly GCF_964270905.1). Classification (NCBI taxonomy): domain Eukaryota; kingdom Metazoa; phylum Chordata; class Mammalia; order Artiodactyla; family Delphinidae; genus Leucopleurus; species Leucopleurus acutus. Next base: position 115,751,151 of record NC_139149.1, on the reverse strand, counting down.
TTATCACAGATGAAGAGCTAGACCAGAGCTTAGGGAGAACTGCAATTCCGAACGTTCCCTAGAATCCAATGAACGCTGAGTTGTGCGGATTTCAATTTTCTAGGCAAAGGTTTATAATTCTTGGCAATTTAGACATTTCGTCTTTAATAGTCTGGTCTGCATTTTTTTTTCTGATTTTTCTCACATTCTATGGCTCGTTGTTATTTAAGATAATTTCTAAAAGACAGGTACTGTATTTTCCCTTCTTTCCACTAGACTTCTCCCCTCAAGTCTTTGCTCACTTTAACAGTAGAAAAGCAGGGAGCAAAATTAGCAAAAAACATGTCCACTAAACCGCAGGTATTTAGGTTTAACTGCAACATGAGCTTCAGCTGACTGAAGGTGATCGTTTTCCGCGTGTAGATTTCTTTACGATGTCACACGTTCAAGAGCACTTCTAAGCCAGACTTGCGCTTTTAAAAACTGAGATCTCGTCTCCAACTAGGCAATAAGTGACTCGACTATGAAAAGTGACAGTGAGTTAAGATGAAAAAAATCATTATTCTTTCTATTCGTGTAAGACCGCCATTCAATAACGATCCACTCTTTAGACTCCCCCTACCCCCTCCAAAAAAGAAAGAACTATCTTCCCAAGCATATCTCATCCCCACTGGGGAGGCAGCAAGGCCTCTCCTGGCTGCACCACGAGAGAACTGGAAGATGGAGATGAAAACTGGAAAACGTCCCTTCTGGTGGAAGGTGGGAGAAGGGGGACCGGGTGTGGGGCAGGGAGGTGTCAGCATATCCAGGCCACAGCAGTGAGTGAGTAGAACACTCAAAGGGGCGGGAGACCCAGAGACCCTCCCCGCCGGCATCCCCACAGCGAGGAGAAGCAGAAAAGGCCACGGGGTCTGGCCGGGTAGAGGCCGGGTCAGGTGCCACAACACACAGGGCTTCCCAGCCCATACTCTGAAGTTCACCGGAGGCACCAAATAACTCGCTTTTTGCATTCACACTTAAAGAAGAATGACGCACCCACCGACGAGCTTCAGGGCGACCCAGGATATCTGCATAGCATCTGCTAATGACTGTGATGGTTTCAACCTGGGACCACACATTCTTTGATACCCCTCCTCCAGGACGTGGAACAGAAGTCCCCTCCCCTGAGGTGGACTGGATTTAGGGACTTGCTTCCTGAGGACAGAGCAGGGAAAGGGCAAACAGTAACTCTGCAGTGGAGGAACCTGGCAGACCCCACCTCAGGTCAGCAGTCAGGGTTGACGTCGTCAGGGATGTCACGCTGGTATCACGTGCCCCTGATGTGATATGAGCTCTGAATTCTTCCCCAAATCCAGAGCCTCAGTCTAAGCAGGCAAATCCAAACTGAGGAACATTCTGCTGAACGCATAGCTGACACTCTTCAGAAGTGCCTGGAAATCATCACAGATTGGAAGAGACAGAGGCAACACAATGACAAAATGCAGTGTGGGATCCTGGAATGGATCCTGGAACAGAAAGAAGACTTTAGTCAAAAAGCTGGGAAATCTGTACAAAGTCTGTAGTTTAGTAAACAAAAAATCGCTTAGAACAGGTTATGCCTTCTCTTAATTGTCAGTCTAGCTAAGCTTTCTGGTTGACAAGGCACATCTCCAACATTTAATCGTTTTAATTTCCATCTGTACGCCCAACCCGCCTCCGACATGTTACACCAGCATCACCCTCCTCCTAATGTTTTCAGTTCCTCCTGGTGTGTGCTAGGCTTTTTAGAACCACAGCACTTAGGTGAGGTTAAGGTCGGGCAAAGACAGCTATTTATTGCACCTGGCAGGGTATATGAATACACCTAAATTCCTCTAGTCCAAACCCTGCTCCCCAACAGGGAAACCGCACAGGAGAATGTTCTACGAACCTGCTCCAAGTTACTTCAGCCCCTGGTAGAGCGCCATCAACCTTAGCAGAGCTAAGGACACAATGAACGTCTTTTTAGGGAGTGCAAGCTTGGGGCACTGGCAACGTGCAGTGGAACCTGATGGCCCACGTGCTGTCCAAAGGCCCACCGCCAGGATCGTTCAAAGATTATTGCCAAGTGCCGACATCACAAAACAAGTCAAAGGAGAAACATGGGGGGGGAAAGTCTAAAGCGGAGGAGTTGGAAGAGGGAACGATCGTAAGCATGATCAGGAAAGGACTGAAAGTTCTGCTTTATTTCTCCTTCCAACTCCTGGTACATGAATGGTGGCTAAGGTCACTGACCAAACCGGCCAAGGTGGAGGTGGGGGGAATCAGGACGGACACTGCAGGAGTCAACACCTTTGCCAGATTAGATCCTGCTAGCGACAGCTTTCTGGAAAATACTGACACCCAAGCGACCATCAAAGATATTTAATAATCTTGTTCTAGTTTCAAAAGAATCTGTATTTTCAAATGTTACTGTGAAGTAGGGCTAATTCCACCCACCCACCCACCCATCCATCCATCCATCCATCCATCCATTCAATCATTCATTCATTCATCCATCCATTCATTTGTTCACTCACTCACTCACCACCAGGAGAAAATTGCATTTCACTGGTTTCCCTTTCCCACAATGCTGTACACCACACGAAAAGTATCACACGTGCCAAGAGGAGCTAACACAGACCCGGCCTTGGTGGCAGAGTTCAGTGTGGTTTCTGGGTGGTGCTGGCCTCTCTCTGATGAATTCTGATGAAGTTACCAATATGAGGACAGAACAACGCTATCTCCTGACCTATTCTGGTAACTGATGAGGTCGTCACGACTTGGAATGAGTTACCAATGAAACCCACTCCATATAATTAAGGTAGTTTAAACTATTGATACTTAGAAGAAAAATACCACATTCAAAGGCTTTCATTTTAATAAGAAGATAGGAGTCACCAGCAAACCGCAGAGAAATTCCCATTTATGCTTTGACTCACATTCATTCACCAGGTGGTCCCTGAGGGCCTCCCGTGTGCCAGGGGCAGGGTTCACTAGCAACTGGACCAGGCGCGGCCCCCAGAGAGCACGCAGTCTGCCGGGGAGGGGAGAGCCGAGTAAAGGACATAGCAACCCAGCTGACACGTGAGATGGGAGGAGCTGGGGACACTGGAGGGATGCATGTCTCAGGCCCGGGGTGGGAGACACGTGGGCCTGGGTCTTCCCAGAGGAAGTGACCTCTGTGGGGAGGGAGGCCCAGACCTCAGCTGCTGATGGGCATACTCTCGTGAGTTCTCCCAACCACCACTGTCCTCATCCTACAGCTGAGGAACTGAAGCTTCAAGACAGCGAAGGACCCACGTCCCAGATCCAGCTGGCGGCAGAGCTGGGCCTTTATACGTCTCTGGAAGAAACGAATCAACCACCACGGAACGCGGCCAGGGCCCGAGACAGGGAGCACGATGCCCATGAAATCCTCTGACGGGTCAGGTGTATCTTCAGCCAACAGAATTTAAAATTTAAAAAGTTGAATACAGAACAGTATAAACAGAATTCATTATAACTGGACAATATATATATATTCACCTGTTACATTGTTCTATATTAAATCGTATTTAAAAAGCAGGCTAGTATAGAGCACAACGCTAAACTGCAAGGCAACTCCCCACTCTGTCCTGTACTCAGGATAATTTATTGTCTGCCCCATGCTGTTTAGGGAAAGTTGGAAAAGATGTTTAGGAAAGAAAAAACATTAAAACTGTGACACTATTCACAAACAAAAGTCTAAGTAAAAAAGATGGATTAAACTCTAAAATTTAAAGATGGATTAATCCTAAAGCTGAATTTTCAAAGAATGAGAGGGATGCTGTATGTGTACATTTTCCTTTGCAAACTGTACATAAAAACAGAAGCAGGAGGCTTCCCTGGTGGCTCAGTGGTTAAGAATATGCCTGCCACTGCAGGGGACACAGGTTCGAGCCCTGGTCCAGGAAGATTCCACATGCCGTGGAGCAACTAAGCCCGTGCGCCACGACTACTGAGCCTGCGCTCTAGAGCCTGCGAGCCACAACTACTGAGCCCGCGTGCCACAACTACTGAAGCCCGTGCGCCTAGAGCCCGTGCTCCCAACAAGAGAAGCCACCGCAGTGAGAAGCCTGCGGACCACAACGAAGTAGCCCCCGCTCGCCGCAACCAGAGAAAAGCCCGCGCGCAGCAACGAGGACCCAACACAGTCTAAAATAAAATAAATAAAATAATAAATAATAAATAAATAAATAACGAACAGAAGCGGGAGGTCTAAACGTGGGAGGGGAATATGATGGAACACAGAACATCAGCGTGGCTAACAGTCTCTTCCTGTCTCATCCCTGCAGCCTCAGCGGTGACTCACAGGCCTTCGGGCCAAGGGAATCCAGAGGGAACAGAGCCCCGGAATGGGCGAGGGCGTGGGGGGGAGGGGGAGGGGGAGGGGGGAGCCACTGGGACGGCCGATTTTTCCAGTTCTTTCCCTGGGAACAGGAAGAACGGGGCGACGGAGGCTGCACAGAGCTCTCTAAAGAAAGGAAAGAGCTCTCTAAAGCCGCAGGGAAAGGCAGGTGTCCTGCTGCGTGTGGGCAACAAGGACCCTGGCGCGCAGTGGGGTCCTCGCAGGGCCCAGGTCTGGTCATCTATTTGAACGAGTTCAGCTATGAATGACAAAAGCAACATGCCCCTTAGGAGACACGGGCACAATTTTAACCCTATGGAATTGTGCTGGTCACTGGTCTTCGTGTTGCTGGACACCCAGCCCCCTTGTGATCTGGGGGGCCTCTCCAGGGGGTCTGGAGTTTTAATGGGCCGCCAGCGCGCCCCCAGCGGTGAGGCTGAAATGGGGTCCTCCCTGTCGCTCCACCTGCAGCGCACCTGGGATTCTGCATGAGCAGGTGATGCAGGCGGGCACACTAGGGTCATGCCCGGCTTCAGAGACCTCCTGGTTCTTAAAGAACAAGGTGGCAGCTTGGACCCCCTCCCTCGGCTGTGGGGGGCTGCCCTGTCCCTGCCCTTTTGGGCACGTAACGTCCACCAGAAGCATCATCCCAGGCCTGGCCACTTACTGGCCTGACGTTCCTTCTCCCAGGCGGTGGGCGTCCCTATGGAAATGCCACCCTCAGGGTTACAGGATGGCGGGGTCACAGGCGGATGTGCTTAGCTGAGTCCAGGCGTCGCCCGGCAGCGTCTCTCCTTCCTCGGTGGCCTCTTGCTGAGTCCCCAGCATGAAGCTGACAGGCACCAGGCAGAGCCCGTGGGCTGCGGGGACTGGACCCTAGCTGGCTCGGAAGGTCAAACCTGTGGCCCCCCGACCTCTGGGCAGAGCTGGCTCTCGGAAGTGCTCACGGGAGGGCCACGTGAACGATGCCACCATGGCCCTGTTATCCCTGGAGCACGCCTGAGCCGTCGGCCTGGGGCCTTTCCTGGAGAGAAAGACAACACAGAACTGACACAGCCTGGTGGCCGCATCATCGCTCTGTGGTCCCAGCGGAATCGGGCCTGACGCTGGCCTGGCCGGCCTCGAGCACACCCATGATCGGGGGAAACGGGTGTCGGCGACGGGCAGAAGGGAGCCACGAGGGCCCACAGGATGTCACGCAAAGCACCCCCTCTCACCAGCTCCCACCTTCATGTCAACCCATCTTCCGTAGGCCTGCCATGCAGGGTCCATCCCATCCCCCCCTTTTTAGCCTCTCCCCACGCTGCTCCCACGCCACCGTCAACTCAAGCGCCCTCTGGCACACAGCAAGGTGTAATCAAATTTGCAGCTGAAGTCCCAGCTTCCTGAGTCTGCACAGCTTTTCCTAAAACAGCTCCACCACAGCCTTCCAGAGTATGCAGGCCCTTCCTACTAATTTCCGGGAGGGGTACGTGGGGAAGCTCCAGGGAGAATGTCGTTTGGTCACAGCTGGTGCTTTTTGCCCTCCTGGGGAGCAGCACTGACAAGAGTTGAGAGCAAAGGATCCAGGTTTCTGGAGATGAGGCGTGCAGTTCAGAGCTAAGGTGCAAACCCAGGGGAGATGCGGAACGTACAACAAGGGTTCTCCATGGGGCCATTTTGCCCCCTGGGATGCTGTCAATACCCTACTATGTACAGACACCTCCCAGCATCCAGCCCAATGTCAATAATCCCGAGGCTGAGAAACCCCGACTTAAAAGTAAGAGGAAAAACCTAAGAAACTGGAATGAAGATTTGGAAGGCTGCGTGGCCACCACCTTATCCCAGCTCATGTGGCCATTTCAATCTGGAGCTGGCCCCAGGCATGGGTGAAAAATAGTACCTACTGAGAGGTCAGATAAGCCCAGAAATAAACGGTGCAGGACACGGCCTGGGTGAAATGGCCCGTTATCTCCAGGAAGGTAACCAGAGGCGCGGCCGCAAGGCTTGGCTGCCTGACCATGAAGAAGCTCGAAAAATCTGACGGCATCTTACTACTGGTTCCTCAGTTCAAGGCCAAGAAGCACAACTACTGTTGAAAACAGAGGGTCCTTTCCATCTAAAGGCCAAAGGATTGTAATAAGCTCTAAACTATAAGAAAGTCCACAGTGGTGTGACACTAAATACTTATCTACTGCGTGTATTGAAAGCAGCAGCCGTTAGTGCTTTTACTGAGTTCACGGAACCAGTCCCAAGGGCCGCCTGTACCCTCCTGACACACAGGAGATTGTCTTAACTGTATTTTTCTCACAACTTTTGTACAGACTGCTCTCTTTTCTCTCCCCTTGACCCCCGCCTCTCACTCCAGCCCTCAACTTATGAGGGAGGGATTCACCCCTGCCTCTGCATCAGTAGTTCCCGAGGCACACCCTGGCCAGTCCAGCAGGACGGCTGTACCCTGGTAGAGATGAAGGGAGAAAATAACTACCGTTGGGTTAGCACCTACCAGGTACCCGGGAGATGCTCTCCATTTCCCAGCACAGCTCATTACTACAACCACCGGATAATGTTTTCCCTCTGTCACAGACAAAGGAAGGGAGGCTGGGATACGCTAACTTGCCTACAGACACACGACTTCAGAAGGCTGACTGTGCTTCTCCCACTGCCCCGAACCTTCTCCCCGCGCTGGACTGACTTCCGGCCTGTGGGACGCCAGCCCTGTCCACCTGCACTCCCATTTCACTCCTCTCCTATCATGAGACTCAATACCTTCTGCACTATAGAGCACACCTCTATGACAGCAAATTTCAACAAAGAATAAGTCATTGCTCTAGAGCTGTGCTGTCCAATATGGCAGCCACCAACCATAGGTGGCTATTTAACTTGAAAGGAATTAAAATTAAGTACAATTTAAAATGCCCTTTGTCAGCTGCACTAGCCACATTTCACGTGCTCAATTACTACACAGGGCTAGTGGCTGCCGTGACACACAGCACAGAGACGGAACATCTCCATCGACACAGAAAGCCCTACTGGCCATCACTGCTCTGCAGGATTTCAAAGTATATCTGGGTGATTTCCAGCAATATCTAAGTCCAGCAATATCACTCCCTAAGTCCAGCATATCTTCCAGCAATATCACTCCCTAAGGGTGGAGTCATATTAATTGTTCAATCAACATGGAAATGCCATCTCTCCGAGTGTCAACTTGGAAAATTCCACATCTTCCCATGTGCCTAAGGGACATCACAAAAGAAGGTGAAAAGTAAAAAGCAATCCAGGGTAAGGGTGGAAAAGCTGATAAACTTATGTGCGGGAGGTTGAAAGCATAATGAGCAACTTTAGATCTCCTGGGTTCTTTATGCTGAAATATTATCATGGCCGCTGTGTGAATTTTCATTCACTCCCCCAAGCCAAGAAGTGGGTGGAAACATTGCAATATAATACGCCAGCGGAGGTTCTGGACGGTTCTGGCGCTTCCATACTTGCTGATCCAGGGGTTTACCCATTGCCAAGACCATATCACATTCTGCCTACCTAAACTCTCCAGGTATTTTGTATTTGTTTTATGGAAAGTATATCTCACATCGTAGAGAATTTTCCGAACAAATAAATGAATGATGCCTGAAGCTCTGAAAATCTTATTTTTTCATAACTTTCTTTGTTTGCTCCCCTAATTTGACATGGATTCCACTCTCAGTGAAAGCACTGTGATGACTAGTTCTCTTGTTTGCGCTGTATGGACATTACATCCTCCTGGTACGTCTCAGATTATTTTTCGACTTTCTTCTCAAACCCTTCTACCCCCTTAATCAAAACCCAAACTCCATCTGTAGGTACCAAATTAGAGAGGTTTGCCTTGTTAGCATTAAGCAGCATTTCCTCCCAACACTGACCCTGGCCTTGAAGGCACTGGCCTTGCAGACAAGGGGGCTCGGATTCAAGTCCAGGCTGTGTGCCAGTGTCCTGAGGGACGACTTAACGTCTGGTGCCAACACTTCAGCCACCCCACTGCACCCCAGGTGGCGTCCTGGTCACATCTTCTGGCATCTCCCCTCCTGGCCTTTGCTCAAATCGTTCTCACAGTTTTTTAGTGCCTCATTCTCACATCTGAATGGATCCAAGGATTACCACCCATCTGGGAAAGGCTCCAAGATGAAAGACAGAGGCCACAGCACACAAAGGGCAAAAAGAAAGAGGCCATAATGTAGGGAACAAAAGAAATTTTCAGGAAAACCCAGAAAACCAAAAATGAATATTCCTCAGAAGGATAAGAAAAGGTACTGCATTAGTGAATCAAAAAGGATGCTATAAAAATGGAACAAAGACCCAAAACAAACAAACAAACAAAAATCTTAGAAATTAAATATAGAACAGGTAAGTTTAGTAGAAGGAGTGGAAGATAAAGTTATCACCCATAAAGTATCACCAAAAGACAAAAAGCTAGAAAATGAGGGGGAAAGGGAAGTTATTTCCAACAACAGGAGTTCCTTTAAAAGAGAACAGAGAAAATGGTGGGAAGGGGACAATTTTCAGAAAATTTTCCAGAATTTTAGGATACAAATTTCCAGACTGAATGAACCCAGTAAATGCTTAATAAATGAAAAAATAAGATCTAGAATACTGAGGATCAACGGAAGATCCTAAAAGCTTACAGATATTATACAAGATACTGAAAATATATAAGGCATCAAATTCTCAAAGCAATCCTGAAAGCTAGAATCAAATGGAAAAAAGTCTTCAAAACTGCGGTAGAAAATAGTCTGTTAATTATATTTTTGATATTTATTATTTTATTTTATCAAATAGGTAACACAGTCACATGGTTCAAATATCAAAAGCGTATGAAAAGTTACACTTAACAAATCTGCTTCCACTTACATCTCACGTTTCTTTTACTATACTTTCTGCCAGTGTTTCTTTCTGTAAATGCAGGCAAGTTACAGCTTTTCTCACGTAAGGGACAGCATGCTATCTACACTTTCCGTACGTTACTATTTTTAGTTAACAGTACATGCTGGAAATCATTTCAAAGAATACATAGAAATCTCTGTCATTCTTTGGAAAATTATTTTTAACCTAGAACTCTATGCTCAGACAAACTATCAAGTATTAAGGTAGAATAAAGACATTTTCAGACATGCAAGCACTTAGAAAAGGCATTCTCTCTCAGAAAGCTACTGAAGGATGTGCTCCAGCAAAATGAGTTAGTATGGATCCAGCAACAACAAAGAAGTGGCAAAAGGAGTTCTCAGCATGGTGGCAAAGGGAACGGCAGCTGAAGCAAATCCTAAGAGCACTCAGAGCAGACTGGGTCTAGAGGACAGAGCCCTCCAGGGGGTAGATTTCCAGGAGGGAATAAAATGGAACTGATAGATTTGTTTAATCACATAGAAAATAATATTGTGAGGGGGTCCTATTGAAAAGTTTGTGAGGAATTAGGTATGATAGATATGCAGAGAGATGAGCAGTTGGGAAAAAAAAAAAAAAAAGAGAAAGAATTAACCCCAGAAAAAGCAGAAAGTTGTACAAGGAAAAAGGTTATAGTATACTACTTGGCTCTGCAGTTAACACTATCATGTTACATCATCATCACCACCAGTGTTTACTGAGCATGTGTCAGTCACCATTCTGAGGTCTTTTCATGAAATACCTCATATACCCATATAACCACCTTGTGAGAAGTATGCTGTTAAAATATTCCCATCTTACATATGAGGGAACGGAAGCACAGAGTGGTTAAGTAACTTGCTCTAGGTCATGGAATAAATGGAAGGACCAGGAACGGAACCCAGGAAACCTGACCCTAGCACCCATACTCTTAACCAGCCTATTGTTCTGCCAGTGCCCATTCATCTCACCTAAAAGTACAATGTAATATGGTGTGAAGATAAGGAGAGAGAAAGGTGGGGAGAGGACCTGAGCTAGACCTACAGATCCCAAGTCCTCATCCTCAAACCAGGGGGCCAGCAGATGGTACCTAAAATTGAAAAATCAATAACTAGTGCATATGCATATTATTTACAAACATGGAGTTACTCACCAGATCATTTAGGGTCTTGTAAGGCCATTAAGAGCTTGGCTTTTACCGAGGGATATGAAAAGCCATTATGACACGATCTGACATATCTTAAAAGGACCACCAGCTGCTGTGTGGAGAACGGCCTGGAGTATGGGACCAGGGTGAAAACATATTACTTTAATTCAATAAAAATTAAGTTTTAAAGATGAAAGAATGAAAAAAAGAAGAGGAGAGACACAGTAAGGCAGAGAAGAATATGGGACTCTCCCACGAAATGTTATGCCTGATGGCTCAGAGGTCAGCTGGGGATGACAGTCCCCAAGATGGGAAGCAAGTCAGCTCGACTTCAGGGCACCACCTGGAATAGGGCCTTGGCTGGAGCCGAGACACTGATCCCAGGAAACAGCCTGGATGACGAACTGGCACCTCTTAGTTAGCAGATGACCTTAGCCTCTAGGACCCTTTTTCTCTATGTCAAATAGAGATACTCTAAACTCTTCTGATGGGATACCATATAATTACGGGGGTGAAGTTTCTGGGAGTACCTGGCACACCTTAGGCCTTAAAAGCAACCTCAGGGACTTCCCTGGTGGTCCAGTGGCTAAGACTCCGTGCTCCCAATGCAGGGGGCCTGGGTTCGATCCCTGGTCAGGGAACTAGATCCCACATGCTGCAACTAAGAGTTCGCATGCTGCAACTAAGACCCGGCACAGCCAAATAAATACATAAATAAAAATATTAAAAAAAAAAAAGCAACCTCAGTCCCCTTTCCCCTTTCCCCTCCTGAACCCTGACAAGGCTCACAGGTTAACTGGCTCAACTAGAATCAAAGCCTTCTGATTTCCATTCTACCGAGCAGACCCTTCAGGTCCTCCACATGCATTCACAGTCCTGACTACTGAACCCATGAGTCACTGAAGATTCACCCAGAAAAGGGAGAGGGAGAGAGAGGGCCCTGTGACAGAAATAGCCGTGGGGGGGGGGCCCACAAGCCATCGGGGGCCAGGGGGCCGTCCACCCCTGAGTTTCCAATTCCAACTCCATCCAGAACCATCTTGTCGGGAATCACGGCAACAGCTCAAGGTCACAGGCATGGTGCTCGCCATTCCCCTGACAGCTCAGACTGTGATAAAAGTCCGCCTGGAACGCTGGTCCTGTCACATTCCTAACGCTTGTTATTGATCCGCCAAGATGTGTGTGGCTGTCTTAGGAAGATCAACTATGCAGGGGCCTGGTAGTTGTGTTAGAGTCGGGGGCAGGGCGGTGTGTGCAGTGCCAGGCGCTGAATGCCCCTCACATGTTCCCGACCTGGAAGGTGGGGCCCTGACACCACCCCCAGTCCCAAACCACTGGCCACGCCGGATTTCACCCTCCAGTCAGTATCTGACAGGTTTGCATCCACCAGCCAGCCTCAGAAAAGCAAATTCACTGGGAAAAAAAGGTATGAAGGTGATGGTTCACATGAAGTGAGACTGGCTGCAGCAGCAAGCCTGTGTTGTAAATGCCGGTGTGATCGCAACGGAGGTCAGGGACTGCACCAGGGTACCTGCAGCGTGTGTCACACCAGCTGGGCTCCCTCCAGACTGCGTGACCCCAGAGGGGCCAGACCTGCTGAGAGCCGGACGAAGGTGAAGTGGAGGCCCAAACTGAACCAGATTTCCAGGCCACTCTGCAAATGGGCTTGTGCACCCAACCCCCAGACTGGCCCTCGAATGGCCTTGAGGCTTGAGGAGAAAAGGAGTCAGGGTCCCTCAAGACAGGGTGATCTGTGGGCACTATTTGGGAAGGACGGGAGGTGGGGGCACAGCAGGTGAAAGGGGGCTTTAGGATTAGAATGTCCTTTATTCATGGGACCACACAGAATGAGACATGGAGACTGTCCTAAGTTGAGGTGCCCAGAAGCAGAGCCTGAGTCAGGGATTTGGATGTGAGCGATCTACCAGGGAGCACGGCCAGCAGCGGGGTGTGAGGGGGCAGATGGGGCAGGGAAGGAGGTGGACTCGGTCTGCCCTGGGGCCCTCCCACGGGGAGCCCTGGAGTGTGAACTGCACCACAGAGTTGGTTCCACTGGGAGGCAAGTGGGCTGGGGGTGGAGCTTTTTGTGTCCTCACATCCCGGGCTCAGTCGCTGTGGGCCGCCCCTGGGGTGGGAGGTCTTACCCCGCCCCCACCCCCGGCAAAGTGACCCCACCCAGTGGCCATGGGCACTTCTCTAGTGAAGTGGGGCCACGAGCCCAGAACAGCCACACTCACAGGCCAGGGGTCAGCACCCTCCAACAGGGGGGATCTGGGAGGTGCACCAGCGCCCCCGGGGCAATCATGGGCCCAGAGGGCAGCGTCCCAGTGGGACCACCTAGGAGAGGAGGTCACGGGAAACAGTCATGGGGGAGGTCTCCCTGCTGTGAGCGAGGAAGGGAAACCGACCGGCGTTCACGGCCGCAGAGAGGATGCCGGGCTCGCTGCGAGGACCGTCTAATGCCGCCTGCACAGGTTGCACAGCCGACTTCCTCTGTACTGGAAAGGCCTCCTCCGCTGGAGAGGAATACTTTGAATTGCCTCGGGCACTGTGAGAGCAAAAGATCATTTCACTCAGCACAGAGCGCTGAATGAGAGGTTTGGGATGCTACCAAAAACCATCAGCAGAATGTTCGAGGCGGTGGGAGAGAAAAACATATCTGCTTGCAAGACACCTCTCCCTGGGATGTGAGAAACGCGGCTCGAGCTTCTCAAAGTGCTTACTGGACCTTCCTCCTGAAAACATCTTGCCTGAATCCCGCCTCAGACAAGACAGTGAGAGACAAGCTACTCGTGCTAACGCAGCTGCAGTGTTTTAAGGTTACAACTCCATTTACTACAAACTTGCCGGGAGTGAAACCATAAACTAACTGCGGAAATATAAATGCAGCGCTTCCACTGGGTTCCTGTTTCCAGCTCCTGCCCAGAGAGTCCAAAGCCCTCGGCAGGGAAGCCAGCTCTCCAGCAGGGCCCTGCCTCGGCCGCTCCGGGCTCCCCGTCCCAGACTCCATCACCTCTGCCTGGAACTCTCCACTTATCCTCTGAGTGCACATTCCTGGGGGCCTGACCCGAGTCCACCCCACCCCCTGCCACTTTCTTAAGGCCTCCTGGGTTTGTCCAGGCCCCCCCCCCCACCTCCCCAAGTGCTTCGGGGGAAGCCAACTCCCCCCATTTCCAGGATGGGCCTGACTGATCACAGGGTAAACCCCCTCTGCCCCACTGCCACACCGCTGAGTCCACCGTCCTGGTCACAGAGCTTGGCTCAGGGGCGGCCTGGGAGATGCTTCTAGCTCTCAGGACGGAGCCACCGGAAGAGACGGGGTGTGGGCTCAGGAGCGGCAGCCTGGGAACGCGGCAGCCAGTCTGCCGAAAGCAAAGCGGCCTGAGGATGAGGCCACCCGCAGAGGACGGCCCAGGAGAGCCAGCTGCAGAGGAGCCATGGAGAAAAGGGGCCACCGCGCCGGTGAGGCTGCCCGGGAATCCGTCCTCCAGCCAAATCATTTCCCCTTGTGGAGGCCAGTCCAGGTCAGGGTTTCTGTCACTGCAAGACTAACTCAAAATGCCACTTCCCCCGGGGGGCCTCCTCTGATTGCCTGTCTTAGTCCCGTCAATAAATTTTCACTCTCTCATTTCGAAACCTTCAGGGAACGATATCCTTTAAATCTCAGATTCCTGTCTTCTATTTTTGTTACTGATCTATGTCAGGCCCCAACTCCTGGAGGGCGATGCTCTTCAGGTCCATCCCTGAATCCCAGTCTCCCTAGGACAGGGCAAACACGAAAGCACGGAACTTAAGACGATTTTGTTAATTTTTATAAGAACTCTCGAGAACTTCATGCTGAGTAGATATTTGCCATTTGAATAGTGACTCTAAGTTTCACAGCTGGGAAACAGAATCCAACTTGTAGCAAAACATAAAGTGTTGCACCAGCTCCTTCCAACACCACAGATACATGCCGTTCAGCACTTGGAACAACCACATCTATGGTTGGTCTTATTGGGAGGATGCGTGTGTGAATAGCCCTCGCATTTAGCTAGTCAGTCACTTTATGTCTGCTACTCACTTCCTTTAATCCTGACAGCCTCGGGGATTTCTTCTTCCCCATTTTCGAGGTGAGAAAATGGAGGCTGGGAGGGGCTGAGTAGGGTCGCACAGCTCGCGAGGAGCTCTGCACAGTTTCGAGCCCAGGTCTGATGCTCACGTCTGAATTTGTCACTGCCAACTGCGTCCCCTGGCTGGGAGGCAGGACCGCGGGTTCCCAGTTACTCAGGACCTCAAGGCCGTCCACCCAGGAGCAGCCCCTGGCCTTCCTTTTCCGTCTGTCTTTATAGAATCCAGCAGATATGAGGTGGACTTAGGGAACCCTCATTCTCCTGCCTTTGACCGTAACCACTGCCAGAAAGACAAGGCTCTCGGATCGTGTCACCTCAGCCCTCCCAGAGAACACCTGTTTGGTTTTATGTTTAAATACGTACTTAAAGGACCGTCTTCACAGGGGGTGGGGATCATGTTCAAGCTACCACATTTAGCAAATGTCTATATTTAGCCAAACATACTGTAAGTGCCTTTTTGTCCCTCTTTTGTTTCTCAGGCAATGCAACAGAGACTTAGGAGCACCTACTATGTGCCTGGCTCTGTGCTGAGCTCTGGGGATACGAAAGGAAGACATTGCCTGCCGGGTGGTCACCTTCTACGGGGGTCGGACCAGTGAACAAATAATGCTGAGGCCACGTGACTACCACAGCAGGCGGAGGGAGTGAGAGCTAGTGGAACCCGAGTGGAGGCAGGGAGACTTCTGCCCCGGGGCGATGTAGGAGGTCTCACAGAGGACACAAATCTACCGTGGGCTTTAAGGGTTGAATAGGAGTTTTCCTGGAAAGCCTTTCTCTTCGCATAGGGAGAAAAACAAAAGTGTTCATTCATTCAGTAGCCAACAGATACTGATTGACAGCCATGTGTCCATAAAAGCAAAACCACCTACGAACTGGTTACAGAGTAGACCTCCATAAATAGCTGACTGAGGCAACCAGACGCCTCGGCCTAAATCGCCTGGAAGTTTTTCCAGGTGATAATAATGACATGCAGACAAACTCCATCACATTCCAGCACCTGGAGGAGGGGGTATCAGGAAGGTGGCACCGCCTCTGCACGTACATTCTCTATAGTTAGCACACTGGGTGCACAGTTCAAAAGGTACAGAAGGGTATACGGTAAAAAGCAAGCTTGTCCACTGTCGGCCCAAGGAATCACGCCCCTTCCCAGGGAGGCTGCTGCCACCAATCTGCTGGGCATCTTCGCCAACGTCACCGTTTAACCTGAAGGCTGAATCCTTGTGGGAGAAAAAGGCACTTGTACAGCTACGCGGGCGGTGCACCTTTTGTTCGCCACACTTCAAGTTCATCAGCGACTATCATAATAAACTCTGCCCGGGGAAACTTTGAGGGGAACCTCTCGGCGTGAACCCGTCTGCACGCGCGGTCCAGAAACAAGATTCACGGGGACCCCGGTTCGCGCCCAAGCTGCGCCTTGTGTGTTAATCGAGAAGGCAACTGGTTATCGACAGGAGCGGGTCATTTCGCCAGGGCCATGTGGCCTGCGGGGACTGTCCTCGGGCCTCCAGGGTCGGGCCGACATCACCCTCACCATGCGGCGCAACACAGCGGGGCGCTCGCTCGCCCCCCACCCGGCCGGCCCGGGGCCACCTTGCGCGTGGCGGGGGGGGGGGGGGGGGCGGGCGGCGGCCAAAGGGAGTTGGCGACATGGGGGGAGGGGTCGGTGCCGCCGGCCTGTCCCCGCGGCGGAGGACCGGCGCCCGGCCCACCGGGGTCCCGGCCTGGCCCGCGCCCCGTCCGCGGCGCCGGCGGACCGACGGACAGCGGACGGACGGATGCCTGACAGCTACGGCGGCGCCCCCAGCGCCCGCGCCCCGGCCCGGCCCCGCCGCTCACCTCGCGCGCAATCTGGTTCAGCGCGTCGTCCTCCGCCGTCAGCCGCTCGCGGTTGGGGAGCCGCTTGCGCCCCGAGCCCTGGGTGCCCATGTCTGCCGGCCGCGTCGCCCGCTGCGCTGCGGGACCGTGGCTCCCGCCGCCCACGCCCCTCTCGGTCCGGCCGGGCCCCGCTCCGCCCCTCCCTCCGCCGCGGCGTCATGGCGTCAGCGGGCGCGGGTCGGGGACGCGGGGACGCGGGGACGCGGGGGACAGGGGCTGGGGGCGCCGGTGGGAGGAGCACGGGAGCTCGGGCTCCGGGGACAGCAGGGACGCGGGGACGCGCCGAAGAGAGGACCGGGGAGCCGGGTGCACTGGGACTCCGGGGGCCAGGGACGCGGGCGCTGGGGGCTGGGGGCGCCGGGACGCCGGGGGACCGTGAGCATGCAGATGGCGGGAGGTTTGGGATGGCTGGGGGTCGGGGCCGCGGGGGCGCGTAGGGCAAGGACAACTGGGAGTGTCGGTGGAAACTGGGGCTGGGGGCGCGAGGTCACGCCGGAGCGGCGGGACACGGGGACCAGGACGCCGGCGACCCGCGGGGACAACAAGGGCTGGGGATGCGAGTGGGGAGTGGGGACGGGGGTGCGGGGATGCTGGGGGACAGTGAGCGTGGAAGCGGCAGCAGACTTGGGATGGCTGGGGGTCGGCGGCGCGTGGGCTTAGGGGACGGGGTGATGAAGGCTTGGGGTGCCTGTGGGGACAGGGGGCAAGGGACCACGGAGGGTTCGGAGGCGCGAGGGCGGGAGCCTGGAGCTCGAGATGGCTGGAGGGGTCTGGGCCGGCGGGGCGGGGGACACTGGAGGGTGGACCCCCCTGGTAATCGTGGGCTGACCTCACCAGGGCAGCAGTCATTTCATCGTGGGCGCTGGAGGGCTCGCAGGGAGGGACTGGGCTGCAGAGAGGGGTTTGCACCCAGGGGTGGGTGCAGGGATGTGGTTCAAACCTGCGCCCCAGGTGAAGTGGGGTCTGGCCTCACAGATGGGTGAAAGCTGGGTTCTAGGGTCAGGCTCAGGGGAGGTCAGATCCCGCTCTGTGGGATCTCGCCAGCCCCCTGAGCCTTACAGCACGTTCAGAACCCCCGTGTTGGTGTGGGCGTTTCCTTCTTCACCGGCGTGTTTTCTGGGACCTGCCACTTCCCTCCTGTGACCCCAGCTTCTAGGAAAAGGTCTGAAACGTCAGCTGCTCTCAAGAAGTAGATACTGAAAAGGGAATGACTACTTGAGCTTTACCTTCCACTCTCTAAAGGTGGATTTAAAATTGAACAGGAGGATCAGATGAGGTTTACAAAGCCATTACCTTCTTTTCCAGGGTAAGGACCCGAGTAACTGTTAGCTGTCTGTACTGAACTAAGGAAGAAGAAATGTGCTGGCCGAAGCACAGTAACCAAAAGTTCCTGGTATATTTGGGGTGTGGGGAGATCTTTAATGCGGCTGGGGAAGAATGGAAGGGCAGGGCCGTCCTGAAGTCACCTGTCGTTTTCCCCCTAGAGATGAGTACAGTTAGCATTTTGGTATATTTCTAACCAAGTGACATGACCAGGTTGGTTTGGGTTCTTAGAAAGTAAGCTGGGAGCTGGATGGAGGAGGGAACAGAAAGGGGACCCGGCAGTGGCAGAGAAGGATGTTGGAGGTTTACTGCAGGGAAAAGATGGTGGGGGAGTGACACAGGAGGGAGGAGCCAGGTTCCATTGCTCAGGACACCTGAGTGGACTTCAGTGGGGTGGGTCGACAGGGCAGATGGTATTAGGGCTGTGACCTTGTTCATTACTGCACTCCTGGAGCTTGCATACACCTGACACCGCGGAGGGACTGAGGAAATACCTGTTGATTGAGTCTTCTATGTCACATTACACCACTTAGGACCCCCTACTCCTTAGGTGACATGGTCCTGGTTGGAGGACCATCTCTTGCTCTGCCCTCAGCCCTGCTGGAGGCTCGCTGCTCCCTTAGCCCGTGATGCCTGGTGAAGACTCTGCCTTTGCTCAGGCTCATTCCCACGGCTTCACTCATTCATTCCCCCACACCTGCTGCCTGGCAGGTGCTGCGCTGGAAGCTGGAGCAGGACTGCAAAGGACACAGACAGAGCGGCTGTTCTCTCGGGACTTACCTGAGATACCTGGAACTCCTTATCCAAAGCCACATCCAAGCTCCAACATCTCCTTTCTTTTTTGATTGACATATATACACTAATATGTATAAAATAGATAACTAATAAGAACCTGCTGTATAAAAAACTAAATACAATTCAAAACAAATTTTTTTTTAATTTTTTTTTTGGCTGTGCTGCGTGGCATGCAGGATCTTGGTTCCCTGACCAGGGATCAAACTCGTGCCCCGTGCAGTGGAAGCGCCGAGTCTTAACCACTCTTAACCCATCTCCACTCTGGAGGAAGTCTTCCCAACTCTCCAGGCTGCTCCTTGACTCTCCTCACTGGTCTTCCTCAGAACATCAGGCGACTATTCTAGCCCTTGAATTCTTCTGTGCTGATCTGATGATGTGCTCATCTTTCCGCCCTCACTGGGGACTGAATGTGCCACTGCTTCAATCATAATGAGAGCGTCTGGCTGACTTTGGGGACTGAGTCCAGGTTCCGACCCCCTCCTCACCATCCCGATTGGGTTTTGTACAGAGACAGGGGACTCACTGCCTCAGGGACCGACTGGAGGTATTTCTGAATAGTTCGGTCCCTACACAGTGTTCTCAGACACTAGGGTGAATTCTGTCTCCCATCTCTCCCCCATCAACCACCCACATCTGGGAAAGGCCAACCTTTTGGGAATCATCAGAACTCATGTTGCTGGTCCTCAGGCGGTCCCATGATGTCATGACCTCCTGAACCACCATCCGCATGCTTCCTCCTTCTTTGGTGACGTGCTCTCCAACTGTCTGCTTCTCCCTCTGGAATCAGTTCTTGCCTTTAAATGGAGATATGACCCCTGCATTGTCAGGGTGGGGGCAGTCCATGTAAAGATGTATCTCAGGGCTTGACCCACGGGCAATCAATAAGTGGTTCTCCAGCTCCTCTCCGCAGAGGCCTGGGTCTGGAATGAATAGGGCAGCAGCTCCTGCTGGGGCGTGGGGAGGTGGGCAAGGACATTAGGCAGCTTTGTGGCTGTCGCCTGTTCTTGGGGTGCCCCTTGAGGGATACAGAAGCCTGCGAGACCCCATCCATCAGGCTGAGCCACAGGCTTACCGAGAAGCTGTGGCTTTCTACTTGCTCTGGACTCTCAGCCTCTCCTGCGTGGTCGTCCACGAACCTGCTTCTACCTAGAAGACTGTATTGTGCCACCAGCACTACCGAGCCCCTCCCACGTGGCCCTTTTCTTATTCCAGGTGATTATACTGCCCACAAGGGGTTACTTCAGAGAAGCCGCGTCAGAAGGCTGCTGTCGCGGGCAAGAGACTCTCCAAGCCTGGTACTGAGGCTCTTCACGAAGATACAGATGCGCTTCAGGAAGCGCCCATGAATACGTGAAGGCAGCCTCGGTGAGGGGCACCACACAGGGGACCCCACGTGGACTTTCCACTCACGACACAGTGTTCCTTTTGTTTGGGACCTCATTAGGCAAGCCTGTGAGCCGGCTGGGGGAAGAAGTTAGTGGGCATCTCTGGAGGAGTCATCCAGGCTGGAGGGTGGCTCAGAGCTGCTCTGATAGGGACCTCTGAAGAACAGTCACATGGGCCGTGAGCTGACTCACTGGGGTCCATTGAGAAAGCCTTCCATGTGGTTCAAACGTCATTCACTCGTGTTCCAGCCTTATTCTTCCAACTAACAGAGGATGGAAAAACCTCCCTTGGATTACAGCTGGAGAGAGGCTAGGGAGAATCACAGCCACTCACAAGGATGGCTTGAAAGGCAGTGGACAGACCATGGAGCCACAATCATGCCCAGAGGGGAGCTAGCTGAGGTCAGGGTCGCCACCACGCCGGGGAGGTTAATGGTTTGTCTCCAGTGGCCTGCTGGTCTTCGTCTCTTTCCTCCCTCAGCATCTCAAAGCAGAAAATTGGACTGATCCTTCACCCAACCCAATCTTGTCATTCTAAATGCCTCTTCTCTCCCAGGATACCACCACTTCCAGTTATGTTTTCATGTCTCTTGGAGTTAAAACTTTGGAATCACGTTGGATTTTTAAATTTATCTTATCCTTCATCCCTGATTGATTCTATCCCTATCCCCCTTCCGCATCTTTGCTGACTCTATGATGTTCTGTACCTGGTTCACCTTGCCACACCTGTGGGTGACTTGCAGTAAATCATCTCCTGAACTTGAGGTCTCCAGGGTGGGGTGCATGAGACAATACACTGGGGTGCAGGAGAAACATACTAGAACTTCCATTAATATGTATTTTAAACTAAAAATAAGAATGTTATAGATCAAATGTTAATGTATGATCTATAACCTCACTTTAAGTGGTCACAGGTCATGTCATAATGATACACAAGGTATTCCCAGGGGCTGCTAATGGCATTCTCTCTCATTAGACCATTTTCAGAATATTTTGATGTATTTGCATGAACAAGAAATGGATTTATGGGTTACATAGTCTAGTTTTAACTAAAACTCAAAGGGTAGATAAATGGCTTCAAAGGATTTAAAAGATTCTCAAGAAAATATTTCCCCCAAATCACAGACAAACAAGAGAACGAGAGACATATTTCTAACTCAGGAGGGACTCTTCACTGGTCTCAATATCAGGTTATTAGATATGATGAGAACAATGAATAATCATCCCAAACAATTTGAAACACAAATTTACATTTCCTATTATTAGTGATTAACCTCATTTTTAATGGATATTGTGCCCTGATATAACAGAGGAAAATAGATTATGAACATAATTTACACATAAATAAATATATAAAATTTGGGGTGTATTTTAAAATATTTGGTGATTGAGTTCATGATTAAAAAAAGTCTGGTTTCTAGATCAATAATTCTTAAATTTGGGGGGATTGTGAACTCCTTTGAAAATCTGATAAAGGCTGGATTCCTCCTTCCCACCAAAAAAAAAAAAAAAAAAAAAAAGAGGGAAGAAAGTAAAGGGCACCTAAACAGGAAATTGAGCACAATTTTAAAGGGTGATACTTTGAAGCCATCTGTGGGCCATCAGAGCTCCCGTTCTGTGCTGTCCCTATCTGAGCCTTCCTAACTACCAAAGCCAGAACAACCCTCTGAAGTACACTTCCATCACGTTGCACGCTCCAAACTCCAGAATGGCTCCATCGTAGCCTTTGCAGTAATTCTGGAGCTTCCCAATAGGTGTCAAATGTGTTACTGGTAATTCATGACTAGTGATAGTTAAAATGCTGAAGTTTGTGAAATTATTGGCGATAAGTGTTATTACCGTAATAATTTTACCTCCACTGAGTGCTACCGCGGGGCAGGAATTTTGCACAAATGAGGTGCTTTGGCAGGAGGATGTCACATTCAGAATAATTACATGCCATGCTTGTCTCCAGGGAGAAAAGCTGAGAGTGGCTGTCCTCCTGCACACAGAACCGGCTCCTTAGCCAACCCCTTCAGTCAGCTCTCCGCAGCACTCTTGGGATAGCGTTCCTGAGCCCCAAACCCAGGATTGTCTTTTCATCCCCCAAGAGAGCCTTATTCAGGGTCATGGGTCCATGAATGTTTAGAAAATGTTCGTGGCTTGACTGAATAAAGAGCCCTTTCACATGGTGCTATATAAAATAGGACGTGAAGACCAATTTTCTTTTTATTTGTGCAAGAGAAATGCTACAAATACTCACTCACTGACTGGCAGTGATACCAATTTTCTCCTCGCATGGGATTTATTAACTATTAATTCAGTTGGTTTTTAAAATAAGGACTTTTCACTTCTAGTGATGGAGAGGAAGCTTACCTCAAACTAATCCTCCTGTCAATAATCATTATAAACCTCAAACAAAATATAAAAGTACCCACTGAAGAGTAATCAAAGCAGATAGAGACTGGAGTGGCTACAACCTTTGAATTAAGGGAAGTGAAAGGTGACATCCGCTTCCCCAGAGGATGTTCTCCAGTCCTCAAGGTGCACTGGGAAAAGAATTCAAGAGTTATTGGATTGGGAATAGATGTTAGGGTCTCAGACTACGAGTACAGCTGGCAATTCAGTGAGGAAATCCCAGAAAAAGGGATGCAAAGAGGGTTAAGCCTCAAGATCTGCATACTAACTTATATAGAAGCCATGGCTGAGTCCTGAACAATGCGTGTGTGGAGTGAAACTCCAGGAAATTCACATGGAAGCTGGAAGCCTGGAAGAACTGAGCAGAGATTTCAGCAGCTGTCCCATGCTAGGAAGACAAAGTTAGTAATTCAAGTCCTATCAAGTTAGAGGGCTTGGCAAACACCTTGAGCCTTTCATGGAAACCACAGAAGGACTATGCCTTAATAGTAAGATGACATTAGAGGACTAAGGGCTATGACAGGAAAATCAAAATACACATGCTGTAGCAAAGCCTAGAACCAAGTCTCTACAAGATCAAGGTGCTATGAAGGGTTGAGGTAACTCCCCTCCCTGATAGAACCAAATTCAGCACTCTTCAAAAGAAGGCAATAGAATCCAGAGTCTCTGAAATGTAATGTCCTCTATGTCCAGTATACAATAAAGAATTACTAGACACGAGAAGAATCAAGAAAATGAGGCTCACAGTCAAGAAAAAAATAATCAGTTGGAAAAGATTCACAGATGACCTCGATGTGGAAATTAGCAGAGGAGTACTATAAAATAACTATGAGAAAGATGGATATAATGGAAGAAGACATAGGGAATTTAAGGAAAGATTTGATGACTCTAAAAATGAACCAAATGGAAATTGTAGAACTGAAAAATACAATGCTTTCCAATTTAAAAAATCTTTGAATAGTATTAGCAAAAGATTGGATGATGTAGAAGAAAGGATCAGTGAACTTGAGGAATGGTCAGTAAAATTACCCAAACCGAAGGACAGAGAGAAAAAGACATTTAAAAACAACAGGTTACAGGGATTCAGGCTACCACGGTGGTCACTTGATTTTAACAAAGCACCAAGAAAATTCAGCGAAGAAAGGAAAAACTTTTTTTGATAAGTGGAGCCCAAACCGCTGGATATCTATAGAGAAAATAAAGTTTGACCCTTAACTAACACCTTACACAATAATTAAACCATGATATATTTTTGACGTAAACTTAAAAGCTAAAGCTATAAAATTTCTAGAAGAAAATCTAGGAGAATGTTTTTGAAAACTTGGGGTAGGCAAAGATTTCCTGGACAGTTTTTAAACAGCACTAACCATCAAATCCAAAATTGATAAATTCGATTTCGTCGCAATTAAAAATTTCTGCTTATATAAAAACTTCAGTAAGAAAATGAAAACACAAGGCACAGACTGGGAGAAAATATCCTCAGTATGTAAATGTGACAAAGCACTTCTATCCAGAATGTAGAAAGACTTCCCACAAATCAATAGAAAAAAGATAAATAATTTATTTAAATAACAGGCAAGAGATTTGAATGCTTAAACAGACACTTTATATAAGAAGATATACAGAGAGTGTGGAGCAAAGGGAACCCTCTTACACTGTTCGTGGGAATGTAAATTCGTGCAGCCACTGTGGAGAGCAGTATGGAGGTTCCTTTAAAAAATTAAAAATGAAGTTACCATATGATCCAGCAATCCCACTCCTGGGCATATATTCCAGAAAAGATGAAAACTCTAATTTGAAAAGATACATGCACCCCAGTGTTCATAGAATCACTATTTACAATAGCCAAGACATGGAAGCAACCCTAAATGTCTATCGACAGATGAATGGATAAAGAAGATGTGGTATGTATATACCATGGAATATTATTCAGCCATAAAAAGAAATGAAATAATACCATTTGCAGCAACTTGGATGGATCTAGAGATTATCATACAAAGTGAAGTAAGTCAGAGAAATACAAATACCATAAGATACCACTTATATGTGGAATCTTAAAAAATGATACAAATGAACTTACTTATGACACAGAAACAGACTCACAAACATAGGAAACAAATTTATGGTTACTGAAAGGGAAAGGGAAGTAGAGGGATAAATTAGGAGTTTGGGATTAATAGATACACACTACTATATATAAAATAAATAAACAAGGACCTACTGTATGGCACAGGGAACTATATTCAATATCTTGTAATAACCTATAATGGAAAAGAATTGGAAGAAGAATATATATATGTATATATATATATAACTGAATTACTTTGCTCTACGCCTGAAACTAACACAACACTGTAAATTAACTACACTTCAATAAAAAATTGTTTGTTTAAAAAAAAAAGAGGATGTACAAATGACCAAAAAGTACAGGAAAAGTGTTGAACATGCTTATCGTTGCAAAATGAAACCACAGTGAGAGACCACTTCACATCCGCTGGAATTCTACCATTGGAAAGACTGACAAGACCACATGTGGGTGAGGATGTCAAGCAACTGGGACTCTCACTCGTTGCCGGTGGGAGTATGAAATTGTATCGCTGCTCTGGAATGCTGTTTGGAAGTTTCTCAGAAACATAACTTACCCTGTAACCCGGTCATTCAAGTCATTGGTATTTACCCAAGAGACATGAAAGCATGTCCACAAAAAGACATGCACAAGAATGTTCATAATAGCCCAAAGCTGAAATCAA
This sequence comes from Leucopleurus acutus, assembly GCF_964270905.1. Lineage (NCBI taxonomy): Eukaryota > Metazoa > Chordata > Mammalia > Artiodactyla > Delphinidae > Leucopleurus > Leucopleurus acutus. The sequence goes on along the minus strand of NC_139149.1, from coordinate 115,726,153 downwards.
CCCAATGTCCATCAACAGGTGAACAGATAAGCAAATTATAGTTACAGATGTACTACAACTCAGCAATGTAAACTAACAAACCCCGAATACAGTCAACAATGTGGATGTAGCCCCAAAGCATGATGTTGAGTGAAAGAAGCCAGACATAAAAAAGTACATATTGAATGGTTCTCTTTATATGAAATTCTGGAACAGGCAACACTAAGCTATGGCGATAGAAATTAGAATAGTGGTTGCCTTGGCAGGGTGAGTGGATTGACTACAAAGGGGCACAAGGAAACTTTTTGGGATGATGGAAATATTCTATATCTTCAGTGAGGTGCTTGCTGCACAGAGAGACGAACTGTCCAGTTTTATCTGGGGATAAGGGGCTTCCCGAGTCGTGGGACTTTCAGATTTCAAACAGGGATAGTCCCAGGAAAACTGGAACCAGTTGGTCACCTTACATATGTGCATGTAAGCATTTGTCACAACTCGTAGAATTTTTGCATGCATGTCTACATGCACGTCCAAGAGCACGCACACTTAAAATTTGTGCATCTTATTAAGTGTTGATTATACAATTTAATAAAAAGAGTATTTAAAGAAATGATGACGGGAAAACAACCAAACCAATGAAAACATAAGCAGGCAACAGAAGAGAGCATCTGTCCTTTAGGCATCGTATTAAACTCATGGTTTTAACGTAATGGCTTTTGGAAAGACCATAACCTAACACATCGCTGACTACCCATCACTGACTACACATCACTTCCTCCGGGATGTGGAGATGCTGGATAAAAAGAGGCGCTGTGAAGGGGTATTTGGTGTCAGCCTATTTGACACCTGTCTCCTGGGAGGGTTTAAGAGGTTGGGGAGGTTCCATCCATTTCTCCCCTATTACTTGTTGTGGGGTCTCAGATACCCACTGGCATGCTGTTTTCCTGCAGAAGGACCACAGGTAACGTCAGGACACGGAAACAAAAAGGTGATTTTCTCACAGTCCAGTTCGGCTCATTGTGGCAGCTGTGAAAGGAATCGTGACGCTCACTCCTTTTTTTCCTCTCCTGCCAATCCATCCCATTTCCCCTGGTCCTTTCTACCTGTGAGCTTTTCTGTTCTCATGGTCACTGAGCATCTGTAACCTGGAGGGCAGAGCCATGGAATATTCCAGGCTGTGTTTGATCTGTGCTGTTTTCTGTTCGGTACCGCACAGGTGATCATAGCTGTGGGCTGGTACCTGTGCAGGGTTTGACAGTTTGTATACATCTGTACATTTGGTGAGCCCTTTTTTTCTTCTGCTTTGCAGCCACGCCTAATTATTTTTTAATTGAAGTAGAGTTGATTTCCAATATTATATTAGGTTCAGGTGTACAACATAGTGGTTCAATATTTTTATAGATTATACTCCATTTAAAGTTATTATAACGTATTGGCTACATACTGCATGCTGTACAGTATCTCCTTGTAGCTTATTGATTGGCGAGGCGTCTTGAGTAGGAGGTCACCGAGTTTCTCCACTACTTACATGGACCAGTTAGTGAGGGTCGCTTTTCCCCTTGAGGAATCGCCGTATTTATGAGCAAAACAGCAACCTATCAACTACTCAACTCCAGTCCTCCAAAGCGGAAATTGAGCACAGATGTTTCAGATCTTTTTCATTATTATAGGAAGATGCTCGCCGTATTTTTGGCAGTCGCTTTTAAGAGTACACTGTATGCTGGATTTGCCAATTTTTAAATCGGACAAACATTTCACCAAGTTTTGGTTACACTGAATAGCGCTCTGAAGACGTTCTTGTGAGGAATTCACCGGAAATTTCTCTACACGAAGATCACGCCGAACAATTGGAAACACTCCGGAGGGGCCCGAGCTTCACCTCGTTTTACTCTCCGCCATAACAGCGCTCAGGGGTTCTGGGCCAAGATGAAGCTCTCTGTGCCGGCACCCGGGCTATTTTAGGAACAGAAGAGAAAAATAGTTTACCACTTACTCATTTGCAGTCTGTGCTCAAGTTAAGTTCTCTATATCTTTGTAACCCAGACAAAGAACAGTTTATAAAATTTGCTACAAGCAGCCTGTAAAATTTAGCTTTGCCTCAAGCAGAGAAAAGGTTATATGGTTTTCTTCTTAGGAAATTTTTTTTTTCTCACAGTAAAATCTAATCGCAATGCAAGTTAGCATCTCTGGGATGATTAAAAGGAATCACAGCCCTGCAAAGTGCCTGGCAGAGTCCAGCACGCTGGAAATGTACATCAGGGCACCTACTGTGTGCAGCAGAGAGAGGCCTGAGGAACAGGAGGATGAACGAGACCCCGTTCCTGTCTCCATTGGGTCTCAAGGTGGCAAAAGGAGGGATAAAACCGCTTTGCTCCAACAGAGCACGTCGCTGGGAAAATCAGGAAGGAGCATTTGCTTTGTGGATGGATAGGACTCATTCCCACAGGAAGAAGCTGTATCCATGGAAAGCCCAGGCAGGGAGGCTGTGAGCTGCACCCCTGCTTTTATATGGGCCTCGCGGGCCATGGTTTCACTGCCTGAAGGGGAAAATTTAGTGTGAAACCTCGAAGGGTAGCAGGATGCACTACCTCCAAATATGCCTTTTTGGCTTGAGGCTTATTCTGAGCTGATCATTTTGAGAAACAGCAGACCCAGGGAAAGCCCAGCAAACAGGGTAGAAGTTGCCCTTTTGTAAGTGAAATCTACACGTGTAAAGGGTATCTCCACGTATAAGGGGGTCTCCTTCCCTGTACCAGGAAGAGAGGATGACTTTAAATCACAAGAAACGCGTATCAATGGCGAAGACACAGCTTAGAGCTGCATAATACCCTCACCTTGTTTACCTGCTTATCTCCCGTAGGAGCCTCCCACCTTTCCTCTGTGTCATTAGCTGAAGATGGTATTTAAGCTGGTGGCTGAGGCCCCCTGAAGAGTTACTCATTTTCTCCCTGGGGATCTCCCACGTATACACGAGGTAAACGTGTTAATAAACTTCCATTTGTTTTTCTCTTGTTACTGTTTTATTTTAGGGACCTCAGCCAAGAGCTCAGAAGGGCAAAGGGAGGATTCTTTTTTCTGCCCTGCAGCCGTCTCTGTCCCTCTCCAGGGACCGCTGTCTTGTTGCTCTGAGAAGGGGACTCAGGATCCTTACTCAGCACCAGACCGGAGCTGCTGAGCGAAGCCGCTGGCTGCCCTGATGGGACAGAGGTGAGAAGCCAGAGAGAGAGAGAGAGAGAGAGAGAGAGAGAACAAAGAGACCAGCAGGGCCACGTGTCCATGGGTCTGCTTGTGTGAGTGTGTGTGTGTGTCTATGTGTGTGAGTGTGTGTGAGTGTGTGTGTGTGTGTGTGAGTGTTTAAGGTACATCATCAACGTCCCGCTTCCCAGTCTTGAGCAAGGACTTGTTTCTGTCTTTCTGGGTAGACTGGCTGGGGGGGAAACCATCCTTTCAAATTATTTCAAATTTCAAAATGTATTCCATATTCAAATGATTTCATTTCCTGAAGGAAATGGGACATTCATTCATTCATTTATTCATTCATTCACATGGCCCTTTAATTCTGTGCTTGGCCTTGCTTCAGTTGGGAAGCCTGACTTTTGTGGTTTTCACTTACCCACCATTCACTCCATCACTCACCAATGGGATAAGTATTTATCGAGTGTCCCCTGGGAACAAGGGAAGCGGGAACCCTCCATCCTCTGGTGGAGCCCAGGGTGAGCAGAGCCTTTTCCGGTGTCCTTGAGAGACCCCCTCCCTCACTCTCCACCACAGCGTTTCCTGTGTTATCAGGGTTTCCACAGCTACCATTCCTGGTGGGAAGAATCGTCTGCTGTGGAGGCTCACCGCAGCCTCTGCTCCCCGTCCTGCCTCCTGGGAAGGTGTTTTCCACACTCTGCCATGTTCTGGGGAGACTAACTGTGTCCTCAGGCCGCAGTATTTAGGGAGAAGAGTCCTTCACAGCAAGCCTGGAGAGCAAGAAAGAGAAACGGAGTCAGATCAGACATCTGCCTTCCCCTGCCTGACTTTCCGTGTTGGCATCTGTTCCAATGTATCTGCTGCACTTTTCTTGGGGGGGTGGGGGGGGGGGAGGTGGGCACTGCATGCTTTTGAAGATTCTGATTATCTTTTATACTCTTGGGGGCCTTACCTGTCTATTCTTTTTTTTTTTAATCTTTATTAGAGTATAATTGCTTTGCAATGGTGTGTTAGTCTCTGCTGTATAACAAAGTGAATCAGCTATATGTATACATATATCCCCATATCTCCTCCCTCTTGCATCTCCCTCCCACCCCTCCCTATCCCACCCCTCTAGGTGGTCACAGAGCACCGAGCTGATCTCCCTGCGCTATGTGGCTGCTTCCCACTAGCTAGCTATTTTCCATTTGGTCGTGTCTATATGCCCATGCCACTCTCTCACTTCGTCCCAGCTCACCCTTCCCCCTCCCCGTGTCCTCAAGGACCTAGGGCCAGGACAGGAATACCCGTCTGTTCTTATTGCAGCATGTATTGTGCTGCTGACATGAATAACTTACTTTTTATATTGTCGTCGTACTCTGTGAAGTTTTCTTTGGCCTCCTCAGTACACAGGAAGCTCCCCGAGGGTATTTCTCGGTGACCCTGTAGGTTTCTGACACAGTTCTGGGGACTCGGGAAGGTTTTTGATAAGCACTGAATGAAGGATAAGTTTTGAGATCTACTGTGTTAGAGAAGAGAGGTGTCCGCTCCGTCCTGTGTTGGTCGGACTGCTCTCGGGAGTTTGGTCTAGTTCAGGAAGTAAACTTGAGTGGGACACAGGCAAAGCGTCCAAAAGTCAACTGGGAGCACTTCGTGATGGGAAGAAGCTGAGCAGAGCGGACTGTCCGGGGCGAGGGGGCCGAGGAACAGGCGCGGGTGCAGTGGAAGGAAGGAAGGAGCTCCTCAGCATCAGGTCCCGGGGGAGGACAGGGACGCCTCGGCCAGCATGGAGAGCCTCCAAAGGACTCCTCTCCCCACCGAGGAGGGGCTGGCGTCGGGCTGGGTGAGTTTTCCCCACCATGTGTTTCCTGGACCACTAATTCTGGGGCATGATAATAGGTGCTCCATGAAAAATGTGTTTGGGCTCCAGTAAATGTGGGAAATGTTGGTTTAAACAAATTTGAACAGGTTGCAATGCAGGGGCTTCTCGGGGTCTTCTGTGTACAGATGGGCATTGAGTCTCCGAGAAGGGATTGCAAGGAATAGTCATTCCAAACCCATCTGACCTCGGACCCTTGCCCTGGAAACACATCACAGGCCTAGAATTCACAGAGCCCACTTTGGGGATAACAGGGTACAGTCTGACAAGACCGAGGCCAAGGGCTCTTCCAGCTGCGACTTTGCAACAGAGAGGTTCGTCCACTGAGCTGGTGCCTCACTGGAGCTTTCTGTGGCGGTCTCCATCCATTCGGGCTGTAAGAACACCACCGACTGGGTGACTTACAGACAGCACCATTTATTTTTCACGTCCTGGAGGCTGGGAAGTCCATGATCATGGTGCTGGCAGGTTTAGTGGCTGCTGGCGTCCGCTTCCTGGTTCAAAGACCGTCATCTTCTCACTGTGTCCTCACAGGGTGGAGGGGATGGGAGCTCTCTCTGGGGTCTCTTTTATAAGGACACTAATCCTCCACCCTCATGACCTAATCCCTTCCCAAAGGCCCTACCACCCAATACCATCACACTGGGGAGTAGGTTTCAACACATGAATTTTTCACGGGTACAGATATTCAGTCCATAGCAGTGGCTTTCTGAACAGGCTCGGGCATATGTCCTCTCTGGAATCAGGATGCATTTTAGGCACACCGGCTCTGAGGAGTTGAAAGAATACGAGAGCAGACTGGTTGTTGTGTTCTGGAGTTTGTAGGCCATGTGCGGCAGTTTAAAGGTAATTGTTAATGTGACAGCCATCACTCTGCAGGGGACCCGTCCTCCTCATGAGGGCCCCTTCTGCTCAGAGCTTCCTCCTGCCACCGTGTTTGTTCACGGTCCCCCACCCTCAACCACCTCCTCCAGCTTCCTCAACCGTTGATGGGCTCTGGGTGACCGTGTGGGACTTTGGGAAGAAGAGGGGGAGAGACTGATGGTCAGGCAGGGCCGATCCCTTGTCAATTCCAGAACCGCAGGCTGCTGCGAGTGCAGAGAAGCAGACAAGAGATGCGGGACGCAGAAAGGACCCCTGGGGGTGACAGCTCTTCACTTACTGGTTCCAGGCCTGGCTGCCCTCCGCTTCCATGAACAACCTCGGTAGATATCTAATAAAATCCCTTTTACTCCAGCTAGCTTGAATTGGTTTGGTAACTTGCAACCAAAACAACTGTTTTCAAAATCCCCTTTCGAGACTTCCCTGGTGGCACAGTGGTTAAGAAGCCGCCTGCCAATGCAGGGGACACGGGTTCGAACCCTGGTCTGGGAAGATCCCACGTGCCGCGGAGCAACTAAGCCCGTGCACCACAACTACTGAGCCTGCGCTCTAGAGCCTGCGAGCCACAACTACTGAGCCTGTGTGCCACAACTACTGAGCCTGCATGCCTAGAGCCCGTGCTCTGCAACAAGAGAAGCCACCGCAATGAGAAGCCCACGCACCGCAACACCCCGCTCGCCACAACTAGAGAAAGCCCGCGCGCAGCAACAAAGACCCAACGCAGCCAAAAATAATAAATAGATAAAATAAAATACATTTATAAAAGAAAAAAGAAATATAAAAAAATAATCCCCTCTTGAGTGCATTTTTTTAGGCTCTGTGCTGGGTCTTATCCATACCTGATATTTCAGTACTCACAACTTCCTGTGGCTAAGGCCCAACTTTATTCTTTTTTTTTTTTAAAGGATAAGCACTTTAATTAATTAATTAATTAATTTATGGTCTCAGCACACAGCATGTGGGATCTTAGTTCCCCGACCAGGGTTTAAAATCTTGCCCCCTGTGTTGGAAGCGCAGAGTCCTAACCACTGGACCTATTCATCTTTTACAGATGGAGGAGCTGAGGTTCGGAGAGCTCATGTGACCTGCCAAGGTCACACAACCAGCAAAGGTCAGAGCAGTCTCCAACCCCAGTCTGTCAGACACCAAGGCCATGCCCTGAACTTCTCTTGGTGCTTGCCGAGCTGTACTTTTCTCTCCTCAGTGGGGAGGGCCAGGCGGAGGCCAGGTGGGCCCTAGACTGGCCCCTAGACTGGCCCCTAATGGGGGGAGGTTGCAGCTTCAGGGGTGAGAGGTGGGAGCCCCACTGATCCAAGGCTTCTCCTGTCCACAGAGCAGGTGGAGGGAGCTGGGTGGCCATGGGGAGCCCCACCCCTGCTGGAGGTTGGGGAGGTGATCTCCAGGCGAGGACCCCTGCCTGGTGCCCGGTGCCTGGTGCCCGGTGCCTGTCACCCACGGGGCTTTGAGGCACCAGCTCAGCCTACACCCCCGCCTGCCACCCCGTGTTCAGCCAGCAGGGCAGGGACTCTGCGTTGCCAATTCTTCAGCTGTTAAGAGTGACGAAGATGTCAGTGGCAGGGAATGCTGGCCACACAGCAGATCTCATGGGAGCAGGACTGAAGTGATTCAGGGCTCTCTGCAGTTCCAGGGACCAAATCATAGTCTGCCACCTCTCTGGAGTGCCACGCTGTCACAGCTCCACTGCCCTCTTCCTTCTCTCCGCCTGCCTTCTTGGTTTCTGCTGTTGTGGCCAAATGCTTAACCAGAGACTAAGCTGTCTTAGTCACTTGGAGCTAACAAGTGACATAGTGAGTGTGCATTCGTGTTGCCAGCATTACCTCTGCTGGGTAAACTTTGTGCACAGCCTCTGTCACCTGGGGCCCAGGTGGGGGTCTAACGGGGGGCTAGCATCACGGAGTATGACCTGTGCAGACACGCAGTGCTGTGCTCTGGAAGACTCCAGGATTGGCCTGATGTTCTGTGTCGGGCTAGTAACCTCCCAAAGGGCACGGGTTCTGTACTGGTGTCCTGGGGCTGATGTAACAAACCTCCACAGACTGGAGGGCTTAAAACAACAGAAATTTGTGGTCTCACAGTCCTGGAGCCTTGGAAGTCAAGGTGTGGGTAGGGTTGGCTCCTTCTGGAAGCTCTGAGGACGGTCTGTTCCATGCCACTCTCCTGGCCTCCGGTGGTTACTGGTGATCCTTGATTTCCTTGGACATGAATCTGGGGGACACTCTTCGACGCAGTACAGTCATCTGGAGTCCAAAGGCCTCCTCTTGATTCAGGAACCTGCAAAGGACCAGGCCTGGGGCAAATGCCCGAGTTGCTTTTCACAGAGACAGACCTACACAAAAGCACGTTGGTTGACCTTCTCATGAGTATTTATGATGTACAAGGTGTTATGAGTTGAACTGTGTCCCTCGAGAATTCATATGTTGAAGTCCTAAGCCCCAGCACCTCAAAATGTGACCTTATTTGGAGAGAGGGTCTTTACAGAGGTCATCAGGTTGCGGTGAGTTCATTAGTGTGGGCCATGGGCCCATATGACAGGTGTCCTTATCAAAGGGGAAGTTTGGACACAGACACACAATCACAGGGAGAAGGCCTCCTGAGGATGGAGCCAGAGATGGAGATGATGCTTCTATAATACAAGCCAAAGAATGGCGAAGGTTGCAGCACGCCCCCTGAGGCAGGGGAGAGGCCTGAAACAGCTTCCTTCTCTCAGCCTCAGAGGGAACCAACCAGCAGACACAATGGTTGGGTGGACAAAGTGCTATTTCTCCACTTTTTATGGGAGATGTGTTTTCCCGATGTCTGGATCTTCCTTTACTCCTGCCTGGGTGCCTCTGGACATGACCAAGAGCATCCTGACTGAGTCCCCCTTGCCTCCCCCGTTCACTTGCCCTGGCTGAGAACATGGGCACAGCAGGCTGTGGCCTCTGCTGTTGGTCACGCCACCCAAGGCTCCTCAGGAGTAGAATGTGACCCCTCCAAAGAGCCTCTGAGCTTGGGAGGGTCAGGGGTGGGTGTGTGCTGGAGAAGGTCTATTCCAGAGCCTCTTCCTTAGGGAAGTCAGCCAGGGAATCTCAGTGAAAGCTGAGGAACCACTAGAAAAGGAAAGGAAACCCAACAGGCTGGGGCTCAGACAATCCTTAGATACAAGGAGCTCACGTCTCAGACGTGTATCTAAATCGAGCTGAATTCCTGCCCCTCCTCCACCTTCCTACACTGTCAGCTTTGCGTTTTCCCAGGGCTGCCTTGTGTGCATCACAGCCAGCTGGGCAGGAGGGTGAGTAATTTTACTGTCAGCATGACGTGTAGCTAAAATCAGCCGAGGAACCAAAGAACTGAATCATTTCTTCGATTCTGCCCTCCGGGTCTTAGGTGCTTTCTGCGTGCAGGGAAGCAGCTGAGTCAAAGGCTGTATTATTGTCCAGCCCATAGGTACATACTCCCAGTTTACCCTCCAGAAAAACGTACGTTCTCAGTGGCAGTTTCTGGAAGTGTCTCGACTCTCCTTCAGTGAAAAAGTCTGTGTATGGAGCCAGTCCCCCAACAGATAAATAGGTGTTTAACCTACATAAGTCCCAGCACCCCATGGCCCAATCACAGCTTGGTTTCCCCCTTAAACAAATACAATCCAACAACTAAAGGCAATTTAAAAAGTGATTCCAGGGGGAGTTCCAGTTCTAGTAACTGTGCAGGAGCTCGTACCAGACAAATCTCCCCATAAAGAACAATAATAAACTCTGGATAATACGTAAAACACTGTTTCAGGACACTGGAGAGTGATGTGAGAAGCAAAAGCTGGAGGGGATTTGACCCTTGAAAGAAGGGAAGTGATCTGGATGAGATCCATGTGAATGGGATGTTCCTCAGAGGGGGAGGGCCCTTCCTGGTCTGCTCAGGGAGGGGCAGCTAGAACTTACAGGTCTGAGAAGTCAGAGGATGGAGTTTGGCTGCCTGAGTGGCTGGAAAATGAGAGGTGAAATCTTGGTTTACTGAGAGTTTTTGTCATGAATGGGAGTTGGATTTTGTAAATGCTTTTTCTGCATCTACTGATACGATCATGTGATTTTTCTTTTTTAGCGTCTTGATGTGATGGATGGCATTAACTGATTCTTGAATGTTGAACCAGCCTTGCACACCTGGGATAAATCCCACTTGGTCGTGGTGTATAATTCTTTTTATCATTATTGGATTTGATTTGAGAATATTTTGTTGAGGATTTTTATAGCTATGTTCAGAAGAGATATTGGTCTGTAGTTTTCTTGTAATATCTTTGGTTTTGGTATTAGGAAAATGCTGGCCTCATAAGATGAATTAGGAAGTACTTCCTCTGATTCTATCCTCTGAAAGAGATTGTAGGGAATTGGTATAATTTCTTCCTTAAATGCTTGGTAGAATTTACAAGTGAATTACAGGCATCTGGGCCTGGAGCTTTCTGTTTTGCAAGATTATTAATTATTGATTCAACTTCTTTATAATAACTATAGGCCTATTTAGATTGTTTATTTCTTCTTGTGTGAGTTTTGGCACACTGGGTCTTTCAAGGAACTGGTCCATTTCATCTAGGTTACAAAATTAGTGGGCATAGAGTTGTTCATAGCACTCTTTTATTATTGTTAAATATCCATGGGATCTGAGTGATGTCTCCTCTTTCATTTCCAATATTAGTGACTTATTTGTTCTTTTCATTTTTCTCAGCCTGGCTAGAGGCTTTTGGTTTCTTTGACTTTTTTCTATTGATTTCTTATTTTCAATTTCATTGATTTCTGCTCTCATTCTTATTATTTCTTCTGCTAACTTTGTATTCAATTTGCTCTTCTTTTTCTAGTTTCTAAGGTGGAAACTTAGATTATTGATTTTCAATCTTCTTTTCTAATATATGCATTCAATGCTATAAATTTCCCTCTAAGCACTGCTTTTGCTGCACCCCACAATTTTGATAAGCTGTGTTTTCATTTTCATCTTGTTAAATATCTTTTGAAATTTCTCTTGTGATTTCTTCTTTGGCTCATGTGTTATTTAGCAATGTGTTGTTTAATCTCTATGAATTTGGAGATTTTCCAGTTATTGATTTCTATTTCAATTCCACTGTGGTCTGAGAGCAGACATTGTATGAATTCTATTATTTTAAATTTGTTAAGGTGTGTTTCATGACCCAGAATGTGGTCTATCTCAGTGAACGTTCCATGTGAGCTTGAGAAACATGTGTATTCTGCTGTTGTTGGATGCAGAGGTGAAATCTTAAAAAGAAGAGAGGTCCAAAATATTGCATATTAATGCTCCTCAAATCCTTAACTGACCCCTCAAGAGCTCATACACAGGTGAGGCTTCAAGAAACCCAGAGGAAAGCAATGCCTGTAAGGTTTAAAGAGCTGAGCAGAGATTTCAGCTGCTGCCCCCTTGCTGCAGGTGAGAGTGAGTTTGGAGTTTAAGTTCTGCAGAGTAGAGGGGCCTGGTGGACCCCTCAGACTTTCCACCGAAACCCCAGAAGGGCCTCAGCTTAGGAACAAAGACTATGTGCCAGGAATAAGATTCACCCTAGGATTAAAGGCAAACCAAGCTCCCCAACAAGGTGTAAAGCAAAGTTTCCACACGTTCAAGATGATCCACAGTAATTTAACTGGCTTCTAGAATCAGCTCAACACTTTTCAAAGGAAAAGAATCCAGAATCTCAGCAACATATCATTCACAATATCTGATACACTATAACATCATTCACACTATCTGATACACTATAACATCATTCACAATATCTTATACACTATAACATCATTCACAATATCTTATACACTATAACATCATTCACAATATCTGATACACTATAACATCATTCACAATATCTGATACACTATAACATCATTCACAATATCTTATACACTATAACATCATTCACAATATCTGATAAACTATAACAATTCCCAGACATATGGAGGATCAGGAAAATGTGACCCATGGTCAAGAAAAACACAAAACAACCAATCAGTAGGAAAAGACCCACAAACTAACCATATGTTGAAATTAGTAGATAAGGAGTCTAAAATACTACGGTGAACACGGTAAAGAATCTGTAGGGAAGGATGCATATAGCGAGCGAAGAAGTGGCAAATTTCAGGAGAGACTTAGAGATTCTAGAAAAGAACCAAATGGAAACCATAGAACTGAAAAATACAATCTAATGTACTTAAAAAACCAGTAAAGAAGATAGGATAGAATACTAAAAGTACTTGATTAAATCAAAAGGAGAAGGACAGAGGAAAAAGAACAGAGGGAACAAACAGATAACAAACAGCAAGATGGCAGACTTAAGCAGAACCCTATCAATAATTAGATTAAAGTTAGACGGACCAGACACTAAACTGGAAGCAGACAGGATCAAAAAGTTAATACTCATCTCTGTATACTGTTTCTGAGAGATGTACATTAAGCATGAAGACAGGCTGAAAATCAAAGTATGGAAAAGATATATTGGCTCACTTTGCCCTGCAGGGGGTGGGTCCCTACCTCTTTCCTTCCTCGTGAGTCCCATGCCTCACTCTCCACTTTCCCAAGTCAGCCCCGTAAGGCCTGGAGTCTGGCTGGCCTGGAAATATGCTTCATGGAAGGCAGGGTGATGGGAAGAAGCAGAAGAGGCAAAGACAGAATTCCCTTTAAGGGAGGGGTCCCCAGCCCCCGGGCCGCAGACCAGTACTGGTCCATGGCCTTGGGAACCAGGCCGCACAGCAGGAGGTGAGCGGTGGGCGGGCGAGCGAGTGAAGCTTCTTCTGTATTTACAGCCGCTCCCCATTGCTCCGCACCGCTCCCCATGGCTCCCCACCGCTCCCCATTGCTCCGCACCGCTCCCCATTGCTCCGCACTGCTCCCCATTGCTCCCCACCGCTCCCCATGGCTCCCCACCGCTCCCCATTGCTCCCCACCGCTCCCCGTGGCTCCGCATCACTTGCATTACTGCCTGAACCATCCCCCCAACACCCCCCCACCATCCATGGAAAAATTGTCTTCCATGAAACCCTCCAGAAAAACGTACGTTTTTCCCTGGTGCCAAAAAGTCTGGGGACCGCTGCTCTAAGGTATACAGTGGGAAAGATGGGATGGGAAATGTGTTCACACTAATAAATGTTCCCCCCATTGGCAGCTGCACTCAAAACATTTATTTACAAGTGGTGTACTTGGAAGGTAAAACATAGTGTCCCCCTGAGACAAGAAATGAGGCCTAGGTTCTTAAGCCCCAGGCTATGATGTACAGGTAGATTGTTACATGTTGTATCAAGCATATTCAGGAAATGGTAACTCATTGAACTGAATGAGGTGGGGTTAGGGGCAGTGTCAGCTTCAGGATATCAGTGTCTGATCTGGGAGCAGACTGAGTTCTTCAAGTATCAAGTCTTTCTGCATCTCCAACCACTCTGCCCACCGGCCGCTGCCTCCTGGCCTGGGTGCACACACTGGTGGCGTGGTTTGCTTTCGGGGGGCAGACCCAGCCCCGAGGCCTGCAGGGAAGTGGGCTTAGGTCTACTAGGGAATTCTGCCATCTCAGAATCTAGAAGTCAGGGGCGTGGGTTTTAAGTAGTCATGCCCCTTGCTTCCATGGACTCCTCTCCCCTGAGGAAGGCATGGCTGGCAGAAGGCCAGCAGAAGGCCCTCTGGGGGGTGGCCCACAGGCTGGGGTTGCTGTGGGGATGAGGATGAAATCAGAGACTCTGAGTTAAGGACTTAGCACAGTGGTGGTGCATAGTCTGTGCTCTATAAAGAGTGCCTCCGTTGGTTTGCTATGTTTCTAGTCTTTATGGAATTGTACAAGGCCTCTCCACCCTCACCCCGGCTACCCACCCAGACTGCACTCGCTGGCAGTCTCCCCTAGCGCCCCCTAGCGCGTGGTTCCAGGGCTCGCGCTGTGCTCACACTACCTCTGGGGCTGGGAAAACCCTTCCTTCTCTGGGCCAGTGCATAAGTTTCTCATCCGTCTGTCCATCTTTGTGTCAGTATTTCCCCCTGGAAATACCCATCTCTCTTCCCTCCGGCCAAGCGAGGTGTCTCCTCTGCCTGCGCCCTCTGCCCCTTTTGGACCGTGTCTGAACCAGGGCGGCCCCCTTGCTCGGTGTGGTCTTGTCGCATCCCTGCAGCCCTGGGCACCCCGGGGCAGGGCTTTGCTTTCCTCCCCTCTGCTCTGCCCAGCCTGGCTGGCAGCCATGCACTGAACTGATTGTTGAGCTGAGGAATTTCACTTGGTGTTCAGAAACCCCTGCTGGAATTTTCCATTGAGATAAGTGAGGGTGCAGGTTTCGGGGCAAGGCTGGAGGTCATTCCTGCTTATCTCAAAGGCCTTAGGAGATAAGAACATTCTGGAAGATCTGCACCTCAGATGTCTATCACACTATGAGATTGGTCCTTAGCTACAGCCCAGCAAGGAGGCCTCAAGGAGGAAGGGGAGGCTACTCTTCCCCCAGATCCCTAGAGTGGGCCACTGGGCACATCTACTGGAAAGCTGTGTTGATCATCTGAGCCATGGGGGGTCCTTTTACAAGGAGGTCTGGGCGGGCAGTTGGCAGTGTTGGTTACAAGCCCTGATGACAGCTTCAGAAATATCAGAAATGTTTATGCTGCAGTGGGTCAGGCGGGTGGGAAGTTACAAAGGCTGATGTTTGAACCGTCTCAGGATTTCAAATCCTAGAATCTAGAATCCACCGTGGATATCTGAGCAGGGACTGACTGGGACATGAGTCAGCAGGGCTGTTGCTGGGTTCTTCAGCCACTGGGTGCTCAGGCCACATAGTCCCCAGGGGCCCCTTCAGCTCCAAAATTCTGTAATTTTGCATTTCTTTTGAAGGGGGAATATGCCCATGAGTGTACCTGTCTGAATCTGTGGCCTGATTAATTGGTGCAGTGGAAATTCTTCCTGTTAATGTCAATACAGGAAACTTGACAAATGCCAAGAGAGAAAGTTAAAAGTTAGTATGGCCATATAAAAATAATATTAATTATGGTCACGTAAGCAAATTTCTTATGTGCTGTCTTTGATTAGTTTCCACCATAAGCAGTGATAATTCTGGGGTGCAGTTCTCAGTGGGGTTAGAAGGTCTGTGTTCTAAGTCTCCATCCTCCCCACCAGGGACTTTGTTTGTCCCCGAGCCTGGCTCACACAACCTCACGGGAAAGCCTCCTCTGATTTAAGTGT
The DNA here is from genome assembly GCF_964270905.1 of Leucopleurus acutus. Lineage (NCBI taxonomy): Eukaryota > Metazoa > Chordata > Mammalia > Artiodactyla > Delphinidae > Leucopleurus > Leucopleurus acutus. Next base: position 115,711,055 of record NC_139149.1, on the reverse strand, counting down.
GAGCGCCCCCGGCTTTGCTCTCTGTGCCGTGAGACCAGATCACAGAGGCCAGAGGTGAAGGGAACCCCCTCACCTTAACAGTGAGGAAACAGGTATCGAGAGGGGAGTGACTTGCCAAGGTCTCTGCAGGAGGAACCCACAGGTTTCAGGGAAAAGACTCACCCAAATGACAGCTGTGCAGGGTGACCCTAAGACCACAGAAGCAATCAGCCCCCAGGCCCTCCTGAGTATCTGAGTCCTGGCCTCTCATGGTGCCCCTGGGCCTTTTGAGGTGAGAAGAGGTCGGCTGTTGGGGACTGGCCTGAGTCCAGGCCCCAGGGTGGGAGGGGTTCTCACCACCTGCCAGTGGTGCGCTTTCCCTCTGCGTCTCTGGTGGGGGGAGCAGTGCCCCCCCTCTGTGTGCTCTGGCTCAGGTCCGAGGCAGACAGGATTCTAGATGGCTCTCGAGATGCCCACACTAGGTGTCCACACGCTGGCTGATCCCCTCTTTTGAGAGTGCCCAGGGCCTGGATACAATGATGCCAACTCTTGAGATTAGGTCATACTACATGCCAAAGGGGAAGAGGTTTTTGCAGATGTAACTAAGGTCCCTCATCAGCTGACTCTGAGTTAAGGAAAGGGAGATTGTGCCCGGTGGGCCTGACCTAATCAGGTGAGGCTGTGCTAGTGGGTCTGGAAGTCAGCGAGAGATCCTGATGGCCTCGAGGAAGCAAGCTGTCGTGTGTGAGAGGGCCTGGGGGCTTGGTGCTCTTTTGGGGCCTCTCAGAGCTGAGAGTGCCCTCTGACTGGCGGCCAGTAGCAAAACGGGACTTCAGTCCTACAACAGCAGAGGACTGGGTTCCACCAAGATTACATGAGCTTGCAGTGGACCTTGGGCTCCAGAAAGGATGCAGCCCTGCCGACACCTTGACCGCAGCCTGTGAGACCCTGAGCACGGGACCCATTAGGCTGTGCCCAGATTCCTGACCCATGGGAACTGTGAGATAATAAGAGTGTGTTGTAGGCGACCGTGTTGGTGGTTGCTTGTTACAGGCTGACAGACAAGTACCCAGGCCCCGGGCCCCTATCCACCCAGAGGTTGTCAGAGTGCTGCGTTGGCTCTGCTCCAGGCTGTGGTGGGAGCATCGTGAACTTGGGGCTCTTTCCTCTGCGCCCGGGAGTGACACGTCCTCCCCTGGGGCAGTCACTGAGGGTTCTGGGGCCACAGGTCACAGAATTCTTAATGCAGTTTTATTTCATAGCGATTAACCAGAACTTCTCTGCGAGGGCTCTTCCTCTGGAAAACTGAGGGAGGGCTTCTCAACTTGTGTGCAGTGCAGGGACCTTGGTCTCCCGCAGTCACAGAAAGGATGTGGGTGAGATGCCCGCTCTCTCAGGTGCCTTCCTTCTACTCCCACTCCTCTGCGAGACAGACGCTGGGGACCTTGGTGGGCAGGGTGACCGGAGACCTCAGGGCAGCATCGGGAGGGGAACGGACAGAGAAGACTGGCACGAGTGGCTCTTCTAGGGGTTTCCAGCCGGCCCCCTGGCGTATCTGGGCTCCCCAGACCTCTCCAGGATTGCAAGCCCCTGCCCTCGAGGGTGGGCAGGAAAGGCGTGTGCGCAGCTGTGAGCAGGGGGCCTCTGCGTCCCCGTTCCCCCCATCTCCCCCTCTGCCCGCCAGTTGGGACCTTCCCTAACGTGGTCCATGGCGGCTGGAGAGTCACATGGGAGCTTCTTAAAGGACCCCCAAATCTCTTCTTTGGACAGGGTCTGGCTTTCAAACCTACTGTTTGACTGTGGGCGCAAAACTCCCATTTGGGGTGTTAGACACTGGTTACTTACTACTTTGTCTCTTGCATTCCTGCCACAAAGCTGATCTCTACACCCCCCTCCCATCTTGTGCCCCTATCAACCTGCAGGAAGGTGGATGCTTCACGATAACTGGGGAGACGCCCATCCCCGTTAGAGAAAAGCACCTTCACCTGCATCAGAGCTGGACCCTATGTCACACGGGTTCTCTGGGCAGGGCAGCGCGTCAGCACCCAGACCTTTGGTTCCCGGTCTGCGGGTCGGGGATGAGGACATCATTCAAAAGGGGAGAGGGGTTCTCAGTCTCCAAAGTGACAGGACAATTATGTGGTGGTACCCGGGGAGGCGGCTGCACCCCGGACGAAATGATTGTGTGGGGGAAGAACCCCTGTCCCCAGGGTGGTGTGGGTGCAGCCGAGAGAGGCCGGCCCTGGAGGGATGGTGGGAGGGAGTCCCCACTGGGACTTACACAGGTGTCCCCTCCAACAGAAGACCCCAGGACCCCGCAGGGCGCGGGGGAACCACGGAGCTGACAGAGCGTGTCTCACTGAAATTAAGGTGAGTCGTGAGAACATACAGAAAGCAGCTTTCTGCACACTGTGTCTGCAGACAGATTCGTGGCCCACAGATCTCTACCTTTCTCAGCATCTGGCTCCCCCTTCCGCAGTGCTCAGAGACTCGGAAAATCTTATCTCAAAGAGGCTATTCCATCATTGCTGAGGCGGGAAATTCCGCAGCTGGAGTCGTGTGACGAATTTGGGAGGACGAGGAAAATGTCCCCTGCCCTCGTCTTGTGCCTAGACCCTCCCACCTCCGCGAGATGCAGTCAGGTTGCTGGGAGAAGGCATCAGGGAAATACAGCCCCCCACCCCGAGGCATCCAGGCAGGATGGGCTGGTCTGACCCCAGGACCAGCACACCCTGCCTTGCCCCTGGTTCCAGGCTCAGGGCCCCCAGCGCTGGCGCCCAGCTGTTTGTGGCAGGAATGAATTCATTTGACCCAAATACTTCCTTCTCTTCTGGGCTACTAGTTTCAAGCGCAACAAAGAGCCCCACAGCTCGAGGGAGGAGCAGAAGGAAATAAATCAGCATTGAAATGCGACTCGTAACAAAACTGAGAAACTCAGGCGCAGCTGGGTGACCGGATGGGAGCGTGACTTCCGGCAGGTGCCCAGGTGCACCTGCAGCGCCTGCATTTAGGTCCAGCCTCCCGCTGCCCCAGGTGACCACCTGACCACGGCGGACCTTGCCCTGAGAGCCTCTCGGGAAGGGAGGAAGCCTTGGGGGAGGGGGCTGGGCATCGCCTTGGCCCGAGGCTGCTGCCTCTCACCTGTTTTCTGTGAGCCTCTGCCTGGCCCCGGGGCCACGGCCACGCCCCAGCCCGCCTGTTGAGGGAACAAAACTTTCCCCTGGCCAGAAGCGGGGAGAAAGGGGACACACGTAGGGGCCCTGTGGGACCCGGTGATGATAGGGTGTCAGGCTCTCTCGAAGTGACCAGGCCTGGGGAACAGGTGAGTCATTGTTTAAACTTCTGCGTGCTTTGTCGAGTGTGTGTGTGTGTGTGTGTGTGTATCTGTGTGCGGATATCGATGTGTGGCTGTTTGTATCTGTGTGTCTGTGTGCATGTATGTGGGTGTGAGTGTATCCGTGTGTGTCATGTGTGCCTGCACCTTTGCGTCTGACGTGTGTCCGTGCACGAGCCCCAGTGCACAGACTCAAAAGGGCGAAGTGAAGAGCCAGGAGTGTGCTCTCCTGAGCGCCAGAGGTGTCCTTGCTCGTCCCCGACGGCTTGCTAGGTCAGGGTCCTGGAAGGAGATTCCTATTTAAAGAGTGGCCTCTGGGAAAATCCACTTAAAGGCTTGAACGTAATGAATAGGGGCCCTTAGAGGAATCCATTTCAAATGGATCACGGTGCCCAAGTGCTACCGACTGACCTCAGAATAGACAACTGCACAGTAAGCCCTGCGTTCCTTACACGCCTGGGCGGGGAGAGCAGGAGGAGGACGTGCTCGCTGGCGACGAACTCGGCAGATCAGACGCTTCCCTGGAGCGACCCTCCCCCAGGAAGACCGGTTTGGACTTGCAATCTCTCCTTTTTCCCTTGGTGCAAGGAGATGAGCTTGTCAGAAATGAAAAGCCCGAAACCGAAATGCTCCGCAGGGTGTCCCTGTTGGCCCCGATCACGAACGTGGCATTCTTGAGATCGTCTCTGCGTTTAGAGACACTTCAGTAACCCTGTCTTCGTGAAATTACAGGGGCCAGGTCAGGAGTCACATTTTTCAATTGGAGTCCTCTCTGAACAGAGGGCTTCAACCTCTAATCAACGTGTAATCACACGAAAACTCATACATGGAAATCCTTACTGCAGTCTTATTTATTACAGAGAAAAAACAGTTAAAGCCAAGTAAAAATCCAGTAACAGAGAAATAGTTCAGGAAATTGGAATCGTTGTAGGGGTATTATGTGGTCATTAAACACACATAGGTCAAATGCATCTACAACATATGCAGTAATGTGGAAAACCGCCCTTCGTATGTCTTACTTTTTTTTTTAAATGTAGGATGCATAATTTTATGTTAAAATGATGGTTTGTTTTTAAGATTCTTATACAAAAAATTAGAAGAAAGTAGGCAAAATACCATCCCTCGTTGTATGAAGGGTGTGGAATTACGGGTAATCTCATTTTTTTCATATTGACAATTATGTGTTTATATTTATTGAAAAATAATGTTTTTAGATAAAGAGATGTGTCACCTGTATGTGGTATCATAGTAATGGCATGTTTATTCATACTCCACCGATTTTGGTTAATTCAGACATGTTTGGGGCTAAAGATTTTCTTGACTTAAGGAGAGTTTTATTAATTAGTGCACATAAATAGCAAGGAAAACTTAAAGGGGTATCCTTAAATACTTGAGAATTGCTGTAGGTGTGTTAGAACTTTCTCTTTATGTAAAATTACAGCACAAATCAGTGGAATATCTGCTTCTAAGCAGGTGCCTTAAGTACTTTCGCAAGAAACAAGGTATTAGCCTGGGGTGGCACAGAAACCTGGGGAATTCCATTCTTAAAAGCGTTTCTTTTTTCCAGCTTTATTGAGACAATTGACATATATATAACATGAGGTAAATTTAAGGTATGTTACGTGTTGATTGGGTACATTTACATATTGCAAAAACACCTCCACCCCGTCACATAATTACCATTTCTTTTTGTGGTGAGAACACTTAAGATCTACTCTTTTAATACTTTTCGAGTGTATAATACCATATGAGCTTTAATCATCACGCTGTACATGAGATCCCCAGAACCTGTGAATCTTACAACTGAAGTTTGCACCCTTTTACCAATATCATCCCACTTCCCACACACACCCCAGCCTCTGGTCACCACCACTCTACTCTCTGTTTCTCTACATTAGGCCAAAAAAAAAAAAAAAAAAAAAAGTGGTTTGTAAGTGAGGGCTTGCTACTGAGATGACCATCTTTTGGGCAATGAGGTCCGGCCAGCGGCTCCCCGGCAGGCTTATTGCACCAGCGGTTCTTGATGTGGGTGGAGCGCAGGTCCTGCTGCCTCTGTAAGTGACTGAAATGATGCTTGTGCCTGGTGAATCCAGTGTGGACGTGAAGGCAGCCTGTTCTGGCTTAAAAAAATTTTTTTTTTAAAATTTGTTTTATTGAAGTCTAGTTGATTTACAATGTTGTGTGAATTTCTGCTGTACTGCAAAGTGATTCAATTATACATATATATACATTCCTTTTCATACTCTTTTCCATTATGGTTTATCCCGGGGTAGTGAATATAATTCCCTGTGCTATACAGTAGGACCTTGTTGTTTATCCATCCGTTATATAATAGTTTGCATCTGCTGACCCCAAACTCTCAGTCCATCTCTCCCCCCGCCCCCATCCTCCTCCTTGAGCCTGCTCTGGCTTGGGCTCCTGCATCTTTCTCTTAGAAAAGCTGCTGGGCCTCCCTGTAAGGTGGGGTAACGCCAGGACCCCCGGAGGCTTCTTGCTCTGCTTCTGCTTCAGTAGAAACCTGTGTGCCGCCGAGCCGTGCAGGGGCCCTGAGCACACGGTCACCCTGCGCCTCAGTGGAGATGGCGGGTCCATTAGCCTTGGTCCCCCCCTCCCCCGCAGTGTTGTAGGGCAAGGGCTCGCTGCCCAACAAGCATAGAAGCAACACTATGGCACTGGCTTTTGAGAAAAGACAGAGGTTTAATTCGAGGTCGACCGGCAAGGCTCTCAAACGTGTCTCTACAATCCACGTTTGGGGCAAAATGTAAGGGCTTCGGGGAATTTTAAACTTGGAAGCGAACCGGCTAGTCTTGAATCTCCCTATAAGCTACGCGCGCGCTCCAGGAAGCCAGATTTTCCTTATGAAAGGACCTGTCCTTCCTAAAGGGCTCTGGGGGCAACATTTCTATTCTTTGAGCTTCCTAGTCTGGAGCTCTTTGGTTTGGGAGTCATCCTGGAGACTCTGCGCATGCGCAGTGCTGTCTCTGTACAGTAACTCCGGGTTGGATTAGTCAACCCACCTCTTTAAGGACGCAAAACCACTTTAAGTTGGTCAAGGTTTTACGTGCTGTTACAGCAGCCTCATCTGAATACGTTGTCTGAATCTGAATGCCGGGTTGCCTTTAAACCTGTAACTTTCTGCTTTTCTTGGTCACTCGGGCTGAGCTGCCTGGAGGAAGCTGGTCCCAGCACCTCCTGGATGCCCCTCCTCTGGTTTCTCTTTCTGCAGAGATCCCAGCCCACTTTTTTTTTTTAATTTGCGGTACGCGGGCCTCTCACTGCTGTGGCCTCTCCCGCTGCGGAGCACAGGCTCCGGACGCGCAGGCTCAGCGCCCATGGCTCACGGGCCCAGCCGCTCCGCGGCATGTGGGATCCTCCCGGACCGGGGCACGAACCCGCGTCCCCCGCATCGGCAGGTGGACTCTCAACCACTGCGCCCCCAGGGAAGCTCCCAGCCCACTTTTTGACGAGCTCCCTGGGGTTGGACTGGCTGTGCAAACTGTGCGGAGGAAGCAGCGTGTCTGTCTAGTTATGACTTGCTACGCCATCCCTACGGATATGCACGAGACATTTATTGAGCACCTACTGTCATCTCAGTGAACACTGTCTTTGCTTTCGTGAGCAGTTACAGCCCGGCGAGAGAGAGAACCAAGAAAAAAATAATTCTACGAATTAAGGGAGAGCTGGAAACAGATCATTTCCGTCAAGAAGAGGAACAGGGAGCTGTGGGCCCCACGATGCAGAGACTTTTCTCTCTTTTATGCACTGCTATTTATGGGGACTGGACACACAAGCGGGGGTGAGGGGGTGGGGTAGGGGTGGCAGCTGTGAGACCAGACAGGAAGCTGCGGTGGGAGAGGGATTTGCATCGAGGTGAACAGAGAGAAGAGAGCAGATGTAGCAGCTTCTTCACCGTAAGGCAAATTCCCCAGATGATTAGGCCCTGGGGTTGACAGATAAGCAGCTCTAGCAACCTCTGAACTTTGAGCCAATATCTTTTTGTTATCTTTCCTGCGGCTTCTGTCCTCATTCCGGACTCTGATTTGCCCTTTGGCCTGTAGAGCTGAATCCTAGGCTGTCATTTTATCCGTGAGGGCCAGCCACTTCGGGGGGCGCCCCCATTTGTTCCTGGTGTTTATTTTATTTTGCCGTTGAGTTTAATTTCTACCAGTGGATCGGAAATCTGTAGAAGGACTGCTTTGAATTCCTGCATGGGTGGTGGGTTCTGGAGAGAGGACCGGCCCCTGCAGAACTCCATTCCCCAACCCCCGGGGCAGCTGCGGGTCTGCGGGGTGCAGAGGAAGTCGCAGGGTGCCCCGGTGGGATGTCATCCGATGACACAATTAAGCATCATCCCCGATGGTGAAACTTGACAGCATCCCATGGAAGATGGGGTTCCAGACATGCTTTCCAGTAACCATTCAGCTCTGCTGTGTCCCTTTCGCCAGGGAGTGGATGGGCCTGTGAACCCTCTCCGCCAGACCCTGTAACTCCAGTCACCTTGTGTTTAGAAAGTCTTGTTGGTATTTAGGACTCCGTCCTGTTTGCTTTTAAACTTTGATCCCAAACTCGATTCTTTTCCTTTTGTCCCCACAGCGCAGACCAGACCAGTCTGTGGCTGTGGCTGCCTGTTGGGGACAGCGAGGAAACAGGGTCTGCTTCCTACTGCTCTCGCTTTTCTCCCTCCCTCTTCAAAATCCCTTCCCTTCCTCCATTCCCACCCACTGCAATGAGGTGGGAGAGGCTCTGTTCACTGAACGGGCTAGCTCTGAGGTGGGTTTGGGTATTTTTCAGGGGAAGTTTTCTCTAGATGCAATCCAGATAGTAGACGAAGACAAAATGATAACAATGGAATGCCACCAGTCTGCAGCCCCCGAATGAGACAGTGGACATAGGGACAGTTTTCAATGGCTGTTGCCTTCTGAGGAAATGCCCACCACACTCATGACAGTATTCTTGCCAAAAGACAGCCTATATCCAATCAGATTTCTGTTCTGAGCCACCAAGCTACAGAAAATCAGGGTTCAAGGGAACACATTCAATGACAACTTAGGGCTGCAATCAGCAAAATCCAGACTGGAAACTACAAGGCAATCTGATTTCTTCAACAAATAAATTAGAGAGAAAAAGAGGATGCATGTACATATACCGAGATTTGCAGGAGAATTAATAGGATGTCTAGGAATTCCCTCAAACTAATCTTCGGAGGAAGGGGGGTTTGGGGATGTGGGCGAAACAAGATTGGCTACAGCTTGTAAGGTCAGATCTTAACAAACGGCACCGCGAAACAGAGGACAGCTTCAAGTGAGCTTTATTAGGGAGCGCTCCCGGGCGAGGTGCACTGGTCCGGGCGAGGTGCACTGGTCCGGGCGAGGTGCACTGGTCCGAGAGAAAGGGGCCAGAGAAGTCACGCCCGGGCGAGGGTTGGGCAAGATTTTATAGGGGAAGAAGGGAAAGGGGTGTGGTGAATCTGGGAGGGTGCAGGGTATTCCTTATTTGGTGGTCTTTTCGGGTATCCTGGTGGACCGTTAGTCCCGCCCCTTGAAAGGTGGGAAGGCTGGGCCGGGTTCAAAGTCCCCAGGTCAGTTCCTGGAACTGGGTGGTCCGGAGAATTTCGGTCTGATGCAACCTGTGAATCTGATTGTGTTCCCCTGCCTAGGGCCAGTTGGCCTTACACAGCTGATTCTTGTGGAGGTGGATGATGGAGATCTGAGGTCCACCAGAACGCGACCTCCATCCTCTCTGTTCTGGTACATGCCTGAAATTTTCTACAATGAAAACATGTGCAGGGTTTGCCCAAATTAATTTTGATCACAGAGCCGTTTTTCTCCAGGGCATATCACTGTGGGTTCTGAGGCTTTCAATACAGTGGGAAGGAATGCAAAGTTTTGAGATCCTTGAAACACCAAGCTTTTTCTTGAAACACCAATTTGAATCCATGAACCACAGCTGAGAGAGTGCTGTACCTTTTAGGTATTTCAGAACCTTTTTGGAATAAGTCATAGGTTTTTCAAAAGTGAGAGGTGATGGAAAGAGGGCAATGAGCCAGTGTGATGACTAGCACACAATCACTACTTTGCAGGGTACGAAGCCGTTCATATGCATAGGCCCCTGCCGGGCACCGTGCACACGCTTTGCAAGCACCTCACAACATTTCCACCCTGTCCGGGGGTGAAAAGCCCCACTTCCCACCTAAAATAGGGAAACCCAGTGTGTGCTCTGTGCCAGTCCTCTCAGGAGGCAGCCGTCATGGTGGAAGAGACACCTCACTGGGAACGAAAGCTTTGGTGTGAAATCTGGGCTGCGCTGTGGATAAGCCTTCCGTTTCTCTGTGTCCACTCATTCATTCATTCAGTCACCCATCCATTCATTCACTCACTCATTCGTTCATTCAGTCACCCATCCATTCATTCACTCACTCATCCATTCATTCACCCGTCCATTCATTCACTCACTCATCCATTCATTCAGTCACCCATCCATTCATTCACTCACTCATTCATTCATTCACCCGTCCATTCATTCACTCACTCATTCGTTCAGTCACTCATCCATTCACTCACTCACAGCAGGCGTATATTATAGCTATTGCTCACCCCACTTTCCAGAAGGGGAGATGGGGTGCAGAGTGGCAAGCCAGGTGCCTCTGACGTGGAGCTCCTTTCCGTTCAAGGCTGTCTGTATTCATCCAGGGCAGCAGCGTCCCAGGGGCCCACTTGCTCAGAGTATTTGGTATCTGACATTCAGCCTCCGTCCATCATTGTCTCTCTGCAGGGCATGGCGCAGGTGGATGGGGTCCCCCGGCCCGGGGCTGCCCTGGGCCAGGCCTGCATCTTCAAGCTGGTTCTCCTGGGCAGTGGTTCTGTGGGCAAGTCCAGCTTGGCTCTCCAGTATGTGAAGAACGATTTCAGGAGCATCCTGCCGACCGTGGGATGTAAGTGACGGGACAGGGCACCCTTCCTTCGTCTCCTGGTGGGGGAGCCAGGGCTGCTGACCCACATGTGGGGCACCTGGGGATGAGGCCGCCTGGGAATTTCCCAGGCTCTCCTGGAGCCTCGGGCAGTGCCTGGCACGTGCAGGGAGGGCATGAGGTCCACCCCAGGCAGGCATGCACACGGGATCCAGAACCCAGACAGGTTTCAGCTCAGCTGGAGTCTGTGGGGGCCGGGGAGGGGGCGGGTAGTGTATCCGCGACAGAGTTTCTGGCCCCGAAGGGTTGGGTGTGTGAGGGCTTCTGCTGGTGGAGGGGGGAGCCCAGAAGAAGAACCTGCCTCCAGGCTCTGCCACTCAGCCCTCCGAACAAGCCGGCCTCTCACCCTGGCTGGTTGCTCTCCTGCTGACGCTGCTCCCTTTCTGCCTGGACTCGGCTTACCCACCTGGCCTGGGCTGGCGGGTAGGGTGGGTGCTGTAGGAAGGGACAGCAGGGAGGGAGGCCTCCCTCACTGCACTGCTTAAAGAGGGTAGCAAGTCGTGGCTTTCAGAGGGGAGGGACTTTGGCGCATCTGTGGACAACTGGTCTCCTTCACATCCTGTCTGGGGGTGAAAAGCCCCACTTCCCACCTAAAATAGGGAAACCCAGTGTGTGCTCTGTGCCAGTCCTCTCAGGAGGCAGCCGTCATGGTGGAAGAGACACCTCACTGGGAACGAAAGCTTCGGTGTGAAATCTGGGCTGCGCTGTGGATAAGCCTTCCGTTTCTCTGTGTCCACTCATTCATTCATTCAGTCACCCATCCATTCATTCACTCACTCATCCATTCATTCACCCGTCCATTCATTCACTCACTCATTCATTCAGTCACCCATCCATTCATTCACCCGTCCATTCATTCACTCACTCATCCATTCATTCACTCACTCATCCATTCATTCACTCACTCATCCATTCATTCACTCACTCATCCATTCATTCACTCACTCATCCATTCATTCACTCACTCAGCAAGTATCTGTTGGGTGTGGCCTCTGTCCCAGGCCCACATTAGGTGTGGAGGATTCTCTAAGGTGCCAAGCAGACACACCAACATAGAAACAGAGCACAACATTCAGCAAACGGTATTAACTCCTTGGGGGCCCTCAATCTTCTCAGAAGGGTGGTTCCTGAGTCCCTGAGGAATATGCGGCCCGAAGGGATCTGCCAGGGCCAGGCCCCCAGAAATAGTGTTGGGAAGGGCAGAAGCAGGGTGAAGGGCTGGCCCCAGGACGGGAACGCGGGGAGAGCTGGTAGAGACCGTGGATTCAGGCCGGCTGAGGGGCGCGCAGGGCCACCTCTTCTCCATCAGCAGGAAAGTTGACACCGCTCACCCGTGATATCAGACTGGGCTTTAAAAAAATACGACAAAGGGCCAAGTCTGGCTTCAAGTGGGTTTCGTTGAGAGCAGAGACCACAGAAGGGGGCCAGGCCAAGCTGGGATTTTGAGGGCTGTGTCCCTGGGTGTGAACCTGGATTCCAGTTCAGGGGAGGGAGACAGCAGGGACCAGACCGGGCGGCTTGTCGGGCTGGATCTCACTCTAAGACCGAGGTCTGAGGCCACGGCTCCCGGGGCCCTGCTTGTTTATGCACATAAGGTTCTATGGGGACACAGCCCCGCGCATGCCTGTGTGTCCTCTGTGGCTGCTTTCCCTCTGCAAGGGCGGCTTTGAGTTGATTGCTGGCAACCGTGACAGTACATCCCTCGAAGCCTAAAATGTTTACTACAGGGAACTTCCCCCCAAAAGTTTAAGACCCCTGCTCGAGAGCCAGTATCCCGGGAGGCAGTGGGCGGCCAGGGGGTGGGCTCTAGCAGGCATGGAGTGGCCTGGGGACTCACGGTGAGCCGAGAACTTAGCTCAGTGGGCCCAGGGAGGCCTGCAGCTCTGACCTACCTTGTGGGGCAGAAGAGGCCCCCCAACACAGAGCCAGGCCGAGGCTGCGGGCGGTGCTGGCGTTCTGTATTTCCGGGGAGGGAAAGGGGAGCGCAGACAAGTTCGCCAACTCTCCCAAGCGAGAAACCCGCAGGTCCAGCGCGCTGCAGCTCGTGGACGGTGGGTGGGGTGCCCTGTCTCCCCAACCCCAGTCATCTCCACCGCTTCCTTTAGCTCCAGCAAGTCGGGGGCCAAGCTGTCACTCTCCCCAGGCTGTCCAAGTCACCGTGCTCTCTTCAGGGGTCCTACGAGGGTCAGGAGGGTGCACAGAGCCTGGGCTCGGGTCAGGGTGGGGGGGCCTTTGCTTGGGTGGCAGGCCGGGGTGCACCCTCTCCACTCTTGGTCCTCTGCCCGGCCCCAGCCGTCCTCCTCCTGTCCGTGCCCCTCCCCCAGGCCCGGGCTCATCTCCCCAGGACCCCGCCTCTGCCCTGGGGCTGGTGCCCTAGGCCTTGGCTTCCTGGGCTGCCGTGGCCCGCAGCCCTCTAGGTGGGTTTAGCGGTCCTTTATTCAATCAGCAACCAGCCTATTTATGGCGCACCTGCTAGGTGCCAACCACTGAGCTGGGTGCAAGGGACGTAGAGATGAGTGCGCCCTCCTTTGCTTTGAGGAGCTAAATCCCCTGTGGGAATGACGGTCTCCGCCACGTACATCTCTGGGCCTACTTCACATGCCTTGTACACCTTGTGATGTTCTTACAACCTTTGCAGGTGGATATTATAACGATTACTAAGTTTTTATAAAAATAAATAAATAATATTATTTATTATAATATGATATTTAATCACATATTATATTCTATGTGGTTTTATTAATTATTATGCTATGATAATTATTATATTATTATAAAAGCAGACATTCCCCCCTCTTTTGTTTTTTCTGGTTTGGGCACGCTGCACAGCAGGTGGGATCTTAATTCCCTGACCAGGGATCCAACCTGCGCCCCCTGCTTTGGCAATGCAGAGTCTTAACCACTGGACCTTTATTTTATTTATTTTTGGCTGCTTTGGGTCTTCGTTGCCACACACGGGCTTTCTCTAGTGCGGCGAGCGGGGGCTACTCTTCGTTGTGCTTCTCATTGCGGTGGCTTCTTTTGTTGCAGAGCACGTGCTCTAGGCCCATGGGCTTCAGTAGCTGTGGCATGTGGGCTCAGTAGTTGTGGCTTGCGGGCTCTAGAGTGCAGGCTCAGTAGTTGTGGCGCACGGGTTTAGTTGCTCCGCGGCATGTGGGATCTTCCTGGACCAGGGCTTGAACCCGTGTCCCCTGCATTGGCAGGTGGGTTCTTAACCACTGTGCCACCAGGGAAGTCCCTCTGTGTATCCCTTGAGGTGGAACCCTGGCCCAAGGCTGCTCTATTGCTTCTTGGCTGCCCCTCCCTTGTCTCTGCGTCCTCTCCCTTCCCTGATTAGCAACGGTTCGAATCTGCCCTCTGGAACTCAGGGAAGGTCATGGGGGCTGGAGTCTGTTCCCTACAAACAAAAGCGGGGGGCATGGAAAGGCTTCTGTGCCCAGGAGCCCCACAGGGTCCTGCTTGGTTTCAGTTGTCACCCTTTCCTGCTGCCCCCTTTCCTCAGACGGCCACCCTCACACTCCCGAGGGCAGCGGGGGGACCAGGGCCTGGCATGTCTTTGGTGGTGCTGCCTTCAGGGCAGGCCGGCTGCAAGACACTCCAGCCCTGGAGAAGAGCGGGGGTCCCTGGGCCCCTCCAGAGGGTCTGGATCTGTCGGTGAGTGTGTGGAGTGGCCCCGCAGTGGAGGGTTACACAAGCACTGGGCACGGCTGTGCAGAAGAGCGCCCGGGCCGAGACAGGGTTCCAGCCACCCTGCGGCAAGACCTGTCCTTCCAGAGGAAGCCGGAGCCGTAAGTGTGGCAGGCGGTGACAGACTCTTGTACCCGAAGCAGAGCCAGAGTGGAATTGAGCACAGCCTCCCGAGGGCATGGCCTGCTGGGAGGAGGCCAGAACCCCCTGAACTCCCGGCTGCCCCAGCACCACAAAGCCCGCCAGGCCCATCTGAGAGAGGGGCTGACAGGGGAGGTGGGCAGCTGCCAGACGCGCTTATGGTGGCTGGGAGCTTGGAGCACCAAGAGCTCCTGCAGACCCCTCATCCTGGGATCCTGAAAGGCAGCAGCAGGGGAAATTCCGGCCCAGTTCCCTGCCCTGCGCGTTTTAGTGACATCTTTGGAGAGGTGGTGACATCTAGTGCTTGCGTTCGGATTTGCTGGCAGAAGCCAGTTTGGACCAGCTGGGCCTTGCCTGGGGCAGCGAAGGTGCGAAAGGTGCTGGATTTCGCCCCACCTCCCTTCCCTGCTGACTGAAACATTGCTGGAGCCCAGGTGACCCTGAGAAGTCACCCATGTTGTGTTCCCTTCCACCGGGAAGAGCTCGTGACTTTTACAGAAAAGAGAGCGCCGCAGAGAGGGCTCCAGTGAGCAGGATAGGACGTTTATTTAAATTAAAAGGTCAAAAAGCAAAACATTTCCTTGTGTTAACATTTACTTGAGACCATTTTAATTGGGGGCAACAGAATGCAAGTTGAAGAACAACCCCCAGTGAATTCTCTTGTCATTCGTTGCCCACTGGGGGTCCATTCAGCTCAGCAAGTGGAAGGCACGCCCGCTTCCAGAGGCTGGGGAGGGGGCCGGAAGCGTCCCCAAGTGTCCCTACTGCTGGGGATCCTGTGTTGAGGTCTGTGCTGGGGCCAAAGGAGGCTGGAGCCCTGCTTTGTGTCACCATATAAAGCAATGCCAGGTGGCCCCGGTTCAGAGTATCGTCTGGTAAAAATGTGCCGGTGTGTCATCTCCACCAGCGTATTCTAGAAACGTGGACAATTCTGGGTTCTGGGCCTGGTCCTGCTCCCACATCCCAGCTTGTTGCCAACATCATTTCAGGAAAAATTTCCCAGTCTGTTTGAATATCTCGGAAGTTTACTTTTTAATCACTTTTTGGCTTTAGCTGTGAACAGGTAGAAAATGTGGTCAGTGGGTTTCTGAACAAGGAAGGTAATACATGTGGGCTCTTTTGTGGGTTGGAGCCAGGAGTTCACGGGGCAGGGGGTGGAAGTTTGCTTTGGATACCAGCCCAGGGGCCCACCTGGGGGGGTCTGTGTCTCTCTCCAGGGGAGACGAGGTGCTGCGGTCTGTGAATATCCAACAGCCACTCATGCCACATCATTGCTCGGTGTGAAAACCCTGCGCTCCTTGGAAATCGGTTGGGATTTTGCATTGATTTAAACTCAACCACCAGCCATCGTTTTCAGAGTAGAAAAGGAAAGTATCAGAAGCTAAGATTGTTAAGCGAAGGAGGCAAACCTGAATTTTATGCCCACCTGTAACCTGGCGGTGATGACTTTTAGGCTGAAACCAAAATCGCACACAGAAGTGATTTGACCTGATAGCAAACAGACAAAGGGTGTGGATCAAAGGCTGCTGTTCCCAGGCAGTGAGCCGGGAGAGTGGAGAGGGAGGGGAGGAAGGGGCGTCAGGTGCCACTTCCTGCACCTCGTCTCTTTTCTCCTGGGTTTGACAACCGCCCCGGGAAGAGGGCACTGTTGACTCTTGGTAAAGGAGGAAGCTGGGATCTCTAAGGTTGAAGCAAGCCGACAGAGTTTGTTGCAGCTGATAGACTTCCCTCCAAGGCCCAGGCGTGGCCCTCACCCTCAAGACCTCGACAGTCTTAATGGAGCTTCTGTCCTGCTCAGTCCTGACAGTAGCTCTGTATGAGCTGGGAGCTGTCAGTCCTACTGTTGAGCTGAAGACGGCAGCTTTGTTTGACCTGGTGTGGTGTTCTGCTGGGCTGTCATAATAAACACCACAGACTGGGTGCCTTAAATAACAGAGGTTTATTCTCATAGTTCTGGGGGCTGGAAGTCCAAAAGCGAGGTGTTGGCCAAGGAGTTTTCATCCTGAGCTCTCTTTTGGCTTATGGGTAGCTGCCATCTAGGTAACTGGCTGTGTGCTTCCATGGCCTCTTCTTTGTGTTTGCATGGAAGGGAGGGGAGAGAGAGAGAGAGAGAGAGAGCAGACAGACAGACAGAGACAGAGAGAGGAGACAGAGGGAAGATGACAGAGAGAGAGAGACAGTGAGAGAGAGGGAGTGCATTCTTACAGAGGCACTAATCCCATCCTGAGGGCCCCACCCTCATGACCTCATGTAACCCTAATCGCCTCCCAAAGGCTCCATCTCCAGATACTATCATGCTGAGGGTTAGGGCTTCTATATGTGAATTTTGGGAGGATACGATCATTCAGTCCATAACACCTAGGAAGTGTATCTGACTTCAAGTTTGTGGACGAGAGAAAAATGCAGGATGTGCAGGCAGAGGGTGGATCAGTGGTTTCCATTTAGGAGTCACCCCAAACTAGATTCTCATGAGAGAGAATCATGATCTTACCTTTTCTATGCTACAAATCTCAGCCCAGACTTGTCTCTTATTCTCTGTCTGTAGCAAATTGAATTGTGTCCCACAAAAGATTCATCCTCCTCCTAATTCCCAGTGCCTATGAATGTGGCTTTATTTGGAAACAGGGTGTTTACAGATGTAACTAGTTAAGGATAGTCCTGGATTTCGGGTGAGCCCTGAATCCCATGACCAGTGTCTCTGGAACAGGAGAACACAAAGATGCAGAGAGGGTGGCCATGTGAAGACAGAGGCAGAGACGGGAGAGATGCACCTACAAGCCAGTGACCACCGACGGTTGCTGGTCCCCACCAGGAGCCAGGAGGGGGTGTGGAACAGATTCCCTCTCAGAACTTCTGGAAGGAGCCAACACTGGAAACACCTTGATTTTGGACCTCTGGCCCCCAGAACTGAAAGGATAAATGTCTGCTGTTTTTAGCCACCCTTTTTGTGGTTATTTGTTATGACAACCCCAGGGCACTAACACACTGGCCTTGGAGTGAAAAATTTAACTCCAAGCATGTGGCTACGTTTACCAGAATCTCCCAACAAGCTTCCAACCCAGCCCGGGTCTGGGCAGGACAGAAGCTTTGCCTGGAGTCTCATCCCTGGCCCTTCCCAGTCCCTGGTCTAGTTCTGTATATGACATACCCTATACGCTATGGGGGCAGAACATCTTTTTTTTTTTGCAGTACGCGGGCCTCTCACTGCTGTGGCCTCTCCCGTTGCGGAGCACAGGCTCCGGACGCGCAGGCTCAGCGACCATGGATCACGGGCCCAGCCGCTCCACGGCACGTGGGATCTTCCCGGACTGGGGCACGAACCCGTGGCCCCTGCATTGGCAGGCGGACTCTCAACCACTGTGCCACCAGGGAAGCCCAGAACATCTTTTTTAAAATTTATTTTATTGAAGTATAGTTGATTTCTGCTGTACAGCAAATGACTCACTTATACATATGTATATTCTTTTTCATCCTTTTCCATTATGGTTTATCACAGGATATTGAATACAGTTCCCTGTGCTCTACAGTAGGACCTTGTTTATCCATCCTGTATATATACTAGTTTGCATCCATCCCTCCTTCACCTCCTCTCCCCCTTGGCAACCACAAGTCTGTTCTCTATGTCTGTGAGTCTGTTTCTGTTTTGTAAATAGTTCACTTGTGTCATGTTTTAGATTCCACATATAAGTGATATCATATGGTATTTGTCTTTCTCTTTCTGGCCTACTTCATTTAGTGTGATAATCTGTAGGTCCATGCATGTTGCTGCAAATGACATTATTTCATTCTTTTTATGACTGAGCAATGTTCCATTGTATGTATGTACCACATCTTTATCCATTCATCTGTCGATGAACATTAGGTTGTTTCCATGTCCTGGCTATTGTGAATAGTGCTGCTGTGAACATTGGGGTGCATGTATCTTTTTGAATTATAGTTTTGTTCGGATATATGCCTAGGAGTGGGATCGCTGGATCACATGGCAACTCTTATTAGTTCTTTGAGGAACCTTCATACTGTTTTCCATAGTGGCTGCACCATTTTACATTCTGGGGACAGAACATCCTGGTGTTAGTAAGTAACTATTTTAAAGTCACAACACTTTGGAAAGCTATGCTAAGGGGAAAACAGTCTTCAAATGAAAGGTGGATTGCCCAATATGTTGAATGAATGGTTTGGGGATAGACCTTTCGTTGTGTGTACTTATTAAGCAGGGGCAATAGTGCATAAAAGTCCTTGCTGTCCAGGTGCTCCCTGTCACCAGGGGTGACAGATGAGAACACGGAAGTCTACCTGTGCAGTGGGTGAGTGATAAGCACAGGCGGGCTACTGTAGACCACTCCCAGGGAAGGGGGCCCCAGCACTGCCCCAAGGGCTCACACTCAGAGACCCGGTGGACATGTAGGGAGGTGGGGAAGAGGAAGGATTCCAAGCAGAGAGGTCAGTGGAGAAGGGAGGTCAGCAGGGAGAGGTGTGGGTCAGGCCGGGGGGTTAGCAGGAGGCCAGGAATGTTGCAGGGGAGGAGCTGGTGTGACCGTCAGCATGCCAGCTACCTCGCTGGACACCCACGGGGTGACCCTGGTTGTCAGAGACCCTTCCATGCCTCACATAGTCCAGAGGATTTGGATAGGACCCTGAGAGTCTATCTTCCCACCCAAAGCCTCTGTGGAATCTGCAAAGGTCTGCAGCAAATTCCTTGCAACTCTTTGCTTTTTCTGGAAAATGCCATCTTCTAGAAGAGGTGTTTGCTGAGCCTTCCCCACTGAGGGTGACAGGAAGCACAGGGCTGGCTGTCTCTGGCTGGTTTGCTGAGCCCAGGGTTCACGCTGGTCCAGGCTGGGCCGTGGATAAAGACCTCGTCCTCCATGTAAAACTCCTTCTGGGCTTCTGTTTCAGGTGCGTTCTTCACAAAGGTGGTGGATTTGGGGGTTGCGTCTCTGAAGTTTGAGATCTGGGACACGGCTGGCCAGGAAAAGTACCACAGCGTCTGCCACCTCTACTTCAGGGGTGCCAATGCTGCGCTTTTGGTGTATGATGTCACCAGGAAGGTGAGGCTCACCTGGGTGTGTCCCCGCCCTCCCAGGCACATGGACGCAACCTTCTGGCGGCATTACGTGACTGACCTATGCTGGTGCTTTATGTTAAAATCGTGAGCACCAGTGGAGAATCCTTCAGTGAAAGTCAGTCACCTCCTCCGGGAAGCCCTCCCTGACAATCCCTTTGCCTGCTGCACAGTTAGGTTTGTGCCCCTCTGTGGTCCTCTTGGAGTACCCAGAACAGTGCACCCCCATCCATCACTCACGATTCCTTGGGTGCCCACTGAGCTGCTGAGGGGGGTGTTATGAAAACAGGATACAGCCCCTGGCTGCATATCCACTACAGAATATCATCGGGCCAAACAGAAGGGAGCAGATGCTTAATGTACCAGCAGGGAAGGGTGGGGTTCTATGGGAGTTGCCAGGAGGGGCACCATACTTCCTGCAGGAAGGCTCTAGCTGAGACGTTGGGAGAAACAGGATTAGCCCTGTTGGGCAGGGCCGGGCAGGGAGGTGGTGGTGGGCGTGTGAGTGGCGAGGGGGAAGGGAGTTCCGGTCAGAGGGCAGCGCTGGTGGAATTAAGGAGGTCGAGTGCCGTGCGTGGAGCCCCTGCAGTGCTGAGAGCAGGCCTACTGGGTCAGTATGGCTGCAGGGGAGAGGG
This sequence comes from Leucopleurus acutus, assembly GCF_964270905.1. Taxonomy (NCBI): domain Eukaryota; kingdom Metazoa; phylum Chordata; class Mammalia; order Artiodactyla; family Delphinidae; genus Leucopleurus; species Leucopleurus acutus. Next base: position 115,691,250 of record NC_139149.1, on the reverse strand, counting down.
GCTGCGTGGGACTCAGGACAGAGGCCCCGTTCCCGGGTCTGTGGGGCACTGCAGTTAGGATCAGGGTTTGGTGTGACAGCCACTTCCCCACAAAGTGGTTCTTGAGGGTATCGTGGAGCAGAGGCCTTTAGAGCTCCAGGTCTGACTCGGAACCTCCTGCAGCCCCCAGCCTCCTGCTGGCTGGGTGAGGACAGAGCTGCCTTCGGCCCAGACCACCCGAGGCCAGAGAAAGACCAGCTAGCCCTGCTCAAGGGGCAGAACAGCCCTTGGGGCCCGATATAAGGCCAGTTGGATCATGTGCCATTTTATGTTAAAATCGTGACAACCAGTAGATTCCTTCAGTGAAAGTTGGTCACCTCCTCCAGGAAGCCCTCCCTGACAGCCCCTCTTCCTGCTGCACAGTTGGGTTTGCGCCCCTCTGTGGTCCTCCTGGAGTACCCAGAACAGAGCACCCCCATCCATCCCTCACGGTTCCTTGGGTGGGTCACTTGGATCCTGTGTTTTATGCAGGGTAGCTACTGACACTTGCCTTGTCCTTCCTGGGATGGCTGAGGAAGACCACCGGGTTTGCCTGACAGTCCTGTTTTCCTTTTTCAGGCTTCCTTCTGCAAGGCGCGGCAGTGGCTGAAGGACCTGGAGGAGGAGTTCCACCCGGGAGAAGTCGTGGTGATGCTGGTTGGCAACAAGATGGACCTCAACCAGGAGCGGGAGGTGACCTTTGAGGTGGGCCTGGAGATGGTCATTATGTCCCCGGTGCGGGAGGGGGGAGGGACCCCAAACACACACGCCCACCTACCGACACACTCATACACACCCCCCCACCCCCACACGCGCACACACACACATACCACTTTAGCTTCCCTCCTGGGCAAAGGTTTCTGGTCTCTCCTGGGAAGGTCAGACCCAGAGGTGTCTGCTCCTGGCTGCGGGGAGAGCTGCGAGCATGACCGCAGCCTCCCGAGGGCTGGCAGGGGCGGGCGCAGTGCAGGGAACGGTTTCCATGAGGAAACCCCGACCCTTCCCACCCTCGCTCCTTCTTTGAGTAATGGCGGGTTTCAGATCTTTCTCTTTGTGTTCAATAAACTGTTCAAGAAGGGGCAAATCCAAAGTTTTTGCTAGGAAATGAGCAAGGGCGAGAGAACCCGAAAGCTGCAGCTCTTCTGTAAAACGACCAACAGCAGAATAAATGCTCTAGGTGGTTGCTTGTAAAGCGGGGAGAACCTGAAGCAGGGAGCAAGGGGTTCGCGCGCGTGTGTACAGGACGCGCGTGTGTGTACAGGACGTGTTTGTGTGTACAGGATGCGTGTGTGTGTATAGGACGCATGTGTGTGTACAGGACATGCGTGTGTGTACAGGACGCGCGTGCGTGTACAGGATGCGCGCGTGTGTACAGGACGCGCGCGTGTGTACAGGACGCGCGCGTGTGTACAGGACGCGCGTGCGTGTACAGGACGCGTGCGTGTACAGGACGCACGCGCGTGTACAGGACGTGTGTGTACAGGACGCGTGTGTGTGTACAGGACGTGTGTGTGTACAGGACGCGTGTGTGTACAGGATGCATGTGTGTGTACAGGACATGTGTGTGTATACAGGATGTATGTGCGTGTACAGGACACGTGTGTGTGTATAGGACGCGTGTGTGTACAGGACATGTGTGTGTGTACAGGACGTATGTGTGTGTGTACAGGACGCGTGTGTGTACAGGACGCGTGTGTACAGTGGTGTCTGTGTGTGTGTATGTGGGGGTGTGGGAGGAGGGGCAGATGAGGGGCGAGCGGGACGGGGAGGGTGCTGGGCTACAGCGCAGGGCAGGAAGGGGAGGAGTCTGGGGGCAGGGGGCGGCCGGGGGAGGCCGTGCTGGGTAGGCGCTGGGGCTCAGAGGCAGAGATCCCAGCGCCGGTGTTGGGACTGGGGGCTTTATTCCGGGGCAGCCTTGAGTCCCTGGGGTGGGGGCCTGATGGGTGATTTAGGAAGAGCGTGTGGGGCCCAGGTCAGGCCGAGTTGGGAGACGGGGCCTGGGTGGGGAGACCCACTGGAGGCCGGGGGCCCAGCTCAGGGGTGGGAGGGGCCTCCTCTCCGCTCTCCCAGGACCCCTGTCCGCGGGAGGGGGACCCCGTGGCTTAGACTGCACGGAAGCGGCCACCCTGGGGCCTGGGCTGTAGACCCTGGGCCCCCAGACCCCACCCTGGCTTCTTGTTCCCTCTGAGCTCCCACTGAGCTGGGCCTTGGGGGCGGGGGGCAGACCCCGGAGCCGCAGGTGCCTGGCTGGGCAGAGGCCAAGCTGACCTGTGGCCAGTGCAGCTTTCACATTGACTTGGGGGCTTTTCATCTTAAAATAATTTCAGAATTACAAAAATTGTTGCAAAAATAGTACAAAAAGTCCCTGTCGGCCCTTCTCCCGGCTTTCCCAAATGTTAACATCTTACGTAAGCTCGGAACAACGAGCAACTCAGGAAACGAACGTTCAAACTGCTTTACAGCTCTCGCTCAGATTTTGTCATTTCCCCACTAACGCCCTTCTCTTGGTCGCGGGAAATCTGCTCCTAGATTTGGCCGTTGAGAGCGCTCCCCTCCGCTGGCCCTGTCACCTGCCCTGTTATTCCTTGAGCGCTTCCTTCCTTTCTGGCTCACCAAGTTGTTCCAGGTTCACCTTTGTCCTTTCTCGGCCCCAGCCCTGGAATCAATCATTTCCCCAAAGGGCCCTGGTTCCTAGTGCCGGGGACTGAGTTTAGGAGTCAAGATCTGTGCACTGGATGTGCTCATTCCACGGGGGGTGAGGTAACCGTGGCTCCCATCCTGGGGAGCCTCCAGGACAAACTGGCAGACGGAGGGCTGGGGACCTGTAATTTAGGGGCCAGAGGCTCATTGGACCCGAGGACAAACCCCTAAAATGACCCCATCTGGAACCCCCAAGCTAGTTGGGCAAAGGGGGGTATTTGAGTTTCATTCATGTGACCCAGATATGAGCTACCTGAAGTCACTGAGTCTTCAGCTGTACCAGGTCACCTTGTCCTTTAAAATACAAGTAATAATGTCCCCATCCCTCTGTGTCTGGGAAAGGGCTGAGAAGCTCATTGAGGGGTGGTGAAGAGCAAAGCTCTGTGGGCCAGGCTGGGGGTGGGGGGAGTGGACACCGCTGGGCGCCATGCTGTGGGCACGGCCGGCCCAGCCCCCAGGGGCCGGCTCAGCGTCAGGCACTGAGCACTGCGCCTCCTGGGAGGGTCCGGAGGTGAGGGGCCTGCACGGGGAGGCCCCCAGCTCCTCCTTCACCCCGGCCTTCCCATGAACGCTTCTCCGCTTCTCGGCCACACGAGCAGCCCTGGTGTTTCCCAGACGCCCTTGCTCTGTACACCCTTCACTCCACGTAGGTCGGACCCCTGTGGGACGGTGGTGGGGGACCCAGAGAAGGGCCGGGCTCCCACCAGGCTGTCCCCACTCCCCTTCCATGTTTCCTCTGTTCTCACTTGGTTTCAGAGCCCACCGGTGCCAGAGAGCCGTGGTAGGGGCAGGAACCTCGCCAAGGAAAGCATCCTTGGACCCCGCTGCGGGTGCCGGGCTCCCCTGCCAGCGAACACCCTCCCTGCCCTGCTCCCTCGTCTGGGCCCCCTTCTCTGGGAGCCCCAGAAACAGAACTTGAGGAATGACGTTCACTGCTGGTGCAATTGTTTCTCGGTGTTTCTTGGGTCTTCCTGTTAGAAGGCGTCTAAGTGTTCTTGGGAAACTTCTGATGATTAATGTGGGCTTTCCGTGGCCATTTCCGTCAGGAAGGGAGGGAGTTTGCAGAGAGCAAGGGGTTGCTGTTCATGGAAACCTCGGCCAAACTGAACCACCAGGTGACTGAAGTCTTCAGTGCTGTCGGTGAGTGACCAGCCTCCGACCCCAGAGCAGGGGGTGGGGGGACCATCACTGGGTCTTCAACAGGTCTTCTTCTCTGGCAACCTGGGACCCAGCAGAACGTCCCCAGGGCCTGGAAAGTGGGCAGGAGTCAAGGGCCCGTGTTTCCTGCTTCCTGGAAAACATCAGGGAGGGTGGGACCCTGGGGGATGCCACGTGTGCAAGGCGAGTGCTGGGCTGGGTTGGGGGATTTTCCCCCCAACCAGGCCATGTCCTTCTCCTGTTGTCCCCAGCCCGAGAGCTTTTGCAGAGACAAGAGAAGAAGGAGGGCCAGAGGCAGCAGGGAGATGCACGGCTGGCTCTGAATGAGACGCCCCCGGAGCGGGGCAGATGCTGCGCCCGCTAGAAGGGGCCACTCCAGGAAAGGCCATGGGGAGGATGCGCCCAGCCCACAACCCACTGGTCCTCAGGGTGAGCCACCGCCAGCTCCACGTCACTTGTGGTACTTATCCTGATTCACTGTTGATGCTGGCTTGCTCCTGAGTCCTAGAGGCTCTGCAAGAGGGCATCCCTTAGAATAACCACCTCCCAAGCTGGTGGGAATCATTCAGGAGAGGGCCCCATGTCCAAGGCTCCCAGAAGGCGTCAGCTCCACCTCTCAGACACCAGATACCGACTGAATCCCTGATGTCCTGGGGGGTGGGCACGCATGGCCCTGCCCTTAGCTGCCTGGCCACCAGACACTGGAGAATGAAATGGTCAGAGGGGAAATAAAGATCGGAAAATCACCCAGCATGCACTTGGTGTTGGGCAGGGGGCTGCCCGGGGGCTTGGGGCCCCCCTGCTCCTGGGAGGTGGGACAGCGGGCCCAGCTGCAGGGGGCAGTGCCAGGGAGAGATGGCGTGACCATCATGGGGCTGGGCCCGTCGTCACTGGATCTCTGTGAGGTTCCCCCGAAGGACGGTGCCTGACAGAGGTCAGCTGGGGATGGGGGTGGGGGAGTCAGGCCCCCTACTCTCTGCTCCTCTCTGTGAATGCGAAGTGGTGCTTGTGCAAAGCACACCAGGACTCAGACTTCAAGCCGAGGTGCAAATTGTATCGCGTACGAGTTTTTCTCCGAAAAGTAAACCGATTTCTATCATGTCCTTTTTGTTTTTCCAAATGTTTTTTTATTGTGGTGAAAGTCACATAATATAAAACATACTATTTTAACCACATTTAACTGTACAGTTCGGGGGCACTAAGTACATTCACATTGTTGTGCAATTCTCACCATCATCCGTCTCCTGAAGTTTTCACTTTCTTAAACGGCAACTGTCCCCATTACACCCTGAGTCCCCATTCCCCCTCCCCCCTCCCCTCCCCCGACCCTGGAATTTATCAATGGACTTTCTGACTCTATGAATTTGGCCATTCTGTGTACCTCGTGTAAGTGGAATCAAACAGTATTTGTCTGCACCTACTGTCTATTGGAATGCATTTTTAGGGTTAACTTTATATCACATGGTCTTCAGTGAGTTTGTAAGCTGGGGGTCTGTTCCTGCACATCCTCTAGGAGGGCTCATGGTGAGTAAATACTGAGGGGCCCCAGGCGCGGGCTGTGGCTGAGGTGGGCACAGGACATCTTTCTGGTGGTGACACATCATGAGCTCACCTCGTTCCTGCCTTTAGAGAGGCCCGATGGCTCTTCTGTATGAAATTTTAAATAAGACGACATTGTCATCCCCCTGAAAAAGGTGGCTTCACTATATCAACTGTAACTTCTATATCAACAGAAACGTAAAGCATCCTTCCCCATTGACGCTGAGCTCCTGGACGTCCCAAAAGCACTCACGCGGTCTTTTTCCTAGACAATTTCCAGGTGAAACCTGACAACTTGGTGCTGTGTGCCCTGCAGTTTCTGACTGCAGTGAATTTTTGTATGCGACTGTTCCCTTGTAGGTGAAGTACGTGAGGTGTGAGCCCCTCTGTGTAAGGCTGAGTCCTCATGCTGTCTGTTCCCCCACGCTGGGGTAGCAGGGCTGGGATCCCTTCTGCACAGCGCTGGACCCACTTCAGAGGTGGCGGGAGGCTGAGGTGGCCCCTGGCCGCTAGATGGCGCGCCAGCATCGCTGAAGGCAAACCCCACCGCCCCTGGTCTTTGCGTCCTGAATGCTGCTTTGCTGACAGTAAGGCTTTCAGAGGAGTATCTGACCCGTCCATGATGAAATAGGGAGTGGGGAAATAATATTTGTAGGATGCCCACATTTCTGATTTTTTTTCTCCCGTCTTGCCAGGCTAGTAACACTGTGCTAGAAGTTATTATTAAAACATATTCTTTGACTCATTGCCACTTGGCATCCGTTCACGCTTCCCTCCCTTCCCCCAAGATGGGATGGGGTGCGTTGTGATCCTGGAGCTGGGTTCCCCATTGCCGGTTGTGATAGCCCCCTTTCCTCCCCTTCTCCCCCACGAGGAAGGTGGGGCTCAGCCCTGCAATGGAATCACCTAGGAGCCTTTGCAGGCAGCATCCCTGTGCCCACCAGAAGCTCTGGTTAAATCCGTCTGCAGTGCGGCTTGAGCCCTGGGAGTTTTGAGCCCTCCTGGTGACCTAATATTCAGATAGGGGGAGCTCTGCCATGAGGGCAGGGGTTCTGTCTGTCCTTCCTCTCGTGGGGCTCCCGGTGCCTGGTACGACGTCTGGTACATGCCAGGCACTCAACAAATATGTGTCCAAGAGAGGACAGGAGCCGATATTCCCAGTGATGTAAAGAAAAGGCATGTTCTTGTACAAACAGCCTCCACCCCAGCCACCGCAGACGTTTATGGAAGCCTCTCTCTGCGTCAATGCTTCTCCCACCTGATCTCAGCCTGTCCTGGACCGTGAGGTGGTGGTAGGGGGCGTGGGCGTAGAGCCTGGGAAGCGATGAGCCCGCGGGGTTGCAGGTGCTCAGGGGAGTCTGGTGGGTGACCTCGCCGTCCTGCCCGCATCCGGGGAAGCCGCCCCAGCCCTTCTCATGAGCCGGGCTGCGTGTGCGCGTGCGTGCTCGTGATGGAGGCAGGAAGCGCAGAGAGGACGAGAAGCAGCGTGTGGGCGCAGCCCTGCTGTCCTGCCTGTAGCCGTGACCCTTCCCATCCCCCTCTGCTTCTAACGCCTCCTCCAACTTCCCTGGAAGAGCCCCCTGTGCCCAGAGGGCTGACTCAGGAATCCATTCTTTTTCTTTTTTTTTGGTACCTTCTTTTTTTTTTTCCCTGCGGTACGCGGGCCTCTCACTGTTGTGGCCTCTCCCGTTGCGGAGCACAGGCTCCGGATAAGCAGGCTCAGCGGCCACGGCTCACGGGCCCAGCCGCTCCGTGGCATGTGGGATCTTCCCGGACCGGGGCACGAACCCGTGTCCCCTGCATCGGCAGGCGGACTCTCAACCACTGCGCCACCCGGGAAGCCCCGTTGGTACTGTCTTTAAAAAATTAATTAATTATTTTTGTCTGCGTTGGGTCTTCGTTGCTGCGCGCGGGCTTTCTCTAGTTGCGGCGAGCGGGGGCTTATTACGGTGGCTTCTCGTTGCGGAGCACAGGTTCTGGGCGCGTGGGCTTCAGTAGTTGCGGCACGCGGGCTCAGTAGTTGGGGCGCATGGGCTTAGTTGCTCCGCGGCATGTGGGATCTTCCTGGATCAGGGCTCGAACCCGTGTCCCCTGCATCGGCAGGCGGATTCTTAACCGCTGTGCCACCAGGGAAGCCCCAGTCTTTTTCTTTTAAAATGTATTCCCTTTTTGAAGGTCTCACTGGCCAAACTTAGGACAATTTGAGCATCAAGAATGATTTGTAAGTTGCTGAACAAAAAAGAAAAAAAAAAGGGAGGAAAGGAGAAAAAAGGAGAAATATCTCCTTTAGAAGAATCCCGCTCATACACGTGGAAGGAATTAGAGAATCACCATTGTACAACCCATGATGTAACAGTTGATCCCAGCGAAGGTATTCCATAAGGTTTACATCACTGGCTGTGAGCCCTTTGGGAAACAGGCTAGTGCCGTGGGTCCCCAGGACCTCTGTGGATCGCATAGTGAGCAGACGGGGAACCTGAGAGATTTTTACAGTTGAGAGATCCTCTCCGTAAAGGGCCAGACTTGGCACCGGTCAGAGCGGGGCCCAGAGCCCACCATCAGGTATGATGCTGTAGGACAGACACAGAACATTCATGCCCTCAGTGGTAACCGAGTCCAGTTCTGCCCCTAGACCCACTGCTCAGATTACAGGAAATACAGTGGGGGGGGGGCGGGGGGGACAGGAGAACAGGCTAACAGCACTTGGGGGAGCAGTCGACAGGTCACACGTGTGGATCCGTTCTACAAGATAACACATCCGGGCCTTTGGGAAAGTCAATGTCGTGACAAAATGAGATGATCCGGGAGTGCCGAGAAATAACTAAGGGTGACCTTGAAATTAGATTGGAGCCTGGCTTCCAAAAAAAAAAAGAAAAGACAAGTAAGATTTTGTTGCCTTATTTGGGGATTTTTGAGTATGGACTAAAAACTCGATGACATTAGGGAATTATTACAAAATGTTTTAGGCATGGTGATAATTTTGTGGTTATGTAGGAGATTGTCCTTAGTTTGAGGAGAAAGATGCTGAGATTTCTAGGGGAAATAGGATGTCTACAGCTTACTTCCAAGCGGTAGAGAGAGGGGAGGGGAGGTGGCAGGGAGAGAAAGTAAATACAGTGATAATTGCAGAATTTAATGCAAGGTATTAGATGTCATAATATTTTTGTGATTTCTTGTAAGTTTGCAAACTTTCATAATAAGAATTTGTAGAAAACATAACATCCTCCATCTCTCTACTCCTCTGGGCTCAGAAGATGTATTTGTTTCCTGGGGCTGCCCTGACAGGGTATCATACGCTGGGTGGCTGGAATCCGGAGCCCTTCATCACGCTGATGTTGCCATGTCTGCGTCCTGTGGGGCTGTGAACTCTTCTGTTTAAAGTGTACGATTGAGTGGCGTTTAGCACCCTCACCACCTCGGGCCAGTTCCCAGACACTTTCATCCCCACAAGGAAAGCCTGTGGCCATGGAGCAGACCCCAGCCCCTGGCAACCACCAAGCTACTCTGTCTCTGTGGATTTTCCTCTTCTGCACCTTTCATATTAATGGAATCGTCCACTGTGGGACCTTTTGTGTCTGGCTTCTTTCACTATGCGTCATGCTTTCAAGATTCATCCATGTGGTAGCATTTGGAAGAACTCCTTCCTTTTCATGGTTGAATAAAAATCCATTGTGTGGATGGACCACGTTCTGTTATCCGTTCGTCTATCGACGGGTATTGCGTTGTTTCTACCTTTTTGGCTGTTGTGAATTGTGCTGCTATGAACATTCCTGTACAAGTATTTATTTGAACACCGGTCCTCAGCTCTCTGGGGTATGTACCCACGAGTGGGAGGGGCTGTGTGCTAACTCCAGGTTTAACTTTTGAAGAACCGCCAAACTGCTTTCCTGGGCTCTCCACGCTGCCTGCCCTGGCCCAGCACCTGCCTGCCCCGGAAGCAGACCCGGCCGCTCTCCTGTTCCCCCGTGCGCATCCACCCCGGGGAGGTGCCGACGCTGCGGGAGCTCTCCCCTGGGAGGGGACTGGCCTCTGGCCTCCCTGTGGCTGGGAAGGGGGGCAGCCCTGGTGCAGCTCCATTTGGGTGGTCTGGGCCAGCTCAGCCTCCTCCAGCTGGCCAGGGAGTGTGACCCGCCTTCCTTGATTTGGAGCAGGGATGGCTGGTGTCTGGGGTCCTGCGGGCTTGCTCTGCATCCTGAGCCTCCTGAGTGTGGATGGACAGAAGGAGTCCCGTGGTCCGGGCAGGCTCCTGGGACCCTGCGGGCAGAGGCCTGACGGGCCCTGAGCTCTGGGCTCAGAAGCAACTGGTTAAACCTGCCCTGCCCCCCACCCCAGTGCTGGACTAGGGGGTGCGCCTTGGAGAAGGGGGTTCACGCTCACAGAGCACCCACACTTGCTGGCTGCACCAACCTGAGCTCAGGGGTGAGGGGGGTGGTCATTAGCCCCAGGTTCAGGGAACCGGGGCTCCGAGAAGTTAGCGGCTGTGTGTTCCTCGATGCCAAAGCGAGTTCCCTTTGAGACAGGACACAGGGACGTCCCCGTGCGATTTGAAAGGGACGCAAGCTGGGGTTGAAATACGTGAACCTAAGAGTACTGGAAACAAGCCACCCGTGCTTCTTTTTCTCCCCCGAGTACCAACAGGGAGGCGAGAAGACCTGGGGCAGAGAGAGGGCAGGGCAGGCCGGGGGGCGGGGCTGCCCCCCACTGGGGCCTCCTGCGTGGTGGCCTCCTGCAGTGCACAGCCTGAGCAGCCATTCCGGGCGGCTGGGGGAGGGTGGTAGGAGCTGCAGCGACCAAGGACATCCCAGCCTCCCTACTCCATGCTGGGCGCCCTTGGACAAGTCCTAGAGCCTCTGGGCTCTAAGGGTCCTCTAGGCTAACGTCCCACGAGGGAAAGCACCTCCCACTTTGTCCCCACACAGACACTTGCAAACAAGGCCAGCTGCTTTTATTGGGACTGAAGGGGACGTAGCCTGTGGAGGAGGGGGCGGGGGTCTGGAGACAGGCCCCTGGGGCTATTCCTGGAGGAGCTGAGCTGTCAGCCCCCCTGGGAGGGCTCAGCGCCTCCTGCCAGGGGGAAGCAGGCCGGCGGGCGCTGGAGGCCAGGCTTTGGTCCATCCCCCAGGGCTGCTCTCCTCCGGCCAAAGCGGCCCACAGGCCGGATTCCACGGCCCGTGTACCAGGCAGGATTGATGTCGGGGGCTGGAAAGAGAGAGAACAGTGTGTGAATGCACGTGCCCCGGTGTGTGCAACCGCGGTGGCAGGGCCCAGTGCACGCAGCTCACTGCTGCCCAGTCGCCAGGCCATGCTGGGACCTGCCCGTGCAGGAGGGGTGCCCAGAGGGCCTGGCCAGGCCGTTTCTGGGGGGTGCGGTGGCTTTGGGAAATGGGAATTCAAGCTCACACCAGGACGAAGTCCCCCTTCCCTTCCTGTCCCCACAAGCCCGTTCTCATGGGCAAAGTGGCCTCAGCCCCAGGCTGCCCTGGTGGTGAGGAGTGAAGCCCTCCCCCGAACGTCGGGCAGGGCCCTTGGGAGCAGGTGTCAGGGACGCTGTGGGGAGAGGTCTGGTGGGCAGGAGGCCGAGCCCCCAGCCCTGGGGCACTTAGCGAGGATGGTGCCCCAGCTCAGGAGGCGGCCGGGCCCCCACCGTGACCCCGGGGCGGAGGGGTGGGAGGGCAGGCCAGGGGTCTGGGCACTCACTGCGGAGCTCCATGGAGTGCTGGTGGGCCAGGCCCAGCAGCAGCAGGCACAGGAGCCAGGCCCCCAGTGCGTTCATCCCTCTGGCTCCTTGAGAGGCCCGCTGGAGCTGGGGTCCCACACGGGAGGGCGCAGCCTGGGGCAGGGGTAAAGGTGAGAGCGCATGAGGGCGCGTGCGCACAGAGCTGGGACCTTCAGATAACGTGAGCGCTGTGCATGTCAGAGTGGACGTGCCCATGTGCGTGAGCGTGTGTATGTGTGCATGCACGCGTGCATGGGTGTGCACCTGTGTACGACAGGGTGTGCGTGTGTTTTCACGCCCCTGTGTACGTGAGGGGGTGTGCATGGGGTTACACGCGTGTGCAGGCAGCTGTGCTCTGCTGCGCGTTTCTCTGCTCTGCTGGGATGGCAGTGAGCACAGAGGTAGCAGGCGACCTGGCTCTCTGCACAGTCCCTTGCTCCCCTGGGGACCCCAGCCTCTCCTCCGTACAGTGAGCACTAAATGAGGTGACCACGTGTGTGGTGGCCTCTGCCGTGCTCAGTCCTGTTTGCAAGGACCCTCTGTCCTCAGAAGGAAGCCGGGGGGAATGTGAGCTGTGGATGTAGAGAGCGGGGCTCTCTTGGAACTGCCCCCATCTGTCTGCCTGTCTGCGTCAGGGAGACAGGAGTGCGGGAGGGCTCCGCACCACTGTGGGTGTGCACACCTGGCCTCAGCAGGGAGGGCAGAGGTGAGCGCATTGCGGGGGAGCTGCCCGGAGGAGCCAGGGTTGCTGCAGAGGTGGACGGGGTGCGGCCCAACCTCAGACGTGCCCAGGGAGGGGAGCCGGGGGGCTGCTGAGCCTGGACCACGCTCAGGGGCCGGGACCCTGGTGCAGGGTTCTTTCCCTCCCTCGGCCCGCTTCCATCCTGCCCTGTGCCGCCCGCCAGGCACTGCAGAAGTGTCATCATCTTCCATCCTTCCCAAGAGCACTTACCCTCCCCACGACCCCAGATCCCAGCTGCTGAGTCTCCAAGATCAACGTGCAGCAGGTGGGACCTGTCCTCGTGCAGCAGGACACCCCCAGTACCGGTGCTGGGGGAGAGGGTGCGGAGGGCAACAGAGAAAACTCACTTCTCACCCTGCCGGGGCCGAGGCCCTGAACAGCGTCCATCCCGCAGACCTGGCAACTCCTTCCGCAGGTGCCCCCAGCTCATAGGGCTGGCTCCTCCCACCCCACCCGCCCTTGGTACTTCAGGAACCCGCAGAAGATGCCAGAGAGGCTCCCTGTTTCAGGGAGGACCCCTCTGCCGACCTTGGCTTTCCAGCCCCCGGAAGCTGCTCTCCACCCAAGAGATTTAAGATGCCCACCCCTTTCCTTTCCAGAGACGTGTTGGGGTGTCTCACACTCAATGGCAGGGGGACTCCGACTTAGAGGAAATGGAGGTACCATCATCAAAGCAGAGTAATAAAGGGCGCCCCCTGGCGGTCCAGTGGTTGGACTCGGCACTTTCACTGCTGGGGCCCAGGTTCAATCCCTGATCGGGGAACTAAGATCCCCGCAGCCAAAAAAAAAAAAAAAAGCAGAGTAATAAAGAGATGCACCCAGAGACACTGGGGTGTTTGCTCCTCCCCCTGGGCTGGGACCCTCGCTGGGTGGAGGGCATCTTAGGAGAACCCTGACAGCACCTGATACCAGAGGAAGGACCTGCCTCCTGAGAGTTGGAGGTTGGCTGTCGCCTGGCCGGCGGGATTCCTGGTCTGCATTCCCAGCAGAGTTGCCTGGACGGCTTCACCTTTTGTCTCCACCACGGACAGCCTTGTGCACCGGGGCCCCGGCAGGCCGGCGTGGCCCTCAGATGCACAAGCGACGTGGTGGCTGCCCCTTCCGTCCCCGCCAGCGCTGGTCCTGGCTGCCAGGACTGACCCCTGCCCGGATGCGGAGGGAAGGTTGACAGAGGAGGGTGGAGTGTCAGGGACCCCCACCCTCTCCAGCACCCTGGGAGCTACTCACCGAGGCTCCCACGAGGCTGGCAAGTGCTGTGACCAGGAACAGTGACCCAGGTAGCGGCCAGCTCCCCCCTTTTATAGTCCCAGGAGGAAGCAGTCGACCCGACACCCACCCGTCCCTCCCCGCCCGCCTCCCTCATTGGGCGGCATCAGGAGAGAGTTGGTTTCTTTTCTTTTCTTTCTTCTATTTTTTTTTTTTTAACTCTCATCAGCGATGTGATGTGTCCCTTCCTGGGTTATATAATTTCATTTGGGCTGAGTGGTTTTAAAACACATTAGCCTTCCTCCTTCATGCTTTAGGCAATTGCAGTCAGGTGCCACCAGCCTGGGTGCTCGCAGCTGCGTGACGGCTGACACAGAGGGGACCCTGCGGCTGTCTCCCTCCTCCTTTAAGTCCCAGTTTCCAATGCAAAGGTGAAGGGACAAGCCACCCGAGGCCATCACCACTGAATGATATCCTCGTGATCCTTCCCAGGCACCTTTTCATAGCTGCATTCATTACATGCAAGCCACTTTCGTCCTGTTCCGATCATTGAAAAATGATTTTTTCTAGGCTTTTCCAGAATTGTCATAATTACTGTTTAAAATAAACAAGTTTATTATTATTCTAAAACAAATACATGTATTTCCATTGTAAAATAAATAATAAACAAGTTTATTTTTATTATAAAAGCTATTTATATACATGTGGAAAGAATTTAGCGCATACAGAAAGCTAGAAAAAAACCATCCGTCATATCAGGGAAGCCAGCCATTTATCACATGTGACATGTTTCCTTCTCGTGGGCTTTTCACATACTTTCTGGGTAGATTCATCGGACTCTTTTCATTTAACAACCATGTCCTCAAGTTGTTAAAAAAGCTGTATACTTATGCTATTTGAAATAACTGAACATTGTTCTCCATTTCACTTGGCCCTCAGAACTGAACTCATTCATATACTGAATAATCATGATTATAGCAAAGGTCATTTAAGCGCCGTTGAGCCTCATCTCAAGGAGCCTGTCTTGGGGAGGACACCTCCCGGGTTGTTCTCCTTGGACGTGTGCAGGGGCCACGCGGCCCTTCCTGGGCCTCCGTCAGACTTCGAGGGAAGTTCCAGAGCAGTACCTGGACCCCAGAGGGCCAGTCACGGGCGCTTCTCCTTCCTGTCATGGCTGCCCGTTCCTGGTGATGGAGGTTATATGGGTGGTGGGTTCCCAGAAAGTCTGGAGTCGGGGGGCACTGGTGAGGGGGAGTGTATAAGGAGTGTGGCGGGTGGCTTCTACCCCGGGCTGCAGGCTGAGGCCACTGGGATGGATTCTGTCAGAATGCCCAGGGGAGCTCAGGGTCCGCGGTGGTCAGAGTGGCTCTTGTGAAGAGCGGTGATGGTGGAGAAGCAGTCACATGAGGTGTGGTCCTGTCTCGAGGTGGGTCCTCTCCCTGCAGATGTGCGCACAGCACCTGGGCCTCGGGGGCAGTGGGCACTGTGAGACCACAGCAGCTGGAGGCAGCTTCCTGGGCACCATCGTGGGAGCCTGCGTGTGTGTGCGTGTGTGAGTGTGTCTGTGAGTATTGTGTGTGCGAGTGTGCATGTCGCGTGTGTGCACGTGTGACTGTGCATGTGCGAGTGTGCAGCACGTAAGTCTGTGCAGGTGTGTCTGTACGTGTGTGCGCGAGTGTGCACACGTGTGCAAGTGTGCACACGTGTGAGCGAGCGCTAGCGTGTGACTGTGAGAGTGCACGCGTGTGCACACGAGTGTGAGTGTGCGTGCGTGTGGTGTGTGTGTATGTGTGCATGAGTGTGTGTGTGTGTGTGTGGAGTAGTGAATCCTCTTTCAGCCAAGCAGCTTCGTCTCAGTGCGGGTTGGTGCTGATAAAAGAAATGTTCACATACTGAGGTCTGGGGGAGTCGTTCTGGCTTATACCTGTGTTAACTTGAATTGTATGTCAACTAGAACATCCTATTTGTGGCCCATCAAACATACATTGTACGTCTGCTCTAATCATTAAAGAAAAGGGCGCACTGACTAGAAGTAAAGAACGTCCACATTAAAAATAAAGATGAAATGCCTCCCTTCCTGGGACGCCGACGCTGGCGTCCTTTGAGGATAAGACTCCCTTCCCAGGGCCAAGGCCATGCTGGCTCGCTGTGTACCTGCTGCTCTGTTTTTTAAAAATACTTTGGAAGAATGTATCCCTGACTTGCTTAATGTTTTTTGTTCTGACGAGGTGCACAGCTGTTCTGAAAACCATGCTCCTGCAGAGCAGTTCCGGGTTATCTGGGAGGCTGGCTTCCGGGCTGCAGCCCTCAGCTTGTCTCAGATAAATCTCTTTCCTATTCCTAGTATAGACTGTCGATTGATTATTTTGGTCGACAGGGTGGCATTGCTCCAGCCCCTGCGCCCACGGCTCTCTGCTCCGCCCTGCTGACAGAGGGGAATGATGTCCCCCGTGGTCTCTGGTGGCAGCCATAAGAGGACCCAGAGTTACTGAGGGGGCACTTTGAGAACTGGAGGTGCCACTCTACTGCTTTCGCCAGGAGCCCCTGAGCCCCCGGGGGCACCTGCAAGACGTTATTTATAACGCCTGGAGCCACAGTCCGCTGCTCCCTGGTCTGTGTCTCTAGCTAGAAAGGATTTATGACAGGTGTGGGTGAACAGGACTCTACACAGGGAGGCCTCAGATCTTTGGGGAG
The DNA here is from genome assembly GCF_964270905.1 of Leucopleurus acutus. Classification (NCBI taxonomy): domain Eukaryota; kingdom Metazoa; phylum Chordata; class Mammalia; order Artiodactyla; family Delphinidae; genus Leucopleurus; species Leucopleurus acutus. The sequence continues at coordinate 115,675,477 of NC_139149.1, read as the reverse complement.
AGATGACAGTCTGGCTCCTGGGACCCCATGTGGGGTGTCTGTGAGGTGTACATGGGTGGATCCAGTGACCCGCTCCCTGCTGGTCCAACGGAGGGCTGCTCAGCAGGCTCGGTCCATCCCTGACTGGCCAGCACCCGGGACACATGTCACCCTGCTCACTCTTGTGTCTAGAACCATGAGCTGTGGCCGCTGCAGGGCTACAGTCAGAATCTGGGCTGGAGAAGCAGGGGCGGGGGTGGAGACTCACCTCCTGAAATGCGCGACGAGCGGCTCATGGTCAAGAGGGACGCTCCGAGAGGTCTCAAGGGCATGGCTGCCCCGAGCCACCCTGGCTCCTGCCCTTTCCTCCGTCCTGAGAGGATGCTCCAGGTGCACCAGGCTGCTGTGAGCAGATGACACTCCTGCACTGGAAGAGCCATGTGGAGGAGACCCCCGTGTCCTCAGCATGGTTAGGAGAACCCCAGTCTTTGGGGTGGAAGTCACAGTTCTGAGGTCTTTGAGCTCACACACTCACATGGTAGATTACTGGGTACCCAGCGAGCACGCAGTAAGTAGCGTGATGGTGGATGGTTTTGTTTTGGCTTTTGGACCTAATGGTGTTTTGTAGGGGGTTGAATAGTGTCCTCCCAAATTCATGTCCACCTGGAAACTCAGATGCGACATTATTTGGAAATAGGGTCGTTGCAGATGTAATTTGTTAAGACGAGATCATTCTGGTGTAAAGCGGGCCCTAAATCCAATTGCTGGGGTCATGATGAGAAGAGGACAGACAAGCAGAGACACACAAGGGAAGAGGCGATGTGGATTCTGAGGCAGAGATGGGAGGGATGCAGCCACAAGACCAGGAACGACGTCAAGGGCTGCCGGAAGCACCTGAAGCTGGGCGAGAAGCTTGGGGCCATTTGCCCTGGCCTCCAGAAGGAACCAAGCCTGCCGGTACCCTGATTTCAGACTTGCTCTCCTGACCTGTGAGACAATAAATTTTTGTTGTTCTCAGCCACCTTGCTTGTCGCCCTTTGTTGTGGCAGCCATGGGAAAATATGCAGTGCTCTATAAAGGTGTCTGAGTGACTGATGACATGTTTCTTTCTGGCCCTTGTTCCTAGAAGAAACCGGAGTCTTTGTGGCTTTGGCCTGTGTGTTTCTTAAACACAGGACTCCTCTGGACCCCTGGAAAGACACTGTCCTATCTGAGGTCTAGCTGCAGAAGAGCCCTGGTGAGTGGAGTATTCAGTTATTGGCAAGGCTGTTTCTGAAAATCCAAATTCTTGAGAAAATGTTAAAGCACTCCTCTATAAATTAGAAAGCTGTTTTTGAAGTCTGAGTCGTGTGGAAAGTGAGGTCCCTGAGGCCTGAGTGGGATGAAGTTATATTGAGAGGTGGGTGGGCAGCAGTGGGGGTCCCTTCCTTCTCCAAGGGGCAGTGGCTCTGGGGACCTGACTCTGCATTTGGGATCTGCAGCAGCGCCTTACTCATGGCTCCCAGCCAACTGGTTTCCAAGCTTCAAATGCGATGATGATGTGAGAAACATTATGTACGTAGGAGCTGTGTATTAATCAGGGTTCTGCAGAGGAACAGAACCAATAAGGGGTGTGCGTGTGTGTGCGCGCGTGTGCGTGTCTTCAAGGAGAAAGAGAAAGGGAGAGAGTGGGATTTTATGGAATAGCCTCATGTGACTTTGGGCCTGGCAAGTCTGAAATCCTCAGGGCAGCCGGCAGCCTGGAGACGAGGGAAGAGTTGACTTTGCCACCGGAGTCCCAACATAGTCTGCAGAATTCCCTCTTCCTTGGGAACCTCGATCTTTTTCCTCTTAAGGGCTTCAGCTGATTAGACAAGGCCCACCCACATTATGGCATGTCTTCTGTTAATCTCGCCTGAAAATCACCTTCACGGCAACATCTTGACTGGTGTTTGACTGAACATCTGGACTCCACGGCCAGGCCAAGATGACGCATAAAATTAACCGTCACAGACTGCTGCGTTCGTGGTGATGGAGCAAAGCACCACTTTCTCCAGTGTGACTATTCCCTTGGGATTCTGAGCCCAGGTGCCACTGAGCTGCGAGCGCGGAAGGACTTGAGGGGTTGGCTCGTTTCTTTACCCAAAAGGCTGCCTCTGGGCAGACTTTGCTGTAGATGTTTTCAGGGGAATCTGGCAGCATAAGATTCCTCAGGCTGGCCCTTTCCCGAGAAGCCACAGCTGTCAGGTACCTTCTGGAATGGACTTCACCTCCTTACCCGTAAATTAACTTGCAGGAGTCTTGGCTAAAAGTTAATATGTGAATGGATGTCCGGAGGAATGAACAAGATTGCTGGTTGAGAGAGGATTCTGACTTTTGCTTTTCTTACCTTATTTTTTTAGCTTATCTATTTTTTCTGTTTTCTTCCCAATAAAGCATAAAGACATCTCATAGGTAATAAAAATCCTCTATAAAAATACCTTTGGAGATACAGGCACTGTGAGTATGTTGAAAGATTTCTTGGCCGCAGCCGGCAAGCTGAACGCAGAACGCCTGGCTGGCAGAGGCCAAGTGCTGAGATTCCTGGCGCTCCTTCAGCGACGGGTTATGAGGCCCCAGCAAAGCAGCTTCTTCCTCACGGTGCTGCTGAGAAGTGAAAGTCCTTGGAACTTTCTGAAATGACGGTTTGGTATAAAATTGTGGAATTGCAGCCCTTTAACTCATGGTTGGCTTGGAGTTGATGAGACCAGGGAGGTGACCTGTGAAATCACACTCCTCCCTAAGGACTTGCAGGAGACTGGGCGTCCTTTGGCGACCTGGGTGCTGGATGCTAGGTTATCTGGGCAGAACGGTTTGTGCTGCCCACTCACAGCCCGCCTTTAACCGTGGAAGGTCTTTGGTAGATTCCTGCATTCAACTCCTCTTAATGCTGTTTCTCTTTTCCGCATTAAGGAGACTGACAGAGAAAAAGACTCTGGAGAAGTATTTTAAATACTGTTTAAATAGTGTCTCTCATGTCCACCCGGGGTCACAGTGAAACCACTGGCTTCTCTTGCTTCCTGGCTGGAAGCAGGGGTATGGCTCTCTGCACACCAGGGCCACTGGTCCCTGACCTGTGTTCCACTCCCAGGAGAGATGTCTCTGGAATGGCCATCTGGGAGAAAAAGGAACTCGGGAGAATTCTCTCCAACAGTGGAATTTATAAAGACTATTGGGAATTAGATGAAAAATCCCCTCTTATTAGATGCCCTGGGAGCCAGAAACACAGCTGCCAGTGTGGCTTCTGTGTCTCCTGGAAATACAGGGGTGCCTGACACCCAGCAAAGCACTTTGGAGTTGAACCTTGTTTTTTTTTTGTGGTGCGCTGGCCTCTCACTGTTGTGGCCTCTCCAGTTGCGGAGCACAGGCTCCGGACGCACAGGCTTAGCGGCCATGGCTCACGGGCCCAGCCGCTCTGCTGCATGTGGGATCCTCCCAGACTGGGGCACGAACCTGCGTCCCCTGCATCGGCAGGCGGACTCTCAACCACTGAGCCACCAGGGAAGCCCCCTTGTTTTTTTTTTTAATTGCAGTATAATTGATTTACAATATTGTGTTAGTTTTAGGGCTACAGTAAAGTGATTCAGATACACACACACACACACACACATATGTATCTTTTCCATTATAGGTTATTACAAAATATTGAATATAGTTCCCTGTGCTATGCAGTAGGTCCTTGTTTATCTATTTTATATGTAGTAGTGTATATCTGTTAATCACATACTCCTAATTCATCCCTTGCCCTCTTTCCCCTTCGGTAACCAGAACTTTGTTTTCTATGTCTTTGAGTCTGTTTCTGTTTTGTAAATAAGTTCATTTGTATCATGTTTTCTAGATTCCACATGGTATTTGTTTTTCTCTGTCTGGCTTACTTCACTTAGTATGATAATCTCTAGGTCCACCCATGTTGCTGAGAATGACATTATTTCATTCTTTTTATGACTAATATTCCACTGTATGTATATATATGTGTATGTGTATATATATATATATATATATATATATATACCACATCTTCTTTATCCACTCATCTGTCGATGGACATTTAGGCTGATTCCATGTCTTGGCTATTGTAAATAGCATTGCTGTGAACATAGGGGTGCATGTATCTTTTCGAATTAGAGTTTTCGTCTTGTCTGGATATATGCCCAGTAGTGGGATTGCTGGGTCATATGGTAACTCTATTTTTAGTTTTTTAAGAAATCTCCTGACTGTTCCCATAGTGGCTGTACCAGTTTACATTTCCACCAGCAGTGCAGGAGGGTTTCCTTTTCTCCACACCCTCTCCAGCATTTATTGTTTGTAGGTTTTTTGACGATGGCCATTCTGACTGGTGTGAGGTGATACCTCATTGTAGTTTTGATTTGCATTTCTCTAATAATTAGTGATGTTGAGCATCTTTTCATGTGCCTGTTGGCCACCTGTATGTCTTCTTCGCAGAAATGTCTATGTAAGTCTTCTGCAGATTTTTGGATTGGGCTGTGAGCCTTGGCTTTGAGCGAGAGATTGGAGAGCAAGTCGGGAAGTGTCCTACGCAGAGAGGGCAGGAGACTCTGCGCCATGTCAGCTCTGGGGGACACGGGCTTGGCTCTGTCCCTGTGCCTGTTTGACTCCAAAGGAAACCCCCTCCCTCATCTCGGGGATGAGCCTTGGGGCTCTGTCTGGACCGAGCCAACAGCGTCACCCGTGGCAAAGCCAGCAGAAGGTGGGCAGCTTGAGAGCCCTTTGAAATTACAGCCTCCCTTGCTCTGCCTGGCGAACTCCGATCCTGCTCTGCCTGAGACTGTCCATGTGCCATCACTGTGTCACTGTATTGTCCTCACGTCCTGCCACCCCTTGGAGGACAGGGGTGGAGCCAGGCCACCGCCTATCCTTAGGTCCGCACCCATCTGTGCCGCACGGCAGGAGCTCTAGGGACCCCCATCCACGTGGGCCCTGGCCAGGGACCCCTCGGTCCCCAGAGAAGCTGGCACCAGCAGGGGTCCAAGGTGTGCCCGGAACCTTCCACCTGACCTTTCCCCTGCACCTTTCAATCCTTGGTCCTTTGCATATGAATGTTTACATACATTACCTGTCATTTAAATTCTACTCTTTATCTTAGTTTTTCATTTATGTTTTCAATAGCATCCCTGAACAAACACCACCCCTGCTCTGCTCTCACCCCAAGCCCTGTAGTTTTCACACAGGGGCCAAAAAGACACACCACCAACCCCGAGAGAGCCTGGATTAGCGGTGAAGAGCTGGGGTGGTGAGTAAGCGTCCTCTCAAGAGTCTGCGGGGCTGGGGGCAGTGAGGCTGCTGTGCGGAGGGTCCCCGAGGACTCCGGGAGAGCACACCAGTCACGTGACGATGTCCTGGGGGAGGCACGGGGGGTGGGGGGAAATCTGCAACTTATTGGACACCCTCATATGGCAGAAAAAGCGTCCCCTTTGGTGTTCCTGTAGTCCTGAGTCTGAACCCGCCTTCGCGCTACGAGCTTGGCCAAGTCTTCCGACCTTCGTGGAATTTCTATTTTTTCATTCAGAGGGCAAGCTGCTGGCGCCTACCCTGCAGGGCTGTTGTGTGGATTAGAGATCGTGACCCCTTTCGTGGCTTGGGGTCTGAATATGTCACGTCTCTAGTTTTTCTGATTAGTCACCAGTCCTTGTCATCAGCATCCCTCCCACATCCCAGAAAACAACAAGAGCTCTGGGCTCCCTCAGCCCCGAAGGCCAGGTGGGAGGGGTGCACGGCTGCGGCTGCTGCCACCAATGTCCCCGCTGGGAACCTGCGGTCTGGTGGCGGTGTGTCCCCTCGCTGGGGTGGTGCCCAGGCTGCTGCGGATGCCACAGGTGCAGGGCGGCCTTGACCTTGGGCTCGCATCACTGCTCAGTGAGGTCACGGGCCTGGCTCTCGGTCCTGAAGCATTTCCACTGCGTGCGGGCGCTGGGCCCCGGGTGTCCGGTCACGGCCACTCGCTGCCCGGGCACGGACCTCCTCCCCGCCTCCTTCCCTAAACTGGCACTACTGGAGGTTTCCTTGCACAGAGTGGGTCCTCTGGCCTTGAGTGGGGAGGGAAGGAAAGAACTTGAGGGGAAGTTCCACGAGGGCTGGGGGACAAGGTGAGGCAGGCAATGCCACCGGGACGGAACGGGGGAGGCCGGGTGTCCGTGCCCCCCAGCTCTCAGGGGTGAGGTGTGAGTGTCGCCAGGCTGTGGGCAGAGCCCCACGGTCTCTGTGGAGGCTGAGCCCCGAGGGGCAGGGGGCCCATCCTGTTTGCTCCATACTCTCTTCTGGGGGCTCTGGAAGGGGGTTCCACTGACTGGTTTCTGTAAACAGATTTCCTAGTGTGACAACAGTGGGTTGAATGGTGGCTTGCCATCCCAACTCCCGGAACCTGAGAATGTGACCTTATTGGGAACAGGGGCTTTGCTCAGGCAACAGGAGGGGATTGTCCTGGAGAGTCCAGCTGGGCCCTAAATCCAGTGACAAGTGTCCTTGTGAGAGAAAGGCAGAGGGAGGAGACGACACAGAGAAGACAGACAGACGAGGAGACGACACCGACACCCCACGACACTCCACACATGTGGAGGTAGGTGGAGGCTGGAGGGAGGCGGCCACAAGCCTCGGACCACTGCAGCCCCCAGGACCTGGAAGGGGCAAAGGCCAGTTTCTCATAGAGCTTCTGGAAGGAGGGCGGCCCTGCACACACCTTGATTTTGGACTTCGGGCCCCTGTGAGAGAACACATTTCTGCTGCTTGAAGCAGCCCAGGTTGTAGTAATCTGTTCAAGCAGCCACAGGGCCCATCGAGGTCAGGCTGGGGGCGGTGCCCGATTCCAAGACACAGCGTACTTGGCTTCTGCCAAGATGGTGGGTTAACGTGAGGTGCTGGCTCCTTTCACCGAACAGAATCTGCAGAAACTATTGAGTAAGAGGACAAACAATCCTAGGCTTTGAGAAGGGCCCTCAGGGAGGCCGAGAGCCGCTTGGGATGGAAGGTTTGGGACAGTGGTGGCAGCAGCTGGGGTGGAGGGAGACTGGGGTGAAGATAAAGGGGACAAGCATCGTCTGGTCCTTCCACGCTGCTCGGCACTGCCTGGGGACGGTCCTTGCCAACCCTTCGAGACCAAGGTCAAGGCAGTCCTGCACCTGTGGGGTCCGCAGCCTGGACCAGGGGTCAGCACAGATTTTCCATAAAGAGCCAGACGGAAATATTAGGGTTTGTAGCACAAAAGCAACCACAGACACAAGGAAGCATGTGGACCTGGCCAGACTTGCTGACCCGGCCTGGACCGCCGGAGTGGGCAGCCTCGGGAGAGAGCAAGGGCAGAGGACCTTTGGAGAAGAGAGAAGGGCTGCCCCGCCTGGACATCGTCGCTCCAAACCCACAGGACTGTGGGCCCCAGGCTGGGGAGCTGTCTCCTCTCAAGGTTCCCAGGGGCTCAAAGGAGAAGGCAAAGGGGGCCGGCAGTCGGGTTCATGGTGACCATCCTGGTGCCCTGGGCTGCCCAGGCACGGCTAACAGAGCAGCCAGCACTCCCAGGGGACGTGAGTCCTCAAGCCACAACGATGGTCTCAAGAGAGCAATAACACACCGGACCGCTCGTAACACTGGCAACAGAAGCACGGCATCCATGCAACACCACAGGGTTGTAAGATAAGCACGACGAGGGCACTGAGGTGACGGGCGTACGAGGCGTGTGAAGCCAGAGCTGACATCCTGGAAATAACCGCGCGGACATTTGGCATAAAAATATACCCCAAATAAGGGACACAGCCGCTGATGGGACGGAAGGGCTGGGGCATACGCAGACGTCAGAGTCGCCAGCTTCTCCCGACAGAATGCGAGGTTAAAGAGAGGGTAGAGCCTTGGCTGGAGCCCCTGGGAGCACGGAGTTGACCCGAGTGGATGCAGCAGGGTTTGGGGGTAAGATCGGAGTTCAGTAGGATGGGCTGACTTCGAGATGCCAGAGGAAGAGGCAGCTGGTCTGTGGTGGGGACCTCGGCGGGTCTGGGCTGCAATCCAGCCACAGGTGCCTAAAGCCGTGGGACCCAATGGGGATGGAAAGGAGATTCGACATCAAGGGGCCGAGAGGGGCTGAGGAACCAGCGCAGGAGCTGGGAGAATTCACATCCCCGGCACCCCGGCCGCTGCCCACAAGATGGGTGCAGGTCCCTGGGCCATGCACACCGTCCGGGGCCTCTGCAGTGCTGCTGAGAGAATGAAAGAGTGAAGCCCTGACCCTAATCGGAGACCCCAGTGAGAGGCCTTCTGGAGGGACAGATGTGCTTCCAGGTTGGAAGCTCTCTGAACTCAAGTTAGCAACGGAGCTAAGTGGCCACTACGGTTCCGGGACACAAGGCCTCACGTGCCTGCTGCATCACACCCAGGGCAGTGCTGCAGGCCAGCCGCGACGGCCTCTTCCTTGACGCTAGGAACTCATACTGACTTTAGTTTACTCTGTGAATAAGGAGGGGTGTACGGAAACAAGGATGGATCCTCTTTGGCTTACTGGAATCCTTTAATCATTTTCAGCGTTGAATTAGGAGCTGACTATTTCAAGCAGCTTTCATTCTGAGAAGGAGTTTCAGAGCCATCTTTTCTGCAAATCCCAGCACAACCTGAAGCCTAGTCATTCAGATCAACTCAGATGCTGATTCGGAAAAGCGCACTGGAGCTGCCACGGGTCAGCCCGTCGATGACACGGTCTCTGCGGTGACCGTGATGCTATAGGCTCAGTGGAAACGCGAAGGGAGCTCGTGATGCAGAATCTGTAAACCATGGGTGGGGCTGTGTTCACAGTCAGTCTTCGTATCAAGGGCTCTTGGGCATCATTTATTCACCTCTTCTTTCAGTTACCACAGAACACAGACAGCAAACCACTTGAGAGAGCAAACTCAAAGCTGACCCAGTCACTCTGGAACGTATCAGGGATCACAGGGGAGGCTGCCTCACACTCGGGGCTCTGTTCCCTCCTCTGCAAAGTGCGCTGTTCCGAGGACTCAGTAAACCGGTCCCTCTGAAGCACACAGCCGTGCTCAGCGAGGGGAGACAGGGTTACTGTGCTCAAGGCAGCTGTGGAGGGGGTCCCAGCGGGCTCCCCTTCAAGCTGGATGAGCCACACAGACACCCAGACTGTCCGAGGCTGAGCAGGACTTGGAGATCCTCTGCGGACCGACGGCAAGTGGCCTCCTGGATTCCACCGCAGCGAGTGGCAGTGCCAGGCTGGGCCCCGCCCGTCCAGACTCCGCCAGTGCCTCCCGGCAGGCGGTCTGCACCTGCACCCGGGCTTTGAGCAAATGCTCACTTGCTGCCGCTGGCATGCTCTGTCCTCGACCACGGGGTCCTTTCTCCCAGCCTGTGAAGCACAGGCTGGGAACTTGCAGACTAGGTGTGTTTGTGTGAGGAGATGCGGGGGTCTATCCCTCCCTCTTATTCAGATGGACATGAGCTCAGTGACTTGTCCTGACGTCAAGTTGCACCCACACACCTGCCCTGGCTCCGACAGACACAGTCAGGAGTGTACAGATGGCTGGTGCGGTCACTGAGTCACCCCTTTTCCATTCTGGTCATGAAAGCAGCAGAAGAAAGCCAGCAGTGAAAGGGGTAGAAGATCACTGAACAAAAGCTTCTTTGTGTCCTTAGAAAGCTTAAACCCTAAAGGAAAGATGCGTCAGCCTAGATGTTTCCCACGGATCAGAGCAGGTGGGCAGGGGCGGCCTTGGAGGTCATCAAAGAACGTGGGTGAAGAGCTGACGGGCTGAGAACCGCTGTCAGCTCACAGATGGGGTTTCTTCTCGTTCCTCCACTGGGCTGCGTGCATTGGAAAACGCGGGGCAGGTGGAGGGACACGAAGACCGAGGTGGAGGGACACGAAGACCGAGGTGGAGGGAAAGGACCGGCGCCACTCCTGCTCTGTCCCGTTCAGACGAACCTCCCGTTTAAGGGCTGGTGGGTCATCACGGGTTTCTGTGAACACACATGGACACGTCAGCATGCACAGGTGGGTACGCACAGAGATACACGGGCGAGAGCACACGCACACTCATGCAGGCGTGGGCGCAGAAATACACGGGCGAGCACAGAGGAACATGTAAACACACAGGTGTGCACACAGGTAGACACGCACTTAGCTATATGACTGTGCGTACATAAAAACACACACGGCACGTACACACACACACACGGGAGAGCACACAGACGCGCACATGGGCTTGCTGGTCGGGAGGCATCAGGCAACCCCCTGCCGGGTTTTTTTTGACTCAATCTCTTTCTGCCTGTTTCCCCAGCTATGGGTCAATGACACCAGCCCTCACCAAATGGGCTGTAAGGACGGAAAGTATGTGACGATCTAAAGCTCTGAAGCACGGAAGGTGCGTTCCAATTTGAAAGCATGTAGACTTTCAAGCCCCCGCTGGTGATTTCTTATCGCCCGCCATCAGCCCCTGGGGATGGCCACGCTCTGGCCACGGTCCAGGCGGCCTCTTCCGGGCTCAGGTGGGGTCTGGCAGGGAGCCTCTGCCCTCTGTCCTTTCCTGTAGTCTGGGGCGGCCTAACGCTGGCTGTATCGGACACGTGTGCCCCATCTCCCCGTCTGCTGACACAAGGCTCGCACACAATCATCAGCAATGAGTACTGTGCGATACTTTGAAAACCCGATTAAAAACGGAGTTTGTGGAAAGAACAGAGCGGTCGCTCCGTCTTCCTGGACAGCGAAGCCGTCGACTCAGACTCTCATAACCGCCATGAAGTCAGAGTGCCTGCTGGGTGGTCGCAGTGTGGACAGCTGTGGGGATGGGGGTGTTTGCACCCTGACGTTGGCCACTGAGACCTCATGCCCACCCCTGGGACGTGGGCATGACTCTGGGGTCCCTAGAGGTCAGCTGTCTCTCGCCGTTGCAGCCCTGTGTCTGTGGAGTGCCGTGGGCACCCAGGCAGCTGACACGCCCGTCAGAAAAGCTGGTGCTTTCACCAGGCTCTCGTGCGGCTGCAAACACCAAGGACCGTGGTGCCAGAGAAGGGTCTGCAAGGTGCACTTCTGCGGGCATCAAGGCCATGACCCCGCCGGTCCAGCCTGATGTCCCCTGGGCTTTGGGAAGCACCTCATGTTCTTTCTGCAGAGAGCCCTCTCCCAAGGAAGTCGGGGGACAGCCTTGACGCCGGCACCTGCACAGGTGGTTCAGCTGAATGACCTTTACGGCGCTGGGTGGGCAGGTGGGGCTGCGTGGGGAGTCCTCACTGCCTCATGCGCTGTCCCCGTCCCCAAGCCCAGAGCCCCCCAGGGCCAGGCGACCCCGTCACTGGTACACTGTGTACCTTTAAGAAATGTTTCCGATTTTTCCTTTAGACCTTTCGCTGGTTTTACTATTCCTGTTAGTGTACTCCAATTCTTTGCTTTGAAAACTTAATATCAACAAGTCAATCTGAGAGAATTTTAAAGCCGCCTCAGTGAAAAGAGAAAACTTACCGCAATGCTGTGGTTGGCGGTTTCCTTCCTGCCACTGGGGTTTCTCTGTGTCAGGGATCCGCGGGACACGGAGTTCCGATCGAAAGAGTCATCATCTTTGTCTTTGAGAAAAACGGGGGGGGGGGGTGCTTATTAATCACAAACTTACCCCAAACAAGTGTCTTTGCTTCCTAAGAAATTTTAAAAGGAGCATAAAAACAGATGTGCCGCCCAGGACGAAGCCGATGTCCTCGCCACCACCAAGACACCAAGGCGGGCTAATTACGTCCTGTGCTCTAGAAGGTGGGGAGCTTTGCACCATCATTAGGACGATTTACATCGCAGGACAAGGAAACCACCGCCGCCACCACCGTCAACACCCTTATGTGCTTCAGGCAGCAGATTCCAGGTATCCAGACACCACGTCACTGCAACGGTCCCTGAGGGTGGCCCGAGGGCACTGGAGTGTCCCTCGGGCATCAGTGGCATGACATGCCGGGTCCCACGGGTTACGCAGAAATATGGGGCCCTGACTGGCCATTTTCACGCCCCTGAGCTCACCTCCCAGGCCTGGGGGACGAGGGAAGCAGGTGACTCTTACCTTGACTTCTGGGGTGATCACTGAGCTTTCTCCTCACAGGATAGGGTACAGCCACCACCTGGAAGAAAGAAGCCGTCTCTGGGCGTCAGTACCTTGCTGTAATTGTTAGGAACACTGGGGAGCTAGGTTTGGATTTCTCATCATTCCTGCAGATTCGGATTAATCAGGGCAACTCTCTTCTGTTCCTGGGCAAAATTTGAACTTTTAACAATATTAAAATGCACGCTATCAATACATTACGCAACAAATGCCAGAATATAAAAGAGCTGCTTAGCTTTCGGAGAACTGCAGCCTTGGGTGGGTACAGCGGAAAAGCCCAAGTTCCAGCCCCACAGACAGGTTCAAATCCTATCGCTACCCCTCACCACCGTGACAAGGACGATTTACATCTTCTCTCCGAACTGTCTCCTCATCTGGAAAATGGGTCAGCAGCCCCTGTACAGGATATTGGAAGATTAACTGTACCTAATACATTCTCAGCGCCCCATGGCGGCTGGGCCCCCCACCTTTCTTTCCCTGCCCCTTTCCTGTTGCTCACCTCTCTACTCTGGGCTAATTCGTTCGCTGTTTTGCCTCTTCAAGGGGGAAGCTGAGAGCAAAACGGCCTGACTCCCTGGAAGTCCTGCCAATGCCTGACTCCCTGCGATTCAGCCTGGCTGGTTTTGTGGGCTGTACCAGGAGGCTGGCTGCAGACACGTTCAGGCTGGGCTTCCCGGGACAGGTCAGGGAAGACCACAGCCCCGAGAAGAGGGTCAGGGTGGGGCTGGGAGGCCGGACTGAGACCGCCTGTCGCTGGTCTGTGTGCTCTCAACCCAGGACGTCTACCTCCCCCACCCTCAGGCTCCGCACTGGTGCAACAGGGGCGATATCCACACCTGCTTACCAGGTTTTTTGAACATCAAATGGAAGGATGGAAAAAAAATACCGTTTTTAACTACGAAGAGCTACCCACTGCTGTTGTCACGAGAAGCACAAATGACTAGGTGCTCATTACAGCTCACAAGGGGCGTATCAGGCAGCAGGCAGGACCTGGAGCAGACGGCCTGCTCTGTGCGTCCCGCCCATACCCCGCGTCCATCCTTGTGCCGTTTCGCGCACACCGGCTCCCGTGCTTCGCTCCCACGGCCGGGACCCGCGGCTCCCAGGGAAGGCCCGTCCCCGGGCCCTGGAGCCTGCTATGTCTGTGAATGTTCGTCACCCAGGACAGGGGGGCGTGGGGGGCAGTACGTGCCCAGCACCCGGCCCCTGTGATGTGCACTGTCTCCAGGGCTCTGTGTTCCTCTCAGCCAGTTCCCCTACCTGGGGTCTGCCCGTCTCCTTCCCCTCTGCCCTCTGCCCTCTGTCCCACCCTCCCACTCCGCTGGCTGGGCTGTCCTGGATTTTCCCCGACAGACACCCTATGGGGAGACCAGCCTGTGAGACCTGCCAGGTTTCTAAAGTCCCAATGTTTCAGCTCCACCCCCCCGCCCCCTCCGTACTTGTCACGCTTCTGGAAAAGTCGGGCCAACCATTCACCCGCTTCCAGCCTCTCAAGCTTGGATGTAGTAGCACGTACCTCGACCTCATCCGAACGGTCTGCACGCGGATCCTTAGGACTCTGGCCCAACTTCCCAACAAGCTGGGGAAGAAATACCCGGAGAACAGGGAAGGAGCCTGTGCTTATGAGTGCTCGTCTGACCTCCTGCCACGGGGCGGGCGGGCAGGACACACGGAGGGTGTTCTCTTTAGTCCTCGGTCTGGAAGGCCGGGACGGCACGGCAACACCCACAGAGCACACACCACTCCAGGGCTCTGCGCCCAGGACTGCTGGGTTTAGCAAATTAAAGTACAGAACGCCCAGTTGGCTTTGAACTTCAGATAAACAATGATTAAATTTTTTTAGTATAAGTATGTCCCAGATACTGCACGGGGTATACTTATACTAGAAGATGACTTGCTGTGAATCTGAAATTCCGATTTGATTGGGCATCCCGGCAGCCGCATCTGGGACTCCCCTAAGAGCATTTATCATCCTTCTGCCAGATTTCCTCATACTGTGATCTGTCTGGAGACTCCCGACTTGAATCGGGGGGAAGGATGTTGGTCTCAGGTCTCTGTCGTGAGCAGGTCCCCATCCTGCTACCGTCACACCCGCCTTGCAAAGCGCTTTGATGAAGGCCGCCAACACGAGGTGCTGTCCAGCCTGCTTCCTTTGGACTTTGTGTGTGTGTGTGTGTGCGCGTGTGTGTGTGTGTGTGTGCGTGTGTGTGTACTACGTGGCTGTGTTTCCAACTCTCATGCAGGAGCTAACGGTCCCCCCATATAGCACTCTTTTCCGTTAGAAACGACACTAGTGAACGAAAAGGAATCCCAGCGCAGCCCACAGGTCACTGACTGCAGGAACACGAGGCTGGCAGATTAAGGAGGAGGGCGGCAGCTGCCCCGGGGGCTCTCACTGCCAGGCCCCGGGCTGCCCCGTGCTCCTGGCCAGGGCCCCAGGCACGACCCCCAGGGCCCTGCGGCCCCTCCACTCACCGGGAGGCTGGATTTCTTCCGGAGCTTTGCCGAGGTCTTCACAGTGAGCCCTGCAGCCTGCAAGGCTGCAATCCTGTACTCGATATCTGAAACCTGGGGGAACCACAGACAGACAGACAGACAGACAGACAGACAGATGTCACTTGGACGTCCTTTCAACGTCACAGGACAGGAAGAGCTGCTGCCCCCGATTTCATCGTGCTTCCCCTACGATGGGCGACCCGCCCAGGGCCACCTCCTGGGCGCCCCATTTCCATCCGTCTTCCACGGTTGTCAGGAGGGTCACCCCCAAGCGGGGGAGGGGCTCCATACATTTTCTGGGGGCTCATCCATGAGGGATGGAGGGAGGGGTAGTGACGGGGGGAGAGCTGAAGGCAGAGGCTTCTGGGAACAGTAACCGGGCCCCCTTCAGGTCCGTCCAGATCCCTCCCACAGCCCCCAACCCTTCTCACGGTCCTTGGGGCTCTCTGGAATCTGCTCTCCTCCCAGACACTCCCCTTCTCATTCCCTGGGCTCTGGCGCAGGGCTCCACTGTGGATCCCCGAACACGCCAAATTCGACACGGCCTCGGGGCCTTCGCCCGGGCTGCCTTCTTGTATTATCCCTTCCCGACCACCCTTCGAGGCAGCCCCATCCGAGCGCTCCCTGGGGCTACCCTCTCCTCAGCCTCGTCGACTTGTTCTGTCTCCTCCCACTAGAAGCACAAGCTCCAGGAACGCAGGGGCTTGCTCTGAGGTGCTCATAGCTGCACCTTTTGTGTCTACACAATGCCCGCCGTACTTGGGATCCTGACTGAGAACGGTTGGCTCCATAGGAAGGAATAAATGAATGCAAAGTTCTCAGGCTCACTTGCGCCCCCTAAGGTGCACGGCCTGGGGAGGCGCCCCTTCTTCCTTGGGGACGGAAGGGCACTTGCTGAAGAGAAAAGAAGCTGGAATGAATGGACAGTGGGTGCTGGGTCCCCTGCACTCGGATGGGCAGAACCTCCTCTCCTCTGGGGTCAGCAGGGGGAGGGCAGAGCAGAGCCCAATCACCTTGACTGTCTCTGGGAGACCCTGGCTCTGTCCTTTGACCTTTGCACACCACTAACACACCTCCTACCCTAACTCAAGCCCGGGACCCAAGTTTACAGGATGCCCCTCGGTCAGAGTCTGGTCCTGAGCCCCGGGGCTGTCCTAAAATCTAAGCCTGCTTCTGGAGAAGCCCTCCTCATGGGGCAGGGAGGGGTTAAGTGTCAGCATCTTCCTCCCGTGGCTGAAAACGCCGCCTGTCTCTTGCCAACCTAAAAGGGAAATGGGCAGGGGTGGGGCGCAGGGCGTGGCGTGGACAGTGATTCCACGGAAAGCCCGAGGAGCCTGTCCTGGAGCCGACAACGTGGGCTCCCCGTGTGTGAGCCCTTCGGGGGGCTGACCACCCTTGCCAGGCCTCCAGGGCCCCCACTATCTATCTGGGGGAGCCGCCTGCTCCCGGGGCCGCCGGGGCTACCTCGCTCTCTGTCCGCTGCACCTGAGAGGCCGTGGCGGCCACTCTGTCCTCCAGCTGCGACAGCTCCTCGTCTGTGGTCCTGCTGGGCTGCACGGGGTCCTGGGGGCCCCGGGCCCCCTTCTCCCGGCTGGGCGTTTGGCCTGCAGCCGTGCACACCTAGGAGAGGGAAGCGCCGCAAGTGACCACCAGCGGGGGAGACCGCAGGGCTCGCCCCAACGCACGTCCCATCCTGAAGGTGCCCCTTTCGCTACGCCAGGAGCTGCCTGGCCAGCCGGGCAGCCCACGGTGGGGCGCCGTGCACAGCTGGGGCCAGGCCCCCCCGGCCCTGCCTCCGAGTGTGTGCTGCCGGGGTCGCTCAGGCAGCCTCACCTCTGGGGCGGCCCCGGGGGGGTCCTCGATGGGGACGCTGCTGCCCTGCTCCGCCCCTCCGTCCTTGCCCTCCTCCTCGGATGAGGCCCGCTGGTCACCGGCGCGGCTGATCAAGGCCTCCAGTCTTCTCCTTAGGGCCGCCTCTTCCATGTCGGCGCCTGTGGGCTTGCTGCCAACTGGACACTGAGATGGACGAGTGGCTGATCTCAGCCGGTCGGTCACCTGGAAGCGCTGAAAGCAGAAGCAGGGCTCCGGAAAGCACCGGCCCCCAGCACCCTGGGGGCTTGGCCAGAGCTGCGGCCTCATCTACGCCCCACACGAGCTCGGCCAAGGGGCCCGCGCCGCCTGTGCTCCAGAACCAGGCCCCGAAGGGTGGGATGTTCCTGGCGATCCTAACAGCACCCAGGCCACCCGAGACGCACCATTTTTCAACTTCTCTCTGTTCCCAAACTGGGTCCCCAAGCCACTTCCTAGGGTTTAAGCATCCTTATGGCGCCAAACCAAGACCTCAGCCCGGACTGTCTGCATCCGCCAGCTGAGGCCACGGGGTGCTGACAAGTCTGTTCTGGGGGCTTTTCTCGGTCCCCCCGTGATAAGACTGAAGTACACGACGGCCGTGTGGCCTCAGCCTCACCCGAGGGCTTGGGGTTGGTCCTGAACTTGCATAAACGCTACAGCACTCATGTCCACTGTCCATGCTATGTCTCTGTGTACCAGGCTCTGTGTCCACAGTCTCTCCCACGAGCCTCCTGTCGGCTTTGCAAAGGCATCGTACTCCTAGATGCAGGTCTGGAGCTGACTGAGAAGTGTCTACGGTGTACTTGTGACTCTTGGAAAACTGCAAAGTTGTGTGAACCTCTCAGTGATGTTTTCCATGACACAGTGAGTAGCACCCTTTCCCACTCGCCCCTTCCTGAATCTAGCGCCAGGGAAGTTTGCCCCCCAGGGTGGACTTGGAGGAGATTCCTACAGCCCAGAATATCTGTTTATCTGCCTTGGCTGGTGAGAAACTCAGAGCTAAACAGTGCTCATTTCTGGAAATCTCTTCTCCAGAGTTTAGCTAGGCCTCTGTTTCTTGAAATTATTTTTCAGGGTTGTATTTATTTTTTTTCGTTACGCGGGCCTCTCACTGCTGTGGCCTCTCCCGTTGCAGAGCATAGGCTCCGGATGCGCAGGCCCAGCGGCCATGGCTCATGGGCCCAGCTGCTCCGCGGCATGTGGGATCCTCCCGGACCAGGGCACGAACCCGTGCCCCCTGCATCGGCAGGCGGACTCTCAACCACTGCGCCACCAGGGAAGCCCCAGGGTTGTATTCTTTGGTCATAATTTTCTAAGTCTCTATAAGGGGGTGGGAGTCCCTCATTGATTCCAGCTCTTACCCTAATTCTACAGGTGGGGAAAGGATGCTAAGAGCCCCTCCTTTTCCCGGTCTCACTCAAAGCATCATACCGGGGCCTAGACTGCAGTAAGCTCTGGCTGCTACCTGTTCCTGCACTCCGGCCAGCGGCCCACTGAGCAGCTATTTGTTTCATATGCCTGTGAACACGAGCTTCATGTGAAGGGATTCAGTGTGTCGGTTTTAAGAAGTGACCAGAATCATGTGAAAAAACCAGAAAAATGGCCAAATTATCCCAACTGCCCTTTACAGCCAAAATGACTTGCGAGGGGTAACGAGATTTAAAAGTTAAGGGCAGGGACTTCCCTGGTAGCAAAGTGGTTAAGAATCCACCTGCCAATGCAGGGGACACGGGTTTGATCCCTGGTCCGGGAAGATCCCACATTGCTGCGGAGCAACTAAGCCCGTGCACCGCAACTACTGAGCCTGCGCTCTAGAGCCCGTGCACCACAGCTACTGAAGCCCGCGTGCCTAGAGCTCGTGCTCCCAACAAGAGAAGCCACAGCGATGAGTAGCCCGCGCACCGCAACGAAGAGTAGCCCCCACTCGCCGCAACTAGCGAAAGCCCGCGCGCAGCAACGAAGACCCAACGCAGCCAAAAAAAAAAAAAAGTTCAGGGCAATTCCATCCCGCAGAGCTTGCTCAGGCCAAACCCTGGTGTCGTCTGACCCCTCTCCTTCTCTCGTCCTGAATCCATCCCCACTGGCTCTGCCTTCAACAGGCACCCAGCGTCCCCCTCCCATCACCTCTGCTGCCCTGCCTGGTTCACCCGCCACCTTGTCCTGCCCGATCTACCAGCCTCTTAACTGGCCTCCCGTTTCCACAGCCTGTTCTCAGTTTGCCAGGCAGAGGGCTCCCTGGGGGTCGGCGGGGGGACGTGGGCAGGGAGGCCGGTCGCTCATTCACTCACTGGCTGCCTCTCCTTCGGCCCACAAAGCAGACGTCAGAGTGTGAGGTGAGGGTCTCCCCAGGACCGCCTTCCGGGACTCTGAGATCTCCCTCCCCGTCCCTTCCTTCAGGGAGCGAGTCACCTGCTGACGATGCTGCTGGGAGGGGGGCTTCTGCACCACAACGTTACTCACACCCGCGGTGCCCGTCGGGCCGCCTTCCGCCCCCTCGGCCCCGGGTGCTCCTGGCAAGCAGAGGGCAGTGCTGGCTATCACTTAATTTTCTCCGTGAACGGAACCAAGCAGCCTCGCAGACGAGTGCCGAGGGCTGGAGTGAGCCGACGGGGAAGCGGCACGTCTACTGGGACCCCTTTCTACAGGCTCCCAATTTCCTGAAGACGCTCAAAAAGCAAATCTCCTCAGAGGCCCCAACGGGTGAAGAGAACCCCTGTGACGTTCGGAGGGTCGATTCTATTGGGTCTGATGGGAATAAATCTTTCAGAGTAAATGAGGTTGAGAAACTTCAGAATCCCCTTGAGAAACGGGAACCTGAGGCCACCCCAGGCAGGAGCTGATGAGGGTGTGGGGTGATTTATGAACTGCTGTCAGAAGGGGGCGCTGCTTCTACCTGGTAAATAAAAACCCCACACATACAGACACACACACACACGCACGCACGTCCAACACACATGTATGCATACAAACACATATACACGTGATGGCAGCTGGCCAGCACGACAGGATACAGCTGGGGTGACCAAGGTATCCGAGTTTGAACCCCGAAAGCCCTATGTCCTGGGAACCCTTCAGCCCCTGGCAAAGAGGGGCACGGGTTGCCCTGGTGATGCTGGTGGGGGAGAGCGAGGCCCAGAGGGGGATCTGGGTCAGCCTCCAGGACGGGGTGGAGGCAGCCTGGGGTCTGGGCGGCTGGGGGTGAGCCCTGGGGTCCTGCGGGCTCCCGGGCCTGCATGGGGGACACCTGTCACAGACTCAGGTGAGAGGGCCTGTCCTGAAAGCATCCTGAGGGGCAGAGGGCCTCTCCCAGACCTGCGCAGGGGTGCTACAGAGTGTGCTCCCTGCCGGCCACAGGCTCTGGAGTTCCTCTCCTGAGAGCCTGGGCCTGTTTCCTCAGCTGAAAACCGGGGACTGAAACTCTGTCTCTGGGTCAGCCTGGCCCTGCCGGCCCACAGAGGGTGTCAGAGGAGGGCACCTCCGTGGGTGAAGGTGGCTGTGGCCCTGGGGGCGCGTGGCTCCCACTGCCCACCCCAGCTGCCACCGGAGCTGATCTCCAGAGCCCGCGGGCGCTGCAGGGAGGGGGCCGGGTGTGGGGCCGGGTGCTGAACCGGGGCCGTGGCTCAGGCAGACTCGAGGCAGGGCCTGAGCATCACCGCCCCTACGCCCACAGCTACCCGGCTGTCTGTCTGTCTCTCAGACGCACATGTGCACATGCGCTCGCATTAGACCAAGGGTTCTGTTCCATTCACTCCCCAGAAGGTGGCCCCTGTGCGCTGGGTACACCCTCACACACAGGGTGGGCAGGAGACCCCTGCCCGCTCCAACGGATACTGCAGGACCAAGTGAGGTCCCCGGGTCTTCGCTGCTCTGACTTCCCAGCCCCTCTCTCGTTACATCCGCACCAAAGGCTGCTCACCTGCGCCCCTCTGAGTTCTGCACCTGTGGCTGGGCCCACAGATGCCCAGGCTCCGAGCACAGCGGACGGCAGGGGCCTGGACGGGGCAGACGCCCCCCCCCCCCCCCCCCCGCAAGCTGTAGCACAGCAGACGGCAGGGGCCTGGACGGGGCAGACGCCCGCCCCCCTCAGCTGTAGCACAGCAGACGGCAGGGGCCTGGACGGGGCAGACGCCCGCCCCCCTCAGCTGTAGCACAGTGGATGGCAGGGGCCTGGAGGGGGCCGACGCCCGCCCCCCCCTCAGCTGTACGGTGGAAACCCGTTCAGCTCTCTGAGCCCCATGCATGAGCTCCCAATCGAGAGTCTTCCTTGCAAAGCCCGTGTTGGTGCCTCAACCTCCCTTAACAAAGGGGCTTCAGTGGGTCAGCAGGCGGTCCCCGGCTGACATGTACTTGTTCCGCTCAGAGATCTGCAGCAGAGGGAGGGATTCAGTGGCTGGAGGACACAGCCACTCCGGCCAGCAGGACACTGGCACCTACCACCTCGGGAGCACCAAATTCCCAAGCAGTGGAAGGAAAGGTCAGGCCACCATTCGTCATGTGCCCTGGGAAGGTAACTGTGAGGCCCATTTTCTGACAGCCGGGGTTCTGGAACGCCAAGCAGAAGCTGGGAGCGGTACCAGAAGCGGAGGCGGGGGCGTTGGGAGGATGAATAAAGGACAGGTGACACGTTCAGCGTCGCTGCCGTGGCGCAGCCGTTGTCACTGCTGAACCTGAGGTGCACAGGAAGGTGTGAACTGATTCTGCCAGGTTGCTCAAACTAGAAGTCGAGAGCCCCGGGTCAGCGTGGGACAGGAGGCCTGCCGGGTGATGACCTGAAAGTGCGACTGGCTCATACCTTGAGTCACCAGCTCTTGAGTCACTGGAGTCTATTAACTCCCAGGCCAGGAAATGAGAAAATCAATTCTCCTGTTTTCTTCCAAGCCCGGCAGATGCATCTGGCCTGCCATTATCTCCTCTGTGGTCCACCTTGTTTTAAAAGAGGGAGATGGCTCCAGCAGGCTGGTAAGACGCTTTTGCACTGTTCCACAGGTAATTAGTTTGATCTTCACAGCACCGAGGGCTCTGAGTGGGCAAATCTGCCCAGAGAAGAACACAAGCTGAGAAGCTTCAACACGAGGGTTTCGGCGGGAGCGGCCCCAGCCTCGAGTGGCTGCTGGTAACTGAGACCAGCTGTGGGCGCACTCATGGCACCTGAGAGGCAGCGATCAATACCTGGGAGGGGGACGCTCAGCAGACAGTCGTGTGTCCCCGGGGAGCGTGGTGGGCATGAACCCACGGCAGGAGAATAAGAGCTGACCCAACCAGGGTCCGGCACCGGCACAGTGAAGTACCACCTCCAGAGCGAAAGAGAAAGGAAAGCATCCCACGACGAGAACTCAGAAAGTTCTCGTCCTGACGGAGGAGGGACACGAGCTGGGGGCAGCACAGAGCCGTGGAGAGACTACAGCCCTCGGAACGGGAGGTGAGCTGCGGGCTGGTGGTTTTCTCTGAGCAAGAGAGCCTGTCCGCATGCCACCAGGACAGCCGGGACGCGTCCCGGTTTTCCATCTGGGATCAAGAGCCGTTGGCCCCCTGTAGACAGCCCCCAGGGAACACCTGTCTCTCAGGTGCTCAGGGGCCCAAAGCTGCTCGTGCCCCTCCCTTCGGCCCAAAGCGGGACCCGCTCTGTCCCGTGTGAGCTCCGTCCAGGTAAATTACATGCTATCTGGACACACGGACGGCAACTTGGAATGAACTTCCGGTGTTTCCAACTCGTTTGCAGCAAAACCCAGATTTACAATTTAGGAATGCAGTGCAGACAGAGGAGGAGAATGGGCGACTGTAGTTTGGCACCGGTGAGGCTTTCGTGGGGAAACCGAGGCAGTGTCTTTAGCCTGCGCTCTTGGGGCACCAGGGGCTCACTACCCACCACATGGGGCAGGGTGCGTGCCAGGGCTCCGCTTCCTGCACCTCCTTGATCTCAGCCCCTTGGAAGCATCCGTCCTTGGTACCACATGCTGTGCTCTCTCTGGCCTCTCTCAGCATGAGTGATTATTTATAGAAAGTCTTTGCTGACTATCCCTCACCCAGAAAGTCCTGACCACTAGTACAGATGCGAAGACAGGCAACAGGTCAGGGGAGGACCATTCCGACTGACCCCCATAGTACATTATTCTCGAGAACTCTCGAATCCCCAAGGCATGTCTGTGAGTCCTGTAAGAGTCGGCCCTGGGTCTTCCCCGATGCACAGGGACGCTACTGCCCTCTGGAGGCCGCTCTTTACACTGCCTGATTCCCTTTTCACAAAGATGCAGGTGAAGTCAGTGGAAGTAAATAAAGTCAAGAGAAAGAAATGAAGAAGAAGAATTCCAGAGACAAGATACAAGCATGAAACAGAGAGTAATTTTCAAGGAGGCATAAAGGATGACTGGTGTCAGTAGGACTAAATACCGGGATATGTGTTTTACTGAACGTTACTAAAGCTGCTAAATTAAAAACTTGCTGAAAATAGACAATTTAATTCTAGTCTTTATCGCATTGTCTTCTGGCCTGGACACTGGGAACTTCTCCGCCAGTGGTGGTTCTGCCACCCAGGGAGGTCTCTGTCTCTGCCCTGGGGAGGTCTCTGTCTCTGCCCTGGGGAGGCCTCTGCCCTGGGGAGGTCTCTGTCTCTGCCCTGAGGAGGTCTCTGACCTGGGGAGGTCTCTGTCTCTGCCCTGGGGAGGTCTCTGTCTCTGCCCTGGGGAGGTGTCTGTCCTGGCCGCACTGGCCCTCCACCATCATCCCGCAGCCTTCCCAGGGGCCAAGCCAGTCACTCCCTGGTCTGAATCAAAGGACACTTCCTTGCACCAGCATCTCCCCTGTTCCATAAAAGAAGAGTGAGCCCCTGGGTTGAATGGCAGAGAGCGGGGTCTTCACTGCAGGCCTCCTGAGGGCCTTTCGTGCCCTGCTGTGCTCAGGGCAAAGGGTCAGTGGCTTCTCTCAGAGACGGAGGTCGGAGCAGGAGGTACGTCCAGCCCCGGGGTTGGGCGATGCTGCCGGGTGATATTATAGGAAAGAGAGCCAGCTGGGCCTGCGGGCGCTGACTCTGCAGAGGGAGACGCAGAGTTTAAAAACTCCATGCTTCTGCCCTGTTGACGTTTTAGATCAATTTTAGAACAACAAAAAAACCTCCCAAAACAAATAACAAAACACCTGACACTGTTTCACCAGAAAGCCATGCGAAGAAAGGCACCTTCTTGGCCTTCCCTGGTGGCGCAGTGGTTGAGAGTCCGCCTGCCGATGCAGGGGACGCGGGTTCGTGCCCCAGTCCGGGAAGATCCCACATGCTGCGAAGCGGCTGGGACCGTGAGCCATGGCCGCTGAGCCTGAGTGTCCGGAGCCTGTGCTCCGCAACGGGAGAGGCCACAGCAGTGAGAGGCCCGCGTATCGCAAAAAAAAAAAAAAAAAAAAGAAAAGAAAGGCACCTTCTACAAGTCAGGTGCTCCTCTTCGCAGATCATTCACTTCCGGGGCACAGCTGTGAAGGGACTGAGGCTGGAAGGGCCCCTAACCTGTTCTAGGTCAGCTTAGACTGAGGAAGGGCCACCCCAACGTCCGAGCCCGGGAAGGGTGAGCCCCGGGCAGATCAGAGGGGGAAGCGGGTGCGGACGGAAGCAGAGGGCTCAGCAAAGGCCCGGCCCGCTGGCAGCCCTCCTTGTTATCCCCAAGGCCCTGGAGAGCAGTCTGTAGCCTGTGGCTGCAGCGCTGGACCACACCCCTCGTCCCAGGGCTTCTGACATTGCACATCTCTGCTGAGCAGGCTTGTGCACTTTCATAGTTTTGAAGTACTTGTAATTTCTCAGCAATGAACTGATGTTAAGGTAAAAAGGCACCACCCAAAGAAGCAACTAGAATGCATTCTTTCCGGCCACCTTACCTGCTTCTCAGACAAGGTCTGGCCTCTCCGTCTGGGATGGTGAGAGGCCACCCTCTGAGCCCAGACGCTTTCTTCATCTGAGGTGTCCACGTCGGCCAGATAGTGGGATGGGAGCTGCTCTTTCCAGAGGACATTTGTTCCTTTGGAGGAAGAGTGGGTTTGGATTATTTGGAGTGAAAAGCTGAAAGCCAACGGGCATTTTCTCCAATGAAGAGAAATCAGAAATCGAAGAAAACGGAGACATGATTCTATTCCATTGATATTATAGGGCTGAGATCCCTAAACCAAAGTAAGAATGGAACAGAGTCCACGGTCCCACACTCGGAATTTCAGGAGCAGAAGCCCCTGCCCCGCCAGCACTCACCGGGGGGCTCCAGGGTAGGAAAGCCAGGTGGGCAAAGCAAATGTCATATAATTCCATCACATGGACTTCCACGCGCCTCGGGTGTGGCAGACACGCGTCCCGGGAAGTTTCCACGAGTGGAGGTGACTTTGGGGAGTCTTTCCACATTGGTCACCGGGGACTGCTTTTTCTGCCAGCCTAGTGATTCGCAGACTCTCGTGGGCACGGGTCACCTACGGTGGGGCCTGAGACACTTATTCCTGGGCTCTGTTGGTGGAAGAGCCCCATGTTCTCACCAGAAAGTACCCCCAGAGCTCCAGGTTGGCCTGGAGGGCACCACATCCAGCCGTGCCGGGCGGGGGAGGGCTTGACCCTCCCGTGGGGCGCCCCACAGGAGCCAGGGTCCCAGGAATCAGCTGTACGAGCTGTTTCTGTGCTTGACGTGCAGCCGGCCACATGGCCCTGCCAGCACCCTGAACGACCTGGGGGCAAGGCCCTGAGCTCCAGCTGAGACTCTGGCCCCGTGGACACTGTGGTTTCAGCCTGGGAGACGTGCGCTAATGACCTGGCGATGCCGTGTTGGATGCCTGGCCCTGTGAGCTCATAAATGTGTGTTGTTTTAAGCTGGTAAGTTTGTGATAGGTCATTACGTCTCAAGGGCTAACAGATGCAACCATCCCATTTCGAGGCCGCAACAGTGCGCTGAGTTAGGCACTAACCCTATTTTACAACGAGGAAACTGAGGCACGGCGGTTCAGAGGTTTGTTCAAGCACACACCACACTCCTTTGAATCGCAGACCTTGTAGCTTGTCTGATGCACTATTAAGAGACAACACTGCCAATCTATCTCCAACACACTCTCTTCTACCACGCTCGCTGTAAGACGCTCCCAATTTGAGACGAGGTGACAAATGTGTCTTAGAATCAATGAAATCGGGTGGTGAGTTGGTCGAAAGAGCTGGGCTTGAAACTCAGAGCTGCCTGCCTCCCAGGCGCATTTCCCAGCTCAATACCGTCTGTCTCAGCTTCTCCCTCTCCCCGCTGCCACCCCATCCACGTGCCGGGGTTGATTAGGGACCCTGGGAGGAAATGCGTGTGTCCGAGTCTTCATCCTGTGACTTGGTCGATGTAGATTCGTTTACTGATTGTTTAAGGGGAAGTAAAGCTGCCCTCCCGCTGCCCCCAGACGCCTCCAGGATCCTAACGGGCGTGTGAATCATGAGCTTACAGTCCCTATAATATAATGAAAAGGGAAAATGGAAAGCCGGCCCACTTCCTGGCAGACGGCATCTTAACCACCTTTCTCCGGCAGCTGGTCCCACGCTGCAGCCACGTGGCAGCAGGTCGGTGGGAAGCAGCCCGTGCTGCTTCTGGGGTCTCATCTGCTCCTTCATCACTAGGAGACCTGAACCCCGGACCCCAGTGCACACTCCCCCAGGGCACAGGAACAGACAGTGATGCGGGATTTCATCATGAAGCCGACTATCTGACAACAAAATTAAACTGAGGATTTAAACTAGGGTCTCAGCACTCAGGGACCTCCCGAGTCATAGCTGGAAGGGAGGTGGCGCCCCAGGTTTGGAGCTGCCCTGTCCTGTGGTCAAGGGGGTCGGTCCGGGTGACCAGTGATCCTATCATCTCAGGGACACCTGCACGTCCCTACCCCAGTCCTGCTCGATGTCCCCCCATCCAAGGTGGCAGTGAGCTGTGTGGCCAGGGCAGGCGTCAATGTTGGTACTTCTGAGTGTTACCAGGGAAGCGCGCAGCCCAGGGGAGCAGGGGTTGGTGGCGTGTGCCAGGACTGCCCATGCTGAAGAGTCAGAGTGAAGAAGGGGCTACGCACTGTAAACCAGTCAGGGGCTGGCACAGATCGGGGTGCTGGGGCAGGCCGCCAGCGACCCTCTCCTCCACGCAGAGCCCGCGCGGAACACGGTGGTCAAGGGCACCTACCAGGTGTCGCAGTGGTTCCCGGGGCCGCCGTGCAAGACTCTCCTGGCAGGCAGAGCTCAGCGAGGGCGTCTGGTCCGGCAGGCGAGAGGCTGGCCATCTGCCCTTCTGGACGGGGGTGGCACCCAGAGGCCCTGGCAGCAGCCTCATCCACGACCACGGGGTCCTGGGAGGTGGTCTCCTCCGCGCAGGGCTCACCTGTGAGGGGCTGAGCACATGGGGCCTGTTGGCAGGTTTTACTAGGAAAGGGCAGCTCCTTGGAATGTGGGCCTTTCCAGTCCAAGTCTTGAGGGTTTCCAGGCATCATCTGACCGACCGAACACTGGACACCCATCCTCTCTGCTCTTGGAGACTCAATGCCCTTTCATTTCAAAGGGCTCCAGACTTGCCGCTGGAGCAGGACCCGTGGCCCAAAGACCTTTTGGGTGCTGGCTCCCAGCTCCCTGCTCTGTTGCGCCCCCGCCCGCAGGCGTCTGCAGATCAGCCCCGGAAGACCGAGCCTGGCCCCAGCTCTGGGCTGGTGCCATTTGAGCCCGGGCACTGAGATGTCAGGGCTCCAGCCGAGGGCGTCCTCGCTCTGGGGCTCGTGCCCCAGCTGCCCGTGCTGTGTGTGGTGGTCCTGTGTGTGCCGGGCTCAGCCTCTAGTGCCTTTGGAAACGGGTCCTGTGAGGCTGAGAGGATCAGCCCTTGTCCAGGTGAGGCGAGGGGATGGAGCCTCACGCAGGGTCCCCAGGCCAAGGGCACACAGCTAGGGAGCAGTGACTATGTGGCCGGTTCTCCTGGGTGGCCCCCGTGGATGCCGCGTGTCCTGGTGTAAGTATTAACGGCAGCCCGTTCCGCCCACAAGACTATCCTCGTCTGGGCGATGAAGCAGAGGGACCCCAGTAATGAGCCGCAGTGAGTGCAGGCACATGCCGGGCCCTGTCCGACCCCAGGGCGATGCTGTTCCTCTGCCCTCGCTCTTGAGTCTCGGGGGTTCTGCATTCATACGGGGACAGGCACCCGCCCCGAACGCCCCAGGGCCCTGACTCATTTGCCCCGCGCCCCACTTCTCCGAGCAGCCGACCCCGTCTCTCCAGGGACCGGAGGGTGTGACGTTTCTATGCCCCCCACCCCAGCTGTCCCCCTGCCTGTGATGCCCCCATGGCCATCAGACTGTTTCCCAGAATGCTGTCCCCCCAACCCGGGGCCTGAAAACCTGTCGCCCAGGTTATCCTGGGATGGCCGGGGGCAGAAAAGAGAGCCCACTGACCTGCGGGTTGTCCGCGGCCACAGAGACCAAGGACAGGCTTGGGGGGTGCCCGCAGGACGGAGTGGAGTCGTCAGAGTCTGCCTCGAAGTCCAAGCCGTGAACGGGGAGGATGCGCTTTTTCTGAGCAGGAAGGGGTGCGGGAAAGAGGAGACAGAGGGTCAGCCTGACTGTGAGGGCCACACGCCCTCGCCTCGGGCAGCGGGGAGGGCATCTCCAAGGGCACAGCCACCATCTACGGCGGCGCCAGGGGCCGCCCAGAGCCCCCCACCCATCACAGGCTCTGCATCCCCAGCGCCTCTTAGAAGAGCAGAAGGAATCGTCCGCTCAGCCCCCGACGGGCACGCGGCCGCTCAGAGATGCTGAAGACGCAGCCCAGCAGTGCCGCCCTGGGGGGCAGGCAGGCTTCTCTGGGCCGACGGGTGCTTCTCACCCCTCACACTTTAGCAAATGCGGGGTGCCCAGCGCGGGGAAGCAGAGCGGGGAGGGGGCTCCAGAGAGCTCCATCATCTTTAGATGCAAGAGCAGAGTTTATTCCGAATCCTTCCCCCATCATGGTTTCCATCCTTTAAACGTATTGTGTATGGAATATGCAACACTGGAGAGCACTCGCTGAGCTTAGTCAACGAGACATATACAATTTTCTCATAAAAAGATGCCTATGGTCCCCGGGGACCAGCCGCGCAGACCAGCCGGCGTGGTTCTCAGAGACCCTGTCGCTCTCCAAGGGGCTCCGGCCAACATCACCGCCCGCCCCGCCCCTCCCCTCCCTCCTGCTGCCCTTCTGTCAACCTGCCCAGAAACCCCGGGGATTACTTTGCTTGTCTTTATCACCAAAAATAAGTTAAAATATAAGTGAAAGCAGAAGCAGACACCAATAAAAAACAAGGCTCACGGCCGGCTATAAACAAAAGCAAGGACGTTCATAGAGGAAAGCCGGAGAGGGTTCGCTTCCCTGAAAGGTGCAAAGGCTGTTTCCGGGGGACACCAGTGCCCTCACGACCACGTGCCCGGAGGACGCTGGCCGGATGTCCAGGCAGGGCTGGAGGTCCAGGAAGGCCTCTCTGCAGGCCCCGCTCCCCTGCAGCTTGCTCTGGGGTTTCCTATGGAGAGACCTGTGCCAAGAGCACACTGCTGCTTGGAGCTCAGTGATCTCAGAGGCTGCGGGGCATGGCGGAGGCAGGCGGCTCTTCGTGCTCCCGGCCCGCGGAGTGATGGAGAGCCTGAGATTCTCAGGACATCGGAATCCGAGCCTCCAGCATCAGGGAGGGCGGGGCTGGGGGAAGACTTACTTTGCTTCCAACGGGCTGGGCCTGGGCCCCTGTGTCCTGTTCTCTGTCCTCATCCGTGTGCTCGCTGTCTCCACTTCTCCCTCCGGGGCCTGGCTCAGGCCCACCTGCAATGGACGCCTGTATGACTCCACCAGGACAAGACCATCTGTCCATCCGCCCACCCACCCCTTCATCTGCTGTGAAGCGACCAGGCAAGGCCCTCTACTGGCCTCCCAAAGACCTATCTGAGCATCAGGTAGAGCTGGTCTGAATCACAGCCGAAAACGAATACTCTGCATCCACTTCACCAATGGTCACCTTCACTGACCGCTTCCTAAGCAGTCTGAAGACACCGCAGTGTGTGGGTGAAGCAGGCCTGGAGCTAAGTCACCTTTTCCCAAACTAACCTCTTCACTTTCAGTCTCATTTCACTTGCTTCTCAGCCCCGGGCCTCCCTCCCCTCCCTTCTCTGCCCCCCCAGGACGCCTTTTTCACCTGAGCCCCCAGGTCTGTCCCCCGACCCCCAGCACAGCCTCACTCTTCCCTCTTTCCCCCCAGTCACACTGGCCTGGCCGATGTTCCGTTCCCTCAGGTCACTACAAAGAGTGATGCAGTGCATTCTGGGGTTTTAGTCTGGAAGCCCCATGGACCATCCACCCTCCTCGGGGGCCAGGGGCACCCCGGCATCCTTGTGAGCACAAAAGACTTACTGTTGACGTCAGGTGAGCGCAGCACTTGGTCAGGTAAACCTACAGCCGAAAAAAAGCACTCAGCAGAGACCCCAGCGGCCCTCACCAGCTACACCCCTGCGTTAGGCCCCGCCTGGACCAGCTTTTGAAACATTAACTTGAATCACTTCTTCTTCTTTTTTACGTTTGACTACTTCGTTTTAAAGGTACAACTCTCCCGATTTTGTGCTCTTTCCGTGTGCCCTTTCTTGGTGTGCTGTATTCACAGGTACCAGCAGGGAGAATGCAGCCCCTGGACCATCACCCCACCCGAGACCTGCCTCACTGGGTCCGCAGCAGCGGCTGCAATCAGACTTTTTGTTGCCCCCCAGTGCCGCCTCCTGGCCCTCGGTGGTGACAGTTCTGAAACTGGCCGCTTCTGGGTGGCACTGGCTCCCAGCTCTGCAACCTGGCTGGGCGCCGAATCCCCGTGACCTTTTACCTAACGCAGAGTCCTGAGCCCACCCCAGTCCCTAGAAATCAGAACCTCCCGGGGCCAGGACCAGGTCCTCAGCGTTGTGACGTGGCCTGTGGTTTCCCACCGTGAACGGGGCCTCCGGCGTTGAGATTCTCAGAGGCTTCGCGGTGTGGCTTTTCCCGTGCTACCTGTGGTTCCCACACCTGAGCCCTGCGGCGGCGGTGAGACCACACTCCTGCTGCAGGAAGATCCCTCAGCGGGCTCCCGGCCGGCCGAGCGGGCACGGGGTCGCGGGTGCACGTGGCTGTGGGATTTACTGATAGGCTCCAACCGAGACCGAAATATCGGCCACGATCCTGGTGAGGATCCTGGTGAGGAGGTGGGGGAAACTCCCGAAGAATAGGGTGACGGTGCCCCCCGCCCCACCGTGTCACCAGGACACTCCTAGTGACGCCAGCTGTCTCAGCATGGTTACCAGGAGAGCCACTTTTACTCTTACAAATGTCCTGTTTCGATGACTTATCACATGCCCCCTGCACCCCCGGCCCAAGGAAGCCCCCTACCCCCGCGGTCTGTTGCTCCAGGTGCCAAAAGCCATCACAGGTGAGGAGCCTCTCGGTGGTCTGTCCTAAATTCAACAGCGTGCTAAGACTGCTCAGAACACCTGTGCCAGGCCCAGTGAGTGTGCCCAGGCCCTGAGGGTGGCTATGCCTGCCTCCTGCATCTGCCTATCAACGTGGGGCTTTACGGGGCCCGAGACACAAGTAAGGCGCCTCTCCAGAAGGCCTGGGGGAGACGCCCAGGCTGGCGCACAGCGAGGACACCCCCAATCCCAGAAGCACCGCCTCCGCTTGGGACGTGCAGGAGCTCCAGACCCCGGGGCATTCTCCTCGGTGCCCTAGATGGAGACGGTCAAGACACCGAGCCCCCAGATGCTGGCCTGACAGGCCGTCACAGCCCGAAGGCCTGGCCAGGTGTTGGCAGAGCCTGGGACTCAGGTGACAGGGACAAGGCAAGAGCTTCCCGAAAACACCGCTCAGTTCTCTCCGTTCAAGTTCAGGAGACACTTCTAAGCTCAGGCAATCTCACGTCCTTCCCCCGACATATCCCTCTACCCCAATGGCTTCAAGGTGGACAACACAGGTGAGCACAGGTTTAGTGCAAGAACACCGTCTGGACCTCAAGTTCTTCATGGAATAAATACTTGGATTCAAAATATTAAAACAAACGATTGAGCTACAGCCCATCTCTTATGTCTTGATGATCTCATCGGACTCATGGGGAATGTTTGCTGAAAAGACAGAGTCTGGGCCCCGTACTGGATGCCTGGGGAAGAGGCTCACTCCTTACCTGCTCCCTGCAGCCTCCCGCAGAGGGACCGCGCTACCTGGGCGACCCCGGAGTGCTGGAAGCGGGCTCTCACATGCCTGTAGTACCACTCCAGGGAGCCCCTCTTCACCAGCCTGCAGAGACACAGAGCTCAGGCCCGGGCGGGGCGGCACACACCCCCGTGTCCTGGAAGGGGCAGGCCGGGCCCCCCGCCGGCAGGGCCACTTGATCTCCAGGTCCCGGCTCACCTGGCCAGGTGGCAGGGGTCGCAGAGCCAGCCCTGCTCCTCCGGGTTGTGGCCGCAGCCTTTGCAGGTGAAGAGGCCGCAGTCCAGGCATTGCCTCTTGGGGGTCTCGAGGAGCCGGTAGGGCTGCAGGCAGCGGGCGCAGTGGGTGTTGCTCAGGTGGGCCGTGTCCGAAAGCAGCTCCCTCTTGGAGTTTTCCTTCTTAATTTTGCCTTTCAAACCCCTGAATCGGAAACAAGAAAATATCGGATGCCTTGTTTCTGCAACAGGCTTTAAATTCAAGGGCACGTGCGCGCGCGTACACACACACACACAGACTCTCAGATGCAGAAAACAGTGACCCAAAGTCAGGTAGCACCATGACTTTCTTTCATTGCTAAAGGGCTGCAAACCATACAGGTTCAGAATCACAGGAGGGAGCAGGCCCACAACTGCCCGCACCACCTCACATAACTCAGTATAGCGGGACGAGGGTGCACAGAGGTCCTGGACCCCAGGTTGGTTCCCCAGCTCTGACCCTGAACCCGGAGCTTTTCTGATGTGCAGCCCAGAGCTTGGAGACTGTTAGCTGGATGAGTGTGGACCCGTGGCCACTAGCACCCAGTGTCCAAGCTCCGTCAGACCAGACGGGGTTGGCGGCTCTGGGAAACCAGCAGGGATGGGGCCCGGTGAGGTCCTGGGGGTGCAGCTTGGTTGGGCCACACAGTTATCTAGAGCCAATCTGTGGCCCAGTTTAATTGTTTAGCAGGAGATTAGAGAAGAAAAATCCAAGAGGTTCCTGGACCGGTCAGAGCGGCAGCAGGAAGAGTCACAGAGGATGGAGCAGGACGGTGGGCAGACGGTGGGCCAGGCTGACGCTCTCTTCTGTGAGGCCCAGGTCAGCCACACCTGCTCTGCCACCCTGGCCTGAGTTAATGGTCCTGAGCTGAGGATGACACCAGGTAAGTGGAGGTCAGGTCGGCCCCCTACAGTAAGCGTTGAGAAGCTGAACCCACACAGCCAAGAAAAGAAGCCCAGTGGTGGCAGGAAGCTAGGAAGAATACTGTCATCCACTGACTACAGGCTAGATAGAGCTGCATTGACACGGTAGAGAAAGTGTCTTCCTTAAACCGCAGAGCACCTGGGGCCAGGTGGAAAGGGCCTAGAGTCCTCCACGTCCACTCCTGATGTATCTGCTTCAGCCAGAAAACCTCAAGGCCACCCCTTGGCAGGGCCTTGTCCAGCTTGTCTCCCAGCATGGGTCCCCCATTCTCCATCCAGGTAGAGCTGGACTCCCGGAAAGAAAGAGGAGGACGTGTAGAGGTACACTGCATCCCAGGATGTGAAGTCCTCTTCAATAAGAGCCCGCGAGAGTCCTGGGGTGGCGGCTGGAAACTTTCAGGTGTTGAATTTGGGGGAACAGATCATGATACTCTGCTTCAGATTCCTTTTTTTGTGAATATATTTATTTGTAATATATATTATTTAAAATAAATTTAAATTTTTAAAAATTAAAATAATTTTTATTGGAGTATTGTTGACGTACAATGTTGTGTTCGTTTCTGCCGTACGGCACAGTGAATCTATCATACGTATACGTGTGTCCACTCTTTCTTAGGTTCTTCTACCATATAGGTCATTACAGAGTATTGAGTAGAGTTCCCTGTGCTACACAGTAGGTCCTTATTAGGTATCTGTTTTACATGTAGTAGTGTGTATATGTCGATCCCAATCTCCCAAGTTATCCCCCCACCTCCCCCCGGTAACCATATGTTTGTTTTCTACATCTGTGACTCTGCTTCAGATTCTCTACAACACAACTTCTCTTCTTCACAGCTGGAAAACAGGAGGGAGGGAAGAGGGGACCCTGCATGGGTCCAGCAGAGTAACGCCAGATGCCTGCCAACCAGAGGGCACGTCAACAGACCTGGAGGATCGTGAGGGGCCAGAGCCATCCTGCTTATCGCAATCACAGGGTCGACCAGATGTCCTTGCACTACAGGCAGGGACCAGCCCAACATGCAGCTACAAGTTAAGGTCACCTTCAGGAAGAAAAGATGCCCTGAATGTGATTTACTACACAGTAGTAGTAAACAGAGGAAGACTTGAAACTAGTCTTCCTGTGTGTGTGCTGAGCGGACATAAGAGAGAGGAGCAGGAGGTAAGAAGAAGCCAGGCTGAGGTGGAAAGACCACAGGCTATGTTCACGGAGGTGGAGAAGACGGGGCTAAAGTGAAGATGGAAAGGAACTGAGGTGGGCAATGGGGAGGGAAACGGGCAGAACATCAAGTCCAGGGATTCAGAACAGTGGTTCTAAAGGTGCGGTCCAGGGACCTACAGGGGTACCTGAGACCCTTTGACAGGGTCCACAAGGTCAAAACGCCTCTCATAGTAACACTAAGGTAGTATTTGTGTTTTTTGCTCTTTGACCCCCGCACCGGTGGTGCAAAAGCTATGGTGGGTGAAAGTTCTGGGGCCTCAGCACAGATCAAGCCAGAGGTACAGAGTGTACCAGCGGTCAATCTGCTCTCTGCCAGAAAAGAAACGAAACGAAAGCATGTCTTGATGAAGTGCGTCTTTGATTAAAAGTGTGTCAAGTGACAGTATTTGTTGCCATTGACAAAACTCAAGCTTTCAAGCTCAAAGACTTTTGGAAAACTTTTATGTCTCTGCTGACTTGGGCCAGACAGTTTTCATCACTGAGCAGTTTCTGATAAGATCAGCAGTGATTTGATTTTTTGGGTTCGGTATAATGAAACGTGTCAACATTTGGAAAGTCTGCATAGGTGTCACAAAATCATGCGCGGACAGAAGATTAACTTCAAGTGCAAGATGGACCAATGGATTTTCATAAAACAGGAAAGGTAAGGTTCATTGACATGGTTTCAGATTCCACATTGTAACTTCCTTTAACAAACTACCATTAATAGGGTTTTCATGTATTATCAAAACAATGTCCATAATTATGTGAGAAAGCTACTAAAACACTTCTGCTTTTTCCTACTACATATCTGTGTGAGGCTAGATTTTCTTCCAACACCTCAGACAAAACAACATATTACAACACATTGAATGCGGAAGAAATATCAGAATTCAGCTATCTCCGATTATGCCAGACATTAAAGGGATTTTCAAAAAATACAGAACAATGCCATTTTCCTCACTCATGTTTTTATTTTGGAAAAACAGTTATTTTTCATAAAAATTTTATTATGTTGTAAGGGGTTTATTGTTGTTTTAAATAAATGAATGACTGTTTTGTTTTGTTTTGTTTTTTTTGCTGTACGCGGGCCTCTCACTGTTGTGGCCTCTCCTGTTGTGGAGCACAGGCTCCGGACGCGCAGGCTCAGCGGCCATGGCTCACGGGCCCAGCCGCTCCGCGGCACGTGGGATCTTCCCGGACCGGGGCACGAACCCGTGTCCCCTGCATCGGCAGGCGGACTCTCAACCACTGCGCCACCAGGGAAGCCCTGAATGACTATTTTTAAAACGCCCAGTTTTAATTTTTTATTGGGTAAATATTGACATCTATAACCCAGCTAAACAAAAGCTCCTTGGGGTTCTCAGTAATTTAAGAACATAAAGGGTCCCTCAGACCAAAATGTTTGAGAACTGCTGATTTGGAAGCCATACATTTACTCTCCTAGAATGCAAAGAAAAGGGCTGAGGAGACAGAAATGCAGAGAGAAGATAATGGCCAAGGCAGAGAAGGGCAAACACCTGACGGGTAATAAGGCACACCTTGGAGATATTGTGGGTTCAGTTCCAGACCACCGCAACAAAATGAATATTGCAATAAAGGGAGTCGCAGGAATTTCTTGGTTCCCCAGGGCAAATAAAAGTTATGTTTACACTATACTGAAGTCTATTAAGCGTGCAATAACATTATGTTTGAAAAAATAATGCACATACCTTAATTAAAATATTTTCTGGTTAAAAATTGCTAACCTTCTTCTGAGTCATATTCTTTTTGCGGGTGGAGGGTCCCGCCTCTGTGCTGGTGGCTGCTGACTGATCAGGGTGGTGGGTGTTGAAGGCTAGGGTGGCAGCAGTGATTTCCTAAAATAAGACAACAATGAAGTTCGCTGCATGGACTCTTCGTTTCATGAACAATTTCTCTGCAGCATGCAACGCTGTTTGATAGCAATTTACCCACAGTAGAACTTCTTTCAAAATTGGAGTCAATTCCGTCAAATCCTGTTGCTGCGTTATCAACTCAGTTTATGGAATATTCTGAATCCTTTGTTATCATTTCAACCATCTTCACACCATCTTCACCAGTAGCTCCATCTCAAGAAACCGCTTTCTTTGCTGATCCATGAGGAGCAACTCGTCATCTGTTCAAGTTGTATCATGAGATTGCAGCAATTCAGTCACATCTGGAGCCCCACTTCTGATTCTAGTTTTCTCACAGTGTCCACCACATCTGCAGTTACTTCTTCCACTGGAGTCTTGAACCCCTCAAAGTCATCCGTTGAGAGTTGGAATCAACTTCTTACAGACTCCTGTGAATGTTGATATTTGGACCTCTTTCCATGAATCATGGATGTTCTTCATGGCATCTAGGATGACAAATCCTTTCCATGGTGTTTTCAATTTACTTTTCCCACATTCATCAGAGGAATCACTGTCTCTGGCAGCTATGGCCTCATGAAAGGCATTTCTTAAAGAATAAGACTTAGAAGCCAAAATTACTCCTCAATCCATGGGCTTCAGAATGGATGTGTCTTAGCAGCATGAAAACAATATTAATCTCATTGTCCATCTCCATCAGAGATCTTGAGTGACCAGGTACACTGTCAATGAGCAGTATTATTATTTTTTGCGGTAAACAGGCCTCTCACTGCTGTGGCCTCTCCCGTTGCGGAGCACAGGCTCCGGACGTGCAGGCTCAGCGGCCATGGCTCACGGGCCCAGCCGCTCCGCGGCACGTGGGATCTTCCCGGACCAGGGCACGAACCCGCGTCCCCTGCATCAGCAGGCGGACTCCCAACCACTGCGCCACCAGGGAAGCCCAGCACTATTATTTTGAAAAGAATCTTTTCCTGAGCAGTAGGTCTCATCAGTGAGCTTAAAATATTCAGTAAACCGTACTGTAAACAGATGTGCTGTCACCCAGGCTTTGTTGTTCCATTTACAGAGCACAGGAAGAGTAGATTTATCATAGTTCTTCAGGACCCTAGGGTTTTCAAAATGGTAAATGAGCCCTGGCTTCAACTTAAAGTCACCAGCTGCATTAGCCCCTAACAAGAGAGTCAGCCTGACTTTTGAAGCTTTGAAGCCAGGTATTGACTTCTCCTCTCAAGCTATGGAAGTCCTAGATGGCACCCAAAATCAAGGTGTTGGTGGGAATGCGATTCTTCCTGGAGGCTCAGGGGGAAGGTCTGTGCCCTTGCTTTCCCAGCTTCTAGAGGGCAACTGTATTCACTGGCTCACGGCCCCTTCTTCCATCTCAGAGCCAGCAATGGTGGGTTGAGTCCTTCTCACCATGAATCACTCTTACGTTGCCCTGTGTCCCCCCTCCTTCCATCTGTCAGGCCCCTTGTGGCTCACCTGGATAACCCAGGACTGTCTCCCTGTGTCCAGGCCCTGATCAGCATCCTTCCATCTATCAGGCCCCTTGTGGCCACACTGGCCCACCTGGATTACCCAGGATTGTCTCCCCATGCTGAGGCCCTGATTGGCACCCTTAATTGCATCTGCAGTCTTAATTCCCCTTTGCCAGGTAGCCCACTATACTCACAGATTTGGGGGATTAGAACATGGGCATCTTTGGGGGCTCATTATTCTGCCATGGTTCTGAGGGGAAAATGTGTGAGCAGAGATCTCACTCCCAGCTGAGAGATTCCCAAATATAAAATCCACCCCCACCATGCCATTCCTGAGAAAACAATGTGAAGATGTGCTCCAGAGGACTGAAAACCGAATCTCAAGTATGACCCTTAAGAATGAGGTGAAAGAACCAATGAGTCACAGAATTGAGACAGAAGTATTAAAAGTACATCAACCAAACTAAAGTGTCAGAGAGAATTGCTGAAAGAGGACAAACATAATGTAATAAGAACTGAAGAGCAATTACATGATCTAAGGTCCTGATTATATGAGTTAAGTATCAGGAATTATAATGAGGGAAATAGACACTTGCTAAAGTTCTTTGAGGTCTTCTGAAGAGAATGAGCAAATGATGATAAAAGGGATAAAGAGGAAATACGTGGTGATGTGTGAACTGAGGGAGGCTCACAGGAATCTCACAGGTGAACCCAGACCACAGTTAATCTCCAGGCTGCGCTGGCGGCTGACTTCCTGTTTCAGCCCCTGTGTTTTCAACCCTGGAGTTGCCTGTCTGTGGTGCCAGGTGGCCCAGCAAAGGGTGACCTCAAATTCCTTATTATTTATTTTTAAAGCAAGTCATGGTTTGCAAGTCACGTGTCACACCAGGAGCTCTTTCGTGGGTAATCTCAGGCATTCAGGTCTGTTTGCAAAGATTGCAAATCCACATCACCACCTGTTTGCCTTTCTGGGGAAGGTCCGCACCCTAATATTTGACTTGTGGGCTGTGCCCTTGAAAACAGGGTGTTCTATTTAGGTAAACTTGGGTCCTCACCCAGCAACGTGAGTCACCCATGCATTCTCATTTATCCCTTTCCTATGTAAACTGTGGGATTTCTGTGTTTTTCTAATTTGGAAAACTTCTTTATCTTTCTGATTTTAAGACACTCTTTAGAGATCAAAGATATGAATCACTGCCATTTCTGTTAAAACTGTTTCTTCTAGGGGCTTCCCTGGTGGCGCAGTGGTTGAGAGTTCGCCTGCCGATGCAGGG
Organism: Leucopleurus acutus; assembly: GCF_964270905.1. Lineage (NCBI taxonomy): Eukaryota > Metazoa > Chordata > Mammalia > Artiodactyla > Delphinidae > Leucopleurus > Leucopleurus acutus. The sequence goes on along the minus strand of NC_139149.1, from coordinate 115,636,876 downwards.
GACGCGGGTTCGTGCCCCGGTCCGGAGGATCCCACATGCCGCGGAGCGGCTGGGCCTGTGAGCCATGGCCGCTGAGCCTGCGCATCCGGAGCCTGTGCTCCGCAACGGGAGAGGCCACAACAGTGAGAGGCCTGCATACAGCAAAAAAAACAAAAACAAAACAGAACTTTTTCTTCTAATTTTTAAAAACTTAAACATTTTCCTTTAAATTCAGATGTATGTATTTAGTCAATACTCATCAGTATTTTGTGTCGTGATGTCTACCTGTGTTGTCATGTGTAGGCTTTTCCACTCCAAGATTATGTACATATTTACTTATATTTTCTTCCAATAATTTTCAGTTTCATGTTTTACATTTTTAATGTAGCAGTTATAAATCTAACTGAGGTCCAACTCCCTCCCCCAGCCCTGCACTCATGGTCAACTATTCCAACACTTAGCTTTAACTAATTCTTCCCTCTTTTACTGATATGAAATGTTACCATTGTACTAGATATTGTTATACACACTTGGTTGCCTTTTAGGACTTTCATGTTGTTTCCCTGATTATCTATGTCTGTGAAAGGGCCGGCTGCCAGAACAGACCAGCGGGACACGAGGCAGACGTAAGGATGTGCAGCCCTCGAGTGTGCCAGGGTTTAGCAGGGTGTCAGGGACAAAGGAAAGGCTTTCTGTGTTTTTTCGTTGGTTTGTTCTTGCTTTTGTTTCTCTGTTCCAATATGGCGACTGATCCTACTGACATTCCAAGTAGGAGCTACAGGGCAGAGAGGGAGTAACTGAGGCAGCTCCCTGCTCCAGGAGCTGGGAGCAGACAGGAAAGGGCCAGAGCACAAGTAGGGGCCAGGAGAGGGAACACAGGGTGGGCATGAACACAGGTAAGGACGGGGGCAGCATGGGGGGAGGTTACACCTGGTATCTGTGAGCTTTCTGTGAGGAACTGGGTGAGCTCACTGCGACAGTGACCGGGGTCCGGAGGAGAGTGAAGGCTTGAGGAATTGCCTAAGAATTTTTGTGCATCTTTGGGTTTTGGATTCTCCAGAGTGTAGCACTGTGTTGACGGGAAGCCAGGAATAACATCACACCGCGTACAGTAAACACCCCACTCCCGAGTCCCTGGTCACACATGCTGACTTCAGGGAGAGACTTACATCTGCCTGGGGCTAAAGCGAAGGTCAGATGGCCTCCCCCTTCCTTCTCCTCGAATTCCCGAAATAGCCTGTGAGAAAAGCCATTTGGAAGCTCCCCAAGGCACCTGCCACTCAGCAGCTAGACCCCCAGGGACATCCTCCTGGGCAGTTCAGAGGGTAGCTGTCCACACGGGCTGCCCACAGCCAGTCCCTGGAACGAGCGTGTTCTGTTTGAAACGTCCCTTTAAGAGGCTCATGGGGAAGATGAACCAAGATGCTCCAGCCTTTGCCCTTCACCACCGGATGGCCTCCATCTTCCCCATGGGGCTGTGAGAATCCTCTGCACAGGGCAGGAGGTCAGGCCTGGCCGAGGGGTCGGAGGCTTTCGTGTCATGGAGATGGTCTACTGGGCATGCGAGCGTTAGTGCTGGGGACCTGGGCCAGCTCACTGGTCACACACTTTAACAGCAGAAGCCAAAGAGGTGCTGGTCCTACCCCGCAGGAGAAGGTGCCGGAGCCCTCACCCAGGCCCCATCCCAGCATCCTTTACAGGGTGATGCTCCCACATGGGGAGAAAAATTGAGCAGCAGTCCATCAAACACCCATTTCTGTTAACTCTGTAAACACTAAAGGAGGCGTATTCCTTTTTTCGTTTGATTGTTTCCTAACTGGTATATTCGGTGAATTGGCTGTTTAGCAAATCGCCTCTCCGGTAAATGTGCTGCTGGTGGACTGACCTTGAGCCCACACACTATGTCCACTTGACGTGTATTCAGGAGAGGAAAGTTCCTTCCAAGTAAGGCATGTGTTTGTGTCTTGGTTTCACGGTTTCCCCCCTATTAACTTTGTTCTGTCAACGACCTCGGTAGGTGTTTTGAGCTGGGCCATCCATTTGGCATCTTTCAGAGTGTGTCAAAGACATCAAAAACTCATCTGATTGTTATACATCTGAAACCAACACAACCTTGTAAATCAACTATATCTCAATAAAAATTAAAAAAACAAACAAACAAAAAACTCATCTGAACAACCCCTGAGCAGCTCAGTTTGCTAAGGTCACCCACGTAGTTGTCACCTGAGGGCCAGTTTCTCCATTCAGCCCATTGTTGGTTCATAGATTAGAGAATCAGGAACTGGAAGAAAATATGAGGACTCCAAGGAATCGTGGAGAAACCAGACGTGTGACAGAGAATGGGATACCGTGGCTGCAGGAAATGGACAATTAACGTTGAAACTGGTGAAATGCACAGATTAACACTGAGAGGAGATTGGGAAGGCGGGGGTTTATTATTCTTAAACTGTCTTCGGTTTCATTGTAGACTGCTGGTATTTTAGCCAACTTGCTCTGCAGAAACAATCTCAGTGTCCAGAACCCAAAGGTCTTTATTCGGAGCTTGTTTCTGCCACGCCCTTCCTAAGTCTCAGCACCCACCCGAGCAGAACTTGAACCCACACCCCGTGTGTCCTGGCCTCAGAACCACATGCCTGGGCCCTGCTCCCAGGGGTCACGGGGACCCTGGGGATAAGGCTTGTCACAGGCAGAGGCGGCTTCACCTCTTGTTGCACAGTTAACCAATACCACAGCGAGCAAGAGACAGAAACATCAAAAAATAAAACCCACAGAACACCCTTCACTAAGCCCCCGCTGTTTACACGGCTCTTCCCAAGTGTGTCACCAGGGGCCTGTGTCTGCACAGGAAGCACCAATCGAGGGAAGGCTACTGGGGCTCCAGCATCCTTGCCTTGACTCTGACGTGGATTCTCTGAACCACCACCTCTCCGAACCAGAGCCTTTCCAGGGACCATGTCCTGCGTTATTGTATTTAATAAGCTCACCATCTAAGCGCACACGGAAGGCCAAGAAGACACAGCAGAGCAGCCGATCTGAAGGCCACTTGAGCAGAAGGCCTCAGGCACTTCCGAACAAGGACATCACCCCGACCGTAACCGACTGGCCGGGGACCTGCCCTGCCCCATAGGCCCCTCAGAAGTGGAGGCAACACAACCCGGATCCTTCGGAGACTTCCTTTCCCAGCAGTAACTGGAGGTTACCCGGGCGTGTCTCCCTTTTACGGTGTGAAATGACTAGAGGAACATGGAAAATAAAGAGGAAGGGTATCAGGAGGGCATCCCCCGTAGACAAGAAAGACAGGAATTTCTGCAAAACCACCCGAGCTCTGCCTGGACGGAGGGAGGGGCTGACCCACTCAAGGGTCTCCCTGGAGGGCTGGGTTCCCCTCCCCTCTGACTGATCTGCGATTCTATATACGTATCGAATGGGAGGGTCTAAGCTGTCATTGAAAATAAAAGTACATCAACTATACTTCAATTAAAAAAATAAATTAAAAAAATAAAAAAATAAAAGTGACAACAGCTGGGCTGCCTGGAGAGGCTGTGATCCCCAGAGCAAAGGCCAGGTGGGCTCTGTCGCTGAGAGCCTGTGGACCTGGGCCCCGGGTGCAGCCTCCAGGCCACGGCTGAAGCAGAGGGAGGGGACGAGGGGCGGGGCGGGCCCAATCAGCATGAGGACGCTGGCCAAGGTCAGCTCTGGGCCCCAGTCCTGGGGTCGCGGGGGGCTGAGTCAGGGCCCTAGACACCAGTGGGAAGAAAGCACCTTCATAATGAAAACCCCGGGTGCAGGGGTGACCTGCAGCCCAAGACAGAGCGGAGGCTGGAGAGCTCCACAGAGCGGCGGCAGGAAGCCTCGCGGTCCTGGTCCGACGCCTCCCCGCCATCGAGAGAGGCGCTGGGCTCCAATGAACGTGCTTCACTTAACAGTTCGTCTGTTTGTGTGGACTCTGCTCTGTGTCGGGACCCAGAGACTCCCACCGCTGCTCCTTCTGTCTCCGCTGGGGTCCGTCTTTCTCTCTGTGTCCTCCCTCCAGACCCATGGCTTTAAATACTGGGGCAGCTAAGTAATGATCCCTCTACCCCCAAAACGTTGTATGTCCTGGTTCTTAGAACCTGGGACTGTGCCTCCTTACAGGGCAAGAGAGACTCTGCAGGTGTGATTAAGTTAAGGGTTGTGAGTTGGTGATGGGATTAGCTGGGTGGGCTCAGCGTGATCGTGAGATCCTTCTAGGCAAAACAGGAGGGCAGGAGAGTCAGAGAGATGCGACGACAGACGCAGAGGTCAGAAAGACAGAGACTGGAAGACGGCAGGCTGACGGCCTTGAAGAGGCAGGAGGGGCAGAAGCCAAGGAGCGTGGGCCCCTCGAGACGCCGGCAGAGGCAAGGGACCCTCCGGAAGACGGGCAGCCCCGCCCACACCTCGGCTTCTGGACTCCAGAGCCGCGAGGGATGTGTGTGCTTTAAGCCACTGAGTCTGGAATGATTCCAGCAGCCACAGCATCTGTAGGTGGATGCGCCCTCAGTCCTGTCTCTGTTGGGTTCCAGCCCCGTGGGTGTGGGGCTTCCCTGGCCACTTCGCGTCTAACAGGCAACCCAGTGTCAACAGGTCTGACCCGTGTCCTGGCTTCCTCCACACCTGCTCCACCCTCGCCTTCCCCAGGTGAGGTGACGACACCTCCATGCCCCAGTTACTCAGGCCATGGCTCTGGAGTGACCCTGACCTTGACGCCTCCCATACTCCACACCCCACATCCAACCCATGGGCACACTTGCAGGGGCCCCCTTCAAAGCTCATCTGACCACTTCTCTGTAGCCCACCGCCTGCAGAGCAGAAGCCGGGTCTTGTTACTCCCCTGCCCGAAGGCCTGCAGCCACGTGGGGAAAGGCCCAAGTCCTGCCCCGGTCCTCAGCCCCCCGACGGTCTGCTCCCCATCATGGCTCTAACCTCCTCTTGGTGCTCCGCCACCAGGGGCCTTTCAGGCATTTCCTTGGCTACCTCCCCACCCCCGAGTCTTTATACAACGTCTCCTTCGCAATAGGCCTACCAACCCACAAAAGTCACCAAGACGACAGGGAGCCCGGGGGACAGCTAAGCCTTGGAGGCCTGGTGGAGGAATATGCACGGGCAGAGGGGGAGTGAGTTACGCTGGGTGGGTCTTAGCTCAGCCCACAGGGAGAGACGTGCAAAATGGCGCTGGGGCCTCCGTGCTGAGGATGAGGTGCCCCAACACTGCTGGGAAGAGGCGGAAGTCAGCCTTTGTCCTAAATGCCCTTGCTCCCGGCTTCTGGGTGCCTCAGGCCAGCGTCAAGGCTTTCCCTATTCATCACATCCAGCTCTTTTATGCGTGCAATGCCGTGCCCTAAGCATCACCCCACTTAGGACAGAATGTCACCCTGGGGTTGGATCAAGTTGAACTAAACCCATTCAGGGAATATCTGGCTCTCAGGAGCAAAGTCAGATCTCCTTGTTTTAATTAGGAAGAAACTTAATTAAAGTTTCTTAAGGCCAGAAAGCAGAATGTTTCCCAGCGCCCGGCTTCCGGCCAGTGTCCTGTACCCGAGCTCCTGCTGTCTGTCCACTCGGAGGGCCGCGAGGTGACAGCCCCTCCGGAGGCCACCAGAGCTGCACTGCGGGGGGCCAGCCACACACACTCACTCTAGTCTCTCCTCTTCTTTCCTTCGAAGGTCAAAGTCCCGTTGAACCACTTCCCAGACGTGCTTGGCCTCTTCATCTGTGAGCGTGGAAAGATCCAGTTTTTTCCCCATCTCTGCTTCTCGTCGGGGTCACACCTGCAATAACACAGGACCACAGCGTTCAGCCCAGGAAGCCTGCGTGCAGATGCCGGCCAATTCACAAAGAAGAGGCAACACAGCAAGTGCTGATTTCCCAGCAGTTGGAACCTGGGTTAAATGGTTTTAGAAAACAGGCAAATGGGTGTCTGGAAATGTGTGCAGTCGAAATAAACGAACCCATGCGTATAATCCCCACAGCCCAGGAGTCAGGCTTCAGATGACGTTATGCCCTTTCCGAGGACACTGAAGACCCAATCAATGCCAAGAGGACAAAGGAAGGAAAATACAAATGTCAAAAAGCAAGAGAAGGAGAGCTTTACCACCTTGCTCGCTATGCAGTGTGCTCTGCAGACCAGCAGCAGCTCCCGAGCCTGTGAGACATGCAGACTCCCAGGCCCTGCCCCAGCACGCCTGACTCAGAATCTGCATCCTAACAAGATCTTCTGATGACACCTCCACCTGTCTCTCCCTCCCCCATCACGCCTGCCCCTTGAGTATTTCTTCACACCTAACAGCTGGTGACATCACATATCGTGACTTCTCCCTGGCACGTGGGGGTGCTTTTCTGTGCTCCCACCTCTCTGGTCTTCGTCAGGCCACACAGGGGCCCCTTGGCCAGAGACTGTGGCCACTACACCCAGTCCAGCTCTGCTCTGGGGGAAGATTCTGTTTGGGTGACAGGTTCCCTGTGGGCAACCGAGAGTTCAAGAACCTCTGGGCGACTTCAGCCACTCTTCACTGAGGACTGAAAACTGCTTTTTAGGAACATCAGAGAAGGGATCCAATCTGTCTGCTCTCACTGGGAAACCTTAACACCAATCGAAAGACCCAATGTTGCTTCTGAATTCTGGGGAACTTCTCCCTCTCACCAGTGCTGACCAGCCGAAAGTACTCTCTGCAGAAATGTGAACACAACTTGCTCTGTTAGAAAACTGCTTTGCTGTACAAGAGGTTAATTATGAAAAGTGCCGTTTTCTGAGAAACACTCGATGCCAGCTAAAATGGAGATGTCCACGGAGATCCCACGGCTGTCAACTAAACTGTTTCCTGGCTTGTGCCTTAAAGTCGGTGAAAAATAATTTCTTAAATTTTTTGCACCGACCCCTCAGTATTTCCATCCTCAAGCACCGTGCTGACTGTGAACGATGCATTAAGAGGATGCCCTGATGTGCCAGAATCGTTCAAACTATTTTCATTACGGTTGACTTTAGATTTTGGACATGAAAACATTAAACCAAGACTGATTCCTGATGCTCCTCTAGAGCACAGGTTCCATTTTTAAAAAAACTGGAACAAAAAGTCATTTGACGGGGCTTCCCTGGTGGCGCAGTGGTTGAGAGTCCGCCTGCCGATGCAGGGGATGCGGGTTCGTGCCCTGGTCCAGGAAGATCCCACAGGCCGCGGAGCGGCTGGGCCCGTGAGCCATGGCCGCTGAGCCTGCGCGTCCGGAGCCTGCGCTCCGCAACGGGAGAGGCCACAACAGTGAGAGGACCGCGTACCGCAAAAAAAAAGAAAGAAAAAGTCATTTGATGGATGACTGGGGTTTACTCATTTTTGTTTTTCACCATTGTTGAAAAAAATTCTATCATAAGAAGCCCATTCATTGAAATTCTCTTCCCAGAGCAGATGAAAGCCGTGACCATCAGCTGAGTAGTTAGCATTCTCTCTCCTCTCCTAAAGGAAAAGTCACAATTCCAGGCCTTATTTCAAGAAACTAAAATTGTGAGGTGTGGGGGAGAAAAGCAAAACAAAAGGAAACAAGTATATCTTTCTTGTCACGCAAGCGTAACCGTCTTGGAGCATGTCAGTGACCAATAAGGGATGGATGGAAAGGTCACTAGGAGTCAGAACTGCCACCCACAGGATCCCCCCCCACCCCAGCCCCCTCTCAAGTCTGTTTCTTTTGTTTGATGTGTCTTTCTAATAAGGATGGTACTTGGTTTCCCAGCTCAGATAGAAAAGGCCATTGAGGCCTGGGAACGGGCACGCACTGGACCAGGGAGGGTCCGGGCACCTCTGGTGAGGTGGGTGCCTGCCGGGGTCAGGTGGTGAAGAGGCCCAGCCTGGCTGCCTGCTGCCTGGAGTGATGCCGGGCAGCAACTACTGAGATGTGAACAGGGGAGACCAGGATGCAGAGGGAAGCAGACAGCCTCCCACGCTTCAAGGGGACCACGGCACCACGGCTTAGCGCCATTTCGGAGGTGCCAGGGATGACCCTGAATTGGTGAGGAAAGTGATATGTGTTCATGATGCTCTGTTTAATGAAGCCAGGAATGACACAGTACAGACTCTGAAAAACAAGCATCCCACGTACTAAACCAAGAGCAGACGGCTGGTGCCTCATGGGTTAGACATCACCTGAAAAATTTTGCTCTGGGGCCTATCTTTATTTTATTTATTTAACATCTTTATTGGAGTATAATTGCTTTACAACGGTGTGTTTCTGCTGTATAACAGAGTGAATCAGCTATACGTGTACATATATCTCCATATCCCCCCCCCTCTTGCGTCTCCCTCCCACCCTCCCTATCCCACCCCTCTAGGTGGTCACAAAGCACCGAGCTGATCTCCCTGTGCTATGCGGCTGCTTCCCACTAGCTAGCTATTTCACATTTGGTAGTGTATACATGTCCATGCCACGCTCTCACTTGGTCCCAACTTACCCTTCCCCCTCCCTGGGCCCTCAAGTCCATTCTCTACATCTGCACCTTTATTCCTGTCCTGCCCCTAGATTCTTCAGAACCTTTTTTTTCTTAGATTCCATATATATGTGTTAGCATACGGTATTTGTTTTTCTCTTTCTGACTTACTTCACTCTGTATGACAGACTCTAGGTCCATCCACCTCACTACAAATAACTCAATTTCGTTTTCTTTTTATGGCTGAGTAATATTCCATTGTATATATGTGCCACATCTTCTGTCAATGGACACTTAGGTTGCTTCCATGTCCTGGCTATTGTAAACAGAGCTGCAATGAACATTGTGGTACGTGACTCTTTTTGAATTATGGTTTTCTCAGGGTATATGTGGTGCCTTTTTTTTTTTTCCCGTATGCAGGCCTCTCACGTTGCGGAGCACAGGCTCCAGACGCGCAGGCCCAGAGGCCATGGCTCACGGGCCCAGCCGCTCCGCGGCATGTGGGATCTTCCTGAACCGGGGCACGAACCCATATCCTCTGCATCGGCAGGCGGACTCTCAGCCACTGCGCCACCAGGGAAGCCCTGTGGCGCCTATTTTTAGCTCTGGCCCAACTTCTGGGTGAACAGGAGGTGCAGGCAGAGGAGGGGAGGGAGAGTGATTCCAAATTTCAGACACATCCCATGTGTAGCGTGCTGTGGCATGCAGCAGGGACGCGATGCCTCCGAGGGAAGCGTGTTCTCAGGACAGCCTGGGGTCAGGAGCCTGGCTCCCGACATGGGTCCACGACATGGGTCTTTATCTACTGTGACCAAATCTTCCCATGTAGTGAATTAATCATGTGCAGAAGCTCAAAGCTATTTATTTATTTAAAGATTTTCTGATGTGGACCATTTTTAAAGTCTTTATTGAATTTGTTACAACATTGCTTCTGTTTTATGTTCTGTTTTTTTGGCCCCGAGGCATGTGGGATCTCAGTTCCCCAGCCAGGGATTGAACCCGCACCCCCTGCATTGGAAGGTGAAGTCTTAACCACTGGACTGCCAGGGAAGTCCCAGCTTTTTATTATTTTTATTAATTTATTATTTTCGTTGTTCTTGTTGTTGGTGGTGGTGATGATGGGTGGTGGGGTGATGGTTTAAAGCTTTTAAAAAACTATCTTCAGAAAATAATCTGAAGTCGAATGGAGAATATGTTTGATTTCAGTATTCAAAACGCATAAACCAGAAGTCTCTGGCAATCGAGGAGTGTGTTGCTAGCACCCCTTCTGGCCTGCGCCAGGCTGATGGGGGAACTTGGGGTATGGGGGAAGGGCAGCCCCTCTGCCAGGTACGGCCATGCTGAGGGACCCACGTGGGTTCATGGAAGGGAACAGCCTTTCAGCCACAATCATCTCTCTCCTCACTCCCCACTTAGCTTGCTCACCAAGACCCTGATCTCCAACCGGTATCCCTCCAACCGTAACAGTCGAGGGGGAACATGGCAGCAGAGGACATGCTGGACCCATGGAGGGGGCCGGGCTCTGCCCTGCCCTAGCCTGGGGGAACCGCCCAGGGCATGCGTGCTGGGGCGGGGGCAGACCCCACCCGGCTCCACCTGCTCCTGACTCCACTTCAGTGCAGATAGCGCCCAGTCATGAGCTTCCTGAACAAACCACTTTCAATTTGCGCCTGGTCCACGGCTCAGATGTAATCACATTTTTAATCTTTGAGCCTGTGAGCCCTCCCCCATTGCTTAAAAGCTATAATGGAGAAAAGAGAGCGTGACACCGAGGTTAGTGAGTTGGGAAGAGACAGAACAGGTTTCACCAAGTGGATATCCTGAACCCAGACCACCGCCATTTCAATGGTGGGTCACCTTTATCTGTTAGAGATTTGAGTTCATATTTTGGCCACATTAAAGGGAGATCTGGGTGGGGATCCCTCCTACATAAAACTTGGGCTGGCGGCCCCCGAGCTGGAAGCGACAGCAGTTATGCGTAGTCACCATCGCCGGAGCAGATAAACTCTGCAGCAAGTCCAAGCTCCTCTTCAATGCCCAACAAACAATGGCAGGAATGACTCAGAATCAGGTGGGCAACTCTTGCTGATAAAGATGTGGGCACGTTCCTGAGGGAAGGCCAGGCACCAGCTGTGGCGCCTCTGTGTTAACCCTTTGCAGCTGCTTCCCAAAGCTGGCCTGTGTGGTCACTTCTGCAGGCAGGGCCTGCTGCCCTCGTCAGCTGCAAAGTGAGCACCTTCCCCCCCCACCCCACTGCGGGTGCTCTGAAATAAGTCCAGCAGCAACGGCCCTGCAGCTTGCCTCCCGCCTGCCCATTCTCTCCGTTCTCCCAGCTCCCTGGGAAGCTGCTGGAAACCTTGCTTACGCATGGACATGGTTCTGCACCTGCAGCTAAAGCCTCAGCTCTAGTCTCCACAGCAAGGACGGGTCTCAAGGTGACGCTGAGGGACGAGGACGCGGCTGAGCTCCAGGAATTGGGTTCCTATCCTAGTTCAGGCACCAGCCAGCCCTGCGACTTGGGACAAGTCCCCTTCCTCTCTGGGTCTCAGGTTTTCCATCTGTACCATGACCTCTATGTCTCTCTCCAGCCCTGGGTGATGCCAGGATGTCAGGATTAAAGGGAGAGGTTACAAGGTGGGTAGAGGGGAGCGGGCTCTTCCTCCAGAGACTGCTTCTGAAAAGAACGAGACAGCCCTAGAAGGCTGACCCAATGGCATGAACTGGGGGCAGCCACGAGAAGTCACCACACTGTCATCCGAGGCACCAAAGTCTCCCTTCTGTGTAGCCTACAGGGCTCTGCAGCGTCTTCACCACCCCCAAGCCTTCCACTCAGCTGGCTTTAATTTTTCAGTCACAAATGCCTTAATCAATAAGACCCACTGACTGCTAGTCTATGTGCCTGGAATCGTCTTCAGTGAATCCTGCGGGGCTCCTACCACTGCACCCAGATTTTGGATGTGGTGGAGCGCAGGCACCTATGACTGGTGCTTGGATCTAAGGCGCGAGGCCCTGGAGATTCAGGCAGGGGGCTCTTGCCCAAGAGAGCTGTGTCTTACTGAGGTCAGCGGAGCGGCTGACCATCCAGTGGAGGGCTGGACGTCGGAGGACAGAGGTGAACGGGCTGAACCCAGGTGCCAGTGTCACTGCTCCGCTGCCATGGTCTGCAAGCCCTGGCCTTCTCCTCGGGGCTTCACGGCCAAGCGCAGTGCCACCTTTGCACCTGGTGGGCTAGTGGGGGCCTCACCTCCCCCTTTATCATTCCAACCTCTCAGAAAGAAATGTGTAACTAAAATTTTAAAAAACAAACATAAAAAGGCAAAGACCCCAACCCAACTGAAAATGAAATGGGGTTTTCAACATTTGGTTAAGGTGAATAGGACACAGTCTAGGAAACTGCAGGGGATTTGTAAAGAGGCCTGGCTCAGGCAGGGACCCGGGGCCACCCACTGTGTGACTCTCCCCGTCTACAGATCCTTCCCCCATCCCAATAACAAGATGGTGGGCTGTCGAGGGGCGTGTCGGAAAACAAAACATAATTCCAATAAAACTGGGGCTTTCAGAGGCCCCAAAGTCCAGGACGCCTCCTCCCATATGCCATGACACCACCCGGGCTCTCTCTCTCCGGGCAGGAGGGTTCTGTCCCCAAACAGCCTCAGGCCCCTGGGCGACCAGCCAGAGTGAGTCTCCTCCGAGGCCGGCAGCCTCAGCCCCCTCTGCATGGAGATCCGCAACAGGGCTAAAAGGGAACACGCCTGCACTGCTGGTGGGAATATGAACTGGTACGGCCACTGTGGAGAACAGTATGGAGGTTCCTTAAAAAATTACACATAGAACTACCAGATGGCCCAGCAATCCCACTACTGGGCATATACCCTGAGAAAACCATAATTCAAAAAGAGTCATGTACCAAAATGTTCATTGCAGCTCTATTTACGATAGCCCGGAGATGGAAACAACCTAAGTGCCCATCATCGGATGAATGGATAAAGAAGATGTGGCACATATATACAATGGAATATTACTCAGCCATAAAAAGAAACGAAATTGAGCTATTTGTAATGAGGTGGATAGACCTAGAGTCTGTCATACAGAATGAAGTCAGAAAGAGAAAGACAAATACTGTATGCTAACACATATATATGGAGTTTTAAAAAAAAATGTCATGAAGAACCTAGGGGTAAGACAGGAATAAAGACACAAACCTACTGGAGAAAGGACTTGAGGATATGGGGAGGGGGAAGGGTGAGCTGTGACAAAGCGAGAGAGAGGCATGGACATATATACACTACCAAACGTAAGGTAGAGAGCTAGTGGGAAGCAGCCGCATAGCACAGGGAGATCAGCTCGGTGCTTTGTGACCGCCTGGAGGGGTGGGAGGGAGGGAGATGCAAGAGGGAAGAGATATGGGAACATATGTATAACTGATTCACTTTGTTATAAAGCAGAAACTAACACACCATTGTAAAGCAATTATACCCCAATAAAGATGTTTAAAACAAAAACAACCCCCCCACCACTGTTTTGGGCTTCCCTGGTGGCGCAGTGGTTGAGAGTCTGCCTGCCGATGCAGGGGACACAGGTTCGTGCCCCGGTCCGGGAAGATCCCACATGCCGCGGAGCGGCTGGGCCCGTGAGCCATGGCCGCTGAGCCTGCGCGTCGGGAGCCTGTGCTCCGCGACGGGAGAGGCCACAACAGTGAGAGGCCCGCGTACCGCAAAACAAACAAACAAACAAAAAACCCCACTGTTTTGCTCCCTGAGGATCCAGCCAGTTTGCCAAGCTATCTGGGTGAAGCCTGGGTTTGGGGTTCGGTGGGTTGGACGCGTCCTCCTCATCGGCCGGGACCGAGGCCTGGGGGCCCCTGGGGGTGTTTTCACACCGGCGGGGCTGCACGCAGCACCGCGGACCCGCCCTGAACCTGCGGCCTCCATCCCGGGCGCCACCGAACCCCGCCGTTCCCCGTTCTCCCCGAACTCACCGACTCCTTTCTGGGTGCGTGTCGGCCCTGGCCCGGACCCCGGGGTTGCTCTCTGCGGTCCTGCTAGGGAGAGCAAGGCGACGGGCCGGGCGTCGGGTCGCGGTGCGTTGAGGCCAGGAGGGCAAATACAGGCCAGGCAGGGCGCAGGGCGCACAGCCAGGAGGGAGGGGCGAGGTCCCGGAGGCGTCCGCCGGGTCACGAGGACTGCGCCGCGCCGCGCCCAGCTCCGGGAGCGCCGGGCACCTCCGGGTGCCGGCGGGGCGGACACCCAGGGCGCCAGCGCCGGGTAGAGCCCGTCGCTCCTCGCCCCCAGCCTACTTCGGGGAGGAAGGCAGGGAGGAAGGCAGGGAGCGGAGGGCTGAGCCCACACTTGGCGAGTCGGGAAACTGCCCGGTGATGCGGCCGCCGCCGTCCTGCCCTCGGCGCGAAGGGAGCCGCCGGCCTTTCTCGCCCTCGGAGCGCGCGGGACCTCGTGTAATTCCCATACCAACTCTGCGCGATTTACTCCGGTTTTACAGATGGGGAAACTGAGGCCCAGGAAAGAGCGTTCCCCAAAGCCACAGACTAACTCGTGGGAACGCCTCACTCGTAAATGGGACTCTGGACCCCGTGTTTCCTGCGGCAGACGCGCGCCCCTCCACGTCTTCCCTCCTGCCTGGACGCGGCTGGACCCGGAAGCTCAAACGCCAGTAGCCCCGCCACGGGGAGGGCACCGGGACCTTGCGCGCCAAAAAAAGTCCCGCAAGTCACAGCCGCGGCTCGCGGCGGGGTCAGCATCCGCGCACAGACGGGGCGGGGCCGGCGGCGAGGATTCCTTGCGTAAGGACCTCCGAGTCCCCGCGCCGCCGTCTCACTTTCCGCGCCCGGGCTCGCGCTCAGGGGCGCCTCAAACCCGGAGCGTGCGACGCACCACCGCCAGCTCCAGCCACCGTGCCGTGCCTGCTTGTCCTTCCCAAATCCCCTGGACATTAAAGGGCGTCACTATCTTCCCTTTCCCTTCCGGAGCTGGGCGCATCAAAGCACTCCCCCCTCCTCCCTCTCACTATTGATAAAGAAAGATCAAACAAAACTACATTCTTTCCCCCAGGAACTACTTTCGAAACTTTCCATATCTGCGAAATGGGGATAGGAATGTAAATAAATACATAAATGATCAGTGCTGTTAGGTGAACAAATACTGATATCTCCGTTTTACAGAGGAGGAAACTAAACCTTATAGGATCATTGTGATGTCACATTGGATCATTTATAAGGCACTTTCAAAAGGCACACAATTCTGCTCGGGTTAGAGCTCTGGTTGTCTGCTGTGCCCGCGGAAGCACTGTAAGTGCGTGTGGGTATTTCTGTCCTCTGGGCTACATAGGCGCTCCGGCCAAGCACCATCAACTCTGTGTGCGAACCCGGGAAGTAAGGTGACACTTATACGTAACCCAGAGTTTCCAGAAACCCTGTGAGCCGGTTCTCATGTTTTTCATTTCCTTACCATATACTTTACTGTTGCTTATAAAATTAACAGATCCCTTAAAAGTTGGAATCAGGACCGTTTCTTTTAATATGTATTTTATCTTTTATTTTTTTAAAAAATTGAAGTATAGTTTATTTACAATGTTGTGTTAGTTTCAGGTGTACAGCAAAGTGATTCAGGTATGCATATACCAATATCTAGTCTTTTTCAGATTCTTTTCCATTATGGATTATTACAAGATATTGAATATAGTTCCCTGTGCTATATAGTAAGTCCTTGTTGTTTATCTATTTTATATATAGTAGTGTGTATCTGTTAATCCCAAAGCCCTAACTTATCCTCCACTCCTTTCCCCTCTGGTAACCGTAGTTTGTTTTCTAAGTCTGTGAGTCTATTTTTGTTTTGTAAATAAGTTCATTTGTACTATTTTTTCGATCCCACATATAAGTGATATCATGTGATATTTGTCTTTCTCTGACTGACTTCGCTTAGTATGATAATTTCTAGGTCCATCTATGTTGCTGCAAATGGCACTATTTCATTCTTTTTTAGGGCTGAGAAGTATTCCATTGTATATACATACCACATCTTCTGCCAGTGGACACTTAGGTTGCTTGCATGTCTTCTTGGCAATTGTAAATAGTGCTGCCATGAACATTGGGGTGCACGTATCTTTTCAAATGAGAGTTTTCATCTTTTTTGGATATATGCCCAGGAGTGGGATTGCTGGATCATCTGGTAATTCTATTTTTACTTTTTAGAGTAACTTCTATACTCTTGTCCATCGTTTTAAAATGTTTTTTATACTTTCGTGCTTATTTATTTAAATTAGTGGGTTTTAAGTAATGTGTAAAACTGATACATGGTGATATGTGATAAAGATATACGGTAAAGAATATGAACAGTATGAAATGAAAAGTCAAACTTAATCTTATTCCTTCACCCAAGCCCACTTCCCAAAAACCATCATTAGCAGTGGTGCCTTGTGTATTCTGCCCAAATTATTGTGTGTGTTTAAGCATGTGGACTCTGGAACCAGCTGCAGGAGTTGGACCCCAGCTGACCGCATCCTCATTGGACTGTTACTTAACCTCCCCCAGGCTCAATTCTCTCTTCTACATGTTGGGGATAGCAACAGGTTCTACACAGTAGGGTCGTTTTGAATCAGTATACACAAAGCACTGGGATGAGACCTGCCCTGAGGTGAGTGCTAGGTAGATATTAACCCCTGTTAGTATAGACCTGGTGCATTCTTTTTAATGGTTGCAGAGTAGCCACTGCATGAGTTTACCATCCTCATTTTACTGCTCTCCTATTGATGGACAGTTAACTTTGGATTTTTTGCTATTTAAAAATATTTCTGGGGCTTCCCTGGTGGCGCAGTGGTTGAGAGTCTGCCTGCCGATGCAGGGGACGCAGGTTTGTGCCCCGGTCTGGGAAGATCCCACATGCCGCGGAGCGGCTGGGCCCATGAGCCATGGCCGCTGAGCCTGCGCGTCCGGAGCCTGTGCTCCGCAATGGGAGAGGCCACAGCAGTGAGAGGCCCGCGTACCACAAAAAAAAAAAAAAAAAAAAAAAAAAAAAAATTTCTGCCATAAACATCTTGCGTATAATGTGTAATATCACTGGCATATACATATTTATGATGGTACATAAATGTAATTGTACCTACATACGTATCACCGTACCTACATGCGAATACAAATATATCTATACAATAAAATCCTAACATTGAATTGCCGAGTCAAAGGATGTATGCAATTTTTAAGAGAAAATTCTAGAATTGAAAAAGTTTAAATTATTGAAACAATCTCAAAAATGACATAAATTTGGAAGTATGATACAAAGAAGTCCTCCTTCCAATTTGTAAGTTGCTGACGTGATGTTTTAGTATGTATTTTACAAACAAGGACAAACTTTTACAAAACTTCAATCCAGCCATCAAAATTGGTAAATGGTATGCTGTTATGTATAATCATGAGAACCCTTTCCAATTTTGCCATTTGTCTCAATAATTATCCTTTATTGTGAAGGATCCAGTTCAGAATATCTTGATTTCTTAATTTAGCTATTTACGGGGAGAAGGGAGGGGACAGAGAGCAGAGGAGGGGAAAGGGAAGCAGTGGGGCCTGGTGGCTGCTGGCCAGGATCTTGGGCTCGGCTGTTTCTCCTTCTCCTGGTATTCTTGGCTTGCCTGGGCCTTACCTTTGGAGCCCTGGCCCCTTCCTAGCTTCTCAGGGCTCCCGGTGTGCCCCTTGGTGCTACCCTCTGGCTCCCTTTTTGCCCCTGCCCCTGTATCTGTCCTTCCTCATTCACTTGCTTCGGGCTGGCTTTCCTTTTTTAAGACTATGTGGTCCAATCCTGTCTCTTACAGATGAGAAAACTGATGCGGAGAGAGGGGGTGGCATACACCCAGGGTCACGCAGTGAGTTGGAGATGGCTCGCCTCTCCAGCAGCAAGCGTCGCAATCAGCCATCGCGGACCCTCAAGAAGTCGGCTTGGTGGGGGGACACCAGAGGGAAGTAGAGCCCCCCCCCACTTCCTTGTCTTAAAGTGGCTGTCAGGAGACCCTGCCTTCTCTGAGGTTTAGGGGTGGACACAGCAAGGAAAGCAGGATGGCTGTCTCGGCCATGCCATCAGGAAGCTCCCCATGGAAGATGGGCCTCAGGGGAGCACCCTTTAATTTCACTGTTTGGAAGTCCCCCATCTTCAGGGATAGCTGGACAGGCAAGTCCTGTTGAGGGCTGGGCTGGGACTTCCCTCATCTCTGCTGGTAGAGAGGAGACGCCAAGGGGGAGGAGGCCCCCGGCCCACCAGGGAGCATCCTGCAGTGCCTGGAAGTGCCAGCTTCCCGCGATGGCAGATACAGGATTAGAGCTGAGAGGCCTGCGATCCCCTACCCACTGCCATCCTTGGGTCCTTGATAGAGCTCACCGGCAGGCAGCAGTTAAATCCTTCCTGCCTTCTCCCTGGCTAAATCCTCTGGGCTGGTTTGCCATTGGGCTAACCAGGGCATCTGGAGTTTTGAGACGAACATCCAGGAAGTTGAACACACGTAAAGTACCACCCCCAATCCCAGCCATGTTCAGTAAACTATATTTTACAAGAAAACACATTTAAATGGTACAAATGAACTTATTTACAAAAGAGAAATAGAGTCACAGATGTAGAAAACAAACTTATGGTTACCGGGGGGAAAGGGGTAGGGGAGGGATAAATTGGGAGATTGGGATTGACACATACACACTACTATATATGAAATAGATGACTAATAAGGACCTACCACATAGCACAGGGAACTCTAGTCAATACTCTGTAATGACCTATATGGGAAAAGAATCTAAAAAAGAGTGGATATATGTATGTGTAGAACTGATTCACTTTGCTGTACACCTGAAAGTAACACAACATTGTACATCAACTAGACTCCAGTAAAATTAGAAAAGAAAATGCGTTTACATCAAATGCTGAATGATTTTCTTTCTTTTATAAATCTGAAAAACTGAGAAAAATCCCATTTTGGGAAGTGTTCTCCTGGCTTTGTGGTTGTTCTCCTGGGTGGGGAATCCCAGGGCCTTTGAGGAGGTGTCACCTGACCCTGCTGCCTGCCGGCTCTTCAGCACACAGGGCCCCGTGACTGCAGTGGAGCGCACACAGTGACCCCTGAGCTGTATGTCTCGGGGTGGGGGGTGGGGTCTGGGGGTCAGAACCACTCCCAGGAAAGCGCCTATCTGCTCGTCTCCCAGCCTCCGCCTGCCTTCCCTCTTGTTTCCGAGCTCCAGCCCTTTTCAGAAAGATGTCCCTGCCCCACTCACTTGCGCAAGTCCTACTCCTTTCGGGTGTCAGCTCAACTGTCCTCCCCTCAGAAAAGCATTTCCTGCCTGTCCAGCCCTCCCCACTATCAGACTCCCCGTTATTCCCGTCACGTTCTTACAGAACCATTCTCATGGTTTCCCCACCACATGTGTGAGGTGCTCTGGTAACGTCTTTGTCCCCCAGCTCTAAGGCCCGGGAGCCCCAGGAATGGGATGTTCACTTTGACGTCCCTGCTGCCCATGGTTGGTCTTTGATGACTACTTGTTGAATGAATATTGTTCAGTAATCACAATAAGTATTTTGATGATGCCCTTGATTTTAACTTTGACTGACGATCTCCAAACAGAGCTCTGTTCCCACCACCCAGGTGAACTAAGCCCAGGGCACCTTCCGGGGAGAAATGTTGGTTGAGAAGAGGGCTGGTGGAAAGGTGGGATGCAGGGTTGGGAGAGGGAGGCCTGCTTTCTTCTGGGGCCATGATTCCCCTCTTCCTCGCACCCTTCATCAGCCCTTACTGTGTTTTGAGACAGCAGCCCCCAACTCAGCTCAGCCTCTTCCCCTATCTTGGGTTGGTCTGAGCTCATCCTTGCTTTTTCTCCCCAGGAAGGATGTGTCAGAGGGCAAGAAACAGTCCCCTTCTACTCAGAGCTGAACAGAATTCATTTGCCTGTTTCTATCCCATGTTCAATAGATCAGAAATGTAGAGTTTGCAAACTCATTTTGGCAAGTTGCTTTCCCGCCATCTGAACGCATGAGGAATTAGATTTTGATAAGTGCGTAGAAGGAGCTCTAATTAGGCAGAGAGGCCAGCCAAGAAGAGGGAAAAATCTGAAGAATGAAGCCCTTGACTCTAAAGCCATCAGACCACTCAGGCTTTCAGGGTCTTGGAAGCTTCAGATCATGTGAGACGTGAGCCAGTGAGCACTTGCCTTTCCCTAGAGTAGCTTAATTAGGAGTTTTCACTATGCAGCGTTCAGGAATCCAGCAGAAGTGGTTCCTACTGAAGGGAAAGAACTTAGGCAATAAAGTTTTATGCTCTATTCTCAGAAGACCCTCTTCTGGAAACCTCAGTTGTGTTTATGAAGGGAAGGAGCATGAAGGGAACTGATCCTCACTGAAGACCTACTGGGTGCCTGTGAGCACTTTCTGGTTGCCCAACTTCTATAATATCGATTGTATTGTGTGCCTGACCTGTACAGTATCAAGTGTGTTGGGTGCCTGACCTGTACAGTATCATCTGAGTTGGGTGCCCGACCTACACAGTATCAGTTGAGTTGGGTGCTTGACCTATACAGTATCAGTTGAGTTAGGTGCCTGACCTATGCAGTATCAGTTGAATTGGGTGCCTGACTTATACAGTATCAATTGGGTTGTGCAGGTCAGGAAGCTAAGACACTAGCCCTAAGTCACTCAGTTAGAGAGGTGAGATCAGATTCAAATCCCGGTCTGAGAGTCTCAAAGCCTAGACTTTCACCTTGCCCTGTGGCTCTCACCACTGCAGGAGTGACCAGCTCAGTTGGTGTTGGCATAACCAGAGGTAGAAAATCTGTGAAGAGCAGCCCTAGAAACTGAAACCCAGTCACCCCCCTTCTGGTGGTTACTTGCCGGGGCACACAAGGGGAAGTGGCTAGGTTAGCCCCTGAGAGCATCCCGCCCTCCATCATGGGGTGGTCACCTCCACCCCCAGGTTCCCAAGTCATGGCTGCTAAATCAGGCATTACAGTGACAATTCTTTCCACCCCTCCTTCACTTCCGTAATTCACAGAATGACCTGATTTCAGTTCTACCAGCGTAAGTTGCCCTTCACATTAAACTCTCGTACAAAAGTTCTGGAACATTTGCAGTGTTGTTAATGACCTTCCCTGCAGTGAGATCTGTCACAAGATCTCTCACTTGAGCTGCTGCCACCCTCACCCTCTCTGTCTGATGCCAGAACAGGCTTGGGAGTCAGTGCCAACTGGAAACCAACCCAGAACAGGGAGTGGGATTCCAACAGTACCTCACCCACTGCTTCCCCACCCCGTGGCCAGATCCCAAAGCCCATGGCCAACCCCACCCCATCCTTAGCCCACGAATCCTCCCCTCACACTTCCTCTAACCCCATATTCACCCCCATTTTTGTGTTAATGGTCCTGTTTCCCGCACCATCACCACCACCTGAACCCCACACCCAGTTACAGTTTCCAGCTTCCTGATCCCAGGAATCCAAACGGGCTTGCCTGTTTCTTGGAGCACAGGCTATGCCTTCAATTCGGGGTGGAAACTTTATGTCAAACTGTGCTTTCGTGCCTGCACTTTTTCTCCTCCACCCGTCCACAGTTCACCTTCCAAACTGGCTGAAACTCTACCAGCTCAGGAGGCCAAGCTAGGTCACTGGTTTTGAAATTAGCTTTGTAAGTGTATTTCAGGGTTCTGGAGATACCTGATTAGAATTTTCAGGTTTTAAAGCCATTTAAAAACTGTAATAAAAACCCAACATCCTTGGGGAATGGAACGGCAGGCTCCAATCTCCGTCCTCAGGGCTTGCTATGCAAGCCGAAATGTTTATCACGGCAGAGAAATCCGTATCTCCTGCCGCCTTGGGGCAGACTGTGCTGATAATCGGACACAGAATTTAATTGTAAGGGTGCCAGTGTAGGGGTTCCAGATAAAATACAGGATGCCCAGTTAAATTTGAATTTTAGATAAACAATGAACATTTTTTTGTTTTTGTATAAGCTTGTTCTAAATGTTTCATGGAGCATACATATTTATACTAAAATATTATTTGTTGTTTATCTGAAATTCAAATTTAATTGGGGATTTTGTACTATCTGGCAAATATGTACCAGCACTACAGAGGGAGCACCCTGAGTATGTTTTCTATGCTAAAGTCAGGGCCTCGAGAGGGAAGTGCTGGCATCCTGTGACCTGGAATGGGGACATTTGGGTGGATGAGTCTGAGCTTGAACACCTAGATTTCCCAGAATTCTCTGGGCATAGAGAAGCAGCCCTTTTCCTCTCCCCAGAGGTACTGGTACCCAGATACTAGGGAAGACTTCACTGGAGGTGGCTGTCTTACAATAGGATGCTTGTCCTCAAGATCTGTCCCCATCTCTTCTTATTTCCTCTAGATTAAAAACTGGGGCCAGGTCTCAGCAGAGCCTAAGTGGGAGAATAAAGTTCCTGCCCTGGGAATAAATAAGCTCCTCACTGACATAGTGACAGGTCCTGACTGGTATGAATCACCAAGTGACAGAGGGAAATGTGTGGGAATGCACCTTGAAGATATTGAATCGAGTTTATTGATCAGCAAGAATTTCTCCCATGTGTCAGGATTTCACTTGCTGGCAAGGACACTTAGAAATTAGCCAAACACACTGCTGAGATGGCTCTGCAAAGTTTGGGCATGACATAAATGACATGTAGGCACTACAGTTGTCTTCCTAGAGTATTAAGTAAGAGCTTAGAGGGCTTAGGGAAGTAGGAATATGAGACTAGACTTATTATGTAAGATTGAAGACTCCACCACTTGGCTCTGCTCCCTGGGAGGCCCCAGAGGACACTTGCTTCATCCAGGCAGTAAGGGACACACGGATAAGGGGAGCGTCTGCATCTTTGGGCAATCAGTGCTGGCTGTCCTCTGTCATTCGTGCTGACAGTAGGAGATTATGCCGTGGAACTGCCCTCCTTAGTGTCCAAGGGGATGCTGTCATTCTGAAATAGCAGAGTCTGGTGGAGGTGCTCCATTACCAGAGGCAAGGTGGATGAAATTGTCACAATGGCAGAAAATCCACAAAGGCGACCAGGGCCCTCTAGCTCAAAGGTATCTGTGGGACTGGCTAATAGACCATGGTAGTCCTTGGGGCTTAGAAGACTGGCATCAAATTAGGGCATTGCTAGATTGGTATATGTAGAAGAATTCAAGAACTGGTGAACAGAAGGTTGATTTCAGACGTTGCAATGAAAAATTACAATGCCACACCCAGTTTCCAGATCTAAACCAGCTTTCAACCCCAGAGCCGCTTGACTAAAGGAGAAAACAGGCCCCCTTGAGGACGGACCTTACAATGTCATTACACAATATATACCGTAATTATTCCACATTCCTTCCTTCAAGGGGCCTATGGTTGTTTACCAGAGTAACTGCCCTATTGGAGAAGAGGAAGTGCCCAAACTTGGGAGGGAGATTGGACACAGATTCTGAGCTGCCACTCATCCAGGGAGTCACTACATCATCATCAGAAAAGAGGATCCGAAGCAGTTAGCTTTTACATGGGAAGGACAGCAGTACACCTGTTGTCCCAGGGCTGTATTAACTCTGATCTCTGTCACAATATCATCCTCAGAAACCTTGACCACGCTTGTTCAATATATGGATGATCTTTTCCTAATTACACCTGGTGTACTGGAAGTGGCAATGACTCTGGATGCCCAGGGAAGACTTTTAGGCACCAGAAGCTGGAAGCAAATCCTACAAAGATTCAGGGGGATGCAACTTTGGTGAAGTTTTAGGGATCTAATGATCTAGCGTATGCTGGAAGTTGCCCTCTAAGGTAAAGGCAAGTTATTCACTTTGTAGTTCTTACCACAGAGGCAGAGCCACACACTTGATGAAACTCTGGATTTTGGAGGCAACATATGCCCACTTGGGAATACTGCTCCAATCCATTTAGCAAGTTTTTCAGAAGGCTGACAGGTTTGGGTGGGGCTCAGAGGATGGGGGAATTCTGTAGCAGGTTTAGGCATTAATGCAAACTTGGTTGGTCAGGGAACTAGAGGAAATAAGATGGGAAAATTGGAGACAGGGGCATGTGTGTGAATCTTGGGAGTGGGTACCACAGGTGAATCTTGTATCTCAAGTCAATGCTCAGCAGAGGCCATCTCCAGTAGAAAGGGCACTGAATGAATGGGTGTACTGGGTGACCCTTCCTGTGGAGGTCAGCCTCTGTGCTTGGTCACCTCAGTGTTTACATGGGTCCAGCTGTACAGTCTCCCTCTCACCAAGGCTGATCTAGCTGCTTCTGTTGCTGAATATCTGACTGACGCTAAGCCCTTTATATGACACCATCCCTTGAGAAGATAACATCCCCTGCAATTGCTGTGTACTAGGAGTATTAAATGGGGGTTGTCAAGAGATTGGAAAGTGCAATTATAAAGGACTTAAGATTTTGGTTCTGGAATAAGATGCATAGACTCAATTTCCCCTGCTCGTCTATCATAAAAACAAATAAATACCCTGGAAATTATTCAACAAATGACACAAGGACTCTGAAAGATGGGTGGAAGAGGGTGGCCAGAGACCTCATGACTGGAGGGAGGGCCATGTGGTGAGTTCCCTGGGTTTTCCTTTTATCTACTGCACAGCCCTGGGCTGGGTGCCAGAGAAACCTGCAACCAGAACCTCCAACAGGCATAGATTAAAAAATCTCCAAACCTGGAAAAGCCTTCTTTCTCTGGCTAAGGGACTGGGGAAGGGGACGCCCGAGAGAGAGTTAGTGAAGGGCTCCAGTCCCCGCTCAGCATCCTGGACCCCAGCAGGCAGTCTGATCTGTGAACAGTGGTGACAGCACCCAGGCTCCAGGCCATCCCAGCCCCTCCATAGCTGGGCCCCTGGTGGTCCATCTGCCCACAGCCATAGCAGCCATGAAGCTGTTACCAAGCCAAGCTTGGGTCTGCTTGCCCACGTGCAGTAAAGCCAATCTACTGACACCGGGTTGTGGTGAAGGAAAGGGCAGCGTTTACTGCAAGAGCCAAGCAAGGAGTCCAGGCAGCTAGTGCTCAAACCCCCCGAGCCCCCGATGGGTTTCAGCAAAGCATTTTTAAAGACCAGGTGAGGGAGGGGTGTCCCAGGGTGTTTGATCAGCTAGTTCACAATTCTCTGATCAGTCGATGGTGAGGTAACAGGGTGGTGTCACAGGGGTTAACATTACCAATTCTTAGGTGCCAGTAGGTCTGGAGGCTACATGCTCATGGTCATCTAGTAGTTAATTTCTTCCATTTGGTGGGGGTTTTAACATCTGTAAAACAACTCCGGAAAAGTGCATCAGATACTATTACCTAGGTACCTCTGAGAGAAGTTACAGCAGAGGGGATGGGGATGGGGGGTGGTCTGTCCTAGGAAGACAACATAGGGTCCTGCTTGGTTATAAAGCCATGTGTCTCCTTGCCCTCCACCCAGTGGCATAAGGAGACCTAGGCCAGTTGTTCCAGGTTCACCCAGTGAGGGCAGGTGGCCCAGGGCGGTGTCTTCTGGCCTCAGAGGTGACACCAACAGGGACTGAGAAGAGCCCCAGCAGCACGGGAAGAACGAAGCAGCCCCGGGTGACATGGCGAGGGCTCAGGACACAAAACTATTGGCAGGCAGTCAATCTCCGAACTCCTTGTTATGGGGAAATGAAGCCCATGAATGTAGGCCAGAACCTACACCTCAACTAAACAGGTGACTGTTGCTGAAATAGAAGATTTTATTAGGATCGAGTTTCCTACCATAATAGCCAAAATGTGTAGGGTATAATACAAAATCACTGGTGCTACCGAGAACCAGGAAAACCACTGGATGAGAAAAGACAGTGAACTGAGGCCAGTACTTAGATGAATCAGACAGGGATTTTACTTCATTTTTTAAAAAGATTTTTATTTATTTATTTGGCTGTGCCGTGCAGCACGTGAGATCTTAGTTCCCCGACCAGGGGTTGAACCTGCAGTGGAAGTGTGGAGTCTTAACCACTGGACCGCAAGGGAAGTCCCCCTGACAAGGATTTTAAAGCAGCTGTCATATATCGATGTCAATGCTTCAAAATCAATGTCAGAAAGGCCTCACTAATCAATTAGAAGTCGTGGATTTATAAAACATTATTACTTAGAATTAGGAGACCAGGACGTTACCCACTCGCTATGTGATCTTGGGGAAGATTTTCAACCTTACTGAGCCTTGATTTCTCTGTCTACAAGGTAGAAATAATATGTCTGACCTGGCAGGTGAGGTGAATCATACAACAGCATGCTGGTAACACTGTTGGTGCCCACTCAACAACCATGTTCCTTCTGTACTCACAGCACCCTGCTCTCATGGAGAGAAGAGATGCTCCTAGCTGACGGTGCACAGCTCTCCAGCCTCCCTTGCAGCTAGGATGGACCACAGGACACACTTCTGGACGATGGAGGTATGGGGGTAGAGGTTCCTGGAGCGGGCATCCCTTCCAGAACAAGGGAGGAAAGCCTCACTCAGGGAAAGCCCTGTGTATCTTATCCTTTCCCATTCTTTCCGCCTGGAACTTGGATGTGAGGTCTGGAGCGGCAGCAGGTATCTGGCAACCAGGAGGAGGCAGGCAAGGGTAGAAAGCCTACCTGCTAAGGCTCCTGGGTGGAAAGACGAGCCTGGAGTCCTGAGCTGAGCTGTGCTCCTGGCAGGCAGTCGTCAATCTCTGAACTCCTTGTTATGGGGAAAGACGAACACCTACGTATTGAGGCCACTGCCGTGTGGGTTTTCTGAGCTTATGGTAGAAAGCACTCCTGATGTAATGACGAAGGTGAGGAAGAGAGTGTGAGTGATGGTTTATTCAGTGCCAGGTACCGTTCTGAAGGATGACAGTCACCTTTAATCCTCACAGCTACCCAGGGAGGTCAGGGCCAGTCCTGTCCCCGTTTCAGGGAGGGCTGAGTAGGGGTGTGGGTGCCTGTCCAAGATGCAGGGTAGGCAGGAGGAGAGGCAGGAGCGCACACACCCCACCTTCCTTGTGCTGTGGCTCAATAAACATCAGTGGTTAATATTTTCTTTGTCGTCGTTAAGGTTACATTAGAGGATTTTCGTGTGTTTGTGTGAAAACCCTTAGGAGGGTCAGTGCTTATCGCACTGAAACTTCCTCTCGCTCTTCCTCTCTTCTGCCCCCTTCCAGCATCCTGACCTTCTGCCATGTGGGTAGCACATGGTGCACAACCTCCTGCCCTAAAGGAGCTGGCAGGGCCAAGGTCAACCTGCTAAGGCTGCTGAGGCTGGCCTGGGCTCCTGCCCCGCGAGGCCTGTTTTCCCACCCTTAACACGGGGACGCCTTGCTGCGCTCAGAGAACATAGGCAGCCTTTGAACGTAGTGCTGGGAGGTGGGTGGGAGGAGGGTCCCCATGCAGCGGGATTTCTGCAGTGTGAATGAGGTCGCATCTCACCCTCACGAGCGAGACTCCCTCCCCATCCCACGTACCCCCCACCCTTAGTCCACCCACCGCCTCCGTCTGGGCCTGGCTGGGGCCTCAAAGCTTTCCATCTGTGGCCAAAGAGCTTAACTCAAACACATAATTAAAGATGGGGATGCGGTTTTTGGCTGGAGGGTGAGCGCCACACAAGCATGCCGGCGCCCTGCCCGCCCTCGCATGTCTGCCCCTGGGGTGGGGCCCATGGGAGTCCATCCGCCCGCACCCAGGAGGAGCCAGTTGACAGCAGGGAAGCCCAAAGCTCTCCAGTGCCTCCGGCAACCCTCAGGGACACCCTCTCCGGTGGACTTACAACCCCTGGGGACGAGGGGTCCGCACCTCCCACCCTTTGACTGGGGGAACCTCAGCAAAACCTTGCAGTTACGATGTATCAGCGGCAGCTAGGACCTCCAAGCCCAGAGCACGGGTTATATTACTCCCTGCCCACAGTGTGATTCAAAATAAACCCGGACAGACCAGAGCGAAGTTCTGGCGATCCAGCACTGGCCCGCACCCCCCATCTCCCGCCAAGAGTTTTTATCCACAGTAGTTACTTGAGTATTGTTTTCGGTTTGGTTTTGTTTTTAATATCGAATTTAAGAAAAAATTCATCACTTGGTGCACCTGCCCGGACTGTTGGTGGCCCAGGCCCCCGTGTGCCGGGATCCTCGGGAAATCACCTCCCAGTGGGCTGTCATTCGGGAGCTGCAGGGACCTGCACCGGCATATCACATCACTTCACCCTCTGCTCCGGGTCCAGCTAGGAGAGTCCTGGGCCCTCCCCGGGGTGGGGATGGCGCCAGTGCTGGGACTCCCCTCCATCCCCACATACAGGGTCAGGATCCCTGGCCTGGTGCCCCTCACAGCCCCTGGACCTCGAGGCCTGCAGAGGCCTCCAGGGACCCACCCATGGCTGCCCGGGGCTCTCCAGGGCTGCCCCCTCTCTCTCCAGCCCCAACTAGCAGCTCCTGCTAGGAAGTTGCTCCCAGCAACTCCCCTTCTGGCTGGAACCACCCGACGAGGCTGGGCCCCCGCCTCCCCACAGGGCAGACCCGAGGGGGGCATCACTTCAGGCCACAGCTCTGGGAGAGGGGGCAGCAGGCGGGTGGGCCGGGCGGGCTGGGTGGGAGAAGGGGCCAGGAATTACTTCTAAGTCTCGGGAGGCAGACGGGTGGGACCTGGGTCGACCATTTCCCAGGAACCAGTGGGAAACCATCGGCGTCTGCTGGCGGCTCAGTCGCGGCACGGGCTCTGCGGCTTGTGGCGCGGGGCCGGCCGCGCTGGCTGTGGGAACGTGCGTCCCGGCCTCCAGGAGACTGAGTCAGGGCTCTGTGGAGACACTGGGAAGCCTTGTTCTCACTGTCCGCACCCAGCGTCCACTGCTGACAGGGGCTTCCCTGGAGGGCGGGCGCCCTCCGTGGTTGTCACTCTGTGGAGCCCTCCACGATGCTCTGAGGTCTGGGCTCCGGGACCTCTGCACCACCACCCGCCCCCGACCTGGGGTTTGCCCCAACTGCTCCGTCTGTGCCCATTCTCTTAGCCTGGTCTCGTGGGGGCTCCAGGCCGTGCACCCCACAGGCCTTCCCGAGTGCCTTCTCCCTGCAGGGTCTGGAAAGGAGACGGCCACAAGAGCTGCTGCCCAGGGACCCCTGGCAGAGGTGTGGGCAGAGTTAAGGGAACCAGCAAAGGAGACTGACTTGGCCCTGGAGCTGGCCACAGTGGAGGCCGCAGTGGAGGCCGTTGCCACCTTAGGTCTTAAGGGGCAGGTGAGGGCGTGGTTTCTGGAACGCGGAGGGTGGAGCTGTGGGGGGCCGTGTCACCGGCGCTGTGGGATACGGCCCAGCCAGGGCCGCTGCGTGCAGGAAGGGGAGAAGGACCGTGCTCTCCAGGCTTGGCTGGCGCCCCTCGTCGGCTGGGCCCGCTGGGACGCCAGGAGCAGGGGCACAGTTGATGCAGGCCGTAGAGGTCAGTGTCCGGGACCCAGAGCAGGGTGGGGAGGCGGGGCCCGAGGGGCACAGAGGCCCCACGTAGGATGACCGCACATGTCCCTGGGCTTCCAAGTTCCCAGCAGCCCTTTCTGCCCCAGGATCCCTGGGGTCCCTAAGAAGCAGCAGTTGGTGAGGTGAGAGGCTGCTGACCCCCTCCCAGGCCTCCTGACCCTCTGGCCACAGGAGCCCCCACGGCAGGCAACATGGGAGGAGCCTCCAGGGAGGACGAAGCCTTCCCGTCCCTCTGCCTCTCATGCCCTGGCCTGATTTCGTTCCCAGCTGTAGGCCGCGCGCCCACAGTGGTGTCTGCAGAGAGCTGGCAAATATCTGTGGATTGAAAGCATAAGTGGGTCCTGGGCCCCTCTCTGCCACTCCTTCTCAAAGAAAGGCCACCCCTGCGGGAGTCGGGCAGGCAACCTTGGGCTCCCTGGGGGCCGGGGTACAGCGCCTAGGGTGGTCCCCAGGGCCCTGTGAGTGGGGCACTGCCCTGGGTCTCTGTGCCCGTCACCTGCTGACACAGGGGAGCCCAGTTGATTGTCATCTCCTCCCGCTGCACATAAAGTGACAACCGCGTGACGCTAATCGTGGCTCCCAGATACTGAGCCCTCAGGCCATGTGCAGCCCTGTGCCCAGTGTCACTCATGCGACCTCACTCCGTCCCTGTGGCCTCCTGTGGGGTAAACGCTGCTGAAAACATCCTATTTTATGGACCAGGAGACTGAGATTCAGGCTGGTTGGACGTCAGTTGAGCGACTTTCCAAAGGTCCTGGACGGTGCAGGTTTGGCCGGGGTTCCTTCTCAGGTCTGTGCCTTTTTGCCGGGAGGCTTTCCCCGGAAGGCCACCTGGGCCACTGGCACCCCTGTGCTGGTCCCCGGGGAAACTGACAGCTGAGGCCAAACTCCGCTGACCCCAGTCTGGTGACTGTTGGCCCAGCCCTTGGGCGGGGGTCAGGCACTAGCACGCACCCCTTCCACGTCTCCATCACCTTTCCCTTCCAGACCCTCCTCTGACCCCTCACCATAGACCTGGGCCAGGCCCTCAGCACCCCGGCCTGGGATGTACCCCCTAGAGATCCCCAGTGCTGTTCTTATCTCCAGCCAAATGCCCCACCTCTCCACAGAGGGAGCTTCTAGCATGCACACCCCTCCCCCCTTGGCTTCCGTGGTCCCCTCAGGCCCTTTGTCCCCAGCTGCATGACCGGGCACCCTCGGGCTCCGGGAGCTGAGCCCACACCTCCTCGTCCCCTGCCCACCTGCGAGGTCTCCCCTGGCATCTCTCCCATGGCTCCCTTGACCTTGGAGTGTAACAGGCTGCCTGCCCTCCAGGAGCTCAGGACTGAGGGCAGTGGCCACAGGTCTGACCCGGAGGCCTGTACCTTCTGGAAGCTCCCCCTGGAGCCAAGGAAAGAACCCCCCAGGCCAGCTGGGCCTGGACTCCCTGGTCCACTGCCGGTTCCCGCTGTCCTCTGATGCCCTCTACTGTCCAGAGCGGGTAACTACAGCCGACCCTGCCGGCCCAGGGGACACAAGATGCCCAGGCCTTAGTCCCAGCCTCACAGCAGACCTCTGTCTGCTAAGCTTGTCCATCTGCCCTGACCTGGAGCCCACGGCGAGGCCCCGCAGCCCTCCCTACCCCCACCGCAAGCAGCTTGGGGGGCTGCAAGGCGGCCCCATCTGATCTCCATTAGCGTCTGAGGGGCCTATAATCACAGACTCCTGAGCAGACCTAGCGGCTGCTTCAGTGATTTAAGGCTCGCATTCTTCTGCTAAATGGCTTGCCACGTCTTGACGTGTCTGGTTTCAACTTGATGGTCTTTGGCATCTTAGAACGCCTATGCCTGATTTCATAGGCAGAATGACTTCAGCCGTCTGGATGGTAAAGTCTGCAAGGGTCCTGCCAAAACGTCTGTTGTGTAAAATCCGGAATGGATGTCCGGAGGCCGGGAAGCCCTCCTGCCGCGGGAGCTTCCCAAGTCTGGTGGCCGTAGCCCAGCAGGTACGTCTGTGTGTCCCTGCGCACGAGGAGTTCGGAGCCCGTTAGGGCAGCCGGGCGGCTCTGTCCCCAGCGGGTGCAGCCCACCCTCACCCACTCTCAGACAAGGGTGCTTGGAAGCTGAGCAGGAGCTGGCTGGTTGGGAGGAACTCATCCTCCCCTCATGGTTCTTTTCCTTGCATCTTGTGAGTGTTGATCAAAGCTAAGGGCTCCCTGCTTTGGCCCTTCTAAAGGTTTCCATCCCTGTCTCAGTTGTATTGAGTTAAAGAGGCATCACTAGTATGAATGGTTTCTTCCTCCTTCCCTCCCTCCCCCTCCCTCTCCTTCCTTTCTTCCTTCTTTCCTTTCTATTTACTACTTGTATTAGTCTGCTTGGGCTGCCATAACAAAACACCACAGACTGGGTGGCTGAAACAATACAAATGAATTTTCTCCCAGTTTTGGAGGCTAGAAGTCCGGGATCAAGCTTCCCACCAATTTGGTTTTTAGGGAGAACTTTCTTCCTGGCTTGCAGATGGCTGCCTTCCCACTATGCTACGTCCTTATGTGGTCTTTCTTCTGTGTGGTTGTGTGGAGAGAGAGAGAGAGAGAGAGAGAGAGAGAGAGAGAGAGAGAGAGAGACCTGTGCTCACTCCTCCTGTTCTTATAAAGACACCAATCCTATCGGATCTGGACCCCACCCTTATGACTTCATTAAACTTTCTATACCTCCTTATAAGCCCTGTCTCCAAATATAGTCGCATGGGGCTTAGGGCTCAACAGATGAATTTTGAAGGGATGCAAACCTTCAGTCTACAACACTATTCATTTTTATGAGAATAAAACACGGCATTCAAATAATTGCCCCCCTCTGGAAGCCTCTAGATAAAAATGCCAAAGCTGCAGTTACTGTTGGCTGAGACAGCTTCGTCATGTGAGAGCCTGAATGTTAGGGAGTGGTTGGTCCACAAGAATGGAGACCCACAGTGAAGACAGTGTGGTGCCAATGCAAATACAGGCCAAGGGCAACCAGCTCAAAGCAACCCTGGGCCCCGCTCTCAGTTTGTGTCCCCCAGAAGCAGACCCTGAGCACATCTGATGCAAATAATTTATTTTTGGAGGTCATTCCAGGGAAGAGGGGGATTAAGGCTGGGAAGTGAGGTCAAAGAGTGTATTATCAAGTCAGTTACACCACGGGCGACTGGAGTCATGCCTGGTGGGAGACGGGGTGTGCGGGGAGCATATGCCTCGGAATTATCACATCCTGGGTTGAGGATTCTGAGATTTCATCCACTACCTCCCTGTCCCTCACTGATGGAGACTCTTACCCTCAGGAAAGATGCTTCAGGCACAGAGCTTTGCGGTTAGCAGTAAATTGCTTCCGGTCACAGCACCGGGTACAGATATGTGTGGCACTGAAAACACCACTCTGCTATAATTTCCCCGTATGCCCTGTGACCTCAGAGTTTGTCCAGCCCCGCAGTGGGGCCTCCACTGAAACTTCCTGCCCTGTGCCCAGATGCCGTGTGCCCAGATCTCCGGTGCCCTGTGGCTACAGCCCTACCCTCAACCCCACCCACCTGTGCAGGTTGGGAACCCTGCTGAGCCTTTTCCATCCCTTCCACCTGCCCAAGGGTTAAGCCCCACCCCTTTTTCTCCAGCGGTGGCCGGACTCAGGGCTGCATACGCTACTTCCCCGACCCTCACTGTGTCCTAACTCTGGCAGGATCTTCAAAGGATGTGAGGAAAGTTAAAAATAAATTTAGTTCAGATTACTTTGTTTTCTTAAAAAAAGAATGATGGGCTTCCCTGGTGGCGCAGTGGTTGAGAGTCCGCCTGCCGATGCGGGGGACACGGGTTCGTGCCCCGGTCCGGGAGGATCCCACATGCCGCGGAGCGGCTGGGCCCGTGAGCCATGGCCGCTGAGCCTGCGCGTCCGGAGCCTGTGCTCCGCAACGGGAGAAGCCACAACAGTGAGAGGCCCGCGTACCGCAAAATAAAATAAATAAATAAAATAAAATTAAAAAAAGAATGAATTATGATGTTAGTGTCACTATAGAGCTACAGCAATTAAGACTGTATGGTATTGGCAAAGGGATAGACACATAGATCAATGGCTGAAAATGGAGAACCGGAAATAGATCCACTCAAATACGCTCAACGGATATATTTCCCCCTTTTTTTTCTTTTCTTTTAAAAATGTTATTGGACTGCAGTTGATGTACAATGTCGTGTTAGTGCCAGGTGTACAGCATAGTGATTCATTTATACATATACATGTATCTATTCTTTTTCGTATTTTTTTCCCATACAGGTTATTACAGAATACTGAGTAGAGTTCCCTGTGCTATACAGTAGGTCCTTGTTGGTTATCTATTTTATATATAGTGGCGTGTGTATGTTAAGCCCAGGCTCCTAATTTATCCCTCCCCGCCACGTTCCCCCGTTGTCACCATAAGTTTGCTTTCAAAATCTGTGAGTCGGTTTATGTTTTGTAAATAAGTTCATTTATACCACTGTTTAAAAAGTTAGATTCCACATATGAGTGATATCATAGGATGTTTGTCTTTGTCTGTCGACTTACTTCACTCAGTATGACCATCTCCAGGCCCATCCACGTTGCTGCACATGGCATTATTTCCTTCTTTTTTATGGCTGAGTTATATTCCATTGTATACAGGTGCCACATCTTCTTTGTCCATTCCTCTGTCGACGGACATTTAGGTTGCTTCCATGTCTTCACTGGTATTTGACAAAGATGCAAGAGCACCCCTCCAGGAGCGACAGTCTTTTCAACAAAGGGTGTGAGAGCAAGTGGACATCCAAGGGCAAAGAAATGAACCTCAGCCCAAATCTCACATATTTTACAAAAATCAGCTCCACGTGGATCACAGACTTAAATGTAAAGTATAAAACCAATAAACTTTTAGGGGAGGTAAAAGAAAATAATTTAGATCAAGGGCTAGGAGAAGAGCTAGTTGTTTGACGTCACACCAAAAACACTGTCCATAACAGGAAAAAGAAATGGATAAACTGGAGTGTATCAAAACCAAAAACTCTTGCTCTGTGAAAAATTCTGTTAAGAGGATGAAAAGAAACGTTATACACTGGGAGAGCATATTTGCAAACCATACGTTCAACAGAGGATTAGTATCTAGGGTACATAAAGAACTCTTAAAACTCAACAGCAAAAAATCCCCCAAACAATCCAATTAGAAAATGGGCAAAAGAAATGAACAGACATTTCACCAAAGAAGATTCCCAGATGGCAAATAAGTGCATGAAAAGATATTCACCCTCAATTGTCATTAGGCAAATGCAAACCAAAACCACAATGAGATATGACTACCCATCTATAAGAGTGATTAAAGCAAAAAGTAGTGATAACACCAAATGCTGGAGAGAATGGAGAGAAACTGGATCACTTATACTTGCTGGTAGAAATGTACGATGGTGCAGCCCCTCTAGAAAAGAGTATGGTAGTTTCCTACAAAACTGAACATGCCCTTACCCCGATGGTCCTGCAATTGCACAACTGGGCATCGATTCCAGAAATTTGAAAACGTATGCTCACACAACAACCTGTATACAGATGTTCTTAGAAGCTCTACCTGTATTAGCTCTAAACTGGGAACAACTCAGTGTCCTGCAATGTGTGAAAGGTTAAACAACTTTAAACTGTGGTGTATCTCTATAGCTTGAAATGCTTCTCAGGAGTAAATGGAACAGACTATTGGTACATGCCAGCACTTGGACTGTGATTTATGGGAATTATGGTGCATGAAAAAAGTCAATCTCCAAGGGTCACAAATTGCACGGTAACATTTAAGTAGCCTTCTTGACATGACAAATTTATAGAGGAGGAGAAAAGTTGAGTCGTTGCCAGGGGCTAGAAAAGGGGGAGAGAGGGAGGTGGCCATGGACGTGGAAGCCATCCTTGTGAAGGAGCTGGTCTGTATCTTCACTGCGGTGCTGGCTATAAGGATCTGCAAGTGTGATGAGATTGCACAGAACTAAACACACGCACACACCTGCACCCACACCAGTGCACACAAAACCAATAAAATCTGAATAAGGTCAATGAATTGTATGAAGGTCAACTTCTTGGTTGTGATACTGTGCTACCGTTATGCAAAATGTTGTCCTGGATGGAAACTAGGTGAAGGGCATTTTGGGTCTCTCTGTGTTACTTCTTACAACGACATGTGAATCTACAATGATCTCAAAGTAAAAAGTTAGAAAGTGTGAATGAGTTAAAAGAGATATGAAAACTGGTACACAATGTCCATAGCATAATTGCCCACAACGGGAAAGAATGCAAATATCTGTTAACGGGTGAACAGGTGAACGGGTAAGCCAAGTGGGGTCCTTTGTGCAGTGGAATGCTAACGACTCCTCAATAAAAAGTGACAAACTGACGATAACACAGCAGCTTGTGTGGCTGTCATAGACACGCTGAGTGCGAGAAGCCAGACACAAGAGGACGTGGGATATGGGCCCATTTACACGAAGCTCTGCAGGAGACGGATCTAATTTCGTTGAGGTAAGACGTTGTCTGGAGCTGAGGGTGGGGGCTGACTAAGAAGGGGCACAAGGGGTCCTTTTGGGGTGATGGAAATGTTCTCTGCCCTCATTGAGATGGTGGCTACATGGATGCATGCATTTGTTGAAACTCATCAAAATATGTACTTAACGTACCTAGGTGTACACATTCAACAGAAATCATTATCCCTTCATCTGTCGATGGATATTTAGGTGGCTTCCATGTCCCGGCTATTGTAAATAGTGCTGCTGTGAACATCGGGGTGCATGTATCTTTTCGGATTATAGTTTTCTCCAGATATATTCCCAGGAGTGGGATTGATGGATCATACGGTAGCTCTATTTTCAGTTTTTCAAGGAACCTCCATACTGTCCTCTACAGTGGGCACCAATTAACATTCCCACCAACAGTGCAGGAGGGTTCCCTTTTCTCCACAGCCTCTCCAGCATTCACCTATAAAGGAAAAGAATGGAAAAATAGTATATATATATATGTATGTATAACTGAATCACTCTGCTGTACACCTGAAACTAACATGACATTGTACATCAACTAAACTTCAATAAAAAATAAATACATAGTCACAGAACTTCAGTTTTTGTTCCCCTTTCGTGTAAAATATAGAATTGGAAATGAGGATTTTCTTCTATTTCTGGGTAACTTCACTAGACATGTTTCTCTCACACTATCTAATTACATATACATAGAAAGAAAAAAATCATTGAAATATCCATTTGAAATGAGTGCATTTGGGTGTAGATTATATCTGATTGAAAAGGATAGGCTTCCCTCAATCGGAGCGGGAGGTTTTTAGCTCAGCGGTAGAGCTGGTTACAAACGTCAGTTTTAGAGCATAGTTTCCCATGTTGTAATTGACAGCTGGATGAGAGTTCTCTCTTAAAATATTTCTCTGCATTCTGTAGATAATTTAACTCATTCCAGCTGGGCCCTGACCCTCCCATTCCCTGTGGCTCGTGTGATGAATCGTCTGTTTAAAAGTGCCTGTAGAGAAGAGATTTTTGGCTCTGGGGCTACACATCAGTCTCTTGGGGTGGGCCCCCCATTCTTTCTCATATGGGGTTCCCTCAGGGTGAAATCAAGATGTAAGTGAGACAAGCTTTTATGAAAGAGTAGCTTGCTGTTGCCAATATGGAGGTGAGCCACTAAGATTTCCCTTTAAGGAAGAACTCGCTGGAAAGCTGGAGAGAGTTTGCTGGCAGCCTGGCTTTTCAGCACCCTTAGGATCCATTCTGGTGCGTGAGCCGAGGCAGCTCCTGTGGGCAGCTCTGGACAAGCTCCGGGAACAGTGAGGGGTCAGAGCCTGGCCATTTCTACCCAGCGCAGGACGATCGCAGGGCTGGCTGGTGCGTCCCAGCAGAGCACTGCAGTCCAAGCACTCCCAGCACTGTCCCCCTTCTCCCTCCCTGCTGGTGTCCCAGGACCACCTGCATCACCTTCTCCCTCGCCTCT
The DNA here is from genome assembly GCF_964270905.1 of Leucopleurus acutus. Taxonomy (NCBI): domain Eukaryota; kingdom Metazoa; phylum Chordata; class Mammalia; order Artiodactyla; family Delphinidae; genus Leucopleurus; species Leucopleurus acutus. The sequence continues at coordinate 115,600,068 of NC_139149.1, read as the reverse complement.
TCCTTTCCCAGGCACCGTCTACCACAGGTGTCTTGCACTCTACCTCTGCCATGGCCAGTGCCTCCCGAAGACTGGAAGTCACATCCTTGCCAACCTCTTGCTTCAGCCGGAATCCAAGACCACAGAATCCACACCGGTTATTTCAGAGAGAGGACACAGCGCAGGGAAGTGTTTCCACAGGTGTCAGAAAGAGGTAAGGAGCAGAATACAGAATAATAAGACAATCAGGACATTAGCAAGAGGAGGAAGTTGCCCACCCCTCTAGGTCCAGAGGGATAATGGGAGGAGGTGTTGCTGGAGCCCAGGATCTGGGGCCATCCGGTGGACAGTGGCTTCACTTCAGGCATGGCATGTAGGAGCTGGGATCCCAGAGGGATGGGCTGGAGGACCCACTGTAGTCATGTTGGGGGGCACCTAAAACGGAAAGGGAAAGAGAGACAGTGAGAGAGAAAGTAAGAGAAAGAGAGAGAAACACCCTGACTCATCCCCTACCTGTCCTCCCCCACCAGTGTCTGCCCTTGTCTAAACCCACCCACAAGCTAGAAGACAATGGGGAATATTGTCAGGATATGAATCTGAAAGAAAACAGGCAAATGACCGGGACATCTTTCAAAACCTCATCCTTGCTAACTTACTGGAAGCCGCATCATGAATTTACGTAGGTGGGTAGGTGGAGGGCTGGATGTATGGATTGCTATGTGATAAAGCAAATACCGTGATGTACTGACAGCAGAAACTGAGTGGAGGAGATCTGGACATTCACTATAAGGGGCTTTCAACTTTGCTGTATGTTTGAATATTTTCGTAATAAAATATTATAGAAGAAATGCCCTCTCTAAGTGAAATTTCCACCTTTCAGTGGGGAGAGGCAGGTTCGTTTCTGGCATAGCCACGTCTTCCTGGAGCACAGTTACACAGCCCTTTCTTTCGCTTTGCTGAGAAAACAGTGAGGGACAGTGTAACACCCCCCCACCCCCGCCGCCGGTCGGCAGCATTTGTGTTTCTCTTCCATCTCGGTGGGGCTGAAAGTGTGGGCCCACGAGCACGCTTCAGTCTGTGACACATTCTGTGTGGCTCACCCATTGTTTTACAACTTTTGAGTTAGCTACTCACATTGAAAAATCTGAAAGATTATCATAAAAATCTAGAAGGTCCAACTTTTCTTTGCAAACGGAAGATCTGACCACACTGGGCCTGCGTTTCTCCATAGCAACCGTTGAGTAAAACCGTTGAATGGAGTCGAGCCAGTTGGATGGTGCCCTCTCCCGTTTGCCCCTGTCTCCACCGCTCCCTGTTGTCTCACACCTGGCCCACTTTACTCCTTAGATTTCCTGTCTGGTCCCCGAAAACAGTTGCATTTAGGACCCTGGGTTCATTAAGACATGTCTATTTATAATGTGCATGCTACGACCATCCCTCTAAGGCCACATTCCTTCTTCGGCTGCGTGAATCCACGAAGCCCCTTTGTGACTTGCTATATCCACGTGTCACCTCTGTTTGCTCACGACTTTGAAATGGATTCTTTTAAAGTCAAGTCCTAGTTTTCACATTTGCTAAGTAGTAATCCTGTAAAACCAAGAGTTTGGCGTACCCTGCAGTTTTACTTCTAACACAAGATAAAGCATGCTTGTGCCTGAAACATTGGAGGTCATCTCTCGCGCTCCAATGGCACACACTCCTCACTCCAAGAGCACACATTTGTTGATGCCAAGGCAGATTGCCCGAAAGACCCACCCCACATCATCAACTTGGTCATCCCTCTCCCCAGCAGCGCCTTTCACGCTGGGTTACACGTTAACCATCCTAGGCCGTCCTGCGAGCCCGGGCTGCCTTTCACATGCATCTGAAACTCAAAGTACCTAGAATAGTCTCTCAAGTCCTCCTCTCTCCGAGAGCTGCCTGGTTCTTGCCCTTCCTGAGTCCTGCTTCTTTGGTGCGTCTTGGGATTTCAGGACATTCCCCGTTTGCTTAAGTTCACTCAAGTTCATCCAGAAGATACATAACCAGTTCAAACTGTAAGTTCTTCATCAGGGATGGGGTGTGGCGAGAGATGGGATCACGCTGGAGAGAGGGACGGGTTTGCAGGGCCACACTGAGGCTCTGTCCTGTCCTGTGACTATGAATAATTTCCCCTCTCCATTAACCCAATAAGTTGTAGAAATTGTTCTGTTATCCCAACATAGTTGGAAATAGGCATAACGACATTGTCGACTGAAAAAAATGCACAACCTAAAAAAGTTTAGAATTATGTTCTGTTCGGCAGACTTGCTGGACTCCAGCCCAGGAGGCAGCCTCTCCGGTGTTCTGAGGGATGGCTCTGAAGAGGCAAGGGAGGAACCAGGGTACATAGGAGTTTGTGCAACTAAGACCAGGTAGTCGGAACATCAGAAGATTACCGTTAAAGAAAAAACAAGCATCTCAAGTTAATGGATTTAGCGCTTTTCTAGATATGGGAAGATGCAGGAGGCTGGGCTCATGGAAATCATTCCTTTGATTTGCACCTCAACTATGTAGGACCAGTATCCTGCTTTCTCCATCCTGAATCCACTCAGGGTGCACAGCTGGGGAGGCTGCAGTGGCCGCTGGCTTCATGGCCGCAGCATCCTCTGTTGACTGATACGGCAGTTGGCATTTTTCGTCCCCAGCATGCACAGCGAGAACACCGCCCGCATTTACTGAGCGCTGACCACGAGCTGGCACACGCACCGTCTAATTCAACGGCCACGCGAGCGCTGCCAGGGAGCTACCGTGACGTTGGCCACTTTAAAGGTGAGGAAATTGACGTTCAGAGAGGTTAAGTGTGTGACTAAGGCCCCACAGCTGAGAAGCGATGGAGTCAGCCCCCGAATCCAGGTTCGTTCAACACCAGGTCCGCACTCTGGACGACTTGCTGTTCGTGGGCATTTGACGCTGATTCATTTCCTGTTCTGCTGGTGAGTTAACCCCAGTCCCTTCCCCCTTCACTTTATAGGTCAAGTGGTTTTGTTGCTCTTGGGTTTCCCTCTGGTTTCCCCACCTTTGCCTTCATACGCTGCCCTGAATTGGGTGCAGTGTTGTGAAAAGGCCACACAGATCAACTCGCCCCGTGAGGCCAACTTTCCTCCCACAAGGATGCCGTGTGTTCTCCTCCTGACTAGGTGGGAATAGGCAGCGTCATCCAGGCAGCTTCCACCCTCGAGAGGAATGAACTCCTCTCTATCCCAGCCAGCACCACAGAATGCTCTGCAAAGAAGACCAGAGGTTGGTGTCCTAATATTACTCAGCCCTTGTTGTCTGTGGCTGAGTAACGCCCACCCAGTCTTAGAGCCAGTGGCAGGGGTGGTCTGTGCATGGCGTGGTCTCCACACCCAGCCAGGAGAAAGCAAGAGGCGGGGGGTGAGGAGGGGCTCCTGCTACCCTCCGGCAGAGGCCGTCCCTGTACTAGGGAGGGGGGTCTCGGCATAGGCCCACCAACGCGGGGTACCATCCTTTAAAGGAGACGGATGATGGGGCAGAGGTGGAATAATCATCCGCTCCTGCACATTTCTACACCTCCCTTGTGGTCAAGCTGGGAGTCACAGGATTAGTTCTGGCCAGTGGAAAGGGCCGTGTCACTTCTGAGCAGAGGCAATTAAAAGTCACTGTGCTTCCTTCAGGTCCCTCCCTCTTCTCCTGCCGTGATGCCTTTGGAGACCACATGTTGCAAATGATGTTAGTGACAAGATGGGGATGAGCCACCCACCTGCTGAGGGCTATGGCTTGAGTGAGTGTGGTACTCAGTCTTAAAAGACGGCCCCCAGGGCTTCCCTGGTGGCGCAGTGGTTGAGAGTCCGCCTGCCGATGCAGGGGACGCGGGTTCGTGCCCCGGTCCGGGAAGATCCCACGTGCTGCGGAGCAGCTGGGCCCGTGAGCCATGGCCGCTGAGCCTGCGCGTCCGGAGCCTGTGCTCCGCAACGGGAGAGGCCACAGCAGTGAGAGGCCTGCGTACCGCAAAAACCAAACCAAAACAAAACACAAGACGGCCCCGATGAACCACACTTCCTAGTCTTCACTCCTGTTTTAGTCTTTTCGAGCTGCTGTAATAAACTACCATAGTGGTCTGTGGCTGGTAAACCACCGACATTTATTTCTTACGGTTCTGGAGGCTGGGAAATCCAAGGTCAAGGTGCTGACAGATTTGGTATCTGGTGAGAGCTTCCTGGTTCATAGATGGCTGTCTTTTTACTGTGTCCTCACATGTGGAGGGGGCAAGGGAGCTCTCTGGGTCTCTTTTATAAGGGCACTAATCCCATTCTTGAGGGCTCTGCCCTCATGACCCAATCTCCTCTCAAATATCAAATCTCACATCTCCTAATATCATCACTTT